>NW_024543069.1:1752500-2952500 GCF_018167655.1 Microtus oregoni
TAAATTGGGAGTGTGGGGGTCATGGGAGAGGGTAGAAGTTGAAAAGGGAGGAAGGGAAGGGAGCAGAGAAAAATGTATAGCACAATAAAAAAGTAATTGATAAAAAGTATGCTTAATTTTTCTGTACTTTGAAATTTTCCAGTTGTCTTTTTTGATATTGAGTTCTAATTTAATCCCATTGTAGACTAAGAGTAGAACCTGTGTGACTGTTATTTTACATTGGGATTGCGTGTTTTGTGGCCCAGAATGTGGTCCATCTTGGTAAATGTTCCATGTGAACTTGAGAAGAGTGTGTACCCTGCTGTGACAAGATGTAATTCCAATCATGAACAGTTGATTGACTGTGTTGAAATTAATCCTCCAGATTATTGCTAATTAGTAATTTTTGCCTTTGATTTTTTCCACTTTTGCTCTTCTTTTTTGTTATATTAATTGAGCATTTTATATTATTCCATTTTCTACTTTTAAAACATTTGTTTTATATATTTTTATTCTTGTGTATGTGTACACACACACACAAACACACACTCACGTACACATGCACATGTATTCTCTACTTATGGAGGCCAAAAGAAACGGTTGAATCCCCTGGAGCTGGAGGTGATAATGAGTAACCCATTGTGGGTTCTGGGTGCTGACTTGGGTCCTCTGCAAGAGCAGCACTGTCCTTAGCTACTCAGATGCCACTCCAATCCCCTTCTCTCTATCTTAGCAAATAGTTAGACCTCATTCTCTTATTCTGTAGTAACTGCCCTAAAATTTGCAATGTGCACTTCCAATTAATCCCCTTCCAAACAACTCTATTCCAATCTTAAACAACCACACACCCCCCTCAGGTTATGTGGGTGCCTTGCGATAACAAGATATTTCCAAATCTTATCTATCGCTTCATGTATCATTTCCTTTCCTTTCTTCCTCTTCTTCTTGCATCATTGCTTGAAATTGCAAGTTGGCTATGCAGCTCATCTTTGGTGCTCACTGTGTGTAAGGCAGTGTTGATCTAGATGACCTCCAATCTGGCATGGATACTCTGCGCAATTTTTAGATAGATTAATAAAGAGTTGACAGGAATCGGTCCAGGTTCAAGGCTTTAATAGCCAGAGCCAGCCAACGTCCAGCAGGAAGTCCTGCCCATCAGAGGAGGAAGCTGCGGGAAGAGGAGAAGGACTCTGCAGAAGTAGGCCGTGGCATAGCCTCAAACACTTTCCGAAACAAATTCGAGCAGTGTTGATTCCCCGAAATATCTCTTTTCAAAAAAGGCTGCCACTTACCGCCCTTGGGACTTCTATTAGATCTTTTCTGGCCAGTCTATGCACTCTGATGGTTTCCTGGACACTCTGGTATTGCTGGCACAGTGTTTTCAAAGTGAATTTTATTGCCATGAGGACATTAATTGAGTCAGAGGATGTGCTTTCTCTTCTGTTTTTGTTTACTTGCCAACAGTGAAAATAATTTTTCCCCGTCTTTTGTGGGGGCAAAACCAAATTTTCTAAAATTTCTCCTCCCTGCTAGCTGTACTTACCATGCTTGAACAAATGTCTGATTCATGGACCACTTATAAACTCCAAAATCACCACGGTTTTTCCTTTCTTTTGCTTATTATTTCTAGATTCTTGTCAAGGTCTGTTCATTCATCTTGGCCCTTCTCCACTCCCGGGTCCTGGCTCTAATTACATCCCTCCTTTCTCTATGACAGACAGCTGCCCCTTCCCAGGTTCTTCCCCAGCATCCTACCTAGAGAACCCTGAGACCCATCCAGAACCTGACATCTCCTCTGTCTGTAAGCCATTCACTCAAGGCCTTGACTGTGCATAGCAATGGTTTCTCGTCAGGACCTCTAACTCACAAATAACCACATGGAGACTTAATATCAATTATGAATGTTCAGCCTTAGCTTAGGCTTGTCCTTAACTAGTTCTTAAAACTTAAATTAACCTGTGTTTCTTCATTTATGTTCTTGCACATGGTTCATTACCTCGTCTCCACACTGCCTATCTGGCTTCCTCCGCATCTAGCTGGTGACTCCACCTTTTTTCTTCCCAGAGTTCTAACCCTACCTGGAAGTCCTGCCATACCTCCTGCCTTGCTATTGTGCATTCAGCTTTTTATAACAACAATCACAGCAATACATTTTCACACAGTGTACAAATATCCCACAACACCTGTGTGCAAGTGACACACTAAACCCTCATCCCAATGTGGTCCTTCCTCTGAACTCCCTAAGTGTCCCCATCTGTCTGTCTCCTTCATGTCTAGTGAGTATCTCAAACTGCACTGGCCAAACTGAACCCTCGGTGCTCCCAACTGACCTGCCCCTCCAGAAGTTTCCTGAGAGCTGCACCCCCACTGTCGGTCAGGGAAACATCTTTCGTAAATGTCTGTACCTCCTTCTTCTGGATCCTATCCTATTCACTAGCAGAGACTGCTGGTCCCTCCTCCAGACACAGACTCTCACTGCAGTCAACCTCCAATGACAAAGTTGGGTGCAAAATGGACTCTTGAATGCTCTCATACATCCCCCACCCCTCACAGTGCAGCAGACAAAGTAAGCCTGTTGCAATACGCACGAGACAAATTCACTTTTCTACTTTTTCATAGTAACCATCGACTTTGACCTAACTGCCCTGCCAGGACCTGACCTCCGGTTTGCTGTTCTGTTTTGTTTTTCCTTTACATAACGCCTAACAGATTCGGCGTGGCAAATATTTTCTTTACCCTGCGTTTCTCTCATCTAGACCCTCCGGACCTTGATGGGAGAGACCGTCTGGTTCTGTGTCAGTTCTCAGCAGTTAGAACGGTGTGAATCACACTGATGGATTAATGAGTAGCAGGTGTTCCATGATGTGAGTCAAAGGACGAGGGTGAGTGAGTGAAGAAATCAATTAACGCATGACACCTGCCTGCACGGAGCTGTTCGTGTTACAACCTTGGGAACCCAGAAGTTAGCCTCTCTGCTGACACTACTGTGAAGGAGGGGGCGTTGACGAGAGAATGGCGTGATGTTCTCTCCCCTTTTAAGCCCAAGGCACACCCTTGTGGTCCCCTGTGGGCTACAGTCTCCCCAGAGCTCATGCTGACATAGGACTTCAGAGATGGAGAGGGCATGTCTTATTTAGGGCTTCTATTGTTGTGATGACACACCATGAACAAAGCAACTTGGGATAGGAAAGGGTTTATTTGGCTTCCATATCACTGAAAGGAAGTCAGGACAGGAACTCAAACGGCAGGAAGCTGAAGGCAGGAGCAGATGCAGAGGCCATGGAGAGTGCTGCCTACTGACTTGCTCCTTAGCGGTTTGCTTGGTCTGTTTTCTTCTAGAACCCAAGAACAGCAGCCCAAGAACACCATCCACAATGCGCCCCCCCCCCCCATCAATCACTAATTAAGAAAATGCCCTACAAGTCTGTCTATCAGCCCTCTGATGGAGGCATTTTCTCACTTAATGCTTCCTCCTCTCCGGTGACTTTGATGGTAGCTTGAAAGTAACTGGACCCCATAAGCTCTTAGGGAGTGGCACTATTAGGAGGTGTGACCTTGCTGAAGTAGGTGTGGCCTTGTTGGAGAAAGTGTGCCACGTGGGGCAGGCTTTGAGGTCTCCTATGCTCAAGCCATGCCCAGTGACACAGTTCACTTCTTGTTGCCTATGGATCACGATGTAGAACTCTAAGCTCCTTCTCCAGCACCTTGCCTGCCTGCACACAACAATGCCAACCCTGATGATAATGGACTGTACCTCTGAAAAGTGTAACCATCCCCAATTAAATGTTTTTCCTCTATAAGAGTTGCTGTGGTCATGGTGTCTTTTCACAGCAATAGAAACCCCAAGGAAGACAACTCAAGTTTCTATCAAGTTGACGTAAAACTAGCTGGTACAGGGATTGAGACAGAAGTGCTTCTGAGCCCCGTGAAATCTAACCGGGAAAGCCATCAGAGACCAGAAAGGGTTTGTCTATGAAGTTGCGAGTGAGATGTGTCTTAGAAGGATAAAAATTTTTCACGTAGGCAAAGATAAAAGAGCATCTGAGGAATGGGACCTGGGAGACAAGACCACAGTAGACAACTGGAGCACAGCCGAGCAGTGACGCACCCAGAGCCCAGAACACAAATCCGAGTCTGGGACACAAAGCCAGAAATGCCAGTAAGGGAGGCTTCCCGCGGCTTGCTTACCATGCCACAGCATGTGTGCTCATGGTCCCCAAACTTGCAGGACCCTGCAGATTAACGGGGTAAGAAAATAACGCTGTATAGACCCTTGAGTGCAGTATCTGAGACAGGTGTGGGGTCCTGTCTGGTCTGGGAGAGGAGGCAGTGCCCACTCTCCTAGTTTGTAGCTAGAAGGGATCAGGAAGTGACATGCATACCCTGGGCCACAGAGGAGAGAGCCAGGCAGACAGGAAGGACAGGCTTTCCTGGGAGAGGAACAGGAGCTTTCAAAGCCAGGGGGTTAAAGGATGTGCAGGACAGCTGAGTTCCCACCACCCACGTTAAATCCTCTCTGGGCACCTACAAGGGCTGCCCAAATCCTCTCACGACTTCATATGGCAGACTCTTCCTTCTATTCAATCTTCTTTGGGGAGCCAAAGAGGAGATGGGGGCCAGCTTTGAGTGTGTCCAATCTGCCTCCTGACTCTCTTCCCAAATATTCTAAGCAGTAGGAGAAAGAGCACGCACAATTTCTTTGACATTGCCCTTTCTATCCTTTTTTTTAAAAAAAGCATACATTTGCATTCTGAGCAAAAAATGTCAGCATTTGTTTTAATATAAAATCACAGTTTTCTCTTCAAAACTTTTCTGCCATACTTGTCTTCCAAAGGAAGCTGCATTATCTATGGTCCCTGCCACCTCACCCATGCCACAGCCCCTGGCATGACAGTTCCTCAGGGAACTCCTTATAAACAGATGAGGACCCAGACCAGGGAGAGGTGATGTCTTCTGCCTATGTCATAGCTGGGGAAGGACAGTGAAGCCTGGAGCTAAACAGCAGCGCTTCCTGGGTCCAGCACTGGACCCAGCGTCTCATCACTCTATGCCTAGACCCAGGGTCTTTGCCCCTCCTTGACCCCACTGGCTCCATTTGGTGCTATAAATGCCATCTTCCTGACTGAGTCTTGCCTTTCTCTTTGTCCCCTGGTTCTACTGACATTGTCCAGTCCTGGAAACCCTATCAACCTCATTAGAGATCCAGAGGCTCAGAGGGAGAGGGAGCTGAGGGAAGGGCAGATCCTATCTGGACAGAAAGTCACATAAATCAGAGCCCTGCACAGCCTGCTTGCCTGCTGGAGCATCTTGGTTCATGCCTGTGAGGACTGGCTCCTGGCAGCCTCAGCTCCAAACAACGGTTTATGAGGACTTTGGGGGATGTTCTTAATTAATTATGTCTTTGCCTCCCGCAGGCACTGGGAAGATCTTCCTAAGAACTGCCTGCAGCAGAGCAGAGGAACCTACAGTCCCGTCCTGTTCTAGAAAAGCCTCCCGTGGCTGTCATCTGGGGCTCTACAGTACCACCCCCACCCTGAGTGGACAGACCCAGACTTCCCTCCCTCCCACACGGCAGAGAGCTGCTGTTTGGAAAAAGCCAGAGTCACTCTGCAGTCCCCTGAGCCAGACTGGGCTACTGCAGTAGGAACAGCTAAGAAGCTGATCATCTCTCTTCAAAACAAACACGATGTGGGCGGTCCCCCTGCCTAAAATCCATAGGCAGCTACCATTGTTCCCAGGATAAAAACACCTCTCTGCAAAGAGGATTAGGGGTTCAGTCGGCCCCCACTGTGTCATTCCAAACTCCACGTGTGTCCCTCTGATCCTGCTGCCCACCCCAGCCACAGCTGAATCCTGCTGTTTCTCAGCTTTGACCTCCAGAGAGTCACAGGGTGCAGGTTCTCAGAACCTGTGTGCTCCTTCACGATCACCAAAGACTCACATTTATGTAAACCTTTGTGCTATGTGTCCCTCACATGTGACTGCATGAGTCCCATGGGTAGCGTCCACGCTGAAGTCAAAGCTGAGCAACCTTGACCCAGGAACACAATGCACAATGGCAGCTTAGTGTCTTTGTTTCTGTTTTTGAACTTGGCGTCTCTGTGTCTCCCAGGCTAGCCTGGGACTCACCATGTCCCCCCCATTCTCATCCAACCCTCAATCCTCCTGCCTCAGCCTCCCAAGTGATTCAATTAAAGTGTGTGCCACCACATCCAGCAGCAACTTATTCTAGCAGATGTAGGTGGAGCTCTAGATTAAGAATAAAACCCAACACACATGATGAAATTTATTTTAGAGCATATAAGAAGTGGTGTCTGTAAAACTGACCTTGAAATAGAAGTTAATTAACAAGCCTTGACATAGTTCAAAGAATCTGTGTGTTTCTATGCCGTATTTTATTACTAAGACTGGCAAGGCAACTCCATGGTTAAGAATGCTTGCTGCTTTTCCAAAGAACCCTCGTTTGATTCCCGGCACCCACATCAAAAGGCTAATAATGATCTGTAAGTCCAGGTCTAGGACATATGACACCCTCTTTTGGCCTCCGTCGGTATCAGGATATACCCATACAAAGATGCAGATCCTAACACATATACATGAAGTAAAATAAATAAAACTTTTTTAAAAAGATTGCCGGCATGAAGAGAGGTATGCAGAAGGGATTCTGGAGATGTGGGGCTCATTGCTGCTTCCCACCACCACCCCCCTACATAGTTCAGCGGTTTATATATTTACTGCAGACACCCATGAAGGGAGTCTAAGAAGCCCTGAAGCACTGTGGAAGGTTCTGCTTGGCAGCTGACAGCTCCAGCGTGGGAATCCTGAGCCATTCTGATCTGTTTGCAACCCTGAAAAGCAAGAGCTGCCCAGAACTTGACGTCCCCGGCAGCTGGGACACCACAAGCCACAAATTTTCCATTGATCACGGTCAGAAACACAGAGGATTGTCACCTGCTTAGAGCAATGGCAGTACAGGAGTCCTTCCAATCAAAGCAGGAGGCAGCGTTGCTGGATATTTTCTTGTCTTTCTTGGATTTCTGCCTCAAATTGGATTATCTAGTCTCTCTTTTGATGGGAAAAGTTTCTACTCCATTCTGTCCACCGGGAAGTGAGATGTCTCAGAAGGGCCAAAAGGAGATATGTATCTAGATATAGATATGTGTATATATATATATATTTATGTATATTTATTTATTTAAATATATATGTATATGTATTTCAAGCAGCTATATCAAAGAATGTGGAGGAAGCAAAAACATTCCCTGGAGCAAATCTGAAGCAGCACTATAAGACTAAGAGCCTCCAGAGTGTCCCCGGGTCCACAGCAACAGAACACTGTGGTAAGAAGCTGATAGAGAGGAGCTTAGCAGAGCTTGCTCTCTTTGTTGCTGATAGATTTTACACACACACACACACACACACACACACACACACACACAGACAGAGAGAGATACAAAGACAGAGACAGAGGCAGAGAGAGACAGAGAACATCGGGTGATTCAGGATAGGTTCTGTCTTTGTACCTGGTTGCCTGGGTTAGCAGTTGGTATCAGGTAAGTTACATATTTCTATATTCGCATATTTCTACATATCTATATTTCTCGTCACCAATTATCTAACTCTCCTAACCCGTTTCCTTGCAAAGGAACAATGCCACTCATTTCTTGATTGCAGGGTTGAGTTTTGAGGACATGGATCAGTATGGAGGGTTTTAAATCAAACCTACATCCTGGCCCTTGTTTATCCTGAAATATAGCACTCGCTGCCCTTTATTTATTGGACTTCCTGACTATGTAAGGCAGTTTAATTACAGCGCCATCATAGGCTATATTAGATGCGGCTCTTCTTCTGGTTAAAAATAGCGCAGTGCAACGCGACTGGCTTCGGAGCTGCTGTATCTGGGCAGACGCCACTGTCAGGGAGATGCGAACCAGGAAAGAGAGATGCATCTGCTGATCATCGCAGCCCACTGTACAGCCTTGTGAGCGGCACTGTTCGAGTTAGCGCGGTAGCAGTGATTCACACGGTCTCCCTCCGCCTTCAGAAAACGAGGATATTTAACAGAGAATGATTTTCACGTGAGCTTGTGCACCAAGGCGAGGCGGCTACAGTGCCTGGCTTGCTAAGCTCTGGGGCAGGGTACAGAAAACAGGAATCGTGGCCCAGCTTTGGTTACAACCACCACCTCTCCCCAAAGCTGCTCCGTTACTCATTCACAGATGAAGCTCCACGGGTTGGGCTTGGTCCCTAGGGGATCTTACTAAATGACCAACCTTCAAACACTGACAATTTATAGATCTGGGAAACGCATGTTCTGCCCACACGTGTGGCTTTGTATTGTTGTGCTGTAGGGCACACTCAAGATGCTTGGACCATGTACAAACCTGCACTGATAAATCTCTGAAGAGAAGCCCCTAGCTACCTTCTTCTTTGAAGACAAAATTAAGAGCTTCCTGTAGAATGCCTGCTCTACAGTCCAGGGCTACACACTCTCCATCTTCCCTTTAGTTATTTCTAACAGTCGATGGCTTAGGCTAGTCTCCAGTGCTAACTTCAGATGTAAAACCTGGAAGAAACCAAGGGGATTACTCTTTAAAATAGCATCCACGAATGAGTTTTCTTCTGGATTAAAAACACAACTAAATGTTTACTATAAAAATTTTGTTGAAAACAGAAAAATAGGAAGAGAAAAATATGTCATCCACAATCTTTCTGTCTGTCGTTTTAGCTGGGTGTTAACAGTTAATATTAAGTCACAAATATATATATACATATATAACGTATTATTATATGTAATCTATAACATATATAAAATACATATTATATATGTAAAACAATCTGCTAATTTTCATTTCATGTATTATAACCATTTTCTCATATTAGTAAATATTGTCTGAAATACGCCTTTACATAGCTATAAGTATTATAATATATGAGTGCACATTAGTGTTTAAGATAGACCCAAATATATGTTACTCTTCTACACAGTCCCATGATGATAATCCACCTCTCCACAGACCCAAAAGCAACGGAACCAACCTACAATGGATGAATCAAATGTTTTAAATTATCCACTGGTATAAATCCCAAAGCCATAAATGCCTCTGTATGAAAAACCATCTTTGCATTCTTGTTTGTATTAATTATTTAATATACTATTGAACTCAATTTTCTAGCACTATATTTTATTTACAATGTCTACATCTGTTGATGAGTTGTTCCTAAAGCCCACGAAGAACGTTACACACAAAATGGCAGGGTCTCACTTCAAGGAGAGCGCTGTCTTGGAGAAGGTGATACAAGCCAATGGCATTAGGTCATACAGTGAAGTAGCCTCAGGACCCCCTGCATTAATTCTGTGCCTGGTGCAGGTCCTCTGAAGAATGCAAGACCAAAGTCATTCGATTGGCATTGGGATTAGAGCAACTGTTCCATTATCGGGTGCAAACTCCCGCTATAAATAACCTGGCAGTATCCATCTGCATGGGATGCTGGTAAGTAGGAAACGTGCAAAGGAAAGACCAAAATAGACCTGGGACCCATCTGGTGCATCCTTTCCTTGGAGCCCCAAACAGATGGTCCAAATTCCCAAGATATACCTGCGTAATGCCATTGTCTGGCGGACTCTGGGGTAGGATTCCTTCCAGCAAATGGCCTGTCCAAAGAGAAAATAATAAAAGGAAAGCCACTCACTAGTTCCTTGAACACCTGACGTGCTCCAGGCACTATTCTGGAAAGCAGGAATCCAATCATGAAGGCAAGAAACAATTCCCCGAGCTCGCGGTCTAGAGGCAGCTATGGAGAACCCTTCCCATTTCATCAGTTTTTCTTTCTTCTTGCTCTCCTGGCTTCTCTCTGTCTCCTAGTCACATTTTCAGACAAAGTGGCCTGCCTTTCACTGTACTTGAGTAACTGTCCCAAAGACCCCATTACTAAAAATCTGTGACACTACTCAGAGGTAGTGGAACCAGTAGCAGGAGAGATCCAGTGGGAGGAGGTTAAGTCACTGGCAGTGTATCCTTGAAGGCATGCTGGACCCCAGTCGGAAGAATTTAAGTCTTTGGGGTGTCTTTGAAGAGCATGTTGGACCCCCAGGTCCTGCCATTCTTTCCTTCTTAGCTTTACTCCACCAGGTGTTCCTCCCCACCAGCCCCGAAGCAAATGGATCAACCAACAAAGAACTGAAACCTCTAAAACCCTGAGCCAGAACAAACCTTGCTTCTAAGTTGATGGGCTCAGATGGCCTGTCACAGTGATACAAAGCTGCCTAACACAGACTGATTCCCTGCCCCAGCCCTAGGCCAGCCTACGGCCACCAGTCAAATGTGGTCTGCAGTGTCTTCAACTTGATTATTCATTCATCAGACTTACCGAAGAGTTTTAGAGGTCACCGCTGTGACATCTGGGTAGCCCCATAAACCTCAACACGCATGCGTTGCTCAGCCACAGCCAGCAAAAGATTTGACAAGAAGGCCATCTTCTCTGGAACCCTCCAGAATTTGGCATTGTTTTCTCTCCCAGATCCTTTCCCAGAAGGCTAGGAAATCTAATGAAACTCTCCTCAGAGGTCTGGGGAAGAATGGAATGTGTGTCGGCTCAGGTGTGGGCCCCACAGCATTCAGGCAGTACGTTAAAGTCAGAGGGGCTCTTTCCTTCTCGTGAATCTCGCTGGCGTTTGTTAACCCCGAGCGCAGGGATGGAGATATATAGAGACAGACAGGTAGAAATATATAGATAATCCAGCAGATAGAGATAGATGGATGATAGAGGAAGTGAAAACTGGCAGGGAACACCGTGTGCCACAGTGAAGAGATGAAGGATGGGAAGGCAAGACTTATTATAGCACTCGAAGAAGCAAACCCTGAAGTGATCCACACCGAGGGAGAGTCACTGGGGGTTAATAGGATCCATGTGTTGGTATCAAAAGAACAAGGCATCAAATGAGGTAGAGAGAGATGGGCACAAAGCAGGTATGAAATGTGATCTAACGGCAAGACTCTGTTTCCACCCTTCCTGAAAGCTCTTTCAATGGCCTTATCATAGAGAATCACAAATGTCAACCCCACTAGTTCACCTTGAAATAAACAAGACTTTCTGGAAGCTGCCTCCACTCACCTGTCAAAACCCTAGCTGTGGAGCTGAGAGCCCTTCACAGGTGGGAAGTCTGTGATGGCAGACCCAGGCCCCTCAGCTCTATGAAGACTGGGCTCCCATGTCAGATCTAAAGATATCCTTAAAGAAAATGGCTCGGCTTTTTCTTTGGCAAAGAGCTGTTGACTGGGTTTCTAATCCATGTAGGGGTGTGTGTAGACAGTAATGAGGTATTTTTTCACTTGGGGATGAGCCTGCCAGCTGTGTGATTCTGTGAGCCCAGGCATGGAGGAAGGATCTGATCTATGTCCCGTGGTCTGTTCCACATGAGTGTTTGAGTGACTGTCCCATGAGCTTTAGATGCTAGGCCCCTGTGGAATATGTAGGGCTGGATGAGGCACTCTGAGATTAACTCAGTGGCTTTCCATCAATTTCCAGCCGCAGGTAGCTCATCTGCCCATGGAACATATTTCTTACAAGAACAGCAAACATGCATGAAGATATATAGACACACGGCTAAGTGCATTCCTTACAGGGTCTCATTCTTCATGCAGCCATCCAAGGAGGCAGGTGCTTCTACAACCAGCTTTGGCGATGGAAGAGACCATGGGCGGGGAAGGAATGGCTGCATGCCTTGTTCAGAGTCACCCAGAGTAGATGGCTTTGCAAAGATTTAAGTGGAGCATTCCAAATCCTATTCCTCCTACTACTGGTCCCTGGCGTATGCACAGTCCCCAGTCACACAATCCTTCGGAAGCTTTTGTTGGTGAGAAGGAGCTCATACCCAGGTTTGACTAACACATAAAAGGGAATGAAGGGTGCTTACAGGGAAAGAAGGAGCCAGTGGCACCTACACTGATCTCAGTTCAGCTCCCTTCCGCATCCAAACCCAGCCTCTGTCCAGGTTCTTCAAGAACAAGAGATCATCATGTCTCTGTAAGAAGGTCTACTCCAGATAGACACAATAGAAAGAGAAGTCTCCCCCACACACACACACCCGGTGTGGGGAAAGAAATGGGTGGGGATGAGGCAGGAAGGAGGGTGTCAACTTCCTACGGAGAGATGGAGGGAAACAGTTGTCTCTGGACACCTCTCTCCTTCCTGGACCTGGGTTGCCCCCACTAGATTCTTGCTCTGCAAAGTCTGGCCTTCACTTCCTATTGCCCTACACCATTTTAAGCTGGAGTCTTTTCGAGGCAAAAATAGCAAAGGGGAAAATTATCTTCCTGGCCTGATTTAAAAATATCACTGAAACTACAGCCAGTGGGAACATCTACGGCTTCATGTCCAGTGACAAACTCGTGAGGACTGACTTATACGGCTTCATAATAACCGAAGGAGACTTTTTACTGGGTTCAAACGTGACAGAGGCTGGAGTCCACTATTGCAGTTTAAGATGTATACACCGACCTCAAGGACAAAGTGAGAGGATGCGGTGGGCATATTTTGATGGGAGTTTGAGTGGAGTTTAAGTCTGAAGTGAGGGAGTACGGTAGTAAGCACTGATTTTGTTCGGTTCAAAATGAGATATTCAAATGCTTCTCTTGATTTTACTCTTTTTGGGTCCTTGGGTTACAAACTCCAATTAGGTCCAGAGAGCAGACACATCTCAAGTAGACGGAGTCTGTATTCACAGTGAGATGGCCTTGATTTTTAAACTCTACTAGATGTCTATAATTGCCACAAAGGCCAGCAAAAGATTCTAGAAGATTCCAGAGAGCCAAGGAACAAAATTATCCTTCCTGGTGATAGCGCCCCACCCTGGGCTACAACAAGGCAGTGATATAGAGGTAATGAGCAGAGGATGGTAGGGAGGACAAAGACCACTCAGAAAAGAGCCTCTTGGGGTGAGGGACATGGTGAACCCATACTGTGCTAGCTCTGTGAGGGCCAGCAGCATTGTACCCATAATTCCTTACCCTTCTCTTGCTGTGATGCAATAGCATAGCCAAAATCAAAGGAAGGAAAGAGGGGTTTGGGCTGAGAGTTTCAGTGGGGTAGAGTGTGGAAGGCATAGCAACAGAAGCCAGAAGTAGAGAACAGGAATCACCCACGACTGGGATACAAAGAGAGAACAGGAAGTAGACAAGGCTGTAGAACCTCAGAGTGACCTCCAGGGACACACTTCTTCCAGTAAGTCTCCACCTCCTGAAGGTTCCATAACCTCCCCCCCAAACAGCACCACCAACCAAGGACCAGCATTTGAATATATGAGCCTATGGGGACATCCTTGTCCAAACCATCACAATGCCAAACTCCCAAAAGACGTTTGGCAACCTGCCTCTCCCCAGCTACAGGGAGCTCTTACTGCTTTCTAGGATGAAGAAGGGATAGAGAGTGGGGAAGTCATTTGCCCTGTGACTTCCTGCTTGGGTCTTTCTCATACCCTCACAAGGACTGTCCTCCCTGAGTCCTACAGGAAGAGAAGAGGATCACTTGGCTGTCCTGTGGGTGAGAACGATTATAAAGCAAGCAAAGACGTCATTCAGGGAGATCATAATTTAGTTTTCTGGAATTTTTTTTCATGCCATTTTCCTTCTAGAATCATTTTATTTTCCTAAATATCTCTGAGGGACTTTCTTTGGTAGCATCTGATGTTTGTACATTATCCTTTGAAAAAAGAACACTGCACCAAAGGGTGAGTCAATGGACCACGCATCCCCAGAACTATCTCTTAGGCAAAGTTCTCCACAAGGGAGCTTTTCCAAGCGATGTTTGGTTTCCTGAGTTGTTCATGTTGTTCAAAACCGGGCTCTAGGAGAGTAGGTTTATGATCCAGGTCTCCTGTATCCCTGCCTCAGAGAAGCTTAAGGTCAACCTTAAGTACCAAGTGGTACTTGGTAATTTCAATAAATGAGGTACGCGTGAGGTGTAGGAGAAGGAAGGTCGGGAAGGTCATCAAGCCAAACACTGATGTTTGCTCATCTCTTGTATTTTTCTGGCTAAGTAACCCAAGTACATAGGAATGTTATTGGTTTTTGCAGAACTTTATTTTTATGTAGACCTTGTGTGGAAATTAATGGATTCATTGTAATAAGTTTTTACTGGCTATCTTAGGGTGTTACAGGTTAACATACTATATACAAATCTAATCTTTCTAAAGCCTACATATAATTTTTTTTCTCTAACATTTTGGGACGAGAAAAAACAAATGGAAAGGTTAGGAAGAGAGAGATGGCTAGCCTAGTGAAATTCTCGCTGTACCAGCATGTTGATGGGTATTCAGAACCCAGTAGCCATGGAAAAAACTGTGCCTGGTTCCAAGCCCTACGATCCCACCACAGAGGAGGCTGACACAGAAAGACCCCTGGGATTACTGGCCAGCCAATGTAGTCAAATCAGCAAGTCCCAGGTCCCAGTGAGAAGCCCTGCCTCAAAGAAATAAGATGACAGACTAATTGGTAAAACAGGTGGCACAAACCGGGCAGGGGTGGCCACGCCTTTAATCCCGGCACTCAGGAGAAAGAGGCAGGTGGATCTCAGTGAGTTTGAGACCAGCCTGGGCTACAGAGCAAGTTCCAGGACAGCCAAGGCTACACACAGAGAAATTCTGTCTTATGGGGGAAAAGAAGAAAGAAAAAGATTGATGGTACAATGAGTAAGGGTATCTGCTGCCGAGCCTGGAGACTTATGTTGATCCCCGAACCAATAAGGTAGAGGAGAGAACTTCCACAAGAACACAAGTTTATTCTCTGACTTCTCGTGCATGTTGTGGCACACACACACGCGCGCACGCATTTTATTTTCTGCTAGATAATCTGGAACACCCTTCTTTGTACCCCAAATGCACCTCAGCCAATTCTCACATATTACCCACGAGCTCTAACTAGTATTCTGTGACTTTGGAAACACGCTTTTATTCTCCATACTCCTAGCCTTAAAAAAAAAAAAAAAGGCAAAATTATGGGAGTGAAATAAATCAGAGTCCTCCCCCTCCTTTTATGAAGGGAACCCATAATGACACAACCCAGTGGGGGCTACCCTCCTGGGTACCATGGGAGGAGCCACTTAATTGTCTACTGTGGCCTGTGAAATGTCGCTCAATTGCAGATTCACGAAAAAGCCAAATGGTTCTTAGCACAATAACGGCTAGACCTAGCGTTATGTAACAGGCAAGAACAAAGGATTCCTAATAGGTAGAATGAGCTCTTCTTTTTCCAAAACTGCAGAGTCTCCAAGGTGAGGGAAACCTTCCCGCATAATCTGTGCTTCCCTCTGAGATGACACAGCAGGCAACCAGTGCAGAGGACGCCAGTCTGTTCCCGACCAGTCCCTCAGAGCTTCTTCTAGCAGCAAGTCCCTTTCCTAATGCAGGCAGGAAGGCACACGTGGGAACAGGGTGAACCCCTGAGCTCCTGTGAGAAGGCATAGGGTCCCCCCAAGAATGGTGGAGATGGAGGACAAAGCACTTGAAACGGTGACATCTACGCATGTGTGAAGGAGAGAAAGGACAGACAGGAAGAAGCATCAGCGCCAAATCCCTTCTCCAAGGCTCAGGTTTTGAAGGGCCTTCCCTCAGGGAGGGACGGGGAGCTGACCAAGTTCACGAAGGACCAGTCTCTGACCTCCCACACTGCTTGCTGTCTGAGGACTCGCTGACTCTTCAAGGGAGTCCTTCGTTTAGCTCCTCGGTGTGCCCCATCTTGTCTGAGGGATGCTGAGGTAGGGTAGCTCTACTAACGAGCCCATTCTACACCATTCCTTGTTGGAGATGGCCTTTGTGCCCTGCTGTGATCCAGCCACAGGAGCCATGAGTGTATCAGAAAATAACAGGCACAGGAGAGGCCCTGCAAGCCACCAGAAGACCGACAAAGGCCAGCTCCATGCCATGTTTAGTGGAACTCTGGCTCCTGGCTGGGGAAAAGGCCTATACTTTGGTAAATTACCCTAAAAAAAAAAAAAAAAAAAAAAAAAACAGCTTCAGGAAGGAAGGGGTTACTTTGACTCTCAGGTAGGGAGGGTGCTTTTCACTGTGGTGGATCAAAGAAGCAGGAGCTTGAAGCTAATAGTCACAGGACTTCTGCAGCCAGGAAGAAGAGAGCTCAATGAGCCTCCTCCCTCCCTCTTGTGTAACCTAGGGCTTAAACCCAGAGAATGACACCACCCTCCTCTGGGGGATTCTCCTCACCTCAACTAACCCCATCAGGATAACCGCCCAGAGACGTGCTCAGAAGCTAACCTAGTCTAACTCCCTCACATACATCCCTCATGGCTTGCCTCCCAGGTGAGCCTAGACCTTGTCAAGTTAATAGTTAACACTCACCATCACAATAGCCACGCCCACTAACCAACCTATTCTGGAGGAGTCAACCGTCCTCAGGTCCGCTTTCCTGCCTACTGACTCCTCTAGAACAGACAGCTTGGGAGATAACATAGCTTATTCATCTCCTTGAGTCTTCTCAATAATATTTTAGAAGTAGGGCATCTGTGATTCCACTGTTACCAAAAAACAAAAACAAAAAAGAGAAACTCAAAACAGTGGCTGCAGAATCTGTCAACTGCCAACTCAACCACCTTTTGTCCATCTTTCTAATCAAACCCAGATTTCTCTTTGTATCTAGACTTCCCTGCATGACTGTGTACTTCAAGAGTCCCATGACCAGCCCAGCAGGAAGGGGACATTGTGGCACTGTGGCACGTGTTAAATTGATCACGATGACCTTAGCTAGACTGGTTAAGAAGTAAAGCATGTGATAGGTTTCTAGAAAATGGGAAATGTGGTATCATCAAAAGAGTTCCAGAAAATCTTTTCTTTCTGACAGAAGAAACAAGCATTGTTAAGTTCACATGGGATTTCTGGAAATTCTTAGACCGTCTTCAATCATTGGGTTTCTAGGTTAAAAGCCCAGGCTAACCCACTGAGGAAGGCAGACAAGGATAGACACTCCTCTTGCACACTGGTGAGCAGCTGAACTCGATCTCTCTGGGGTTGTTTTAAACCACAACTTATTAGTACAGGATATAAAGTCTATTCCTGTTTATTCGATGATTGGGCTGGACTTCTCTTTATCTCAACCTCAAACACCCACACGGGCAGAGGAGGAAGATCTCTTGTCTGAGGATGACCAGGTGGGAAGTATTAAGTGCAGGTAAAATTTAAGCTCTGGGATTAACGCCATCTTACACGCTCCTCTGCTGGGTGTGTGGGGGGGAGGGGGGACAAGGTGAGAGGAACTTCACAGGATCCACTCGGCGCTGTCCTCACAGGAGGACCTCTGTCAGGCATCTGTCAACTACCTACTAGTAAAAAAAAAAATTAAAAATATCTCCGGGAAAACCACTTTTTAAAGAATACGGAGCAATCCCCCTTCTCTCCTTTCAGTATTTCCCTCTCTAAGGCATCACAAGCGACTCTTATTCTGCCCATAGTGTCAAGATAACAGGATTTAATTACCAAATTTATATACCACCAACATGACATAAATGCATTGGCCTGAAATAAAATGAATGCGGTTCTTTAAAAAAAGAGAAAGGAAAAGCTGCATCAATATGGTGACGGTGGACCCCGAGATGACAGTTTTATTTGCTTTATCTCCTTGCAGGAAGCGGTTAAGCTATTTCAAAGAGATTATTGGGTTTTAATGATCCAGGGCATTAAAAGACATCCTCTCAGCAATACTGACATTGTACCTCAGGTACAGAGGTAATAATTCAAGAAATAACATCCTGACTTTTCCCTCCTCTTTCCTACCTTTCCCCAAAGAAGGGCACCACCGTGTCTATTCTCCACATAGTGTGGGCTGTTGTCTGGGAGGTCAGGCCATGCTGTTCTGCCCTCCTGCCAGTCCAGGGAGATCCTCCTAAACTGGGACTCAGCAGCAGCTTACCGTCTCCAGTGGGCACCACCATGGATGTGGAGACACTGCCTTGAGATCCAGAGGAAGGCTGGGTGATGGTGGCACATGCTATTAATCCCAGCACTTGGGAGGCAGAGGCAGGCGGATCTCTGTGAGTTCGAGACCAGAAAGAGTAAGTCCCAGGATAGACTCCAAAGCTACAGAGAAAGGGAAAGAGAGAGAGAGAGAGAGAGAGAGAGAGAGAGAGAGAGAGAGATATCCAGAGGAAGAAGAAAAGAGAAGAATGAGAACTTGGGAGACAAGGTAAGAAAATCCAGCAAAGAGACCCTTAGTTTGGGCTGAAGGGCTCCATCAAGGCCGTCCCAACTCTTGAAGGCCTCAGGCTGCCTGCGTCTGGATGAGACCCAAGCTGTAAGAATCAGTGTTCTTTTTACTCACCAAGCTGGTGAGCTTCTACAAGCCAGGTGGGGAGATTCCCTAGCTCTGATGACCCCAGGGAACATGCATCTCAGCCGGAGAAGCATTTCTGATGTTGTACATCCGGGACTTTCACAGAAGATGCCTTTGGAAGAAACAGCAGTCATGATACATGCATGTACGCATGTGGCCATATGCTGGAGATCCAGCCTAGATGGTAAGCAAACTCTACCGCTGAGCTACACCTGAGGTGACAATCTAGAAATTTAAACTTGGAAATTAAGGGCCAAGGCAGTGTCTTCATTTAGCAGAGGCCAGGAAAGGGGAAGTTAAGCTGGGAGGAAATGGAAGAGACAGATGGAGCCAAACCCAGCCCCTCTCTGACTGCTCCTGGATTCCTCTTGAGGGGAGTATCAGCCCTGGAAAGGGTGACCTTTGAACTTCAAGCCTCCAGACCAGCAACCATGCCAGTCAGTCCCTTGCCCTGCTCAGGCATGCGTGAGTGAGCCCCTCTTCCCAGATGGTGATTTCTCTTACATCTTTGAAGATTTGGTCTACAGTCCAAATCAAGTCAGAACTGACTTAGCATCCATATAAGCCACAGCTCCCGATGTCGTATACAAGAGTACCACTCTAGAGAGGTTTCTGTGGAAACACGAAGAAAATAACAACTTGGTTAACCATTTTCCTAATAACCATTTTGATGCATAGCTGAGTTTTGCAGTTCGGAGTGCCGTGTTTGGATACAACTTCAAAGGTCATGACCGTTTGGGACAGTTTAGCATGGATAGAGCTCGGTTCTTGTCCTCTGGGACATTTCTGGGGCAGGCGGCTCGGAGAGTTCACCCAAAGTCTCAATCTTCTGGGAGTTCAGAACACTAGCATCTGGGATGTTCCTTGTGCTCAGCCCAGGGCAGCCTGAGGCATAGAGGCTGTAAGCAGCTTCCATGGTCATTGCGGGGAATGAGGAGAAACGTAGTCTGGAGTCTGGGAAAGAGGGAGCCCTGAGAACACAGGTGGCAGGTGAGGTCACTTCTGCAGAAATGAGAGGCTCCTGTAGACCAGGAAGCTCGGGAGTACTAAAGGCACTAGATCCGCAAAAGGCAGAGAAACTGTTGCTGGCTATGTTACTGCTATTGGGAACTTTACGTCCTTCAAAGGCCCGTGTATTAGATGAAGGGTTCACAGGCAGTTGCAGTTTGATGCTATTAGGAGAGAGAAGAAACCTTTAAGAAGTGGGGCCTGGGGCTGAAGAGATGCCCCATCTGTGAAGAACACCAGCTGTTCTCACAGAGGACCTGAGCTGGGATCCCAACACCCACTTATATCCACGGGCTCACAACAGCCGGTAACTCCAGCTCCGAGAAATCTGATCCCGATGTGGTAGTTTGAAAGTAAACGACCACCAAAGGAGCGACACTGTTAGATACAGCTTTGTTGGAGTAGGAATAATTTTGTTGGAGGACGTGTGTCACTGTGGAGGTGGGCACTGAGGTCTCATATATGCTCAAGCCACACCCAGTGTCTCAGACCACTTCCTATTGCCTGTGAATCAAAATGTAAGAACTCTCAGCTCCTTCTCCAGGACTATGCCTACCTATATACTGCCTTGCTTCCTGTCATAAACACTTCTGAACTGTAAGTGAGCCACCACAATTAAATATTTTCCTTTATAAGAATTGCCATGGTCATGGTATCTCTTCACGGCAACAGAAACCCTAACTAAGACAACCGCCTTCTGGCCTATAAGGCACCTGCACACACGTTTGCATACTGACCAACAAACATGCGTATAAATTGAAAAGATAATTTGTCTTTAAAAAAGAGAATAAGGTAGGGCTTGGTAGGAGGTCCTTAGGCTCCTGGAGGTATTTCTTGAAAAGGGTTGTAGAGCTGAGAGAGGACCCAGTGGTTAAGAGCACTGGTTACTCTTGCAGAGGATCTGGGTTCAGTTCCCAGATGGTTGCTAACAGCCCCCCATACCTCCACTTGCAGAGGATACAACCACTTCTAATATCAGATATGCACATGGCCCATATGCATACATGCAGGCAAGCATTCGTACACATTAAATAAAACAATGTTAAATCTAAAAATAAATAAGTGAGAAGACTTGCGGGACCCTGGTTGGTCCTCTCTTGTTCAGAGTCGAGCCATAGGAAATGATGGCTTGTTCATCCCACGTTCCTCACCCTGACGGGCTGCTCAATGCAGACCCGAAGCAACAGGGCCAATCATCCATAGCCTTACATCTCCAAATCTGTGAGCCCAAGCAAGCCTTGTCTGTTTACATGATGGTTATCTCGGGTATTTTGTTACAGTAGTGGGAACTGACTAGTGTGATTAGTAAAGGTGCATCCCTAAATCATGTTTACCGTGCAGACACAGAGCCGGGACAATTCTCAAAGAGGTTACATAGTGAGCACTCAGCTATAGCAGAAGAGAAAAAAAAAGACACCCAGTTGTGCGGGGAAAAAAACCCTTTTATAGAAGTAATCCATCTCATCCCAGCTCTTTGACGTAGAAACTACGCTGTCTGGAGCAAAATCTTCGGTCTCCCCAGGCCTCAGTTCTCACAGCTGTCCTTTTCAGAGTGGAAGGGAGCCTGCGTCTGGCAAATTAAACAAAGGGTAGCTACCATCACCATTGATTTGTCCCTCACACCTCCCAGGAGCTCTCTGGACCTAACAGGGGCTGGAGCAGGAAGCCCCAAAGCGACAGCTTTTCATCTGATCAGCGTCTCAGTAGAGACCGCGTTGGTGGTGCCAACCAGGGTCTAGGTAAGAGCGTGGTTTGGTCTGAGCAGCTTGGAAACAAAAGGCCCAGGAAGAAGAGCATCAGGAAGCTGCTGACTACGCTGTCCCAGAGGTAGGCTTGTGTCCACCGAAGCAGGGAGCCCAGAGCAGCCCCAGTTGTTCCTCAAAAGCAGTCATGACCCCGTCACCTGTGACCAGATCTGCCTCTTAGGGGTTGCTTACCTTGCGATACCACTGCACTAGGGAGCAGGGTTCTAGCATATGAGCCTTTAGGAGACACTCAAACTATGCCCAAATGACATTAGCCCCTCACCCAGAGTTGCTCAGCAGAGCCTCTGACCCTATGAGCTAACCGCTGTGCTGCATCCTCCAGCATTCTTTAACCCTTGGTCCTGCATTCGTGAAGCTCTGGTCCTGGTCTCTGATGACGAGGATGGGGACATGGGGACCAGAGAAGCCAGTAGGTACCAGGACAGTCAGGGTGGGGGGTTGAGGAGCAGGGCATAGTCACAACTATGACATTGGATGCTGTCTGGAAGTGTCTCGGCCATTCTGACTGGCTGGTGGTTTTACCTGCCTGTTGTTTTCTGTGTGTAACAGACATTGGATCTCTTCAGCACCTGCCAACTACATGTCCTGTGTGTCTTCCCTGCATACCCAGCCTCTCACTTGGCCGAGTTATGCCAGCCAGCCACCCACTCCCTAAGTCCCGAGTTTCTGGTCCTCAGCTGCCCTTCTCCAGCCGGGCGGGGGCGTCTCCCTCCTCCTCCCCCCCCACCCCGCTTCCATACAGGGATCTGAGTCATTGGCAGGGAGTGGGTGAGAAGAAACAGAGAAAGCAAAATCAAAACCTAAAAACTCCCGAGGGCAGTAACAATTAATATTTAACTTGAAATTTCCTGGGAACAGATAGTGCAGGCTATTCATGTGCAAATCAGATGCAAATCAGATGCAAACATTCTCCGCACTGGCCCCATCATTATTCCCTAAACCTGCAGGGCAGCTCTGAGGGCAACCGGGAGAGTCCTCACACCCTAAACCTGCTCCAGATGCACAAGATCCCCAAACAGGACCTGACAGGGCTCCAGGAGACATCATTCAGGGGACACCAGCTGGCACCAGAATCCTGACGTCGGAAAATCCCTTCCAGTTCTTAAGGTCATGTGTCTCCTGCCAAGGACAGAGTTCCTTGCTCCTCCCCAGAATTCCTACCTGGGGGTGACCCTTGGCCTCCTGATGACTATGCTCACTTCTCTACACCAGCCTCAAAAGTCTAGTAAGTGCTTCCCCTGCTGGCCCTTGAAACTGCTCTGTCTACGGTCCTTCCTGTCCTACCCTTCCCTCTGCCCTCTCAGGCCCAGGGTCAGGCACAGCCAGTATGGGCCAAGGTCAGCCTTACCAGATACACACAATGCAAAAACAATTATGGATCTTTCTGGAAGATGAGGACAAGCCCCACTTGGGTTTCCTGTTGTTCTCTCTGTGGCAGGAAAACAGCCCCCAACTCTCCCCCAGTTACCCCAAGTCTAGAGGGATTTGGAGCTCAGACCCCACAGCCCAGGCTCGAGCCCTCCAGCTGAAGACGGAGCTCAGGTACCTCTCTCTCTTTCAGAATTGGCAGCTCCTTGGCAGGAACCTGACTGCAGGCTCAGGCTCCTCACCTCCTCTAGCTGAATCCACATGGGGAAGTAAGAAAATGACCCAAAGAGGAGCCTTAGCCCATGGGGAAGGAAGCTTTGGTAGTGGTGCCTGTTCATCCCTGAATCTTCCTTCACTCAATGCTTCTGCCACAGTTGAGCATGTGTTGGGGAGATTCTGCTGAGGCCAACACAGATGGTCTGGTCAGTATCTCCTCCGTGGCATCTGCCCTCTACAATAATGAGGAAATGGGACAATTGTCCTGAGGTTCAGTAGGTTCATGTCTGACCCTTTCTGGAGTCCCAGAGTTTAGGATCTATGTGGGAAGGCAGGAGCTACCCAAGGCCAGCGTCATGGCCCCACTTTGCCTAGACACGTTGTCCAAACCAGGTGGGGAAGACTGATGGAGAGCAGGGACAGTCCTGCTTATGGTCCTACATGACATCTAAGTTCTGAGGTTGCCCTCCATGAAACTAAGGAGTTTGTAAGATGCTCAGGTGGATGATATAATGACCTCAAACTGGGTACAGCTGGTATATGAAGGGTATTCGTTAAGAAGGCTGAAGATGGGAGCTCAAGCTAAGGTTAGATCAACAGCCGGGCGATGGTGGCGCACGCCTTTAATCCCAGCACTCGGGAGGCAGAGGCAGGCGGATCTCTGTGAGTTCGAAGCCAGCCTGGTCTACAAGAGCTAGTTCCAGGACAGGAACCAAAAGCTACGGAGAAACCCTGTCTCGAAAGTCCAAAAAAAATAAAAAGAGTTAGATCAACAATTTCCAATGGAGGAAGAGAGGAAAGAATGCTGGGGTGGAAGCGCCTGGCCCGCATCTGGAAGGTGAGGTCAGGGATGACATAATGAGAGACATGGGATGGCCACTGTCTCTCTGTCTCTGTGAAAAGTCCTTGATTTTAACTGCAGTTAAATAACTCAGTTCATCCACTGACTATACCATGAGCATCCACCCTGTGTCAGGTCCTGTTGCGGGCATGGTAAGAAAACCTTTACTCTGGGGGCTTCCAGACCAGTGGGTAAAAGTGCCCAGGAGAGGGATCCCAAACCTAACAACCTCAAGAAGGAAAAAATAAGATGTTGTCCACATTAGAGTTAACTTGTGAGACTTAAAAGTGTGCCCCACTTTCAGAAATATTAAAATGTGGGGGAAATGGGAACCTGAGGTCTAAAGGGCTGTCATAATATGACTTATTGTACATAACAGTAGGACTTGAGTCTGTAATATGGTAGCATAATGATGAAGGGCATTTACTTTAATTCCAATTCCTGTAGTACCAAAGAAAAGAAATTTGCTTAGAGCCAAAGTAAAAACAAAACCAAACCACAATAACAAACAAGGCAATATATCCCATGTCAGATGGAGATAGGCGACTGGTCCCATAAGATTTGTGTGGATTGTCCCAAGATGGATGTGGGATTTCCTTCTGTATATGTGTTGCTTTTATTGGTTGATGAATAAAGCTGTTTTGGGCTAGTGGCTTAACAGAGTAAAGCTAGGCAGGAAATTTGAACAGAGCGAGCGAGAGAGAGAGAGAGAGAGAGAGAGAGAGAGAGAGAGAAGGTGGAGTCATGGAGACTCCACGTAGTCGCTAAAGAAGAAAGAGGTCCAAATATTACCAGCAAGCCGTGAGCCTCATGGTTAAATATAAACTATTACAAATGGGTTAATTTACTAGTTAGAGCTAGCCCATAAGGAGCAGACAATATTGGTCAAACAATTATAATTGATATTGAGCCTCAGAGTGGTTATTTCACAAGTGGCTTTGGGAACAGGCGGGAAGAGAAAAACCAGTCCGGGGGTGGGGAGGGGGGACAGCAGGATGGAGAATATGTCTGTCTACATCTGGTGTCCAACATGCGGCTCAAATCCACAACCCAGAGATTAAGAGTCTTATGTTCCATCAACTGAGCTAGCAAGTACCATGCTCTACTGACTAAGCTAGCTGGGCTTGTCTCGAGTCCTGGCTAGAGTAGTCTGTCAGGCTGGACCACCAGATCATCACAGAGGGTGATGTGACGGTGGTTCTGGGCTGGATCACCAGATCATCACAGAGGGTGATGTGACGGTGGTTCTGGGCTGGATCACCAGATCATCACAGGGGGTGATGTGATGATGGTTCTGGGCTGGATCACCAGATCATTACAGAGGGTGATGTGACGATGGTTCTGGGCTGGATCACCAGATCATCACAGGGGGTGATGTGACGATGGTTCTGGGGTCTCTTTTCTTCTCCTTTCTCATTTCACACTTATTTCCACTGGCCAGCTTACTCCATCACATCTTCTGTTGGACTGACCCAGCCCCAGACCTTCACCCTGACTGGTCAGCGCCCTCACAGCAAACTCCCAGGTTTCTGATTCCAAATTGCAGGGAAAGAATTTCAGTTTGTGCAGGGTTTGTCCAGATATCGTGTGAATTACTGCAACAAGGAGGAAATACTCAAGAAACCATTGGCTCAAACAAAACCAACATCTCTTTCTCTCCTATGAAAGTCTGCCTATCATACCATGTGTTCCGTGAGCACATTTAGGACCTGGGGTCTTTTCAACATTTACTCTGTCATCCTTCTGGTAAGGACTTTGCTCACATGGCTCATACCACATCCCCACTGCAGAGGTGCTGAGCAAGAATAAAATCAACCCAGTCAGAACAAGTTGTATTTATTTGCAGTTAATTAGGATTGCAATCTGAAAGAACACAGATTTACAGAATCCTAGAAAGAAGCTGAATTTCTGATTTTGAGGCTATTGTTAGCTAAAAATTGACATAGGTACTGTCAACTTTAAACTATATTATGGGAAGAGAATTGGATGCAGCAGTCTCTGCCTCTGGGCATGTAAGGAAAGAGGCCCATTGTACAGGATAGCAGAGGTTAGCAATGTTTAAGACAATTACAGTTTGGTCTATCCAAGAGAATGGCCTGTTTCAAACATTCAGCTGAAGACAGGTCTGAGATTTGCTTAGCAATGGCCCCCCGATTCCATTTCAAGTGCCCAGAATCATGGTTACTCCATTTTTATTATGATAATTGTTATTGTTACCTCCATTCCCATGACCAGAATTTATTCATGGGACTAAGTCTAGTTTCAGAGGAACTCAGAAAATGACATCACTGTCAGGTAAACACCTGGCCACGTCCACTGTCCCTGACAAAAGTAGGGCCAGTTAGCTGTGGTGGCAGGAGGGAAGTAAGGACTATCTCAGGGGGCTGTGCAGAGGAAGCTCACCTGGTACCTGATACACACCACCCTGACTCCATATCTGGCCTTGCACTATACACCACAGCTTCCATCTTCTCGGGTAGAGAACACTCCCTGCGGGGAGGTGGAGAAGATGAGCTGAAGCAAAGTGTTCAGAGCCATAGCATGTATCTCACATAACTAGCATTCAATTAAGGAAGTCGTTCACTTGTTAGATCCAAGCATCCAAAGGGGAGATGCTGGTCCAGCAGGGCAGCTCTGCATGCCACTCAGTCCAGATGCTTGGGCAGTTTTCCTTTGCACTCCTGGTTCTTGGGGAAGTGGTTCTCTGGGTCCCCCACTGGTAAAGATGCTGATCCTGTTTTGCCTGGGGTAGGACCCACAAACCGGCTTCTTTCATGACAGGAAATTTGGGGCTCATAACTGAAGAGCTGTGCACAGAAGAAGTGGCCATGTCTTAGATCATTTCTAAGTAGAACCACCAAGCCTGTGCTTGTAAAGACCTGTGGTTGGTTTTCCAGGGGCTAGAAGAGGAGATGGTATCTATAAGACAGAACACTGCAGTGAGAGTTGTTTGGTCTCACAATTTAATGTGGAGCATGTCCAGCCCAATGATGACCTCCTTCTCCAGCTTCTGTTGGAACACCAGAGGCCATTTGGGCAGAATCTGTGTCCATCTCAATTACCAAAATGTGCAGACTGATAGGAGTCACTATTAATAGTGCCACTAGGTGTGGCCAAAACCACACGTGTAAAATGCCTCCTCAGGGGGATAGTTAATCCCCTGAGAACCCAGGTCATCTCAGGCTTGACTTGATGTTGGCTGATCTCCTCAGACACTGCCGAGGCAGGGATTGGACACAGATGGCCCAAGTATAACCCTCCCTGCTGGTCCTCACTCTCCCACAGCCAGCCCAGTACTTAAATAACACTTACTGAATAGTGTATGATTATAGAAGAAATACACAATCATCCTAAGTGGTTTCTGAAGATAGAGGAAGGCACAAAAGAAAAACAAAAGTCACCTGTAATCCTGCCATCCAGAAATAACCATTATTAACATTTTAGTGTAACACACTACTAGTTTTTCCTATGCATACATTTGCATAAAATTGCATGCATCAAACCTGGATTTCCCTGAATCCCCAGCTCTGTAACCTGCTTGCTCCACTTAACATTATATACCGTTTTCCTGCCTCACCAGCTCTTCTCTGACAGCCTTATCTGTAATAGCCCGTTGTACCCTAGCAATCAGGCACACAATGGTTGGCACAGTTTAAGCTATTTCTATTTTTTTGTTTCGGTTTTATTTTTCAGTTTTGCTATTATAAATCTTATTATATGTTAGTAATGGTTTTCTCAGAATCGATTCTGAAACACCAAATTCTGAGGTCCTGAAAATACACGTTTTAATGTTTCAGGCACAAGCCACAGAGTTATATAACACTTAGAGGGTAAGGTATGGTGAAGATGGGGTTCTGGGTCAGGCTGCAGGGTGTGTGGAGCATGGCAGTGAACTGGTGTCTACCCAAGCTTCACCTCTAACCCTCAGAATATTAGGAGAACCTTGCTTCCCCATCCCCAGCTCCCCCAAGCCCCTACAAGGAGTCCCTTTATAACACAGATATTCCTCTTCTGTGGGGATATTCAGCTCATCTTAGGAATCCTCTGCAAATCTTTATCTGGCCTAAAGCAATTATTTCTGAAAAACCAGACTTTTGACAGAAGTACATTTAACTTTTTAAAAATAGCAATTTTTTTTACTGCATGCTATTATCATTGTTACTTATTCAAATGTGTTGATGGTGGAGTAGGTGGAAGGGTGATGTTTGCATTGGCATGGCAACCGGTGACTAATTGAATTCTTCACAGTCCATGATGGCTTCTGTGACTTAGGTGGGGCCAGAAATGGATTTTCCTCCCTCCGTGTGTCATGAGCTTATGGTAGAGAAAAGGTTACCCACTCATGTTCGAGCCCCACTCATGAGCAAACCCTTTCTTGTGCTATTTATGGTTCAGTTGGTGACATCTCTTGGGCTGGGAGGTTTTAGCCCACACTGTCAATGTAGGACTTCTGATCTACAGAGACCCTCAGGAACTGTTTCTTCGGCCCTTTCCTGTTTACCATGGAGCTGCAATCCCACCCTTTTTCAACCCTTCACATTGTCCTTCTTTGTTTGTTGCTTGCTTTTTTGTTTAAGGCTGCTGTGGGGAGGGTTGAGACAGGACCTTCTGCAGCCCAGGCTGGCCTTGGAGTCCCCACCTTCCTACTTCCTGTGCCACCACACCTGGTTTGTCACACTCTCTCACACAGAGGAGGAAATGGAAGCTGCATGTGCGTGACTTACAAGGATGCAGAGTTCGTGCGGTGAAGAACAATGGTAAACTCTGGAATCTGACAGTTTAACCACATTGTACCCAAGCTGACCGTAGGAGATGGGGCGAATCCTTCACCCACAAGGACGGGGCACAGCTAAGCACAGACTTTCCTCTCCCAGTTAGGGCAGATCTTCCAGGTCAACTAACCTAGTCAAGACAACCCCTCACAGGTAGAACTGGAGGCTTGTCTCTTAGGTCGTTCAGGGTGACAAGATTCCCTACCCCACCACCCAGAGTCTGTATTTTATTTCGGAGAAAACAGTGTTCCCCACACTCAGGCCCCAAGCACAGGCAGGGCCAACTCCATTCTAGCACAGGTCTTTCCCTGTGGTCACAGTCATGGGTTGAGAGATGAACACATGAACCAAGCTGATCCCACAGGAACTGGTTTTGCAAAGCTGATAATTTTAGCTCTGGATCCGCTACCAGCAACCAGATAAAGCAAGTCTTCGTGAACAACATCATTAACATTATAAACAGAAAACAGTCGAGCCAGGATGGCATTGTGTGGTCTCCTAGACCCAACAGTGCCTGGTACTTCACCACTTTTAGGTTTTCCGATCAAGTGAACTAAACAATTCAAACATTTCTTTTTATTTTTGCTTAAGTTATTTTAAAAAAATGGATTTCTTATGTCTTGTTTCTAAGAGTCGAGTCCTAACTAATCAAACCTGGAATTTCCCATTCTGGTTAGGATAAAGAAAAGGGGTTGTTCCTTCTCCTCCCAGCGTATGAATGAAGACAGGTACACACAACCAACACACACACATGCACACACACACACACGGAAGAGTTATATATATGTATTTTCTCTTCTTATACCTGAACCTGTTTCTAAACTCTGTACTTTCAAAAACATTCAGGAAAGCAGCACCGAAAACGGGAAGAATTCTCTCCTCCTTGTCCTGTCTTCTTGGCTAGTCCTCACCCCTGTGCTCGCAGAAGTTACAGATCTTGGGGGAAAAAGTGTGCAGAGGGACTCTTCATAGCTGAGTGCTTACGACTGTTAAGACCGATTTTACTTGGCAAAATTCAAAACCACAAATGATGAAGGCTACAGGGAAAGTTACAAAACAAACAACATTCTCCAGGGTTCTTCCCAGGGGCTTTTAGACAGGGCCAAGCTCTGGTACAGGTAATGGGGGTAGTGCTGACATACAGGTGTATTTTCCTCCCAGAGAGGGGAGGGGGAAAAATCAATAAAATATGCAAATAAGGCCTCAAACTTCAGAGCATGGAAATGTGGGTATTTTAATTTCCCTTGATACAGACAAAGGCAGCCATAAGAAGTTTTTTCAGGAGAGGTTGTCATCTGCCATTTATAAAGGGGGGGGGGGGGAGTCAGAGGCAGTGAGCAGAGGAGATCATTATCCAGAAGCCAGGAAGACCCTGGCCCACCGTGCGATAGGCCCATTCGTTCCCAACAGGCTCAAGTCCTTCCAGAAGCCGCTCGAAAACAACCAAAGTAAGGATGAAATTGTCAGATTGTACCTAGTTCTTCATGGCTGCCTCTGTTTTTGAAGGGAGCATTTGAGCTGCCAGAAGCTTCTTTGTGGCCTCTTTGGAAGACGTCTCTTTTCTGTGGGAGGACACAGTTGAGCTTCTGAGCTGGGCTTCTGACGTGCTGCTGCTTCAGAGGGCCTGGCTGAGTGGCTGCAGAGAGGCAGCCCTGGAATCCCAGCAGCACTGGCTGACTTCGCCAGCCACTGACAGGGTGCCGCTCTGGGAGGTGGCTGAGCCTTGCTTTCCTTACCTTTCCTTACGTATAGGAAACACCTGCTCTGAGCTCTGCTGTGAACATTAGAGCTAGCCGATGGGCCAGGCATGCTGAAAACTGAGGTGCTGAGGCAGGGGGATGTCTTTGAGTTAAAGTCCAGCCTGTTCTTATTTAACCAGCATTAGGCCACCCAGGACTGCATAGTGAGACTGTCTTTAAAACAAACAAACAAACAAACAAAAAATAAATAAAATCAGTGCTAATAGGAGCCAGGAGAGGTGGCATACTGCTGTAAATCTGTGGTCAGGAAGCTGAGGCAGGGGGATTGAGGTAAATTCAAGGTCAGTTTGTGACTGTGTACCAGTGGAGAAAGGAAGGAGGGAGGAAAGGGAGGGAGGAAATAGACTCATGATCCCTTTATGAACAGAAATGAGTTATGGACACCTTGACACCCTTACTGCCTACCCCTAAGATTGTGTCTAGAGAGTATATAGCATACAGTGAGCTCGCTCTCTCTCTCTCTCTCTCTCTCTCTCTCTCATATCTCTCTCCCCCCCCACACACACACACATGTAGGAAGAACGTGATTTGCTGTTACACAATGTCTTTAGGAAAGTGAGATTAGAATAATAACACAATGGGCAGACGTCTACACTTCAGGGCTTAGCCTCTAAAAAGGAGAGAAAGGGCTTGACTTTAAAATAGGATGAGAATACGAAGGACTGAGTCTCCCAGGGCCCTGGAAGGACAACAGGAACTTCCTGAAAGTGACCTGCGCTCCTGAGCTAGGGCAGCCGTGAAGCAGGAATGAGATCCCATTACCTGAGCCAGGATCAGCAGCTGGCCCCTAGCTAGTGGGAGTTGCCACTTCCTCCCTGCCTGCCCCTGAGCAAGGAACAGGGCGGCCATGAGACAGGGCTCGGGTGGCGGTACTGAGCCCACAGAGGGAAAGCCTCCCGCCCGCCCTGTGCCAGGCAAGAAGCAAATGCCACGAACAGCTATTACCTGAAGAAATTCGGGTGTTAAAGAAAAACAGTTTTTACAAGGCAACAGAGAAAATAGACACATAAAAACTCTCCAAGGCCTGTCAACAGATTGCACTGCATCCTCCCCGCTCTCAAGTTTACCGAGCTTTTTCCTACCGCTCTGGTTTTACAGAAACCCTGCATCTCAGCAGGGAAACCCCGTGGAAGTGAAGCCCTTAATGCCGCTCCCAACTGAGGGGACTTTGGTGCGGGTGACTGTGGTGCGGTGCTCTGCATTAATCAGATGGGTAGGGGCATCTATGCCCAGTGCCTAGGCTGGGATGTGAGAGGTTTGCACCAAAGGGCAACCTAGACCCACTGAGTTAGGTCTTCCCACCTCTCCGCCTCATCATGGCTTCTGGGAGAAATTCCCAGAAATAATAGCTGCCACATTCAGAAGAAAAAGAAAACGCCCCAAACTATGTTTAAAGGTTGTTTCTATCATCTTTGAGGTGGTCGAAGCAATTCTCCTCAACATCAGTACCAGAAAGTAAGAGCACACGGGGTGGGGGGGGGGGAGGGGTGTTCCTCGATGGTTTAGACCAGCCTAAAAAAGTGGGCGTTGCCATTGCCTGGATTGGGTCCTGGTGTGTCTGAAAGCAGAGATGAGCCGAGTGTGAGCTTGTGTGCATCCTCTTTGCCACTGACTGTGAATGTAGCCAGATGCTTCAAGTCCCTGCCTTGACTTCCCCACAGTGATGGACTGTAACCTGAGATCGAAAGCAGAATAAACCTTAATGTTGCTTTCGTCACGACATTCCATCACAGCGGCAGAAATGAAAGTGTGTGGCTGACGGAATGGGGGGTATTTGGGAAACAGCACAGTGAGTAGATAAAACATATCCGTATAAACAGATTTACATCTCAGATTTCCCCCCAAAGAACAGCTTTGTGAGCCTGCAAGATGGCTCAGTGGGTAGGGCACTTCCCGTGTCTCCTGACAACTGGACATTGATGCCTTTGCCAAGAATGAAGGAGAGAAGTGACCTCACAAAACTGTCCTCCGACATCCATGTGTGTGCTGTGTGGCATGCTTGCACCTGCACACACATCGTACATACACACAGTATGAAGACTATAATAATTTAAAAAATGGCTTTCCATTCAATGTAAATATCAACTGGTTGGCCACAGCTGTATACAACAGGCAAGCATCCATGACTAAAGCATGGATGGAAAACCAGCTACACGGACCACCCTGTGCTAGAGAAACAAAACATGAGCACCTCCATCCTAAAGGCCAGTCTGATGGGAAAAGCAACCAGGTCTACAGCCTTAACACTTGGGCATGCCCAACACACCTCAGGGAACAACCCCAGCTTTGGTCAAGCTTCTTGCTTTTAGACAATGCAATCCACTCTGGCTCGTTTAAACTGAGGGGATTAATTGAGGTTTATAAATATCTCAGAAAATCACTCGGAAGAAACAAGCTCTTGCCTGAGCTTCCACAATCCTGCCAAAATAGCTTGCCAAAGACATGCTGTCTCTGCCACAGACAGGAGCCTCTGAATCAGTAAGCCATTGCCACCACTGCTGGCTCCATCGTCCCATCACATCCGCTGTCATCCAAGCCAGCAGGATGAATGGCCCACATCCTGCTTCTTCTCCCATGAAACTCACATCCAAATCCAAGTCGCTCGTGACCGTATCTGGCTGGGAAACAATAAATCACTATCAACGCCCCACACGGGCGCAGGGAGTATGGGGGTTCCTCCATGGGAACTTGAGGTGCTTAGCATGGGGAGCCAATGTGGAGAAACTAAAACCTTCTTCACATTAGGAAGGACTGCTGCCCCCTCAGTGGCTGAAGAGACCACTGCTACGTCAAGTGGGATCCATGTAGCTGAAGTATATCCTTCACGCATGCACGTGAGATCAGAGAGAATGTTTCAATAACCAGGCACCACCAAGGTGTGGTGCTAATTGATCCTCATTTGACCTTGACTGAGTAGGGTCTGGCCTGGCAAAGGGTTGCATGGAGAAAACAGCCCAAACGTTTAAATAATTTAAGTAATCTACAAGTTTCCCGCCATACATACAGGGCATAACTGTGCACTAAAAGACCCAGGCTTCGCCTCAATGGGGCTCACAGTTTGGGGTAACAGGAGAAAAAGTATAAGAATTTTCCAGTAGTCCTCATTGTCCGCTATGTTCAGCGAGTCCGGTTTTATCCCATGATTTTTCAGACCCAGGCCAGCTGGCCTTGGTGAGTTCCCAATAGAACATCCCCATTGTCTCAGTGTATGGGTGCACCCCTCGCTGTCCTGAGTTCCTTGCTCATGCTCTCTCTCCATCTGCTCCTGATTTGGACCTTGAGATTTCAGTCCGGTGCTCCAATGTGGGTCTCTGTCTCTGTCTCCTTTCACCGCCTGATGAAGGTTAATATTCAGGAGGATGCCTATATGTTTTTCTTTGGGTCCACCTTCTTATTTAGCTTCTCTAGGTTCACGAATTATAGGCTCAATGTCCTTTATTTATGGCTAGAAACCAAATATGAGTGAGTACATCCCATGTTCCTCTTTTTGGGTCTGGCTTACCTCACTCAGGATAGTGTTTTCTATTTGAGGACTACTGAGAACTCAAGAACAATGGCAATGTTGATCCTACTGCACGTACTGGCTTTGTGGGAGCCTAGGCAGTTTGGATGCTCACCTTACTAGACCTGGATGGAGGTGGGTGGTCCTTGGACTTCCCACAGGGCAGGGAACCCGGACTGCTCTTTAGGCTGACGAGGGAGGGGGACTTGATCGGGGGAGAGGGAGGAAAATGGGAGGTGGTGGCGGGGAGGAGGCAGAAATCTTTAATAAATAAATAAATTAAATTAAATTTAAAAAAAGAAAGAAAAAAATAAAGTATCACAACCATTTCAAGTAAAAAAAAAAAATTTTTCCAGAAAGCCAATGGTAGTTAACATGAAATTTTGGGTGCCATGACTTGGGCAAGGGCTCCCCACAGGCCGGCATAGGATAAGCTTGCTTAGCAGCCTGGTAGACCCTGTAAGAGGTGATTCTTACTGAGGATTAGATGTCTGTGGCTGTGAATGGAGGGTTCCTGTTACAAGCTCCTGCCATGGCATGCTACCTTACCACAAATCCAAGAGCAACGGGCCAACCTACAGTGGATTGAAACTGAACTGTGAGCCCAAACCATTCTCCCCCCCCATTAACTTTTTATTAACTTGGACATTTGTTCCAATATTGGATATATGATTAGCCCTGTGGTGGGGAGGTGACAACAAAGGCTTCATTTATGGCCTTACTGTCTTCTGCCCTTACAAGGCTTCTACCTCATCCTAGATGTTAGAAGATAACCCATTTCACAGCCCATGGCTTCTGAGTTGGCGATTAAGCCCAAACAGAGAACACGGTAGCTGCCAGCATGTGATCCTCCCTTGTGACTGAGCCAGAATACATGAGAGGATGTGTAAGCTATATAACGTGCATTTGCACATCAGAGTCAGGAGCTAAGAGGGACCACAAGAGATCTCAAGATCTTAATGTCAAAGTGACAGGAACAAGGTCCTGCTGAAGAATAAGGGACCTGCTGGAAGGGCAGGTGAAGCACAATTAATAAAAAAAAACCCAGAGAGAGAAAATGGGGTTCAACCTGAAGATCTGAAAAGCAAAACAATCACTGGCTCTTACCTCAACCTCAGGCTGAAATGGTGATCCTGCCTTCAGGAATCTCAGAATGAGACTGGCTGAGAGCTGTCTCCTCCTGTCTTATAAAACAGGATTATAATCCTCTCTAGTTCTGGGATTAAAGGTGTACAACACTACTGCTTAATTTCTATAGCAAGCTAGTGTGGCTACTGGGATTAAAGGTGTGTGTCACCACTGCCTGATTTGTAAGGCTGCCGGTGTGGCTGTTTTACTTTTCTGATCCTCAGACAAGCTTTCTTTATTAAAATGCCAATGAAATGCCACTACAGGCAGGAACAACAGAACAGGGCAGAGTGGGTTGAGTGTCTGCCAGTGATGTTCAGGGAGCCATAAACTCTTGCTAAAGAGAGCAGGGAGGGCCAGTCCAAGCACAACACTGAGGCCTTCCATTTCCTGGATTCTGTCGTGGCCTCTGCTCTGTAGCTCCTGGGAGTCCCAACGCCTCCATTACCATCTTCAAGTTTTCCCGAGCACCCACCAGGGAGCATCACAGTGTCTCTCTTTGACTCTTCAGCTAAACAATGGGATTCTGAAAGGCCTAGGCTCCACCCAACCACCCACCATAGAAGGAAAAATTGTTTATTCCTTTAATAAAAAAGAAAACGAGAGTTAAATATTGTTTGATTACAGTTTAAATTTATATTTTTAGTATTTCATTTGTACCTATGTATTTATCTTAGCAAGAGGCCATATTATGTATACTGCCTGGTTGGTGTGGCTATGAACATGTCAGTAACCATGAATAAAATCACAGAAGCTATTATTCCACCCTCCCACTCCAGTACCCCTTGGTACCCACTCCCACCTCCGCACCTAGAAGAGAAGCCTGTGTGCAAGAGGGAGCTAAGGTCACCAGGAATGCAGGCGACAGAAATGGCTGCTCTGTCATGTTTTAAGGAAGCCTCGTTTACATTCAGAGCAGCACGGTTCTTCCTCCCTCGCCCCTGAGCGACCAGAAAGCGCTAACCACGTCCCTGGACCTCTTAAGAGCATATTGACCGATACCGCTTCAAATCAAAGGCTGTTTAAAGGAAGGTTTGCTTCTGTGTGAAGTTTTGCTGAAAAAGAAAGGCTTCGGGTGCCCTGCTAGACAGGGCGGTTGGATCCCATTGCTGGAGCTTCTTCTCAGAAAGCCGGCTTACTACCTCTCTGCCTCTAAACCCACCTCCCCGCCTCCACACATCTAAGATGTCTGTTTCAACAGAGGAAAGATAGCAGGCCCAGACGTAGGGGAGCCTGTTCCCTAGGGGAGCCAGCAGCTGAGGGGCCAGATTAAGCAAGGCCTTAGAGAACATGAAGGCGTGACTAGAGGTATAGGGGGAAGTTGGTACCCTCGTTCATTTCTTCATTCATCCGTCTTTAGGTCATCCAGAAAAGATGTATTGGGAGTAGGGATGTAAGACTAAAAGCTTCAGTCCCTGTTCTCAGGTTGCAGGGCACAGAGCCATTGGGGTGATACTGTCAGTGTCATGGAGGTGCCTAGGAGGGGGCTGACCGTCTCTGATGTGCCAGTGGAGGTAGGTGCAGGGGAGCTGGTTCCTGTGTACCAGGAGCTGGTTAGAGAAGACCTAGAAACAAAACCAGCAGGACAGCTAGTGGGGACCCAGGCAGAACGTCAACAATGGGCTCTTTAATTTCCCACCCCTGACCAGGCTCCATTCACCATCATAGATACTGTCTACTATTCCTCTAAGTATTAGCCAATAAGACATTTATTGAAGACTTACTGTGTGCTAGACATTAGGTCAGTTACCTTTGATTTTCATTATTAAATCCCTACCAAAAAAAAAAAAGCCTGCAGAGGCAGATATCATACAGGTGAGAGATACCAAACCACAGGGTGGAGTGAGGCATTGTGACAAGTGAGGGCTACCAGAGAGAAATATAAGGACAGGGACCAACTCAGGGTGGCAAGACTACTGCTCCCCCAAACTCCAGAAGTCTTGAATCTGCCTGGGTGAGGTACACGGGTCCCCCGAAAGCACAGCTGATCCTAAATAAACCACAGCAGCAACAGCTACAGAGGGACTGATAGGGAGAATGAATTCAGCCATGCTGGTATCTTTAGAATATCAAGGGACTTAAATCTTGAGACCTCACCTCCTAGTTAGTATCATTGGAAGATACTGTGGATGCCCTTGAACAGAGCCAAGCTCAGTAGCTAGCCACTAAACAGGGCCATAGGTGAAGCCTGGAACCAGGAAGGTTGTCCCATGGTCTCAGCACTGAGAGATTGCCATTCAGCAATCACAGTGCCCAAGTGGAGGCTGCTGTTGTCAGAGGAGGCTGGGGAAAGAAGGTGAATCTTGCTGAATGGAGCCTGGTCAAGGGTTGGGAAATTAAAGAGCCCATTGTTGGCTGATGTCACAAAGGAGCAACTGGTACGGGAAGGCCAAAGAAAAATTGGATGTCTGTCTTTGAACAAGGGAAATGAGGCTTATAGTGTCTTTACAATGCTGTTGGCTTTACCCCAGTGATGCCCTGTGCACCAAGCCTTTGTTCTTCTCCCCTGATGCTCCATTTATTGGGGCATTGGCCTGAAACCCACTGAGAAGATGTGGGCTTATTGGAACAACAGTTGATACTACTGTTGTGAGAATTCATCTTTAAACTGGAGACCACAGGGCCAGTTTATCCTATCACTCTTGGGATACTGGTTTGTCTACCTGGCTTTTCTTTCCCCTTCCAGGCCTCTCCTGGATATGTGGCTCTTTGAGCAGTCAGTGTGTTGTTCATGGGGTCTTACACTGGGGGGTTGCTAGAGGACCCATGAGTCTGCTTGAACATGTGCCTGCTGAGTTTAAAACTCAACACAGTTTCGCAGTGTCCAGAATTGAACTCAGAGCCTTGTGGATGCTGAGCAAGTACCGCTCAGGCCTGGAGCTACCAGATTTTCCCCTAGCTCTCCTTTCCATTTCTGACAAGCAGATGCTGTTGTTGAAGACAGGACTTCGAAAACTGCTGGTCTAAACTATCAACCAAGACAGCAAAGGACAGTGACCGAGAATCTGAGTACTTCCCATCCCCATCAGTTTGGATCAGGATGACAACCGGGTGATTCTTTAGAAGGAAATGTCATCAGAGCCAGCTCGGTGCCTGTAAACACAAAGACCTGAGTTCAGTTCTCAGAGGCCTTGTAGAAAAAAAAAAAAAAGGCAGTTATTGTGTTCATACTTGAAAACCCAGTGCTGGGGAGATGAAGACAAATGAATCCCTGGAGCTTGCTAGCCAGCCTTAGTTAGCCTAATGGCCAGAAACACCTGAGGATCCTCTGTGCGCTCTCTCTCTCTCTCTCTCTCTCTCTCTCTCTCTCTCTCTCCCCTCCCTCTCTCCCTCCCTCCCTTCCTTCCTCACCCTCTCTCTCTCCCACCACACATCTCATCAAATTCAATGCCCCCTAAAATATTCCCTGCTTCAGATGACAGCCTTGGTGGATCCAGCTCCTGCTAGCGATACACCCTGGCAGGACCCCATCTGATCCAGAGAGGGCCGGGAAATGAGGCTCTCTGGAGGGGCAGAGACTCCTGTGCATGTCTGGGAGTGGCGGGGGGATGCCCCTCACTGCCACCCCCTGCTGCAGTTTGGATCTCATTACCCACTCATTTCAGTTCCTGGGACCCCAGCCTTTTTTATTTATGGTTGCTCAAAAAAGAAAAGAAAGAAAAGAATCTCTTTCACAGTCACTTCCTGGAAGTTTTAGAAACCTGGGACCTCTAGACAGGTGATAGATAGATAGATAGATAGATAGATAGATAGATAGATAGATAGATAGATAGATAGAGATAGATGATAGATACACATACATTCGCATGCACACACACATGTGCACACTCATGCTCACACGCACACACACTTACACACACCCTCGCACACACATGCTTGCACACACATACACACGCACCCTCACACACCCTCACACACACACGCTTGCACACACACACATGCTCTCATGCATACGCTCACGCACACACTCACACACACGCTCGCACACACACATACATATACACTTTGAAATGCAGGGTAAGGTGGTCATTCACTTCCTGTTTATCACAGGCGTTTTCTAAAGCAATCTTTCTGCCTTCCGTTTTCTCAATAAGTTCATTAGTCTGCTGCACACATCGTATCTAAAGCAAAGGATTCGAGGATAGGGAAGAGGAAGACGGGAGGAAAGGTCCTTTCCACACCACATTTTGAAAGAATCGCACACTTATCTGTGCCAAGGACACCAAGCGATATACAGAACACTTTGTTTGGTAATTGGAGTTATCTGCGGAGGGAGGAGGCTTTTGTGCAGCTTTTACTCATTCCTTCCTCTTGTAGTTTGTGGTCAGAAACATGCAACCCTATCCTTATCATCAATCTTAGCTCCCACGGCCTTCAGAGCGTGGGCGTGTGTGGGAACGGTGAGGAGCAGCTCAAATGGAAGGGGGTCTGTGGGCCAGGATAGAAAAGTCTACAGTAATGGCGCGTAGTTGGATCCCATGGATCTGTGGCTCAGACCAGAGATGAGAAAAGTTAACACAATTTTACAAATGAGAAACAGGCTCTCACTGAAGAAAGATTAAAAAAAAAGAAAGGTCCCAGGTTTCAGTTTACGGGGGCAGGACTTCCCCAGAGGCAGGTGTGGCCTACATCCAGGGTCCAGGGATCATCCACAGGCCCTCAGCTCTGTTCCTCACAGGAACACTTCTGTCATGGTCTTCATGACCTTCCTGAACCAAACTGTGCATGGCAGCCCACCCTGGAGAGCACCTGGGCCTCTCTTCCTTTTCCTCTTCCCAGGGTATTACAGGAAGGCCCTGCAGTCTAGCGCCCTCTGCTTCTGCTGAAAGCTCTGCCTTGCCCTGGGTCTAGGGAGCCCCTCTTCCCTGCCTCTCCCCACTCCTCTGCCTGACTCTCCCTCCTTTCTCCCTGACCACCTCACAGCAGGCTCCAGGGTTCAGACTCCCCACCATCCTTGTCCCATCAGCCTGTCGAGGAACCTTTCTCAGATTCCTATACTAACTAGAAATAACCAATTAAGAATGAAATGACCACATATTGAAACTGAGTTCTCATTTGCTGCCCTCGGACCAAGATGCTGATTGACCTTGTGTGGTATGGCAGGCACCAGTACCCTCCTCTGTGGGACTACTGGGTAAGTTGAGGTGACCTTGCCAGATGGCAGTTTGCCAAGGATGGGGGAGCTTTCCGGCTACATCTTAACACTGGAGCGAGCCACAGCACTTTGAGAAATGAGTTGTAGGGAAAGAGAGATGCCCACACCACACACAGTATTTTATGCCAAAATGTTCATCAGGGCATTATTTACAGTAAAAGCTTATTCTGTGCTTTCGAGACAGGTCTCCCCATGTAGTCCAGTTGGCCTCAGAGCTTGAGACAGTAAGAAGAAACGACAGACAAGCGTCTTAAAAGAGGGAACGGCTTTTGGGGGAATAAACCTGAGAAGGACTCTCACCAAGAGAAGGCAAGGGAACAAATCTCTCATGTAGACTAGGGTTTCTGTGGGGTTTGGAACCGTTTTCTGTAAGGTGTTTGCTGTTTTGACTTCAGGAAGCCAGAAGTGTTATAAGTAAACAGAGCAGGCAGTTCAGGCCAGAATCAAGCTGCTTTGGGGTAAGATGGTCCTCCTTTTGTTCTTGAAGGCCCTCCTGCTTCAGCCTTTGGGGTGGTGGGGTTCCAGGCACGGGCTGCCGCAGTCAGCTGTGTATCCGTGAGAGAGGAACAGCCAGATAATAGAGACAGCAGAATACCGTGGAGCAGCCGCACCTCTTCTAGAAGCATAGGTGACAACTGGGAAATTGTGTGGGTTTTATTGTGTGTGGATTAAAATGCTGACAACTGCATCCAGCCTGCCGCGAGCATGGCCCTGACCTGGACAACGGTCCAGCAGCAGCCGCTTCCGTGTGGGGGCTGTGACACCGCCCTGTATGCAGCGCTTTGGCCTCTGCTCTAGAAAACAAGGCAAAGTCTGCAGCCCTCAAAGCAGATTTTTTTTTAAATTGCAATGAAAGAAAACTCAAACCAAAAGGGCTTAGGAATCAAACGCAGGGCTGGCTGCAGTTGAGAAACCATCTGGCAGAGACACTTTGTCACCAAGGACTTGGGTTCCTTTCGGGGAGAAAGAGAGAGAGGTTCACCCTTCCTGACACTTTTCCTTAAGAGTAGCCCCTGAGCGTTAAATGACAGCAACAAACTGTTGAATGGCAGGAGGGCCACTGGAGCCCGCATTTCCTCCTGTTCCCTTTGGGTGGATAAAGGGCATCTCTGCCCTCCAGCGAATTGATGACCCAGTTAGGTTGCACTCTCTCTACAGCTGCCATAACTCTTTCACGTCTCCAAGAGGAGGCCAAGGAAAGGGTGGGTACCTTCTGTGCACATTCTGAAATGAATGCTCTCTTACATCCGAAAGCTTGCTTGTGGTTATCCCTGGACCACTCACTCAGGTAAACCAAGGGAGGGGATGCCCAAAATTGTCTAGATCTGGGGGTCCTGAGGAGTTCTCACAGGACAAAAGGCCTCCCAGGCGCATAATACAGAAGATAAGGGACAACAGAAAAATAAATACAAATAATTACTCAGATTTCTTGCTCTGACCATTGTTATGCTAATGGACACACAGTAAGCTGCCAAGAAAGAGGTGTGGGGGGGGTATTATTAGTGTTTTAGTATTTCATACAGGGCACACTTTGAAAAACACTGTACGAAAGATGATAGAAGACATGTAAGCAAAGGTATCATCCACCCCAATCTTTCTAGAACAACCTCAGTGTATCTTTCTCCTGTCTATTGTTAGCCCTTCCAGCTCCTCTTTAAAGTGTCTTAATTTAAATGACAAATTATCTGGTCACGTCTGGTGACCTGAATGGAGGACTCCATCTTGGAGAGTCATGGACTCCAGCAAGTCTTCTCTTGGAGGACTATAAATTTGAGACTTAGAGAAACAGGAACACCAGACCATTGAAACAGAAGATCTGGATTGCCATGACTCACGGAGAAAGATGATTCTTTTTGTTTTTGTGTTTATTTTTGTTTCGTTTGGTTTTTGGCTTTTTTTTTTTTTAATTTGGCTTTGTTGGGAGGGAGGTTGCAAGGGAAGAGGGCAAATGTGAGGGGACTGGGAGGTGAGTGGGATCTGAATACATGATGTGAATTCCACAAAGAATCAATAAAAGTGAAAGAAAGAAAGGAAGGAAAGAAGGAAGGAAGGAAAGAAGGAAGGAAGGAAGGAAGGAAAGAAGGAAGGAAGGAAGGAAGGGAGGAAGGAAGGAAAGAAGGAAGGAAGGAAGGAAGCCTTACATTTCTGGAGAACTGTCAACAGTGACAAGGTGATTCAGTAGCAAAGAAGAGTAATTGTCCAACAAATATGTTGACATGATTACACACACAAGGGAAAAAATGAAGTTAGATCCCTAGCTCCCACCACACACAAAATTAATTCAAAAAGGATCATAGACCTGCAGGCAAGAGCTACCATGATAGAACTCTCAGAAGAAAACCTGAGTGTAACTCATCATGATTCTGGATTCCAAAATGCTTTCTTAGATGTGATAGCAAGTGAACAAGAAAAGGAAGGACAGAGTTGGGATAGAGGCAGACAGGGGTCAGAGAGGGAGGAGTGGAGGGGGAGAAAATACATACAAGTGTATTGTAGTTCAACTAAATTAAAACTTTAAGCATTGTGTCCAAAGGGCATGGTTTATAGAAATGAAAAGAGCACATACGGAATGGGAAATATATTTTCAAGCCATATGCCGGATAAAGAACTCATTTCCAGGCCATAGCAGAAGGGAGACAGGGTGAGACCGACTGAGCAAGGCAAAGTGTTTACTTTCAAAGACACTCCTTTGATAATCCATTAATTCGTTAATCCATGAATGAATCAATCCATTCACGAGAACTGACTTGGAACTCACTGTGTAGACTAGCCTGGACTCAAATTTATGACAATTCCTCTGCCTCTGCTTTCCAAGTCTAAGGATGTGTGTGCCCCACACTTGCTTCCTAATGGACTCTTAAAAACCCAACCTAGTCCCACCCCTAAATGCGTCGCTATACAGGTTAAATTTCAACAGGAGCTTTGTTGGGAACACCGAAACCAAGCAATAGTTTAGTAGTTGCTAGGGATACAGGCTAGAGGGCCTCGCAGCTGGGGGATGTGGCATCCCTGCTGAGGGTGTAGCATCCATGGTGAGAAGTGTGGTATGGCTGCTGAAGGTGTGGCGTCCCTGCTGACAATTATGGTGATGTTCTAAGCCTCCACTGTGGCTGGGAAATCTCGAGTGAATGACTAACAATAAAGCAAGAAGCAGAATCATGTGGGAGGAGGGTGAGGACGTGCTTAGTCCTGCTGAGGGGGACAAGTGGGAAATACTGGGATTGATAAAAGTGAGTCCTACCTCCTCTGGCCACAGTCTGCTCATTGATCCACCAAACTGTTTGAGTTCTTTTTGTTATCATACAGTTCTGGAATTTTTTTTAATCCATAATTAATGAGGGGTGTTGGTAGAAGGGGGTTAGTAATTCTCCTAACCCCTCTGCCATTATTTAAAATACATTTTGGGATAGTTTTCATCACTCCTTTTGGCTGTGATCCAGTATAGAATTTATACTGTTTTTGATTTATATTTTTCTGTAAATTTAGATTTATAGAAAAATTATAATAAGAATCCTCATATTTCCTAATATAGTCTGTGCCTCCTATTAGTAATAACCTCCATTACTACATACACTTGTCACAACTAATGACCCCAGAATGATGCATTATGATGAACAAAAACCCATGCTTCATTCAGATTTCCTTAGCTGTTGTCCTTTTTAATCTAATGTTTTTTCCACCACAGGATCCTATGCCAGATATCACATTATAGTCTCTCGTTTGTTCTGTTGTATGGAAGCTCCCTTTGGCTGTGCTAGAGTCTCAGACTTTCCCTGTTTTCGGTGACCTTGGTTGTTTTGAGACATAATAGCCGCATGTTTCATGTGACCCCTCTGCTTAGGGGTACCGGATGTGTTTCTCACCATCAGACTAGTGTTGTGCAGATGTTGGAGGAAGATCATAATTGTAAATGTCATTTTTGTTACATGCCAAGGGTGCATTTTAACAGAATGGCTTGCCACTGTGGATGGTTGGTGATCTTGACCACTGGGCTGAGATGCGATTGGCTTTATTTATTTGTAAAGCTACTGGGTTTGTCTGTTTCTCTTCTTTTCCATATTTGACTCAGGAAGACTGTCTCTGGGGATAGCCCACAGTGAAAGAGTGGGGAGGCCAGCTACCCTGCCACAGCTCTGGGGAGGGGACAGAAACCTTAGGAGGAAAGAACTATGCGAGGTTTTTCGGTCACCAAGGTGTGGCTTGGAATGGCACTGTGGGACCACAGGTCCTATTCTTTCTCCTTGGTTTTTCGGTTCATGATTGAGTGGTTCGGCCTTCCCACCTTGCTGCCATGATGCACCTTACCACATGCCAAAGACTGCAAAGCAAGAATAACCCCTTCTTTTGTGTGAATTCCCTCAGTAAAGCCAACTATCGGAACTCACGTCTTTGAAGGAGGAATATTTACAATTATCTGGAATTCTTCACAGTGAAAGATTTTCCTCCCCCCCCCCCCACTTATTTATGCAATTCACTGGTCTATCTCACCATAAACTTACAGATATTTATCTTAGGTGTTCAATTGTGAGCTAATTCTCATTTTTGTTGTTGTTTGTTAAAATTGTTCCACATTGGCCACTGGTAGCTCTTTCAGACCATCCCCATGGGGGAGGGGTTGTCCATTTGTTGGTGTGGTGCTATTGGGGTGTCTTGCTTGATGAGCCTATAAGATCCTGGTTTCTTTAATTACAAAAAAAAAATCAATCATAGCATGATGATATCTCACACACACCTCTCCCTTTGGTCTAACTCCTCCTAACACTGTTTTGACATGTCTACCTATATTTTCATTTTCATCTGTCATAGATAACTATTTTTAAATAACCACAATATCACTACCATGCTGTATAAAAATCACATGATTCCAAATGTCAATATTACAAGCTGCTTCTGAATTTTTCTTGACTATCAAATGTTAGTATTTGTTTATTTACTATTTATTTATTACATTTGGGCTGCTCAGATCAGGTTTGCCCTGGATTTGACTCATTGTGACCTCCCTGTGTCATTCTGTACCCTCCTGTCAATATTCTAAACTACAATTAGATCTAGAAGTTCACGACCTCCGAAGGTAACAACGTTAACACGGAAGCCCGCATCCTGCCTCAGACTTTTAATTCTGATGAATCCTTCTCTCTCTAGGAAGTGAACGTCCTCCAGGACCCATATTCAGTCGGAAAAAGACAGAACTCTGAACATGGACTGTAAGGTTGCCAAGAGTTCACTCCTGTCTCCTGTGGGGCACAAGGCCGTGTGGGAATGCCGGGAGAGAAGCAGCTGGGTCCACGTGTGCTTTAAGGCTGTGATTAGTTTTTGCTAGCACCTGAAGTCTATTTTCCCCATACGCACTATTATTTTTCAACATGCCGTTTTCAGAAAAATATATGTGACTTTAGGTCAGAAATGCTGATACATTTTTATTTAAAAAAATAGTTGAGAATTCAGGCAGTCTTGGAAATTTCAGAACTTGGGGTGTCTTTATGCCCTAGGTCTTGCCTGTTCCATTTCTACACCCTCACAGAGGGGTCCTGGCTGGAGTCTTAGCTTGTTTCTGTGGGATACCCTGCCCAGCAGTCCTCTGCCTGCATCTGTAGCCTTCTGGCCCCCCAGTTCTGCTTTGCTTATCCTCACAGCTCCCAGTCGTCTCCCAGTGAGTTGAACTGCTTTCCTTGGTAGGATCTTGGACATCAGAGGCCTGCCTGTTCTTAGGATAGCAAATTCATCCTCCTCATCTACCGCGTGAAGAGAGTTTCTCAGAAGTGCTGCTTAGTGACTAGGCCAGTCATGGTCAGGGCAAACCCAGGTCATGGTGAGGTCATGTTAGGCGTCCACTCCCAGGCAGAGGGTTTGCTGCTACTAAGGGATTTTTCTAAGTGATCTCTTCTGAGCGCCAGGACTTGACATATTTTTCTACCTTTGTTTCATTCCCCATCCTGCACCTTAGTCGTTTTCAACAAAGGATTAAAAACTTATAGGCTGGGAATGTGGCTCAGTAGTCAAGTGCTTAGGTAGCACACATAGGGGGCTGGGTTCAACTCCCAGAATCAAATAGATCAGGTGTGGGGGTAGTTAGAAGCAAGAGGATCAGAAGTTCCAGGTCATCCTCAGATACATAGTAAGTTTGAGGCTAGTCTGGACTAGGCAAGACCCCAACTCAAAAACAGAAAAGAAATCCAGCCAGCTTTGGGAAAATTACATTCATATAAATTCAATGAATGTAAATATACATCTTATAAAGGAAAACCAAAAATCCCCTTTGTGTGATTAGATGCACTGGGTGAGCATTGTCTGGAAAGCTCCAAAAGCATGCCTTTCCTTTAGGTTGCCTCCATCACCCCAACATCAAAGGCCTGAGGAACACTGTCAAACACCCCCTTTGGAACATGGCATCATGCAGACAGACATGGCACCAGGGCTCGTTAGCTGCTTTGGGGGTGTCTAGGGACAGAGCCACAGGCTTCAGTTCAAGTTTTATCCCCATCAGGTAACTGTCCAGCCCCATGCTGCACGAGGGCTGATTGCCACTTTGCAGACAGCCCTGCGGTGGCTTGGGTCATGCTCCTATCCTGGCTGTGATTCCAGGAAGATTTCGAGGTTCTCAAACGAGGCAGGAAGTGGAAGGAAGCATTGCCTCCTCTGTCTTTAACTTCTGGCCACTGGCTCCCACCTTTCTCCTTCTCAGAAACCTCCTCAATTTTTCTCCCTCCCTCAGAAATCATATCCCAAGTCTATTCCTGTGACATTTCCCTGATGTGAGAGTCCCCTCTGTGCACTGTGATTACCATTAATGAATAAAGAAACTGCCTTGGCCTGTTGATAGGGCAGAACTTAGGTAAGCGGGGAAGATGGAACTGAATGCTGGGAGGAAGAAGGACAAAATATCGGGAGATGCCATGGATCTGCGGCTGGAGGTAGACGTGCTGAAACTTTGCTGGTAAGTTTCATGTGGCAATACACAGATTACTAGAAATGGGTTAAATTAAGTTGTAAGAGTTAGTCAATAAGAAGCTAGAGCTAATGGGCCAAGCAGTGTTTTAATTAATACAGTTTCTGTGTGGTCATTTCAGTTCAGGGCGGCTGGGACGAACAAGTGGCTCCATGCAGCATTTCCCAGCCTAAAAACTTTCTGAATCTAGACAAGGTCGGGGGGGGGGGTCTGTTTCTACCAACATATATATTTGCATGACTTTAGGCAGATGGCAGGGGTGCACTTAAGCCCCTAAGTGCTCACCTGATAAAACAGAACTAAACAACAATCTTTTTTTTTTTAGATCCATTGTTGCATCAAAATCTGCTTGCCAATAGGTGTCTGTTAGTAATGCCAGCATTACCAGTTTCTAAATAGTATGCTCAGACACTTGCCTGTAGAGATGCCATCCCACAGATGCCTGTAGACTAGAGGCTACAGGGGAGGCTAGCCAGGCCCTGGGGAATCTGCCAAGCCAAGACCCACAACCAGCTTGGCACTGCTTGTCTCAGGCTCTCTAGAAAGCTTTTCTGTTTAGCTTGCCTCCGGTTCCCTGTTGAGTGCTGACCCAGGGAGACAAGGGATTTAGAGCCTTCCTGGCCACTGTGTTGTTGCCTTCCAGTCCCAAGGCCAAGGGTGAGCCGAGTTCCCCTAACTTTTCACTTACAAAGGCTGAGGAGTAAGGAGATGTGGCCGCAGGTATGGGTAGTCTAGAAACTCAAACCTGAATCTCTTGGGGCTTCTGTTTCTGCCACCTGAAAATAGTTTTTGCAGCACTGGGGGACACCTGGGAATTCATTTCTCGAGAAACCGGGGCTGCAGGGTCAGTCTGCAGTAATCAGATGAGATCCATCTTCCTCCAGCAACTCAGTTCATTTAAAGCTGTAACCCAGGCTTAGGGAAGGCAACCAGCTGAGCAGGTCCAGCCACACCTTGGATTTAGGGGACAGACACCAAAGCTTTTTCTCCAAATCAGTTTTGCTGAGGGACGGTGTGCCCTCCCATGTCCTGGACACCAAGGAAGCTTCTGCCTTGTGAAACAGCAATTAAATATCCACTTGATAAAAATAACTTTTTAATTTATTGACTGACAAGATGTTTTGTCAAACCATTCTGGGGCCCTCCATAGCATGGAGGCGAAACCAAAGGAAGAGCAGAGCTTTAAGGCAGGCTTGCAGCCTTCTGCTTCATTTTGTTGTAAGTGGAGGGCGATAAGGCATGGGCCCAGCTGCAAAAGGAGCGGCGTGGTTTCCTTTCGTGGAAGAGGAGAATCCTGAGGTGCAGGATTTCTCACCTCCGAGAAGTCTGATGCTGGCGCATGTCTCCCATGCACTAATGATGTCTGCCTTTAAATCTTTGGCTCGAACTCTAATTTGCTTACAGTTTAATGAACATCAGTCTCGCGGAGAAGTGTCTAAGTCCCTGGGAGATTGAACACTTAGGCCGTCTAATGCTCTTGCTCCCCGCACTAATCTTCAAGGTCTGCGTTCTAAAAAGACTTCTAAGGGAGAGCGGCTCTTTCAAGCCTAGTGAGCCACTTCTGAGGAGTAATAGGACACGCAAATTAAAAGCCGTGATCTGGATGGAGACTTGGATTGTGCTACAAGAAAAGCAAAGGCCTCTCTAGTCTGGGTACCACAGAATTCCTGACTGCCGTCACTGCCAGGCACAGCTTCACGGTTGCTTCCTTCCCTGGCTTTGGTTTTCCCGAAAGTTGCTCCCAACGGTCTCAGTTTCCTTCCTCTAGCATTCTCTTCAGCTCTAAGAATTTGGAGACGGGGTTTATAGTGCCAGTGCAGGCAAAGAAAGAGAGTTCCAGTGTGAGCCCTGTTGCTTATTTCTGAGGTCCCTTTACCTCAAGACTTTGCCCCTGGAATGGAGGTTATTAGATAGGGTCATCTAAATTATATAATTATCACCAGTGGGTGTGATACATTTCACTGACCGAGACTTCTCACAGTTCAGTCTTTGAGGTAAAGCACAGGAATACGCCTGAGTTGAGTACTGACCTACGGATCCTGCTGTAGCAAGTCTGGGATAAGACCTGAGATGCCGCATTTCTGGGGGACTCCCAGGTGGGACTTCTGCAGTGCTGGTCCACAGATCACTCTTACAGTAGTCATGATCTAAGCCCTTATCTGTGTGATCTAATTTCACTTTCATTACAGCTTGTGAGGTCAGGAAGACTGCTGAGGCATAGAGATTCCGTTACTGGGCTGTTGTGAAATAGCCTTTTTGTACACTGTAAAGATTTGTCATTTGGACTGGTTTAATAAAAAGCTAACTGGCCAGTAGCTAGACAGGATTTCCAGGGCAGACAGGACTTTGGGAAGAAGAAGGGTGAAGAAGCCAACCAGATGCTGGAATATCCACAAAAGGGATAGAGGCAATGGTCACATGGTAGAACATAGATTAATGAAAATACGGGTTAATTTAAGATCTAAGAGCTAGTTAGAAACAAGCCTAACTATCTGCTGAGCTATCATAATTAATAAGAAGTCTCCATGTGTTTATTTGAGAGCTGGCTGGCAGGACAGAAAAAGTCTATCTACACTGGGCCACTGAGATGTGGAGAAGAAATTTGATTTCATCATTGTGTCTGAGTCCACTGTACATACCTTCTCCTCTTTCCAATAGGTGCTCTCTTAAAATTTTATTTATTTATTTGCTCTATGTCTCTTTCACATCATGTATCCTGATCCTATTCCTTTCCCTGTCCCTTCACATCTGCCCTCCACCCCCGCACACCTCCCAAATAAAACAAAATCTAAGAGAAAAGAAAGGAGAAAAACAATAAAATGAAAGAAGGAAACCTCGTCATGGAAGCTGCATCGTGACACAGCGAGTCACACCGTGAACCCCTTTGTCCATACATCTTTACTTGCAAATGTTCATTGCAAAGAGACATTGGCTTGGTTTGGGGCCTCCAGTTTCTATTACCCTATCGATGCTGGGCCCTCACTAGGGTTCTTCCTGGATATCCTGCTGTTACTCTATGTTGGGGAGATCCTGCAGCTTTGGGTTTGCAGATCAGGTCCCTTCACATGCTCCAGAAGATCTTAGATGGGACAGACGATGGAGCCAGCCAAGTCATATACTTAGGTCTGGGCCTGGGCAGCTGCAGGGTTGGTCACCACCTACAACTTCAGGGCTGGCTCTGGACACCGGCATTAACAGGGTTGGCTTCTCTCTCTTATGACCACAGGGCCAGCTCTGCCACCTGCCTCAGGCATTGATGGCAGTTGGGAGGGCATCATTCCACTGACCATGCCACCACGAGACAGATTCCAAGTGGGAAGAGCTCTTCCATGTTTACAGTTTTGGTGCTACAGGGTTGGCTCTATTCTGCTGCCCTGAGAGGTGCAGGGCTCTAACGGGTGTTCTTGTGTTTAAGGAAGAAAGGTTTATTCTGGCTTACAGTTGGAGGGCATACATACCTTTAAAAAAATGTATTTTATGTATTTGTGTGTGTACATTTGTGTGTGTGTTTGTGTGTGTGCATGCACATGCACACGCATACATATGTATGTATGTAGATGCCCATGGAGGCAAGAAGAAGGTACTGAATCCCTTGGAATTGGTATTACAGGTGGATGCTCGGAGCTGAATTCTGGTTTGTGGAAGAGATGAATCCTGAGGTGCAGGATTTCTCACCTACAAGAAGTCTGATGATGGTATTTTAATATTCAAATTCGAGTTCGAATATTAATTAAAAACCCTCATGTAATTTGCATTGGAAATCTATCTCCATGAATTCTTTTGGGAACGAGAAACTTGGGCATAATGGCATCAACCATCAGGGAGCAGAGAGTGAACAGGAAGTGAGGTTAGGCTATTAAACCTCAAGGCCCTGCCTCCAGTGATCCACTTCCTTCAGCAAAGCTCTGCCTCCTGAGAGTTCCACAGCCTCACCTAGCTACACCACCACCTGGGGAACAAGCATGCACACACGCAAACTACCGATTGTTCCGCATCCAACAATGGGGTAAAAGTTTACACTGCTCTTCATCTGCTACATTACCAAGGCCTACAGACAGTCAGACACAGCCATGTGGCCATGAGCTCCCCAAACAGGTCAACAAACACTCCCATAGAGACATGGAGAGCCCCTAAAGAAATCAGCTTTCTTTCGGGTCATTTTGGGTCTCCTGACTTTGAAGTGACTGGATAGATAAATTTGTACCTCCCTTAAAGATAAAAACGGCATACTGTACTTTCTAAGTCTCCTTCTCAACTGAATTCTACTGGAAGAATCCACTTCTCTCCAGTAGCCTGGGCCTAAGACACACAAGGTTGTCTGTGTCAAGCACTGGTTTAGCTGCTTGCTGTGTATGTGGATGACTTACAAGCTGCTTGTGTCTTAGTGTCTCCAGTTGTAAAGAACAAGACTGATTGGTTCTAGTACCTACCTCACGTTTTCTGAGAACACTGCATGAATAAGTTCATGTGAGGAGTCTTGACATAGATAATCTTTCAAAAAAAGTTGGACTGGGAGATAGCTCAGTGGGTAAGAATTCTTCCTGCATAGGCATGGCCTGAATCTGGAGCCTCGGCATCCCCATAGAAAGCCAGGCATGAACTAGAGATAGCGCAGTGGGTAAGAGCATGCATGCAGTGTTCTTCCAGAAGAGTAGAATTCAATTCTCAGCATCCATGTCAGGCAGCTCCTCCTCCAGGGACATCTGACCCCTCTGGCCTCTGCAGGCTCCCGCATGCATGTATACATACCCACACATACACATGATAAAAATAAAATGGGAGAGAAGCTAGACACGGCTGCATGTGCCTGTGACCCCAATGTGGAGGGTGGCAGAGATAGGGGGTTGTTGGGCTTGCTGGACAGCAGCCTATCTGATCAACAGTGAGCTCCAGGTTCAGGGAAAGACCCTGCCTCAGAGAAAAAAGAGAATGATTAAGCAGGACACCCATTTTCTCTTCTGGCCTCCACATGTGTACCTGGATGCTTGCATATCCCCACATATATACATGTGTACATACATGCACACTATTTTTCAGTTTTTAAAAATGTGACTAATAATCCACTTGAATATTGGGTAACAGATTTAAACAGAAAATTCCAACAGAAGAATCTCAAATATCTGAGAAACACTTAAGAAATGTTCAATGTCCTTAGACATGAGGAAAATGCAAATTAAAACGACTTTGAGATTCCATCTTATACCTGTCACAATAACTCTTGCTTAAGAGGATATAGAGCAAAGGTAACATATAGAGCAAAGGTAACACACCTCCATTGCTGGTGGGAGTGCAAACCTGTACAGTCACTATGGAGATCAATATGGTGAGTCCTTAGAAAGTTGGGAATCAATCAATCAATCACAAGACCCATCTATACTACTCGGGCATATACCCAAAGGACTCTCTATCCTACCACAGGACACATGTTCAAACTGTTCAGTTCAGTTTTATTCATAATAACCAGCAACTGGAAACAACTTAGATGTTCCTCAACAGAAGAATGGATAAACAAAATATGGTACATTTACACAATGGAGTGCTATTCAGCTGTCAAAAAAATGACATCGTGAAATTCGTTGGCAAATGGGTGGAACTAGAAAAAAAAATCATCCTGAGTGAGGTAACCCAGACCCAGAAAGACAAATATGTTTTGTACTCACTTATAGATGGATATTAGTTGTAAAGTAAAGAATAATCAAGCTACAGTCCATAGACTCAGAGAGGTTCTAAAGAGGAGGGGCTCACAGGAATCTTCCTGGGAAGGGTTTACAGGTGGGTTGGAAGCAGGTAGGGACAGGAGATGGGGATCAAGTAAGAGGGATGGGGTGGAGGGAGAGGGTATAGGAAGAGGGTGTATGGCTGAAATTGAGGGGTGCATGTTGGGGGTGGTTTAGAAACCCGGTGCAGTGGAAACTCTCTGTTACCTCTGAAGGTTCTACTAATAAGGACTCCCAGTAATGGGGGATAGGGAGTCTCAACTGATCGTCTCTTGTCACCAAATGAGGCTTCCAGTACTGGAATTGGGTTGCATTCAATAGAGTTCTTGGCCAAGAGGGGGCCCATAGAAATTTCCTAACAGCACAGGCTGTTGCTAAGACAAAAGGTTGCTTTCTGCAAACTGACAGCAGGTCCCCAATGCCAAGGACAACACCCACACAATTCACTGAACAGACAGAAGTCGAGTTGGTGCCTACATGGAGCTCTCAGCCCTATGTTCTAGTCTTTGAAGTGTGAATGTCCTCGGCAGGCTACTGGGAGAGAAAGATGGAAACCAACCCAGCCACAAAACCTTTATCTACAGTCTGTCTGCAAAATATGCTAGGGCAATGGTGACTCAGAACTTGTGGCCACCTAAGGCCCACTCCATGAGAAGGAACCCACATTCAACACTGCTTGGGTAACCAAGAACCAGAGACCAGCGAGCCGAGAAATCTAAGGTAAAATCAAGCACAACTGGTCTTTAAAAAAGAGGGAAGTCGATAAATGGTTCCTAATGATATTCTGCTATACTCATAGATCAGTAACCTATCCACTCCTCCTCAGAGAGGCTTCCATGGGCAGCAGATGTAGAGACACACAGCCAGACATTATGCTAAGGGGAAGAGAGAGAGAGAGAGAGAGAGAGAGAGAGAGAGAAGAGACTAAATTGGAGGTCTCCATCAAATTCCTTCCCTCAGAGCTCGGAATCCCATAGAAAAGGAGGCAGAATATTGTAAGAGCCAAAGAGGATGGAGGGCACCAGGAGAACACGGCCCTCTAAATCAACCTTAGATTTACAATAGCAGGGCACCTGTGAGCTCACAGAGAGTGAAGCAGCAGGTGCAGGGCCTACATGGAGCTACACCAGGTCATGTGTGTGTGTGTGTGTGTGTGTGTGTGTGTGTGTGTGTGTGTAAAGCTATTAGCTCAATATTTTTATGAGAATCCTGATTATGAGAACAAGTGGGTCTCTGGCTCTTGTGCCTGCTCTTGGGACTCTTTTCCTCCAGTTGGGTTGCCATGTCAAACTTTAATATGATAGTTTTTGCTTCATCTGATTATATTTTATTTTGTCATGTTAAAAAGCATGAGTATCTAGTGCTAACAGTGACTGGAACAGACAACATTCCTGAGCACATCCATGAAATATGGGTGTTTTTCTTTGAGGTTTTGTTTGTTTCCTGTATATGTTAGGGTAGTGGAACTAATTATACTGATGCTTCCCAATGAAGAACAATGGGGAAAACAAGCATTACAGATAGTTCAAAGAAGGGCCAGCGAGATGGTAAGGGTGCTTGCCACCAAACCTGATGACCTGCATTCAATTCCTCAAACACATACACACACACACACACACACACACACACACACACAGGCGTGTGCACATACACACACACAGACACACAAACATGCACACATGCACGCACGTGCACACATGCACACACATATACACAGAGACATGCACGCGCATGCACACACACACACACACACACACACACACACTCCAAAGCAGAGAGAAGGAGAGCAAGAACTAGAGGTAGAACCAACCTCCATGCGTCATGCATCCCCCGGTCCTGGCACCGTCTAAGTGAAGAATTTCTTGGCTAATAGTTGTGGTGGTGACCATATGTGCTGAGCCTGACTCCTGAGCTACTTCTTGGATGTTAGCTGTGGATGGGCTATGCATGCTGAGCCCAGCTCCTCGGCTACCACCACAGGACTAAGAGGCGAACATGCCTTTCAAAAGGAAACACACTTTTATTTCCCGAGGGCCCTCTAATCAAGGCAGAAAGCTATTACTTGATCGCATAATTAACCTTAGGAATAGAAGTGTAAACAGCACAATTCATGAAGCTGTTAATTGGTCCTCCCTGCTACCAATATTAGCCCAAGTTGATCTGTTGTTCTCCTCTGCTGAGTATCGTAAGCTGCAAGTGTTCTCATTTGGGTTTCTCCAGCACAGCCAAGAGGGCAAAGAGGAAAGCACCGTATTTCCTGTGGTCTGAGATACGGTGTAGATACACGCTATTTGTTTCTCCTGGAGGAAGGCCGCCATTGGGTATATTTGGACCCGGCTCCAGTCTGCCCTTCTGTGTACTCAGTGCCATGGGTCCCTGGATGCAGGAGAGCAGACCCCTCAGCAGCAGAAACATAAACCAGCTGGAAACGCTCATGTGCAGCCATGCCGCCCAGACGTGGAATCCCAGTCTCATTTAGAACTGATTTATTTGCAATGATTCCTTGACTGAGAGGAATTATTAGGGAGTGTGTAGGCTTGGGGCCTACAGGTGGAGTGCCTGTGTACATGCCTGTGTACGTGTGTATGTCTAAAACAAGGAGGTGCTTTGGGCTTTGGGGAGTACAGCACCAGAATCATTACGAGGTTGGTTGTTTTGGTTTTTTTTTGGGGGGGGTTGTTTTTTTAGATTTATTTTCCATACATTTAGGGGTGTGTGTGTGTGTGTGTGTGTGTACCAGTGCCATTGGGGTCCAGAAAAGGGGATCAGATCCCTTGGAACAAGCATTTGAGAGCCACGTGACATGGGTTCTAGCATCTGTCCTCATGACGATGGGCAGATGTCCTGCACTCCTGAGCCATCTCTCCAGGCCCATGAGTCTATGAAGTTTAAAGAATTGCACTTGGCCCAGGTGTGGTGGTGTACACCTATAATCTCAACACCGAAGACAGAGGCCTGGGTTCAAGGCCAACCTGGGAGATGTAGCAAGGCCTCAAAAAATAGAAGGAAGGGACAGAGGGAGGGGAGGAGTGAGGGTGAAGACGAGAAAAGAAAAGGGAAATAGTTGTATTCATAAAACAGGAGACAGAAATTCTAATACAAGACATGCCACAGCATCCCCTCCTTTTCCAGGAGGCACACCCATGTGGGAACCTGCGCCAGGGTCCAGAGGTGGCAAACAGCACTTAAGGGACACTTCCATTGAAACCCTGACTGTGGAACCTAGTCATTTAGTTAAGTTAGACCCTGAGACTCTAAGGGATGCTTTAGCTAAAAAATAAAAAAGCTGAGGTAGCAGCATGAGCCTTAATCTATTCACAGCTGCTTTAAAGACACAAGTGGCGAGCGAGCCCTTGCTGATACTTCAGGAAATGAAGAAGTCGCCTGCTTCAGCAAACAGCCAATTTCAGTTGATAAGTAATGGTTACAAGGTTCTACGAAACAGACAAAATTGCTTGTGGTCTGTCTTTGCTCTGAAACCCGAAGTCATCTAGCTGTGTAAAAGTCTACAGCACCGCGCAGAAAGCCACAGTGAAGCATGCCCAGAAGAAGAGCCAGTGGCTACAGGACTCACAAAACCACAGAGTGCAGACAGGCAATGTCTGTGGTTCCGGGGCTTTGGGGCAGTCTAGGGCGTGTTCAGAAGGATCAGGTGACAACTATCTGTCATTTAGACTTTGGGATTTGGCCTGTAGGGCTGGGCTGACCCCAGCTAGCCGTCTGCACTGGCCACCACACCCGAGGGCCACAGTGGCTCAGGGCTTCTAGAACCTTCAAGGAGACTAAGCCAGAGCATATGAATTCACTCAAGGGATGGCTGTGTCTGTGCTCTTGCAGATGGAAGGTCAGTGGTGGGCCCACGGTACCAATGTCAACCCACTCATTTCTCCTGCCACTTCCTGGGGACAAAATGCCTTTGTGAATTTGCTTTGAGGTGGTCACACAGCTGCTATAGACCCAGAGAACCCCTACCAACCCACTGCTTCTACTCTTCTACTCTGGCCTTGTGGAAATTTTGCCTTAGAGATTTTTGGGGGGAGGTGTAGGAGGGAGAGCAGCAGAGTTATAAAAGTAGATACTCTAAACTTAGCTTTCCAGAAAAAAAAAAATCAGTTCTTTACACCTTTGCCAAAACGTTCTTCCCGATAGAGAAAACACCTGAAGACTCTTGGCAGGGAAATTGGGGACTACGCACCACTGAAGAACTCACGGGGAGATGAGCTGGGGAGGAGGAGGGGTTCCCGTCCTTGAGGATCCTCTTCAGGAAAGGCACACAGCTGCCTATCTTTCTAAAGGTCCCCAAATCAATTTGGAATCTGAATCCAAAGCTCCAAGCCCATGGAAGTAAGCATTCCAACTCCTGACTTCTGATATGAATTCAACGTTAGATATTAATGATGTCTAATGATGATCAAAGATGGTCCATTCCTTCCTACTCGATTTATCAAGATCGTTAGTGTTTACATTCTCTGGCTTTGCACAGATGGTATGTTTTAGGGCTAATGAATGCACTGTGGCTTTTTTTTATCCTTTCTGAATTACCAGTTGCCTCAGTTTACCCACTGCATACCCTTTTCTGTGTCAGACCTTTCTGTTTTCTAATAACACCTGAGCTTCTGAGCTTGGAGACGTTTCTTTCGTACAATGGCGGATGATCTGTTGTTTTGAGTTTTCGGGACCTTTCTTTAGGGGCCCTCCAGACTCCCACTTCAACTGCTTCTTAAGTCCACCTATGCACCCACCTGCTATCCTAGAGTGCCCTTTGCTCCGCTTCTGAGTTGACATCTATTTTCTGCATGACACATTTTTTCTTTTAAAGTTGGTGTTCTATTGCTGTGAAGAGACACTGACCATAGCAGCTTTTACAAAGGGAAGCATTTAACTGGGCCAGCTTATGGTTCAGAGGTTTAGTCCATTATTGTCATGTGGGAAGCATGGTGGCACGTAGGTGGACGTGGTGCTGAGACTTCGACATCTGGATCCTCGGGCATCAGGAAGAAGAGTGAGTCACTGGGCCTGGCTTGGGCTTCTGAAACCTCAAATGACACTTCTTCCAACAGAGCCACACCAACTCTGACAAGATCACATATCCCTTTCAAATAACGCCACCCCCTATGAGCCTATACGGGCCATTTTCATCCAAACCAACACACACACACACACACACACACACACACACACGTTCTCAGCTCATGGTTTCTCTCATTGTTTGGTTGGACTATCCCTTTATCAGGAAACATTCCGAGCCATGGCTCTCTGGGTCATTCTATGTCTGAACATTTCTTTTCTCTCTCCCTCTCCCTTGAAATGCTTTGGCTAAGTGTTGAATCCTAGCTTGAAAATAAATCACCTATGTAAGTGTGAACGAAGGTCCCTGGCTGGCATCTACTGCTGTGATTGATAAGTCTAAAGTTTCAATCCTTCCTCTTCCTCCTCGTCTTTTTGCAGTGCTGGGGATGGATAAGCAGGGCTCTCAGAGATCAGCTGTGGCTTTCAGGTGCTTGGTGTCTGCCTTGTTCAAAGAACTGAAGCCATGCACAGGGATCGTGGAGTAGGGAAGGGTTTTCTTCGGAAGCACAGCAAAAGCTCAGAGTGGCTGTATCATGTAGGGGCTGCCCGTCCTGAGCAAGCACGAAGCTCAAGAGTACCTTTCTGGCTTCCAGGAGGAAGCAGTTAGCTGCTAGGGCCAGGGTATGGCTAGTTTTCTGTTTGATTGATAGGCTTAGGCTATGTAAGCCTTCCTCGCGGCATGTCTTCTTTTCCGTGATGCATCTGTTCTTATCATATGTATATCCAATCATGCATAAGATGTAAATTTGGGTTTATCCTTACACGCTTAGAAGACACAGCTTGCCTTACTGCACATGATCCTAACGAGTGTATTCTGAACTGGTGCCCTGCCTCAAATATCAGATGTTCCAGGGTGTGTTTAGTCATAGGAAAAGGGAGTTACTAGGGATTGCTAAGGAGCTATAGGTTGTAGAGACTAGTTACTTTATTTGGAGATGGGTTTGTGTGTTGCTTGATGCAGGTGTTGGGTTGTCCCAGGTAACTAAGTTATCCCTGTAAGCTCCCTGCTTCAGATGGAACCCAGGGCCTTGTGCAGTCTGGTAAGCACCCTATCGACCCAGTTATACCTCCAACGCCCTCAGTTCTCTTTTTAGCCCTATTTTTTTCTCTTTCAAAGGCACAGGGACTTCTCCCCAGCCCATGTGCTCCGCGATTTCGTAGTGATGGACCACAGTATGACAGACTCTCTCATTCATTTTTCAAAGGGGTCTCGGTGGTCCTGCCAATCAGCCTTCAATTTGGTTCATTTTCTTGTATTATTTTTGAATAATTCATTCTATCTTCTCTACTTTCTTTCCTGAAATTCCCACTATTCAGTCAGCATCCCAGATCAATCCTAATCTTTTGTATTTTCTCTTCTTTCATTTCCCCCCTTTAACTTTGAATTTTTTAGGTTTTACTTTAAAATGAAAATTCTTAAATTTTTTCCTCCACATTTTAGTTTCCGTGAGCTCTTCTAAAAGTTGCATTTTACTCCCCACCATATATAAGTGCAACGTTTTACACTGTGAGGAAAGTGTGGTTCTTTGTGTTTAAGATTTTGTATTATTTTAAACTTTGTATATGTGTCTGTGTAGGTGTATACACACACACACACAAACACACACACACACACACACACACACACACACACACAGAGTATAGGTGCCTACAGAGGCCAGAGGCATCAGACCCCTTAGAGCTGTAGTTCCAGACAATTGTGAGCCAATGTGGATGCTGAAAACTAAATCTGGTCCTCTGCAAGAGTAGTATATGCTCTTAACCACAGAGTCATCTCTCTTCATATTACAGTTCTTATCAAGGTTTATTTTATATGGTGTTTTTGGAGGGGGAATTATTCTCTGAGATTACAATCTTTTATCAAATGCTCAGTGATCCTATCATATTTTAGAGACAGACACTCAGAGACCAAAAAAGCTGGGCATAGTGGTACATGCTTTTCAACTCCCAAGTGGGCTGAGGTGGAAGTATCACAAGTTCAAGGACAGCCAGGGTTACTCTGACTCAGGCAAAATAATAAACACAAAGCAATAAATATGTGCCAACAGGAAGCTGTGTTGATTGGGTGGACCAACAGCTCTACCGAAGAACCCTGAAAGTGGCTAAGATAGAATTTGAACTCAATCATCTCTCATTCCTGCTGAAATAACAGTAACTGGCTGCTAACAGGTACTGAAGATTCACTGGGTTTGCACTTACCTTCTGCATGGCCTGGCCTCCTTTCACATCTAAGAACGCAGAAGCTTGCTGGTCCTCTGTTTGGATGACTGTTTTGGGCACACAAGTAGACCAGTAGCATCTATTTTTTAAAATTCTTATATAATTGAAGTCTCTAAGTTCTGTAGCAAGTCCCTTCCCCTGCCCAAGGACCTGAAAACAGACTTTCTTAAAAAGATTTTTACACTTATTGTGTAGGGGAGGGTTAGGGTATGCTAAAGTCAGAGGACAACCTGTGGCTTTTATCTTCCACCATGTGGGTCCCAGGGCTTTGATGACAAGCCCCCCTCACTGCTGACCCAGCTCACCTGCCCTAAAAGAGTGCTTGACTTTACCAACGCGATTTCCCCATTCTTCCCGTGGTTCCACTGTTGTGTGGCTCTCACAGAACAAATTCTTCCTTGGCAACTCTTGTTTTTGCAGTTGGGAAAGGTGAGGGGATTCCAGCTCGCAGCACTGGGAAACTAACACGGAGAGAACTTACAGTTAAGGCTCTTGGTTGTTTTTATGTCTTCCAAGTTGATAGGTCAAGAACGAGGATCACATTTTCTGGTATGGCATGTGTGTGAGTGTTTATTTATGTGCATATATATGATACACATATGTACACACACATATACACATACCCTCATGTTTGTAAGAAGGTTCTGAATAGACTATTTAAAGAATATTTAGTAAATCGAGGTGCATATTAACCCCAGCCCATAGAAGGTGAAAGCAAGGAGACTTTGTGAGTTCAAGGCTAGCCTGGACTACATAGAGTGTTTATTTCATGTCATTTAGGGCTGCACAGTGAGACCTTAAAAAAAAAAGTTGAGTCCCTGGAACCCAAGACAAGTTTTTTTCCCCCCTTCTATGTGTTCTTGACAATAAAATGAGATTATCTGTAATAACTGTTTCATTGTACAGGTTATTTCAAAATACTTAGAACCAAAGTGTACAGGGGCCACTAGCTACTAGAGTTATGGTCGTTGTTAGCTCTCAAACTTGAGACAAATGGCTGAGGTGCCAATTTAAAATATCAAAGCGGGCCCGGCTGCTAGGTTCTCCCTGTATCCCTCAGTCCCTACCTGTTGCAGGGTCCTTCTGGCTGTCTTCCAGTGCCCTAAACTCCTCCAGCCCAGGGGCAGGGCTGCCCTTCCCCCGGCTGCTCTTCCCTATTTAATCCAGCCATTTTGGCAACACTGGCCCTTTAGTCCTCCTGGTTCCAGGTTCCCTCTCTCCCTCTCTCCTTTTCTCGCGTGACCTGTCCCAGTCTGTGGGTCATGTCCACTCTGGACTCTCCCAGATACCTGTTCGTCTCCATCGTATCTTCAATTCATCTCCACCATGTCCACAGTAGCCATGTCCAACTTTTAATTTTTCCATTCATACAACTCTTCAATAACAACTACGTGTCAGGCGCTACACTAACTTGCCCTATATTGGGTCCTCTTGTCCTCATATTCCTCCCACTTACAGAGGAGGAGTCCGCTAAAAGAGATTGGCCTAGTTACCTAAGGGTAGCGAGTTGCTGGGAGTTGTAGTACTCCAGAGGAGCAGGGGTTGCAGGGAGTTGTAGTCCTCCTAGTGGGCAGAAGCCACACTGTAATGATATGCATTTCTGATACACATATCCGATGACTGCCTAGGTATCTCAGAAGGAAGGGACCCACATACTCAAGCCCTCTGAACTTTGTTGTATTGTTCTTATTTTAAATGCTCATTTTGAATCCAGTCTTGAGAAATCTTTTTACACTGGTAAGCATCAGCTCTTCCAAATCTGGATTGAATCTTTACCACAGGTGCTCTCAGTTGCGCCCTTACCTTTAAACACACAAGGCTCCCTTTGAGGTACATTTAAGCTAATCACCTCACTCTGTGGGGAGCGTCGTCAGACTGACGAACTTTTCCCGGTTACTATTTAGTATGAGGTGCACAGGATTTAATGGATTCTATGGCTGCAATGTGAATCTTAAGGTCTTCATAGCAACGTCCTTACACCAAGGGGTGCTTAGCTGTTTCTTTTACAAGCTGTGAACTTCCTGGGGAAAAGAGCAAATTGGTAATACGTTTTTGTGGCCTATTACAGTTGAACCTTCGATTTCCAAGAGTCCAAGTAATTTTTCCTTGCAGAACATGGCTGCTGGGGTGAAACAAAGTCCAGGGACGAACAGCAGAAGTAGGTTTCGCCACAAGACGTTCAGAAGGAGAGAAACATCTACTCAGTGGTTCCTTGTCCTTCCGGATCTTATGAAGAATCAGACCTGACACAGAAATGCTGCTATTTTTATCCTCAACTGCAAACTGGGAAGCTGTCAGGCTTCTGCGACATGGAGTCTAGGAGCTGGATCTGGAATTCATTCCTACCTCACACTTTGGAGAGAGGTGTGCGCTGGTGCCTCCTGCTCCCTTGAAGAACCTTTGAGATTACCTTTTGATAGTTTCCAGTGGCAAGACCTTCACTCTTTTGGGCCTCACTAGTACTGGGAGGCTAGTGAGACACACTGACTAGTCACAATGCTAGACCATGCTATGTTCGCTTACAATTCAAAGCAGTGACTAACGGAGCTGGGTGCAGGCCCTGTGGATCTACAGCATCTAGCTTGTAGGTGGTAGAAATCACCAAAATAAAAAATTATGCACCAACTTTTCAAACTGCCTTATGGTGACTTAGTGCAGGAATCCGGGAACATTGCATGAACAACCACCTCTCAGATCCAGTGGACAGCCATCCACCTCAGAGGACATGGGGCTCTCTTTGGTCACCAGGCCCTTTTGAAGCTTCCTGACTTTCGAGGCAGGCCTCTCCTGATCTACCTCCCGAGTACTGGGATCACATACAGGAGTCACCGAGATCAGTTCTTTCTTTGATGGGTGAAGAAGGAAAAGGAACAGGGGGAAATGATATGTCCACGCAGAAGAAATCCCTTTTCCAGTAGTCTCTGTGTATGTAAAGGTGCTTGTGTACATAATCTTCAAGGTTCAGGCAATGCCAAAGCAACCTGCCTCAGAAAGTCCTTACTCCACCTCATTCATGTCTTGGCAACACAAAGCCACTTCACCCTGCGAGTCACGACACGCGGCAGAACCGGATGCCCTGAGGTATGGCAGGTTAGATCCTTCATTGGCTGGCGAGCCTGAGAAAATACAGGCTGCAGGCAGGATCTTTACTGGGGATGAGGCATGACTAACAGAAGGAAAAGGACTGAAGCCATCTGAGAGGAATAATGACTGAGAAAGACTTCCCAACTCTTTCAATTTCCACGCAAGTGACCCAGAGGGCGGGAAGTGCAGCGGGCACCTACCTGTCCCAGCTAAGCAAGCGGCAGGGGCAAGGCCGCTAGGCAGGCTCTCAGATGACTCCCGCTCTTCTGGAGCCCTTATTTCACCAGGTACACTAGGCGACTTAGGGAGAAGCGTCTAGAAAAGCCTGCCGTGGCTGCGGCTGGGAAGCTACCGGCAACTCCGCATCCACTGGAGACAGGCTCCAAGGAGACTTCTTCTGCGACTGTTTGTATCCTCTGATTCATTCAAGGAAATGACATACTAAACTAGCTGGAGGACTGGGAAAATGGCCTACGACTGCTGATACAAACTAGATGTCAATTGCTTTTTGTGAAATTAAACAAATAGGTTGGAGCATGCATGTAGCCCTCCGGTAGGCGCTAGCTGTTGCCGGTTAATGACAGAGCCGAGGCAACTGAGTCTGTCCAGGGGCTTCCCAGTCAAAGTTATGAATACTTTCAGTAAGGAAAGGTACCCGGGTCCAGGATGCCCTTAGGCACATTCAACAGCGCTGGGCTCACTTCTGTCATAATCTGAGCATTAGTTTTTGTTATGATGACCGTTACAAAAATGTAGTTACATAAAAAGCAGCAACTTCCAGCAGAAGAGTTGATGACCCTTTACTTTTTAACTGCAGTAGCTCCTTAATTGCTTTAAAAAAAAAAGACTAACATTTTTATTTTTCAGGAACAAGAACAGGGTCTTATGTATCCCTAGCTGGGCTAGAACTTGCTAGAAATAAACTTGAACTTCTGATCCCGTTGTCTCAGCTTCTGGGATGTTAGGACTGCAGGAACCAGAGCCGGTTCCGCGGTGTCAGGGATGGGACCCAGGGCTTTGTGCATGCTGGGCAAGCAAGCACTCTGCAGCCTCAGACAGTATGCATGCCTAGAATACTTAACGCCTGGGCAGACACAAAATCACTGTTTGGGACTTATTATTATTCTATTATTATTAGTATTTCATTTTTGTAAGATGGCAGACTCTGTGACTCCACTTAAAATAATATAAGTTGGTGTGAGAGAATGTATACACATATATAAATATAAATTCTACATATATACCTATGCCTTATATACCTGAATGAGCTGCAAAACAATTATCAAATACAAAACATTACAACGACCTGGTTCTGTATCTCTAAAACTCTATTTACTATTGTGTGTGTATGATGGGGGTGGGGGTGGCATTCACACCACAGGATCGTGTGGAAGTCAAAGATCACTTTTGGGGGAGCTGGTTTTCTCCTCCTGTCATGGTCCTGGGGACAGACCTCGGGGAACCACGCCTGTGCATGAAGCTACCTTGTCATCCTAGAGAACATTCAATAGTAGTTTCCTTTCACTGAGTTTGACCTACTGTGCTTTGCAACATCCTCACATTGAGTGAGGACAGATGAGGGGGAACCCTCAAAGATCTCGGAACTGACATCAGAGATGGGATGCCTATCTGCAAAATCGGTGAGCTTTTCTTTTTTGTCATGTTTTAAAGGTGGGTGTTTTCTTCAATTATATCAGTGTAGCCTTATTTAGGTGACCTTTTGAAAATATGACATCACTAATGTGGATAGCAGGCATGGTTCTGGGTTGAGTTCATCTTCTCAGAGATGCACTCACAGCCCTGTCCATCTGCACGGTGCCGGTACCATGGGACACTCCAGTCTGCACGGTGTTCGTACTGTGGGATACTCCAGTCTGCACTGCACCCGTACCGTGGGATTCTCTCGTCTGCACTGCGCCTGTACTGTGGGATACTCCAGCCTGCTCTGTGCCCGTACTATGAATTCTCTCGTCCGCACCGTGCCCGTCTGCACTGGGCCTGTACTATGGATTCTCTCGTCTGCACTGGGCCTGTACTGTGGATTCTCTCTTCTGCACTGCACCCGTACCGTGGATTCTCTCGTCTGCTCTGCGCCCCTACTGTGGATTCTCTTGTCTGCACCGTGCCCGTCTGCACTGGGCCTGTACTATGGATTCTCTTGTCTGCACCGGGCCCGTACTGTGGACTCTCTCGTCTGCACTGGGCCCGTACTGTGGATTCTCTCTTCTGCACTGCACCCGTACCGTGGATTCTCTCGTCTGCTCTGCGCCCCTACTGTGGATTCTCTTGTCTGCACCGTGCCCGTCTGCACTAGGCCTGTACTATGAATTCTCTTGTCTGCACCGGGCCCGTACTGTGGACTCTCTCGTCTGCACTGGGCCCGTACTGTGGATTCTCTCGTCTGCACTGTCCCCCTCCCTATTGCTCTTATCGTGGAGTTTGCCGAGGCCTAGTAAACCAGAGTTTTAAGAACAGCGTGTAAAGCCAGTGCCTTTCCATGCTCAGGGTCGCGTTTGACAGACTCCTGGCCCTACTCCCTTGGCGAAACTCAGTCTTTGAGCAAGTCGGGCCTATGGCTCTGAGAGTCTTGTTCTCTAGGAGGAAGGACTCCATTTTGATTTGAGACTGGTTGAGATAAACACACACACACACACACACACACACACACACACACACACACACAGCATGTCCCTCCCACACCTTGCTTTAGTTTGCTAGAGTTTCACTAAAGGCAGCAGGAACGGGGTTTTTGAACAGGGGCTGGGCAGAGCCATCACACACATCACCTACACAGCCACAGCCGCAGCCGCAGCTCTCAGGTCCACTGCTGAGGTGCGGAAGGAAGGAAGGAACCAGAAGCCATGTTTATACGCCCAAAGCACGGTGGCTTGGCCTCTTTTCTATGTTGCTACAATGAAGGCAATGCTAAGAAGCCAAAACCCGACTATTAAAGTATTAGACAAACACCGTATGTTTATAATGAAACAGTATTATCTAGGTGGAAGAAACAGGCGCAATAACATGAAAAAACACATTTTATTGCACTTAAGTTATAAGAAAATAAAATTTCTAAGTGAATCAAACCATAGACACAATCCCTTTAAAGGTTGTTTTCCTCCATCACGCCAGGGTGTTACATAACTAAAATTAACCAACTTGAATCTGATTGTTTAAAATCAGACTATAAATAAAACAAACAAAAAAATAAACAGGAGGAGGAGGAAAAAAAAGACTGCCTAGGATACAGTGTTAACCACTTTCACAGTTCAGCTTGAGTTACGGCTCCTGGTGAATGAGGCAGACGACCTGACTCCGCTTGCTCGCCGCGCTGGTCTGCGTGGACGCCATCACTACAGCGCGGGTGTTCCTCTCGCGTCGGTTACTCAGAGCAGTGAAACTGTAACAGTTGTTTTCCCGAATACTGTAAGATGCTACGACGGACCAGCAACTTCCTTTATTCTGTATTCTATATATCTTTAAAATATCTTGTCAGTTTTACTATGTACGTTCATCCATTCACCACAGCCCTCAACAAAGAAGTTTCTCCGCAGAACAGGCACCTCAGGCTCTGTCCCAAGGAATGTGTTTTAATTTTTGCCCAGATAAAAGAAAATAAGCTTTGCACACACTCTCGAGTCTTTATTTGCAGGCAAACTTCACTCTTCAGTATCTGAAACTTCTCCATTCACAGCCTCTTAGAGGCACAGATGGCTCAAGTTTCAGTGGCAAAAAGTCTTTTTCTCTGTAACCAAACTAGAGCAAATTTGGAATTCAGTCTGGGACTAAAACGTCACAGCAGAAAAAAAATAAAAAAAAATAATTTGTTTTTTCTTTCTTTCTTTCATTTAGCAGCATAAATAAGTTTGGCCACTGGGAGTACAGTACAGGGCGGGACAACGATCCCACATGTGGAGACCTACTTCTAGCACCAGCGTCGAGAACTACACCCATCTCAGGACTCGGAACCAGGACAACGCGCCACCTTTAGCGACATGCGCACTGAAGAGGGGATATGGAAGCAACAGTAGATAGATTAACAGAGGCTAATACTGTGATTGATTGACATTGGCAATGGCTGGCAAAAAACAAAACAAAGAAAAAAAAACAACAAAAAATGGAAAAGAAAAGAACAAGAAAGCTTCATGGAAACTGTACAAAAGCAATTCACAGTAATCTCTTTCCGCTTCCCACTTCAGAAACACGACTTGGCTGCAGAAGCTCTGATGACACGCGTGTGGATGTCACCGCCACGCCTTTCGAGGTGACGGCAACAACGTCTTGGTGAGGCTCTGCCCAATGACCACTGGAGAAGAAAATGAGGAATAATTGCACCTGGTTGGTTTATAGTCTCGCTTTGCGAAGCTGCCCCTCATCAGAAGTGAAGCTTCAGGTGATGCGCCGCCGCCTCCCTTAGTTACGGCTCTGTCTCTTCAGCCTTTCTCACCGTCTCGTCTGTAGGTCTTTGCAATCTGTTGCCCCAAACCAACATCCTGCACCACTGAGTACAAGGGATTTTTTTCCTTTTCTTTTTTTTTTCTCTTTTTTTCTTTTCTGTTTTTTTTCTTTTTTTTTGTTTTTTTGTTTTTTGTTTTTGTTTTTTTTTTTTTTTGCGCAGGGGGAGGGCAGGAGTATATTGTCTATGGAGTTGGACAAGACTCATCTTGTCTGCTCTTCATTTCAGGTCCACATCGAAGTCCAGCACCAAGAGCTTGGTTTCTTCAGTCCCATTCCGACTGCCAACTGCACACACCAGCTTTGTGTTGGAGGCTCTGATCCGCCACACAACTCCCCCGCTCCCCCCACTCTCCAATGTGACTAGGTTTCGAATAAATTCACCCGTTTTCAAGTCCCAGAGTTTTACAGTTCCATCATCTGAGCTGGTAATTACGAAGTTCTTGTTGAACTGTAAACAGGTCACGGCACTCTGGTGCTTGTTGGGACCTGGGCAAAAGCACAGGGACTGAATTACCAGTCAGAACACACGAGAAACCCAACAGTTATAAAGCTGCGCATTTAGAAACCTTGCTGTAGTTTAGAAGCTCTGGTAGCTATTTGCGGCGGAAGCCCCAACGCTCACGGCCTGTCTCCTGCAAGCCTGGCGAGCCACCAGACACACGTTGTTCTCCGGGCTATGACACAAGCAATGCTGCGTCACACATTCTACAGCTGGAAGCACGAGTGTGACAGATCTGTCAGTCCCTCCACCACTCTGCACAGACCAGTAAAGGAGAAAAAAGAACTACACTACCCCCACATCCCAGGAACAGTCACGATGTGATGCCCTCCAGATGGGCTCACTGAAAACAAACCAACCTTCTAAGCACGGCGTCTAAATATAAAAAAGCGAATCATGAAGAATTCAGTGGTGCTGTGCCTCCAAATCAACTTTCTCATGTGTTTCTTTACCTCGGGGGTAACCATTACTCCTTCCCATCCCAACTAAAGCAGTTGGCTAAGTGGAGGCCAAAGTAATTTCCTATCATTCAAAATATAATGATCAGACAAAAAGAAGCATTGCTTCTGTGAGTCGGCCAAGTCTTTCTTCTCATTGTTAAGGTTAAATAGAGTCGACTGAACAGGCAGGAAATGAGTAAGAATTTTCACATTAAAGACACAATTGAGGCCATTTCTCAAGGTGGCCTGGTTCTGAAAGGCAAGCGTTTATAAAGTCATCAGGAATAAGTACTCTGCATGAGGTTAATCTCTGCTCTACACAGGTTCCCTCTTCAGCAGTGACGTTTCAGAAGGATACGGCTAAAGGAGGCCAACACTTACCCTGCAATGTTTGTAAACACTGTCCTGTTTTGATATCCCAGATTTTCACTGTAGAATCTGCATTCCCAGAGACAAGAATATTGTCCTTGAGTTCCATTCCACTTGTCAACGACTGGTGTCCTGTTAACGTGTGAATACAGTTCCCTGTCTCCACATCCCAGACTCGGATTGATGTATCGAGAGACCCACTCACCACATGGATGCCATCAAACTATAACAGACACAGCGTATTAGAACAGAAACATGGACTCTTTCCCTGTCAGCTAGCTGGGAGGGAGATACAGCAACATGTAAGGCCAGAACAAAGAGCGCGCTAGGGTAAACTCGCAGCTGGGCTGATGTGCACGCTATCATCGAGTCTACAGATCATGTCTCCAAAAACACTTCATAAATTCTCTTACAATTAAAAAAAAGGAAACAAAACTGAACAAAACTGCCCAATAACTTCAAAAAGAAAACGAAGCACCTGGAGTGAACAACATTCCCTTCCGACCACCTGGTCCCAGCTGAAAGCCACAACCTATGTATTCAAGTAAGAAAGCCGAGTTTGGTTTGCCCATAGGAAGCCAAAGCCACGCTCATCAGCACCCAAGGCAGGGGAAGGAAGGGCCAAGCAAACTTCTGTGATGCTCAAAAGTAAATTCCATTAAAAACTGTAATAAGAAGCTGTTTACAAGAACTTACTGCTAATTAGGAAATATCCCCAAAGATAACTATCTTAGTAGTCAGAAGAGGAGGCATTTTAGTAGCAAAAGCAAGCTACGCAGCCTCTCTTCTTCAGCTTCCCCAAACCACTAAAAAACCAATCCCCAGGAGGTATATATAATGCCCGGCTATACATTCTGAGATCATTCTCTACATTCTGAGTACACCACAGAGTACCAACAACAATGGCAACCAACTCCCTCCCCTTGGAAACCATCGACGTCTTTATCATATATTGACATTTCATTACTTGGGCAGTCTTATCAATTAGGAATCAAATGCCCTAAAAACAGCCATGTCAGCACTGGGATTCTGCTCTACTTGGGTAGCCACTGAGGGGCAAGTGCCCGGGAAGACAATCATGTAACAGGAAATATTTGAAGTGGAGAGCACTGCATTTCCAGAAATAAAGGTGGCCCACGTTTTCTGTCCAGTTACTTTAGATCTTGAAATATTATAATCTGTTAATAAACTCCAAGTTCATGTCTGAAGGGACACAACAGGTTAGTCAGCTCCTCTCTGCTCCACCAATGGCCCCGGAAAGCACAGGGTTTTCTGCAGAGAGGCTCACGGCCACTTTAGATGGGATGGAATCACAATTACACGGCCCATCAACTTCCAGCTAGCAAGGCAAAGGGGCAGCAGCTTTTGGCCAAATTAATCCTCAGCAAAGGAGTTTATTAAAATCCAAGTTATTCTCCTATGAGATTATCTAACTATTAATAATGTAACAAAATTTACAGCCCTGAAGTATCAGGTTTCAAGACAAACATTTGCATTTTAGAGAGAAAATGGATCACAGAAATTAAAACCATTAAAACAGTTAAATGCTTTGGAAATTTATGTTTTCTTCTTGCTAATAAGGTAGATCTAAACAGCAGAGCGTCGAGGTGATGGGAGAGACAGACTCCTTACCTGCAATGAGTAGACTCTGTTAGTGTGCCCCTGTAATGTGTGCAGGCAGGTCTCAGTCTCTGGATCCCACACCTTGACCATAAAATCATACGCTCCACTGACAACCCTCCTGCCGTCATACTGGACACAGCGGACTGCAGCTACGTGACCCATCAAGACGTGTAAACACTGGCCGGTCTCAATATCCCAGACCCTAAGAGTGGCATCTCGAGAACCACTAACAACTCTGCAGAGAGGGAACAGAAAACAAGGTATCAGAATTCTGACGAGCGTGAACGCACGTAGCTGGTGAAACAGTGCTCACTTCTCACATGAACAGAAACTTTTACTCTGCCTAGAACAGGAGCAACTGCAGCCTCCGATAAGCAAGCAGCTTTCCATACACAGCTCTCTTGATTACATGCGGCTCAGTCCTCGGTGCAGATCTAGTATTAATTTACAACAATTCAAAACTTCCTTTCTTTAGGATATTTGCCATTTCATTACATTTCAATTATGAACTCTACTACCTATTTCAGGAAGTAAAAATTTTCGATGATTATTTTTCACCAAAATACAATTTTAAAATTAATTTGGGACTCAGAAAACTATGGCTGTTTTCTTACACTCCCCACAGAGGGAAAAATCACTTTCAGACATGTGCACACAGCTGCTGACACAGACTTTGAAAGATGCTCCTACAGGAGTCACAGAGATGCCTTCAGAATACCTTTGGAAAACCACAGTGATGCAGTCACTGCTGGCTTGCTAACCAGGTGCCTTTATGGTCCCAAGAGAGAAAAGCCACATTTGAAAGAGCAGAATGATGAAGCGTGGAGAAATGAATGCAACCAAGAAGGAAATGCAAGGTCTCCTGAAACTCAGGCCTTAGATTCTAATTTCACAACACACTGTGCAAAGCAGGCTCAGAATAAAAGTAAAAAGGACCCCCCCTGTGCAGATCATGACTGTAGGGAGAGCCTACCTACCTACCAAAGCAGTTGTCAGTTAAAGAGAGCACCATGTGCAAAGCTTCAGGTCATCAGAGTAAGGACCCCTCTAGGATACATTCTTTCAGAGAAAGGGCCTTTTCTAAAGGCTGTGAATTCAAGGAATCCTCCTGTCTCCTTCCCAGTGCAAGGACTAGGAACATATATCACATCAGGCCAAAAGAATATTTTTTGACAAATGAAGTAGAAACACAATTTCTTAGCTGGCTGCAATGAAGATGTGTTAACAGAAGGACATGATTTCAGCAGCAGGGCGCTGCAGGTGAGAGAAAAAAGCACCAGCCAGGCAGAGGCGCTGGGCAGGAAAGGACAAGCAGACCAGGCATGGCTGCAACCACTTTGAAGGCGGAACTGAAAGTTCTCCCTTAATGTGGTGGGCAGCGGAAGAGCAGCAGCGCGATCCTAATGCCAGGGCTCTCTGTCAGCTGTGCAAAGGCAAAACCACATCTGAGAGCTCAACGGTGCAGACCACAGGCAATGAGAAAGTAAGTGAAAGCCGGGACCTCAGTATTTGTCTAGATCTAGAATGTGGTGGGTCACTCAAGGACACACAGGCTAGGAGTCCCAGTGACTGAATCTGTGGCTCTTGCACAGCATAAATTCGATTATTAAGAAAGAAAATGATTTTTTGTTTGAAGACAATGAATAATCAAATCAACACCAAGCAGAGCTTCAAGAAAAAAAGGTTGTACCATCATCAAATGAAGAAGGAAATTTTAAGACAAGCCTCCAACTTTACGCCAATATAACCTGGCTTTCCTAAATTAGGAACATTACTCTTTAATCACTAGTATCTACTTTAAGAGCCCATTAGTACTATATGAATTTCAATATCACAAGTGACAGAAGCAAAAGCCCCATCAGAATGGGGTTTCCTCTACCTTTTCTCATGCAGATGCATACACCGCACAGTGGAAGTGTGCCCATATAAAGTATGTATGCACTCTCCGGTCTCCGCGTTCCATACTTTGAGGGTCCGGTCAGTGGATCCACTGATGATGATATTGTCTCTCATCTGTGATGACCATACTCCACCCGTGTGTCCCACTAACGTTCTTAGGCACTGGAAAAACACTTCAGATGATTAATTTTAGGTAGAAATGAAAGCAAGGCAAAGAATATACTATCATCTCATTAAAAGCTGGAACAAGTCTTACTTATTCAACTTTATTAGAGCACTAGGAAACCATTCTGCCACCAATGCTGCATGACACCGTTATTACTGAATTATTTATTTGTAGTGATACAAGCTTAGACACACATCCACAATGAGGGACAGGTATGGAGAAAGCAAACATGATATGGAACATAAGATTAACATGATGGGGCTGGAGAGATGGCTCAGTGGCGAAGAGCATTGGCTGTCTTTCAGGGACCTGGGTTTGATTCCCAGCACCTAGTACCTCACAACCACCTACAACTCCAGGGCCAGGGAATCTGACGCCCTCTTCTGGCCTCCAAGGGCACCTGGCATGCACATGGTACACGTACATACATACATACACACACATACATACGTACGTACGTACATACAGGTAAACAGACACATAAAATAATAAAATGAAGTGAAAAAATTTAAAAAGAATCATATGATACAAAGCATAAGACACGGCAGAAAGCTATAAATAAATAAACAAACAAACAAACAAATAAATAAATAAATAAATAAAATGTAAGCAAGCTCAACCTCTCTAGCCCGGTCCCATGATTAAATAATATTAAAGCTGCAGCAGGGTGTTTCCCACGGAAGAGAACCAAGGCAAGACTGCCAAGAAAGTTGGGTGTGACCACATACCACAGTTCACCCATCTGCCTGCAGGCGGTAGTTAGGGGCTAGCCGTGCTACTCCAGACGTGTAAAGACAGACACCGAGACTCTGAGATAAGCCCCAAACTAATATTATATCCTGGAAACATGTAGCTACTTTTGAAATTTTTAACATCTGCTTTGAGTATTTTTAAGATTCTTGTCCAAGGAACAACACAGCAAAAGATATTTTTAAAAACAGATTTTTCTCATACTTTCTTCTGTTAACTCTTAAATAAATGATTACTTAATTCATAAAAACATTCTCTTTTGGACAGATAGAGTCAATATGCACTAGAGACTCCTAAGGAATGCTACCTAAAATACAGCCACTGCTTGGGCTACCTGGCTTCATGTCCTTACCATTCACATCTGAGACAACTTCCGATTAGCAGGATCTTCCTGATTCCTAGATTACAGACAGCTCAGCCACAGAGCAGTTATAAGGACATTACAAATCCCTCAGCCATGTTTTGGAAGGCGTTAGGGAGCAATGATTCTGACTCACATGGGCAAGGTGAGAAGAAGTGCGTCTGAGAAGTCTCAGACCATCTAAGCGACAAAGACGGCAAACAGGTAGCAGTCCTAACGGAGGATATCAACAGCTGAGGATCAGACCCCTTCACTGTGACTGCAAACACAAAATGACGACCTGAGAAAACACGGAAAGAAGGGAACTTACCTTGCCCGTGACTGCTGACCAAACTTTTAAGGTGTTGTCATCAGAACCACTAACTATGCGGTTACCACAGAACTGCAGGCATGTGATGACATGATCATCATGTCCTTTCAGCACCTATGAGAAAAACACACACATCGCATTTATGTTATTACATCACAGTCTTTAAAATACAGTGAAGTGCTGCAGAGAAGGCTTGGATACACAGGACCTGGGGCCAAGTCCCCAGAACTCTCCCGCACAGGCCTATAACACTGAACTGGAGAGAGGAGAAGAGCTGGGCTTATGAAATTTATATACAATACACAGCACAGCCTGGGTCACCAAGTGAGTTCCACCCAGGCAAACCTCAGCTCAAAATTAAAACACAAGGAAAAGAGGAGGGAGAGGACTGGGCTCTGGGTTCAACTTTTAACACTGCAAAAAAGTAAAACACCTAGAAACAGAGGAATAATAAATAACAGATTTTTCAACCTAAAATTACACCAGGGCACGCTGGTATATAAAACAATGCCTCCCCAAATTGGCTAATTTTAAAGTATATGAATTGAGGAGTTCTACCATTTATACATCTGCAATAATATTATAAGATAGAAAATGAGACTTTTGCTTCAAATTATAAAAGCCAAAAATAAAAAAAAAAACCAGAAAAATCCACAACACCCCAAACTGTTATTTCTAAAAAGTAATAACAATAACAATGTTGTGCAGAGTGGTCTAGACCAAATTCATGTCCTCTCAACTCATCTTTGTTGGAAGAGACTTTCTTGAAGCAAGTTCTCATACCATAAAACAGGCTGACCTAGAACTTAGTGTCTTCCCAGGTTGGCCTTAAACTCACAGCTATCCTCCAGCCTCCAATTCTTGAGTACAAGCATGAGCCACCATGCCTGGATCAACTCATCTTTGATTTCAATAAAATTATCAGATTAAAGAAACCAGAAATAAAAGAACATTGTTAGATACACTTTGAGTTAATTCTAAAACAGAGCCAGCTTTCTTTTCACAAGGCGTCAAGTTCTACTTTAGGCACAAGAGACGAGTTTGACCAGGCATTCCCACTGATGAAAGATTTCTGTTAGCATGTGAAGAGCTACCTTGGGAGATTTGAGTTCTCCTCGTCTCCAGTTGGTGTCAATTCTGTGCTGTCTGATGTATGCACTCTTCCACGGGCTGTGTATAAAACCTGGCTTTATTATTTTTCTTCTCTTGATGTGCAATGGCTCATCAATTCCTAATGCATCAAAGAGTTTAAGAGAATAATTCCTTTCGTCAATAATAAAAATGACACATTATATACAGATCTTGTTTTTTCTCTTAGCACCGATGAGGTAGAGACCCCTAACCTCCAACACTGCTCTAGGCAGCAGCGAGTCTGCAATGGGTACGGCAATTCTGATTCATTGCCTCTTCTCCTCACAGAGATGGGAAGGGATGTGTACTGCTTGTCTGGATGCAGAACGGCAGCACTGCTGTGGAAATCAGCACAGTGACTCCACAAAAACACAATAGCACAGAGGATATAGGACTTTCACTTCTGCATGTGTGCTCAAAAGTACTAACAGGAGAGATGTGAACAGGTATCTAGACACCATGCTCATACCGATGTTATTCAGTTAGCCAAGAGCAGGAAGCAGTCCAGGCATCTGTCCAAAACACCAAATGCAGCAGTACACACAATGGAATGCTGCTCGACCTGACAAAGGACACGTGGATACAGGGATGCATGCTGGGACATGAACCTTTAAGACATTAGTGAATGAGGAAATTACGAAGGGATAAACACCGCACAATCTTACAGCAAACTCACAGAGATAGAGCATGTAGGAGACAGGAAGGAAGGAGTGGGGGAATATCACTGGATCATATGCAGCGAAAAGACTTAACTGAGACTGGCCTAACACTCACTATGGAGACCAAGATGGCCTCCAGCTTTCAGTAATCCTCACTCTGTCCAAGTAGTATGATTACAGACGCACATCATTACCTCAGGCTGTTTGCACATGTATGTATGTATGTATGTATGTATGTATGTCCTGGAACTTGCTATGTAGACCAAGCTGTTCAGAATCATTTTTAGCAAACGCAGTAAAAAGACATTTAAAAATGATTCTGAAGCTGGGCATAGCAGTACACACCTTTAAACCCAGTACCCAGGAGGCAGAGGAAGGCGGGTCTCCACTAGTTCAAGGCCAGCCTGGTCTACCTTACCTTGCGATTTCCTAGATAGCCAGGGCTATAGCCAGGGCTATAGAGACCCTATCTCAAGGAAGAAACAAAAGGTTCTGAGAAAGAAGGCAAAATTAACACTAGTTTACATATGAAGATGCTTGAGAAAGAAGATTTTCCTGACTAACCCAAGAGCAGCTAGAGGCTGACTGTGGGACCAGGCTTAGCAAGGAGCACCTGAGGTCTTCCTAGGCCTCTCTAATGAGCGGTGCTCTCCAGCCGGCCAGAGCCGCATCATCTACAGAGTGCAGCCCACCAGTTTCTTCTCCTGTAACATTTTGCTTCTCAGAAACAATTTTTTTTTTCAAAATGATTATTTTTCTAGGTGCCTACCTGCGAAACAAGGTCTCCCCTTTGATCAATATGGAGGAGACTTAACCCCTTCCTTAAAAAGGGGGTTCAAACCAAACCAAACTATGCTGCAAGAATCTAAGACCCATGTCAGGAGGAAGATGTCAAACTGTCCAATCTCCCCAGCATTTATGAACGTTCAGCTCACAGGAGGTGTCCCACTAAGAATCTATGGGAGGGGTGGGTAAATCCTCAATTATTTGGGAATTAATCGCTTGAAATCAGGTGGACTCCTTCACTTTGGGATCAAGGACATGAATGGACGCAGACTCACTCTGCCAGCGATTGATTCTCCCTGCACGGGAAAGTTATTTTGTTGACTTGCTTCCAGAATCCTTTGCTGCTGCAGTAGAAACACATTCTCTATGTGATTTTGAACCTTACCCTCTTCTTTACATTTTTCTCTCCAGAGAAGGTTGTCCTCAGCCAAAATTCTCCAGTATCGACAAGTCTGAGCCGCTTGCAGCAGGTCTTTGGGTTCCAGGAATGAAAGTACATAGAGTGCCAGCTGTGGAAAAGGAAACGAGGATGGCATACTCCCACGTCAGAAAATGACAGAAACAAAGGTGCTACTCTCCACGCGACGCACATTTCCCTAGGACTGCTGTATATTGGTAGACTGAGCAGATCAAGGAGAACAGTATTTTAAGAGCAAAGAGAACGCTCGTTAATCTCGTATTAGGGATCTGAGGCTTTATTCTAGACGACCTGTGCTTGTACTGGTATTTGCTCACAGTGAGAACAATGCCAATGACCACAGGTTTCTCGTGTGATTAGCCTACATGGTGATAGAGAAAGGCTTGAGATCTGCTCACACCAATTATTAGAAAAATACTAGTACATTATGCCAATATGGTAATAATATTTTAAACAATACATTCTTGCTGATAACACAAACTTCCCTAAGGGTTTAGATCTATGCCATTATTCTTCCACATATGCAATAAAGCATTTTTTCAAATGAAGAATCTTTCCTCCAAGTAGTTGAAAAAAAGAAAACATGATATGCTACGCCAGGTTCTCTTTCTAACTTCTCTTCTCTCTTTCCTTCAGCAGTCTTTGAAAGAACATGGAAGCCAAGAGAACCTTTTGGGGCTTACCTTTTATTAACAATCTGTGCTTACTTCTTAAATGCTAAAACATTCTCAGGTTTTGGGGTGTGGTGACGGCTCAGTTGGTAATGTTTCGTGTACAACCATGAAGATAAGGGTTTGGACCCCAACACTTGGAAAAGACAGGCATGGTGGTGGCAACTATAAGCCGGGGGACAGACAGGAGCTCACTGGCTGGTCCACATGAGTGAGTAAGCTCTGGATTCAGCGAGAGACCACGACTCTGACTAACAGTAACGTGGGAGCAACTGAGGAGCACAGCTCTGGCCTCCACATGCACATGTGTGCACACCTGCATGTATTTAACTATTTGAACACATACACACACCACACATATACATAACAACCCCACAGAGATTCTCAAATTCTACTGATTTGAGGTCAGGAAGTTTTTGCATGATAAGAGTTATCTATAAAAATAAGAATAAAGCAAAAACAGACCAGAAAAACTTACTCTCAGAGGTAAGTAAAATCACCAAGCTATGAGAGAATCTGTACAATCAAGATTCTAAAGGAGGGCACCAGGGACGTAAAATGGATCAGGGTGAGTATCTGCTGCTTCCACAGAAACTGCTTCCTACTGTTTCATGCCCTGATGACCTCATGTTACTTTCCTAAGTTTATTCAGAGTTTTGTGATAGAAGAAGTTCACGAGAAAAAACCCACTTCTTTCGTGGGACAATGTCATTTTTAAAAAGTACTCCAAAGTGGGGGAAAACACCAGAAAAAAGGATGTTTTTTTAATCAATTTTGCTTCTCCCTAAGTTATGTTAGTTTCATCGATTTTACTCAACTCTAATGCAAAATTATAATTAGGACTATGAACGCCTCTAGGAACTTAGTTAGAGTGGGTCTCTAAGTGAAAGCAGAACTCCTTTTCTGTTCAAACTGGAGGGTCCAGGGTCACTTGCATGATGAGTCTCTTTTTCATGCTGTCTTTTAAGCTGGTATTTAATTAGTAGCATGAGTACAGTAATTTAAGAAAATATATAGCATGGGAATTATTCCTTTCTGCTGATAAAAATGAAGCTATGAAGTCAAAAATGTCAACACATGCATTATCTTTAACCTATGTAGCTGCACACGGCTTATAATGGAGTGCTACATGCAGTTCACACGTGATCTCCCTCAGGTGGAGGACGGCTGGTAGACATGAACAGGGGCACACACACACTATATATATAATTCTGTGTATTAAATAATAACTGCAGGGGGCAGGACAGATGGCTCAGCACTTCAGAGCACTGGCTGCTCTTCCAGAGGACCTGGTTTCAATTCCCAGCACCCACATGGCAGCTCACAGCCGTCTGTAACTCTAGTCCTGACACCCTCATATATACAGGCAAAACACCAATGCACTTAAGAAAATAAATAAAATAAAAACGATTACATAATGCCAGGACCAGAGAAATGCAATAGTCAGAAAGTTACTGGTCTTGAAGGGACATAAGAGAAGTGACAAAATAAGAAGGAAAACAGCATTGCTACTTAATGGTCCAGAATTTAGAGAACATTCACTATGAATAATAAACATACCCAAACACCTAGCAAGAAACTCAGTGACTCCCATGCAGACTTACCTTATCCAACTGGGAGAAAAAAAAGAACCCTGGTTATAAGCATCCTTTATGTAACAATTGCACCCTTAAGCCAAGACGACCGGCAGGACACTGCTTACAGGGGGTGGTGCCCGTGTGGGGCGCTAGCTGGCGGCCTTTGCTTACCTCTTTGGGGAGCAAGGAAATGAAGTCTCGCTGGAACTGGGGCTCTATCACCTGCATCATGTGCTTCACCTGTGTTGGCTCACAGCTATCGATGAGTTCATCCAAAGCCAGCAGCTTCTCTGGTCCACTCCAGCTCTACCGAAGAGGACACTTTGATTACCTTAAAGATGCTCCAGTTACAAACGCACCTGCGTGTCCTTGTTTGCGCAGGGAACTGCATGGAAAGGGACCATGGACAGAGAACTTGCCTCCAGTAGCCTCTGAAGCCATCTAGGTTTTACTTTCCAGCAAAGTCATGACTGGATTTTTTCTTTAGTTATAACAGTTATGTGTTCATCCAACACCAAGACACTGGGGGAGATACCAAAATCCTGTCCCTGAAGAATCAACCTCGGTTAATGAATAAATAGGGAATTTTGACAGATCATTTTTCTTTCTCCATATTATTTTTAGTGGACAGCCATAAAATTTTATGGCTTGAATAAGGCTTTCATCTAAGAGCTAAGAGATCTGCAACATAATTAATTAGAGAGAAATTCATAGCTGGATATTCTGCATTTCTGACAAGTGTCTCCTATAAGTTTAAAAAATGCTGTTTTACACAAAATATAGATATTAAACAGGAAACAATAGCAAAGATAGGCTAAGTTCATTTTTTAAAAATTAGAATATATACAAAGACCAAAAAAAATTAAGAAAAAAAATGCTATACTTACGAAAAATAAAAACATATAATTATATTTCAAAACTGAGCTCCTTTAAACAACTCTTGGGGTTGGATTTTTGTTGTTGTTTCATTTTTTTTTAAATATTTTCTACCAGTGAGTATGACTGCTTAGAAAAGCAATGGTTCTTGAAAGGAAACATTTTATGGCCATATGAGTAATTTAAAATGTTGGAATTCTATAATAACCATGTAAAACATTTAAGTAACTTCATAATTATTAAGTAGAAGCATATCTAAGCAGGCCTTTGTAAATCTGTGCCGATGTAAACACCCCTGGGGATTACTGCAGCCATTTGGACATGGACAAATAAAGAGTAACAGGCAAAGTCTGATGCATTCCGTAAGATGTAAGATAAATACTGAGCTGGGTCAAGGCTCTTAGGGGGCTGCCCTCAGAATAATTCTTAAAGAGGAATTTATTCCTATAGACTCCATAATGACCTCACCTCTCCTCTCCTGACTGCAGACGGCGTTGGCACTATGGGCCATCAGCCAGCGTCTGACGACCTCCATGGCCTACTCTACTTTGCCCAGGCTGCCACAGGTCGTGTCCTCTGTTCTCAGACAGGGTGCCCACCCCGAGTCTGTCATACCACACGTGCAGTGCCTCACACTGAGCGAAAGTGCTGGGCTGTCTTCTCCCATGGCACTTCAGGCACCACCATACTGTGGGAGGCGGACAACTATCCAACGCAAGGAAACTGTACATCTTGATTAAGCATTTGAAAACGATTCAGAGTGCAGAATCAGGGGACTCAGAGACACAAACCCATGAGCTTCACGACACCTGAAACTTGGTCATGACTGCGCCATCTAAGCCACCAGTGTCTCTTCTAGACGACGACATCCAGACCTCCAATGGCCTCTCAGCTCCCTAGCTTTGTCCTAGTCTATCTCCAGACTCCTTGGAGACTGGTTGAAGTGACCTTTCTGCTTACTGCCTTAAGCCTCCTATAAAAGATGTGGTTGGCACTGTGGTTCCCAAACACTGCCCAGGGTCCCACGCGGGGAATTCACGAACAAGCACTTGGGGACACTGGCACGATGCACTTGCTATTCCAGCCTTGGGTAACTGAGCCTGAACTCACAGTAGAAAACTAGAACTAGCTTCTCCAGAACCTGAGGCATGGCAGTGCAGGGACTTGTGTTGTATGGTTCGGAGTGGTCTTAAATCCTCGGCAATCCTCCTCTACTACTCTGGGCAGTTCTCCTTGTTAGTCCAAACAGTTTCCAATCCACCTCAGAAAACATGATTCAGGTAGGACTTTCTAAAGAACCCAAGACTTTATCTGCTTTTATTCTGATGTAAATTTTTTAACTATTAAATACAGTATTTTCCTGTAGTCCCATCTGACTAAATACATGAATTTCTTCAACTTCCTTACACCAGGTTTAATAAGTTTTCTTAATCATGCTGTAACAAATGCAACTTCAAAGAAACAATAAACTGATCCTGTTGTCACTTCCTTGCTGACTAACAAATAAATAAGACTTAACTAAAATAAAACAGAAAATATATGTAATTTCGGAGTTAGCATGGAGTGTGATAAAACCTTCAATATAGATTTTATTCATTATAACTATCAAAACATATGTATTTTATAGCTCTTGTTTTTTGGTTTGAGTATAGCAGATCTTTCCAAAGCACACAGCCTTAATGCAAATCCGTTCTGCTAGGGAGTGCAGAATTTGCATAATGTTATATGTTACAGCACTCAAGTGCGCGCTCCCTCTCACACACACCCACAAACACACACGCCACTTTTGTTTCTCAGATTCCCATGTAAAGTTAGTACTGACAGGCTCTTCTAGACCCAAGAACAATAGAGGAAACTGACATGTATGGACTCTGTTGTCCTTCCATGTGGAACTGTATGCACAGCTAAATACTCTTCACTGTGGACACTTACTTTAATGTTTGTTTTATGTAGTATGATATAAAGGAAACAACGGATCCTTAATCAAATACCTGCTAGTTACAGTCAATGTCAAAATTTGGACTAAGCCTCTTCATCAAGGTCATATATGCTTCCCTTCCCTGACGCTTTTGAACCATAAAAGGCTAATTCCATTAGAGTCTTTACCTGCTCTAGTACTGCTAAGTAAAAAGCCATACAGTGTAATATCCAAATTACATAAACAATCCAACCAGCCCTTTCTCTTTGGCAGGCACAGCGACTACTGGAAAGTCGAGTCAATTTAAGCAGAACAAAGTTTGGGGTTTTGCCTTTGTTTTTAATTTACATTTCTGTTTTTCAGTAATAGTCTCTCATCCAATTTACAAATGGAGCACAGAGTACTTTGTCGGGATAGATGAAGCTGGACCGAGTGCTCTATCACTGCCTGCGGAGCAATAGGAGGACAGTAAGGGGACAAGAGTTCCCATTTTGCTTGTTACACAACAGGGAAGTCACCATTAAATGCCCCAATCGCATATTTGTAGAAGCTTGCCAGTTTAATTATCCCTCATGGGTCAGCTCACACCACCCCACTTTGCTGTGGAGCTGTGGCTGTCTGTAAGATTGGCACTGAAGCATCACAAGCCTCCAGGCAAGTGATTCAATCCTAGTTAGTTTGGCACCAGCCTCGAAACACAGCACAACACAGGACAGGACAGGGTACAACCGTGAGGCTGGGTCACGTCAGAGGCTGACATGGGACAGAAGATTAGGCTGATCTACCTTGTCAAGTGGGCCTTTAGTTGCTACAGATTTGTTTCTACAGAATGTTGGGGGGAGGTGGATTAAGTTTTTTACTTGCAGGGATAATTCCACAATATTTCTGTGAACTAAGAATGAGATCTCTCACTAGAACTACTCATATGAAACAGGTACACTATTTTATAAGACAAAGCTGGTTTAGCGAACTTGGTTTTCTGATTTTATTTTTACAGTAAACATTTCTGAAACTGTGAAGTAGTAAGTATAACACTTGGACATTTTATTAAGGAGCTCATGGGGCAGCTAAACAAGCACTGTATAAAGGACTGGCTAGAACAGCCTCATGAAAGGAAGCATTAATGTTCCCACTGCAGATCAATGGAGGAAAGTTCTCTTAATGAACATCCTAAGTGCCTTACAAAACGTATTTTGGTACACTAAAATGCTGTGGGAAAAATGGGCCCAACCATATAAAAATTATTTGGACTAGTTTGCTAACGAGCTTTGCTCCATTCAACATTTTGAAGGCTGTTTGAATGGATGCTAAAGCTACCATTTGGTGCTCAACCTCCGGGTAAGACGTCAGCTCTGCACTCATGGGTGCTAGGGTGTGCACACGCTCGTGCACATGCAGGAGAACACACTGATCTTCCCATTTCCCTGGCCTAATTAGAGGCCAATATCTTCACTATCCCTTTAAGACTACATTCCTTGTGGCTGTAGTATCATGACATTTCCATATGTAAAATGTAACTTCCATTTCTTCAGTCCCAAGACTCCTAAACTCAGTACTAGGCCATTTTGGGTTGGATAATCATTTGTTTTTTGGAAGCAATCCTTCATACTGTCTTTACCAGCTAGACACCCAGGGTCCTACCACTTCATCTATTGATTTGGGGAAAATTTAAACCCTGTTGAGGCACCAGGGCTGCCCTGGTTACAGTAGCTGCCCCAGCCCACGTTGCTGGTGTTTTAGGAATCATCAGAAGGCACAAAACAATCTTAAATCCATCTAGAGGCACATGACTTTATGTTCGTTTTGAAGTTCTAGATGAAACACACACACACACACACGCGCGCACACACACACACACACACACACACACACACACACACACACGGGGAGGAAGGAGGAAGAGAGAGAGCCTAAGCAAAATACTGGTATTTGCATAACAGGATTTCTTAAATATTTGAAAATGGCAAATGCTGTGGGACAATGGTCTTTTATCCTGTCACTTGTATTATGTTTAATAAAATGCTGATTGGCCAGTAGCCAGGCAGGAAGTAGAGGCAGGGCAATGAGAATTCTGGGAAGAGGAAGTTTCAGTCTGCAGTGGTGACCCAGCCTCAGAGAAAGCAAGATGTGACTGCCTCACTGAAAAAAAAAAAGCACCAAGACACGTGGCTAACACAGACAAGAATTATGGGCTAATGTAAGTTATATGAATTAGTTAGTAAGAAGCCTGAGCTAATGGGCCACTCAGTTTATAATCAATGTAGACCTCTGTGTGATTTCTTTGGGACTTAACAACTGCAGGAACTGGGCAGGACAGAAAACTCAGTCAGCAGACAAATAAAACCAGTATATGTTTTTAAATTATAGTTTCCTTATATACCTAACAATTCAAGCAGCCAGAGGTAGTGAATGTGTTCATTTTATAATAGTACAGTGGCCAGCATCAGGTATGTTCTTATTTTTATTAATTATTGTCTTATCGAGTGCTTCATCTATAGCAGCTGTTTTGGTGAGCACTTGACTTAATCTACCATTCACGGCAAGACAGTCTCACGTCACAAAAACCCATAGTGCTCATGGTGACAAATCTGCCCAGGAAATGTTCAAAGAATTTAAATTCTGGTAAAAGACAGCGATTGGAAATTGACCAGATTAAAGCCATATACAAGCAAGGCACTGAGAGAAGTCACCCAGCCATCTCTTCTAGGGAAGTAGTAAAGGGAAAGTCACCTCTGGTGACTAGCTGACAGTTATTAAATTAATCTCAAATGCCTTATTTACAAGAAACATGTTCAGAAAACAAGAATACAGTCCGTGACATAAAAATTCAAAAATAAACAAGAAAATAAAGGTTTGTCTAAAAGGCAATGAAGAATGTAAATATTCACTTACACAAATAAACACTATACTTTCATTCTGAAAGATGCAGACATATCACAGGCTTGCTATTTTAAGTGTACACTTTCGGGACTCCCAGGATGCCTGCCTTTCTTGATGACCACGACCCTACCCAGTTCTCTCCCCAAAAGCCTACACCTCTTAGCAGGTGACCCCAGTCCTTTCCCCTATCTACCTGGTAACCACTATCCTACTTTCTCTCTTTTTATTAATAAACACCTCACGTTACATCTGGCTTCTTTCATTTAATGCAGAGTTTCCAAGGCTCATAAATGGTACAGACCAAAGAGTACTCCGTTTTTTTAATGGCTGCATAATGATGCATCACCCCCCCCCCACCAGGCAACCAAGTGAAGCATTGCCAGTGTCCACAGTCACCTGAAACATCTTCAGCCACTCCTGGAGGCCGGTGGGCGGCTGGACAGACGTGATCCTGCGCCGCTGCTGCCCTTGCCCATTGGCAGCTCTGAGGTCCCCGAACGTCGTTGGTGTTGCTGAACATGGTACAAGCCCAGTGGTACTAAAAAAAAAAAAAAAAAAAAAAAAAGGAAAAAGGACAAGAGGAAGCAAAGACAGGTCTTATTAAGAACTGTGAGCTCTAATTTCAGTCTGGTCTTCTTCCATCATCACTACAGCAATGCCTTTTGCTGGCTATTCTCAGAGGGCAGGAATACACAAAGCCTACTTTGCTTTCTTCCTTTCCTTCTGTTCCAGAGATGGTCTCACTGTGTAGTCAAGGTTAGCATCAAACTTACTATGAGGCCCAGGTTAGCTTTGAACTCACAATCATCTTACTTCAAACCCTTAAATGCTAGAAATATAGGCATCTGCCACTACTTCTGACCCTGTTTTATGATTATAATAAAAGTTTCCTCCCTATCTGGGGGAGCGACTGGCAACCAGGTAGAAGACTCTATGAAACGGTATGTGACTAGTCTATGTCTGCTTGGGGCTGCACGGGAAATTAGTCGTAGCGCACGTTCTGAGCGGACATGGCTGGTTCGATCCTAACTGTGAGTGAGTGAGTAAATGACTAAGCATACAAACCAACGAACGTGACCTGAGAACACACAGCCCCTACTTCTTAAAGTTTACATTTTCTTTATAAAAAAGAATGTAAAAGTATTTGTGTTACCAGTATTTCAGAGATTAAAAATGTTTTGGATTTTACTTCTTACACATAAGTCCTTAAACTTGCCCTAGATGCAATAAAATTATTTACTATATATATATATATATATATATATATATATATATATATCTGTTGCCAATTTTAAATTGTCATTTATTAAGCTGAGCCTAGGTATCTGGTAGTAGTAGCCAGCCCTGATGAGACGCACAGTTTTTCAGAACAAGTAGAGAACTTTCAGGTAAAATTAGATTAAAAGAGATCGTTGAAAGATTCTTTTCCAATAAACTTTGAGATTAAAAAAAAAATCTGAGCAAATAAATTCAGAACTGAGTATGTGGTTCTGATCGAGGTCTGAAACTGTATTACTCTGCTAGATAACAGCAGGAAGCCTACGGTCGCATACACTGGTGGTCTCAGATGGTGGGTCCTCTAAGCCAGCTCAACCATCTAAAGCAGGGTGAACACCGAGCATCTGCAGGCAGGTACTAAAAGGACAAGACCTGCCTTGGGAAATTACATCTGGGAAAGAATCCTCTTAAGTCCAAAGAGCAGCCAGCTCACAGCTGTTATCAGGGCACTAGATGATGGGGCAGGAGGGCTCCAGGCCAGACTGGGCTACAGTGAATGCTTAAAAAAATACATATTTATATCCAAAGAGCACATATAAACTGTACCATAACAACTCATTATCAACATCTGATAAATTGCTAACAAAGCCAACTCTTTAATTTTTTAAATGATACCTAAATCACTGTTTTACAGAGATCTTCATGCATGCACCTTTGAATCTTTTAATCTTTATTTAAGACAATCTGTAATAGTCAACAAATAAGTCAATCCTTTCTTCTTTTCTAATTCAAAACCAAATTCAGTTTTTCTTTTTTCCTAAATAAAACATGATTTATTAATAGTTTAAATTTCCTAAGGGTGGACAAAATAGAAAATGAGTTTCGTCTTATTACCTGTCAAAGCCTGTCCAAAGTATCACTAAACATCACATGTATATGCTAGTGACCGACAAGATGGCCCCAAAGTCATGAAAATAAATATGTATTCGTATGTAGTACAATTCCTTATTAAAAGGCAGTTGCTTTCTTGACATAAAAAGCAACTAAAATTTTATGAAAATATGTTCTGTACCACAAACTCCATTTTAAAATAACTGAACATTTAATACTTTTGTCTCAGTATTAACAGAAGGCCAAAATGACGTGGACTGACTAAAATCTACAGATTAAAAAATTACACTTACAATTAGTTTAACATCAAGCTCAACTCTCTCATCTGAGAAACATATTATCAAGGTTAGAAGGAGAAGTGAAACCTTTTACTAGTCTCTCTGTCCCTCCACACCCTCTGGTGGAAGTGCCCAAAACAGTGAAACTGTGGATGGCAAAGAGGACGGGAAGAGCTGCTCTGGAGCTCTTCCCTCTTCTCTCCGGAGCTCTCTGTACGTACATTACTCTAGGTGGTATGGCTCCTTCATTTTGCAGAAGAGCACTAAAGAAATTCCCTCAATTGACTGAAATAAAAAACCAGTAAAGAGGGGTGCAGTCTCTAATGTCTTAAAGAACCTTGTATCTAGGCAATGCTAATTTTATTTTACTTTATAGAATAAAAATAACTAAATCAAAATGCTTTAAGAAAGATCATAACCATGATGTGCTCAGATGTCTATTTGTTCACTCCTACCAGTTTTTTTTAAATAAAAAACAAAAAAACCAAAGTGACAATTATACAAGAGGGGGAGGGGACCACAAAGGCTCTTAAGATACTTTTGTTATTTAAATTTTAAAACACAGCATTTCGAAGCCATTTTTAATTGGCTGGGAAATGAGATATTGTGCTTAAGTTAGCCTAATTAGCGTGAGAGTGGGCAAAGTTTTATACTGATGCAAAATCCAAAAATGATGGAGTGAAGCAGGAAACAAGACTAGAATTGTGTCTAGTTGTTATGGAAACTATTCTACAGGAGTAGAAATGTATGTGCTAAACATAAAGACTATCAGGTCAATGCATGGGGATTTCTAACACTCATTCCATGGAGGAAGACTAAGTTCAAAACTGGGAGATTTACCTCACTGCTAATAAATTTATCTCCGATTTGGTATATGTAAGTATCTACCCTAGAACGGCAAGCAGTTGCTATAGTAACTAGAGACATTTGCTCACATTCAGATCTCATGGTTTACTGTTTAGGAGTTCTGCATGTGCCTCCCCCGTGAGTCTCTTAGTAAGAAGGAGCAATCAGACTGACACCCTTTCCATCTCTGTAACATCAAAAAATGCTAGAACAGCCGGCAACACTGAATACAGTAGCATTGTTATTCTGCGAACACAATTCAATGACCCCCATCTACCCCTCTATTTAACGTTACCTGGTGTAATCTGAGACTTTGCATGGTTTCTTTCCCAAAGAAAAGGAACGGACCTCAGAACCATGGTCCAACTTTCTTTTCATCTATAAGGTAAAACAGATAAGTTTTTTTTTTTTTAAATTTACCCGGTCCATTGTCAGATGAATTTGCATGCTAATATTAAAAGCTGTTAAATTTCCATGTGCCTACAATGGTAGGTTAAATGGAAAATCTATTACATAGTTTGTCCTATTTGCTTCGCTCTCACAGACTGGAGAGGCAATGCTCCCTTAGTATTCTGCTGGGGTGAACTGTATATGGTGATTTAGAAACTGATATTTATCATATCCTTAAATAATTACATATTTTTCAGTTAAGTAACAAGAAAAATTTATTAGCACTCACAGATAAGAACCATATTTAACATGTCTTTCTAATATTCATTTTTCTTGAAAAATATTATAAGATAAAAAATTAAATTAAAAATTTCAAACCAGAAATATGGATAACTGAACTTTGAACATTTATATCATTATAAAAAGGTAGAGAGCACTGTAAACAAGCTAATCTTGGATAGTGACTATAATACAGAAGAAAGCAATTGGCGTGGAAACAGAGACAGCTGAAAGAGTAAGTCCTAGCAGCAGAGGATCTGCATCTCCTACGGTAATGCTGAAGAGAAAGTCACCAACAGCTACGTGCACAGTGCACAGCCCATACTCGGGTCCAAACACTCTTGAAACACGGGAAGGACTATACGAGAGTGAGCTACGTCTGAGATATACAGATATATGATGTATAAGGCATGTCCAACACGTACATCCTAAGGGCTCTCACTATGCCATGGGATGCTGGCAATCCATTCAATGTTAATATTGAAATATTTATTTCTGTGTTTCACTATCAATTAATGCAGGTCATCGGAGTATATGTTTACTTCCAAACTAGAAAATAAGATCCGTTAAGTTCAACTTCTTCATTTTCAACAGCCTCTTTTGGATATGCACGCACTCACTAGTTACTGTGATTGCATGCTGTGGGGAGATAGCCATCTTCATTTTTACAGCCAAGTGCACCCCTACTTGGCAGCAGCCTCATTTCCCTACCCACTGCCGCACACAGGAACACATGAAACATAGGACATACACTGCACATACTAAAGGATTCAGACTCTGAGACGGGACGGCAAGGACTCCTATCATCATGCAGAAAGTCTTCCAATCAACACTGCATGAATTTTAGCTGCGAAGGTTCAAGAAGCTTATGCACAATTTATACCTTAGTTCATGAGCTACCTACTGGGGGAAAATGGAATTGGTCTGCTCTCCTCCCTCTGAAGTTTCTATACTCATATCATTTTAAAGACAATCCTCTCCAAAATATATTACTTTTTTCTCTTTGTAAATAATTTTATTAAAAGCAGACAAAAATAATAAAAACACTGTAATACACGGGTAGCCATGTGCTTCCATGTGTGCAATTCATGTATACAAATGAACCCATTGCACGGAACTGCTAACTTTCACAGATGTCTTTCATGATCATTATGAGAATCTCATATTATGATACTCATTTGAATTAAGTCAGTAATGCTGGCTTCCAGAACTTCCCAGAATGTCTTGTAAATACACTGGTACAAATGCCATCTGCCACTAAAAGCAAACTTTATTTCCATCTTAGAATCTTTCAGGGAATAAAAATACTTAAAAAATAAAGCAAGGAACTCACTGAGAAGGGGGTTTTACGTTAAATTATTTTATAAAACAAAGCACCTTCTGAATGGCTATAAAAGCCTTTTAAATATTGCACTGCTAACTGAAAATACCGACTTTATAACCAAAAATTAATTGGGTAGTTATTTAAGATACCACAAGTAGTACAATCTCCTCAAATATGAAGCCCACACTTTAAGAGTTAAGTAATGAACACATATGTATGTCTATGATACAGGAAAACTGAACAGAAAGGTTCACGGAAGCCAAGTGAGGCTGAGTATTTCCAGGTCAGCATTTAACGGAGCCACATTTCTGAAGTCCGGATATATTTTTCAGTGAAAAATTCTCAGATGGAAACATACATTTTATTTTAAAGCTTCTTCCAGCTCATGCTGCCATTCCATAGTTGCTTACAACATTCATGAAATAAAACAGAATACCAGACATCCAGCCACCCACCAAAATTAGAGGATACTGCAGCCATCTCTGATGATACAGATTTTCCTTCTCAGGCAGGCACACACACACACAACCACACAGCACAGGAAGAAAACAGCTTACTTACTTTGTAAAAAATCATTTTTAATGTGCCGTAGAAACCCATATTTTCTGTATTTTTCCCCTTCAGGGATTCCGTGCCCCCGTGTGTCCGGCTACTTGGCAGTCTCTGACAATATAGCCCCTTTTCAGGTAGGTATGTCACAGATTCTAACGTGGACATGCTCAGGCACGCCAGAAGAGGAAGATTAGGCAGCGGAACCGGCAGCAAAACTCCCCAGCACCAGCAGACGCAGCTCAGAACCAGAACGCTGCTCGGGACGCACACACGCATGCAGCTCCACTGAGAACTCGGGGAATAATGAGCGAGAACCCACAAGATTATTGGAGGAGACTATGCCCTGTCAAAGCCTTGACTGAACAGATTCCTCCCTCAGCAGCAGAGGGATCAGATTACATCTTCCCTTGAACACGGAATGGTGCAGTCCAGGGTTCAGCAATGCAGACTGCACATCAATTATACGGCGACTGCTCCGGGGAGCCCGTAAGCACACAGCGCACTCAACAGAGGGCGGACGTGGGCAGCAGAGACCGCCCCCACACCACAGCCCCTCTCCCCTTCCAAACTTTCAGGAGATTATTTTTGTGTTCTGTAAAACCCACATTTTTGACGAGTTTTAAATAGCTCTCAGCGTTACCACAAATAAGTCCTTCCAGAAACATTTTGAAAATGAAATGTATGGGTACCCCCGCCCCCAGCAAAACAGGCTATTTAACTGTCACCCCACTGTCCACTCTGGGCAGAGGCTGATCAGGCTCTTCATGTAGCTTGGACAGTATTGATTGGGCAATTTCAAAGAGAGAAATTAAATATTCTTGGGGGAACTGCCAATAAAGTAAATCAGTTTGGAGCATATAGTTTTGTTTTTTTAAAAAACAGGAATTATGTAATGTGAAATGTATTTCAGTTGGTATGCCTCTTATATAAAGATTTAATGAAAATATTTCTTATGCTTTACCGTTACATTCTTTTAAAATAGTTTTCAAGATAACCACCAGTGGTTCTGAGGGACCAGGGACTAAAGATAAGCCAGTTCTACCTACGCTTGTCTGAAGGTTGCTTTCTCCAGCGTGCTCCCCGGGGAACCTCCTGACACTCGCCCAGCCTGGGTCTACAGAAGGTAGGGACTTTATATCAAGACAGACTCTGACAGTGCACATTGCTTAACACTGAAAGGGAATTTTATGCAATAATAAAGAAACTAAGTTTGCCTAAAGGCAACATTTTTCTTATAATGATTATTGTATGAATTTATGTATTCATCTTGCAACCTGCTAGACAACTGCCCTTGGAGGCGGTGATAAGGCTCCTTGGGTAAGAAGAGCTTATTATCAAGTGCCCAGCTAATTAACTCCTACCCTCCCCACTAATGTTATTATAAGTAAGCTTTGTGCCTATAGTTATTTAAAGTACTTAGCTTTATTTTTTCAGAAGAAAAAAACAACAACAAACCAACCCACAATGTGAGCACTGTCTAATAGTTCTGCATAGTGATAGGATATTGCAAGAAATATCAACTTTAAAAATGTTTATCATTAGAATTAAGACGTTCAATGTAATGCTTATTTTCAGATGAAAGCAAGATAAAATAAATCTCATGAAGATGCACATCTTGAATTCTCTCCTAGAAATACTGTTCTGCCGTCTGTTATGTTCTCAAACATTTACCTAGTTCTTTCATCATTCCCCCGTCAGACAGCATGTACACAAACACTCAACAAAAGTTAGTTTTCCTAGCAATCAATTCCTTCTCTTCAAGGGGACGTTATTTTAAAATTGCAATCTCTTACTTTGAGGGGAAAATCCAATAATTAGTAAGATACACAGACCTTTACTATCTAGTTGCCTCATATTTAGGAGGAAAGAAAAACCCAGCAAATATGACTGTCTGTCTGTCTGTCTGTGCCAGGCTCCCGGAGAAAATGAATGACTAGCTGGAATCTCTTGGGTACCTTAGTGGAACCAGGGATAGGACAGGCTTGTGTCCCCTTCGGTGTCAGCTCAAACTATGGCCTACCTCCACCTGAACTAACCTTTTCCAAGCACTGAGTTAAGAGCAGAGATGAACTTTCATTAGTAAAATGGAACCCTGTCTCAAGCGTTTGCCGTTGAGTCTACGTACTCAAGGCAATGTCCTCATGGTCACACAGCTGCTACTTAGGCCCTGAAGTTAGCAGAGAACTTGCTCACAAATGTCTGTCAAAACAGCACTTGGGGAGGCTGTCCTTCCCCATTCCCTTCATCTATCGGGTTCTCACTTGGGAAAGACTTCTACTAACTTATCCCTTTGTGAAGAATATGTATGGTTAGAGCTGCTGATGATAACCAATTTACCAAGTATTTAAACATTTCTCCCAATACTTAATTTACAATGCTAATTTAATTGGACAAGTGAAACTAGTTTATCAATTTTCTCAAAGTAACAAAGTAAAAATTTTCCAACATCCTTTTAAGCACTTTGGGTGAAAATCATGCTGCGTCTTTCACCAGAATCTATCACTCAGGACCACTGTGAAGGAAATCATCCACACAGTCTGGTTTCTGGTTGTCTTGGCTTAAATCCTGATGGTCTCAAGCATTATTCTTACTTGGCTGTTTTAGTAATACGTTTTTAGAAGTTCTTTGTTCCTATCAATATTACACCTGGGTAGACAGAAACATTAGAACTTTAGTCTACAATCTATGCAACTCTAAGCTTATTTGGATTTTATGCCTTATGCTGTAACATTAAGTTCATCAAAAAGATCAGCTAGAGAGCTACTCCTACAGGCAAGGAAATACTAATAGGACTGAACAAAATTTTAGAATATCAACACATTAACTATGTTTTCATTACAACTTTCATGTAATTTCACCTAGGCAATAATTTTTGCATTCTTTAGAAACATTTCTTGTGCTAAGAAACTTCAAGCATCACTTCAACTCTATTAGCAATGTAAACAACTTTTGAGCTGGATGTAACAAAGGGATGCCAGCAGGAACCCCAGAAACAAACAGCAGAAAGATACATGCTCTGCCCCAGAGCCCAGGTTAGGGGAGATAATGCTTGTCAACCTAACCCACATAGCTAGTCCATGCGAAGGTGCTCTTTCCGAGCAAATGGCTGCAATCATTGAGTTTGGTAAAATAAGTTAGAGTTATACACAGAAACAAACAAAGTCTATGCATAGTGAGAAAGAATAAACAGTCTTCTGTGCATGATGCAAGTGAAGTATGCAGTGTCAGCAAAAGAAAGAATTAGTTCTACCTCCTAGCCTTGACCTTACTTCCCCACGATACAGTCCCATGCTGCTCCACATCGGTACTAACCAGTCCTGGTACTGCTTCTGCCACAGCATGGTGGCATTATTTTTGTACACCTTCATTTCTACTAATTGCTCCTTGAAGGTTTATATCTCACTCAGGTTTATTTGAAGGACATCCAGAAAAACTTTTATGTACCAAATAACAGTTGTAAATATTGGCCAAGTAAGAAAGAAGTAGCAACCATAGCATAACTTAGTAAAGACATGTATGCATGTATGTATACATATAGTATGTTTCTTAATACCTATTATACTTAGCATTTCCAAGTTTATTGTAATATAATTAGCTGGTTGTACCATGAGCATTATTTTCTTCGTTACCTTGCTAACATTTGTCTGCATTTGGATGCCACTGATTCTGTCCTCAGGATAACTCTACTCTGGGAAGGAACAGGAAACTACCTACCACAGTAGCTGTCTTGCCCCGAGCACAGACTTTAGATCAGAGACAGTCTAAATTTTCTACATCAAAGAAAGGAATTCCAAACATGTTGAGGCTATAACAAACATTTTGAATCTTTACCAACTCACTGCCACTAACTTTCTGGGGTGCAAGTTCATACCGAAGGTTTCCAAGGTCTGCATGTGTGCTACCGCAGTTCAGTACGACACTGGCTGGCTTCCAATGGGTCATGCACAGGACAGTATATAATTTAAGACTTTTTCTTCTATGTATAGTAAATTAAGAAAAGACAAGGTAATTAACACACACACGGGGGGGGGGGGGGGAGAAGAGAGGGAGAGGGAACGAGAGAGAACTCTTACAATCCACAATAGAGTCTAAGTAGTTCTAAAAAAAAATCAAAAAATCTAGTTTTAGAAACCACTTCCTTTTTTTTTTTTTAAATAAAGATTTTATTTATTATGTATGCACTGTTCTGCCTGCATGTGTGCCTACAGGCCAGAAGAAGGCACCAGATCTCATTACAGATGGTTGTGAGCCACCATGTGGTTGCTGGGAATTGAACTCAGAATCTCTGAAAGAGCAGGCAGTGCTCTTAACCACTGAGCCATCTGAAACTATTTTCCAACTAAACCAACACTATAATATTAATGTATAACTAAAAACTGCCAATATTAAACAGCAGAATATATAATTTAAAATAAAACTGAAAAATGAAGATTTTATAACATATGAAAGTTGTAAACATTGTAAATCAAACTGTAAATGAACATAAAGTTAGGACTTTAAAAGTTTTATTTAACTAAGTATAACTGTAAAAGTAGTACTTTTTTCCCCCCCTTTAGGTTCAAGCTATTTCATGTCCTCTTTACAAAGACCCAGCCCCTGGTAACTCACACAGGCAATCACAACCGTAATGCAGAGACGACAACATGTGTGTGCATGCACAAAAACCTAAGTGCATAAACGTCCACACGTCCAGAACGTGCACAAAGAGAAAATTAAGAGTTCCATTTAGCACAATCACAGAAGAAAATAATAAAGGTAGAAGTTTTAATTACTTGGAGTTTGCATTTCTGTGGAACTGCCGGGGACTTAGTCTAGGGGCAAACATCTAAGTTTCTCCATCTCACCCATACTTCAGATAAAGACAGAATATCAGTGTCTTAAATCTGTACGGTAGTAGGTATTTTCCCTCAAATTTTTATTGGAAATCTATTCTTACAGTAATATTTTCAGTGAGGCAAGGAAAATGTCATGTAAAAACCACAAAAAGGTTGTCTTTAGGAAAAACAAAACAGCAAACTAACATACAGGAAAGGGTGAAATGATAAAATCAATTTTCCCTTAATGTAAGGCTTTTATAACCCAATTTACTCTTCTATTTTCTCTATCCACTTACATATTTATTGAGGCTGTTTATGATGTCCAAATATATTTGAGAAAAGTCTTCATGTACGTGAAATCTTACGTGTTAATACAAATCTTATATTCATTTCAAGGTGTTTAAAATTCTGGAGTTAAATTAGCTATTAGTCATGACAAAGTTTGGGGCATTAAAAAAGCTAAAAGCTAAGTAAAAGCAGTGTTATCTATTGAACCAATAAAAAAAGCTGAGTAGCAGTAGACATCCCTACGCCATGGAATGGACCTGGAAGCCATCTAATGTAGCCTTCCTTTGTGTGGGGACGATGGGGAGAGCAGAATCAGAGGAGCCTCATGTTAAACACCTGAGTGCCCTTAGTCACTGGGCCTTCATGAGCTCAGCTGGAATGGCATTGCTCACGCACCCTACAGTCACAGCGAGGACTGTGAACGTCCAAAGGGAGCAAATATCCTACAAATGGTGACAGCTGGCAGGTCTCACTCAGGTTCAACACGCCTTGGCTCTGGTTCCAGAGCTCAGCATTTCCAATCCCCATTGCATAGGAGGTGGGTAGGGTCGAACTGAGTCAAAAAAATCAGATGCTGCTGAAGAAAAAATGTGCTCTGTCGTCTAGATAACAACTACAGATGAAAGCTACCAGCTAACCTTACTCAGCGCAACAGAATGATCACTCTGGTCTCTACAAAATGCTACTAAAGGCAAACAAAATACTACATTAACCTTCTGCCCCATGGATCCTTAAACCTAGTTGAGAAGATAAAGGTTCGGTAGATGCCGAGGAGAAAAACTATCCCTTCCGTGGACTGGAATGTGGAAATACAGTTACAGACTGTAACTGCGCTGCGAGAGGAGCTTGCTGCCTAGAGCACCTAGCTAGAAGTCAGCATCAGGCTCAGTGAGTGACGAGCTACAGAGGACGACACCCAATGCTGACTCTGGCTTCCACGTTCACCTGCAGGCACATGTGCACATACCCACACAAAGAGACATGGTGAAAAGTACAATAAACTACTCCTCCATTTTCTATTCTTACTACATCAAACATCTCTCAAACCAAGCACCGATGTCAAAGTCCAGTGAACTAGGACCAAGAAGAGAACCGAAGGGCAGATGACCCCACTCCTGGCTACTCCGTTGCACTTGTAGAGCAACAGTTGGGGTTCTTCACACCTACTCAGCCAATTCTGGGGAACCTACCACATTGCAGCCCTACCTCACTGCTTCTCTGCTTTCTCTGCTCTCATTTGACTCCACATTTGATGATTTACTATTTTAGAAAGACTGGTTAGACAACCAATGACTACAACTGCATCTGCCAGGATTTGTTTCAGCTAATGTCTACTACAATAAGAGATGTCCTTACTTTCAGTTACTGGAGCTGAAAGGACATTTCATCATAAACTATCCTCTACCATCATAAAGGAACACAGAGAATAATCACACAACCACCAAGTTAAAGAAGACCTTCAGCCAAAGTTCCTCCTACCCACAGACACAGTGTGGCCAACAGGTAGTCATCAGATCTGCTTCACAACTCCCTGACTTCGACAATTGTGTTCAGTTGCCAACATTTGGTGAGTAGATACAGAAAGTCAGATTCAAACACTGAACTTAGAGAAGCAGGCATTTCTACTCATCAACTCAGTAATTTTTTTAGAATTCAAAATAACAACATAGTTTCAATCAATTTTTTTTTTGAGTCAGTCTTACTCTGTAGCCTTAGGTGGCCTGTTAAGTAAAAATTTAAAACTCTAATGCCTGATGTGGGATTCCCCTCTGTATGCTATGAATATGTTTTACTGCCATTGGTTAATAAAGAAGCTGCTTTCAGCCAATGGCTTAACAGAATATAGCCAGGCTGGAAAAGATATATAGAGAGAGTAGGCGTAGTCAAAGAGAAGCCATGTAGCCACTGCAGGAGACAGATGCCGGACTCCGGAAGGAACCTTACTGGTAGGCCACAACCAAATGGCAATAGATTAATGGCACAGATTAATGGAAACAGGTTAATTTAAGATGTAAGAGCTAGCTAGATACGCTAGAGTCATTGGTCAAGCAGTGTTGCAATTAATGTTGTTTCAGTTTGATTATTTCAGGTCTGGGCAGCCGGGAAAAGAACAAGCAACTTCTGCCAAAAAAATGCCTGTGAATACAAGCTTACTCCACTTACTTGGAAACATTGAGTATATTTATGCATTGGTTGTAGGCTAATAAACAAAACACCACCAGCATTCTTGCTTTATGAAATGTACATCAGAGTGATCTTTTAATGTAGCTTACTTGCTCTTCCAAGTATTCAAGCGTTTGATGTACTGTCAAGTGAGCAGGAAAGAACCCAGTGATCACCCCACTATGTTTAGAAAGAAAGGAAGGTGCTAAATATTCATATCAAAAACATCAATTTACATTTGAAGCAGTTACGGCGTGTATAATTTAACAAATTGCAAGAATTATGGGTAGCATAATGCTTACATGATCCCCTACCTGTGCAGGAGATTCCAAAGACAATTTGAATACAAAAACATATTGCTGGAAATAGACAGACCATTAGTAGAGTTTGACATAATCTTTTATTTATAAATTCATTTTGTTTATTCACTTAAAAATTAGCACATGATCTAACGATGTATTCCAATAAGCACTCAAGGACACTTACTGTCTAAAAACTAAATTTAAATGGTTGTCATATCTGATATCTAACTTCAGATATCTTGATTCTCTCCCACTAACCGAATGAAGGCGTGGACTGAGCAGATGCTAAGGTGAGCTCAGACTCTGGCTCTGGACTAACCGAATGAAGGCGTGGACTGAGCGGATGCTGAGGTGAGCTCAGACCACTCTGGCTCTGGACTAACCGAATGAAGGCGTGGACTGAGCAGATGCTAAGGTGAGCTCAGACCCACTCTGGCTCTGGACTAAGCGAATGAAGGCGTGGACTGAGCGGATGCTAAGGTGAGCTCAGACCACTCTGGCTCTGGACTAACCGAATGAAGGCGTGGACTGAGCAGATGCTAAGGTGAGCTCAGACTCTGGCTCTGGACTAACCGAATGAAGGCGTGGACTGAGCAGATGCTAAGGTGAGCTCAGACCCACTCTGGCTCTGGACTAACCGAATGAAGGCGTGGACTGAGCGGATGCTAAGGTGAGCTCAGACCACTCTGGCTCTGGACTAACCGAATGGAGGCGTGGACTGAGCGGATGCTGAGGTGAGCTCAGACCACTCTGGCTCTGGACGGGATACAGATGCTAAGGTGCGCTCAGACCACTCTGGCTCTGGACGGGACACAGATGCTGAGGTGAGCTCAGACTCTGGCTCTGGACGGGACACAGATGCTAAGGTGAGCTCAGACTCTGGCTCTGGACTAACCGAATGGAGGCGTGGACTGAGCAGAGGCTAGGGTGAGCTCAGACTCTGGCTCTGGACGGGATACAGCTAGAAACTACACTGTGGTTTGAAAAAACTTTTGAAAAGTGAATTTTAATTTTTAAAAAATTTAAGTTTACAAATCAATGTGTGTATACATTTTAAAAGAATTATAACCCGATCAGGAACATCGTTAAAATACAAACTTAAAACTAGCAAAGAGATGTCAAACTTGAGCAAAACCTTAAAAGCATGGTATTTGTTAGTTCTTAAGGTAAAAATGTACACTCACAAATAATTTATTTATGCTAAGCCTCTCCTTTCAAAAAATATCCTAGAGAAACAAAATAGCATATTAAGACATCTTAAAGCTATTTCAACAGATAAATATTTTTACTCACCAGCTTTTATTTAATAATGACAAGGAACAGGCTTTTGCCAGGCCAACCTATCATTTACTCCACTAATCTGTCCATCCCATAACTCAAATTTTGTGAAATCACTGCATTTGTTCATACACAGGTAGCACAAGAAAAGGTGTTTACTGGGAATAATTTACACAGTGAGCCTCACCCAAACCCTTCTACAATAAGATCAATTTCTGACAAACACACTCTGGGTCAACGGTGTCCTATTTTATACAGTGAAGGAGAAGGTGGAAATTAAGGGTTAAACTTTTAAAAAAAAAAATAAATCTAGATCTAACCAAGTATTCAGTCAAGGTTAGCAAAATCTACACATTAGCAAAAGAAAATACGTAAAGCTGAGCGAGATGTAGTAGTCTCTATCCTAGAAGACTTCCTGATTCACAAGGAAGGGTTCCTCAATTCATACAACAACACATCCAGCTAGAAAGATGAAGAGATAACTATTTCTAGGAAATATAAGACACTATTTGACACGACAACAATGCAGGGAAATAATCACTAGGTATTAAAATGACTGAGTATCCCTCCAGTGCCCACAGTCAGAGGCTATCTACGCTATTCTTTCCCAGCTGGAAAAGCAACTGCTTTAACCGCAGACGTCCTTCTGGGACAAGGACGCACAACGGGACGAGAACTCACTAGAGCCGCGTCTCCTCCAGGTGGTTTTGTCCACTGGCTCACGAAAACTGTGCAACAGCCTCATGATGCAGGCGCTACTTTGACGATCCCTATTTTATATGAAAAGAGAGGCTGAGAGTTTAACTTCCCCAAGGCCTGAAAAATATGACAGCAAAACCCGGGCAGATTTTGCCCTTTAGCTACAGAAATTAAGGCAAGAAATACTTACTGGGAGTTCAGATATTCTACATGTTTCCTGAGCCGTGTCAGCATGCAAACATGTCATATGTAGAAGAAATCTGCACTGATGTCATGATAGACACAGAGAAGAGACAAACCAGGCAGCTACATGTGTACACTGACACATTGCACATACGAATTGGCAAGACAAAGAATTGATGCACGACTGCTAATGTCCCTTTTAAGAACAACTTCCTTGATCCTCGGCACTAGCTATACTGAGACCAGGCAGTCATCAGGGCAGAGGAAGGAAGTCTAAGCCTACTGCTCGCAACACATGAAGCGAACAGGGTTCCCTCCACCCCTGCATGACCCAGTGAGTACAACTTTAACTTCATGCACTCTTCTCACTTTTAAAAGAACTTTTTAAAAATTAAGTTATTTATTTCTCTCTGTGTGTATACATATGTGTGAGGATGCACCTGCTCATTTGTATGTGGATGCAAGTGTCTGTGGATGTCAGAGGTGTCAGACACCCTAGCACTGGAGTTACACCAGATGAGGACGCTGAAAACCGAATCCAAGTCCTCTGCAAGAGCAGCAAGCGCTCCTAACTCCTGGGCTGTACCTCCAGGCCCTTTAGGGACTTTTATGTCTTACCCTCATTTCTTCATGGTCCTATGATTTGTTTTCTGCTTTTGTTGTTGTTTTGTTCTTGTTCTTGTTCTTTGAGACAGGGTTTTGCTGTGGCTATTGAGTCTCAGTGCTGGAACTAGCTCTTGTAAACCAGGATGACCTTGAACTCACAGAGATCCACCTGCCTCTGCTTCCCAAGGGCTGGGATTAAAAGCCTGCACGCCACTATGCCCAGCCCTATGCTTTATTTTCTAAGGAAATAATGAAAGTTAGCAGGGACCAGGATACACTGGAGCACCTGAAGTGAAGTATCTTTTCAAAGAAGCCACAAGATTTTTCATCCTTACTACAATGATCTGACCCCATGAATCACTGACGGAAGTGACAGATCCTAATCCATAACTGAAGAAATTATTTCAAGTGTTATTTGTTGACTCCTCCAACCCAAATATGTTTGAAGGAGATCGTAGCTTTCATCTGATACTAAATAGTTTCAGTTTCAATGACAACCTAACAATATTCCACTTGTAAGTAGCACATAACTATTCACAGGTTTTCTATACTGACTCAGGAGACATTCTAGTACAAGCACAGTATATAATGTGGCTATCTCTCTGTGTTCTATTCCCTGCTCCCTGCACCACCGTGGCACACTGTGTGACCCAGGATGGCACGGAACTGGTGATCCTTCTACTTCTCTCCACCTGCTCTCCAGTGCCGGGCATTATCACACTGGGCTCTGCCCTGTTTCTGGGTTTTATCATACACATCCTTTTCCTAAGAGCCAATCTATATTTAATAGATGCCAATTTGACCCAGGAACACTTGTCCCTTTCTCACAGCAAACATCACTGTTAGTGATTGTGTGTCTCTGTAAATTTATCCAGTATTTTATTATCCTGTCTCTACCTTCATCCTACCAGACGGCATGATTTTGACAAATAGATTTATATGGCTATTTTAATTTCCAATGACACCCATTCCTTCAATACAGTACTCATTTTGCTGTCTACTCTGTATTTGCTAAGCATGGGCTCAACCTCATGGCTTGGGTTATACTGCAGGAGGAAAGAAAACGGAGAGGCTCTGAAACTGTGTGCTGCAGAAGGCTAGGAGAGCGGATAATGGTAAGATCTGTTCTAGTCTAGGGGTTCAGAGACGGCTAGTCGCTGAACTGGGCTGGATCACGGCGGGGGCAGGGCAGGACGACCCGACCCTGGATGGCTAGTGGCATAGAATAAGGGTAGAAAATAAGAAAAGACTGAATTATACAAAACTTTCTAAAGAACTTTTTCTTTATATAAAAGCCACGAAAAGTTACTGCTGGGTGTCCATCAAGAAAGACGTGAACGGAGAACCTTCCTAGATTTCGAATGCGAGGTTAAAAGCAGGGAAGTGACTCAGAGAGGATACGGGCTCACCCTGTGACGGATCTGTCACCAGACAGGCAGGAGGCCACGGTGGCTTGGAATAAGTGGATACTACCAGGGGCATAAGGGTGGGCACAAAGCCGACAGACGATACAAACAAAGGAAAAGGATGGATCATCTTTTTTTTTTTCTTGACCGGATAGAAGACAACGAATGACAAACCGGGGTTGTTTTTGTTGTTGCTGTTTGACTGTTTCTGTTTTCTGGGGGATGGGAGCGAAGGCGCACGAGACATCTCTGAGACATCTGAACTAGGATGTATCATGTACCAACTGGCCCTGAAGCTCAGGAGCTCAGTATTGGAGAGGAAATAGCGGAAGTCATCTGCATAGGCTATTTCTAATTTCCTCCTAGAGCTCCCCATTCTAAAGCTGTCAGTCATGGTGACAGTGTAAATACATCATCTATTTGTCTTCCTCCCCCCCCCCCCCCAGACTACAGGCTTCACGGTAGCAGTGACTACTTCCATTGTGATGCATCTGTGGTGTATCAACAAATAATACTTTTTAAAAGAGATTATTGGTAACCTAAGATAAACTCTACAAGATAAATACAGACCTACAGAAATAATTTTAAAATGCTAGTTATTTAATTTATTCTATTATATATTAGTTATAATTTCATTTATTTATATATTTTCTTCCTAGGGAAATGCTGTGTCTGAAACACAATTTGAGACATGATGAAAATGGAATGGAATGAATTAGGACTTCCCATACCTTTAAATGTGCCCCACTGAATAAAAATTTTCACTATAAGAGAAAAATACTTAAATAATGTTTATTAATGCACAACATTTCCTGCAAATCTTAGATAGTTTTATTTATTTACAGGCATTAACAGAATTTTGTTCCTCTACTTTACCAATCCCCCCAATATAAACATGAAAGTTCATAAGCAAACACATTATAATCGCAAACCACAAATTTGCTATCTATATTTTATACATAATGTGCATTCATATATTTTAATCTCCACTAACAAAAGAGTTTTATTTACATTAAGGTGGACCCTGCACATTTTACATAGCCTTTCGTAGCTGTATTTTACTTTAGCTCTTCTTTTTAATTACTTGCTACTAAGACAGAATATATATAAAAAAAGCCCAGATGAACTGGGTCTGAATAAGCCTGGGATAAAACCGGACTCGCTGAACATAGCGGACAATGAGGACTGCTGAGAAGTCAAGGACAATGGCACGGGGTTTTGATCCTACTGCACGTACTGGCTTTGTGGAAGCCTAGGCAGTTTGGATGCTCACCTTACAAGACCTGGAAGGAGGTGGGAGGTCCTTGGACTTCCCACAGGTCAGGGAACCTTCACTGCTCTTTGGGCTGATGAGGGAGGGGGACTTGATTGGGGGAGGGGGAGGGAAATGGGAGGCGGTGGAGGGAAGGAGGCAGAAATCTTTAATAAAAAAATTAATTAATTAAAAAAAATAAAATTGGAAATTTGGGCAAAAGTAAAAGAAATTGATTTAATAAGAAGGGGTCAAGCTGGGCGGTGGTGATGCATGTCTTTAATCCTAGCACTTAGGAGGCAGAGGCAGGCAAATCTCTGTGAGTTCGAGGCCAGCCTGGTCTATCTACACAGCAAGTTCCAGGACAGCCAGAGCTACAAATAAAGAAATCCTGTCTTGAAAACCAAAACAAAACAAAGGGAGGGGGCAGAGGAGTGAGAAGCTGCTCAAGTCTTTTGCTGCTGTTTTTCCGTGCGCAGCCCTGGCTGCTGGCACTCACCCTGCAGCAGAGAGGCATCAAACTGCTGCAACCTCACCCTGCAGCAGAGAGGCATCAAACTGCTGCAACCTCCCAGATCCTGATGTACCCGTGTGCGCGACCTCACGTGACAGAACTTTTAAAGGAAGTATTGACAGTTATTTCGATTTGCTCTCATGTGGTTTTATGGGTATGAAAAATAAACACAGGATATTTGAACAAAAGACATGCCTCTCTTCATCTCATTTCTGCCTAGCTTCACAAGTATGTGTCACACGCTTAATCTCCAGTAGACCCAACACCATACACTCACAATTCCAATTCTTCTGTCATTTTCATTTCTAATATTTTAACATTATATAGCAAAACCGAACGCTATTATATTTTTCAAATCAGATTTTTTTTATGAAGCTTGACTATAACAGCACGAACTGGTGAGACACTAACTGATGGAATCAACGCTTCTTAGATCATGGTAGAGAAAAGTAAAACATACTAAAATAAAGAAAAGTTCATCAGATGTTTTTGAAGTTGGGGCTTGCCACTTACTACCTTGCGTATTAATTAAGTCTCTAAAAAGGTCTGTTCTATACAAAACTGAACAACCTTGAAAGCTCTAAATTCATGACAATGACCTTGGACTTTCTCGAAGGATTTTTAACACACTCTGTCATTAGTAAAACCTGCTCAAACACATGCCCATCTGCCAGCAGCCCATCTGCAAAAGAGCTTCTTATTCTTGTAGCCAGTACAACTCCTGCCTGCTTCCTCCTCATCTCTCCACGCCAGCTGTATGGTAATGAGCGTGAGCAGCTGAGAGATACCACACGATAACAAAGCTGATACGAAAACAGCAGAGCAACACTTTCCTGGGAAGCGGTTGCAGCCAGAACATAGCTGATAAGCTATTAAACAGGGGTGCAGACCAGAATAATGTTTGTGTGTGTGTGTGGCTTCATATATGGAAGCATGTTAAAGCATGGTTCCCACAGGACTAAAACACAGAAGGATGAAGAAAGCAGAAGAAAGCAGAGCTGCAAGGCAAAGTCTCAGCGTTTAGGTGTCGGCAGCATCTGGCGCCAGTTCCTCAACAGCTTAGAGTCTCCTCCTGCATGGGAAAGAGCACCACTTTGATCAGGTCACTTCCAGAGATGCCAACAAGTGCGTTCCTTTTCTTAATTGCTGAACTTGAGGGGCTGCGGGAAGGGAAACTCATACTGCAGGGGATTGACTGGAGACATGAAGGAACTGACAGAACACATGAATCAGTAAACTGTTTTCAATTCTTACTTAGCACTTGTACAAATTCTGTTTAACGGCATTTCAACCCAACACCAGACAAAATACAAAGATGTCACTATCATTTTCTCATTGAAAGAGACATAATGGGGTTAATTTTTATACAGGGTAGTCACACTGAATGAATCTACATAATGAAGGTAGAACCAAATCACATTAACTTTCTATAGGCAGTAATTACCAGTCACAGAGCAAACCAAAAAAAAAAAGAGAGAGAGAGAGAGAGAGAGAGTATTCAAAATTGATGGTATGCATTTTCTTTTACAATGTGAAAAATAATCAAAATACTTCCTCTAAAAAATCGGAAATAGAAGTAAGATATATTGATACTGAGACCTGATCACACTCCTTAGCCACATGGGCTTGAGGACCGTGAGCTCTGGCTACACAGCCACGCTTCCTGTGGACTCTACCCTAGGAGGTAGGCACTTACTGTGTCCACTTACACGGGCTCACTTGCTAAGGATGCACGTAGTAGTAAGGGTGACTGGGTAAACAGTGCGGTGAGAGCTCACGCCCAGGTCTGGATAGTACCACCCTCCACTCCTCCACTTCCTTGGCTGTTCTGACATGAACCAGTAGTGAAGCCTGGGTTTGCTGTGTCCACTGGTGTTTCCAAGTGTGGAGCAATCCTTGGATCGCAGGAAGCAATGAAAACATCAAATTAATAGATGGAAATACAATTGGCTCAGTTTTCTCTTAGTGAGAGTCAGGAAAAAAAAGAACTATAAAAATTTGTAACAAAGTGTGTAATAACCTTACCGTTTTAATATTAAAAATAGTACATTTTACAAAAATAGTACAATTAAAGAATCTTAAAGTAAGATTATCTATTAATTTAGGTTTTGTTTGCTTGACAAGCTGATGAACATTTTCCTCACATCCTTAGAAGGCTCTTTCTAAAACAATTAGGACAAATTGCATTGATTTTAGTAGTTTGCCTATTTTCATGAATTAATTTACTCACATTTTATTGTCTAACTCAAGTGAATTTTACTCTTTTAATTAACAACATATTCCTTGACTTCAAATACAAATTAAGGACATGAGTTTTTGTAAAACAAGAGCTTTGCATAATAAACATAAGAACTGGAATTCAACTTAACAAAGCAGGACAACTGTGCATTGCAAGGTGAGATACACTGTTATCATCCATCCGAGAACAAGCCTAGAACTGCAGCAGCTTAAAAATCCCCAAATGCAGACAATATTCACAGAACAGTGCAACACTGCCTCTGCGTGTTCACAGCAGTAGTAACAATGACATTTAGAAAGGCTAAGCTGGTAGAGGTTTCTGCGGGTGACTGAAAAGCTGTAACTGCACACACGTGAATTCCTACACACGAATCATTCACAAGCAAACTTATAGGCACAGGAATAACAAATTCCAATGTCCACATGCAAGAACAGTAAAGACGAAATTTAACGCAACAGAATTTTATTCAATATTACTGTTTTTTTTCCTTCTCAAAACAGATCTCAATATCATCACATGAAGATATCACAAAATAACCCATGACGAGCATGTCTGTGTGTTTTAGGGTCAGCATTTAACCTTTTCCATTCTGGGTTTCTTTAGGCCTACATTTATTTACCTTGGGCAGGGAGATGCTATTACTTCAACAAAAAAATTTACATAACATTTCAAAAACTTAGATTATTTCTATTATTTAGATGATTTATGTGTTAGAGATAATTAATTTAAATAACTTTTCAGAGAAAGTCAGGGAGATGGAGGGCAGATAACACAGTTCTAGCCCAGGAATAATTCATAAGCAAGTTATCTGGATATGGTTGACAGGACATTAAAGACTCTCAAACAAAAGTCTTGTTATAAACAAATTATTAAGATAAAATCACACATACTCTTTAGGTAAAGTGTGTGTGTGTGTGTATGTGTATACTTACGAGTGTACACTTACAAAAAACTTTATTACAACTTATTGCAACTAATTTTAAAAGTGTATAATAAAGAGGGCTGGGAAATGGCTTAACAGTTAAGCGTGTGCACTACTCTTGTAGAGGATCTGAGTTTGGATTTAAGCACTCATTATTAGTTGGCTCACAACAGCCTGTAATTTTAATTCCAGGAGATCTAATATCTCTGGATTCTATGGAGACCTGCATACATGTGCGCACGCTCTCTCTCTCTCTCTCTCTCTCTCTCTCTAATATTTTTAAGTGCAAAATAAAAGAGTCTGAGGGTTGGAGAGATGTCTCAGTGGTTAAGAGCACAGGCTGCTCTTCCAGAGGACCCGGGCTCAATTCCCAGCATCTACAATGACAGCTCTTAACTGTCTATAATCCAGCTCCAGGTGATGTGACATCCCAACACAGACGTACATGCAGGCAAAACACAAATACACATAAAATAAAAATTAATAAATTAAAAATAAAAATAAGAGTCTGCTGACACACCGTATTCTGGCACAGTCCAAATATAAGTGTACCCTGTAAGTACAATGGTGTCTGGCCCATCTAATTCCTATTTGGTGAATGAATGAAACCATGTGCCTATGGGTTTGGTTCTTGTTTTAGATAGGGCCCCACTATGCTGCCCAGGTTGCCCAGGCTTGGTCTTCCAAGTGATGACTTTGCAGGCATGCACATCGTGCCCAGCTTGTTCTGGGTTCTGACGGATGATTGCAGAATGAGAACAGGGGATACATCTCTCAAGAGACAGAAAGACATCAGTGTCTCCTTAAGGGAAGCCACTCTGTCTTATCCAACTTTACAATACTAGCAAAATCAACAAAACAGAAATCTGTAATGAAAGGTTACAGTGAAATTAGCTTTGATCTTATTTTAATGTACACAGATCTTTAAGTGTGGCTGGGGTTCTTTCCCATGATTTAATGTATACATCTGTTGTATCTTAATCACTGATGAAAGACGATATTTAAACTTCAAACTATCATTATATTACAATGACCTACCTATAACTAGGGTAGTAAAATTTAGGTTATTTATCTATGTAATGCATACTTTAAATATGCATATGTATCTGTACAGGGACTTAAGATAAAGCTTAGATAACCCTGACATTTCCAAATGCATTCCATTTTTATATGTAAATTATAGTTATGAATCTTACAATTCAACAGACTGAGCTTTCTAATTCTGAAGATAGCTGAGTTCTTATATGTGCATTCTGGATTTTAGAACAGTCATATGGCACATATATTACATATCACAGAAACTCCTAGCCTATTACATTGGTTATTTCTGCAGCAAAATAAATAATCATTTGGCTAATATTAAAGAAGGCCACAACATGTGAGATTTAAGTTTTTCAGGGCTTGTTCAATTTCCCGTATGTAGGCAAGGGCTGTGCAGCTTTATTTCAAAGTATTTACTTTGTTAGGAACCTACCTGCAAGTTTATGTTTAGTATATTTTTCATCTCTGCTCACTATTCAATTTGTTTCTTGAAGTGTGAGCTACAAACATAAGTAGCCCTGCCCTTTGATATGAAGGCTACTAACCATCTTGTATAGCTCGCTGTGGGTAACTAGAGATGATTCAGTGTTTCTTCAGTGTGGTTGTAGATTTGTATGTCATGTGCTAATTTAATTTGTTTTATGCCTAGATTTAACAATGGAAGTAAAACCCCAATACTAGTAAAACTCAATGACAAAAATGCCTGGAAAGCAATGCCATAATTCCATACTGAGAATATTCTGTGTGAAGACTATAAGGATGACCTGCTTTATAGACAGATTTATTCAAAGTTCCCAACCCTGTCCCATGTACTCAGCATCTTTTGGCGGGCACTGGTACCCAGCCAATGGAAAGGTATAAAAGTAGTAACTAGCAGCGGTGTGAGGAAAACCCAGCCTCCTGTGACAAGGGGACTAGTGAGTGAGTCCTCACTGCAGGGCATAGCAGAGGCTGTGCTTGTACCTGGCCTCCTGACTGAGAAGAACTATGTAACTCCTAGTTGTAAGACACGTTATTAACCCTTCCTGTGCCTTAGAGCTCTCACACGTGTAAATAGAAACGATGTAACTCAGCTACTTCACGTGATTATCTTAAGTATTATATGAGTTTTTTGGTAGAAATGCATTGAGTGGTGTCTCGTCATTACTTCATTTTCTGGCATCAAACATGAGCATCTGTAAGAGTAATTTTGGCTTCCTTAAACTAGAGTTTAAGCTCTGTGAGAGCACAGCATTTCTCTCCCCAGTAGGGAAAAGCTCTCCACCTGGTCCCAGGCACTCCGTGCAGGCGGATAACCTGCAGCTGCAGACGTAACGTGAGGAACAAGGTGCATGCAAAGCTACCGCCCCGCTTCCTGTATGGCCAGCGCAGCAAACACCATGTTTGAAAGCAAAGCTACTCTGAAGTCTTTGTTAACTACTGACTCTCATTTAGACATATTCCCTTGTGTGTTACAATGGCATGAGGCTTTACCACAGATGAAACTGTCGCATGTTAGCGAGAGCACAGCCTCCCCAGGAAACCACGGCTTCTGCTGTGCTTACTCACAGCTGCGCATGAGGCATGCACAGTTCTAGGAAGAAAAGGATGGACGGGATTTTAAATTGCATGCTGTGACGCAGTCATCAACTGGCAGCCTTGGAAGACAGAGAGGACCTGCCGGAGTGGAGAGCTCTACCCCTCACTCTAAAGCTCCCTCGAGATGGGCTCCCACAGTCCTCATCTTCCTCTTCTAAGTATTATGCTTTTCTTTCTTTTACCTTCCCTGATACTTTTGTGTCCCTGTGCGTCCCAAACGGCTCTCAAGAGGACCTCCTAGATGACTACACCGCGTTTTTGTTTCGCCTTCGCTTTCAAACTCGGTAAGTAGTAATTACTTTTAAAATTAAGTGTCAAACTCTATCTGAGTTTGGTTAAATTTAGAAAATGAAATATTCAAAATCACAGCTGCACAGTCATTTTAAAACACAGCAAACAAAAACATGCTATGCTCTAATGGCACAAAAACTCTTAGAAGGAATTTTCAACTTTAACAGCTATTTCAACAAGCCAGTCATACAAATATTTATACTAACTTCCTCCTGAACATCACTTGCAGTGTAAAGAAGTTCTGGAGTCATCCTCTGCAGTCAGAGTTGTCAGCCTCACTGAAGCCGCCAGTTTCTACACAGCAGGCACACAGCACCACTCAGAAGCCAAAGCATGTCAAGGGCAAAGGTAACACAGCAAGCGCAGTAGGTTGAGGAGAATACAAGGACTCCTAAGGCAGAACCAGTGCCTGGAGGAAGGACCTGGAGCCACAGTCTCACAGCTAACACAAGAGGTTGATGCACATTTAAAGGTTTTATATCTCTCTGTTAAAGAGATATCCACACGTGTCTGTATATTCAACCGAAGGGTCCTGGAAACAGATGTTGAGTGAAAACTGATTTGCCTGTTGAGGCATCTTAGATGAGAAGACTTGCTAAAAACTACAATGAATGAAGGCTAATTATGCCAAGAATGGAATTCAGAAGGAAGGGGAGAGCAAGGTAAGCCTAGAAAGTGGCTAATTGGTGAAGCTATGACAAAAATGCTAGCCCTAAGTAACACTGCGTAAGACACAGGCAAGTCTCTCTGGCAGCTGCTGCCGGCATGAGAAGGACTCTCGCAGCAGAGATTATTAATAGCAGGACACTTTGGGAGAGGCTGCATTTATACTGTAAAAATACCTCACTAAAATTCAGAAATGTAGAGTATTATGTGACATAAAAACCAAGGCACCTATCAGAAGACCAGCAATAAAGAGAAGACACTGAATCAGAAATACGTTTTTAAAAATCAGACATGTAAGCAATCTGTTTGTACAAAAACAACAGAACATGAGAAAAGTAGAAAACCCTTAATAGTTGGAAATAATACAGATGACAAGTTATGGCAAACATCCCTTTTCACAATAACAATCACTGTGAACAAATAATTTTGGATTTATTTTTATTTTTTTTGATAAAAAATAATGATACATACTTAATGAAAATTCCAGGACAGATACTACTTAAGTAAATGACCATAAAATGTTTCAGTAAGAATAAAGAGGCTTGGTATTATCTTTATGTTTTAATAATATTAGAAAGCTCCTGTGGTATTTTTATAACTGGTACAATTTTCTGGAAAGTGATTTATCACTAGCCACTAAGAATGGAATAAAGTTAATTTCCTTTACCAAATAATTTTACACCTACAAATCTGTGGGTAAGGATATGATTAGAAATGTGTGTGTGTGTGTGTGTGTGTGTGTGTGTGTGTATAGCCAAAGCGTGTCACTATTCAAACTACCAATTGTACAAGTATCATGTATTTGGCACACTTACAGCACATTTATGTGCAGATCAGACACTTTCCAGTACTCATGGTCTTGGAGAAACACTAACAACTCATTAAGAATGGGTACAACCGTCAATTTGGTTTAAAAATAATTAAAACTATTGCTTTGGTTGTTTCTGAGCAGTAAAATTACTAACAATTTAGGAAGTAAAGAAAAACCTTTTGCATATAAGCATGTCCTACTTTTGAGATGTAAGAGGCATTAAATATTAGAGGTAAACAAAATGTCACTAAATAAACTATTCAGTTAGACAATTTGGGGAGACATTACATTTCTAAATTCAGAATGGTAGTAATTTATACATTTGCATTATCAAGAAAGGCCATTATGATTGTGGCATAGTCTTTAGGAACATGCTACAGACATGAAGAGTTTACTGCAAAAGGAATAATCAGAGATGTTCTTCCTAGGAAACAACACAACTGCTTAAGACTGTGGCAGACCTTTGCGGAAAAAGTCTGACTGCCTGGTCTAAAGCCCACTAGAAGAACATGACTAAAATTACATACAGCCTGAACTAATGCGTCTATGCATACAAAACAACCTATTAAATTATGTCTGACCACACCCACAGCAATACTGCTGAAGGGGTGAGGGGTTACTTTTGTCCTGGTGCACAGCACTGGTCTGTGTACGGGAGGACCCGCACCAGGGTGACAGAGGCCTGTCTCAATGCTGCCAGCTGAGCACAGCCACCTAGGGACACCTACATTTCAGGATTTTCATTGAGTAAAACGGCTTCATAATGTGTGACTTAAATTAAAAATCTTAAAGGCGATTACCCAAGACATATTAAGATTATAAAAGGGCTCTGCTACAAAAATTGAAAAGTGTCACGTTTGTAAGGGAAAAGTCTGTGTGGTGTAGCCCACAAAGGATGGGAGTAAGGCTAGCGGGTACCTATAAGACCAGAATTCCAAGGCTAAACACCATTTTTGTCATTCACCGCAAACCTGGGAGAGTTCACTGTTGGAGTCTCCACTCCTGTTTCTAGCAACTGGAGAAGCTTATTGGTGTACAGTGTTTCACGTGCATCTAAGTCATGTACAGACTAAAGGCTCAGAAAGAGCAGTACCGAGACTACACACTGGGCTCCTTAAAGCCAAGCGTGGTGGTGCACACCTCTAATGCTGGTGCCAGGAAGGCTGAGGCGGGACAATCTCCAGTTCAAGGCCAGCATGAACTACAGAGCAACAATGCTTCAAGAAAGAAACACAAACGGGGGTCCTTTCCCACACGCACACCTGCCTGTCACCAAGCTTTACCCCACCCATTCTTCTGTGCTGCTCAAACCTATGCCAATCAAACCCAAAACACACAAGCTGCGCGGCCATGATCTGACCAGGAACCAGCACAACCCAGGTGTTTAAAGATCTAAGCCAGGTGGTAGCCAACTTTAATCCCAACACTCAGGAGTCAGAGGCAGGAGGATCTTTTTGAGTTCAAGGCCAGAATGCTCTCCAGAGTGGGTTCTAGGGCAGCCAGGCCACACACAGAAAAGGCCTGTCTGGTGTGGGGAGGGATCTTATCTATACCAACAACTGCATATCACTCCAAAATCTCTGACAAAATAACTCTACAAGAATAGTCTAGATACTTAGGTGTTCCAAAGATGAAATCAGTAAATGAGATTTATACATTAAGAGTGGCTTTCTCCAAATATACCAACTGTAAGAGTCACCAATATTTCTCTTAGTAAAAAGAAAACAATTCTGCACCCTTGTTTTAGATATCCTCAAAATGTGGAAAAATAATGAAATTGGGATATCAGAAACATACTACTATCATAATTAAAGGCATCCCAATTGCAAAGGAATAAGAAGCTCGTGTAACGCTTCCATTCTCCCAAAGGATAATCATGGCCTATTCCTAAATTTCCTTGATACTAAGAATTACCTATAGAGCTTATCTTTTAAGAGATTTTTTTTAATGATATGTATGTGTATGTATAGCAGGGAAGGGGGTCTGTGCATCTGAGTGCAGGTGCCCGAGAAGTCCAGAAGAGGCCAGGATCTCCTAGAGCAGGAATAGGTGAATTGTGAGCCACCTGATGTGCTGGCAACCACACTCGGCCCTCTGTGAGAACAATATGCACTACTAACACCTGAACCACCTTTCCAGGCCCCTGCAGAGTTGGTTTTTAACATTCTAGCTGATGGGTTCATTAATGCTAAAGTATTTTAATTCAACAGTTGCTAATTAGTGGCTAGTTTGATATTTATTTACTGCTACAAAAATTTAATGCTCATATACTTCAGGTGAGAGTCTAGAAAACTGGATAAATCAGACTACCTACATTGATATGATACTTGATAATAAGTCAAGCACATTTTCTAAAGAGGAGAGAGGGAGGGGGAGAGGTCGAAACTGTAGCTATGATTAAGGCTTTAAAGAATTTTTCACAATTTTCTTATGTCATGTTTTCAATTTTGTTCAGAACACTAGCCCTGCAAATATGAACTGACTCAGCATCTATAGAAGGGATATCATGTTCTCTCAAACATCTGGCATAAAATATAATCAACTATATGGCACTTCAGAAGAATTCTCTCACCAACAAAATACACTTAAAATACCTGCCACCAGGGAGAGAAGTCAGTGAATTACCAGATAATGTAAATCCATTTAAGAAAGCAAATGGGGGAAGAGCAGACCTCCTGGCCTGGTGTTTCTCAGGGTCAGCGCACACAAGACAAGCAACACTCAGCTACAAGCAGGCACACAAAAACTCAATGTGCTGATTTCTTTAGACACTTTTTTACTTCTAATTTTCTAGTACAGCTTTTATTTTCATACTTAGTCTTATCATGGCATTGCAGCTACACAGCTGTAACAAAGGACAGCGACCTACAGGAGTCAGAGTAGTGACATCAGATAGCAACCTAGAGGAGTCAGAGTAGTGACACCAGATAGCAACCTAGAGAAGTCAGTAGTGACATCACATAGCAACCTAGAGAAGTCAGAGTAGTGACATCAGAAAGCCTCCAGGAGAGCCTCCCGGTCCTTCTTCCCACAGGACTGCAGGATGACATAGCGCCTCCCACCTACTAAAACTCCAAAAGTAAGAACAGGATAAATTTAACTTGGTTATTAATATTTTAAATATTTAGTGTAAAAAGAATTCATGTTTTTATAAGTTTAAATTTTGTCTTTCGAACTTCTTTGTGTTGGTATTTTCTTTTACGAAAGGACTAAATTCATCAGCTATTTTACACATGACTTTACAGCTGTTAGAGGCCTCTTGTAAATGTGAGTGCTGACCTCAGTCCACAGAAGCTTTCAAACTGACAGGTGAAAGACCAGGGAAGAAAGGGAGAAGAGACAGGACAAGAGAGGCCCTTCTGTTTCCCACTTTAAAACACTGCTTTAACTCTGTTTTACAGCACAGCTACCATTTACTTCAGACAGAAGCTGAGATCACTCAAAAGGAACTAAAAATTAGAAAAAAAAATTACAAAACCTACTTAAGTCTCAGCAAAAGGAAAAAAAAACTCTTTACAGAGATGAGACTATTTTTTTAGTATTATGAATTATTCTACTTGTCTTCTTCAGTTTTAAAAAAAAGTAACTATATAAGAGAGGTAAGACACTAACAACATTGATTAAAAGTTATGATTTGTTTCCAAAGAGACTGTGTGTGCAAGCATGAATGTGTTCCTACATGAATATACATGTGTTTGGGCCTAATGTGTTCAGGGTCATAAATGTATTTCAGCTCCATAAATATATCACTCTAGTAAATAATTAAAAATGGCAACACCAGCTAGGTCAGAAGAAACATGTACTGCTAGCGAATCCTAACAGCTTCAGTAGGCTGCACTGAAAACATCCGTGGGTCTTGATTAACATTAACACTAGTCACAAAATGCACATTAGTTCGGATGTCTATATATAACTGTGTCACACAGCAGCACGCTACTTCTGTTTCAGCAAAAAAGTGACATCTCTCTTAATTTATTAAGTTTTAATTCATGAAACAGCTTTTAAAAATAACCCAGCTTTAAGGGCCAAAGAAGTCTAAGGACCTGGAATGCACTCTGAACTAGATGCTGTATTCCCACATGGATGGGACACACCAGCAGCAGCTTCTGGATCCCATCAGAACAAGAGCTTCAAAATTGAGATTGTAACTTTTATTCACGTATTTCAAGACATATCTTTTCCATGTTAGCCAGTTTGAAATGACATTACAGGATTCTAATCTCATGAGAAAATAAACGAGACACCCTGAGGCTCCAGATCATCCTCTAAGCCAGTGCTGTATAAGTTCTCCCTGGCTACACTGTGCACTGCTGGCCTTCCTCACAGACACACACAGAAACCTGTGGCACTGCTTCACTAGGAGAGAAACAAACAAGCATTTAAACAAACATTCTTGCTTTTCAAGTGTGACAGACTTACCCGGCGTCGACAAAAGGGCAGGCCCTGGGCGATGATGCTAATGCTAAATATCTTCATCACGGTCTGATGTGGCAGGGACTCTTTTGCAGTGTTAAGATCAACAGGAACCAAGCCATGGTTCACAGGAGCTTTTCCCGGCTTTGACATTTTTAAACTCCTCCTGGTTGATAAATACTCTCTACATGTAACGCAGGCACATTACTAACACACTAACCACCAAATCCAAAGAAACTACTACAAGTTTCAGAGGCTCGGAACCCAAGGCCTGCTGCTGCTTTGTCTTTCGACCTTCTCTTTGCGAGTGTCCTGACCTGTCTGAGGCTTGGTGTAGTGCAAACTGTCCTAGAATAGCCAGGAATTATAAACTCCTGAAGTGAGCACTCCTGCTCCTGCCAGTCAAACAGCTGGTGAGCTCCCACAGCAAGCGAGTGGTGCGGACAGGAGCGGGCAGGGCTGGCTGCAGGGTCCTGGGAACGCTTCAACTAAACAAGGTGCTCCCTGGAAAGTGAAAATTAAGATTTTCTTTACAAAATCCCAAACACGCATAGCTATTTTCTCTTGTTAAGTCTTTCTCAAATGTCACCATAAATATCTGAATAATACTTTGAATTGCTTCAAATTTGAGGAGTATTTCCTTCCGCGTGTTAAAAACAACATGTTTCTCCCACCTCGTCTGCATTAGCAGCACTCTTTCCTTTTCCACGCAACCATTCCTTACCCTGCTCACCAAGACAGTAGGCACGCCCTACTTCTCTGGAGCTATTAATAACCTTGAAGGATTCTACCAGGGATCACCAATCTCACTTTCTTTGTAATTTGGAAAACGTCCCTGATTCTATTATAACAGTCACAAGACTGGCTGGAGGAACTTAAATTGTTTATTATTTATAAAATAACCTATGATAGACAGTGATCACGGTCGTGTGCTACTTCTCAGCAGGGACAGGCATCGAGCACACTGACACAAATTAAGGGCCTGAAACGTTGGCTGGTACATGGAAATTCCCAGGGCTTAGCTTCTCCAACATATCAGTTAGACAATCTTCCTAAAACACAGAAAAGGACTAGCCTGTACAATCTACTTCTGAACACCTTTCAAAGCCTCCCTGATGGAGGAAGGTCATTGGCCAATAAAGAAACTGCTTGGCCCTGTGGGTGGAGTAAACAGAACAAAATGCTGGGAGGAAGAGGAAGTGAGGTCAGAGACTCCACCGCTCTGCTCTCGGGAGCAGACGCCTCAGGGAGACGCCATACTCCCAGCTCCCAGGCAGACACATGCCATGAAGCTCGACCCAGGATGGACTAGGCTAGAATCTTCCCGGTAAGACCGGTGCTCACCGATTATTAGAGATGGGTTGATCGGGATATCAGAATTAGCCAGTAAGGGCTAGGGCAGAAGGGCCAAGCAGTGATTAAATGAATACAGTTTGTGTGTTGTTATTTCGGGCATAAGCTAGCCGGGCAGGCGGCTGGGGTGTTGGGGACGCAGCCCCGCAGCTGCCCTTATTACTTCACCTCCCTAATGCCCAAGGTCAGCTGGAGGCAAAGACTCCACCTCCAAGTATTCCCAAACTGATCACTGCAGCAGAATCTCAAATATTCCTTAAACTGACCACTAAGACTAAACTGACCTTGAACTCCTGAGCCTCCAGCCTTTAACGCCAAATTCTAGAATTATAGGGGTGAGCCACCTTGTCTGGCTACTTTTCAACCCCCCTCCCACACACTTTGGAAAGATCTTACTCTATAAGGAGCAGACTGATGAAAATACAGTTTAAAATGAGAACTATTCCCCACCCTATCCTGATGTTACGTTCTTAAACCAGATCTTTCTCTCTAATATCAAAGTCTGAAATACAAGCTCACTGGCCGTATGCAGGGGACTTGGAATATGGCGGAAATCATTGTAACTGTCATGAAAGATGGTTTGACAGTTCCCCAAACCTATAAGCAAAGCCAGCACGTCACTCAGCATTTCCACGTCTAGACACACACAGAAGACAGAAAGGTAGGAGCCCGACTAGAACAACCACAACAACAGCAGCATTAGTAACACAGAGCCAATGTAGACAACCCAAGCAAACACCGTGATGCGCCTGCAAACACACACAGCTGAATGCTGTTTGACCTTCAGGAAGGAAATCCCTGCCTCGCTACACTGTTGAAAACTGAGTCTATCACACTAAGTGAAATCCCTGCCTCGCTACACTGTTGAAAACTGAGTCTATCACACTAAGTGAAATTCCTGCCTTGCTATACTGTTGAAAACTGAGTCTATCACATGAAATGAAACAAGCACACTACAAAGAGACAGATGCCGCAGGACTCCACTTATACCAAACACGTAGGCAGTATGGGGGGAAAGTTCAGTTCAGAGACAGAAAGCAGAAGGGAGGTCCCAAAGGTGTGGAAATAGATATGTTAACACTGCTACAAAGTTTCAGTCAGAAAAAATGAGCGTGTTCCAGAGAGTTGTACACAATTGTTATGCAGTACTGTGAATGTATTTAATGCCACCAAATACACATGAACGAACACTGCATTTTATGTTAGGGGTACTCAACAGCAACAAATTTAGGAGGCAAATGAGGATAAAGCAGACACCACAGTTCTTAACCCCACGGCTGAGGCTCGGCTCCATGGACCTAAGAGCTCTTGCTGCGTGTGCATGAAGACCTGAGTATGGAGCTTTGCACCCACCCACATAAAAAGCTCCGTGTGTTCCCATGGGTCTGTAACTTCAGTGCTGTGCAGGGACAGAGACAGGGGGATCTCTGGAGATGGTTACACTTCAGCCTAGCTCCAAGTTCAATGAGAGGATGTCTCAGGGAAAACGGCAAAGAGTGATTGCATAGGTCACCAATGTCTTCCTCTGTCCTCTACATGAGAGTACACACCATAGACACCCACATACACACACACAGAAGCACGCACACATTGTGTTTATTATTTATAAAATAATCTATGATGAGCAATGATCACAGTCACATGTCACTTCTCAACAAGAACATGCTCTAAGAAATGCATGGCAGTGTGTGCACGGCATCAATCCCCAAAAATGGTCATGGCAGTGTGCACAGCATCAATCCCCAACAACGGTCATGGCAGTGTGCACAGCATCAATCCCCAACAACAGTCATGGCAGTGTGCACGGCATCAATCCCCAACAATGGTCATGGCAGTGTGCACGGCATCAATCCCCAACAACGGTCATGGTAGTGTGTGCACGGCATCAATCCCCAACAATGGTGATGGCAGTGTGTGCACAGCATCAATCCCCAACAACGGTCATGGCACTGTACACGGCATCAATCCCCAACAACGGTCATGATAGTGTGTACACGGCATCAATCCCCAACAACGGTCATGATAGTGTGTACACGGCATCAATCCCCAACAACGGTCATGGCACTGTGCACGGCATCAATTCCCAACAATGGTCATGGTAGTGTGTACACGGCATCAATCCCCAACAACGGTCATGGTAGTGTGTGCACACCATCAATCCCCAACAATGGTTATGGCAGTGTATGCACAGCATCAATCCCCAACAACGGACAGGGTTAGGATAGAGAAGACAGCGTAAGGACACTGGGAATCTACAAACTGCCATGGTTGGGGTGGGGGAAGCTGAAACAGCTTAGATCACCATGTCTGTGGTCCCAGCAGCCTCTCAAGATCCTCAGAACAAATGCCACAATCTCCTAGTCTCAGCATCTCCTCTGATGCTCATGTTAGTGTCTAGAGTTAAGACTGGCGTTTCTGTTCATATACAATAACCCTCATTCATATTTTGTCTGTCTCCGTACAACAACCCTTTGCCAATGTATCCCCAGATATAATCACTACCTATTTGCTATTATTACAATATTTTATACAAACTGAAATCTTTATTTTCAAAACAATTTATTTCAATGGTAATATCTGAAAACAATTGGTCCTTCTAATTTTTTTCTGAACCACACAGAAGACATCATCTAAACTAAATGATACTTCAGTGCTAAAAATAAATTAAAAAGCGCAGTATATTCGGTGAGTTTAGCAGTCATTCTGCATAAAAATATACCGAACAGTTCAGTTGCAATTTAACTTTTACCTAAACCACTGGTTAATTAAATAGCAGCACACCAAACATTGTCTGTATTCACATTGACAATTAAAGGCCTTAAAGACTGGTAAAGCCACATTGTTTACATGTGTGTACTTTTAAGATCTGGAGTCCCAGATTCAACCCATCGATGCAATTTTAAAGTCTGACGTAAGTGGAAAGACTTGGGAGTTTAAGGGACCTGGAACTGGGAAAAACTTTAAATGAACATCAAATTTTCATCCCTTGGTTCCTGAAGAACTAAACAATTATAAGGAAGGAAAACCAGACTTTCCCATGATCCCATGATTATTTACGATAACAGAAAAACACAGGAGAGAAAATGAACACTGTAGTATACCAGAAACCACAGCTCCAAGTGGAAGCATTCTAAACTCTTTTAAAATCGGTAAACAGCTGCCCTCAACTGGCTAGTGATGAGCACTGCAACTCCAACAAACCTAACACTAAATGGAGTGTGCCCAGCCAAGCCTTCAGTGATGAAGGCTGCAGGGTATAACTTTCAGGGGTCTGTGCTTTGAGAAACTCTGGTTTCTGAAGCCATGCTCTCAATCTAGAATGGAAGTATACAAGAAACCCCAAGGACAGGGTACCCGTCATCTCAACTGCTGACACATTAAGCTGGAGCCAGTGCCATGTGCCTTACTATACAAGAAAACCACGACGAAGGACACTGTGGACAGCATGGGCAGGCACCCCGACTATCACACGGTAGGTTACACAGTAACTATGGACAGCACGTACAGGCACCCCGATTGTAACACGGTAGGTTACACAGTAACTGTGGACAGCACGGGCAGGCACCCCGGCTGTAACACAGTAGGTTACACAATAACTGTGGACAGCACGGGCAGGCACCCCGACTGTCACACGGTAGGTTACACAGTAACTGTGGACAGCACGTACAGGCACCCCGATTGTAACACGGTAGGTTACACAGTAACAATGGACAGCACGTACAGGCACCCCGATTGTAACACGGTAGGTTACACAGTAACTATGGACGGCATATACAGGCACCCCGGCTGTAACATGGTAAGTTACACAGTAAGTGTTAAAGGGTCTCCTTACATCGCCAGGCCAGCCTCACAATCCTGGTTGAAGCAGTCTTCTCTCAAAGGATCCTCCTGCCTCAGTTTCTAAGCAGCTAGGCATAAACTGATTTAGTATCATGGGTTTTCACATTTCTAAGGAGAGAATATTATAACACATGCCATTGAATCTTAGTGGTATTCAATGCTTCTGTGAATTTAAGCTAAAAGGAATTTAATTCTTGGTGAAATAGAAAATTCTAGATACTTAAAATTAACAGCACTGCTAAAGTGAAATAAATTAAAATAACTCCCCTTCCAATAGAGAACAGAGTATTGTCAGCCAGGCTCTGATCTGTCCTAAGAGTTACTCTCTGGGCCGGATCAGGCTTCTGTCTTTCACGGCCAGCACCAAAAAGAGAAGAGACTGTCACACTGTCTACCCACTAAGCAGTTTACGCATGAAGATGAAGAACCTAAGACAAACAGGAAGCAGTCAGAAACCAAGTTCTCTGCTTGCATCAGTTATACCTCAACTGTAGAAAAAGACATTCAGTGTGAAATAAAAAGTTAATTTTATGGTGTGTCCCATACACCCTTAGTATTCATAAAATGAAATCAAATAGAAGACTATGTTTTTATGAAAAGTTAAAAGTTCCATCCAGAATTATTTCCAGAGAAGTTCGAAACAGGATTTAAATGCTCAAAGTGCCCATCATAAAGCTCACAATTTCCATCACAGCGTGTGGATCACAATGTATGATTGGGTTTCCCTGAGAAGTTTCCTTATCTAAACACAAAGGACAAGCCCTAACCACGTGAGCAGACAGTAGCATGGGTTCTGAAACAGCACACGGTTTATAAAAGTAGTCAACAAACAGACCTGGTGGCTACACACTCACAATCTGAAAGCTGTACGTACATACACACACACACACAGTATTTTTTTATTTAATTTATTTATTAAAGATTTCTGCCTCCTCCCCACCACCGCCTCCCATTTCCCTCCCCCTCCCCCGATCAAGTCCCCCTCCCTCATCAGCTCGAAGAGCAATCAGGGTTCCCTGACCTGTGGGAAGTCCAAGGACCACCCACCTCCATTCAGGTCTAGTAAGGTGAGCATCCAAACTGCCTAGGCTCCCCCAAAGCCAGTATGTGCAGTAGGATCAAAAACCCATTGCCATTGTCCTTGAGTTTTCAGTATTCCTCATTATCCGCTATGTTCAGCAAGTCCAGTTTTATCCCATGATTTTTCAGACCCGGGCCAGCTGGCCTTACTGGGTTCCCAAAAGAACATCCCCATTGTCTCAGTGTGTGGGTGCACTCCTCGCAGTCCTGAGTTCCTTGCTCGTGCTCTCTCTCCTTCTGCTCCTGATTTGGACCTTGAGATTTCAGTCCAGTGCTCCAATGTGGGTCTCTGTCTCTGTCTCCTTTCATCGCCTGATGAAGGTTAATATTCAGGAGAAAGCCTATATGTTTGTCTTTGGATTCACCTTCTTATTTAGCTTCTCTAAGATCGCGAATTATAGGCTCAATGTCCTTTATTTATGGCTAGAAACACACACAGTATTTTAAACCAACAGAAATCCCAGAATCCTGGGTACTGCAGCTATTGTGATTTATGTGTTCAAGGTGGTTGCTCCAAATCCCACTGGAAATTCCCAGTTATGCCCAAGTGATTGGCTGAAAATAAGTAATGAATTAGAAGTAAAAGGACAGAAAGTTCGCCAAAATGACCAGTTTAAAGGTGACAGAACCACGCCATCAGACACCAGATATTTTGATTATTTAAAGTGAATATCTATTAACTACCCTTTGAACTTTTCTCCCAATGAACATCCTCGTGACCAGCTGTTCTCAGCATGTGGTTGTGGCCCCTTTGGCGGGGGTGGGGGTGGGGGGTAGGGTCATAGAATGACCCATTCACAGGGGCCACCACAACATGAGGAACTGTATTAAAGGGTCACCGTGTTAGGAAGGTTGAGAACCTTGTCCAGGCTAAATCACCCAAAGCAGAAGGGCAGCTGTGCAGCACACATAGAATACCGGGTGAGTTTTAGATTCCAGGTTCATTGCCACCATGGACTGGGAACCTAAGCCTGCTGCTTACCCCACACTTCAGATTCCCAAGGAGAATGGGGCAGAAGACTGAGGGACACCGCAGTCTGGAATGCATATTGTAGCATTATTGGTCCTAAGCAGACGCCTCGTAAGGCATCAAGTCAATGAGCCTTCTTTGACTACAATAAGGACCAATAAAGTTGGGCTACCTTTACAAAAATACAGCCAGGGGCCAGCAACATGGCTTAGTGGAGAGAGGTGCTTACTGCCAAGCCTGAGACCTGGGCTTGATCCCCAGGACTCAGATGATAGAAGAGAAAACCAACTCCTATAGGTTGTCCTCTGACCATGTATACCCACCCTGCCCCAAAAATGAATGATTTTTTTAATTTTAAAATAAAGTACATCTGAATAAAACTCACTCCTTCAATTCATTTGCGTATATTCTTCGAGAGCAGGCAGCTGTGACTGTGTGGTAGGCAGTGTAGTTGGCTATATACAAAGACAGTGTTTTAACTGGACAGAAGTTACAGTTGCAATGAAAAAGTTTAAAAAATGAACCAAAAGATGAAATTCAAGAAGTTAACACTACAATAAATTCTATATTTTTTCTTCTTCTCCTATCTGCCATAGTGACATACAAGGCATATAGACAGATAGATTTTCATCTTATAGTTGAATCTGAGAACTGTTAACTTCACAACAAAAGTCTCATTTTTCGGCATTTAAAGGAATATCTGAAACTAAAAACCTGAAGTGCAACTTCCAGATTAAGTTTTCTAAGTATCTCAGCAATGCCAGTATGAAGTCCTCTATGTCTACAACATACCTTACCTCATGACTGAGTCTAATTCTCAGGCTGTGCTGAGTTACCCCAGCTGTTAAACCGGCCTTACACAGCTGCTCACCAAGAATTTGGCTGATGATTAATATAGCTGTACCTTTAAGCCAACTATGACAAAAATGGCATTGTAATTACAGGTATTTCAATCATGCAAGAATCCTAACTTCATGTGATGACTGGGAGAGGCTCAAACAACTTCATCCTCCACAGTTTTCAAAATAAATGTAAAAATCTAGTCTGTCATTTAAATTACTTTCATAAGCAAGCTTAAGCATAAATAAATCATCAACCTTTCTGCTAAAATAATACCTATAAATCATGTATTTCTCCTGCAAAAGTCCTCAAGACCGCAGGCCAGGAAGTCACACTACCATGTGCCTGAAGAGTGGTGTGTGTGTGTGTGTGTGTGTGTGTGTGAGTGTACGCATGTGTATGAATGTGTGTACGTATATACCTTTAAAATATAAATAAAAGAATTTAAGTATAGGAATATTTACTCTGAATAAAATAGCTTGAATATACAATAAAATTATAGAAAATAATTAATTAAGGGTTTCATTCCTGGATGAACTGATACTCATAAATCTCAACATTAACTTTATAGCAGACATCTGAGTTTTCATTTCTTCAATAAATAAAACACTAATTACCTATCAAAAAGATAAAGTAACTCAATTTCTAGAACCCCCAGTGTGCTAGTGTGGAAAGACCTTGGCGGTTAAGAGGAAGAAGTTGGAGGCTATGGCGATATAGCTCGGTTGAGTAAGTGCTTGCTATGCAAACAGGAGGACCTAGAAGTTCATCCTGAGCCGCCATGTTTACATTTATAAAGAAGGTGGGCCCAAGCGTCTAATATCCTAGCCAATCTAGCGAAGTCCAGATTCAATAAAACACCCGCCATTTATGTATAGCCTCCAGTTGAGAAAAGGTGGGCAGGATAGAGAGCACAAATGATACAACAGCCTACAGCAGACACAGTGGGGAGCAGATGATACAACAGCCTACAGCAGACACAGTGGGGAGCACAGATGATACAACAGCCTACAGCAGACACAGTGGGGAGCACAGACACAACAGCCTACAGCAGACACAGTGGGGAGCAGATGATACAACAGCCTACAGCAGACACAGTGGGGAGCACAGACACAACAGCCTACAGCAGACACAGTGGGGAGCAGATGATACAACAGCCTACAGCAGACACAGTGGGGAGCAGATGATACAACAGCCTACAGCAGACACAGTGGGGAGCACAGATGATACAACAGCCTACAGCAGACACAGTGGGGAGCACAGATGATACAACAGCCTACAGCAGACACAGTGGGGAGCACAGATGATACAACAGCCTACAGCAGACACAGTGGGGAGCACAGATGACACAACAGCCTACAGCAGACAAAGTGGGGAGCAGATGATACAACAGCCTACAGCAGACACAGTGAAAAGCACAGATGATACAACAGCCTACAGCAGGCACAGTGAAAAGCACAGATGATACAACAGCCTACAGCAGGCACAGTGAGGAGCACAGATGATACAACAGCCTACAGCAGACACAGTGGGGAGCAGATGATACAACAGCCTACAGCAGACACAGTGAAAAGCACAGATGATACAACAGCCTACAGCAGGCACAGTGGGGAGCACAGATGATACAACAGCCTACAGCAGACAAAGTGGGGAGCAGATGATACAACAGCCTACAGCAGACACAGTGGGGAGCACAGATGATACAACAGCCTACAGCAGACACAGTGGGGAGCACAGATGATACAACAGCCTACAGCAGACACAGTGGGGAGCAGATGATACAACAGCCTACAGAAGACACAGTCCCAGACGTCACTGTGTTCCCGTCTTCTCTCTGCCCGAGGTAGAGTCCTAATGCTGCTTACTTGGAAAGGTAGCGACCACATCCTCTTCACTTAAAACACTTGCCAGACTTTCCTGTTCTTTAACCGTCTTTAAACAACCTCTTCACACAGTCACATACCTCAGAATGGCTGGATGCTAACACACACTAAGGGAGCCCAGAGCACCCAGTCATGGGAGGTCTTCTGGTTGAAGACTGTGTAAATTCATGACAAGTTTTCAAAGCTGTACTCATTTTCCCAAAGCAAGTGACAAGATATATTTTGTCAAAATGTACAAGGTATATTTTGTTATTAAATTGCAAATGAGAATATGCTAGTTTCTTGATTTTAAAAAATGCAAAAATATTATAGGACAATAGACATAACTGCCCTAAATTGGGTCCAAATTGGGTCAAGAAATGACAGACAAGAGACAAGCAGACAATACTATAATTTAAATACATGAAAACAGCACCATCAACAAGGTGCTACAGGGCCCTCTAGTGTTCAATGAAGAAACTTAAATGATTACATGTTTTACTATGAAAATCTCTCCAATTGACTAAAAGAACACTGTAAATACATCAGTGTAAGACTCCTTACACACTGAACATGCCCACTTCTTTCGTGGCTGTTGTACTTTCTTTGGAGTACAATGCTGCTGTACTTTATTTTGAATTACTATCTATTTGCCGAGGATACAGCCAAAGAATTCTGAAATGTGTGCTGGGCAGGCAGGGCCCAAGAGAAATGCTCCAGCACAGTCTGACCAAATTCCCTGCATTGATCTGGAGACAGTGACAACCGCTCCAACTCCTATAGGGAAGGCAGAAGACCTGAAAGAGCAACTATAACGCGGAAGAACAAACCAAGGAGACTAACACTGTCCACTCTCAAGTCTACACAACCCAAGACAGCACTGATAGGAAACAGATAACACTTACAACTAGGGCCCAAAGCAGACCCAGTGTAATTGCAGCCAAGTGATCTTTGATGGAAGGGCAGAGGAGATACAGTGGAGATAAGTCAGTCTCCATAGACGGGCCAACAAGACCCAGAGATTTACCACACAGACCATGATCAGCACCAGCATCAACATCACCATCCATGGCCCCACACCCTCTTCAAAAATTATCCTAAAGTAGCCTGCAAACATACATGTAAAACGAACAACCACCAAACCCCCAAAAAGTGACAGGAGAAAACCTAGGCAGATAACCTCAACATCATCTATGAAAGAAATAACGATGAAAGGACATCATTAAAATTAAGCAGTCACTATCAATAGAGAAAGACAAGCCATCAACAATTTTTGTAAAAACACATCCAATAGATAACTTACTGAAAACGCATAAAACTATTTAAAAAAAAGGCATTGTTAAGAAGACAATCTAATTTAAAAATGAGCAAAGACCTGAATAGACAGCTCACCCAGAAGATGTGTTTATGGTGAGTGTGCACCTGAGAATATGTTCACTATCTTACAGCACGGGGAAGAGACGCAGCGCATCTCAGAGCAGACCCAGTCCAGGATGCTGACGACGCCAAGCACCAGGAGGAGCAACCTCACTCACTGCCGTGAGAATGCCAAACAGCAGTCAACAGAAGACACCCTGGCAGTGTCTGCAAACGAAAATATACTGCTACAGGTCTCGTCATCTGTAGCTTTTCTCATGGTTGCCAAAATCTGGAAAACCAAGATGGTCTCTATTAGGTGGGTGGATAAATAAACAGCAACCCATCCAGACAGAGGAATATTATTCAACCATAAAATAATAAACTTTCAGGCCTTGAAAATACACTAAAGAAATTTCGCAAATGCTATTTGCTGTGGGACAATGGTCTGTACCCTGTCAATTGTATTTTAATAAAATGCTGATTAGTCTCTCGAGGGCCCATATATCCTAGCACATGTTATATAAGACAGCTGCTTTCTGGAAATGCCTGGACCTAATAGAACTTTAACTTGAACAGAGCTAGGCCTCCGATTTCTAAGAGCATGTCATTCCCAGGGGGTTACTTAACTTAGCTTTCCTTTAAGTTTTGGCTGTTGGTCACATTGTTCTATAAAGGCTTCTGGCTGTTCAACTCTATAGAGCCACCACACAACTGTGACCTTGATCCTGGTTCTGGCCACCTTCAAACTCAGGGTTTAAAGCCCTTCTCCCTAATCCCAAGAACTGCAGGGCTGTGTGACTAGATCCTGCTTATCCTCTACTGTTTAGAGCCTAAAAACACAATCTATTCAACAGACTACTTTGCAAATGTATTCATGGGTATACATAGTTCTTATCGGAGGCAATGGATAAAAACAGGTAACAGAATTGAAAAATCAAGACGTAAAAAAATTTGATAAGGAACGGAACGAAGTTCCAGATGGAAGCATCAGAAATGACTTCCCAAATATGATTGTTTCCGTGAAAAGATCTGGAGGATAAAGACTCGACGCTTGTAGTCCCATTTGCTTTTCATGTTAGCTGAAAGTGAGCTGATAAAAATAAAACGGTAACAAGAGTTAATAATATGTATAAAACATTTCATGTCAAAGACTCAATATGAACTAAAAATCTCTTGATATAATACGCTGTTAATATGGTTAAAACTTGAAGAGGTAAGACTCTAAGAACTGGCAAAGCAAGCTGACTCTGGAACTTGGAGAAGACTGCTCACCCTAAGACAAACAGCAAACCCATTCGACAAACTCGAGAGTAACCAGACTCGTTTCTTTTTCATGATCCTTTCTTCGTCTTTCAACTTCAGCCTTGCAACCTCATATCTTCAATAATGTCTTGTTAAAACCACAAGAAAAGCAGTTTTCTGAATTCTCAGGTGGTTCAAAGAGCAGCTTAGGTTGCTTCCTAATCCGAAACCCCTCTCCTTGGAAAACACTGTTGTGCGGTTTGTTACTTTCTACCACAGGGGGCAGCATACCACACGGAAACAGGACAGATAAAGAGTAAAATCTTTTGTTATTTTCAGGTTTGTGCCAGATGGGGTCCCAGTGCTGAGAGGAACAAGCCCCCACCCCTAACCCAGAAGCTATCTGCCATGGATAGCCACATGCAAAAGAAAACTAAGTTTTCTCCAACACAGTCTCACTGGGAAACAAAGTACTCCTAAGGGAGGGTCCCCTGCCCAGCAGTGATTTCACAAACTCAATGTTATCTTTGGAGGTTGTCTCACAAGGCTTTGTCAAGGCATACTTTTTTCTTTTCATCTTACAGATTTCATACATAGATACATACATATAAAATTCTGTGTTTTTATGGGATCCCTATGTATATGAACATGTGTGTTTCTGCGTCTGTATACTTGGGTTCTTTTTCTTCTTCTGTTTGTCTGTTTTGTCCTATTCTGGTTCATTTGTTTTTGTTTGATCATGTTTTCTTTAGATTCCTGTTTGTTTTCTATGGAGAGCCAGAGAGGGTGTGTATTCAGATGGGAAAGGAGATGAGAGAGCTCATGGAGAGTTGGGAAGGGGAAGCACCGTCAGAATATATTGCATGAAAAAAATCTGCTCTCAAAAGAAGAAAAATAGAAAAGATCTAAACATGAAAAAAAAAGAGAACCTAAAAATAAGCATTGTGTAGGGTGAACCATTTATTTTCTCATCTCTCACAGGGATTTAATAAAGAGCAAATCTTGATCACCAATAGCCTTGACTTTCGGTATCCGGCAGTCTGGAATTTCTAATCCCTACTGTTTATTGCTGTTAAATTTCAAACTCAGGACAACTGACTGAGGTATCTATTTAACACATCAAAGCTGGACCTGGTCCCCATGTTCACCCAGCATCCCTCAAGCCCTACCTGTCACAGGGCGTGGCTGGCACACTCTCACCCCCTACCCTGAGTTCAGGGTCCAGGCTGCCCATCCCACAGAGCCCTTCCCTATATAACCCACACATTTTAGTCTCCTGCCCTTTTGTGCTTTTTGGCCTCCTGGCTGCTGTGCCTGGTTTCCCTCTCCTCACTTCTCCACCCATGGCCCGGCTCAGTCTGGTCATGTCCACTCTCGACTCCCCCGAATGCCCCTGCCCTGCCTCTCTACCTATGTGCTCCCTTTTACTTACATACAATGCACTTTCTCTTCCACTGCACCCAGGAGCAGTCGTACCCTTTCCTCTTTTCTTTATTTCTTTTTGTCACTCAACTGTACTTTCCCATAAGAACAAAACTTAAAGGGAATGGAGTGGTACCTTTGGCTCCAAGAGAAGACACAGCATTCGGGTAAAGAACAGAGACTGTACCTACAATTCAGTTCATCCAAATGGGTCTATTCATCACCAGGGCAGAAAACACCTCAAGAGACTGTCAGTTTCAGAAACTTTAAGAAACAGTACAGAAGTCTAGCTCAACACACTGGCTGGTCCAGTGGGCCCTTTGGCCACTGTTTACATTCACCGTTTAAGGTACCCACTTCACTGCAAAAAATGCTGTCTACCTCTACACTTAAAAAAAGGAAACCTTCAATGACGAATGGTAGGAAATTATCTTAATAGTTTCCATTATGTTCTGAGAATAAACCAGTGCAACAGAGAATCTAACATTTTTTTTATTAATGTAGAAAAGATACAGGAATGGCACCTAAATCTAGCTGTCTTCTGGTTGTTTAGAGACTGCCACAACGATACTTCAAAAGCATACTGATGAAGAACTGAGGAAACTTAATTCTCTATTAACACTTCAAAGGGGGTGATGTTTCCTTGAATCTTGCTGAACGGCCTACCCCAGACACACGCTCTCTCACTAGAGCGCTCAGGCGGGCCTCCTGCCTCAAGTGTTGAGGTTGTTGATGGATATGTCGCCCAACTTCTAAAGGAGGGTTCTTCATTTCGTGCCCCCACTCGGCTCAAAGGTCAAATGTTTAGGGTTGAATGAAACTGAAGTCCAGGATACTGAGGTTTCTCTTTTTCTTTTTCCTTTTTTTTTTTTTTTAATAAAGACCAGGGATTTAAAATAAAGCAAAATAAAGTACTGGGTTATTATAAATTTCTCCTATTTCCCTTATTAATAGACATGTGATGTCTTCTCAATACAGCAAGGTAACTTTTAAAATGTCTTTAAAGCCCAAAACAATGCCTTGCTATCTTGACTCATGGTCTTCCTCTCCAGAGTGAGGAGGTTTTCTGAAGCTGTTTCAGAAATGACGAGTAATAAATAAATAAATAAATTTGAAAAAAAAATTAAAAAAAAAAGAAGTAGCAAGAAAAAAAAAAGAAAAGAAATGACGAGAGTGGCCAAAATCTAGTCAGTTGAGACCCAAATCCTTCATCTAGGCATAGAGACAGTTGAATAAAAGAAAACCACTACTTAATGCCATTTCTGACAGCTCAATAAAATAACCTATGAGTAGGCTATGAAAATTAGAGATAGTAACAAATTAAAACAAAATTGATTCAGCAAATCAAATTTATGCCAAATGTATCAGATACTTCATTCCAAGTCAAACTATATTAAAATACATGCTATTAAATTTGTAACTATTTATGAACAAGAACCACAAATCCATTGTTAAGTTTAAGAAACAGCAAATGAGTAAAAGGATGTCTACGATAGATGGTGTTTGTAAAACAGGTGAGCTATTACTCAAAGACAACCCCACAACAGTTTAACCCTTAAGGCTGTCCTACATGGCCATTCATGAGTCCCAGCTCATTTTTGAATAATGAAACAGAACTATTTTCAGTGATTCCTAGTAACTCACACATCAGAGTAACTCTGGTGGGAACACAGCCTGTGCATACATTAATTATTTGTAAATAAAAAGACTCCATTACTTGATTTATACACATCATGTTTCACGACAACCCTGCACACTACACAAACCACTTTACTTCAGCAGCAGATCTGAAGCTGGCAATCTTTTGTAGTAAGCAAGATCAGTTTCCCCCTATTTCACAGCCAGGCTACCCTCCTACCAGTGCTTCCATTTACAGCACTGTGAACGCCTTTAACACACGAAAACTTAATCAAGTTGTTACACATGAAGATAGCAGGCAATCTTACAACGGCGATGTAGTGGGTCAGGTGAAGGGATATCAGATACTCACTTTTGTCGTCTTTGTATAGAATGGGGAAGAGAGCTGGTGAATGGGCAGGTCCACGATACTACTACAGTTTGTGACATTGCTATTGTGCGTATGTTCATCTTCTCTGCTACTATCATCGGACTGATCAAAATCATCACTCTCCTGGTCCATCTCCTCCTCCTCTTCTTCCTCCTCCTCCTCGTCCTGTTCCCCAGCATGCTCTTCATCTTCCTCTTGCTCTTCTTGGTTTCCCGAAGAGTCCTCATCTACTGAGATAAAGCGGTTATTGTTTTCTTCCACGTGTCCTGGCTGGGAATCACTCTGGTCTCCAGGCCTGGGGTCTGCCCCCACAAGTTCACCATTCCGTGCAGTGTGCTCCTCCTCTTGATAGCTCAGTTGCTGCTGCTGCTCCTCCACCACGCGATTCATCTGCTCCTCATCTACCTGGCTTGAGGAAGCATTCCCTCTCAGAGAGCCTCCAGTTCGTCGTCTTTTGCTGCCCACAGAGAGCAGTTCCTGATTCATTTCCAAAAGCCAGCTTGCTACTTCTTGGACCTTGGCTAGACTATCAGAAGATGCAAAGGTTTTCACATTCTGTAGGAGGAAATAGGGGATAAACAAGATTTGTACAATCTATATTGTCATCTACTTTTGAGTTCTATGCCTATCGTCTAAGTAACAAAGACTGTGGAAAACATTCACATGCTCTTTAAATTAAGTAAGTTATAAAGCTTCTAAAAATGCATACCTTTAACAACCTTTTTAGATATACCTCTAAAAGCTTGACAGTTTAGTTGTCTTGATCAGTATGACATAATTTAGCCAATAAAACAATTTTAAATCTTAAATCATTAATTCAGAAATCATAGCCTTGATAAACTATTTACTAAATAGTAAACGTAGCCATATAAACAAAAAGAAAACACCCATCAGGTGCCCAGCTGGGTTCATGAAATCTTGAAGTAAACCCTCTTCAAGAAAGCTTTATTATCTTGGCAACTCCCCAAGCTTCTCCAATCACAAAATTCTGCTTTCAGGTAAGAAGCACAATCTCTGTGATTTTCATCTCCCACAACGAATATAAACCAACTGAACAACAAATTCAAAAATTGTCATTAAGAACACAAAAGCAAAAAGGTCTTAAGTTCATACCCTCTGACCCAGTAACTCCACTGCTGGCAATCTATCCTAAGGAAGTAATCCTAAAACAGGAAAGGAAGAAAATTATACAAAAGATGTTCACTGATGCAGACAGGGGTTAAGGGAGAGGGGAGGGAGAGAGAATGAAAATAAAATCCAGATGTTTAAGATAAAAGAATTTGTATCCAAGACATGATCCATTTAAGAAGCATGGTGAAGACTGGTTCTGTGTATCACGCTAAGGAAACCCTTACATGGAAAGCACAGGACTGCAGTGTAATTTCTAGATTGCATAAGACTACACGGTGGTACTTCAAAACACTTGCATCTTGAACGATGGCATTATTGAAGCTTTAAACTGATTTCTCAAATTTTACGCATTATGTTTTCTTTTGTTTCTTAGCATAGGTTCTAATATTTCTTGTTACATTTCAGTGAGTTCATTATAGAGCACATTCTTTACTGATATTTGATAAAGTTCAAGTTTACTAAAATAATTTCACATTACGCACATTTAAAAAACCCTAGAACCTGAACTTTGAAATTTTCATACAGAAATTAAGCTGTCAAAAATGCATTATTATTTTACAAACTAATTCTGAACATCTTAGAGAAAGCTTTGTATGTGTCAGAACACTCATATAAAATACAAACATGAAAAAAATAGTATTTTATTGTATTTATGTTGAAAATTTCAAAAGTTTAAAATTTTAAAATGTTCTATTTCACACCAGCAGAAATATATATTAATATATTCAAATAAAAATCTTATGTTTTCACCCATATCTAATGAGATTTAGCTGTTCAGAAAAATGAAGTCTGTATAATATATTTCTACACTGTACAATTATCAAATATTGCACTATTCCCTTGACAACTGGACATGATGATGTAAACAATGCTGATGAAACCTCACAACTGTCAATCTGTAAATGTCTGTAACTAAACAGACAACTGAGGCTCAGTCCAGGTGAGAACTTGCAATGCAGTGCTCACAGATCACTAATCCAGAACCAATGCAGTGCTCACAGATCACTAATCCAGAACCAATGCAGTGCTCACAGATTACTAATCCAGAATCAATGCAGCGCTCACAGATCACTAATCCAGAACCAATGCAGTGCTCACTGATTACTAATCCAGAATCAATGCAGCGCTCACAGATCACTAATCCAGAACCAATGCAGTGCTCACAGATCACTAATCCAGAACCAATGCAGTGCTCACAGATCACTAATCCAGAACCAATGCCATGCTCACAGATCACTAATCCATTTCAGACCCACATTAGTGTCCCAGATGGAAGTACTTACAATTATTTCTTCACCTAATCTCAAGTACTACCAAGAATAAATTATACAACAACGAAACCTAAGACATGTCTCTGCATGTGCCAAGCATGTCATTTAGCAGTTTTTGATTATAGAGCCCACAGTAAAGTAAGATTTCACATTACAGGGCTACAAGGAAATATTAAACATTCCTGAAACAGCAGTTTCAAATGGAGTGAAGATAATAAAAAGTTCACAATCCCTAAAAGCCTCTCTCGGTCACCACTGTTAATTAAATAGTTAATTTTCTTTGTGGTCACCATGTCTGATGAAGTTGCTTTAGTCACTGAATTAGTAAATCCTGAGCCACTGCTCCTGGGGCAAATGGTTCCCATCAGCCTCTGGATCCCAACCCTATCATCTACTGGCCGACTCAGAACTCAGCTTCTGATTAAAGGCACCTTATTTAATGCAGATTATGAACTCAGCATTGAACTCATGCCCAACTAGTATAACTCCTACTAAGATGCATTATTTTCTCCATAAGGTAGTGTCACAGCTTTCTCAAACATTAGAGGGTCATTTTAAACAAAGCGATCAACAAAAGAAACAAAACTGAGGAAAATGTTAGCACAGACCAGGAAAAGGACACTTGTTTACGGTGTGGCGCTGAAACAAGCAGGTGAAGCTTGTTTCAACTGGGTCCACAAAAGGCTGTCTGATACGGCTCAGTGCTCTACAAACATGAGGATCTGAGATCAAATCTCCAGCACTCAAGTAAACTCCAACATGTAAGAGCAAGCCTCTAACTCCAATGGTGAGCAGGGGAACAACAGGCAGATCCCAGGTGTTGGCTAGCCTGCCAGTCTAGAGGAAAACATAAACTCCAGGCAACTGAGAGGCCCTGATAGAAATAAGTTGGAAAGCAATACAGGAAGACACCAAGCATCAAGTTCTGGCCTCTACATGGCATGAACACCCCCATATACATATCCATACTCTCTCACTAGCCCACTAAAACCAGCCACAAGTCCCTACACCAAGTGACCCCTCCCTCAGTCTTGCCTTTCCCCATAGCACTAAATACACAGAAGCACTAGAATGACCCTTGCTGTTTAAGTCGGACCTGTGTGTCCATCCACACATTCATATACACGGCCTTCCCCCACTGGCTCTGAGCCTTTATCAGAGATAAGCTGTACTTTTTCACTGATGTTGTCCCAGCACGAGGGTATAATGCCTCAATATGTGCTCACAGTATCTGCTAACTTCACAATCAACCTCAGATCTCTTCCTGTTTAACGAGGCAGACAGGTCATGCACCTGAACTTAATTTAGCAGCATCCGCAGTCATGTCTACCACATGTCTCAATCACTCTTTTCCACTCACTAAGTCATTGCAAGAACCTTAACTGTCAATACCTTGATGGCAAATTACAAACGTTTATATGTTTAACTTTGCCCCACAAATGAAAGCAAATATCAGTATGAAGAAGCCGGGAGCTGGGAAGACAGTGCAGTTGGTATACTGCTTATGATGGAAGTATCGGACCTCCGTTTCCTTAGAGCCCTGTGAAAACTTGAATGTGGTGGTGCATACTTGCAATCCCACACTGGGGAGGCCAGGACAGAGGAATTCCTGGGGCTTGCAGGCCGGCCAGCCTAACCAACGAGGGGGACGGAAGAAAGGAAACTGCCTGGGTCTGCTTACCGCAAGCCCAGCTCCAAACTGGGTGAAGAGCTTGTCTCAGGGGGACATGGTGGAAAACGGTAGGACAGGAGGACAGGACTCGCAGGCCTCCGTTGGCCTTTGTGCATACACAGGAATGTGCATCTGCACACACATGAGCACATACACTACACAAGCATGCATACACATACACAAAAGAAATATTGCAAGATTTCATTGACACATTTTGTTTCAAACTATTTACAATGACCCAAAACAGTACAGAAGTTTTCTAAGTGTGGTAGAGACAGGCTGAAATGGGGCTTAAAACACTTTTCTGGGGGCTGGAGAGATGGCACGGTGAGGTTAAAAGCACTTGCTGCTCTTCCAGAGGGCCAGAGTTCATTTCCCAGCACCCACAGAGGGCAGTCAACAACTGCTTATAACTACACCTCCAGGGGATCCAACACCCTCTTCTGGCTCTTCAGATGCTGTACTCATGAGCACAATTCCACATACAGATAAACACATACACATAAAATATATACTTAAAAAAAGAATTTTCTGGAGTGATGGAGTCTATATTTTGACTGATGTACTAGGTATATAAGTGTATATGTTGTTCAGGATTCACCTGTGCTTTCGATGTTAAAGCACCTCAATTTAAGTGTGTGTGTGTGTGTGTGTGTGTGTGTGTGTGTGTGCGCGCGCGCGCGCGTGTGCGTATACTCGTGCATGAAACGGAACACAATACAAACTTCTCTATGTTCTTTTCTTCTACTGTGAGTCTACTGCTAAATGCTGAGGAAGGTGTTGGTCTTGGATTCCACACCCTCATGAGTACAGATTTCCCTACAATAACATCAGATAAAATCTCATCGGGAAAGCAGGATAAAACCCCAAGATTTTTCCAGTTCAATAGACAAAGTGACAGACTTCCATAAATGCACAGCTCCTAGAATGGAAGAGTCAGCCCACAGTTCGCTGTCAGTGTCCCTAGCAGGCAGCTGTTGACAGAGAATATGAGGGTCACACAAGCAACCGCCCTCGGTGAAGCATCTGAAGCCTTCATCTAAAGAGCCAGTGTCAACTGGACGGGATCTTTAGAAAACGCCCTGCTCAGCACCATCACAAGGGGACTGGGAAGGAACCATTATGGATGCAAATCCTTTCAGATGTTCTCTCCTCTCTTGCCTCACAATCATTTTGCAGGAACATTTTGAACTTCAAAACAAACATACCACTGCAGTATGGAAAACACAGTATTTGCAGAGAAACAGAGATGAATCTTCTTCCTTAATGGGGTTCCTAACTTATTTATTGTGGTAACTATTTGTTGTAAAACAACGGGAAAATCTTTTTCTATAATCTTTTTAAAACTAAGAATTGTGTTCTCTGTGACTGTTGCCTGCCCCTCTTGAGAATCTTCATTTGTTAAGTATGTAGCTACAACTCTACCAAATCCAATGCTGTGTGTATGTATGTAAATATGTTTGTATGTATGCATGCATGCAGCTACAACTCTACCATATCCATGCTGTATGTATGTATGCATGCATGCAGCTTCAACTCTACCATGTCCATGCTGTATGTATGTATGTAGCTACAACTCTACCATATCCATGCTGTATGTATGTATGTATGTATGCAGCTACAACTCTACCTAATCCATGCTGCCCTTACTTCATCCACTTCTCACCTTTAAAAACTCCTGTCTGGATTTCTCTCCTTGCTCTCTAAGGCAAAAAGATTACCTGCTTAGACGAATATGCCAAACAGTACCTATTCAGCCTCTGAAACAATCACTTATCCCTCCTTAAAATTCTGGCAAGAGGGTTCGCGGACATACTGAGGACGACACTGTTAAACTGCCCCACACAGCATGTATTTGAAGGAGAGAGCTGTAAGTGTCACGAGCCAGCACTGGGGACAGAATACTGGCCAAAGGCATAGAGCCCTGCACCTAAAATAAATAATAACTGAAAGTTAGGAAGAAAATAGTTTTTCTCATTAGCTGGACTTCAGCATTATGAATATGAAAGCTTTGGAAAGACAATACAACGATGGGTAGAAATCAGGTTATCCACATTTCCTTCTGATCTGGTCCCTCTTATCTGTCAACACTGTAGTGGTCAAACCACCATTACCATAAAAATCCTTCCACCCAAAGCCACTTAGAACATTAGCTATAATTCCAGTGTATAATAAATTTAAATTGTTTTTCTAAAAGAGATATGAGCTCTTATTTTCTAACTGGCAAGAAATACTATGATTCTCTTACAAAGATCTCCATCTGTGTAGAATAAAGCAACGGTGTCTTAATGATGGATCATTAAAATAGATCCTGACAGTAATAATCTATTTTTCCACAAGACATTTTTCACATTTTTCAGGTTACAAAGCAGTATTGCACCGACCTAACAAGGCAAAAGTTGTAAGTGCTCACTAACCTGGAGATGCCCTCAGTTTCGGACAACAACACTGGTTGTACAGTTACCCTGAGACTAGGCAACAGTGTGGAGGGCTGGTCACAGCTCGAATTCCTCACTACAGTGGAGGCTGCAAACAGATTTCACTACTAACCTCAGCCACTCGAGCAGCGAAGAGGACAGTGAGTGGTCACTGATTTCACATCTGCTCAAAAGACTGTTAAACAGATCTCCAAATTTCTAGGTCCATTTCCTTCACTTCAAATTATTCCTCTTGCCTAGACAAGATCTAAGCACTAATTCAAAATAAGAAAAGAAACAAAAAAGAAAATACTATCCACTTCCTACATTACCAATTAAGGAGCAATGGTACAGAAAATGCTATAGATCTATTTCCTACACTTCCAACTAAGATACTCAGGATACAGAAAATAAAATGTTAGCAGGCATGAAACCAGTTTTATATTCCAACTGGTAAATTGGTAAAGAAAGTAACAGAAAAGGGGAATTGGTGTAGGAGGTCCTTCTGTTTGTGTGTTGCTTTCATTGGTTAATGAATAAAGAAACTGCCTTGGCCTGGTTGATAGGGCAGAACATAGGTAGGCAGAGAAAACAGAACTGAATGCTGGGAGGAAGAAGGGCAGAGTCAGAGAAGCCATGGATCCTCTGCCTGAGATGGATGCCAGTTAGAATCTCTGGTAAACCACTGCCACGTGGCGCTACACAGATTAATGGAGATGGGTTGAATTAAGATGTAAGAGTTAGCCAATAAGAGGCTACAGCTAATGGGCCAAGCATTAATTTAATTAATACAGTTTCTGTGTGGTTATTTCAGGGCTAAGCTAGCTAGGCGGCTGGAACAAACAAGCGGGTCCTTCCCCTGCAACAGCTTCCATTGCTTCCATTTAAGCTGCAAGCACTTACAGAGTGTCTAGGCTGCATATTCATCTAATCCAGAGCTGAGATCAGTGATCCCAGTGTGTGAGAGGCTGCTGGTCTCTGGGAAGTCAAGATGCTACTTCCCTTGCTACTGTGAACTCTGTCTACGTGTTGGAAGTTTTATAAGTTAGGATGACCAATCAATAACAGCTGTAGAAATAAAGCAAAATCTCAAAATACACAACATCTGAAACCCTTTTCTTCTGAAGAATTTTGGCAGGTAATACACTTAAATCATGATAAGGCAGCTTATTTTAAAAGCTTCCTTAAAACTCAAAACTGGAAATTATATTAAGAGCTCACAATATTAGCAGTTGAATCGGAGCATGCTGACACATGTCTGTGGTCCCAGCACTTTAGAAAGACTACTGTAGGCCAGGCTGAGCTTCACAGTGAGAGTCTGTCTCAAAAAGGAGGAAGAGGAGAGATGAAATTTCAAGTGTCTGGAACAAAGCCCCTAAGGACCTAATGTATGTGGAGGACACACTGGAGCGTTCTTTTATTCTGAGTTCACATCTCACAGGGATGTCCACCTCAGGTCTTTGATACAGGAAGGCAAAAGGAACAAGGAAGGCTGGCAGAGACTTCTACATCTGACCCCATCTGAAAACACCGAGAATCTCATTCCCAGTCTCTCACAGTGCACACTGACAATAATTCACAGTGGTGTTGCTTGCGCTCTCTCGCTCTGTGTGTGTGTCTAATTTTTCCATTTTACTATTTAACAGAATAGACAGAAGACAAACACACACACACACACACACACACACACACACACACACGTGAACGCGCGTTTTAGGTGGCCTTGTCCTTAGTAATTTCTAAGGGCACAAAGGACTACCAGACTGCTGACCAGGTAGCCAAAAGTGGAACTGGTACATAAAGGCCACCATACTTCTCAAGTGGATCTTTGGAGGTCTCATTTGTCTTCTGTGTTTCCAGCTTTAGAACTGATCCTAGAACTGCCTCTAGAGATTTAAATGCTTGGACCAAGATGACAACAGCTAACAACTGCAACGTAAAATGGGAAGCCAGGCCACCAGATCTCCAAGTTCTCTTAGGTAAGTCTTGAGTATAGATGGGTATAGTATATGAAAGACATACTTTGGAGAGCACTGCAAATACGAACTCAGTACAGGTCAAAAACTGTTATTAGCACGATCCACACGGCAGGTGATCAGTAATTGCCAGGAATTCTTATAAGAGCAAACAAATACTATCCAAGCAATACCCTGCATTTCTTCAATCAATTTACACACAAAGTCCTTCCTTTGCTCCAGTTAAAATCTCCTCCCTTGAGAGCTCATATAAAACTGAAGTCTAACCATGATATTTTCTAACTTACTTTCTGGACACAACCACCTGACTTTGGTAAAGTATTTCTCATATGTAACTTTAAACTTCATCATTCTGTTCATTGTTTATTGACCAGAAAGTTCTAAGAGATTTCTCCTATGAAAGTATAGAGCTCAAAAATCAGGGAACCTTCCAGTGTGGTCTCAGTACACATAGATTTGAGTTCATCTAGCTCCAGATACTACTGGTCTATTGGTAAAAACAGCTTCTCAAATTTTACAAACCCCCTATTACTGTGGACAAAGATCTACCAGTAGGCAATTTTGAAGGCAAAAGGAACACTGCAAGTAAGCAAGTAATTTGGGGATTCTGCTGTTGTCCCCCATTCCCTTTGTGTTTTTCTGCTAAGCCACAAATCCTGCACAGACCTCATTGGTTTTGGAGTTCTGGGAATAAATTCTTGGATCAAAACCCAAAACTGCCTTTGAGTTTTAGGTTGTGGGATCTTGTTGCTATGTAGGCATAGGTCGGGGAGGGGGGATAGGATCCAACCTCCCTCTCTCTACCTCTCTCCAGACTTCCAAGTTAACATAAAACTAACAAAGTTGAAGTTTTAAACTATTTTTCAAAATAAGCAGCTGTCCTCTTAACACAAGTGGCAAAAGCTGACATTCTTGGATGTGACAATGTACTACACTGAGCAATTGTCCAACAAAAGAAACCTGTGGTTTACAGTGTGCAGGCTGACACGTTCTAACAAACACCCAATGCTGCAAAGCTAGACAAGCGGGCACAGCAGAGAGCAGTGCTTTCTGAAGGCACCGCTGTCCACGCAGGAGCTCTCACCCTCTGGCTCAGGTAGTCCACCAGGAAGACTCCTCTTCTGACACCTCTGGTGCAGGCAGCAGTCACGCGAGGGGTCTCCCAGCTGTCAGAATTGAGTGGGAATCCTTACATGTCTGCTTCCTTGCCTCCACAGAAGGTCCCCATTGTGTCCTGTTTTTCTCAGCACTGAAGCTACCATCATTAGGATTCTCCTCACAAGGCAGGGAAATACCTAACTCTTTTTAGGTAAATGCTTTCGCTCTCCAGTTGTACTTTAAATATTTTCTTGAAGTTAATTGTTCTGCAGTAATATGTGCTGCGTCTGAGTGTGAATTTATTTTTGTTTAACCCAATTGACATCCTCTGAGATTTGCATATGTACTAACAAGCATACTTCTGCAGCTCCAAAAAGCCATTGCCTTTTCATGTTAAACAGACTCTTCCCCATCCGTCTGTTTCTTTTTGGAGTGCAAAGGAGATGAATACTAGAACAGGGATTTGACATGTTTTTCAATTCACCTGTCTAATGAAGCGTCACTGCCCCTTTAAATTTGAGCATCTTGGAGCCCTGTCTATAGGAATGTTTTTGTGCTGTTGGCAGAATTTATATTGCTTCAGAGGAAAGTCAAACTGGCGTGAGCTGGCTGCTCAGAATCACAGCCACTGCTGTGCAAAGGTGACAGTCAGCTGCGAAGCCTAGGATCTGTCACTGCGGCTGAGCTTCCCTTCCAGCTTCATCTGGTCAGTGTCACTTAAGTCACTTTCATCCCCAGATGCCACAGCATGGACAGCAGTCATATGAAAGCAGCAGAGGGAGGGTCTGGGTAAGGCTGCAGTTTATCTCAGCTCTGTGCCCACAGGCGATCACGTGACCTTATCTATCACCAGGACACCAGGTCACAAGCAAGCTGGCAGTGGGTGCATACACCAGATGATAAAGACAACCTGTTTTATAAGGCCACAGATCAAAGGCGAGAAGGAAGGGAGCACAACCAGTGGACACGGTTCAAAGACCAACCTCACAGCCAGAGAGCTCAGTCCTCTCCTGTCCATTACAGTCACTTTTACTGTCCCAACTTTGCTTGCTGCGATCTTCTGTAAACCCATCTGAATTTTCTCAGGTAGCACACAAGAGCTGGGAACCCTGATAACTAACAGTGGTATGTATGATCTCAAAGTAGAACAGAGTGAGATACAGAGACTGACAGGCTACTGTAAAACGTGTGATGCTGTGTGGTTCTACGAACACTGTTACAACAACATACTAGCATCCATCTTCAAGTCAGTTTACTTTCGCACACCTCCTTACACCAGCATTCAGCCATGGGAAGAGACTGCTGTGAGAGCCCACAGGAGTTCAAACGGGAAGGTGTCAGAAAATCGTCTCCACTTGGGCTTCTATAGGAACAGGAGATCCTCCTGACTAAGAAATAAGTGGGCTGAAGAGACAGTTCCATCAGTGAGGTGTTTGCCACATAGCATGAAGACCTGAGATAAATCCCCAGAACCCACATAAAAAAAAGTCAGACATGATTAGTGCTTCTAACCGCAGCTCTGGAGACAGAAGAGCCCTGGGGCTCACTGCCGGCCAAGCAATCTGGCCCAATTCATGAATCCTAGGCCAGTAAGAGATTGTCTCAAAAACAAAGTGGACAGTGCCTGAGGAATGACATCAGAGGCTGAACTCTGACCTCTACATGTGTGTGCAAACAGATACACACACACACACACACACACACACACATGAATGTGATACTAGGCCATAATCATGAGATCTCTAGAAAAAAAATCAAAGATTCCACTAGCAACTGAAAAGAGTGGTAGTTTGTCAAACTGACAGGACCTAGAACACCCAGTAAAGCAGCCTTGGCCATGTCTATACCTATATTTCCTAGGTTAACTGAGCTGGAAGGCCTACCCTCAAACTGGCAGGGACATTTACTTTCCAGGCTGGGTCCCAAACTGAACAGGTGAGAGAAGGTTGCTGGGCAGCAAGAACTCACCACTGCTGGCACTAAGAATGCAGCCTCACACTGGGGCGTCCCCTTGATGACACACCACGCTCAGCTGTGAGCCAGGGTTGCGCCCTTCTTCCCTTAAGGTGCTCTTGTTAAGGGTGCTTCAACACAGCAACAGGAAAAGTAACTGACACAAAAGGAATCCTTTCATAGTTTAAGAACTACAAAGTTCAGCCAATATACTCTGAAATTTACTTTTTTAATTAAAGCATGATCATATGATGCTCTTTCGACATGTACCCTTTGGTGCTTTCCTACCACTGTAACCAAAGCTTAGTTTAAAATCACAATTACTGCACTAAGCAGTGGAACACAAGAATCCATGAGAGACAAAAAAAACAACTATTCATAAAGCGGGTGTATGACCAGAAACTGCCATGTCTTTAAGACAGCTTAACCTCTATTTGGGACTTTTAAGTATCCTGCACTATCAATTACTTGGAACTAGGTTATGATTTACATATATCAAGCCCAAGAAGGAGGAAATCTTATGTGACTGAGAGTGTACAGTTCTACACTTGCAATTCAATAAACATTAATGGGAGGAACAAATGAATAAACAAAACTATCCATCTTAGTCATATATAAGCCATATGACTGACGTAGATACTCAACAACTAAGAACACAGACTTTGCTCCATGACAAGGGTCCACAACTTGAATACATGCCTGACATGTTTTATGGAATAGACTTCTTTCATGTTTTAATTCTTTACACATTTCTTCACAAGTACTAATGGCACTTCAGCATTTAAATATCATGTATTTGTGAAACTAAACACCTTGTAGGTTTCTTAATCTCACTAGAACATAACAACCATGAAAAGAACCACAGCCTAGAACTTAATCTCATTCAAATAGGAAAAGAACCATGGCCTAGAACTTTCCAAAGCTCATTGCTTAGTATAAACAAGTTTGTATATGCAACCTAAATTTTTATAAGATAATTTAAAACAACGGAAGTCAGACATTTTGCAATGTCAAAACCTAAGAATTCCAATTCTTGAATTTGCAAAACATAAAAGGATATAATTACCTCTATAAAGCCATGCAATATCTTTTATGAATCCACTATGCACATCCTCTAGCATAAGAAGAAACAGGGTTGTGAGGTAAATGACTACAGACAATGTGAACAAATCTCTAATCTAGAAATACTTTCTTCTTCTACCAGAAGACAAGGAAAGAAAAATACTCATTTTTGTTGCATCATTTTTTAAAAACAATAATATAATGATCTTTTTAGAAAAAATAAAGAAAAACAAAAAAGAATTAACAGTCAGATTAACTTTGTATTAATTTACAAAATGTCATTACAGAAACTCATACAGTTGACACAATGACAACAGGATAAAGCCAGTCACTCGGTATACTGCACTGAGACTGGGAGAAATGCCATGTTTCTTTTATTAAAGTAAACCATGAATTTGCCAATGCCTAAGTACTATAGCTTAGCTAAGAAAACACTTTCCTACAGTACTAGAAATGAGCAAACAGGAATGAATGAAACTGCTGGCACACCCCAAGTAGAGCATCCTGCATCCCAAGTGCAAGTCTGCCTCGGGGAAGATGCCTGCCAATCCACCACCACCATCCTGATCAAAGCAGAAAGGAGTGTGAACAAATGAAACATTTATCAGCTAAGGAAAAGTCTTAACTTAATAAGAGAAACTGCTTGCCTGAGTATACTCAGGTATGTGTGTTGGCTAGTCGACTTCTGAATCTGCAGCTAAGTTTAAGCTAAATTTTTCTGCACATACAACTAAGGATGGGAATAGAGTGGTCTTTGAATCAGAGTTCTGTCACACAAACAAAATGTTTACTGAGTATGAGCTGTATTTCAAGCACTGCACTGTTTTATATAAGCTATTTCAATATTCAAAAGAACTCTATTAATAAGCAGTACAAAATATAACCAAACCTCACTCAAATGAAATTTGCCTAGGTCATAAGCATTTGCTACTCTTGTAGAGAACCCAGCTTCCACATGCGGCTCATCAGTTTCCCTATTTATTTCCTTTATTCTGCTACCTTGAAATGATTATGTAAAAGTTAGCATGTACACGATGTGAAATATACAATATCTAGGAGATAAACTAATTTTTACATACACTTATCTTCATTTTATCTGCATGAGTGTATATGTGTACATTTGTCTGGTCCCCTGGAACTTGCTACAGACAGCTAGGAGCTGTCATACAGGTGCTGGGAAGACAACTGGATCCTCTGCAGAAACAGCACATGCTCCTAACTCTTAGCCTATATGAGAGTGAATTTTAAAGGGTCAGCTATATCCCGTCAACTACTTCCCTCTCACATGGGAGAAAAATGCAGAAGAAAAAATAGAGGACTGTATATAAATCCATGCTAATACATGAACAATCAATGATAAAGCAACGAGCCTAGAAATACAGTTTATCTCTATAAAGTGGCTCAGTAGTGTGAATTAGTTAATACACTCAACAGTGAGGGATAAAGTTGGCATAGTGTCAGTCCACCTTAGTTTTCACTCATGTTAAAAAGACATCTACCCCAGAGTTTCTATGGCTATGATAAAACACCACGACCAAAAGCAACTTGGGAAATAACAAGCTTATTTCAACTTACAGATTCACATCACAGCTCATCAATGAGGGAAGTCAGGACAAGGGCTCAAAACAAAGTAGTAACCCAGAGGCAGAAGCTGATGCAGAAGCCATGGAAGAGAGCTGCTTACTGGCCTGCTCTCTGTGGCTTTCTTAGCCTGTTTTTGTTTTTGTTTTTTAAAACACCCAGGCTCATCTGCCTTGGTGTGATACAACCAGCAATAAGCTGGGCCCTGCCACATCAATCAAGAAAATGCACTAAAGACTTGTGTACAAATCAATCCTATGGGAAGATTCCTTCTTCCAAGATGACAATAGCCTATGTCAAGTTGACACTGAAATTAGCCAACACCATCGGAAGCAAGTTTTCTGACTAAGTGAGCATTATCAATGTACAATGACATTAAGAATAAAACCGAGGGGCCAAAGAGGCACTTGCTGCCACGCCTGATGACCTGAGTTCGTTTTCCATGAATGCGGAAAGGAAGAAAACTAAGGGAGAATCACCTCCTGTGAACTGTTGTCTGACCCCCAACAACACCACAGCATGCACCCCAACACACACACAAACAATCACTAAAAAAACAAATGGTCTGAGAGAATCTACATAAAGGTCAACTACAAGCTGACTAACGGCTTCAACTACTAGTGTTCCATGGTAAACTCCATAGTAATACGTTGGGTATGAATAAAGACATGAAATGCTTCCTCTGTGTTTATTTTTACAGGGACGAGGTAGTGATAAAAAAGACTATATCTTAGATACCTTTACTAATTTCAACAGTCTTACCCCTAATAGATATGTGTCCTAAACTCTAAGACTCAGAACTGACATTGGGTGGCCACGTTTACCCATGTTTTATAAATTGTCACTGGTCGTTGCTGGTACAGAAGCTTCTAGATGCCATAAGCCCATTTTCAAAGCTGGTTTTACGGAACTTCACTCTTTTTCAGAGCAAGATGGATGGTTTGTTATTTGTGTCTATGTGAAACGTATGTGTGCTTGTCTATGCACCAGTCCATACAGGTGTGTTTGCACATGCATATATGTGGAGAGTACAGGTCGACATCAGGTATCTTTCTCAGTCTCTCTCGTGTGTGTGTGTATGTGTGTACACATAGTCTCTCTATTAGGCAACTCAGACAGCCTGAAACTCACAGAAATGTAGACTAGGCTGGCCTTGAACTCACAGAAATATACCCACCTCTGCCTCCCAAGTACTCACTTGAGACAGTACTTCTTACTGGGCTTAGAACTTACCAATTTAGCTTCACTGCTTGGCCAGCAAGCCACAGTGATCCTATCTCCACCCCTCCAGTCCTGGAATTACAAGCACATACCACCAAGCTTTACTTTTTACCTGGGTGCTGGAATCAAAACACAGGTCCTCATGTTTATGGGACAAGCACTTTACCCACTGAGTGATCTTTGCAGCACCAAACGTATAACAGAACTGCCTATTACAGTTTTCAAGGCCGTCCAGAACTATCAGTGCTTTACTTAGGTCTAGCTTTACTGTTTCCGTGTTTGTAACCCCAGGACGAAGACAATCTCCACTGAGATGAAGCTCCTATGCCTGGTGCACGCTTCAATCATGTCCAGTCAACCTTAACAGTGCCCACTTCAGCTTATAGTGTGTAAGAAACATGAAGACAGATGGTTACAGTGAAATGTTCACAAAAATGAAATGAAATAAAAATTAGAAATATAAATGATATTATAGTGCTAGGATCTGTGGTCCTTTATCTCAAGATTAATTTCAACTCTGGGGTATGATGTCCATTTTTAAAAACAAAACCTGAGTCAGTTTCATCGATTTTATAATAATGCCACATGACAAAGACACCATCCATTAAAATGATTATGTTCTCCTAGGAGTCATCTTTTTAGAGTTTTGCAGAGCGAAACTGAAATTATTTTCTTCATGAAAATCCAAAATTACCAAGGAGAAATAGGTGTGCTTCATCTCTGGTTATAGGTGACTCTTTTCTTTAACCCTAAACAATGATAAAGTTGACTTCAGCATTTAAATCTGTTGATAATATATACTTAACACTTTCAAACTGATTTGTAACTTAATTTCGGCAATACAAAGTATTAAAAATTGAATCAAAGCATGTGTAGTGCTTTAGGGCACAGGAGGAGTAGTAAGCAAATGTGATCAAATGCTTCCACCGTCCATCCTGCTCCAAATATGTACAGATAATATACATTTATGTGTATGTATGTGCAGATAATATATACGAACAGATAATATATACACTGCAGATAATATATGTGCAGGTAATATATATACATGCATATTATATATGTGTACAGATAATATATACATACAGATATACATGTGTACAGACATTTGTCCCTTGAAGTTATGACTAAAAACTATCCAAAACACTTCCAGTCTTGGATTCTAAAGGATGCCACTCACTACACTGCTCTCAACACACACCCGTGGAAACCAGTTACCAATTACTCTTGCCAAGTTATGCATGATGTATGTGTAGTTCTGTCTTGGAAGATACTGTAACATCCAGAGTAACCATCTGAATTGATCACCACCACCACCATCTCCCCAAAAAACAACCAAACTCTAGTAATTTCTCAAGCTAAAAGTGAAACCTGTGGCTTTTGTCTCAGCCCACTACTACACACGTTTTCCGTATACTTCAGCCCAATTCACAGATCAACTCAACAACACTTAGCTCCTTCCCTCTGTGCACTCCTCCCTGCAATGCTGCTGCTTTCAGTTTCTGTCCTGCAGGCCCTCCCAGGCTCTCCCACCCCGCTCATCACGTCGGTGCCACCAGCACGACTGCCTCTTAAACTCAAGGAGATAAACCATCATCCATGGAGGGCAAGGGCGCTGGCTGCTTCAAGGACAGAGTCCTAGAACTTGTGGAAAAATAAAATCAACGGCTCCTTCTGAAAAATAAAAATTAAAATCTGCTCTCTCCCGAAATGACTCTCGCACACCACCCACTTCAAAGCCATTAAAGCAAGCCCAGCCCACTCCAGCCCCGCCAGCGGCAACGCTGCCCCTGTGCTCTCCATTGTCGGCTTTCCTAACAGGCCACCAACCTCGAGAGCCATTTATGCCTTTGCTGTTTTCGTATCTCCAGTGCTTTGTTTGCACAGGAATTTAACTATTATCCAGTTATCAATAAGTGACAAGAATGGCAAGTAAATTGTCCTCATCAGCAGACATTAACAGTGGTAGAATAAAAATGACAATTGTTCACTGTGTAATTTGAATTAGGAAGCCTTATTTTAAAGCTTCCCTTGTTCCCCACATTTTGAACACTACAATTTCAGATGGGATTAACTAAGATAATATCAAGGATAAGAAAGTGAGCCTTGAAGTGATACTGAGGTTAAAAACCTACCCACCAAGTATGATCTCATCGAGTTTGCCAAGTCTCAAAGGCTCATAAATTCTAAAATGAGGCTTCTATCCAATGAATGTTTTAGGTAACGATTAAAACAGACAAATTCCCCGATGCCTAGCATAGGGCAGGGCACAGCATGGCACACACTGCTCTTACTAAGCCACAATTTTTACATTAAACACCAGAACACATTAGGGTGAGGAGGAAAGCCCCTTTGGAGATAGATAACAGAACATAAAAGCTGATGTTTGCTTACACAACTGAATCTTTTAATATCTAAAACCTACCAGGGACTTTGAGAATAGGTCTGAGCAGAAGGGATACTGGAGATCATCTGTAACTCTACCATGCAAAGACATGGTGAACTACATCAAAGTGTTTATATTTAACTATTCTTGACCCCCATGGCATTTTTGTGCTGTACATATTACCATGATATTCTTTTGAAACTTTATACTAAACTCCAAATGTTTTCCTGTATTAACCTTCCCATTGCAACTAGAAGGTAATCCAAGCAACTAGAGAGAACTGACGATTTTCTTTGATGTGTACAGCTGAACTGCTCCCAGGTTTTACCTGGCATAAGCATGCTTGTGCTTCAATCTTTTTGTGCAACCTCAGACTGACTTCGTAGAATAAATCTCCACGAGATTTACAAAATGCCCCTGAAATAACAATTATCAGTATATGAGATTGCTCGTTCTATCGCAACTCCATTAACAGTGCAAAGCATGATTTTACAAGTCTGATTCTTTACAAAAACCAATTCTTAAGAAAAGGAAAACTTGTAGGCAACATGCAGAACAAGTTTTAAAAAAATCAGAGTATATTCTCAGTATCAATGTTTCTCAAAATATGCAAAAAATTTCTTTAAAAAAGAACCCAGGTCTAGAGAAAGAGTTCAGCAATTAAGAGCATATGCTACTCTTGCAAAGACCTGAGTTCAGTGCCCAGCACCATATGAATCAATCCAAAGAGTACCATCCAACACTCTCTTCTGGCCTCTGTAGGGACTGCACAAATGCACCAATACCCACTCAGACACGGAAATAATGTTTTTTACTAAACAAAGATCCCTGTATTCCATTACACAGCTTCTGCCTGTGGTTACTGATATGATGTGTATGTGTGTATGCGCAGGTGTGTCTGTGTGCACATGCAAGTGGAGTCAGAGAACAACCTGGACTGTTTCTCCTCGGGCACCCTCCGTCCTGTTTCTATTCTAGGAACCTGAGGCTTGCCAATTAGACCTGAGTAGCTAGTCAGCTAACCCCAGGAATCCTGTCTCTGCCTCCCCATTGCTGGGAGCTGCAACTGGCCTTTACACTGGGTACCAGGTATCAATCTCAGGCCACACGCTTACCCACCAAGCACATGACAGACTGAGTATCTCTCCAGCCCTGGTTTTTACTCTTCCTCTTTTCTGAGTGGTATAGATCCAAGCAATCCCTGAAGCACCCCTCCAAAAAGAATATACAGCATGGTATACTTACCACCTACATGTTACTATTCAACAAGAGGTCAATACGCCACTTCCTTCTTATGCAAGGTATAAATATTAAACAAGATTATTTTCAGATATTTGCTTCAATATGCAGTTACGGCTTAATTCAAAGATAAAATTCTTGAAATGTATAAGAAAATAGTCTTGTTGCAATATTTCTTATCACAAAGAAAGTATTTTAAAGCAGAGCTTCAATCTTGACTATACTATTTCCTAGTCATCAGATTTTTAGGAAAGTTTCAAGATTTTAGTCAGCTCAGTCTCCTTATCTTAAAAATATTGGCAGAAGCAGAGGCAGGCGGATCTTTGAGTTCAAGGCCAGCCTGTTCTATAGAGCAAGGCTACACAGAGAAACCCCACCTCAAAACAAGCCCCTGCAAAAAATTCAGAATAGCCATCTCACAAATGAAATGACTGACATTGAAGACCTTACTAGAGCAACCTGGTCCAAAAGCACCAATTCATCCAGCCTAGCCTATAGTTGCCCAAGCCACAAAGGAGGCTCCGGAGTGTACATACCAGGAATACAGGCCAGAGCACTAGAGATAGCAGTGCCTTTCCAAACACTGCTCACCAAAACTACCATGTTAAATACTGAACAAACAACCTAACAACGCCAGGAAAAGAATCACCAGTGTCAGAATTTAGCCCCAGGTCTGGTCTTTTAAATGCTATTATAAATCATGGGACAAATATCCTATATAGAGAATACTAGGTATCAAAAAGAAAAAAGGGCAGGCAGTGGTGGTGCATTTAACCCTAGCACTCGGGAGGCAGAGACAGATGGATCTCTGTGAGTTTGAGGCCAGCCTGGTCTACGGAGTGAGTTCCAGGACAGGCTCCAAAGCTATACAGAGTAACCCTGTCTCGAACACTCCCCCAAAATAAAACAGTACTCTTAGCAAAAAGAAAGCGACATGAATAGGCAAAGGAGGTATCAATACCGCCTACAAATTCTCTAAGAAATTCTAAATCCCACTGAACTCCAACCTCTACAGCTTCAGTCCCAGTTCTGTAGGTACCTCTCTGACAGGATAAACTGAATTCTTTTGAATGAATATTTTAAGGGGCCTTAAAGCCATCATTCATAAATAACTTGATCAAGATCATCAAAAGTATTAGTAACAAAGCCAGACAAAATCCAGGTCTTAAATGTTTGATCTGAGGCTCTTGAGAAAAGGCTGCTCTACTGGGGGTAGAACTTCACAAGACACATCTCCCTTTAACTTTAGATGAAGCACTATCGCACTGCGGAACAGTAGCAGTTCCCAGTACCTTTCAAAATCATTTTAAGCAAGAAGTCACACACTGGTACTCACTTCTCTTCAGCTATGCTCAACCAACTATACAAAGCCGGGAGAGGGGGCTTTAATGTACAATACTACAGCAAACATTTATCAGTAATTGATTTGCTGATGGTACATCATTTAACATTTTCAATAAATATTGAATTCAGACATGCCCTGGAGCAAATCTCAAATGGTAATGGCATCCTTATGTACATATAACCAATGCACACAGAGGGATTTAGAGCTGTTGGTAGGAGTGAGGAAAAGGTGAAGAAGAAACTTGCTAAAGGAAGAATAAAGACTTCAAACTCCAATGTTGATTATCTATAGCTACCTTCTAAAGTGAGATTGTTAATATCTCCACTTGGAAGAAACACTAAGGCGTCAAACAGTTCAGTGTTAGCCCCTGGGCCTATCAGAAAGGAAAGGTCCCCATGCAGGGTTTGGATAGTGTGGACAGCACATGCAATGGCGGTACTATGCTTGATTCTGCAACAGGATTTTGCAAAGCAAATCCTGAATACTATTTAGTTATCTTAAGTGTCATGAAATACGGTAGAGAGAAGAGCAAGAATGCATCTAAGGAATGACAGAAAAGTCAATGTGTGTGTGTGTGTGTGTGGTTCTGTAGAAAACACTGCATGACATACTAAACAGAAAGGCGGTGGCACCAGCAAGGGAAGGGGGGTATATTTATTCACTGATACAAAGCCCCAAGCAAGATGTCAGCAGCCAGGATCTCAGCACGGCCTACAGCAGCAGGTGCATTCTAAGAATGAGTTTTGTACACCCATATTTATAATCAATTTGTTTACTCTAAAGGCAAAGGAAGCCAAAAATTATTCAAATATAACCAGTTTGTAATATTGGATAGTAAATAATATTGGATATCAAGTTTATTAATTTGGTGTATCCTTAAACATTACAATAGCCCGTGCTGTTTTTCTTGATATTCCTAAGAAATAATCGAGTTTAGAATTCCTTAAAAAAAAAAGAAGAAAAAAAAAACACTGAGAAACCAAAACACTAAAAAAAGACAAAGAGCAAACTTTCTAGTGACTTTCTGGGTCAACAGCTTCCTGTAACCCCAGTGTTATCTTACAGCTAAAGTTGGAACCTGATGAGATTTCCAGGTGTTAATATTTTACTTCATTCAGATAATACTCATTAACAAAAGCTCATGCTTTAGACATGTGTTCCCATGTCACTGAGTTCAGAAGCAAAGAGAGAAGACTGTGTTTTATTGTATTTAAGGCCAGGCACAACGATAAACTTTTTATAAACTGGTCGGTGAAAAAGAAAACCGTAATCTCTAGGATTTCACAGGGGCACTCAAGTAAAACTGACAGCAGAGAAAACAAACAAGAAAAGCCTAGCACTCTGGTTTTTAACATAAATGCTGCTGCTGCTGCGGGTGGCCAGCAGTCTCGAATCAACTCTGGGTGCAATCACAGCATCCATTAGAGTGCTACAGTCAGAGCAAGCAAGTGGTTTTCAGGGCCGCTGGTAAATCACCTGATCCTATTACAAAATCAATTACTGCAGTACATTTCCACTGCCACAATCTGATGATGACAAAATGATATTGGATAGCTACTGCAAGGTCAAGAAAACAGCTAAGAACATCTTAATTGGCCTTTTATGTTTAATCACTTGGCCCTGCTAATGATGCAGCCATTTTAACTGTATATTTTTTATTTGAAATAAATCCATGTAGTTACCTTTGGTTTCCTGGACCATTCGATGGAAAATCTCTGCAGCTGGTCAGCTGTCTGGCTACAAGGGAACAGATCGGAGCAGCAAGGCGAGCGGCTCAACCTCTTCATTAGAAAAGAAACAATGCTGCAGCCGCAGCCACACATTGACTTGAGCATGAGAGAGATCTGACTTAAGAAATCACAAGTAATGTCCAGATAGACTAGAACGGGCTTACTGACTCATTCTGCAGCTCTCTGGCTAAAAGAAATACTGCCAAAAAATGAAATAAAAACAAATGAAAATCCAAGTTCACAACAGAATATAACAGCCACAAACTCATCGCCAAGAAAATCTGTGAGAAGCATCAAGTCTCCTGCTACTACACAAAGAATGTAAGGTGCTTTAATATTCCAACGTGTTCATATTAAAGCTCAAGAACTTAGCAAAGGAGCAAACTCAAGACACCCCAAAACATACTAACCACTCCTTCTGTCTTCCACCAGTTTGGATCTGTCTGCCTACACCTTCTGGCCAGCCTATCCAACTTGTTCCCTCTGTAAATGCACGCTATTTCAATAGCCAACCAGAAAGAGCCCCACCCCTTGCTGTCCCCGCACACTGTTCAAGAAGGGCTCAGACTGAGGACGCTCGCTGCAGCACCGCTCTGAGAACAACAGGAGAGGATTACTGGACAGAGAAGCTCACCAATCAGAACCGATGACTTATGGCTCCACACTTCAGAAGCCTGCCAAACGCTCACAGTAAGCATGCTCACTCACTTTCCTTCTCTACTCCAGCCCGACTTACAGAACCCATTCCCAATCTCAATACTAGACTTAAAATTCAATGGGAAACAGAAAACATAGGCCTAAATCTTTTCTTAAAAAAATAAAATCTGGATAGTAGCTAGTATAAATCTTTGAGTAGTGGTGGGAGAGGGCAACACTTCCCTCTGCAGACTGGACTCAGACTTGAGAGGAACAGAAATGAAGTTCTGTCCAGCAGGGTCAGACTGGCAGCACCCGTAATGTTCAGTCTCACCGGGAAGAGAGGATGTGACTGTGTAAGTACTGGCAATACCTAAAAGCCATCCAGAACCTCTCCTGACCCTTAGTCATTTGCATTTCAGTAGACAGAGAACTTTTAAAACCTGAAGCCCTCTTTGAAAATATAAGCAAACAGTATTAAAGACGTTAGTCATGTCCTAAAATGTTTATACTTAAAGCATTCTACCTTTCCTGATAACATATAGATAGCTACTTGAATCTGGTAGTTATAATTATTTCTAAAATCCCAGGATAAAAGAGGCATATTAGGTACAAATATGCTAGTCTTCTTTTAAAAAAAAAAATCTCTATTCAAAGTAACAATTAACACTCAGATACCAATGTCAATTCTTTTTAACACATCTTTTTTTAAAAGGCAAATAAAAATAACAAAACAGCTTCTATTACAAGACCCTATCTATGTCCTGTGCATTGAAAAGCTCTGTATTTGTGTGTGCACCATGCTCCATTCCTTTCCTCTTTAAGCTCTCAAGAGCCAGCACTGTTTCTACCTTCCCCGTGCACTGTCCTTCCCACAGTCGTGTTAGACTTAAATCAGTTTTTCCAGAATACCTATAAACAGGTATGCACTTCACAGGGGGAGAAAACCTACCTTCTGTAAATAAAAGCTACAGAAGGAAAGAAACAGAATCATTCAGTAACCTCTTCCTTGCCTGCTGAAGGCAGTGTATGCTCAACAGAAGCTAAACCCTCACCTGCAGATGCAACTGAGCTGGACTGCCATGTAGTCTACCTTCCTGTGCGGCTGCTACACCAGCCAATCATCAAATACAAAGGACTACCAGCCTAAGTTTCTAAAATGGCTTAACAACAGAACTTCTAAAATCTACTTTAACGCTGCCTCCTTTGAAACGCACGTCGGAGACGTTAGGGGAGAGGTTCTCAACTGCTGTGCATGTGCTTCTCTAGCAAATATGGGAGGCAGGGGAGGTAAAAGAGTTAATGAAAAAATTAATGCACTGTGCTAGTGTAAGAACAGACACCAAGCAATAACACTTGACGTAATTTACACTGCCAATAAATATACAATATGCTCAGATGAGAGAAATACATTATTGAGTGTAAAATAAAGCAAACATCAATTTAAAGTCCCCAGCAAATGTAAGCTGCTCTCAATGAAAGCAAGGCATCTTATCTGTCCAGCCCTCAGCATTTCTACTGCTTCTATACAAAGCCTAAAATAAAAGATCTGAAAGCATAAAATGCTTCTGAAACCTCCAGCCATGAAATGCTTCATCAGCCTCATTTCCCCTAACACCCCCAATATCCCTTGGCTCTTAAATTAGTTCTAACAAAAATAGAATAAGCAGTAATAGTTATTTTCATTATTTATCATTTTTTTCCCTGTCAGCTAATTCAATGTACTATTGATCCTTAGGTTGCATACGGACATAACTTAAAGACTAACCAACAGAAATAAACATTTTTAAAATGTCAAAAAAAGAGACCATAATATTGTTCTGAAAAAAGACAGTGACTATTTAATCAAGCCTACCTACAGCCCGGTTTAAGAAGTAGAGGTAACATTATATATTAATATTTGGTCATGAGTAAGTTAAAAGCATGATTTTTTCTCCCTCTCTAGTGCTAAAGATGAAACTCAGGGCCTTCAGCACGGTAAGCAAGTGATCTACCATTGTCTTAGTTACTGCTCTGTCGCAGTGAGGTGACACCATGACAAAGACAGAACTTATTGGGGGCTTGCTCACAGTCTGGGGTGGTGAGTTTGTGACCTTTGCATTGCATGCTTAGCAGGGCTGGAGCTGACAGCTTACAACTTATCAGCAGGCTAGAGGCGGAGTTCACACCAGTGACACACCTCCTCCAGCAAGGCCACACCTCCTAATCTTTTCCTAACGGTTTCACCTACTATGGACCAAGTATTCAAATACACAAACCACTAGGGGCCATTCTCATTCACACGACAACCACTAAACCACATTCCCAGACCTCAGGATTACTTCAATAAAGTTAACTAGTTTCCTTCTTAATTATGAGTAACTCTGTCAAAATTTTACTTTAAAAAACTAAATACTATATTATGCATGTTGAATTAATTTCCAATTATTAAGGAAACAACAGGATCCATGTTTAGTAGCAGCCTTAAAAGCTTGCCCAGCATGCACAAGGCCCTGGATTAGCTCTCCAGCTCCATCCACCCAATCATCCATCCAACCATCCTTCATCCACCCACAGAAACCTACAAACATAACACAACTCTGCAATAGAACATTCTTCTCAAATGGTCCATATTTATCTGTAATTAATGCCCTCTTCTGGCCTTTATGGACACCAAACACAAAAGACATACATGCAGGCAAAACATTCACACACATAAAATAAATCTTAAAAATGAAAATAAAGAAGAGCATGTACAATTAATCTCCAGTCACCGTGGCATAGGCATGACGTCCCGGACAGTCGAAGCTAACCAGGAGCATTGCTTCCATGTAAGTTGAAAATCAGAAGGAGATTTTGTCTCAAAAATCAGATAACATTTTGAAAACAACTGGGAAAGCAGCCCAGTAACGTAGAGTGATTTCTGTTGTTGGAACTACGGTGCATGCTTGGCATAGCAAGGTTTCACAGTAAAGAGCGAGGGTGACTTACCTTCTAGATCTGCACATATGAGCTCACAACTGTTTTCACAAGGTTACAGTTCCCATACGCCCCATTCTCTTTGGTTCTGTCCTTGATCTTCCAGAACTAATTCCCATTCAACCAATCACTCAAGTATTTACTAAGCATCTAATGCGCTAGGCAAGTAAGAGTAACAAAGACATCTCAAAGGAAAGAGAAATCTTTTCCACAAGCATTAAATTTACATTCCAGGAACAAAGACAAAATAAAGTTTTTTTTAAAAAAACATAACAAGCAAAATAATTACTTATAATAAATGGTGATAGGCACCAAGGAGAAAAATACAGGAGAAAAGATTAAATGGTTTGCAAAAGCCTCATTTCTATAACAAAAACCTAAGTAAAACATTTATAATATTTCAGATCACTTTTAAATGTCAGAAGAGGAGGAGCGGCACGAGCAGAACAATCATCGGGGGAACGGACATTCTAAGTGAAGTTTCCAGTATGCAGAAAAAGAAGAGTATATTTATAGATTTGTGTTTATCACACCATATTCAACTCAAAACAGTGAAAATATTGCTTGTCTATTCTTTCTTTGCATGCATTCTAAATCAAGTTGCAGACACCATTCCTACACATACTACACACACGCACATTCACTCACACCACCTCCCACACCCACACACGACTTCACAAACGCCTCTCGTGTTCACATAATCACCAGACGGTACCATCACATTAACTGTATTTCCATAACAATTAACACCACTCAATATCCAAATTCTCCATGTTGTCTCTAAGAGTACCAGGCCTGCCCCGCCTTCTCCCATCACTCACACCCCAAAGAACCCGCCCCCCACCCCACCCCACCCCCGGCCTGGATCCCCCACTGCCCAGTAGAGACATGCTAATGTCTGACACTGTGCAGTGCCTGTGCTTCCCACTGGCACCCACAGGAACTTACTACGAGGAAGTTTCAGCATGAGGGTTCTAAATTCAGCTACTAAAGAAATGCTAACAGTATGATTGACACACGCTGTGGAAAGGCTGAGCATGCTGCAGTAACTCTGAAGCGACACAAGAGGGAACTGTAATATTTAGAAATTCCATACTAAGTAGCATTACATCTTACTTTAACACTGAATTTCAACTTAGCGATGGTTAAAAACACAATTATTAATGCATATGCTTCCACTAGAAAACAAGACCCCATTGTAGAACAAAAGGACTTAGAAGGGAGGTAAAGGCTGGGTATATGATATTTATAATCCAAATGTACTAATTAGCCACTACCAAATGTTACTGTTTAAAATGATTCTACAAACAATGAACTTCTACTTTACAAGTAACTTTTTTCAGTAAGTAAGCTCATCTAAATGGCCTAATATATTCTGCTAAATAACGTTTTCATCATAAATTCAAATTTTAACTCTCAAGCAAGGAAGTTCTAAACCTTGGGTTAACTTTTTACATGTCCATGTGCCCAAAAATAAGTCTCAAAGTAGCAGGGCAGCAGTGGTGCACGCCTTTGAACCCAGCACAGAGTTCTGGGGAGGCAGAGGCTCACAGATCTCTGAGTTCAGGACCATCCTGATCTACAGAGCAAGTTCCAGGACAGCTAGAGTTACACAAGAGAAATCCTGTCTCAAAAATCAAAATCAAAAACAAAACAAAACGAAAAATACTAAGTTCCAAAGTCTTTATGCCTAAGCATATATAGGGTTAGGGAAATAGTTCAGAGGTAGAGCTTACCCACCATGTGCAAATCCTCAGGTTTGATCCCCAGCTCTAATAGATGTTTCCTCCAAGGAATACTGATATTATATGAAAATATAAATTTAGGGACTGAGGATGGCTAGGTAGGTGAAATGCTTGCTGGGCAAGCGTGAGGACCTGGGTCAGATCCCCACGTAAAAAGGCTCGCACGCAACTGTAGTCCTACCACCAAGGAGGCAAAAGCAGGAAGATGCAGGGGCTCACGGACCAGGCAGTCCAGCCCACCGAGAAATTCTACATCCGCTGAGTCCGTGCTGAAAAATGAGCTGGACAATGAAAGACGGTCACTCAAGTCGCTCAACAGCAGCCTCCGCACATGCACCGCAGACGGCCTTCACCAGCGGGGCCTCTAACGCTGCTTCCACCAGCCGTCACGGATTCCCTAAGAAAATAGGCTTCCTTTTCCTTGTATTTTTATTTACTTATTTGTGTGTAGGCACGTATATGCTTGTATACATGTATGTTACTAAGGCACATAGCTGTATGTGCCTGCAGAGGCCCTGAGGAGCATCAGATCTCCTGGAGCTAGAGGTGCAGGAAGTCGGGAGCTGCCCAATGTGGGTGCAGGGAACTTGGCTCAGGTCCTCTGCACAGGCAGCAAGTATTCTTAACTACTCTACCACCTCTCTAGCCCCAGTACTGGCTTTTCTGTTCTAAAAACAGGGTCCTTTACCTCCTTCTGAGGCCTCATCAGCAAATCTTTTGTATTTTACCTTATTCAAGGCAAGCTAGGCCTTCTCCATTCATGTTCTACCACTTGTTACATATTCCCCAAGTTCTCCCACAAGCATCTAAGCATTGTTTAATGGCAACACTCCATGAATAGGGACCAAGGTCTGCACCTGCTTCCCTGGCTGTGCCACAAACTACTACAAACTCACTGGCAAAAAATACATTTATTGGCTCAAAGTTCTTGAAACCACAAGTTCAAAACTAGTTTCACTGAGCTAAATCCAAAGTGCTCGCAGGCCAAGGTAATTAGTGGCCGCTCTCTCCTTCAAAGCACATTGTGACTTGGGCATCTTAGCCTCTTCATTTCAACATTCCTAATCACAAATGCAGGGGTCCCTCAGAACAAGACACAACAGAGCTCTTGACAATCAGGATTCAGCCTTCCAAAATACAACACAAAACAACAAATATAAAAAGTCAGACATGGTGGCACACGCTGACCAACAGCCCTCCAAATTCTAGGGTAGCAGACCCAACGCAAAGTTGAGGCCAGCTTGGTCTGTGCAAGTTTTAGGACAGCCAGGAAATACATAGATGCTAAAAGAATTTCTAAAATAAAAGGTATGAAATTTAAAGGCAAAAATATAAAATGGTCTTCAGATAAAAACTTCTGAAAATCGACCCCACACTTAGAAGGGTCTGCAAACAGCTATCTAAGCAGTTGGTGTCAAGAATACACAGAGCACTGGCTGGCTAAGGCAGACCCTCTACCAATGCTGAAACAAGAGAAACTGGGAGCTTGGGGACCAGTGCTTACTTAGCACAGAGCTTTGGCAGGAGTAGGGAAAGTTCTAAATATGGGCAGTGATAAACACCCAGCAATGTGAATATAATTAATGTCACTGAACTGCCTGCCTGAAACAGTTAAAATGGTAAATTTATGTTATAAAATCTTCACATCTGAGGAAGTAAACATATGCTACTAAAAATCCTGAGCAGAAATTAAAAATGTAAGCAGATTTCATATAATAAAGCATGAGAGAATAAACAGCAGCCAGCATCCATTTGTCATAGCATTATTAAATACTGTCTGGCATATCGTCTCAGGTATTTCACGACAAACTCATTCAAATACACAAGAGCACAATAAAGATCCTCAACCATAACATCAACAAAATCAAAATTTAGTCAAAAAGAAACAGCACAATTTGATAAACGTTTTCACATACATAGTATTTAGTCAACACTATAGAATTATATTTTGCTGTTTTTATTTTTACGGTAAGGAAAAAGCATGCAGATTTTTTATAAGTAGAAAAAAATTATAGTAAATTACATATTTACTAGCATTGATGTGAATTCTTTTAATAGGTGGCCCTGCCATTTAGGGCTATTTCCCTTCAAACTGGTGGATTTCCTTTAGAATTACCTGTAATTGCGGTCAGATGGTAGGAAATCCCAGTGTCTCTCTATCCTCCCCAGCCTTCCTGGTGATGACTTTTATTACTCTAAGTTAATTGACTCTCCTCTTTGCTTATTTAAGTAACTCTTCCAGACAGCCCTAAGACGCTCTCCTGCTTCTGTAAAGTATCGCTGCTGCTGCTCTCCAAGCTCTAGCTATTCACTAAGTATATTCCTTGAATCCTTTCAACACAGGATTTCTCGGTTTTTCTGATGGGACTCATGAGTTACTCTAAACTTGTTAATTTACTAAATCTGAAAATGAGTCCTATCTGCTTCCCATGCCTCTCTAATAACTCTGGAGGGAACCAGACAATGGAAAACTGTAACAGCATATCTGGCCTTGGCTATATTCTTTCATACTCAGATGTATGCTCACACCTCTGATGGTATCCTGCCTCAGGGCTTCTCCCCAGCACTCCAGCTCTTCCATCAGCCTTGTGTTGTCTGTGTTACTCTAGAAAAGTTTTCAGACAGCCAAAGCCACATGACAAGTCGAAAAACATATTCATTCAAAAAGAAACAAAGCTACATCTTGAATGGATCTATTTTCTTTCAAGAACAGACGCTGAAACTCAAATATAATAGTAACTGCTTCCTTGCGCTCTGGACACAAGAAATATCAGTGTTCTCTATGGACTTGTGATGAAGTGTGTCACAGACTTAGACCATCGATAAATCCTTATCTTAAAATGAACCTGTATCTATGCAACAAAATGAATGCTGAACTCTATCAAGATTAAAATTTTTCATTCTTTTCCAGTGACATTTTTTAAAAGTAAAAAGATAATCCAAAGACTAGGAGAAAATACTCATATTTGATAAAGGTCTAGTAGTCACAATTTATAAGGAATACCCACAATTCAAAATTAAAGGTATAATATAAGCTGAAAATTGAGTAAAGAATTTGAATAGCTCTTCCTTCAGAGACAACAAATGATCAGTAAGCAATGAAACCATCCACAATGAAAAACCCTTTCACACCAACTAGGAACACTAAAACACAGGCATAAAATACAGGCATTCTCATGTTCAAGAGAATGTGGAAAAACTAGAACCTCTGTGTACTGCTGAAAAGTACACCTTGAAAAGGAACACGAAGGACTAAGTATCAATCCACATAAGCTCAAAAGAAGTGAAAATATATAGCCACAAAAAACTTACACAAGCAAGCTCACAACACATACATTCGTACCAATTAAAAACCTGGATCTATTAGCTGATGAAAGACTAAATAAAACATAGCATACAAATGACCTAATAAGTTATAAAAATAAATTAAATACTGATATGACACATATAATGCTGAAAGTATTGTGCTAAGAGAATGAAGCCAGGCACAAAAGAACAATACTGTGTGGTGCCACTTTAACCAATGTCCAAAACAGGCAAACTCTAATAAGCACCAATTGCTTAGAGAGGGGAGTCAAAGGAGAGAAGGGCAAGAAAGCAGCCTGAGTTGTGAGGAGAGTGTATACCAAATATACTTGAGGATCACTGACTAGTCCACAAGTACTAGTGTATACTGAATATACTCGAGGATCACTGACTAGTCCACAAGTACTAGTGTATACTGAATATACTCGAGGATAAGTGACTAGTCCACAAGTACAGTGTATACTGAATATACTCGAGGATCACTGACTAGTCCACAAGTACTAGTGTATACTGAATATACTAGAGGATCATTGAGTAGTCTACAAATATGAGTGTATACTGCATATACTTGAGCATCACTCCCCCTTTCTGTATATACACTCCAGAATCAGTTGCCACACTGTAAGGCACAAGAAATCTGTATCTGCTGTCTTATGCTCCTGAATATGCTACAAGTCCCAAGTGTGTACTGAACACTTGTTATGGAAATACCCTCTGTTCCAATACAGTGAACGGTTTAGGACATAAAGGATGTTTGTTCACTTCACAGTCCCCTTTAACTAAATGAAATAAACACTTTTGGAGATTATATTCACAACAACCATAAACTATATCACGGTACTTGATTACCAGATGTCTGAGCATTTTGTCCATTTTGTAGAACACTTAATCACTTAAAAATTTTCACTATTAACAAGGAATGCACACAAGCTGGCATAGCCACTATGGACAACAGTATAGGGATCCTCAGAAAACTACAAATAGAACTTCATGTGAGGCTATCTCACTCCTGAGCACATTTCCAGAAGAATCTATGTCAGCATACCAAATAGTGTCTTGTATATCAGCATCTACTGCAGCACGATTCATAACACATGAAGGAATGGACAAAGAAATGGTAGCACATATACATTATGGAGGTCCCCACCTCCCCAGCTATGAAGAAGAGAAAAAATTGTCTAAGAAATGGGTAGACATGAGAGCATCATGTTAGTCGATGTTTAAGCCACACTCAGGGAAAAGAAATTATCACCTGTTACATGCAGAATATACATATACATATGTGTGTGGGTGGATGCATGGACACACTGATGGATGGGTGGGGAAAGAGGGCTATCCAGGAGAAGCAGGAACGAGAGATGGGCTGGGGAGATGGCTGGGTGACAGGAGGGCTTGCTGGGCGAGCAGGGGAACCCAAGCTTTGATTGGCAGCACTCACATGAAAGCTGGGCATAGTCACACCGGCTGTAACCCCACCGCTGGGTTAGGGGACACAAAAAGGCTGTTGTGTGAGGTAAAGTTCCCGTGAGGCCCTGCCTTAAGAGAGTAAGATCAGAGAGGAATAAAGCATCTGTACTCAAATGTGTATGCGCACACAAACTATACAGAGATGGGGTTGAGGACGAGAGAAACCGTATTCGCTGGTGAAATGGAAACTTAACAGATTCTTAATTAGAGGCAACTACAAAAGCTTTCATTTTAATCTTAAAACAAAGAAATGAAAATAATACAGATTGGAAACATGATAGATGCTGAACCTCAGTCATAGTGTTTATGCTGATACAATGTAGTAAACAAGATTTAATACATTAAGGAACAGTAAAGCAATAAATAGGAGAATAGTAATAATAGCAATAATAATAATAAATCTGCATGTCTTTTGGCAATTAATAGATCATTACTATAAAATCTCAGGTAGGAAAAGTCTTATTTAACTCATAAATTTGCTATTCCTGATTACTAACCTGATTTTCTAGACACACTGTGTAGAGGGATCACAAAAGATATAGAGAAGAAATTCTCGTACCTAGGTAAAAACGAAAATAAATATAATTCTTATTGCAATTTAAGTTACCGTTATCAGAAGTATATATAGAATATATACATAAATTTAAGGAACATGCAAAAGTACAAGAAAACCAATTGATCCTACTGCACGTACTGGCTTTGGGGGAGCCTAGGCAGTTTGGATGCTCACCTTACTAAACCTGGATGGAGGTGGGTGGTCCTTGGACTTCCCACAGGTCAGGGAACCCTGATTGCTCTTCAAGCTGATGAGGGAGAGGGACTTGATCGGGGGAGGGGGAGGGAAATAGGAGGCGGTGGCGGGGAGGAGGCAGAAATCCTTAATAAATAAATAAATTTAAAAAAAAAAAAGAAAAAAAAACCAAGCACTTACCAAGTATTTAGAGAGCCTTTTAAAAGTCTCGTGGATAGCTGAGATTTCCTAAATAAATAAAAATAAAAATGATTCAATGTCATAATTAAACATACTCTGCCTAATTTAAACAAAATTTTCATGTTCTTAAAAATAACTTGCATAAGTAACACATGGAGGAACTAATAAACTATCAGAACACTGGCAAAGTTTAAAATATTAAAATATTTTATCCATAGCAAAAAATTATGTATAAGCTGACAAGTTGATTTTACTGTTTATAGAAGTCAGATTTAAGTTATGTAACTTAATAAAAGTAACTATAGTACAAATCATCTCTGTCAGGTCCCAAGTTCCATTAGGTTCAAAGCACCAGGAACAGAAGTACTAAATAATATTTAGGGAACTGACTATTTGCCAGGCAGTTCACTCTGGACTTTAAAAAGCATATATTTATCTTTTTTTGCTGTTAATCACTTCATTTTTAATGACGACTAAGCCATCTGCTTCAACACAGCAACTGCACTCAACTCAATTCACACCACAAATCTGTAAAACCTTTTAAAAGAGAACTATTCAGTCCTATTGTTTAGAAAACTAAGATTTTTTTAAAAAAACAATTCCTTTTAAAGAAGTCTAATTAACCTACTGAAGAAACACTTTGCAAATAAATATTTTTATATGTCTAAAATCTTATTAATATTGACAATGGTAGATTCTGCTGTGGGAAAATGGTTTTACCCCAATAAAGACTTGTATCTTGTACTTGTTTAATAAAATGCTGATTGGCCAGTAGCCATGCAGAAAATATAGGCAGGGCGACCAGGCAGGAAATAGAGGCGGGGCAATGAGAACAAGAGAATTCTGGGAAAAAGGAAAGCTCCGTCTGCTGTTGTCACCCAGACATAGAGGAAGCCAGGCACAGAGCAAGCAAGATGTGGCTTCCTCGCCAAAAAGGTACCAAGCCACATGCTAACACAGACAAGTCTTATGGGCTAATATAAGTTATAAGAGTTAATAAGAAGCCTGAGCTACTAGGCCAACTAGTTTATAATTAATGTAGACCTCTGTGTGTTTCTTTGGGGCTGAATGACTGCAGGACCGGGTGGGACAGAAACCTGTCAACAAATGGCATCCAACATGGAGCAACTACCTCCACAGAAAACCGGAGAGAGCTTGGGAAGTAATTCTAGACACAAAATAACAGCATTAAGCATGACTTCTTGAAAGCAGCATTTTCTCAGGTTTGCTCTCTTTGCTAGAGGCAAATGCATTTAAGAAAGGCTTCCTGTCTCAGCTTTAGCTGCAAAACATTGCAGCTCTTTTAAGAAGCCCTTAAATGGTATTTATAAATTGCTAACAACATGCTTCTTGGTGCTGCCAGGGACCTTAAAACACCACAGAGTTGTGAGAATAAACATGCCAAAAGGCTAGACTCTCAAAAAGCAAGAAATGGGGTGGGTCCATCCATCCAGCTTTAATCCTAGCCTATCATTTAGCAAATTAAAGACTAGAATCGTCAAAAAGAGAGATATACAGAAAAGATAGTTTCAAATAAAAAAAATCCCTCTAAATGGCTTACAATATGTCTCAAAATATATGTAGGCTTATGAAAAAAATTAAGTCCTTAAAAGAAAAAAAGAGAGTAGTTAGATGTTGTAGCACACACCTCTAATCCCAGCACTTGGGAAGCAGAGGCAGGCAGATCTCTGTGAGTTCAAAAACAGCCTGGTCTACAGAGTGAGTTCCAGGACCGTCAAAAAGATACACAGAGAAACCCTGTCTCAAAAAGCCAAAAATTAAAAATAAAAATAAAATTTAAAATAAAGCCATATAAAGATAAAAATACACAGAGAGTCTGGATACTGTACATTATTGTGTTGTCTTTGAATTGTATGGCTGCTGAGAAAGGAGCAACATTTGATTATAAATGCTGCTGGATTAATCCACTACATGAATTTTAAAAGTGCCTTGACTTCAAAATTTAAGTCAAAAGTTATGTTACTTTTTAAAAAAAAAAAAAAGAGAGAGAGATTTTGCTTTTGTTTCCACAGGAAATGAGAGACTGTAGATTCATTCTACATAAAAAAAAAATAGATTTGATCCAAAAAGACCCCCTAAAAAATCTCCAATAGGAGCAGATGGCCCAGATGTATGAGTTCTATATCCCACTCTTGCCTGAGATGATCACGCCTCACAGGATACTACAGCCAGGACTTGACCATAATTCTAAATTTTCTTTAGGTCCCCATAAGATTATCAGCACCCCCAATCAGCAAAAAGTAGCCTAAAAAACTATGCCCACATTCCCAAAGAAATAAATCATGAATGTTTTTCTTTTTTAAAATGTTGGTTACAATTTATATGGATAATGGTCAAAAAAAAAAAAAGCTAAACAAAAATTCTATTCAGAGCTACTTAAAATATAAGTACTTTCATTTCTTTGTATTTTACTTTTCCATTTGTTTTACTAATCACTGTCTCTTGATGTAAACAATTTCTATCTCTCTCTAAACTAAATTAGCATTCCGCTTTAATTTGGAATTTTTAACATCTGAATAGACACCTACTTTATAATTCATAACAACAGGTTTGCCTGGGACTGTTACCTGTTTTCCTTTCTTTCTACACTTGTTTGTTGCTTGTTTGGTGGGTGCACAGGCGTGTATATGTACGCACACAAGTGCCACAGGACACACAGGGAGGTCGGAGAACAACTCGTGGAAGGGTCTTTGTCCACCCACGGCTCCCACTCGGGATGGCAGACCTGGCAGCAAGCACCTCTAACCGTTGAGTCATCTGCAGACCCAGGCCTTGAAGATAAACTCCCTCAGCACTCTCCAGGTGCTGACCAACTTAAGCTTCTCCTCAGACAGCTGCTATTAGAGATGGACTCAAAATGGTACAAGAATCTAAGAATTTGGCCTGGGGGAGAAAGCTGCACTCAGCAAGAACTGGGAGGTTTCTGTGAGAGGATAGCCAGCCGCACAATATAGATGCTGACACTTCTGGACCAAACTGCATGGAAACCCTTCCACTGATTCCATTTTTAAAAATCATATTCCATTATCCCTTCAAGCATGAAACATACTTCTTTAAGGTTCTTGTCTGTCACTGATTAAGAGCAATATCAGCATCCTTTACTATAAGTGTTAGCTGCAGAGGTATCCATTATGTAACAAAAGGAGGAAACCCCTTAATAAGAAATTTGTCTTCCTGAACGACAAAGGGATTAACTATTGAATTCTTACCCCAGAGAAATCTGTACCTCTCGGTAACAACAAAGTGTGTGTGGGGTCTACTTTGAAGGTAGGGGTCCACAGTGACCACAGGCAAGACAAGGGATCATGTCTTATCTTAAGGCCCACAGAACGATTTCGGATGGCCCAGAGATCTCAGGAAGACAGCAGGAATGGAAGCACGAAGTCTCTAACACAGAGAGAGTACGGCTGCCCCAGTGGGTCACACTGGTCACCAGCAGTAGAGCCAGGCAAACACTGACACTTAGCAATCCAGTACTTACCCAGGCACAGTCGCCTATAGTATAACTAACACAGAAACAGTAACATAACGTAGTTTTCCAAAACAGCTGGATTTTCAATGTTTTCACCTCAAAGAAAGATAACCCACAGGACAAAAACCACTTCTTACAGGAAAGATCAAAACCCTCAACTTTCCAGGAGGTACATGCGACCTACATTATTCCGTCCCGTGTGAGGCCTCAAGCACCCACTGGCATGATGAACAGGAGGCAGCTACTGGAGATACATTGACATCGGATCATAAAGTAGAGGTCAATTCAAAGTTTCTCACCACCCATTTAATCTACCCTAATTACAATGTTTCACAAATGGGCCTAGTGCAAACTAATTCATTTTTCTCCACCTTATCTATTATCTTTTCCTTAAGGCATATTTTTAAAGGCTGCATGCCATGAGAAGCTTTTTATTTATTTTTTTAAAAAAAGCTAATTTTTTTCTAAATGGACCTCATGATACACTTCCATTTCCTTAATAAAGTGCAGGGTCTTGGGGCTACGAAAGAGCAGCAGAAAGCTCGCGCAGTGACTCAGCTTTCTGACATTCACACAGCTGCTTCCAGCAAGAGAGAAGCCGCTGTGGGAAATACCTTTAAACCATCTGATTTGCCCCAATTATCAAAACAGCACAGAACTGGTTTCAGTACAATTCACCTCGTTTATCGAGTGCGTGTTTCTTCGGTTTTCAAACACTTCCACAAACGGTTTCAAAATCCCCCAGTCATCAGTAGCCAACACTTATCAAGCACTCCTGCTCCTTAAGCCAACCAAGCCTCGTACATCCTTTTACTGTCCTGACACACACTATACAAAGTCTAATTCCTAGTCTCAAAAACAGGAATTGGATTTTTTTTATTTGTTCCAGATGGGTGTTTTTCCTACATGTATTGTGAATGTACACCAGTTTCATGTTGGGTACCCGCAGAGGCCAGAAGAGAGTGTCAGCACCCCTGGAACTGGAGTTACAGTTTGTGAGCTGTCACATGCTAGGAATTGAACCCAGGTCCTCAGTAAAAACAACAGGTGCTCTTGATCACTGGGCCACCATGAACTCTAAAAACAAAATGTCAGTCACTTTGCTAAGTGGCTAGTACACCTGTAACAAATTAAACTTCATGGAATACTAACACATACTAAAGGGTCCAAACTAGGTTCACTAGAGTGTTTAAAATAACTAACTATACATATGACCTCTTCAATCTTGTACTACAAAATTTAATATGATATTGTAAAAAAATTACATGGCTACTACTTAAAAAATGGCTAAAACAAACGGATCATAGTAATTCATTTAAAATATAGTTCAAGGCAGCCTAGACTGTGTAATGCTGGTATGATCAATGGCATAGTTCATAAGAAGGTGGTCCCATAGGTTGAAATCTCGGAGAAGAAACTTTTCTACCTCTAAGAGCATCAGAGCAGTTTTCCTGACATCGCCCACCTTGTGTGTCTTTGTGGTAACACTGGTGTAAAACAACACACTGTGCCTTCAGTGTGTAATAGTACATACACAGCTACGTCCACCGAATGCTGCTTGCTAATGATACATGATCATGCTACTGATGCATACATTAGTGCATCATTCATCATTATTTTAGAGTGTACGCTCTACTTATAAAAACATTTACTGACTGGCGGCAATGCCATTATGCCAGCACTCAGCAGACAAAGGCAGGGATATTGCTGTAAGTTTGAGGCCAGGCTGGAATATATGCCAAGTTCCAGGGCAGCCAGGACTAAGAACCTCTCTCAGAAACAAACACACAAGCCATAAAAACCATCATTGTGTCGTTCCAGCACAGACTATATCTCAGGTTCACCACATCTTGATTACAACAAGAGGTACTTGGAACAACTGGCCTGTACCATCTATGTTTGTGTAAGTGCCTGCTAACAAACACCAATGGGACTGCCTACCAACACCACTTTTCAGGGTATAACCTGTCACCAGGCAAGATATTACTGCACTAACAGTCCCAGTATCTTTTTCCACCACCCAATTGGCTACAAAGCAAGTAAGACTAGGACTAACCTTATTTAAAAAAAAAAAAAAAAAAAAAGGATTAAAGCATTTCTCTTTCCATTAAAAAACAAATGATCCCATAAAAACAGTCTGAAGAGAATTTTAAAAATTGTTTGAACTAAATGAATATAGCATACAGCATATCCACGTGTGTGATGCAGTCCAGGCAAGGCCTGGAAGAAATTGTAAAGGAAATGGCACTTATCTGTAATCTGCAAGAAAACTCCATGTTCACGACCAGTATGGGCTACTGAGGGAGATCCCATGTCAAAGAGAAAAGGAGAAGAAATGGAGAGAGGACAGAGACGTGGAAGAGGAGACGGAAGGAACAAAAGAAACTGGACAGAGAGACTGAGGCAAACTCAAAACAGCAGCAAGATGACATGACGAAGAGCTGAGACAGCTGGTGCACTGCAACAAACCAGGGAAACAGTGAATGCAAAAGTCGGCTCTCTGGAACACTTAATAAGACAGAGAAGTTCTCCAGCCAAACCAACACATGAAACAAAAAGGAAGACCTCGTCAACAAGAGCACAGAAACATGAATTAGCACAATAGCCCTCACAAACAGTACCAATCAGTGGACGCACTGTGCCTATAAATTCTGCAACTGAGAGGAAATGATCCTTTCATTCTGAAAGATATGGACTGCTAAAATCCATCTAAGAAAAGTCCAATGGACATACAAAGAAAACAAGCCTGCCTTTAGAAATCACTCCAAGACAGGAAGTACCACGCTTTGCTGGGCTCTCAGCAAATGCAGTGTGAAACATTCACATGCACACAAAACAAAGTTCCACCTAAAGACAATCTCTCCTAGACAACGGAGGAAGAAGTATGTCTCTACACAAAGCACCAAATGACATTATTCCAGGAAGAAAAATATCCTTCATAAACATAAAAATCCTCAACAAAATATAAGAAAACTCAATCCAACAATATAGAAACTGAGTAAGAAATGCCTTTACAAGCAAATGCGGTTTATCACAGTGACAATAATGTCGCTCAGCAATTTTTAAAAACCAACAGACCCGTCTAGATAGCTTCGCAGGCAAATGCATTTGCTGCTCCCCAAGTGCACCAGAGTCTGAACCCCAGAGCCCACTTGATGGCAGGAGAACAAATGCCTAAAGCTGCTCTCAGAGCCTGGAAAGAAGGGGTGATGTAGGTCTGTGCACACCAAGAGTGCATGTACACACACACACACACACACACACATATAATTATTTTCTAAGTAAGAAAACCACATTTTCATATCTTTACAAGAGGCACTTTGATTAAAAAGCACCTACTCCTGATCACTACTCCTGACTAAGAAAAGAACAACTCGGGCTAAACAGACAGCTAACAAGCGTAAGCAAAGAGCTTGCTGCCTGTGACAGCTGGAATGAGAATGGTCTGTCGGAGGAGCTACCCTGTCCCAACCGCCTGCTCCCAAATAACCGACACAGAGGCTTAATATTACTTATAAACGCTCAGGCAATATCTCAGGCTTGTTACTAGCTGACTCTTACACTTAATTAGCCCGTATTTCTGGTCTATGCTCCACCATGTGGCTCGTGGCTTGTTCCCTCATGTTCTACACATCCTGCTTCCTTACAGCTGGCTGACATCCTCCACTGACCCCGCCCTTCTTCATCCACGGACCCTCAGTTATTGTCCTGCCTAATTATCAAAAAAAAAAAAAATTAAGGCACCATAAAAGTATATGAAAACTGGATTTTTAAATATAATTCATGAGTAAGATGACTACATATACTATAGACTACTAGTTTAAATTCAGTATTTTCTAAAATATTTGCTATTAAAAGATAAAAATTAATGCAGGAAATTATTACAACACCAGGTAATTTTCAACCCCGTCAAGGATTCAAGACAATGTTCCTGAGAACTGTAAGATACACTCTACTACTTCTAAATTCAATAGGAAGAACTGGGGGTTTTATTTTACGATTCAAAGGCAGGACCACACACTCAAAGGCAAACATGTGCATGGCAGAGGGCAACTCTCTGGAGCTGGGTTCTGTCCTGATATTTTATGGGATTCAGGAGTGGCCAAGAACCCATCAGCCTAAGCCCGGGCTTACCCACCATAACCTTACTGTGAGTGTCCATGGCACTGTCTGGACTTGTGCTCTGTGTTCCAGGGCTCTCTCTACCCTACTGCATACCGCAGCCTAAGGATTCTATCCATATTCTTTCATGAACCAGCGACAGTCAAATCATCCAACCGATGCAGCCATATCAATCTCTAACTGTTAGCTATTGTGAATAAATCTGCTACATATATTTTTAGAAAACCTTTATGGTTTATCCCTTCTACTGGAAAAGTATCTTCTCCATTCACAAGGAATGAAGCTTGTGATTCATAACACATGCTACAATGTGGATTAACTTGAAAACATTACGGCAAATGACAATAAACCAGTTATAAAGCGATAACCACTGTATGACTGCATTACTGTAGAATTTACATATTCTACCCAGAATCATCAAGTTCAGAGAGACAGCATAACAGAAGTTACCAGGGGCTGTGGAAAGGGATGGAGAGTTACTGCTTACAGTAAAGAAAGATTACAGAGATGATGAACAGCAACTGTTGTAAAATATCGCTTAACTATACATATTTAAACTGCTTAAAACCCTAGTCCTTGTCTGCCAGCTCCTTCAGCCACCCCTTTTAACCCATCTTCCATTCCTTTCTGACGCCCAGCTGACCTGCAAAACAGCTCTCGACCAGGGCCTCACAGTCAACACATTTGGCTTGGGACTCAGGCTCAGGCATCTATGTGTAAGAAAAGGGAGAAAGAGGTAAGAGCCAAAGGTGTTGGAGGACTCCAAGGAAACAGCATCTTTCTGAAACAAAGGGGCTGATACACAGATGAACTTAGAGACGGAACAGCAGGCATGAGACCCAGAGGTTCAAACCAGATATTTACAACTGATACCTGACGAGAGAGGGGGAAATCCCAAGTCCAGGAGGAGTTGACCAACACAAGGCATCATGATTTGGCATGAGATTTTGTTTTTGTGGATGTTGTGAGCTTTTATTTTGTCATTTTAACTTATTGGTTTTTGTTTGTTTTGAGCTTTTTGTTATTGTTGTTGTTTTGTTTTAGGAGACAGAGTTTCTCTGTGAAACAGCCCTGGCTATCCTGGAACTTGTTCAGTAGACCAGGTTGGCCTTGAACTCACACCTGCCTCTCCCTCACAAGTGCTGGGATGAAAGGAGTGGGCCACTACTACCTACCTAGCCATTGTAGTGATACTTCATTTGTATTCTAATAAGGTTTGCCTGAAGACCAGAACGCAAAACAGCCACACTAGTCAGCCATACAGGTTAGTCAGTGGTGGCACACCCTTAGTCAGCCATACAGGTCAGTCAGTGGTGGCACACACCCTTAGTCAGTCATACAGGTCAGTCAGTGGTGGCACACACCCTTAGTCAGTCATACAGGTCAGTCAGTGGTGGCACACACCCTTAGTCAGTCATACAGGTCAGTCAGTGGTGGCACACACCCTTAGTCAGCCATACAGGTCAGTCAGTGGTGGCACACACCCTTAGTCAGTCATACAGGTCAGTCAGTGGTGGCACACACCCTTAGTCAGTCATACAGGTCAGTCAGTGGTGGCACACACCCTTAGTCAGTCATACAGGTCAGTCAGTGGTGGCACACACCCTTAGTCAGTCATACAGGTCAGTCAGTGGTGGCACACACCCTTAGTCGCACTTTAAATACACACACACACACACCTCTGCCTCTCAGTGAGGAGTGTTATCACTGAGCTCCTCGGAACCCAGAGAGCTGGCTCTGCACTCACTAAGCGTAGGCAGGTAGGCTCCCTTCATCGCACTGACTAAGTGGGACTGTGGAAGGTGACATTCTTGACCGCTACAATTTGCTTTCTCTTAAACAGGAGCAGGAGTAAAAAGACACACACTGTTCAAGTTGTCAGGTACTCTGTGGGTGTTGGGACAGCAAACTCAAGATGCTGCCGGAGTACTTTTTAGCATGTAGAGGTAGCATGTCCAATAGCAGGACCCTCAGCAAAGCACTTGGCAGTGGAACACCCAAAGTTTTAAAATGCAATGACTGCTGAAAACAGGCAATGGATACAATGGACACTTTTATTCTATCCATACAAATTTTTATTTTCTTATCTATCAGTAAAAAATAAATAAAACAAGCCCTTAAAGATTGTCTCTCCCCCCCCCATAAGCTAGCAGGCAAAGGAAGGAACACAAGACAGAAAGGGGTGGGTGGTAATATTCAGAACAATCTGTGAAAATAGGAAAGGGCCCTTAATCATAGATTCCAAACACAAAAATGAGAGATACACAATGACACTCAAGAGCTTTTTGGAAGAAACTGAAGAGCCTTTCCTACTTAGTTCTAAATCTAATGAGTATCATTAATGCTCCTTAAAAAAAAAAAATCCAATGCCAATAAGGTCACAAGAAAAGTATCTCTCATAACTATTTTTGTTCTTCACATTTTAAAATACAAACAGAACAATAAAAGTCAGCAATAACAGAACAGCTATTAAACTTTGCTGTTTAATTTTTAAAGCTACATAATCATTTACTAAGCATGTGAAAACACACTGTAGTTTATGCAATATGCCATCCCTCCAACCCCACCCTGGTCTAATGCACTAGGGGCCTGGCTTCCTGCTGATGGATTTCTCAGAAGCTACCAGACTGAGGGCTCTGTCCTAAGCAGTGGATTAGGAGGTAACGATGAGTCGGAGGCAGGTCTATCTGAGTAAGTCACAGCAGTGTGGACCTCTACTCCAGGCTGTCTTGACGTGACATGCTGGGCTGTGCAATGCCCTCCTTACCATGATGAACTAAAATCTCTAAAATCGTGAGCCAAAATACAGCTTCCCAAGACTTAAGAGACATGTCTCTCTAGTAAGCACAAGGACCTGGGTTCAATCCCCAGAGGCTACACACAAAGTTGGGCATGCTTGCTTGTCCCAGAGACAAGAGGATCTTCATGAAGCCGGGCAGTCAAATTAACAAGCCCTAGGTCCCAGTGAGAGACTTGTACTCAAAAACCAGGCTAAATGGCTGTCCTGAGGAACCATGCCAAAGGTCACACTCTGGCCTCCACACACATATGCACACGTGAGAGTGTGTCCACGGACAGGAACACACACACCTTTTCCTTAGCTGCTTTTCTCAAGCATTGGTCATTGTGATGTAAAAAGCCAGAGTAATAACAATACTAGAATACCAAGACTAGCTACACTCCGTCCTCTGCAAACTCGCACATCTTCTGAAGAGAGTAAATCATGGTATTCCTCGTCTCGTCACTACAACAAACACCCAACAGAAACAACCCGAGGAGGGGCTGACGGAAGCACAACTGAAGTGGTTTGCACGCACTGCTGCAGGAAGGGCGGAGGTTGGTGCGCACCCGCTGCAGGAAGGGTGGAGAGGAGTTCCTGGAGGCAGAAGCCTGCCTGTGCCAGAGGTCCCTCGCACCACAACAGACCAGGAAGTAGAGAGTGCCAGAACTACAGTAAAGGCTATAACCTCAAGACCACACCTAGTGACCCACCTCCCGTACATCACCAGCTTGTGAACAAGAACTCAAACATATAAATCTGCAAGGGTCATTTTAGACCCACACCATGACTGTGATTAAATATACATATACTATCTATAATATCACACACACACACACACACACACACGCCCTAATGAGTACTCTAAATTAAGAACAGCTTTTCCCCCATGGAAGTGACCTTTCAAAACATACAGAAGATGCTTACAGCAAAGAAAACCTGGACAGGCGGCACACGCCTGTGTCCTAGCACTTGGACGCTGAAGCAGAAGGACCTCAACTTCAAGGCCAGCCTGGGCTACACAGTGAAAACAACAAGGGACTTAGAGAGAATGGAAGCAGAGTAGAGACTGCAACTTCAAGGCCAGCCTGGGCTACACAGTGAAAACTACAAGGGACTCGAGAGACAACGGAAGCAGAGCAGAATCATGAGAATTAATTGTATTAGTAAGGTTATTTTTATTGAGCTAATAGAGCATGTACAGTTATTTGTGTCTTTGTAACATTTGACCTTAAAATGTTTATGTGAACATTTCAAGCATACGTAGATTGTATAGAATAAATGGCCAGGTTTGCCAATCAATTCTAGTTTCATCTTGAACTCCCATTCCCAGTCACTCACTGTCTGTATAACTACTAGATAAATCTTACATTCCTGGAAACACACGTCTTAGCTGCTAACAAACAGATAAACCCTCTTTCACACACCGGTCAGACCCTGAACACGTCTATCACTTCAGGAAACGCGTCTGGTCGACTGTCCGCCATCAGAGGCAGTTGGTGCTCCCCGTGCTTACAGCTGTCATCACAGCCTGGCTCTGTCTCGTCTAGAACTTGCTGTAAGTGAAATGAAGAATTCTGCATCCAGCTTCTGCTGCGTGGGTCTGTGCAATTCATCTATGTCTCTTTCTACATTGGGGTTCCTTTTTATGAATGAGCAGCACTCGTCTGCAGGAAACTTTAGCCATTAGCTACTGAAGGATGTCTGGGCTTCTTCCAGTTGTCAGCCATTCTGAATAAACCAGTGCTCCTGTTCAAAGAGCTCCTGATGAATGAGTGTTTACATTTCTCTTTGGAATACACAGGAGGACAATGCTAGATCCAGACATCATACATGTTTCAACTTGCAAGAGGCTGCTAAAGGTATCATCTTGGAGGGTTCTGGGTATCTTCCTAGAAAATATGTGTTACCAGTCTTGGAATTTTAGCCCTTCTGGGTATTTTTTAAAAGTTATCTCGTAGGTTTAACTTATCTCCCAAATGAGTGCCAATAGTAACTTTTGCCTATGTTAAAAATATTTACATTTAAGGCATAAGACCAGAATAAATTATGAGCAAAAAGATAGCAAGTGAAGGCCCATGCAAAAAGTCTGAGAAGATAGGCCAAAGGTCAAATCTGTGCGTGGAGATTGGTAATTCAGACTTAGACTTGTTTTGTTTGAATGACTTATAAGAGAGCTACATGGAGTCGTAAAATAGGTTTGGATTCCGGACACGTTAGTGTGGAGTAGAAACACGGTGTTGAGAACGCCTGGAGAGAGAGAGAAAAATCAGGACAGAGTAGTCTAGGGCCAAGAATCAGGAAATTTTCATTTTTATTTAATAATTAAATCAACGGGGAAAAGCAGGTTAAAATAAATTCAAATTTTTGCTTACAGGTAAAGAATACTGCAGAGCAGCAGAAAACGTAGAGTGGTCAGGGAAGGAAAACGACCCCCAGGATTCCTGTAGCACAGACACCTCAAGTGGCGCCAGGGGGATGAGCACAACAATGGACAAAAACACTGCAACAGCAGCCAGGCTATGAGAATATCTAACTGTTCGATGGCCATGGTTTATAATCATTTTATAATCTCATCCTTACAAATGTATGACTATGTACTTATAATGTAAAGTCTCTAAACAATTATGTGTGTGTGTATGCACACATGTATATGTGTGCCCTTCAGGGTGGCTCTCAACTCCAGTATTTAAGTGGCACAGGAATGAAGACAACAGGTAGCTGATTTAATTCAAATGGGACAAATATATGCAAGTAAGGAGGAGTTAAAGCCTGGCCAAGACGTACACAAGACTCAATTAACAGCAAAGCAAACGAGACCAAGTTAATGCACAGAAGAGGCGAATCACTGAAGCACAAGTAGCTGCAGTAGCAACAGCGAACCCAGCTTCCTTGAGGGACACCAGTGACTAGCTAAGTGTAACAGTCATTACTATAATCCCCCTGCCGTAGCTGAAGTAAAACCAAGAACACTGGCTAGTGATGCATGCAGATACTAACCCAAGAAGAATTACCACAGGGCCTGACATGCACAATTACACCGGTCTTCCCAGGATCTCTAACATTCTGCAGAAAAGTTGCAGCTGATCCCAGTGATGAAGACACTTCTGGACGCTTGCTGGGCATTATCTGATTCTAGTAGTGATTTACACAACAAGATATGATGATACTTCTACAGATGAAGGAATCCAACTTATTCTCTTATGCCATGCTATAAGAAAGTGTAGGACACCTCGAATGCTAGGAAGGACCCAGGTTACAGTAGCTGTACAGAGTGTCGTTTCAATTACAGAAATGTATTAAATATCTACTGTATTTCAGTTCTGTAAAGCCTCCTACAGAAGCTTTATTAAGAAAGGACACACCAAAGCCATTCTTTCAAATGAATCTTTTAGCCAGTATCAAAGAGAAATCTTCACATCAGTACCAGACTGCAAAGGGACAACGTTTCTGCCCTATAAACAGCTGGAGCTGGAACTACATAATTAACCTTTATAAGGACTGCAGTTAAAATTCAAATCTCCCTCCCTTCTCCACACACTAGCAGAAAATAACCAACAAGGAAGGCTCGCAGCGTTAGTCAGGATGCACAACGTTGGTACAAGGAAAGTTAAGAAGAACAGGCTTGTGCAGCATTAATGATCACGATACAAATTATAGGCTTGTCAACAAGGACACCCCCAAAGAATCTATTACTTGAACTAAGAGTTTGGGGCAGGAGACAAAAAGTGGAGTGTGGGACTAAGGATAGTGGGCACATGGGGTATGGTGGTAATGTCTTTAATCCCAGCACTTGTTAGGCAGAAACAAGTAGATGTCTGAGTTTGAGAGCCAGCCTGCTCTACATAGTAAATTTCAGCCCAGCCAGGGCTACAGCAACAACAATAAATCTAAAGATGGCACCTATGAAAGCAATCAACTATATTAGGAGACATTACCCAGTGCACAGGGAGACAGATGATCATTACCCATGCTGAAAGCAGTAAATTCGGTGAGTTCCAATCACCACTCCAACAGCTGTTGGTGTTTGCCTTTCATTAGATTATTTGGAAGGAGGTTTGAAAGCAATAAGATGATCTAAAAGTTTCAGAGAAGATTCACTTTCTTAAATATCAAAGACAAATTAAAACTGCTCTAATTTTAACAGCATGACAATAGCATGAGAGCAGACAAATCAAGTCAGTCCAGAGAACAGAAACGATGCAAATTCAACTCCGCACAGTGAAAAGCACATGGCAGAAATCATTTTAAAACTAGAAGGGATTTCTTTGGCTTGGTGCTGCGGTCCACCGTGGGTCCACCGTGGCAGGAGGGATAACAGCGGAGCAGCTCTTCTCATGCTGTCCTATCAGGGCGGCGGAAAGAGAAAGGCAGCACGCCTGTTCACGCCAGCAGCCGTCCTCCTCCTTCCCCAGCACGGCCACCCGCAGGTTTCCGCCCCCTTCTTGCTGGAGTGGGACAAGGGACAATTCTGGGGATCTAACCCAGTGCCTTGCATTTACTACCACTGGGGTACATTCTCACCCCTGCTAAGCAGGCCAAAGGAGCCAAAACTCTGACCCCTGGAGTACTGGAACGATAACTGTGACATCTGGTTCTCCTTCCCACCTTCGCCACCTGTCCCTCAGTCTACTGACCGGTGCAGGCTGCAGTCACAGCAGCTCTTCCTCAGTCCTCTCTGGAAACACCCAAAGTGGACTTACTCAGCTCCTAGGCATGGCTCAATCTATCAGGCTGACAGTCAACATTAACTACACAAGCAGCAAGCTAAAACACTAACAGAGTTGCGTCTAAGAGAGACTAGAAAAAGTACTTACAATGCATACTTCCCAAAACGCTAATGTACAAACTAAAAAAATAAGCGCCAGAAATCAATATAAAGTCAAAATACAATAAATAAGATGCGAAGTCTATGAAGAAAAGATTCAAAGAACAGGAAACCAAAATGACTAAAGATGATCAACTTCACTAGAAATTAAAGTAATAAAATTAAATAAAGTTTATATCAAATAAAAGTTTTAAAAAAAACATGAAAACTCAACTTTCAGACAGGCCAATTAGAAACAAGATAAAATTAAATGTAGAAAAGGGAAACATGTGGCAGGTATCAAGTTCTAACTCCCTTTTAGGTCCAAAAGCAACACCTGGCCTTAGACCCTCTGATCCCCTGTTCTCTGGTGTCCGTCTATCCTGGATCATTTCACACTCTTAGTATAAACACTGTGTGCATACATTACAGTATAACCTGCCAAAAGGCAAAAACAAACCTTACTCAGCATGGAAAAGTTAACAGCAGCTCTAAGAAATAAACTAGCTTATATGTGTCACTTAAATGCACCTAGAAAGCAAAGTGGCAGAAAACTGTTAAGGTCATTCTATATAAACGTCTTAGACCAGTGGTCCTCAATCTGTGGGCTGGAACCCCTTCGGGGTTACATATCAGATATTTATATTACAATTCATTACAGTAGCTAAATTACAGTTATGAAGTAGCAACAAAATAATGTTATGGCTGGGGTCACCACAACATGAGGAACTGTATTAAAGGTCGCAGCATTGGGAAGGTTGAGGACCACTGCCTTAGACATACAAAAGCGACAGTGGAATGACCACAGGGCCTTAGGACACTGGGTACCTAGCAGAGGGCAAGACAGTTGAGAAGGAAAGAACTTCAAAGGAAGGAAAGGTCCTGGGAGTCAGGGAGCAAAGGCAAAAGGGTCATCAGCCAAAGCCGGCCAGTGCCACAAAAACAGGCTGAGAGAGTCTCCTGGACCTTGAATCTCCTCGACCTAGCACAAAGGGTACGTCATAATATCTTCTGAACTTCTATGGTATGTGTGAGTCACTGCATTATTTATATAAAATTCTAAAGGCATTTTAAAAAGTACACTTGCTGACAATGACTACCAATTCCAACAGGTACAATGACAACAGCTCGGCAGGAAGCAGCAGATAAACAGAGGCTCTGTCAAGGCACAGATCTGAACCAACACAAAGACATAATTCAGGCGTGCAGCTGTGACCTATGCAGGAGAACAGGTCTGAGCCTCAGTGAGGAAGCAGGAAATTGGGCCTCCAGGCCAGACTGCGAAGGTAAATCAAGTAGAACTAGTTTGTTATCTCAGTCTGGCCTCACCGTGGTTTTTCAGGTGATCTTGAATCTAAGAGGTGCATTCTATGGGTACTGCAAGAGACAGAAAGGCCTGTTACCAGCTCTCAGGGAGTGTGTCGCTAAGTGCGGCACTAAGATGCACACAGAAAACAACTGCAGCTGGCATTCAGAAGAAAAGAAGCCAGCTGGCAGCTGGGGTCGTTCACAGAGGTCTCCTAACTACAGTGGAACTAAAGCTACCTACTAGGTGGCGGACTAAAACACCAAAACAATTTGAAGGAGCAAAGCACACACTATGCAAGAAAACCAGCAGCAGAGATGTAAGCCTCTGGGGAAGAAAGACTGGAGGAAAGCGCTGGACAATTTGTAGGTATTAGAAAGATCAAGTACTCTCGCCATAAAAGAAAAATCTACAAAACCAGGAATCTGAGTTGCACAAAAAGAAGTTGTGAAAGCATATTAAGTGAGTCAAAGGATTCTCCTCAGAGAGCTAAAGCAGCAACTTGCCCATGACAGCACGCCCGGACCACAACAGGTCAGTCAGGACCAGGCTCAGAGCTCCCTCCTCCACTACGGCCTCCTCAAATCCACACCCCATACCCACAAGGGAGTAGCCTTTCCAAGCAAGAGCTGTGACCTCTCATTTCTCTCCTGAATTTGTATCTTATGGGTGCATATGACCCACAAGGCCTAGAACACATACATGCCTGTATCCTATTATAAGAGGTCCTGGGAAACTGAATTCTACAGATTATAGTCTAGCATGCAAATGACGCAGGCAGGCCCTCTGAAATAAACAATCAAAAATATGATCAACATGCACAATAATTATTAACAATAAACTCCAAACACGATTCTCAAGATGACAGTTTCTAAGGCTTGTATAAAATGAATCCTGTTCCTCAGAAGAAAGTGAAGACCACAGTCCCATCAGCTGCTAGACCAGCTCCAATACCAGTGAGTCTAAGTGACAGCCATTTCCTGGGTTTTTCTATAAACAACAGCTACGTTGCACAGGGGAGCAGGAACGAAAAGTATGAAGGAAAATGCGTTAACACGTAAGCATATAAAAAGGAATCTCGCCAGGCCTCTGTGCGGCTTAGACGAGGAGGAGGCACTTGTCTCAAGGCCTGGGACCCAGGCCCCTGCAGGGTAGGGCTGAGGCAGAATTTAACAGTTCTGATGGGTCGCCCATTTGAGACCTAGGAATTCTACCATTTTGTAGCCACAGCAAAGGAGCCTCAATGCCAGCGTACTTCTGACCATCATGTCTGTCATCCCTCCTTATGGGGATGACGCCTATCTTTCTTACGGATCGGCGGGCATCAAAACGGGAAAGGCAGTTTCAATGGAAGTTATTCCACCGCCACAGCAGTAATCAGGGTTTTAATAAATACTGCCCTCAAGGCTTTCTCTTTACCTTGGTAAATGCACTATATTCAGGATCTTTAGTAGAGAATTCTGGAGAGAAAATCAGAACGACGGCTGAATGGTCACATTGATAACTGGACCCCATCAACCCTGTTTGAACTCCTTCACTTCCTCCACATGTATCATGATTTTTAGGTAGTGGAAGGCGATTCCAAGAGCAGAGTAAACAATCAGAGCTCAAATACTGAGTCCAGAATCTTTATAAGTACACTGCATTAACTCATTCAGCAAAACTGCAAAAGCATGTTGTCTGTGTGTCTCTGTCCCTCCTCTCTTTTTCCTCCCCTCCTCACCCATTCTTAGAAATAATTTCACAGATAAGTACAAAGTTTTTGCTGTCTTAACAAGTTCTAAGAAGTATACACTACACAATCGTTTTCTTTCCAGTCTGACTAGACTAGGGTGTAGTATGATATAATCTCGGCTCCAGTTATAGGTCTGGACATGTAAGAACTGTGGGAAAGACTGATCACTCTCATAAGCAAGGTTGTCCTAGGTCTTCGATAAAGTAGGCAAGGCTGGGTGTGAGAAGATGAGGCAGGAGGTTCACTGGGAGTTTAAAGTTTGTCTTTAAGAGAAGCACGCACGCACACAAGAGAATGGGCAAGGATAACTTCTGTCACCAATTAACACTCATAGACAACTGTGTGGCAACTATTCCCTATACAGATCGAACAAGGTGGCTCAGCAGATCAAGGTACTTGCTGACAAGCCTGATCACCTGAATTTGATACCCAGGAAAAGGAAAGAACCAACTCTTGCAAGGCATTCTCTGCACTCTAATTACGTATTCACAAAATTAAAATATAATAAAATTAAACAGTAACAATAATTTCTTCTATTAAAAGAATGTATTCGGGTGCATGTGTAGCACAGTGGTAGAAGACCCAGCTAGCACACACAAGGCCCTAGATTCCATCCCGAGCACTGTCCAAAAAAAGACTGCATTAAAAACATGATTGACAATAAATACAATATATCCAACTTTAGAACATACATTTTCTTAAAATCAGATTACACAATATTTTTCTAGTAGGTTGTTTTGTTACTATGTACTTGGTGTTTTAAATGCTGCTTAGTACACTCTAAAGTATTATGATTCTCAAATTGAAGAGCCAGCCAATTCATACCTCTAGAGGGCAGCATTTATCACAGGACAGACAAGTTTGGAAGAAAGAATTCCATTGTCCAACACACTTAAGAAACACAGAAGGAACAAGCAAGCTTGAGTAAGCTTTGTCAAGAGAGGTCTCAGAACCCTCAGCACACTAACGTGCACAGGGAGCCTTCAGGCGCTAATGAACAGTATATGATCTTCATGCAGTTTAATCTCAGGACTTGCTTCGGGACCAGTGATCCTAAAATTACTGTCAGAAAACACACTACAGAAACAAACTACTGGAGCCAGGCGGTGGTGGCGCACGCCTTTAATCCCAGCACTCGGGAGGCAGAGGCCTTGGATCTCTGTGAGTTCAAGGCCAGCCTGGTCTACAAGAGCTAGTTCCAGGATAAGAACCAAAAGCTTAGGAGGAAACCCTGTCTCGAAAATATATATATAAAAAAAAAAAACTACTGAACCAATTCTCTCAAAAGAAAAGCTAGCAGGTTTCAAGTGCCTCTTCTTTTCTCATGGGCGTACTCCTCTGACTTTAAAGCAAATCCCTAGGCAGCGCCATGTATGTGCAGAAAAGCACGCATGTGGAGACCACAAGGATGACTGGGATAAGCACCGGCAGGCATCAGACCAGGTCATCAGACATGAGGAACTCACTGCCAGGCTTGGTCAAAGGAAAGCGGCAGAGCAAGGAGAGGACGAACGGCTGAGGCTGTGACTACCTGAGATGCTCCCCCTCTAGCTTTAAAAGCACATCACAGAAGGAGCAAGCTTAAAAAAAACAAACTCGAACTAGTGGACATGGAGATCTATTAACAATCTTCCCATAACACAGGTTGACTAGAACTTTATGTGTAACCTAAACAAGTTTCTGAACTTGAGACCTCCACAAGCACACAGACAATAGTGTTTACTTGTGAAGGGGCTGGTGAAGGAGCTCTGCTCCTGGTTTGGTTTGATTACTATCTTTTAAAGCATGTGTACAAGTGTGTGTGCATGAGTGATTTTCACCATGAGCAATGTTTGAATTTTCTTTTAATCTTTCATGGCAATGAGGCATGCTACAAAGAAAATTATAGTACTAAGCAGCTCTTTCCAAGGCTCTTGATTAAAAAGTCCCCCTGGTACTTATTACTCCTATGACATAAGCCTTTTCAAAATTATACATAAAAATAATACTGGTCTTGTCAGTGACTATTAACTGTTTCAGCTGGAGTAAACTTTTTCAATTTTCAATATAAAGTATAATGTAAATATAAAGTATAATGTATTTACTAAAAGATTTTAACAAATAATACAGTATGTGAGGATGCCTACATAAATAAATCACAAGTGGTAACTAAATTCAAATGCCTTTTAATTTTTATTTGAATCATTTTACTATCTTCTGCATTCAATTTAACCATTTATATTCTTAAATGAATGGATGAAAAAGGAAGAGTGGAGACGTAGATGTGGTACGAATGGTATTGGTAGAACACCTGCTCGGGCTGGTCCCCAGCTCTGTTAAACCAGGTACCGTGGAGTAAGCCTACAAAAAGGCCCAAGGTCAAGGTCACTCTCAGCTACTAAACAACAGCCACCTCTGGCATGAAAGACCTTTGTGACAACACCAAAAACCAACAAATCCAAGCCTGAAAAGTTACTTTCAGTTTTAAATGAGTGAAATCACTAGGGAGCCTGCCAATCAGACAAATTCTAAAGAGTTTCCAAGTAAAAAGAAATACTGTCACGGTGCAGAGCCTGCCGTGGTAGCACACAACTGTGATCCTAACACGCAACAGGCTCAAGTAGGAGGACTGTGAGCTGGATGCCAACCCGAGCTGATCAGCAAAACCAAGTAATGATTATTAACAATGACATAGACCTTACTAATATCTCACATATCTCAAAAATATGAGATGGGTACTAAAAATAAGCTGTATCAAACCAACTGCCCCAGCTATGCGAGGAATATACAAGCAGAAACCAATGTCTCGCTGATTGTTCCCCTGTGACACACACTGGGAATGCCTGTGCTCAGTCTTCTGAGGCAACTAGGAAAGCTCATGGGTAGAGTTCATAAGTCCGGTAAGTCCAGGCCAATCCTCGCCATTCTGTGGGAAAGAAGGTAATACAGAGTCATTTAAAGATCTGTGCTTTTTGCTCACTGGTTGAGCTGTGTAAGAATTCCACAAAAACTAACTCCACAGTTAACACTAATGAAAAATGCAACGTTGTCCGATATTCAACAAGGAAGAAAGCAGTGTTTCTCACTGAAGATGGACACACTGAACTGAAAAATCCAGAAATGAGAGTTCAACATGACCTGGCTATCTCAGACATCAAGGTTGAAGTTTCCCTAACACAATCAATAATCAAGATTCCATCCTTTTTTCTAACAAATTCACACACAAATGTTTAATTAGAATCGTTAAACAAATCAGTCGCAAAAATGACAAGATACAGTTGAAGAGCACTTGACTAACACTGAAAGGTAAGAGTCGGTGGCACCTGCCCCCAATTTGCATAATCTGAAGCAGACACCAGGAGCAACAGCTTCTCCAACTTCTGTATGCATCAAGATCACCTGGGGAGCAAGCAAAGGAACCGCTCTCTGGCTGGGGTCTGTCTGTCTGCACCCACTCTGAACTGAGGCTGATGCTGCCAGAGCAGTGGGCACACTCAGAACCACAGGAAACCAGAGTTTAGAGACGAAGCTGGGATAAATGGATGGGAATAGGCCGGGAGTCCTGACGCCCTGTCCAGGGCAGAGCACACCCTGGCGTCCCTCTCCTCTCCACCTGTCCAGACACTGCACAGGTCAAGCTGCAGCTCACCACAGATAGGAAATAAACTGAGAACAAACACTTGCTTTAAACACCAAAGCAGCAGGGGAATGAAATCTACTACAGGCGCTGTGAAGCCTGATCTAAAGTATCCTGTAGACCTGGGGACACGGCTCAGGAAAGGAGCACAGGAGAGCACGGGAGGCAAAGGAGACTCCCAGTGACTTCCTCCGGCCTTCACATGCCCATGTGCAGGCGTGCACACTTACATACACATGCGCAAGCATCACACACATAGAGCACACACCACACCAAACCACACAGAGACTCTAGAAGATTTAAACATGACACCTAAGACATGGAAGTGAACGAGGAGAACCTAGAAACAGTCTAGACTTCCCTTGAGGAAAAACTGAAACTATTACAATATAATAAATAAATGAATGACCTAACCATTTCTATACCATATTATATCAGAAACAAACTTTTAAAAGAGCTTCTTAAATTTTTGTTACCAAATACTTAACAAAACCAAAGAAAGATATAATTCCCACGGAATAGCATGTAAAGCAATGTTCACATGTAGAAAACTGCTCCATGATTAAATGTACTGGGGAGCAAAGCCCCTCACAAAGACAACATTGCCTACAAACTAGAGTCTGTACAGACGGGCCACATGTCCAAGTCATCCAAAGTCACTCTGCACAAACATTCTTAAAATACATTAACAGGGAGGAAAATGGAAGGATTTCATTCTACAGTAAAATACAGCGAGCTTCCTTGCTGAGACAGTCGACTTCGGGCCTAGGGCAGAAGAAAGAACGTGATGCGCTTGGGACAGTTTGTGCTGCTGCTGTATCTGTCTCTGTCCTCAAACGGTGATGGAGACACCCTCAACAGGCTCCTGAATCCCAGATCTAGGATGACCGAAGCACCAGTATGTCCCTCAGAAGAGACAGCGGTTCCCTAGAGGAGAGAGGCTGGAGACAGAGAACAACACTGGGCAACACTAAACCATGGTGAGAATACAGTAATAACTCAACTGCAAAGTGCTTTCCCCATAGGACACTTAATCACAAGGTTTACATGCAATTAGTATGCAGGCCTAGTATCAGCCTCACCAGACTAACAGTGCTGACAGCTCCAGGAGATGGGCACACCAACCCTCTGTGCCATCCGGTAAGACGCATGATACCGGTAATCTCCGCAGTAATCTCACCCAAGGACAATCGCCAATCACTGAAACATATCATACCACGCAAACAAAAACTGGAGGTAGTCAACAAGATTACTGACCAGTAAAAGTCTAATAATATTAAAAGGCAAGGGTTTTGGAATTGTTTCAGGCTGAAGAAAGTTAAGGACACGTGGGAGATGTGGATTGGATGAAACGTCTACCATAGTCTCAGGCATTAGCGCACTGGATCCCCAAGTTTGCGGCATTGTGTGGGTAGGTAAGGGGTGGAATCTGAAAATAGAAAACTCACATGTACCCAGTCCATTCTACCTTGCACTTGTAGGTCATGATGGAAGCTCTCAGCTTCCAGCTTCAGCAGCCATGCCTGCCAACTGCCATGCTGGCTCCCACCATGACAGTGGTGGGATCCTTACGCCTCTGGAACTGTAAACCCAAATAGAATCTTTCTTCTCCCAGCTGCCTTGGTCACGGTGTTTTATCACACAATAGAAGTAGCTAATAGAGCAGCAGGTCAATATGACTCACGAACGATTGTTAGATCTGGGCCCAAAGAAAACACAGCAGAAAGCTACTGGAGCACTGTGAGTCTGGCCTGGGTGAGGTAACAGTATTATATCAATGCTATTTTCCCGGGTTTGATCACGCTAACGCGTAAGATGTTAACACTGAAGGAATCAAACAGGGGACATGTGGGAATTTAGTCTTTGTTGTGTTTTTCTGAGTCTGAAGGGGTGGATGTGGCTCACTGGTGAGGCTGTGTCTAGCATGCACAAAGTCCTGCACTCCAACGCTGCAAACAAAGCCGGTGAACCAGCGCAGTCTCGTTTCTAACTCCTGTCAAAATGCAGCAGAACTGCAGAGGAGCTGTCCCAGCAACTCAGAGTCTCACGGTGACAATCGACAGGAAGGGTTTGGAAGGCGACACGAGGCTGATGAGCCTGAGCATCACTGCTTCCTGCATAGAAGATGGAGCAGAGAAGTCAAAAGTTGGATGCTGAGGCTGGGAACTCTGCAGGTCAGAGCACTGGTGCTCTTCCACAGGACCAGAGCTCAGTTCCCGACACTCCCATCTGGAGGCCACAGCCACTGTTCCTTCCAGTCCCGGGGACGGGGCACCCTCTTCTGGCCTCCAGAGGGACATGTGGTTGCATGCTGTTATATAACCCCATCTGAAATTCTCACAGTGACGGGAGCACTCCTTTGAGGATTGCTGAGGCTGCTTTCTGAGTCAGTGATTACACACAACGTAGGACATCACCACAGCCCCTCCACAGTGACAGTGGTCAGCAGCAGTCTTCCCTATCAACAGGCAGGCCCAGACATGCAGAGCCCTCCACTCAAGACGTTTCAAAGGCTTCATGCTGTTCAACCAGATACCTCAAGTCCCTGCCATGCCTCCCCCACCATGATGGACTCTATCGCTTCTTAAATCATGACCCAAAATAAATCCTGTCTTCTGTACTCTGTTTTGTTGAGTACTCTGTCACTGCGGTGGGAAGAGCAACAGGCTCTTCCTGAACTTCCCTCAGCCTGCAGGATGCTCCTCAGCTGAGGAAGGAGGACCAGCTGAACAGACTCGGGTTTCTAGGAAGGCTGTCAGCTGCTGAGTTTGGAACCACTGCTTATGCAGCACTAAAAGGCAGGTGATGTCTCAGATTTGAGGAAATACAGCTTATTTCCTTTTAATGCTGCCCATCTTCATCACTAAAGCAAACTCTAACATCACCTCCCCATAAGTGACTAATTCAATTTCCCTAGTGTAAGAAAGTCTTTGTAACTTGTCAGGCTGCATTTCCTCCATCAACTGTGAGCACAAACAAGACTATAGGCTTAGTGTGCACCCATCTGCCTTCCTAAGCCGATGAGGGGGAGGGAAAGGAGGAGAGAAGTACAAAGAGAGGGGAAAGGGAAAGAAGGGGGTAGGGAAGGGAAGTACTCTTGGTTCTCATCCACCCGTACAAGAATCAGCAAACGGTAGAAAAACTAATCCAAGAACTTCAGGAAACTCAGTTATTTAAGAAAAAAAAATGTGTGTGAGTGTGTGTGTGTGTGTGTGTGTGTGTGTGTGTGTGTCAGGAGCACATGAGTATCGGTGCCCCGGGAGCCAGTTACAGGAGGTTATGAGCGGGTCATCTGGAGGTGCCTTGCATACAAGTGCGCCTATGGCGTCATCTCTCCACACACCCCCATTTCCATTTCGGTACTTTTTCATCTTTAACGGAACATTGAACTAGGACTCGACTCTTACACGTAACCTCCGATAAAATTTTACAAAAGCACAGAGTTTCAAATTCTCATATAGGCAAAGTTTAAGCATATGCAACACTACTGTCTAAAAAGTGCAGGGCCCTGGGTTTCATTTCCACTAATGAAATAAAAAAACAAATAAAACATTTAAAAACCAATGCCAAGGCTTAGCTCTCTGTAAGGTAATAAAATTAAAATGTGAAACTTTTAAATCTCAAACATATAAAAACAGTAGTACAGACATCAGAAGTACTTCTTAAATGAAAGTATCAATAATGCATAGAGTATGGACTTAGTCTAGACCAAGTAAAAAGTGACATTGTTTAAATGGCCAAAAAGAAATTACATTAGGGAAATATTCCACAAAACCACTTACTTAAATAACATACACAAAAGATTAACAAGTATTAATTCTCAAATTTCTGCTATGTTTCACACACATCCAATGATAATTTTCAAACAGTAAACGAATCTCCTCCTCTGAGAATGCCAGCAAGTGCCTAGAATCCCAGCAGCAGTCAGAGAGAGGCAGAAGGGCCAGGAGTTCAAGGTCAGCCCAGACTACCTGCAATCTTGCCCTAATTAGCTAATTAAAACTTTAAAAATTACTGAGTATAAAATTGACAGAAGTCCCTTCGCTCCACCCCCATTTTGGCAGTGGTAGGCGTGGAACCCGAAGCCGTGTCCACCTCAATGAACTCCTACAAGTGAAGGGCAAAGTCTCGACACCTGGTCTAAAAGTGACTGAGAACCATGGCTATGTAAAGCCATTCAAACACAGCTTAAATTTCACAGTTTGAAAAGGGACACATACCTGGGAACGGCTTTTCTATGAGCCTGCCATTGCCCTTTGACAGAATAAAATCCTACAATTTCTTCTCCTATGATAGTACAACTTACCATGTAACACAGTTTTGTGATCTGTTCAATTCTCTCAATCCGCTTCCTCTAGAACATGTGACAACGTGAGAGATAAACTATAAATAGTGAACGTGAAGTCTTCAGACAATGACGGACACACAGCAAACACTCCCTAAGGACTAATGATGGCCATGATGACACTTATCACATGACCAAATCTATATGCTTGTCTCCTAAGTCACACAATTCTCTCTTCTAGCTAATTATCTCTAAACACCTTGGGCAAGTCTGAGGCTAAAATCAATCGCTAAAAGAAAAAGGGGCATAGTGGCAACTTCCTCACTTCCAACTGAGCTCTGCCTTCTTCCAAGTCTCAGATGCCTCAGCTATGGGCAATAACTGAAAATACATATTCATTAGGTTTTGCCCTAAGTTTTATTTAGCATTATTATTTAATCACAGCTCTCAAGTAATATAAGACTAACAGGACAACGTTCAAACACAACACCACGAATAAAGAAAGCAATCAATCAAAATCATCTTGCAGCCCTTTTTAGATCAACATTTCTTAAACTGTAGGTCATTATTCATCAGGGTCACAGAGCTCAGTGTGGAGGTCATGAGAAATTTGGCAATGTTAAGTTTCTGAACCTGCACTGTCTGAAAGTTGATTTAAAATCAGATGCTGAATGACTCTGAGTAGCGTGTGCCCACTGTACCAGGTGACTTCACCGAAGTGTTGGCTCTGAACACGCCAGCACTGTGCACTGTGCACGCCATGCCATACCATGCAGCACAAGCCCACACTGCCTAAAATGTGTTGGGTCAGATTTGAGATCACTGTGACATGCGGTGTTTTTACTGTCCATAAAAAGTTTCTTGCCCTTACAAAAACACAATGATTTAATTATGGAAAACAAAGACTTTTAATATATTCCTACCAGTATTTCTCAGAATGCAAGTAACAAATTAGTGTATCTGTTGATTATATTGTATTAGAATGTTTGCTTTGAAAAACAAATTGCTCGCTCAAGTTTCATTTCAAAAAATTATTCAGTGAATTTTGGCTTAAAATTAGAACAAAATTTCCAACAATTTCCGAAATTGCCCTAAACATACTACTGCCGCTTATACTACACAATTAAGCAAAGCAACATTTTCAGCACTAACAATTATAGACTCAAAATATCAATCAGCTCTGGAAAATGCTGAAAATGTCTATGCCCTGTAGATCAAATATTCAACTACGATTAATTCTTTATGTAAAAATTAGTAAGCATTTCTATCATATTAGTATGTAAATTTATTTGTCTTTAATAATGATATAACCAAAGAATTGCTTTAAATTTTATTTACTGACAGTAAATGATTTAATTTGTATATATATTTCAAATATCTATACCCAGGGCTGAATATAAATCTCTTAGTCAAAGGCAAACAAGCTTAAGGAAAACTTCAGGATGCCTGTGTTGTATCAGAACCGTACCCTGAATCATGAGAGGCCAGCGTGAAGCGCGGCTCTCCCAGGTGTGCAAAATACTGAGAACTCAAGAACAATTGCAGTGGGTTTTTGATCCTACTGCACGTACTGGCTTTGTGGGAGCCTAGGCAGTTTGAATGCTCACCTTAGGAGACCTGGATAGAGGTGGGCAGTCCTTGGGCTTCCCACAGGTCAGGGAACCCTGATTGCTCTTCGAGCAGATGAGGGGGGGGGGGACTTGATCGGGGGAGGGGGAGGGAAATGGGAAGCGGTTGTGGGGAGAGGCAGAAATTCTTAATAAATAAATAAATTAAAATAAAAAAAAAAAAAAAACAAAAGAGAAAAAGAAAAACCCTAAAAAAAAAAAAAAAAAAAAAAAAAAAAAAAAAAAAAAACCTGTTTTAGCTCCAGATGTTCCTGAGAAATGAGGGAGGAAGAAAGTGCATCGAAACTATTAACTATGAAAACTCGTTTCTTGGGCTGTAGAGATGGCTCAGTGGTTAAAAGTGCTGGCTGCTCTTGTAGAGGTCCCAGTTCAGTTCCCAGTACCCATGCTGGATGGTTCACAACCATCTGTTAACTCCAGCTCCACAGGACTGGATGCCGCCCTCTTCTGGCCTTCACAGGCACTTGCATACACGTTGCATACACAGACACACATACACACACACAGGTGTAAATTAAACAAGAATATAAAATTTGCTTCTAATTCACTCCCTAAAAATTTGCAGACTACCTCTGAGATGCATACTAAGCACCTGAGTTTACACGTAACAACAAAGCTTACAGGTTAGAGACTGCTGAAAACATCTCTTGTTTTGTTCTCTTCCAGTCTTTGTTCATATACCATACACCACAACCATGCAGCAGGAATGTTAAAGAATTTGGGGGAGAAGAGATTCACTACACAAAGTAAATAAGACATGGCCTCTACCTTCAAAGAAAGTAAAGAGAAAAACAGAAAATCACATCAGACACTGAAAAGAAAAAATAACTAACTCTACTTAACAATAATCAATAATCAAGGCATGTTTCCTCAGACGACCTTTAAGTGGGGTCCCAAAAGAAGAAGCCTCAAGGCAGAGGAATAGCAGGTGTCCGTCCAGTCTGCCTTCTGAACCTGTGAGCTCCATATCCACAGATGCAACATCCTCAGCTGAACTCAAGATCAAAACATGAGAGATAGAAATAAAAATGCAGAAAGTGATGTTGGAGCTGAGAAATGCTCAATAGTAAACAGCTGGCCATGCAAGTATGAAGATCTGAGTTCAGACACCAGGAAGAAGGTTAAACCAGCCACTAAGCTCAACACTGGGATCCCTAGAACACAGTGGCCGCCGGACTACCACGGCTGGTGAGTTCCAGGTTCAGGGGCAGACTTGCCTCAAAAAGTCAGGTAAAGAACACAGTAAGACATACTAGATGTCAACCTCTGATCTCCCCCCAAAACACACACACAGCTATGTGCAAATGCACAAGCATAGACACACACACAAAAAAAACTGTTTTGTGTAACTGAATACACACATTTTCCTTTTCCTGAACATAGGGTTTAACAATTGTTTACATCACCTTTGTATTGTATTAGCTAGCAGTAATATTAACTATCTAGTATTACTAGATAGTTAGAGACAAATAGTCAAGGTGATGCAGCTGCTTAGAAGCTGTCTGGGGGGTTCTGGGACCCATGCTGAGGGACAGCTGCACACACACACACACGTACATGTGCAAGCAACTGTGAAGTTCCCATAGTGCAACTGTGAAGTTCCCATAGTTTGTATACCTGGAACCACAGCCAGTCTTTCGCATACAAGTGGTAAAAAGCATATGAATGACAAACTGAAAAGATGTGACTAGTTTCTTGATTTTCACCAGATAGTAACAAGCAATACCATGTCCAAGAGAAAATCTGTTCTTCCAGTTCCACTACAGGAGGGTGTGGCTTAGCTGTCTCCCAGGACCTGGGGCAGTAAAGGGAAATGTGCAGGCAGATGGATAGGGTCGGTGCTAGAAAGGCTACTGGCCAAGAGTCCACAGAGGTGAAAACAGGAGAAAAGCAAAGACCTAAGATGACAGGGAACAGCAAGATTTAACTGTAAACAATGATTAAAAATTAAAAAGAAAAAACAGACAGGAAAGCAAGTTCCTACATTAAAAACTCCTTGGCTTGGTAAGTGATGAAACAAGAGGAGAGGACACACGGTCCAGGTTCCCAGCAGACGATTTTCCTCACCTGGATGTGTGTAGTTCCTTTTAATGAACGTGTCACTCACAAAACACACACCCTGGCATTCGTATCTCACAAGCCCTCAGTTCTCAATATACTTTTACATGAACAGCTTACCACATGAAAAATTAGTAAATCTGCTAGAAAGGAAGTTTTCCCAGTTCTGGAAGAGCACAGGCACTTTTTGATTATTTTTGAAGGAACTGCTCTTTCACCTTAAAAAAAAAAAAAGTGTTATCAAGTGATTTCCCTGTGTCTTAGAGAATAAATGTTAAATAAGTCCTATCCAAGTTTACCTTTATCAATAACCAGTTCGTATACAGAATCTTACTGGTAAAATATCTTACACAAAGCATACATGCAAATGAGAGAGTGGAGGCCTAATTACTAAGCAAGGTCCCCAACACTGGCATTATTGGTATTTTAGACCAGATAACCCTTGCTTTGAGCCCCGTCCTATATATTGTTTATATCAGCTTCTATTCATTAGAAGAGTATTCATTACAATAGCAGCAGTTAATTAGTTCATCTTCCCCACTCCCCACCCCCACCACTGCCCCTCCCTTCTCCCTTCAAACAGCTGTAAACATCAGAAACACCTCCACGGTTACAGATGAGTTACTACATGCCAGATACGCTCTGTGACCCTCATTTTTCCTAAAAACATATATCTGCGAGGTCGGTGTATTTTCCCCACCACAGATAAACTGAACAGACAGTTGAAAGAACTTGCCAAAGTAAGTGTGAGCACCTGTGTTTGCACCCACACAACAGCGGCTTGAGTTCCTGCTCTGTGATCGCTGCTAATTACACCATCACATTTTTCATGGAAGATTTTAAAAGTCATACAGGAACATAAAAAACTAAGCATTTACATAAAAGGCCTAAAACTGCAAGTATTGATAAAGATGGAAGTGCAACTGTAAAGCCTCCCAAACCCAGCAGAGGATAAACTGCCCTTCGGCACTAAGGTCACAGCCGCAGCAGCCAGAGTGGGTAAGGGAAAGCGAAACCACCACTGGTGAAGCTCTTCTCCACTGTGTCTCTCAGACGTCCACAGCACCCACCCCTCCAGCAAGTACTACCCTTTACTCCCAAGGAAGCTCAGCTTAGAGTGAAAAAGTGGTTTGTAACCTCAAAAGGTTCACAATTTAATTGAAGATATAAGGAAAAAACTTAATGAGACTAATCAAGCTAACTATTTCAGTTAAAGATAATGAAGAGGGAGGAAATACAAAATGGGAAAGCGCCACATTAAATAGGGAGTGTATATGAGAAGAGGTTTCGTTGAACCGTCTCGAGAATGACAGAGATGAAAGGCAAAGCTGGGAAGCTGCGGAGAGGCAAAAACACCAATAAAATAAAGGAGATTAAAAGGAAAAGCCTGAGCTAGCCAGCTTAAGAGGTAAGTCGAGGCAAAGATGAACACCTTGAGGCTGCCTCAAAAGCTCAGGGTGTGCGCTGTGCTCAGGGTGTGCGCTGTGTTCACTGTGTTGTGCTCAGGGTACTCCCAATGAGGAGCAGCAACACAAATGGGGAAACACTAAGCGGTCTGATTAATGTCAGCTTCCACCACACTAAGTCCGCCAACCCAATTCTTAATTTGTTTTGCTCTATTGTGTATATCTTGCCTCCTCCAACCAAAGGTTAAGTTTCAAGCAAGGAGATATTTTTATGCTCTGTTCACTTAGATCAATGCCTGGCACAGTAGATGTTCAGTAAATATCTTCTACTGAAAAGACAATATTCAAAATAGGACCACATTCAAGAACAAAGATCACAAACGACATCAGCTCTCAAAAGGAGAGCAACCGCACAGAAACATAGCTTACTACTGCTCTGTGCATCACTACAGCAGCCAGCATTTCCCGAGCTGAGCCAGACGCTGTGCTGGAGGAGTCCATGCAGAATGCCACTCAGTCCTAATTACTCTCTGAAGCCCCGGGTACTATTATCATCACCACAGTTTGACAGGAAACTCATTGAATAAACAATTTGCCCAAGACCACAAAGTAGCAGAGCAGGAACTTGGGCCATCTACTCCATGTCTGCCTCACTTAGTCGTACAGGATTCCCAGCCTCCTCTTATGTGGGGCTAGAGAATAACACAGCACGTCCAGGATGGCAGTGGAGGTAAGACTCTTTGCCCAGACCTTCCCCTATCAGGTATGGTGGAAACTTTCCCACCCTGGAACACAATGATTAAGCATACAGATTAGAAATTCAATAGTTTTAAGAATCCAGATGTTGAAAAACCATGAACAAAAATCAATCTTCTAATCAACATTTCAGAGAGTATCAGATAACAACTGGTAACACCCCAAGTCCACGACCCAAAGAAATCAAAGGGTGTAACTTCTGACTAAGACTTCCCAAGTCTGCTTCTCAGCCCTCCCTCATCTGCCCTGACGTCTCTCCTACCCCTGTCCATTCCACCTCTCCTCTCCTACTGGATGACTTTCATAACAAATTTAATTATCTGCTTCCTGCTACAAATTTCTCAATCCAGTAAATTAAAATCTTATCTTTCTCAAGGAAAACAATCCCACCTGTATAAGATCCAGGGAGAAGGGCCCACACGCGCTGTAAGCATTCGAAAAATCTTACCAGCAAATTCACAGCTAAGAGCCACCGAGCACACATGAGTTCTTAGAGACAAGTCCCCCTCTTAAGTCTAAGATCCTTCTTGAAAAATAACTGAAATGGAAAGAAAGCTGGAGACCTAACTCCAACTGCTACCAACAAGAAAAAGCTAAAATCCTGGAAATCTTAAAAATTAGATCTTCATTAAATTAGCCATCCATCTAATCAGACATCAACTTTCAGATAAACTAACCTAATTTTTTTTTAAAGATTTATTTATTTATTATGTATACAACATTCTGCCTCGATGTATGCCCACACGCCAGAAGAGGGCACCAGATCTCATTACAGATGGTTGTGAGCCACCATGTGGTTGCTGGGAATTGAACTCAGGACCTCTGGAAGAGCAGCCAGTGCTCTTAACCTCTGAGCCATCTCTCCAGCCCCAAACTAACCTAATTTTATATTTACAACAAAATCTAAAGGAAATTTGACTAAAGGAGAAAATAAAACAAAAGACCAGAGCTAACAAGATCATCACTGCTAAGAAATGTCTCCATCTTTTACCTCACATGAGGGTTCTTAAATACTTAAATATATAATTCTGTTAAATAAAACAGTTAAAAGCATAACCAAATGGCTCTCAAGTCATAAAAACCTTCCAAATACACAAACATGGGAGGAATTAGAGAGATGGGTTGAGGTCAAGAGCAGACGCTGCTCTTGCAGAAGACCCAGTTTGGTTCCCAGCACCCACATCAAGTGACACCTCTGGCCTCTCCAAGCATCTGCACCTAAGTGGGCATATCCACACATATATATATACACAAATATATATATATATATATATATACATACACATAATTAAAAATAATATAAATAATTATATTATAATATAAATCTTCTTTTAAAACCATTAAGAAGCATTTATTTCTTATATGCTGATAAAACCAACTTTTCTAGACTTGAAGAAAAAGTATTTCTGAATCCTATCTTGTATTTAAGGAACGTTAAACACACATAAATCACTTTATGAAAACAAGAAGTAAAATTAGGTATCTACTAATAATATGTTCACCTAAATAAAGATATTTCCATCTCAGTTTGAAATGTAACTGATACAGATAAATCTATTCAGCTTTGCAAGTCCCCAAAGCTTTCTATTTCCAGAGTTAAAAAGGCAGGAAGTAAAGAGTGAGAAGAACTGATAACTGAATTGCATTCCAGGATTTCTCAGTGGGCAACTTGAAACATCATCACTATCAAGAAAAAATAAACACTAATTATTTAAGAATAAAAAATAAAGAATAAAGCTGTTCCATTCGGTACTAGTGTCTTTGGAAATGAAAGTCCAGTGTTGTTTTAAAAAATCTTGTCTATAGGTAGTTGTCATTTCTCTTTTGTAGTCCTTTAAAACAAGACTACAAACTCAAGGGCTCATTTAAATGTTGAGCAAAAACAATGCCTGATTCTGACCTGCTACCATGCCACACATTAAAAGACAGGAAACTTGGCAAATTAACATCAGTGAATATGAGCTCCACACAGTTTCAATTCTCTCTCTCTCTCTCTCTCTCTCTCTCTCTGTTTTTTCGAGAAAGGGTTTTTCTGTGTAACAGCCCTAGTTGTCCTGTAACTAACTCTGTAGACCAGGCTGGCCTCGAACTCACAAAGATCCACCTGCCTCTGTCTTCAGAGTGCTGGGATTAAAGGCATGTGCCACCAACGCCAGCTCAATTCTCTTCTAATCACAGCAAATCTCATGAAGAATGCGCTTTCCGCAGTGAGCCGGTGCTGAAGAAGTGGCCTGTCCAAAGTCATGAAGCTGAGAATCGCACTCCCCATCTCACTGGGCCTTTGGCCCCCAAGTATGAATGTGCATTCCCAGGTAAATGAGACATGAGCTAGCAACTTGTGGCCGGGTCCAGGAATGTTTTCAACCACTGGTTGTAGTAGTTATAAATTAACTCAGTACTTTTGGTGAAGCAAATTCTGAGACCTGGGACACCATACCAAGTTCTATCACTCCTTAGAGTCTCCTAAAAAGCAGACCTAAAACATCAACCAACTATATATATACATTCTTCCAACAAACAAGCATCTGGCCTTGCAATGGCACCTACAGCGTGGTCAGTACTGAGAAGTGGAGTCTGGTGGCACAGGCCTACACTACTCCCAGCACACAGTCCTTGGGAAGCTGACAGGAAAGGCTTAAAAAAAAAAAAAAAGCACTGTGGGATGTGAAAGCCCTAGGCAAACACAGTGTGTTCAGTGGTGATCTCTCAGAGATAAGGCTAAGGTGAAATGGTGTTAACCTTATTTTAGCTTTTAAGATTTACAAATATTAGAGCAGCCATATAGCATAGGAAAAGGTTTCTATCACAACATACCAGGTAGACAGATGCACAGAGGGGGTCCTTCCAAAAGCCACCCAGATTTCCAGTAGCAAAGGGAACACAAGAACCTGACTGAGGCACAGCTGTGCTGTAGGTCTGATGGGGGAGGAGCAAATGACAGCCGAGCAGCAAGATCTGTGTGTTTCCACCTGCTGCAGGGAAGACCACGCAACAGAGCACTGGTTCTTGTGATTCCTGGCTAAGCTCACTCTGTTAGAGAAACTTACGAAATTTACAGGAATATTTTAGAAAATTTTTCTTTTAAATTAATCTTTCTACTGTCCCAGAGCTCAGTGAGAACTGCAACAGTTTCTCAAGGATGTCATGATCTCAAAGTATCTTAGGAATAATTTTAAGTATATTTATATGGAAACATGTAATTACTAGAATATGTATGAACATCATGTTCATTTAAGAAATATACTCCATTTGAATATGATATGAAAGGTATTATAAGAAACTATAGGTGAAGAAGCATGGAAAATAGTAAAAATCTGATTGTATATTTTCAGGCCTATTCCAGAATGGTTTTATACTAAAAGGTTAAAGTCTCAAAATAGAAAGATATTATAGCAAGAGTTCACTATTTGAAAACAAATTTACTCATCTATTTGCAAAGCTAATGAACACACACCAAAAAGTTCAGCTGGTCTACTAAGTATTGCTAAAGTAAAATATCTATTTGAAATCCTTGCAGACATGAGAGGAACGCCTATGGCTTTTAACTTTGCCGCCCATCCATTGATAAAATCACTTTAAAGTGCCAAATGTTTAATGTAAGACTTTTAAAAGATAAAACAAATCCAGGCATAGTTGTAAATACCTATAAACGCAGCACCCCAGAAACTGAGGCAATAGCATCTCAAATTTAAAACCAGAATGGATTATAGCAAGGGTGACTGTCTCAAACACACACATACACACAGCCCCACAAAAGAAAAAAAAATACTAAGCGTACTTTACAGTGACCCTCTCAGAAAAACTAAAATTGTCAAACTACATGCTTTTTCATTCAAAGAGAAAAAGAGAAAACAAAATATCAATTACAAATACAGAATGAACAGTTCACACTCTATTAATCTGCAGATTAAACCAACCACAAATGGAAACTATCCAGGAAAAAAAGAATTTAGTAAATTTGTAGACTTTTTATTGTAGTCCCCTACATTATATAGTATAGCAACTGTTAACTGTTTATATTGTATTGTGTATTACAAATAATCTAGAGGCTAATTTTAAAGTACTCAAGAAGATACATAGAATATGTAATATATTTTATGTTATATGTAAATACTTTTTATCATATCATTTATGGGAGGCACACATAACACTGCATATTGTGGAAGTCAGAGGACAACTTTTGAGAATCATGTTGGTTCTAGGGAAGAAACTCAGGTCTTCAGGCACGGTGGCAAACCACCTCACTGGGCCCTTTAAATATTTCTTTTATGTAAGAGGCTTAAACATCCCCAGGTTCTGATATCTGCAGGGTTCCTATGATACAGAGGGGTCACCACAGTAAATACAGCTTTGAAACTAACTGAAAAGGAATCACAGTTGCACTGTACTGTACAAAAAAAAAAGGGGGGGGGGGGGAGATCAGGAAACAAAGTTGGTAAGACTGGGTAAATATACTATCATCTAACACAGGTATCAGTGTTTGCTGACATAGGAAACAGTGTTTTAATGTTAGTTGTAGCCAGGTGTGGTGATGCATGCCTTTAATCCCAGCACTCCAGAGGCAGAGGCAAGTGGATCTCTGTGAGTGCCCAGGCCAACCTGGTCAACAGAGTGAGTTCCAGGACAGCCTACATAGCTATATTACTACATAGCAAGACCCTGTCTAGGAAAAATCAAAATCAAAACAACAAGCAAGCAAACAGAAAACATTAGCTGTAACATTAAAACTTGCACTAAGTGAATAGCTAGTCCTTTGTAGACAATACATTTGCAATATATTTACTCTTAAAGATAGCAATGTTGTTTAAAATATACATTCCAATTACTTAAGTGATTTACGATATAACAACACTTAAACAAAATGGAAAAAATTTTGAACTAAATTTTTTCGCCCTTTTTGGCTCTTCAAGACAGGGTTTCTTTCTGTGTAGCCCTGGCAGTCCTGGAAATCACTCTGTAGAAAAGGCGAGCTTGAACTCATAGAGATCTGCCTGCTTCTGCGTCTGGAGTGCTGGAACTTAAGGTGTGGACCACCATGGCCTGTCTGGACTAAATTCTTTATACTGATTTACTTATGAGATCATGACTTCAAGAGGTGGACGCATTAAACCTTAACATTTCTTAGAATCAGACTTGACATCTTTGTCTGATTTAAAACAATTTGAATGCTTTTAATTTCACATTAAAAGCAAATGCTTTACAATTTATTTTCAGAACCTTTCAAAAGTAAGCTTCTACCACTGGGGGATGTAGCTCAGTGGTAGAATGCCTGATTAGCATGCATCATGCTTCCGAGTTCAAATCACAAGTGGGGGGGGGGACTTACTCCTTCACAAATTCTTTTAGCCGTAATACAAAACGAGTATTTCCTCTGTGTCAGCTGTGGAGAATTGGATGAGAACGACCCATAGGCTCATATTTGAATGACTGGTCTCCAGTTGGTAAAAACTATTTTGGAAAGACTAGGAGGTGTGGCCTTGTTGAAGAAAGTTTATCACTGGGTGGACTTTGAGTTTCTTTCGTGCTTGTGGGTCATACCTGAGCTCTCGTACTTCTCCAGTGTCATTGCCTGCCTGCTGCCATGCTCACCCACCATGGTTACAAATTCACCCTCTGAAACTGTAAGCAAAACTAAATGGGTGTGTGTGTGTGTGTGTGTGTGTGTGTGTGTGTGTGTTCTGCCTGGGTCATGAAGCTTTGTCACAGAAATAAAAAAGCAACTAAGATGTCAATTACGGCATTTTTAAACATGGTTCTCATCTTTTTAGATCCATTTAGATAGAATCATGTCTGCTTCTTAGTCCATTCTTCTCAGCACTATGAAGGCAAATCATTCCAAAGCAGCCCAGAGGATCACATCGTCTGGAAAACAGAATCCACGTAAAATGGCCAGTTTGGCTTCCTAGTTTAATGTAGCTCACTTTACATGCTGGTAGATTTAACTGTCCTCTGCCAGGGGATTACAGACTTCAGCCCACAGACCCAACCCCATCAACTTCTTGTTTTTATGCATGAGATCCCATTGGAGCAGTAATAGCTCAGTCCATTATCATCTACAGCTGCTTTTACATTGCGGGCACAGCGCTACAAGCTGTGACAGAGTATGCTGACCCACACGGAAAGGTTGCCAACCCCTCCTATGTCCCAATGGCCTTCTCCAAGAATCATCTTCACAGTATATTTAAATGAGCTGCTGCTAAGCCACACACACTCTGGAGCCCTGTGGTGCTAAGACACACACAGATACAAACCCTCAAGGTTCTCTTATTAACAGCAAAACTGCCACAAAAAGAATATAGATGTCGCCATTCCCCACAACGGAGTCCCACCATATTAGTAAATCATGTTAATGCTAAACCGTTGCCTTTTAAGAACACTTAAGCATATCTTTGCCATGTAAGAAATGGGGAAAGTAAAAAAAATAACAAACTATATAGCAGATATTCCCAATCACTGTCTCCTCACCTTAACATCAGGGTAGACCTACCTCCTTGCTTAAAAATATCGATTCCTGGATTTCTGCCAACTGGACATTGTCTTAAGAAGCCAAAGTAGCTTTGGAAAGCACTGAATTCAAACTAAGGAACAGAAAGATGATTATGTGTTTCTATTCCCTCTTTTATCCTTGCCAGAGCCAACACCAAACAGTAACCATAAAGATGCCTGAACATTCTGAAGTACCCATAACACTCCTGTGCGAACACAGGATATCCCTCCACCGTATGGACACAAGCTGCACATCCCCACTTATGAAGACCAGGCTGAGCTGTGGTGGTGCACACTTTTCATCCCGAGATCACCTAAGGAGGCAGAGGACAGTTGGGACTACACAGAGAAACCCGGGGGTAGGGGGCCAAAATTATAATAATACGAGAAAGTATGGAACACCTGACTGAGTTTGGAGCAACTAATATTCCATTTTATGTATAAGTTCCCTAACAAAGTCCTGTTTTCTGAACACATCTCAGGATCTAAACACTCTATTGAAATACTGTTTCTGAGACAGAATTATATCCTGAGACTGAGTTAGCATCTAGGTTTTAAGACTGCTCATCTTTTTGCTAACTTACGAAGCATCTCTTTTGGAGAACGTCTCTCCTCTTATTATGCCTGTGCCTAAGCTAACAAAATCTGACCCATCCCCAAAACTTAAAACTCATTTTTCAGCTCTTTACTCAGCATTACTAATCTCAGACACCTAAAGGCGTTAAGACCGACGCTCATCTATCTCCACCCACACTGCCACATAGTACCCAAACTTGAAAGCTACGTGGGGCAAGGTCCTGTGGATGTAGCTCAGCCAGCAAAGTAACTGCTAGAATGCACAAAGCCCTAGGTTCCATTCCCGACACGACATAAACCAGAAATGGTGGCACACACCAGTAAGTTCAGCATCCAGGAAGTCAAGGCAGGATCAGGAGGATTACAAGTTAAAGGTCATCCCCAACTACACAGCAAATTCAAGGTCAGCCTGGGACAAGAGAAAGAGTAAGAGAGGGAGGGAAGGAAAAACAGAATGAGCCAACACAAGAACTGCATGGATATTCAGCTCTTAACCCCAAAAGCAAAGTCTGCTGCTGCCCATTTCTGCAGTCTCGCTCATGAGAAACTACTAGCATCAAGCTGAAAAACATGCAAAGCATTTCCTTTTCCACACCTCCTCTGTGCAGCCTCCACAGTGTAAAAATGTTGATTTCCTAGAGAAACAAGATCCTAAAGTCAGCATAATGTCTTTGTGCTAAAATATAATTTCTCCCAATCACTTGAAACAACCCTCTCTGGAGCGGTTTTCAAAAGCTTTTATGAACTGTAACCATGCATCTTTACAAGCATACACTGATCCTAACCCTCGTTGAGACCCTCCATCAGTGAGCAGGGTTCCCACCAAGCTAACTTCCTAATTAGACCTCCCCTTTTACATGTTCTGACTCTAGGTCTTTAATATTTTATTTGTATATGTTCTTTTCTTCCTGAAGGAACTCTTCCAAGGTTTGGCTCGGAGACTCCGATTATTCCTGGGTAGTCCAAAATCAACATTTCTGTAAAGAAATGTGCCATGAGTCCCTGGCGAACAGTGACCTTGGAGTAATAATGGTAATATTCCCCCTCTCTCACATTTTTAAAAACATGTTTAATTTTACTACTACTACTACCACCACCGCCACGCGTGTGCAAGTGACACAAGCCACGCGTGTGCAAGTGACACAAGGCAGAACAGCTCTGTAGAGTCGGTTTTCTCCTCCCACCTTTGGTTCTCTGAATCAGCCTCAAGTCCTCAGAGTTAGGCAGAAAGCACCTTTATCCACTGAGCCATCTCCTACAATTTTATGACATTTATATTGGATTGCCTCTGTCATTGGTAAGAATATTTTCATTTACACTACGTAGAATTTACAGTGTCTTATGAAAACATAAGAAAAACAAAGCATAAGAAAAAAACAAAAATGCTGGAAGATCCAAGAGAGGGCAAAGTGATCAAAGAAATGGAGGGAAAAAAAAACTAAAAGTACCCTAAGTTTAAAAAGTTGGGACAGCTGACAGAAGAGAAAACCAAAGTCTATGAAAGCAAGAAAACAGCCATGGTTGTTTTAACACTCCTTAAACTACATCTCAGAAGTCTGAAAAGGCAGGATGAAGGTAAATGAATTGTTACACAATGCAGAAACTAATAAACTTTCAGGCTAATTACTTTAAAAAGAGGGGGAGAACAAGACCCAACCACCGTGAAATGTGAGAAAGTGTCAGATTTAATCCGATCCTAAATGGAGAAATTAGGATGGATGGGCAAGCCCAGGTTCCCACTCATCTCTACTGAGCATCTGACTCTGCTCACTTTCAGATGTCTGAAGGGACCAGAATTCTCAATCTTACACTACCTACGCTCCTGGCTACACAAGATCCCACGGTATGTTTTAGCCCTTACAGTACTCAGTTTGGCCTTATATATGTGAAACATTACTTTTCTGTATCTCTAAGCACTCTTAAAATACCTGAAATACTTTCTTGAAAGAGTAAGAAGTTTCTCCTAAAATTGACAACTGGAGCCAAGTAAGAAAACCCTTAGGCATGGCCTTCCAGTCCCTGGTAAAAATATGTGACAGCAAAAGAGAAAAGAGTATTAGGGAAGAAGAGCTGGAACTAGGGACGCGGGCTCTCCCGACGTACTGAAATGCTCTGGTCCTTCCTCACACTGTGCAATCTCTGGACTCGGGAAATACGGTGTCGGGGGCACCAAACTCCCGAGTGGACTAGAATGAAAAGTGGTCTTCCTCTCAAGGACAACTTCAAAACAACAGTTCAGAAAGAAATTTTAAAGAGTTGATACAAGTGATTCCCACGTGGGATTCCATGGGAGTGTCCCTGAAACAAAAACCACTATGCTGGATCACAACAACCGGTAGCCAGGAAAATGTACAGGACAGACCTGTCCATGGGCTTTCTTGATTTCCCTTGCCAGTCAGAGTGCAGAAAGGTGCAAACGCCCACTCTGGAGACACAGCTCCTCTAAGTGAAACCCATCACTCATGCAAACTGATGCCTCTCCTCCCAGCAGGAAGAGCAGGTCTCTACCGCCAAGCCTCCCGAGAAACAGTCAAACTCCAGCATCAAGCACCCACCGGTTCCCACTTGCCACTCTAGAATGTCCCCCTCCCCGGAGTCCACTCACGCTTCAGAGACGAGCGGTGGTGCTGACAATGTGGGCTGGCTCCCTTCCTCCTTCGGGCTGAGGCGGCAGCTGAGGAACTGAGGAAGAAGCGGTGCTAGCGTAGCTCCACCAGGCAACCACCCGGGTCTCTTCCGCGCTGCCGGAGTAGAGGCGGCGGCGGCGGCCCCGCTCACCGTTTTTTCCTCTTCCTGAGTCTCTGCAGGCTGTAGCTTCTGCCCGTCCTGGGCCACTTGTCCCGGGACAGTCACGATCGGAAAGCTCGATGATATTTTGTTTGGGTAAAGTTTCCTCTGGGCGGAGGCGGCGGCCGGCCCCCCGGGTCCCCCCCGGCCCCGCTGCCCTGGGGGGCTGGGGCGGGGAGGGGGTGCCGAGAACTCCCTGAGTCCCGCCGAGGAGCAGAGGGGCGCGGCGGCGGGCCCAAGGAGAAGCCCCCCAATAGGGGGTGAAGGGGAGGGGAGGGGAGGGGAAGGAGAGGACGGCGGCGCCCGGGCCGCTCACCACGCCGCTGCGACCGTCTCACATCGGGGTCCCCGCCCCCCGGCCCGGGGGTGGCTCCTGGGCTGGGGGCACCGGCTCATACACTCCCCGAAGGGATGCTACGGCCCCGGGCGGCCGGACCTGACGGTGGCTAAGCTGGGGATCCGGCGGGCTCGGATCGGCGCCGCCCCCGCTCCCGGCTCCCGCATGTGTTGCGGTGGCCGGGACCCCCTCCCTACACCTTGGGGGGTCCTTCGCCCCACGCCCCGGGGCGAGGCAGAAAGCCCAGCCCCTCGCGGGCGTCCTCTCCCGGCTGAGCAGCTACCAGTCCCGACCCGCGGCAGCCGCCTCCCTGCCCCCCGGCCGCGGGCTCCGGCTCGGGCTTCGGCTCCGGCTGGGGCTCCGGCTCCGGCGTGTGCAGCAGCCGCTGCCGGCCAGGAAGGTAAGGGGGGGAGCAGACGGCGGCCGCGGCTCCCGCTGGCCCGGGCTGAGGCGAAGGTCTCGGCGGCGGCCAGTGCACGGGCGCCCGGTCTCTCGGATGCTCGCTCGCTCACTCGCTTCTCACGCTCTCTCTCACCGGCGGCGGCGGCAGCAGCGCCCGGAGCTCAGCTCGCAGTCTCCCTCGCTCTGTGCGGGGCTCTCGCCTCACTCCAGAGAGGGGCGGGAGGAGAGCGGCGCCCGGCGATGACGCAAGTCGCCTAGCAACCGCTCTCCTCCCCCCTCCCTTCCCTTTCCTCCGCCGGCCTTTTCTCCCCCCCCCCGCTCCAGACACCCCGCCCTGCGAGGCGGCGGCGCGCGCTGATGACGCGGCAAGGGAAGAGGAAGTCGAGATCCGCAAGCGGGTGGGTGCGCCTCGGGCCGCGGGACTGCTGCTGCTGCCGCCGCCGCCGCCGCCGCCACCGCCTCTACGGCCGCGTCAGAACTAAGGAGAGGAAGGGGAGGAGCCCGGGCGAAGCCTAAGCTACCGCCTGATCTTACCCCTGACCCGAGGGCGGTGCGGAGAGTGGGCGCCGTCGCCCGTTCCCTCCGGGGCAGGTGCGGACCGCTCCTCTGGGAACGAGGAGGAGGCGCAGGCCCCGGAGACGGGCTCGGGCGCGCACCACCCCGAAGGTGAGGCATTTTGGCCCGGAGCTGGCTCTGGAACGGCGAGACGGGTGGAAGAATTGACCTCCCGCCCTAAGGCTGCACCTGCTCCCGGGAGCAAGCGCCCCACCCTTCCCGCGGCGTGGGGTGCTTGTACGGTGCTAAGGTTTTGATGGGGGAATGAGCGGGTGAATGAATGCCTCTCGCACCGCAGTCCCGGAACTCGGCGACGACGGGGGAAGTGCAAGTGTTTTTGTACATCGTAGCGTGGAAGCCTGAGAGTTGTAATACACTCCCCCACCCTCTAGCCGTGAAAGGAAAGGGATGCGGCTTCACGGAGGGAGTCGCTACTTGAGGATTTTGTGGGTGGGAGGGCTGAAAGCGAACCAACTCTGGGATATTATAAAGGGGATTCCTACGTTCTCAAGGAGCGGATGTAGTCTTAAAAGAATGACTTTTAAGAGTCATTCTTGCTTGTCTCTCGGATTATTTTTGGGGGGGGGGGAGCGCTAATCTTGTTCATCACAGTGCCTCTTACTATCTTCAAAAAATTTTGGCCCGCGTCTCAAGACTTAACTCGTGTGCCTTCTGCGCGCGCGTTCTCTCTCAGTCTATTCCTCCCTCCCTCTCCTCCTCCTCTTCCCCCTCCCTACCTGTCTCTCTCTCTCTCTCTCCCTTCTGTTATTAATAAATAGATTGAGCTGTTTGTCCTACAGATTCAGTTCTAGGAAATAAGTTTTAGGAAGAGCTTAGTGAAACTTAAGTTGTGGTTCTCTAGTAAAAGAATCTTCAAAATAAAAGACCACAATCCTCAGGAATCTGTCTAGAACCTGCCCTCGTGAGTGGTGTGAGGATGAGGTTAAAGCAGCAGCAAAGATGAAGGGAAAACATTCCACACCCTGTCCCTCCTCTGGAAGCGCTTTCCGTCTTTCAGCCCTGCTTGGGGAGATTGGACTAAATACACCATCCACATATTTGGGAAGCCCGGGGTTTGCCACTGCTGCCACCACTGCATGCAAACATTAGATCAAGGAAATGTCTACAGTGATCAATCAGGGGTTCATTTTTGTTCGAAGGCTGAAAAAAAAAAAGTGAGTAAATGAGGGAGGAGGATGCCACAAAGGTAAGGACAGACTCACAAGTTCGCCGGGACCCGGTGTATGTGCTCCACATGAACTCCCAGGAGTTTGACGGTCTACAAACCTACAAAGTGTTCCATCGCCTGCCATGTCCAACTAAGACTCAGAGAATCCGATCAATAAGTAATAGCCGGACATGGCGACAGCAGAAATTAAAGAAATTCAGTATAGGTTTAGAGGAGTTTAACTTTGTGGAATCTGAATGGAAAGAGTTCAAACTTCAAGCTCTACAAATGAGAATAAGCTTCCAGGAAAGTGGGCACCACGCAGTGGTCAGAGGCCCGACCTGTTTCGTTGCCAAAGATTCCACTTCAGAACCTCATCCCTGAGGACAGAACGGCACTCAAGAGCCCCCTCCTTAGGAATAGTAGCTCCACCAAGCTTACAGAATAAGATCCATTCCCCTCCCCTCTCAGCCTGGTAACAACTGCTGGAGAGGAGGGATTCTTACATCTCCAGCTGGTTCTGTATCCTCGCAGCTCCACATACTGCCTATTGATGAAATGGAGAAATGCATCAGTTAAATCAGATTTCCCAACACGTAAATCAGGATCAAAAACGCATTTCAGCTATCAGGGTTCTTTTCCTGACTCACCAGTTTGTCATAAAGATCTGCATGCTGGGTTAAAGTATGGCAAAGGGCTTTCTGTAGAGGTTTCCTAACTTCTCCCTTCAAAGTGGACTTGTATGGGAAACTAATCGATGTTTTATTATCCCATGTCAGTGGTTTCTACAGTCAAAGATTTCATAACCTAGTTTATCTGACAAAATTCCTAAAAATGCACTATAGTATATCAGTTCATTTTAAACATTTTTGTGAAATGGACTTTAAACATAGAGGGCAGTTTTGTGCTATGATTAATTATCAAAAAAACTACCTGTAAGCAGTCATCCAGGCCAATCACTTGGGTTTTGCTAATCCTTCAGAAGCCATAAATGACCTTCCTAAACACAACTTTCCCTCCTGGAAGTTACTATTATTCAGACCTTTGTGGTAATCATTTCCTTGCTTTTCTTTATTGTTTTATCACAGGTGTTCATCCCCAAGTGTTACATTGTTTAGTTTTCCCCTCTCTTGTGAATGGTATATAAATGAGATAATATGTAATCTGTTTTGCTTACTGTATTTACTCAACTGTGCTGTAATCCATATCTTGTTCAGGCTGTTCAGATAGCTATAATTTGTTTTTTTAATTGCTGCATATACAATTCTCCATTGTAACAATATGTTGATGGAAGTCTGAGTTCAGTTTGAGGCTGCTATAAATGCTATTGCAAGTAGTTCCTTAAATCTGTATTCCATCTCATCTACGTCAGTTTCTGTGTAATCTGTACTTGAGAGTGTATATATAAACATGAATAAATAATGTCACTTACTCTTCTAACATGATTATTCCACACCTCACAACTCCTGACAAAACCTCAGTTTTCTCATCCTGGTCAGTGTGGAGATCTCTAATTTCAGTTTTAGCTTACATTTCCCCAGTTACTGACTTTGTGGAGAACCCTTCCTGTACCCACCCACTTTTGTATTAGTCGGGGTTCTCTCTCGGAACAGAATTATAGGAAGGGAATTTGTTGGAATGGTTTACAGGCTGTGGTCCAGCTAGTCCCAACTATAGCTGTCTACCAAGAAAGGGCCAAGCATCCTGCTCTTGTTTAGTCTGTGAGGATGAATGCCTCAGCTGGTTTTCAGTATATGCCTAGAAGTGAGCTCTAACGCCAGTGTAGGAATGGACTTGGTGAGAGCAAGCAGGCAACGAGGGCAAACTTCCTTCTTCCGTGTCCTTCATATAGGCTGCCAGTGGAAGGGGTAGCCCAGATTAAAGGTGGATCTTTCTCTTTGGAAGATCTGGATTAAAAGTGGGTCTTTGCTGGAGGCCCATATTTCTATATCGTGTGGCAGCCCGGCTCTGAAGCCATAGGCCCCACCTAAGGTGGTCATGTAGCCTACCAGACAGGCTGTCACAACCTAACAAAAGGTCAGGATGTTGTTGGTCCTTTGTAATTTGGAGGATGCCTGATAAAGATACTGATTCAAGCCTACCTGACAGCATACAGAGGAGATGGTAGATGCAGACCTGACAAAAAGCCATTCACCTTGGTTACCTAGGAAACAATGCTAATGTATTTCCACCTCAGGACTTCATGAGGGACCACTGAGAATCACCCTCCTGATAAAGCCATGTGAGTTGTGTCTTTATTTCTGCCTCTCCACGCTGATCCAAAGAGAGATAGTTCATGTTCGGGTCTGGTCTAGAGAAATAATTGAGGGTTCAGGCTAGCACCGGACCCCAACACTTCACACTTCAAATGATTGTTAAGGAGAAATCCCATACAGGTGTACCCAGCTGCTTGAGTTAATTAATTAGTTAATTAATTACTTAATCTAGGCACGTTGACACCAAAGAATAGCCGTCACAACTGTAGTGATAACAGTTGGGTTCTTCTTTGTTTTTCTGATGTGAAATCTCTGACATGCCCAAATTCTAGTGTCTTTGTAGGTCATATTTGAATACCAAGTACAGTAATGCCACCAAATGTTATATTTGGGACAGATTCTTGTTTGTTTGGGGGAGTTTTCAGGACAGGGTTTCCCTGGCTCTCCCACAACTCACTCTGTAGACCAGGTTGGCCTCGATTTGGGGGGGAGGGGTGGGGACAGGTTCTTTCTAAAATAAGAATTGTCTTTCCTAATTATTCTATAAATTGACCATAAGCTTTAAAGTAGGATACACACACACACGTGTATACATACATACTTACATATATTCCTTCCAAAACAATGTTTTTTTCAGCTATTAAAAGTTACTGCTTAGGGGCTAGAGAGATGGCTCAGAGCACTGGCTGCTTTTCCAGAGGTCATGAGTTCAATTCCCAGCAACCTCATTGTGGCTCACAGCCATCCATAATGAGATCTGGTGCTCTCTTCTGGCCTGCAGGCAAAACCGTGTATACGTAATAAATTAATAAACATTTAAAAATTGTTTAATAAAAGCATTAACATCTTAGTTATAGTTTTCCTCAGTTCATTGTTTACTCTCAAAGCTGTGAGTGAAATCTCTCTTGTTCCTTTATATTTTTCTCAGACAATTAGAAGAAATAGTTTTCTACCAGATCTTTTGTATTTTTCATTTCCTTGGTTAGTATATTTTATAAAAGTCACAATGGCTCATTCTTTCCACTTACAGTCCCTACTAAAATATATGGAATTATTTTTATAATTTCATTCATCAATTCCACGTGCACTGTGACATACCACCCAATATTCAACTTATTATTTCTTATCTCAGCTCTTTGTTAAGACTCTGATATTTTAAAGCTGGAGGAAGCTGGGGCCTTGAGAAATGAAGTGATTTACCCAGAGTCAGGAAAGCAAGTAAATAGGAAAGCTAGCTCCACCCCGCGTCTTCAAAAAAAGGCCATTCTATCACAGTGACTCAGTCTTCTGTAGGAATAGAGCAAACTGATTCCCAGATCTATAGAATATTGTTCAGTCCCACGTAGCAAAGCTCTGAGTGGAACAAGCTTCCTTCTGACCTAAGTGTTTGGGGATCAGCGAAAGACTAGGAGGACTCCCTGGGAAGGAGGACAGTTGAGGGAGATGGGATGGGATGTAATCAGTAAATAGCGTGAGATTACTTTTTAAAGATTAATAATGCTTAAAATAGATTAATAGGAAACTCGCTTTAAAAATGAAATGTTTTTTCCCCCTCTGCCCTTCGACTTAGAACCAGTCCACTATATTCCCTGATTCGTACAAAGAAATTGTCAAAAAGAAAGAAGGAGGCAGAAAGCTGATTTGGTGATCAAGCCTCTAATAATTTGGCATTGCTGTCGCAGGTGCTGGAGAGTGGCAGCATCAAAGACATTTTAAGAGCATGAAATTCACCCAAGGAGCCTGCAGACTGATAGCACTCTCTGGGTGGCTTTTCTCATTTGGGTTCGCAAGAGAACTTGATTCTGAAAAGTAAGTGATAGATGGTCACTGGTTTCAATTTTTAACGCAGTAAAATAACTGAATCATTTGTACTCATTCATAATCTAGCCTTAAAACCTCAGAGGCATCTCATTCAGGGTATAACCACTTGGTTTTACCTCGTCATGAAATAGGTAACAAAATCCAGCCACCGCTTTTAAGATGTTGAGTAAAACTGCCTTAATAATGTATAAAAATATTAAGATAAGTTACTTAGCTGTAACTTTGTGGCACAAAGGCTCTAGAACATCTAGTTTGTGATTCAGAACTTAAATACTGATTTACAGGAAGTTGTAAGAGTACTTGTGCAAATATTACTAGTGCACACTCATTTTTACCTCCAGATTGCCACAATTTGTGGAAAGTAGAAGAGAGTGTTGTACACAGAACATTCGCATTTGCATCACCACCCGCTTGACAAAGACACTTCTCTCTGCTTCCTAGAAGTTGGCAAAGTGCAGGAGGTAAAAATGCAATGAGAGAGAAAAATGGGCCAAGGAGATAACTTCTCTGATAGAGATGCCTGCTACCAACCCTGCCAGTCTGACCTCAGTCCCGGCAACCCACACAGTGGAAGGAGAGAACAGCCACAAGCTGCCCGCTCTAACCTCTGAGCGTGCGCGCGCACACACGCTCATACACGCAAAGTAACATTTTAATTCACCCCTCCATTTGTGGAGTTTATAGCCTAATGCCTAGAATGTGACAGGCTGAATAGTCGACCCTCGCTACTACCTTTTAAAACTGTTGATTAAGCTGCACTTGGGAGGCAGAGGCAGGCAGATCTCTGAGTTTGAGGCCAGCCTGGTCTATGAAGTGAGGGTCAGGACAGCCAGAGTTACACAGAGAAACCCTGTCTCAAAAACAAAACTTGTTGATCGGCAATCTCTGATGTGTTCTCTGAGTAAAATAGCTTTTGTCCTCCTGATAAGCAAAGATTTAGTAGAAACATTTATTTGTTAATTTTGAAATTTATGCTGATTTCTAAAACTGCAAAGAGCAGGGTAATGTGTCTTCATACACTGCCCACCTAGTTCAAGCATTACCATTCGATAGTTCAGGTCTTGAAGTACTTCAGCAGGAAGTGCTCAGGAAGAAGATGCACCTGTACCTAACCCTCGTCTTTGATCCTCCCTAAGAAAAGTAACAAAAAAAAAATCTGTCTCGCTTCAGTTCATAATTAATTTTTCCTGTCCTAACATTGCTTCCCATGGCTTACCACCCATCCTGGGTCCAGTCAAGCATCACACAAAGCATTCTTCAGTGTGTCTTCTCAGAGGAGCTCAGACTCTGCCCTCTACTAATACGGAGAGTTACCTTCTGCCTTCTCACTCTTTTCCACAGCCTGCCGTTCTAGTCTATGGAGCAGTTTGAGTTTTTAGTGAAAGATTATCTGTTTTCTTCAGTGGCTTTGCACTTATTTCTGATTTAAATGATCATTTAAAAGGGTTAAAAACTCATTTAAATCTTTGCTTTAAATGGTATGAAAGCAGCTTTGGATGTCTAACTGTCGAGAAGAGCTGCTGAGTTACTGAGCACCCCTATTCTCTGAAAAGAATCTGTGCATCTCTTGGGCACTACTTCCTTCAATCTCTTTCCAACATGCTTTCCATGGAAGACCTAGATCGTTCTTCCAGGCACACCTTAGTACTTCTTCCTCTGTCCTTGAATTGACCTTCCTAGGATCCTCTCAAGAGCATCTCATAACTCCAGAGCTCTTATTCTCTGTGCGCCTTTTGAGTGAGGAGAGCAAAACCTTCAACGGATTCCCCTTGACTATGCCCCTTTACTCTCTGCCTGGAAGCTTACCACCGCAGCCCAGTGCCACCATCTGCCGCTGCTGTGTCATCACATTGAGTTACTGTACCTCCCTGATCGTAGGAAAGGAAAGGAAATAGCTTTTATCAACAATGTATCACCTAATTTTCAGAAGTCTCATAAAGTAGGCGAAGAGCCTACATTTCCCAGCGTCCTTCACAGTTAGACTGGGCCATGCGCAGTTAGCCTTGCAGCGAAGACGTGGCATCTTATCACTAAGTTCTTTTACTAATTGCCATTCTTAACTCCAAACCTAAAAGGCTGCTGTATCACTAAGAAGAACTTCATCCCTAAAAGTCTTCTCATGAAATAGTTGGTGATTTCTTCCCGCCTGTCATGGCAGAAACAGAAGACATTCAGGTAGTGTGCCACTTGTGCAGGAACCGGCCTCTACCACTGCATGCTAGGGTGCTGTCCTTGAGCTCAGACAGTGAGCATAAAGAAATCAAGTGAGTGTGTGCGCTCTAACCTAGTGAGCCTGGGCTGCATCCACCTTGTGACCTGATAGGACAATGCTACCCACTTCGATGATGCTAGGTTACAGAGTTTGGAATTGTAACCTAAACGATAAAAGAACTTGTAAGTCAAGACTCAGGAGGCAAGGCTGTAGAATCCAGAGTTGGATGCCAGCCTTGGTTTCATAGTGAGACCCTGCCTTTAAAAGCTCTAAAAACATTGGCTCTTGTGTAATAGGTGCTACGTTAAATCAGCTCTCTTTCAGGAAGGTGTTTTTCAACAAACAGGTTTCCGTTTCAAAGATGTACTGTTTGGGCACTCCACGGTTAGCATCTTCCTCTCTAGCCAAATAAAAGTCATGGCCTACTGTTTTACATGAAGGAATTCACATGAGAAGTTCAAGTGCCAGCAATCTGCACCAGGGCCGGCGTCCTCACACTCTTTTGACGCCGGCAAGACGGCCATCATCCTCACACTCTTCCGATGCCAGCACATGAGCCGGACACTACTGTTCTTTCGCTTCATAACCAAAGACTGTTCTACCCAGCCACCTTTTAGGTTTAGAGGTAAGAAGAATGGCAGTTAGTAAAAGAACCTACTTAGAACTTAGGAAACATCTTCTAAATCTACATCAGTATCTGGGAGGTAGATGGTTCAGTGACTAAACATTGGGGACCAGAGTTTAAATTCCCAAAACCTACGTGAGAATGTCATGTCGGTACGGCTACCTGCCTACAGTTCTAATGCTCAGAAGATGGAGCGCCGATTTCTGGACCAAGCCAACCAGCCGAACTAGCCTTAAAGTCAAGCCCTGCGTTCACTCCATGAAGGTGAAGAGCGATCAAAGCAGACTCATGTCAACCTTGGGCCGCAACACGCATGTACACACAACCACACAAATGAGCAGGGGAGAAGATCCACATCAGATTCAGTTTCCCTAAAACTGTTGGCCAACTGCTAGTTCAGGGAATCTCTCAGCAACTGTATCTCATTGTATCTTCTTCAGATGACACATTTGTTGCTCTGAACCTTAGGTTCTCCTCAAATCTCCCCAAAGCAGTCTGAAACACAGATTCCTTTCAGTGTATTGAGTAACAATTCCCAATTCTCCTTTTCTCATATACACATGCACACAACCCACCACACTTGGGATTAATGAACGGTGCAAATTACACAACTGCCATAAATATATTGACGGCTATGGTTTCTCTTCCTACAAGTTCACCCCGAGGAGGGCATTGTTATGCAGTTCCATAATCCCAGCATTCAGGAGTTGGAAGCCTGAGGATGAGGAGGTGATGGCCAGCCTGGACTATATAGTGAAACTTAAAAATAGAAGAGGAGGAAGGGGAAGATGAGCAGGGAACGTTGGCTGACAGGGAGTCCAAAACTGTGATGCAGATGCTCACTGGCACCATCCGGTACCCAGTGTGTCCATTTCTTCTCTCCTCTGTGTAGCCATACACCAGAAAGAAACACAGAAAGGGAAGACGATGGCAAGAAAGACACAATAGTTGGCAACTTCCCTTGGCAATAGAAGCTCCCAGTGTGGCTTGTTTGCATTTTGATAGGACGCTCAAAAACTTGACTAGAACCAAGTACACCTTCAAAGCCCTGTCCCCACTGACCCACCTCAGGGTAGCCGGGCGTCACCTCCTTAAAGTCTATAACATCCCAAATACAGCATCGCCAGCTGAGGACCCAGCGTTTGAACACAGGAGCCTGAGGAGGCAGGAGCAGTATTTCACATGCAAACCTAAACCCAGGCTCTCTCTCTTCCTTTGGCATTTGTTTCCTGTTGACATTTATCATCTAATTGGCAAGCAACAAAAGGCTGCTAATCCAAAAAAGTCACAACCATGTTGATTCTTTCCCCAGGTTTCCAGTACACTTTTAATTTAGACCTCATTGGCATGATGTCTTGAGGTAATGCCCTGTTCCTAATATAGCTGAGAAAAGTTTTGGCTGGGCACTATTGCTCAGAGATTGGAGGTCTATAAATGAGGAAAATGGGAAAGTAGAGAGATGGGTAGAAAATTACCAGACACGCAAAGGGCCAAGATCTCCCCTAGAGATGAAATACTGTTGTCTACCCCCAGAAATGCTTTTGTTCTAGAGAGCAGCTTTCTTCCTGTGCTTTACACAAATGTCGTTGGAGAAGCTGCTCTTTTTTCCTGTAGTTATAAACTGAAGTTTTAGTTTTAGGATCATCTTTCAATAAATGGGTTTGTGGTCTCCAGGTGGCTGACTTTTAGTCTTTTGTATTGTTATTGAAAAACACTTTTAGACTGCATCTTAAGACTTTTTTTTTAGACTCAAGTAAAAGACTGTTTATATCTTCCTTTTCAAACAGAAAGTATTTTTGCAAGACGGCTTTATCTTGAACAGTTTAGGAATAAGTTGTCAACGATATATCTTCTTGCTCCAAATGCTTAAAGGGATCTATGTATGGCATTCCCATTAATAATCATAATTAGGAATCAAAGTCTTGCTAGTATAATCCTAAGACCTCCCTAAATTCAGTTATTCTCCCCATATCATTGCACGCCTTCTACACGATGAGGAGCCCCTTCAGAATGTGTTGTATTTAACTGCCCCATCTTCTACACGACGAGGAGCCCCTTCAGAATGTGTTGTATTTAACTGCCCGTCTTCTACACGACGAGGAGCCCCTTCAGAATGTGTTGTATTTAATTGCTCCATCTTTCGACTCTCCCATCTAAAAAATCTCTGGCTTTCATGACCTTGATCTTTTCAAGATGACAACTAACAATTTTGTTAAATATCCCTCAGCTTCACCCTGTTTGTGTCCAGCGAAAGCATCATCAAAATAGCACCACATTCCCTCTGCATCAGGTGACAATTTTAATTCCTCCTAGTACTGGTGGCATTGATTTCAGTCCCTCGACTGAAATGGTGTCTGCCAGCCTTCCTCACAAGGAAGCGACTCCAGGGTGAAGCTGCTGAATTTTTTACGTGAAATTAGTAACTAACTTTTAAGCAAACATATTACCTCTCTGCTCATATTATAGTCATCAAACTTCACCCTTTTTTGTTTTACTAGCGTGGGTTATCATTTTTTATTTTGCTCAGTGGGCTATGACCTATTGGTATTAGTGATGGGGTATTAGTGATGGTTTTGATGCTCAAATTGACCCATATTTAGCTAGTAGAATCCCTTTAATATGAGTTCTATCATTTTGGACCATTATTCTCCAAATATTTATTTTTTACACTTATTAAAGGCTTTTTTTAATTATGTGAACAAGGTTGGGGGATAATGTACAGGCATGCATTGAGTCTTAAGAGTCCAGAAGAGCTGAAATTACAGGTGGTATTGAACCACCTCATTCGGGCACTGGGAACCAAACTGTAGTCCTCTACAAGAGCCTCAACCACCAAGCCGTCTTCTCCAGCCCCCTTTTTACATGTTTTTACACTGTATGGATGAATGTTAAAGCATGTGTACAGTCTGGAGGAACATTTGCAGGAGCTGGTTCTCTTCTACCATGTCGGTCCCAGGGATTGAACTCAGGACATCAGACTTGACAGCAAGCTTGCCTTTACCTGCCGAGCCATCTTACTAGCTCTGAATATTCACTCCCTTTAAAACACAGCAAGATGTTCCAGGCTCATCTTGTCCTTTCCTTGTCCCGGTGACGGAATCAGTCATTTCTCCAAGGAGTATGTTGCCAAGCAAATTACAGGACAATCCGATAAACTTGAATTTCAGATGAATAATGAATAAATGTTTGGTATAGATATGTCCCATGCAATAAGTTTATATGCAAGGAATGTTTGCTATTTTGCTATTTATTATTTTTGGCTAAATCTGGCACCTAGTCAAGAAGCCCTTGTTTGTCCTCTCAAGTGACAAACAGTACTTGGAAGCCAAGATCCCTTCAGAGCTGATGGTTGCAGCTTCCATTCCTAACTCTTGGACTCCTGGATGGAGAATAGGTAGCACATGCACAAAGACGTCACTCGTGCGTACCGTACAAAGAGATGCCATGACACATTGCTTCCCATGACTTCACACTGGCGGCTACTTTGGGCCCAACAGTGCATTGTTGTTTTTTTTTCTAGTTCTTTCTCCTCATATCCGACTCCATTCTCCTATGCTGAGAAATCTGGCTACAGTTATCCCTAATACATCCATTTACTTGATTATCCCATTGGCAGCCACTACCCTCCTCAGCCTGACCTCTGTGCGAGGCCATCCCCACAAGAAGATACCTTACTCCCAGTTGGGGCCTTCCAGCTCACCCAGCTTACCCCCAGAGTGCAGGGATCAGATGTTCCCTCCATAGGTCTCTTCATAGCTCAGTCTCTGACACCCCACACTAGGCCACAGAGACATCCCCAGAGTGACTGGCTGACACCTCCTTACCTCCCCGTAAGCACCAAGTCTTGTATGAGTGACACCTAAGAAAATGCTGTTAGGTTGCCCTCCACGCCTGCTTTTTGAATGGAGAAGCTGCTGGAAGGGGGGCTACCTAGGGAAATTTTGATTCATTTGCACTGAACTGAAAGTAACCAATATTTATTGACTAATAGCAAAATTCAAGAGAAGTCAAAATTAGAAAAGCAGACCTACCTGGTCAGCAGCCTGTGTCTGTTTATGCTTCCTTCCGAAACCCCCGAAGGTAACAATAGAGGGATTTTTTTTAAGCTACAAAAAGCACTAAGGAAACAAAAAATTGTGATGACTGCAGAGAGTGAATGTCAGAAAATTCTAGGAGCTAGAACACGGTGGACATCAGGAGGATCTGACTCGGAGACAAAGAGGCCATGGCTTGAGCTCCTACAAGTATGGGGCAAGAACAAGCCAGTCCACCCAGAGCACACGCAATTGTCACAGAGACCGACAGCCACTGCAAGGAGAATTAAAGCCAAACGAGGACAGCATCAAAGGACATGCTAACATCATGAGGCCTCAACCACACACACAAGGAACTCAGAGATGCTCAGAGCAGGAGAAAGAGGCTCCCACAGGGAAGAGCACACCAGTGGCTTATCCAGCCTTAAATGGTCAACCCTGAAAACATGCAAGTCATATTATGCAGATTGAGCAGGTTGTATTAGTGTATTTAGGAGTGTGTGTGTGTGTTTACATACACATGTGCATATATATTAAAGAAAAAGAGGCCAAGAATTTGAAAAAGAGCAAGGGGGATAGATGGGAGGGTTTGGGAGAAGGAAAGAGGAAGAGTGATTATATTGTAATCTCAAAAAAGAAAAACATTAATGGTCATCATGATCACCAGATATTGAAGAAAGTCTAATGTGAAAGTTCAGAAAATAAGAAGCTAAGACAATAAGGAAAGGGCATCAAGATTGCGACAAATGTATATTAATGTATATCAAATAAAAGGAGGACGAGGGATATAGCTTCGTTTGTGGTACTTGCCTAGAGTACACAGAGCCCTGGGGTCAATGCTGTAATCCCAGAGCTCCAGATGTACAGGTAGGAGGACCAAGGTTCAAAGCCATCCTCTTGGCTACATAGCACCTCTGGCAGCCAGCCTGGACTGCATGAGATCCTATCTCAAAAGAAAAAAAAAGGTTCTATAAAGGTGATAAATATATACATAATACAATATATAATGTACCTAATACACATATATACATATGTATAAATATATAATATACATAATACAATAATGGAGATAAATATATATGTGTGTAAATAGATAGATAGATAGATAGATAGATAGATAGATAGATAAAAAGTTCATCTTTAATGGTAGGAAATTAGCAGATTATGTTCTGAAGGAAAAATTAAGACCCATCTGAATAAGCTTATAGATGCTAATACTAAGAGGGCTCTCCTAAGAGTTGAAAACAGCCCCTAAGGCAACCACATTATACGAAGGAAAAAGTGCCCTCACTGACTGTGGATAACATGTGAGCCTCATAAAGCGAGGAAAAGGCAACGGCTAATTTTTCTTTACATGCCTTATACTATTTTGATAAAACATAATTCAGCTTAAAAGTTAAGTATATCTAGCTTGATAGGTCTTAATAAACCATACCATGAAAAGCAGCACAAAGTCATGGCAGGGAACCGAGAGGCAGCATCCATCCAGCCGTTCATGGCTTACGACGCAGTGCAACAGGATTACAGCTGGGGTCGTTATACTTGCCCGGCTGCGTTAGTTTGCTAGGGATTCCTTAGCAAATTTCAGGGCCTAGACGACTTGAGCAACAGAACCGTGTTTTCTCACAGTCTTGGTGGCTAAGGTGTTGGGTTCAGTGACCATGACTTCTCTCCCTGGTGTGCAGATGTCTGCCTTCTCCCTGGTCTCTTTGTGGGTGTGTCTTAGGGTTTACCTCATCCTCTAACAGAAACAGCTGGAGCACTGGGTTAGGGCTACTCTAACACCCTAGTTTCAGATTTATCACCACTTTCAAAACCTTATCTGTAAATACAGTTATATCCTGAGCTCTTAGGAGCTGGGTTCCCACATAGGAATTTTGAATCTTAGCAAGTCACTAAGACAGCGGCCCCATCCCCCATTTTCCTCTAGAATTTTTTTTTTTTAGCTCTAATAGCTAGGCTTATGTTCGAATGTAAGTTAATATGTTTATGTATGATAAGAGGCAAAAGCCGAGACTCTCCACTGCTCTTTTCCCTTCCGAGTCAAAGTTGGAGTTTATTAAGAAAACAAACACATATTTAAGAGAGGGCTTCACACACAGACAAGAAAACAGCACTTGTATACACCCCAGGCTGCATGAGCTTCTTCAGAAAAAGAGTCATTATTTAAAGGCATGCACCACTACTCTGGCAAGAGGCATGAATCTTAAACACCAGCAACAATACATTTTACATCTTAGATGTCTTCCTGGGAAAGAACTTAAAACATTTTAAGATGCGCTTTAGAAACGAAAGGGAGTAAAACGCAGAATTTTCATCAGTTCTCCCTTGTCTCAAACAGAGAGACATTTCGCGGAAGAATCTATTCATCTCTTTCTGTCCTTTTCCTCCACCACGGCCTGGTGCATGGCCTGGCTCCCTGGCTGCCTGGTGTTTACAGAGCGGCAGTCTGCACTGCCCATGTCTCTGCCATGGCTCCTTGGCACTCCTGCTCCCTTCACCCTTAGCCGGCTCTGATAGGCAGAGGTCCTACTTTCTGCACGGCCTGCCAACCCCTCCCCAATAACAAGGTGGATCCGTCCCTCTCACCCCCTAGGTCCTCCCTGTGAACTCCTTTTCTGCATTCATGCTGTCCTGGGGACTCTTTTCAGGACTCACCAGGGGGAGCCAAGTGAGCCACTTTCTTGAGGTGGTCTGTAGTGGGAGCCAGGGCAATGGTACGAACCTGTAGTACCAGCTACTAAAAAGGCTAAGGCGAGAGGATCACCTGAGCTCAGAATTTCTGGTCAGTCTGAGCCATAGTGACATTCCTCTCCAAATAAACAATATTTTTTTTTAAAAAAAGAAAAAACGAAACAATATATTACTACGTAACCCTGGCTAGCCAAGAACTTGCTATGTAGACCAGGCTGGCCTAGATTTCACAGAGATCCACCTGCCTCTGCCTCCAGAGTGCTGGGATTAAAGGTATGTGCCACTACATCTGGCTAAATACATATTTTTAAAGACTTAAAAAACAACAACAAAAAAAAAAAAAAAAGCTCACCTGTCGGCGGCAGCACACATCTTTAATTCCAGCACTCAGGAGGAGGCAGAGGCAGGAGAATTTCTGTGTACAAGGCCAGCCTGTTCTACAGAATGAGTTCCAGGAGAGCTAGGGTGGGGTTGTTAACAAAGAGAAACTCAATCTCTAAAAACCAAAGGGGGGAAAATAAGTGCAAATAATGATTCATAAAAAGGAGTTCATGAATTTGAAAGAGAGCAGGGAGGGTATATGGGAGGATTTGGAGGGAGGAAAGGATACCATAAGGTTATAATTCAATTACAATCTCAAAAATAAATTTTCACATATTAAATAAAAATAAGAATAACTGGAAACAAAATAGGATTGTTCAGTTTATTTGTTTTTCTGATCTTACACTGTAATATGGCTCCTATAGCTTTTACAGTAACTTCCTGGATGCAAAGATCCACGCATGCAGTGTGCGCTCAGTGCCGTCCACTCCCCCTGTGCGCGCTCTGCACAGTCCACTCACCCAGTGCACACTCAGCACCGTCCACTCACCCTGTGCACACTCAGCACCATCCACTCACCCCGTGTGCACTCAGCACCATCCACTCACCCCGTGCACACTCAGCACCGTCCACTCACCCAGTGCACACTCAGCACCGTCCACTCACACAGTGCGCGCTCAGCGCCGTCCACTTACACAGTGCGCACTCAGTGCCGTCCACTTACACAGTGCACATTCAGCACCGTCCACTCACCCAGTGCACACTCAGCACTGTCCACTCACCCTGTGCACACTCAGCACCGTCCACTCACCCAGTGCACACTCAGCGCCGTCCACTCACCCCGTGCGCGCTCAGCGCCGTCCACTCACCCTGTGCACACTCAGCACCGTCCACTCACCCTGTGCACACTCAGCACCGTCCACTCACCCAGTGCACACTCAGCACCGTCCACTCACACAGTGCGCGCTCAGCGCCGTCCACTTACACAGTGCGCGCTCAGTGCCGTCCACTCCAGTGCACACTCAGCACCGTCCACTCACCCAGTGCACACTCAGCACCGTCCACTCACACAGTGCGCACTCAGCGCCGTCCACTCACACAGTGCGCACTCAGCGCCGTCCACTCACACAGTGCGCGCTCAGCGCCGTCCACTTACACAGTGCGCGCTCAGCGCCGTCCACTCACCCCGTGCGCGCTCAGCGCCGTCCACTCACCCCGTGCGCGCTCAGCGCCGTCCACTCACCCCGTGCGCGCTCAGCGCTGTCCACTCACACAGTGCACACTCAGCGCCGTCCACTTACACAGTACGCACTCAGCGCCGTCCACTCACCCATGTGTGCTCAGCACCATCCACTCACACGGTGCACACTCAGCACCGTCCACTCACCCAGTGCACACTCAGCGCCGTCCACTCACACAGTGCGCACTCAGCGCCGTCCACTCACACAGTGCGCGCTCAGCGCCGTCCACTCACACAGTGCGCGCTCAGCGCCGTCCACTCACACAGTGCGCGCTCAGCGCCGTCCACTCACACAGTGCGCGCTCAGCGCCGTCCACTCACCCCGTGCGCGCTCAGCGCCGTCCACTTACACAGTGCACACTCAGCGCCGTCCACTCACCCCGTGCGCGCTCAGCGCCGTCCACTCACCCCGTGCGCGCTCAGCGCCATCCACTCACCCCGTGCGCGCTCAGCGCCGTCCACTCACCCCGTGCGCGCTCAGCGCCGTCCACTCACCCTGTGCACGCTCAGCACCGTCCACTCACACAGTGCACACTCAGCACCATCCACTCACCCAGTGCACACTCAGCGCCGTCCACTTACACAGTGCGCGCTCAGCGCCGTCCACTCACCCCCAGTGTGTGCTCAGCACCTGTCCCAGACAAGTTCTGGGTACCAACTCTGTGGCCTCAATTTTCTTTTTTCATGTTTCACTTCTTTTATTAAAAAATGCAGCTGTGTTCAAAACATCAGAAGAGAGAAAAGTGACGTAGAAGAACGTACATGACAGACAGACTGGTAGCCAAAGAGGACAGGAACTATGGTTGAGACAAAGAATTTCAGACCACAAAGAGGGAACAAGGCATAATAGTGACTATTTTGCAATTTAAAATGTTCCTTTTTACAAATCCATAATAATCATTAAATAATTAATCTCATGATGTTCATTTCTCATTCTCAGTAGAATTTTTGTCATAAACATATGCATGTTATACATATAAAATTTAACATATCATATATAACCCCTTTCCAGAGTTTCCTTATCATTCAATTACAGATTCTTTCTGTAGCTTAGATGAAAAGAATTGTCTATTTGTGGGCATTCACATTCTCTGATTTAATAACCATTTTTGACAGTCCCCCTTTGTGGACCTAAGACTTTTAAATAAAATTCATGAAAGTGTTCAGTGACGAATAGGGGGTCTCAGTATTTCTTTTGTGTTGATGTATTAATCGAATACTTGATTATTCAATTCATTTCTTTGAGCATCATGAAATCATCCTATGTAGTTTATTTTCTAATCTAGTTAAAACCGGTTTGGTTCTCAAGACTGTAAATATATGTAATAGTACCCAAAGCCTCAGTGTTGAAAGGGAGGAAAACACAAAGCCTGGAATAACGTTGTGTTTTCAACTGTATGTGTACAATCAGATCGCTTTGTCTCATAATATAATCTATTTTTAGCACTATCTAGTCTTGCCGGAGGAGAAATACAAGCAGATGCAAATGGCTCAAGAAGTACTCCCTATGTAAGAGGAGGAATTCCTGGCCTTTAAATTAGCATAAATTAGCCTCCTATGCACTGTGAAGTTAAAACTGCCACTAACGACAGCAGTGATCCACGGTCTTAGTCCCATCTTAAGGGTAAACAGAAATGGGAACAGGTATAACGTAAAATTTCGTTAAATGCCATAGAAGTGATTGCAGCCCAGGAACCTAACACGTATAAGCCCTATGTATGTCGTAGCGTCGTCATAGCGTGCCTATCTTGAAGGGAGAACACATCCAATGGCATTAGAGATACCGTAGAGATACCGCCTGTTTTTATGCTCATCAGCATTGCTCCTGATTCAGAAATTTCCTTTTGAGAACAGTAAGTGCAGTTATAGATTTTACTGCTCTCAGTAGTCAGGAATGGATTGAAAGGTCTTACCTACTTGCTAGGAAGGAAGATGCAGGTACATGAACAAAGAAAGTCCAGAGTGAAGAAAACAACAAAAGGTAAAGATCTCCTTTTGTTCTCTCTCTCTCTCTCTCTCTCTCTCTCTCTCTCTCTCTCATGCTGGGAATGTAATCCAGAGTTCATATTAAATATGTTAAATATGCACTCTAACACACACAGAGATGGAGGGGGGCGAGATAGAAGTTATTCCTGGGAGATTCTCTACTTTTTTTTGAGACAGAGTCTCTCCCTGGCCAGGAGCTTGCCAGTATCGAACTCAGGGCCTCCTGCTTGTGAGGCGAGCACTTTACAGACTGAGCTGTCATCTTCCCTGCCCTGGGCAAAGCCTAATGATGTGAAATTGATGCTTTAGGGTCCAAAGGCTTAGTTCTACTACTTACCATCCAGGAGAGTCACATATTCATCATTTTTCTCACCTCTAATACAGCATGAATACGTGGGCTGTGATAATTCCCATCCTTCCCAGGAAACAGAAATAACGAAGATAAAATGAGGTAAGGAGAAGCAAAAGGAATTTGCAATGTCTTATTATCATCTGTATTCCCTCCTTCCCAGGAAAAATGCAGGCTGCTCAACAGGTACCCAGGGATGTATTTTTCAGGGTTTTTTTCCCCTATATTTTCAGGTTATAATTCAACATTAGATGTGGGCTTGGACAACCGTAACTATGTGGATTGGTTTCTGTCTCGGCACACAAATGTTGGTGTGCACTGCACAGCTACTGGGCTCAGCATTCGGGGCAGGGTTAATAGGTAGAGAAGGTAGACAGGTCTTGTGATAAACACATAATACTATGTATATGCGATATAATAAATATACAACACGTATTTATTAATATACAGGAAAATTGTAAATGGTTCGGTTTACTAGAGAGATAGCTACTCAACCAGATGGGCTGTTTATTTTCAAATGAGCAAATTCCATAAACAAAAGAGATTTCCAAATTAAAACATTGAGGAACATTTTGTTAGCTGATAAAAGGTAGGTACAATTTCTTCCACTTATTCTGAAATGTGTACATTTATGCTGCAAAGAAAATATTAAAAATATATTGAGCTTTACCTTCAGGACTAAGATCAGCCACAACACAAATGTCATATAAAATCCAGATTCTGGAAGTCTCTGCACTGTGCAGGTGAACATCATTCTCAACAAGAGGCAGAGACCTGGAAAGGAAAGGGCACGATACCACAGGCTGAGTGACCCAGAGACAGGACACTCTGGTCCTGGCATTTGGATATTTTCCAGAAGTTTCCTCCCATAGAGTATGTGTACTTCTAATCATTCTACAATCCAAAGGGACTTTTTCCTTTCATTTGAAAGTTATCCTGACCATCCTCTGAAAGAATGAGCAGATGAAAATACCAGTCTACAGACAAGGTGGGGAGTCGGGTGTATTGGGTACAAAAACACATTACAAAAATGTCTTAACTAAAACCTGGTGGCATACTGGGCAGTGGTGGTGCACGCCTTAAATCCCAGCACTTGGGAGGCAGAGGCAGGCGGATCTCTGTGAGGTTGAGGCCAGCCTGGTCTACAGAGCTAGTGCTAGGACAGGTTCCAAAGCTACACAGAGAAACCCTGTCTCGAAAAACAAAACAAAACCCTGGTGGCAGCAGACGACAAACTGAGGTGACAAACAGCTCGATGGAACACAATAACCTGGGAATGAAGTCTAGAAAGCACAGGGTACAGTGGAAAGTAAAATCACAAGAACCGGGCCATGGTTTGATGGTAGAGCATCTGTTTAATGTGTGCAAGACTGGATTTAGGAGATAGCTCAGCGGATAAGAGCATTTGCTGCCCAAGTGTAAAGATCAGAGTTCGAATTCCCAGCACCCACATAAAAAGCCAGGGATAGCCTAATTCTTCAGCCCTAGGGCAAGCAGAAACAGGAGGATCTTTGGAGGACTAGCTCCCCATTTAAGCATATCCATTTGTCCTTCGTTTTTGTTATGGTTTGAGTGTTAAATGTCCAGACCATAGTCTCAGGCATTTGAACATGTGCTCCCCATTTGGGGAGCTGCAGCCTTGCTGCAGGAAGTACCTTACTCGGGGAGGGCTTTGAGTGTTTCAAACCAGCAAGACCACTTCTGGTTCACCCTCCTCACTGTGGCTAAGGATGTAGTCTTTCAGTTTCTCCTCCCCGACACACAGGTCCTGCTGTGCGGCCCTGGGGAGCGTCACAGGCCTGTAGGAGGGGGTTCTTCCCTCCAGAGCCTGTTATCCAGGACTGTGGGAGTAAACTGCTCTGCCGAGTTTACTTCTTGGATTTCTTTCATCAGACTTTCGTAGGTTTTCTCATATACCTCTTGAACATATCTGTCAGTTTATAACCAAAAAACTTTTTTTTTTAAATGTTGTTTTGCAGGGTTTTTGCTTTTGTTTTCTATCTTGGCACTAATATAAATGTCATTGTGTTTTAAATTTCAAATTCATTGCAGACATATAAGGAAGGAATTGACCTTTTGTGTTAGCTTCGTATTGCTATAATCACTAATTAAAGTTCCTAAATGATTTGGGAGGTAGTTTCCCATACAGTTATTTAATTCAGTTTTTTGTGCTCACTATTATTGTTGTACTGTGTGTAGTAACGTGGGTGCACATTGCTATTATTAATTATTGTTATTATATGTGTATGTGGGTCACATGCTGTGGTAACCATGTGGTGATGAACATGCAACATTATGGAGTCAGTTCTCTCCTCCTACCAGCACACGTGTTCTGGGAACCACACTTGGGTCATCAGGCTTGGGCAGAAACCCATTGAACTGTCTCAACAGCCCTTAATCCACGATGTAAGCTCTCTGCTCAGTTCCAGGCTCTTGCCGTTACTTATGTGAAAATCAATACTTAAGCTGCCTTCTGTGTCTTTGACATGACCCCAGGAGCCCCGAGTGGCTTCACTGACATCTGATATGGTAACATGCTCTGAGTTAGTCTTATACAACTCCTGCCTCCTCCAGTCTCTTACAGTTCATGCCTAGAACTATAATCATTCTGTTCTCCAAATATTCTTGGTTTCTTCTTTCAGAAAATAGAAATCAGTAGTCACAAGTCTGGGTATTATTTTCTGGGAAGGCAGAGACACAAGGGAGCTAAGTGGACCTGGAGGACTGGCTAGGGACACGTGGCAATCCAGGTGTGATTGTCCTGTCACAGACATTGAGTTTGCTGTTTACTTGTGGGGAAGGGAAGACATGAAGGAAGGGCCAGGAGGGTGGCTCAGCAGTTAAAGCACCTGCCAACTGAGTGCAAGGAACATAGTTGGGATTCCCAGAACCCCATGCAAATGCCAGGTGGGCATGGCAGCCAGTCTGTAACTCTGGCCAGGAGACAAAGACAACGGATCCTGAGATCAAGCTGTCTAGCAAGACTAGCCATATCTGCAAGCTCTGGGTTTGACTGAGAGGCCTTGCCGCAGGAATAAGGCCGAAGCATGATCGAAGAGAACTCCTAACATGAACCTCAGTCCCCCACACATAGGCACACATACGCTTCCGTGTGCACCTACATATGAGCCCACATATGGGATAAAACACACATTTACACATCACACACACACACACACACACACACACACACACACGCACATACAAACACTTGTATTTGAGCTGTGGGCCGGGAGATGCAATCATCGGGGTCTTCAAGGCCTCCAGAAATTTACCCTGTGGATGCTGAAGGCGAAGAGAGAGGAGCCCTGAGGAACAGAGCTGGGTTAGGAGCCGGTCTGAAAAGGTGCCGCCCTGGAATAACGCTGCTATAGGCAAGTGCGCAGGAGTAGCTCCTTTTAAAGAGAAGACAAGGAAAGGAAGGGGCAAACTCCTAGAGCGCGTTCTGGGGGACTTACTGGGTGCCGGGGTTGGAATAGGTTCCGGCCCGCGTGAGCTGGGCCATGCCGAGGACATGAGCGGAAGTAAGAGTGTTAGGAAATACTGGGCGGGCAGCTCTTAAGAGAAGCTTATCTCCCTGGTATATTTTAACTCTCTGCTTCTTCTACACTTGGGAAGTCCTAGGAGCAATACGCCCTCTTCACCTATTTTATATCCTATTAATATTTATTAAACAGAGGAAATGAGAGAACAACCTAAGCCAATGTTCATAAAGTAATATCATAGTATTTTTTTTCTAAAGAGAAGGGTTTATTTGTGGGAGAGTGTTTATTCATACATGTGTGTTGGATGTACGTATGCATGCATGCACAGGTGTGTGTGGATGCCTAAAGAAACCAGAAGACGGTGCTGGTTACCCCAGACCTGGAGTTCCAGGCAGTTGTGAGCCACCTGATGGGGCGATAGGAAATGAACACAGGTCCTCTGCCAAACCAAGCTCTCCGAACCACTGAGCCCCCTCTCCAGCCCAGTACCGTATCCCGTTTTAAATCTTTATAAAAGTCTTATTTACTACTTTTATTTTATGTGTATGATCATTTGGCCTGCTTGTATGTAAGTGTGCCACGTATGTGCCTGGTGCCTATGAGGGCGGGAGAAGCTGTCAAGTTCCCTGGAACTAGAGTTAGGATGGTTATAAGCCTCTGGGTGGGCACGGGACTCAAACACCACTGAGCCTTCTCTCCAGCACAAGCACTGAATTCTTCAAGGGAGTTATGAAGTTACAAATTGTTTTGTTCTCATAAATAAGTACGCCTGTTTGCCATTCTTATCGTCCCCCTTTTCCAACACTTCTAAATGTTTTCCTGGCTTCTTTCTAGTTTATCCCTCTGCAGAAAGGATCTGGAGAAAGAATTCCCTCTTGAACATAAAACAAAGAAGAGCTGTCACCATCAACTCTTAATTCCTTCAAGTAAGTGATAATTGTCAATAACACCGATCACCATCTAAATACGTCACATTTTCCACAATATTACATTGTTCTTTTTTTTTTAATCAGATCTAGAATGTTCTTTTTGTTTTTGAGACAGAGTTTTGCCATGGCCCAAGCTGACCTTGAACTTGGTGTCCTTCTGCCCCAACCTCCAGAGTTCTGAGATTAGAGATTTCCAACCACAGGCCTGACCCATATTCAGAATATACATACATATATATGTATATGTATATATATATATATATATACACACATATAATATATATATACACCTTTGGATTTTTTAACCTATGAATTCCAAAGTTGGACAGAAGTCTGATACAAGGTTTCAGGAACCAGAGGGAAAAGCAGAAAGAACCAGGGCCAACAACATCCAGATGGACGCCATCCAAGTTGCTACAGGTTAGAGTCGTGTGAGAAGGCCACGGGAAGGAGAGAGAGCATGACTCCCAAAGCAGGAAAGTGGGAGACATTCAACAAACTCAGGAGAAACACCAAAGCATGGCTTCTGAGCAGGCAGACAAGCCAGAGGACTCGGACTCCTGACAAAGCCGACGTGGGGAGGCAAGCATGGGAGCCAAGTGTGTCGACAGACCCGGGGGTACCTGAGAAACAGCCCAGGAGACCAGAGGACAGCAGAGAGGTCTGGTACCGTTCACACAGGAAAGCTTTTAACATGTGTTTCTAATGCATTGTTTCGCCAGAAAGCTGTCCTGTCTTCGCTCTATTGTAATGTCCCATATTGCTTTGTTTAAAATTGTGTAATTCACAGAGGCCCAGTCAGAGCAGGTTCCAAGTCCGAAGTCCCAACGTTCTTTTTAACACGTAAGTATAGAGGGAAGCATTGGCCTGGTAGGTGTGCTCTAGTCTGCAGCAAGTAAGAACCCTGGAGGTGCCAAGTCTGGGGCTGCAGCCCAGGCAGGTGTGATGATGTCTGGGGGCTCGCACAGACCCTAGAAAACTTCCTCCACGCGTCTGAAGAAGGGGAGAAATCTTCTCCTTCTGCCTTCCATTGTTGCAGACCTAATTGAAGGGCCACAAAAGGAATGGCCGTTGGTTTCTGAGGTTTCAGTCTCTGAGTGTTAGGAGTGAATAAACAGGGGATTGTCCTGCTGCTTATAGAACAAACGAGGTATTCACTGGCAACAGAGGGACTTGTGCCTGTTCTGGGAATCCTCGTCCAGGGCCTTAGAGAGATGGCTGGCCACTTGTTTAAAGAATCCAAAGATGAGCCCAAGCCGCTAGCTGCGTTGAGGGAATAGCTGTGGGCAAACATCATGATGGGGGCGGGGGCAGGTGGATGAGGACCAGCTGCCTACTGGGAAACACTTAATTCAAAATAAGATAGCCAGCCACTGCCCTGGGAAGCAGATATTCTTACGGAATTCCTGCTCCCACCTCCTTAACCTAGCTGTGCTCAGACTTAGAAACTGGGATTTAAAGACAACGCAACACGTAGGCTACAGTTTGATCCCGTCGCAAAATCCAGGGACGCGTTTGGCATGTGTTTTCAAGAGACTCAGATTTTTTCTCCCCAAAGAGTCTTTTCTTCTTCTCTCTGTAATGATTAGCTCCATGTTGCTTTCTTTAAAACTGTACAATTCACAAGAAAGAGCAAAGCTTGTTCCGACATATGGGCCAAGTTTCTCCTGAGACAGGGAACTGAATGTGCTCCCATCTCTGCTGGCGACTCCCTGGGAACTTAATTTTTAATAAATAGTAAGCTATGGGGTTGCTTTTGTGTTCTTGGCTTCAAGGTGCATGGCCACGCCGATTCTGAAATTTTGTCCTTTTTGCCTCATGTGCTCTCGGCAGTAACGAAGCAAAGGGAATTTTGCAATCAGATGTCTTCTTGAGTTCAAACCACGGAGAAAGAGGTCCTAGGGTCTGCAGAGCCCCCTCCCCTAAAAGTGAGATGCCGCGATGGAACTGTATGAGGTGAAATCTTAGAATGCCCTGAAAGATGCCCTCCTTACCATGAACTGCAGAAGTGGTGGGCGGATTTTTCCTTTAAAGAAGAATATTTGAAGAGAGACTCTGATGAACAACTTTAACACAAATTTCAATTATTCTAAGTCGGGCGTGATAACTGAATCCAGCAAAGTGACCCTACAGGGTTAAAATTTAACTAGACAGAGCTGGAATTTCTCAAAGCAGCAAACTCCAGCATGTGTAGTAAGATTATTTTTTTAACTAGGTTGCTGACCTAGTTTCAGACACCGACTCGCAAGCTCCAGGTCCCTAACAGAGTAAGAAGAAAAGCTACTTACTTATACTCTGCAGTTTATTACACTAATTTATGGCCCTTCAAGTCTGGGCAGGGGATGGGCTGTTCTTGTTTTATAGAAGAACCTTTTTGTCCTTTCTTGGGGACGTTTCCAGCTGTTTAACAATCGACTCTAATAGAATCTGATGAATAAAACTAATGAAAACATGAAGAAATGAACTCTAGAGACCAAACATACAGTAGCTTATTGTTCCCTCTCCGGAGAATAGAAATACCTTCTCTAACAAGGTACAATGGTGCGGACAGGAACCAGCACTCTGGTTTCAATGCACAAGGCATTCAGGGTCAGGAGGAGGCCAGAGCTGCTGACATTAATCGGGTCAGCCCGGCAAGCTCAAGGAGCAGGACAAACAGAAAGGTAAATGTGTTTCCACCTCTGGGAAGTGCTCCCTCGGTTATTAAAATGTTTTAGGAGGGGAACAAATAACCAGAACTAGCTCTTTGTCCTCTGACCTACCTCCGTGTGTTCTCAGAAGAACACATGTAACGGGTCATGTTCTTTCTGTCACGGAGGCCAACCCTTGTGGCCTGGCATCTTCTTTTGAACCGTGGGGAGCAGACGAAACACTGGGAAGTGGAAGTGGCTACAGCTCAGAAACCTAGAGGTTTGGTTTGTGTGGTGTGCTGGGATGGAACCCAAGCACCTGTGCATGCTGAGCTGCACTCCCAGCCTCTATACACAGTTTTCATTGCAAAATTATTTAACACAGCAAACTTTTAATGTGATTGTGAAGCCCAGGGCCAGTGGTCTCGGTTGCCTGGTTCTCAGTGACGCCCACCTACAAAATGAGAGACCCACACGACCAGTGTACGTCCATGTTGACCACCCGTCCACGCCACTGGCAGCACGCAAGATGACTTTAGGTGGCACTCGGAGAGTCGCATTTATTTATTTATTGACTGATTGATATGTTTTTCTAAAGACAGGATCTCACTTAGTCTAGGCTGGACTCAAAGTTGCTCCATAACGAGGATGACCTTTAAGTTTGGATCCTCCTGCCTCTACCTCCCGAGTACAGGGTTTGCAGATGCATGCCCCATTCCTAGTCTATGTGGTGCTGGGAATCAAACACAGGCTTCACGAATGCTAGGTAACCATTTTACCCCCCTGGGTTGCATCCCCTGCTCCATTTAAGAATTTATTCTATGGGCTGGAGAGATAGCTCAGCTGTGAAAAGGCTAGTCTCACAACCAAAAATATGAGAATTTATTTTCCTAGCCTATTAAACCTGTGATGTTTCCGAATATTACTGTAAATTGGATTGTTTGTTTTTTAACAATCGTCATAGAGAGAGATATCAAGCAAATGATAAGAATATAATAAAAGAGGGACGTTTTGTTGAGTAACAGGAAACAGACTAGCACTGGTGGAGTGGTGTGGGGTTAGCATGCCTTGCTTGTCATTTTGAAGGCCCTGGGTTCGATCCCCAGCACTGAAAAAAAAAAACCCAAGAAACAAACCCCCCCCCCAAAAAAAAAAGCTCAGATTAGTCTAGATAACTCTCAAGTCTGAAACACTCCTACTGTCAGCCTTTCTTCAAAACTTGCTGACTCTGCCCTCCACAGAGGAGCCAGCAGTTGCTGGAGAGGAAGGGGAAGTGTCAGGAGCAGTCTCACACCTGCTGACCACCAGGAGTTACAACTAGCTGCGCAGCACTTACGTGGATGTGGACGGGATTGTCGCTGCCAACTGTCCTCACTGGCTGCTTTCCTAAGAGGAAGATCCTCACCTTCAATTACAGATTCCGTGCTCACGTTCCAGATGTTTCTGCACTAGTCACTAGCCAGCACTGGTTCTGGGGAAGCTGCAGATTGCATTTTGGCTTCCCTGGAACTGCTGGGGAATGAGAGTAACACACACACACACACACACACATACATGCACACGCACGCACACGCACACACACGAGCATACACACGCACGCACACACGCCAACACGCATGCGCACACACGCATGCACACACATGCACGCACGCGCGCACACGCAAACACGCATGCGCACACACGCATGCACACACACACTGGTTTCGTTAGCTGAGTGTCCACCCAGCCTTGCGGTTTATGAACTTTATCTTATGTAATTCTCACCACAGTCCACCTCCCATCCTATAACCTTCCCTGTTATCAGATTTAGAGCCCAAGACCTACCGCTGGCCTGTGGTGAGCATTTAAAAATGCTACCCATGCCCGCCTGATTTCCAAGCTTTCATTTTTCTTACGTAAAACTTAATACAAGGCTTTTAAAGAAACACCGCTTTCTCCCTCCATGGGAATTGAAAAAGCCTTTAGGCTACGGGTGGGGAAAGGATTTTGGCTGGACGTGGTAGTTCGTGCCTGCAGCTGGACGTGGTGGCACATGCCTTCAATCTCAGCCTTCAGGAAGCTGAAGCAGGAAGATGCCAAATTCCAAGCCACCCAAGGGACAGAGTGAGACCCTGCCTTGTTAAATGTGAGACATAAAAAGGTGGGGAAGCTTCTGTAAGCTCGAAATCTTCCAGGGAGGTCGGAGACTCGGGCTGAAGTATCTACATCACGGGTCATTTCAAAGAAAGAAGAGGTTGCCTGGAGTTCTGCCATCTGCCCTAACAGTTGGATGGCACATTCAGAGATCCTGGGGCTGAGGCCCTGCCCTGCAGATAAGCACTCAGGACCAGAGCTGGCATCCTTAACTGAGAAGGCAGCCTTTTTCTCCCCCACGGCTTATCTGTCTGCCCCACCAGGAGCCTCTTCTGTCCCTGTCCTCTCTCCAGCTCTCAGCTTCCCCTAGATGTGACACCACCCTTCCACACTTTCCCTCCCATTTAAGTCACTTTCCTTTGTGATAAAATGCTTGGGGTAATCAAACAGAGAGTCACTATGTAGCTCTGGCTATCCTGGGTCTCACCGTGTAGACCAGGCTGGCCTCAGACTCACAGAGATCTCTGCCTCTGCCTCCCAAGTGCTGGGATAAAGGTGTGCGCCATCAGGCTTAGTAAGGCAATCAGCTTTGAATGAGAAAACTTTATCTGGCTAGCAGTGTTACAAGTTTCTGTCAGTGGTCATGTGGCTCTATTGCTTTGGGCCTGTGGTGACTGTGGTGGTTTAGAGGACGTCAGAATGGGGCCCTCGGCTAAGGAGGCTGCTCACCTCCTGGTGAGCAGGAATCTGAGAGAAGAAGAGGGGGCCGTCTTGCTCCAGTAGGTTCTATCTCCCAGTGGCACCACATAGAGAACCCTGGAAGACATTTGGATTGGAGTTCAAAGGAGCATCAGGTCCACATCCCCTGTCCTTGAGAGATCTGTCACCTAAACAAGGAGGGAGGATCCAGACAGAAATCCCATCTGCAAGTGCAATCATCATCTCTGTTTATCAAAAACTAAAAAAGCAGGGCTTCTGTTAGTCTGAGACAGGGTCTCACCCTCTAGCCCTGGCTGTGCTGGAGCTCACTAAGAAGATCAGGGGAGCCCCAAACTCACAGAGATCCACCTGCTTCGGCCTCCTGAATGCAGAATTAAAGACGAGAACCACCACCCCTGCAAACAAAGAAAAGGTTTAAATTAGGTTGCTCATTCTTCTTTTTTCTTTTCTCTCTCCCCTTCCTCTGTCTTAATCTCTTTTCTTTCCATCTCGCAGCCTTGCTGAACAGCTCAGGCCTGCCTGGAACTAATGATCCTCCCCCCTCAGCTTCCTGAAGGCTGCACGACAGTCCGTGATGGGGGCACAGAGAGTAACCTGTGCTACTTCAACAGGTCGGGAGGCCGAGGCAGGCAGAGCACTGAGTTCCAGGCTAGCCAGAGCTACATGGCAGGATCCTGTCTCGGGGGGGGGGGGGGGGCAAAAAAAATAAAGACAAAGAAAAAAGTGGAAGATAAATAGGGTGAGAAGAGGGGAAATGAAAATAAAATACCCAAATAATAAACCCAAACTTAACAGATGTCAAAAACAAAAAGAAACCTACTAGTAAGTTGCTTCAAAAAATAGGCAAAAACTAAGATAAAAGAAACATCTTACCGAGCAGGCAAGTGAAAACGAAACAGGCTTAGTCACAAGGATACGTGAGCTAGAGGGAAGCTGCAGGTGTGTACACAAGTGAGGGGTAAACACGGTGAGGTGTGAACACGGTGGTTTCAGGTCCTGAGTCCATTGCTCAAAGCCTGAGAGTCAGACAATGGAACCCTTGGCTGAACCCCACGGCCACTTGTCTCTGTACCAGTTCCATCTCACCGTTGGGTGACGTCCTGAAGAAGGCGTCTCAAGAGACTCTGCCAAGGCTTTACCAGACCTGTACACAAGATGACAACATTTATAGGTCAAAGTGGACAAACATCAGCCACCCAATTGGCACATTTTCTCTCCATCACGGGGGTTAGGGTGCATAACTCCGTCCTGTAGAGCCGGGCGGTGGTGGCGCACATCCTTAATCCCAGCACTCGGGAGGCAGAGGCAGGCGGATGGATCTCTGTGAGTTTGAAGCCAGCCTGGTCTACAAGAGCTAGTTCCAGGACAGGCTCTGAAGCTACAGAGAAACCCTGTCTCAAAAAAACAAACAAACAAAACTGTCTAGTAAAACCTGACTTCTCCAACTTGACCCTTCCTCTGATGGTTCCAACATGGCCATCACAGACTTGGGAGCAAACTTCCAGCAGATAGTCTCTCAGGACTGAAGTATCAGGGATTGATCCCTGAACGTTAGCCTGGCATGGGTTCTCCTCTGGCCCAGTCCTTTGAAGACAGGGTTTTAAATTCAGAAGGACCAAGTTAAAAGGGTGGAAACAGGCTGTACCCAGGGGATTTCCACCCCTTGACAGGTTCTGGGCCTCAGAGGGCCACGTGGTTCACACACCCACACTAAAGCAGACCACTTCAGCCCTCCTATGGCAATGACATAGCCATTTTCAACTCCTTTTTCTTTCCATTTCGTTAATAAGAACTGGTAGATACTCAGTTCACATTTTATGACCCACAAATGAATGAGGTGTACAGTAACCACTCTATGGGGAGGATGAAGGAGACAGCCTTCTGGATAAATTTTTAAAAGACAGATGGAAGCGTATTCAAGTGACCCTCTGAAAAGGGTGTGCCTGTATTCCCGGATGTGTGATGACCTAGTCCCCGGGGCCTGCTCCCTCCTTTTGTCTTATCCTGCTGGACTTCCCTACAGTGACACAGCCTTCCCACAGTGTGGCTTTTTCTCACTCACTGCTGGCTGGTACTTCCCCGCCGTGAGCAGGGCAGCTGTCTCTGGCCTTTGTCCTGGCTGTCCTCTCAGCTCCACCCCACCCTTCCTGGCCAGAGATTCTGGTTCCTGTAAACTGTGCGTACGGCCACGACATGGCATTGTGGCTTCAGACACTCATTAATTGGTCATTATAGTGACCCCACGTTTTCATACTCAAGATGTGTTCTGTCTGCTCAGGTACAACTGAGTCCAAGTCACGGTGCTCTAACTGTCCGTTATAAGAGGGAGAAAGATTGACACTGTTACCCTTCCCACGTGTAATAGTTGTCGATGTCTGTCTTACTCCTCAAGATGTATTTAGGGCAGAATTTTCTTCCTTTACTTACAGTCTCTCTTACGACTGCTGGCTGCTTGATTAGTCACAGCCTCCTCCACTAATCCAAGTTCATTGAGAGTTCAGTCCTTGCCTAGTGACGTCTATAAATATCTCCTGAATGAATAAAGGTGTTTTGCTGTTGTTGATTTGGTTTTTATAAAAAGATCTTGCTGGTCTTTTATTTTGAGGCTTGTCTTTGTAAGATCCTCAGAAGACTAGATAGAGGAAATCATTTTACTTATTTGTTTTGAGGGTCTCATATGGCCAAGGTTGTTCCTTGAACTTGCTGTGTGGCAGAGGATACCCTTAGCTTCTACCACTCCCGCTTCTGCCTGCCAAATGCTGGGCTTATCGGCCTGCATTGCTATACGGGTCTTAAGAAACACTTAAAGTTCGGATGACTCAATCTTCTTGCCTCAGTTTCTCAAGTACTAGGATGACAGGGATACACCACCAGACCTAGCTACCAGTTCCCTGTAACACTTCTGGTTTTTCTCCCCACCAAGGCTTTGAATATTCCTTCATGCTTCACAAGCCAAAACACTAAATCTTGTTCTCCTTGTCTTTGTAAAATCCCCAGAGGAATAGAAGAAAGAAATTTTTTTTTTTTTGATTTTTCGAGACAGGGTTTCTCCGTAGCCTTTGGTTCCTGTCCTGGAACTAGCTCTTGTAGACCAGGCTGGCCTCGAACTCACAGAGATCCGCCTGTCTCTGCCTCCTGAGTGCTGGGATTAAAGGCGTGTGCCACCACCGCCCGGCTAGAAGAAATTTTTATACTTGTAGTACCTTACAGTTATGAGTTATGGCTGGGATTCCCCTAGGGCTTCAGCCTCCATGGTGTCATATGGCCGTTGCCTCTCAACACTTTACAGTAAGTCCAAGAGGTGGGAACTCCCTTGAGCCTCCACTATAGGAGAGGAAAATGAGCGATGGGAAAGGTATATTTTTTAGTGTATATGTGTGTGTTGCCTGAATGTATGTCTGCATGTGCACCTAGTGCCCACAAACACCAAAAGAGGACATCAGATCCTCTGGAACATGAGTTCAAGACGGTTGTGACCATGTGGATGCTGGGAATCAAACTTGGGTCTTAGTGCTCTTAACCACTGAGCCATCTCTCCAACTCCTTAGGCTGTCAATTTGACTTTAAATTGCCCACTGTCTTAGTCAGGGATTCTCTTGCTGTGAAGAGACACCATGACCAAGGCATTTATTCTAAAGGAAAACATTTAATAGGGGCTGGCTTACAGTTCAGAAGCTTGGTCTATTATTGTCATAAGAGGAAGCATGGTAGCACACAAGAGGAGGAGGAGCTGAGAGTTCTGCATCTGAACTGGCAGGCAGCAGGAAGAGAGACCAGCTTAAGCATCTGAAAATTCAAAATCCAGCCCTAGTAACACACTTCCTCCAACAAGACCGTCCCTTAGCTTTCAAATAAGTGAGCCTATGGGGGCCAATCCTATTCAAACCACCACACCCACCTACCCTATTATTTATTTATTTATTCATTTATTTTTTGGTGCTGGGTATTGAATTCAGGGCTTTAAGCATGCTAGCATGTCCCGCACTACCGTCTCGCCAGCAAGAACGACACGGCACATTCAGGATCCTTCTGCAGAAAAGCTTTATGCATCTTGAGAGGGAGAGCATAAGCTTACAGAGCGAAGACCTCAAGGGTCGAAAACCCAGCCCTTATATAGCTTAACAGTCCTCGCCTTGGACGTGTCAAACCTGACTGGCTGCAGCCTGTCAAACCCTATGACGCCACAGGAGAGGCAGAGAGCAAGGGATGGAAAGTTACTATGTGCATGCGCACTGGCTTGACAAGGTAAACTGTCATTTACCATGCACATGAGCACTGGCTTGATTACAGTGGTGGTGCTGATGGTCAGCGTCATCTTGCAATGGAGTATGTGGGAATGGCTCCCCACACTAGCAAGTCATCTACCACTGAGCTAAACTTAGCCTTTAAACTGCCCTTTATGAAATACTTGTCATCTGAATTTTGGAAGTGTTTCCTAAGATGCACAGAGCAATGCACCCCCGTTATCCCAGCATCCGGGAGGTGGAAAAGAAAATTTAAACAAGTTTAAGGAACAACTTAGGCTAAATGAGACCCCTGAAAGCAGACAAAAATATTTCTTTAATCTTCAGAGAATCTTACACAATGAACAAGCTTTAAAATAAAACAATTTCAAAAAAGTATAGAATGTCAAACTAGGCAAGACCCTTAAGGTTGACTCATTTTTGAACATGCCATTTAAAAATGTTTGTTTGTTTTATTTGTTTGCTTTCCATTGAGCATAGTGGGTTCAGGCTTTCAATCTCACGGCATGGAGGTAGAGGCAGGAGGATCATGAATTCAAAGTTAGCCTGGGTTACATATTGAGGTCACATTACAAAAACCCAAAGCCAAGCAACAGTGACTGATATTTTAAATAACTATTACTGGCTGGTTTAATTATATACTTAGCTATTTTTATAATATATACTTATATTATAAATATATATATATTTAGTTATAATTTTTGAAACTAAACTTGTTATCAGAGTGATTGATATCAGGTAGTTTAATTTAAATAAAACAATGAACACTTGTAAGATAGAATAATTTGGCAATGGTAAAAGAAAGCAAGGGGACATAAGAAGCTTTTTTTCTTAAGTGAAAAGAGTGGATGTTGCTCATGCTAAGAATATTTTCCATCCTGCAGCACAGAAAGGATGCCTGAGGTTTATTTGACCTAAAAGTCCTGGGACTCTTATGATGTCCATTTCCTACAATTGAATGGGTAAAGGTCATGCAAGAGGTGTTGCATGGGCTTGGAGGAGCATGCCTGAAGTTTTTCTGTTTTTTCTTTTTTTTTAAATTTACAAGAGCTACAGCAATTATTTCAGAAAGACATATGCTGACATTCACCTTTCTCTCCTGATTGGTCACGGTAATTAGCACCTTGCAGACTGACCAGTAGCAAACATAGTGATAACCCAAAGTTCTCAGTTGATGCCAAGAGTACACAGCAAGTGGCCAAAGCCACTTTTATCAGGGAGGCGGGGCTGCTGCCTCTTCCACTTTTCTTCCACTTGTCCCTTCTTGGTCTCATTTCACCTCTGACTCAGGGTCTAAATCAACAAGCCATCTGCATGCTCACCAGACTGGCGCTCCATGGCTGACAGTGGAGTTATGCGCCAATAAACCCACAGTAACTTGAAAAGACCTTTAAGGCAAAAGGCACTGAATGTAGCTAGCCGAGCACACATCATAGCTGAGCAACACAGCACACTGTAAAGCCTCAATTGTTTCCTTGACAACCAAGTGACTGCAGCTCACTACCTCTGACCAGGATCACGACAGAATGAAAGACCAAAAGTCAAAACTCCTACTGTCAAGATGAAAAAATGAATGAGTTGAAGTGTGTGAAGAGGAGGCCGTCAGAAAAGTATCATAGACTTAGTCGATCATTTTAAGGCAGCCACCTCTCTAATCTTTCCACATCCAGGGCAGCTGGGGCTTGTTCAGCTACTGGGGAAGTCACAGCAGTCCCACCACCAGAGAAGCAAAGCCGTGAAATCACAGCTGTGTGTGAAAACCGAGGAGGGAAACGATGCAGATGAAGTGTGGCTCTTTGATGATGAGCCCTGAATGGTAAGTACTTAGGAATGGGCATGTTAGACTAGGGATTGATAATTTCACAACACCAGTGAACAGTGGGAGAATTATCAACAGCATGAGGGAGAAACGGTGAAGGGTTTCCCACACTGACTCACCACGTACCCTGACATCACCCATGGCTTCTTGTCTCAGGATTTCTCATCTGTGAAAAATGTACACCTCTTGAATAGAAACTACAGACACTCGAGTTCCTTTCTTGTCATGTCATGGAAAACAATTTTTTTCTTTCATTCATATGATAATGAGTTCATTATCACCGTGAGAAAATACTCGTGATGAGTGAATTAGAAGGAGGAATGGGTTATTTTGGCTCATGGTTTCAGAGGCTTCTGTTCAGGGGCAGTTGGTCATTGTTTTTTGCTTTTGTTTTTATTTTTGACCCTACAGTGAGGCAGAACACATGGTGGAGAACAGTTGCTCATCTCATGGTGACCGGGACTAGGAGGAAGCCTGGGGAGAGAGAAAAAAATAAAAATAAGACTCAAGTTAAAAACAAGAAAAAGTGATTCAGCTGGCCAGTGGTGGTGCACGCCTTTAATCCCAGCACTCAGGAGGCAGAGGCAGATGGTTCTCTGCGAGCTCGATGCCAGCCTGGTCTACTGAGTGAGTTTCAGGGAAGCCAGAGCTGCACAGAAAAATTCTGAAAAACCAAAAAGAAAAAAAAAGGTGAACGAGAGAATAAGGAACTGGGGTCCCGATACTCCCTTCAAGGGCAAAGTCCCAGTAACTTAACTTCCTTTCCCTAGGCCCACCTTTTATGGATAATACAGACTGGTGGCGAAGGCTTTGGCACAGGGATTTTGGGGGGGGCATCTAAAAGCTAAATTGTAACAATTCTTTTCAGAAACAAATAATAAGGCAGCACTAGAGCCACAACAATCTTTAAAGAGCGTAGCATATCCTAACTCTTACAAGACTCCTTCATTTTGCTTGCTACCTCCTACACCATGGTTCAAATATAGTTGTAGTTATAGTGTACATACATTCTGTACAGAAATATTTAACAGTAAATAAATCCACCCACTAGAACAAAAACATGGTTTTTTTTCCTCCCTGATTATTGAAATGTATTACATACATTGCCAAGTCCTTATTATAAGTCCTGTGTGAGTGCTATTATTGTCCTTTTTCTATGAGTAAGGGATTTTGTGGGAAATGAGACATTTTGCCTTGCTTTGAGACTGGTGCTGTCAGGGAGTTTTTCATAGACTTAACTTTATACACAACTGGACCAAGTGTCTGTCTTATTCAGTGTTCCATTGCTGTGGAGAGACTCCATGAACCACACCAACCCTTACAAAGGAAAGCATTTAATTGGGGTTGGCGTCCAGCTTCACAGGTGCAGCCCATTCTCATCATGGCAGAAGGACGGCAGAACGTAGGCATATGTGGGGCTGGAGAAGAAGCTCAGAGTTCCGCATCTGGATCCACAGGCAGCAGAAAGAATGATAATCATGGGGCCTGGCTTGGGCTTCTGAAATCCCAAAGCCCGGGCCCAGTGGCACGTTTCCTCCCACAAGCAGCACCACTCCCTAATAAAACATTCAAATATTTGAGCCTGTGGTGGCCATTCTTATTCAAACCACCACAGTGTCCAAGTGCTGTGACCTTTGGGTTCCCATGCTTCCCTGTGTCTTCTGTTTCTACCACTCCAGTGAAGGTCTGTCTCTTGGAAGTAGTGACCTTGTTCATGTCTGTGAACGTATTTACTGCTATTTATCTGTGTCCTTGCATATTAAAGCTTTCTGAACCCAAAGTTCTCATTTATTTTTTTTTACAACATTGAGCACCCGGGGTGGTCCATCTGTTAATGAGGCTTTATTTATTTTCATTTCCTTGTTTTTATGAGATAGGGTCTCAATAGCCCAGGTTAGCCTGGAATTCCCTCTGAAGCTGGGAATGACCTTGAATTCCTGATTCTCCAGCTTTTGCCCCATGATGCTGGGGTTGTACATGTCTAGCACCAGAACTGGTCTATCTCATAGCTTTAAAGTTTTCCCTAAACCTAACCTCTCCTCTCAGTTTCTATGCACCCTCCACCTACTCACCCCACTTATCAAACCCCTTCCCCAATTCCACCAAAAAGTGAAGACTCTCCTGTCAGCAACCACAGATGAGCTATAGACGGAGACCATCCTTAAGGATTCAGAGTAGCCTTCTGCTGGTTCTCATAGGGAGAGACAATAGAGTCAAGAGTGGTGTTGGCCAGGGTGTTCTTGGTCAAGCAGCTGGAACGCAGAAGAGCCTCTCCCTTCAATTAATGAAGAAAGAAGCATTCTGTTATGGCAAGGAGAGTAACAGGATTAATAAAGAGGTATTTGATGTGACAGGATTTTTATCATCGTGAAACTGGTTCAGGTAAAAAGCTCAACTGTCTAGGATTCCCCAGAATTGAGATCTTTATTGGTTCTTAAAAACACAATTCCAAGCCGGGCGATGGTGGCACACACCTTTAATCCCAGCACTCGGGAGGCAGAGGCAGGTGGATCTCTATGAGTTTGAGACCAGCCTGGTCTACAGAGCTAGTTCCAGGACAGGCTCCAAAGCCACAGAGAAACCCTCTCTCTAAAAAAACAACAACAAAAAAAAAAAAAAAACCCCACAATTCCAGAAAACATTTGGTTTAGGGCCAAGGGTTTAGTGGAGGAGTTGCTTGCCTACCATGTAGAGGGTCTATGTCTGATTCCTCAACACCAGGAAAAACAAAAACAAACAAAAAACTAGACTTGAAAACCTTGTTTGAATTTCTTCCATTTGTTATTTGATAGGTAGTTAAAATACTAAGGGACATAAATTATCTATCAGATGTTTTAAGTGTTTCAAAAGGAATAAAAAGGGGTTTAATGGGTCAGTATATGAATAGAGACCAAGAACATTTTGTAACATTTGCTTTCTGTCAAAGTGGAAGTACCGGAATTCTTGGTGTCCCACTATGATGGCAGAGATGGAGAGGGATGTCATCGTGTGAATTAGTGCGTGTGTGTTCTCCACTACCAAGTGCCATAGATCAAGAGACATAGAAATCAGATACATCCTCAAGGCTAAGGAGAGTGGGCTGAGAAGCCAAAAGGCCTTCTCAGGACTCTTTGCTTTTCCTTGAAATGGAACAACTCCCATAGCCAGTAGGTATGGAAGGGCAGAGAATGGGAGCGGAAAGGAGACTGAGAGAGAGGGAAAGAGAGACCTTCTTAAGGCTGTTTGTGTTTTGAGGTGGAATAACAACATTGCACAAATAAAGGACAAATAAGAGCAGATATTTGGGGAGGATACAAAGCATCCTCTCCGGGATACCTATCACAGTGGATTCTTTTGATCCTTCCCCATGCACTTTGTCAAGAGAATTATCAAGTTCTTGGAGAAGGCCTAAATTTACCATGAAACTTCTCCTTTACAGAATGAGGGGCAGCTTTGCAATAACCTCTGAAACATCTTCTAAGAATGAGATCTTATCTCTTAGACAAACAAGCACAAACTTTCACGATCAATTTCATGGTCTCTAAGACATGCCTTTTTTTCAGTGCTTAAATATCTCTTGATTGGGATGTGTCTTACAGTTGCTGCTGGCCCGCTAACAGTTGCATAGAGGTTGCCACACTGATAGTGCAAGTCCAAACCTATCATGGCTCGTGCTATTGGCATGACTGCCTTTGCAAGTTCCCAGTGTTTAACAATTCAGTCTAAAAGTGGATTCTGTGATCTGACATGGATCTTCTATATAACTATTGCCCGGTTATCCTGGAGGATTATATTATCTGAGAGCAAATACCAACAAAAATGTATTTCAGCTGTAAGTTAAAAGATGATTGAGATGACAAAGTCTGCATACTAAAAAGCTTTCTGAATACGGTTACAGTACCAGGCATGAGTTCCCTTCCACAAAGTGGTCAGACAACTGTTGGTTACCCCTAAGATATGAATGCCACTATCACACTGCTGGGTTTGTCTTACTAATTTTTATTACAGTTCATGTATTTATAGCTGGGCAGGACTTCTGCTAAGTTTTCTCCTTTGGTAGCCTGCATAGCACTCTGACACTGAGAGCTATCCTTCAGAGACGAGGCTTCTAGGTCAGCACCAGTTTGAGTCCTTTAAGTCTTGTGATCAAAGAGTGCAGTGTCATCAGCCACAAGATCTGACCCTCAAGTTCTGGCAGCCAGCCATGAGCAATGGCAACAGCCTGCTGTGTTTGTATGTTGTTGAACCTGTGGCTGGAGAGATCCTGCTCCTAGAACTTGCTACTATTATCGTTTTGCTAAATGTATGCAGTGCCCCACTGCCTTATAGGTCATCACCCCTTGCCCCTCATCAAAGCATTTTCTTTTGCAGGAGTTGGAGGCTACTACAGAAAGCCACAGCTAGCCAATACACAGAGATTAAGTAACCATGGATTCCTAAACAAGGTATCTATAACACAACTCCACACGCCAAGACTCATGAAACATGATGGAGGAAGGGGATAGAAGACTGCAAGAGCCAGACGCCCCTGCTATGACAGTGTCATCTGATATGACGGGAGCATCCTCCTTAGACTCTCGACAGCTGTGGTCACCTGCACAAGGTCGTACTGTTCAACATCCTAGCATGAACTGGAGAAGGGCTCTCAAGGCTCCACTCTTAGTATAATTAGGGGCAGTTAAAGAGAGTAAGTCTTCTTCTAGAAAAGGGTATAAATTTGAACAGTGCCTGGGAGAAGTTGGATGGACAAGAGGCGAATATGACCAAAATTCATCGTAGTCATGTATAAAATTCTTAAAATGTTTATATATAATAAATACAAATTAGGAGTTTTAGGAATGCCCTATATTCAGAGTTTCCTTTTCTATGTAGCTGAAGCTACATAGAACTCTCTGTGTAGACCAGCCTGGCCTCCACCTCCTAGAGATCCTCCTGTCTGCTTCCAGGTGTGTGCTGCCACACCCAGCTAAAATTTTTCCTTTCTGTGTGTGCCCAAGAGTGAAATGTGAGGAGAGATGGCTCAGTTGTGAAGAGGGCTTGCTGTCCTTCCAGAGGACCTGAGTTTAGTTCCCCGCACCCACACTGGTCAAGCACAGCCCCTGGGGCACTGGCAACCTCTTCTGGACTCCGTAGGCACCTGTTCACATACGCATGGCACACACATGCGAACACACATAAACAAACAGGAATCTTTTCCTAAAAAGTAAAATGCAATTTTTTAAAAATCCATGTCTAGGCTTGATGGAGGATCCCAGAACTGATGACAAATGAAAAACCTTGTGTTAGAGTTTAATTGGCAGGTATCCATGTCTATCTTCCTCGTGCATGAAATGATACCCCTTATGAGCTTAAACTGTGCATCATAAGGCCAGCAAATCCCCAGTGTGTTGTCTCCTCCTAGATCCTTGGGAATCTGAGGAGCGAGGATTAAAGCCCAGCTCTCAGAGACTCAAGCCAGAAGGCTCAAAGATGAGCCCCATTGAAGGAGCCGCTAAGGGGACATCGCACACCTGGCGCTTGTACGGAACAACGACAACAGAAGCCACGACAGAGACAAGCAATCTGGGATACAGAAGATTCTAGTGGGATTCCATTTTCTGAACGCTGGCAAGCAGCCCAGAGACAGCTCTGCAAGCTCCCGGAATCCTCTGGAGGACTGCAGAACTCTATAAACTATATGCTGACATCACCCTTGTCTGGGCAGAGACAGGAGCAGCGGCTGCCCGAGAAGGGCTTTTCAGCATCCCTAATGAAGCAATCACCATAAACCAGAGCGAGAGAGGGAGCGTGTTCAGCCCGGCTCCTCCGCCCAGGAGTTCCATGTCCCAGCCACCAATTAACTTTAGCGTTCCATCTGCCTTTCCTGCCAAGCTCTCCCATAAAGAAATTTATCACCTTCTGTTCTGCTTTTCTTCCCAAACGTGAATCAGAAGTGCACAGTTCTGTTTAAAAAGGCACTTTCAGCAAATCTGATTACTCTCCAAGCACCTTTACGCGGGACCAGCCAGCTCCTCTGCGCGCCCTCTCTTGGCTTTATTAACGATGCTGCCCAGAAGCTGACTGTTACACTGGTCCATTAAGAAGAAGAAACCCTTGTTTCCAAGGAGGGCTCTGTCCTTGGGGACTCTTATCTACTTACTGACTCCTCAAGACAACCGCTTAAGATCCTTGCCTTACTACTCCCGTGTTGCAGATGAAGAAACTGAGGCATAGCCGCGTTAAGAAACAGACCCAAAGTCACTCAGCTCCAGGCAAGGGAGTTGCGCGCGGTGGGACCCAGACAAGCCACCCAGTGTGTGAGCTTTGCGGTGCTCGGCTGCCTTCTTCTTAGTAAAGAATGGGAAGGCTCCCCAGTCTTGCGGTTTCACACCCTTAAAATTAGCCATGGAGTGTAACAAGTCCATTAGAGACGCCTTGGCGGAAATGGGACCAGGCACTGCCTTTTTTTGTCCATCTTCCTGGTCTGGGAGGTGGTCTTGGGGAGTTGGGGAGGGGGCTACTCAATGACATGGGTGCTGGAAATCACATCTAGGAAATCTCGACCTAAATACCTCTCGCTTTTGATGAGTTACCCAAGGACCTCAGAGACGCATCTGCGTTCCCAAGGCTTCGAGCTTGTCAGGGCCAGAACTCTGTTCGGGGCAGGCTCTCCAGACACGCCTCTGCTCGCCTCTGCTGGGCTTCTTGGCCCTGTCCCAGCATGCTGCCTCTGCACGTCAGTTAGCGCCTGCAACGCCGTCTTAATGAGGACAAACAAATGTGCTCATCGCGCAGAGCTCAAGAGTGAACGAGGCAAGCGGGCTGCTCGCCCTTGCTCAGCTGCCCTCACTTAGGCAGTCTAGATGACCCGGTCCAGCTTTGTACACACGCTTCCAGAGGACGGTAGCAGGTCTCCGGAAGCACCCAGGGTGGCTCCGTCTGCAAAAACTCAATCTCAGCGTCAGAGAGGATTTTTTTCCTTTTGGTCCAGCTATTAGTTCATCCTCTGTGATTGTCCTGTCGCTTACTCCTCTAACTTACAATGAAGTCTAGAAAATCCAAATCACCCGAGAGTATTTCATGGGCTCCTTCAAGTTGGTGATAACTTTTTGTGAGAGCATAAAGCCTGACTTCTGCCTGTATTTGCAGGAAACACAAAGCGGCATTGTCTGGAAAGCATTGCGGCTTGAAAAATGAATCCGTGTACTGTCCCTCGAAGCCGGCCCTATCTCGCATTTTTCAGAGGGCTCCACGCAGACGACGTGATCGTGGGGTAACAGTCACATATAATTGCCGCGCTGCGCGTTTGAGTTCACGAAGAAACGGTCCTTTGATTGCAACACGCGGCTGTGTGTTCACGGAAGCCTTACCACCTGACATGTAGTTTAACAACTTCTTCTAACTCTGGCTGCACACGAGAAAATCCTAGGCAGACTCGCTTGCGTTTCTGGCCTTGCCTGATGGTGTTCTGATAGCTATGATAGTGCCACACTGTGTAGAACCGGCGAGGGGAGGGGCTGTTAAGTTTTTGCTCAGTGCTGGTTTTAAAAACGTCCACTTTCCTCTGAGTAAAGGCATTATATTTAGGCTCCAGTGCAATTACAGTTCCGTGTCTCTAGGTATCTTCAGATGTGTGTGACTTTGTCTTTGTAGGCTTGGCCAAGTTATTTATACTCACACTTATTTTCTTTCTACAAACAATGCCAGGTGGGTCATTAAGAACTGTGGGTCCTCTCTGTGCTGACAGAGGACCAGAAAGCACACAATACGGGTGACAGAGATGCACACATGCCAACAATGCTGACACAGAAGGAAGCTTTGGGTTAGGTGTTATCTTTCAGGACCTCACTCAGTGTAGGGGTTTGAGTCTAGGATCTGGTGCACGCCAGACAAGAGATCTATCGCTAAACTACAGTCCTAGGCCTCAACCAATTCTTAACAAGCCATATTCTAGGGCAATGTCTCACATAAAGGCAAATAGTATACCCAGCTTTCTATGACTATGGTGACATACCTGAGGTAATCAACCTACTAAGGAAAAAAGACTCATGGTTCTGACCCTTAACTACTTCTTCCTGTCACTTTAGACTTCTGGTGGCTCTGGACATCATGGTAAGGGATGGTGATACAGGAACTTCTCTGTCTCGAGGTAGCCAGAACTCCTGGGCAAGATGGTGCATGACATAATCCCAGCACTCAGGAGACAGAGGTAGGAGACACTGTCTCAAAAACAGGAACAAAATGGAACTAAAATCTCATGGTAGCCAAAAAGCAATAGGGAAAAAGTTTTGTCCTGATACTCCCTTCAAGAGCATAGGCATAGACCTGAGTTTCTTTCATTACCAGGCATGTCCAACCCATGGCCCACAGGATGCATGCAGTCAAGAATAGCTATGATTGGCTGGGTGTGGTGGCATATGTCTTTACTCCCAGGACTGGGGAAGCAGAGGCAGGTGAACCTCTGTGTGTTCCAGATGAGAGCCTGGTCTACACAGTGAGTTCCAGGACAGCCAGGGCTATGTAGAGAGATCCTGTCTCAAAAACAAAACAACAAAACAAAAAACCTAAGTATGTGCTCCAACACAAAATTATAAACTGATTTAAGACATGAGAGTTTTGCATTTCCTGGTAACTCAAATGCACCCTTTTCCAATGTGAACTCTGTAGACTTCGTCACCACAGTGTGGCCATGTGTTGAAATGTCGAAAGGTTAGACTTGCTTGTACGATTACACCTTCCCTTTAAAGGTTCTGTCTCCTGTCCATAGCATGACAGGCTGGCAGGCAAGCCTTTAACACCCAGGCTTTTTAGGGGCAGCCCAGAGCCAAGCCACAGAGCTGAAGATTCAGTTAGATGGCAGAGCAATCACCTAGGAAGTGCAAAACCCTGCCTTTGGTCTTCTTTATTGGGGAGGGGACCAAACTAAAGACAAAAATCAGGTATACAGCCCTGTCTAAAGGATTCTGCTTACAATAAATGCTAGTAATGTGGCCTCCATTTCCCAGGAATTTTGCATACAGCTCCTGTGCAGTGCACACATGCACAGTCTCCCCGTACCAATACCTTCCAGGCCAGAATCTTAGGGTGCATGACCCAAGAGTTGCATGGGAAAGGCAACACGGGTTTTCTGCGGTTTTTGTCCTGTCAAAGAATGACATCATCAATGGTTCCATCTTTCGTTCACTAATCTAAAAGATATCTGTAGTATTCTTGCAATATATTTTGGTTTTTTTGACTTGATTGATGCAAACATCAACACCAGAAGCCAATTTGAAGAGTAAAATGGCAACAAATGATTCTTAGGAGAAGAAGAGATGTATGTAAGCTTGGGAAGCTCCCGGGTGTTGTTTGAAGGACATACAGTCCGTATGGGCTAAACACCCTTCTTATCCGCCTTTGGCATCAGTCTGGCAGGGGACAAGTGTCTCTGGACCAGCATGTACCAACTTGACCGCTGTCAATGATAGGATCTCTTCAGAACAGAGGGCCAGAACTGAGCAGATCCAGCAGGCTTATAACCCACTTGTAGAGGTGTGCCCTTGAAATTTAGAGGGAAACTGAACTGAAAATCACTGAGGGGGGGTGTGTGTTTGTCTCCCAGAGTCCAGCCAGAGCTCTGTTCTTCCTGGAAATATTGCCATGTAAATCTGGTATGGTAATGAGACAGGCCACTACCTCAGAGTGTGAGGTACCAGCTTGACAAATGGTTAAATAAATAGAAGACAAAAGAGCTAGGTGAGATTATATCTGGGCCAGGGAAATGGGCAGTATTTCCATACACCTGTGAAACCATTTTCCATACACAAAGAGCGTCCTCCTTTGGGTGAAGCGCTACCCTTTCCACGCGGCAAGCCAGGAAATGAGAAAGAATCACAACAGGTTAAATAAGCTCCGAGCTGCAGTTTTCTCGCGCAGATGCCCGTCGTGAGTAGCTTGTAAAATCAGCCACTGTGACCGTTCCTGCGCCGGCACTGCTGATTTTACAAATCCTTAGCAGTGCAGCCGCCTCTCCAAGGGCAGGCTCCAGCCTGATGTTTGCACAGCCAGCAGAAATAATTTCTTGTGGGAGATAGAATTTCGTCGTTTAGCAATATTCCATCCCGGGGAGCTGCACCCTCAGCCACACTCGCTGTCGATTACAGGGGAGGTGGCTGCCCTTCCTCTGGCTGCTTCCCTGTAGATTAATAGGCAGCCGGCAGGTAAATCAGGTCCTTTATCCAGGATGGCAGGCCAGATGCTACAGGGATCTTTAGTGGGAATATTTATCACATGATGTGGTCGCAGGGTTTTTACAAGTTGTGTGTGTGTGTGGTTATGTGTATTTTCTTGATTATCAGGGTGAATAATGTTCAACAAGAAAGTGCTAAAATAAAAAATTGGGGAAAAATTATTTCAATGATTCAAAGGTAACCACTTTAACGTTCTAGTGAGATCTAAACCTTCTTATACAGACGATGCACCATGTAGCCAGCCTGGAAGCTGCTCCCTCACTTGAGATTATATTATAGATGTGGCACTATTCAGTGGCCTCTTTTTGTGAGTTAAATGACACTTCTTTTGTATTTGCAGTTTTCAGTTTTCTTAGATACAGGTATATGTATGTATGTATGCCTGAGGTGCGTGTTTTACGGTGTGTGTGTGTGTGTGTGTGTGTGTGTGTGTGCGCGCGCGCGCATACATGAACGTGTGCAGGTGGAGGCCAGAGGTAAACCCCAGGTATCCTCTCTCATTGGCCTGAACATCACTGAGTAGGTGATGCTCACTAACCCATCATCTCCCTGGTGCTTGGAGTCTAAAGCACACAGCCACATATGGAATCTCGGAAGCCAAATTCAGGCCCTTGGGCTTGCATAGCGAACACTTCACCACTGAACCATTGCCAATCTCATCAATGGTATTTCAGTGGATGTCTCTGTGTATAATTTCCAGCCCATACCTCTGATTTTTTCCCCTTAAGGTAGATTATGGATTTCTAGAAGTAAGGGTGTCAAAAGCCAGATATATAAATATGAAGAGAACTGGGGCTGGAGAGATGGCTCAGTGGTTAAGAGCACTAACTGCTCTTCCAGAGGACCCGGGTTCAATTCCCAGCACCCACATGGCAGCTCACAACTGTCTGTAATCCTAGGACCCAACACTCATGGCAAAACACCAATGTACATAAAATATAAATATTTAATAAATAAATATGAAGAGAACATTGTAGCACTCAAAATTAATTTTGTGAGTTAATCAGAAAATACACTGCTACATTTTCTGGCTGTGTGGCGCCTGCCAGCCACATTCTCAAAGCAGTTCTTTCTGATATGAAGGTAGCAGCTTTGGAGCTTGCTCTAGAGAACAGAGGATGAGGTGAAAAGACCCACATTGGCCAACTTCCTCTTGTTCTTCTAGACTTTCCTCTCTGCTCCGCTGTGATGGTTAATGTTGGCTGGTAGGTTGGCTTATTAGAGATGCTTAGAAAATTGGCAAGGCACACTCGCGGGCATGCCAGGAGGGTGTTTCCAGAGAAGACTGGCATGCAGGGAGCTGAGTATAGAAGACCCACCCTGAGGGCCACCCAGCAGGCATGTAGTAGATGAGGATGAATAATATTAATAATTATTAATAGTAATTTCCTTGTAAGAACATAAAGTATAAACTGCATTGTGTTGATCCGTTAAGCTGCTGTGGGACACTCATGGTATTCTGTTTTAGTTTTTGTGAATGCTACTCTGTGAGATTAGTATACATCGTATGTGTCCTTTCCCAAGGTCAAAAGTCCTGTCCACCCTTCCCTGTATAGCCACCCTTTGTTGCTTCCTGCGCTGCCCGCATGGCGGGAACCGAAACCAAGCAAAGGACGTCAGGACTGAACACGCATCTTAATTCCCCAACACATCCCTGCCAGCCCAGGGTGACCCTATCCTGTTTACCCCTCTTTCTTGGATCTCAGAGGGACCTCCACGTGTAGCGCACCACAGCCGTCTGCGCTCTATGCGCCACCATACAGTTCGTGAAGAGGGCAAGGGCATGGAGATTGAAACACACAAAAACTCACAGACAGAGACATCGGTCATCCTTGATGCCAGAATGCCCCAAGAATGCCCCCTTTCTTGTGTCCAGGAGCAGCTTATATAGGGATAGCCACGCCCCAGCCAAACACACCAGAAACCACTCTCCTGCCATCAGGAACTCCTGAGAGTCTCGTGCTCAGAGCAGCTGTAGGCACTCAGATCAGGGGAAAACAAGTTGTTTACAAGAAATTCAGGATCTGGGGGTTCACAGCTCCCAACAACTTCAGTAAGCACTCCTTAGCTTTAGTCCTTTAGGACTAGACTGGAGGTTGCTCTCGCTAACTTGAGGCATTGTCCCCTCCCCTATGGGTCTCTCCACACCTCTGAAAACCACGCACTTTGAATGTGCCATCTGTCTGGAAAAAGACTGGCATCCAGACATTGCTGTAAACCACAGGTCAGGTCTGAAATAAGGAGTCCCACTTCAGATGCACCTAGGAACCCGGCCAGGCCATCTCCTTCCACAGACATTGACGAGCACCAGCAAGTTCACAACAACTCAGGTGCCCAGGACTGTTTGACTTCAACTGAATCAAAATATCAGAGTTAAAACCTGGGAATTGTTGGTTTCAAGGACATTTCCCAGTCCTTGCAGTGCCACATCCACCACAAGCCCTGGGCACTGTGTTGGCCACACAGAGTCAGCATGTAGGGCTGGGTCTGTTTTAAGAACTTGGACAGGGCTGGAGAGATGGCTCAGAGGTTAAGAGCACTAACTGCTCTTCTAGAGGTCCTGAGTTCAATTCCCAGCAACCACATGGTGGCTCACAACCATCTGTAATGAGGTCTGGTGCCCTCTTCTGGCTTGCAGGCATAGACACAGACAGAATATTGTATACATAATAAATGAACACATATTTAAAAAAAAAAGAACTTGGACAAACATTTTTCAACTGAAAACTGATATGGGAGTATTCAAAAATTAATCACAGGTCATGGACATGATTTCTTTTTTTTTTAAAGATTTATTTATTCATTATGTATATAGTGTTCTGTCTGCATGTGTGCCTGCAGCTCAGAAGAGGGCACCAGATCTTACTACAGATGGTTGTGAGCCACCATGTGGTTGCTGGGAATTGAACTCAGGACCTCAGGAACAGAAGGCAGTGCTCTTAACCCCTGAGACATCTCTCCAGCCTCATTGACATGATTTTTACACAAACCTTGTTTTATATCGTGTTGCCTTAAAGTAGCCATCAAGCTTATAGGAAGAGTAGAGAGAGATTCTTGTAGCCATAGACTGTCTTCTAAGTTGTCAGTGTCTTGTTCATTTTCTTCTCCAGGATTATTATATTCTAGCTGAATCTTTTTATGTTTAAGATGTTGTAGTAGCTAACAGGGTGGTGGTAGCGCACACCTTTAATCCCAGCACTTGGGAAGAAGAAGCAGACAGATCTCTGAGTACAAACAAATGAACAAAAGATTCTATAGTAGCAGTAAAAGACAAGGTTAGGCCTGGGCTCAGTCAGGAAAGTCTTTGCCATGCGAGCATAAGGACCTGAGTTCCACCCTGGAGCCCACAGTTTGAGAAAGCCAGGCGGCTATGCTCCATGAGCCCCGCATACCCACATGGATTTCCCCAAATGCACACATGAGCGACTAGCAGCGTTTCTCCTTCATGTTTCCAAAAGTTGCTTAACTAATACTTCTTGTGTGCCCTTCCTGAGCAGGACAAAATGGAGCCACGGTTAAGTGTACCGTCAGAAGCCACACTGGGTGTGACTGTGTGACCTGTTCCTCCTGGTTCACAGTGGCTGCAAATCTGAATGGCAGTCAGAGATGAGGGGGGAGCTGGAAGGCAGGCGAGGGAACAGGTCCACCCCAGTACTTGGCCAAAGGTGATGCTGAAGCCAGGGTACTGCGTCATCCTCCTCATCCTCTGCTTGCGACCTCATTTGCATTATTCTCCCTGGAGGTGGAAATGTGGAGCAATCCTTTCAGCTTCTCTAGCCTGCAAATTATCTTCAGAAAAAGGAAAGAGAAAGCAAGAGAGAGAGAGAGAGAGAGAGAGAGAGAGAGAGGAGCATATTTAGCTGTACTGAGATGCATTTAAAGCTCATCAGATTTAATCAAATTTAAAGTTCTTTGGTTCATGAGTTCTATATTGCAAAAGAGGAAATGAGACACACAAGGATTTAAATGGCAGCTCCAAGTTCATGCCACAAAAGAGAAAAACCCTCCACAACGAGGCCACCTGGTTCTTAGCTTAGTAGCCGACCCAAAATAAAGACAGACAGGAGGTTTAGAGGAATTTAATTAGCAATAAAACAAAGGCAGCAAGAGAACAAATCAACAAACTCGGTTGATGCTGAGAATGCCAGATGTCCCCTGCTGGTGACACCGAGCCACACTGTGGTCACCGTGGCTAATGCAACCCAAAGTTCTGAAGAGCACGAAAGAAAATTGCAAAATACCCCAACTTTAAGTGAGCTGGACAGGTGGAAAAAAATGACCAGGAGGCCCTCATCTGGCGATGCGGAATTCAAGGCAACCAGCAGCCGTAAGCTGACGTGTGGTGGTCACAGTCTGGCTGGAGAAAGGCCCGGTGTGAGTTACTTGCAGAACTAAGTGTCCATTATGGGCTTTGATGCGTCCTCCCCTTGCCGACCTATCAATAAATCTCTTCACCCTCTGATCTATAGAGAGAAGCTGGATGAATGAGTCTCCCTCTTGCCCCTTGATTTAAAATACTGCCAGGCTTAGCTCGGTGTAGTGGTGAACACCTAGAACTGCAGCACTTAGGGATGGAAGCAGGAAGGGGCCAGGAGATGATTCGGTCATTTCGGTGCTTGCTTTGCAAGCCTGAGGACCTTGGTTTGATCCCCAGCAGTCCTGGGAGGCAGAGACAGAAGGCTCCCTGGGGGCTCCCTGGGGGCTCCCTGGGGGCTCCCTGGGGGCTCCCTGATCACCAGTCTGATCGGTGATCACCAGACCAGTAGGTGCTTCTGTCTCAAAGAAAGCAGACAGTGTTCGTGAGAAGGACATTTGACATTGTCTTCTGGCCTCCACACACGCGTGCGTACAAGTGCACTTGTAACACCCTCCATGTATAGGCGCACCACGCACTTAACAATTTCTGTTGTTGCGGTGTTAATGAAACAAAGCAGGAAGGTTGTTGAATTCCAGGCCAGGTTGAGCTACATAGTAAGACTCTCAAAAACAAAATGAAACAAATATCAGCAGCATTTACTTCTAAGGACTGTTCTCAGAACTGAAGAGTCTGGCCTGTTGTTGACTAAAGTGCATTGAAAAGAGATCAGACTGTGAACTACAGGCAAAGGGAGCTTTCGCTGCTTGGCATTTCCAATATAAGCATGCCTAAGAAAGTCTTATGGGGTTTTAGGAAGACTCTGAGCCTAAAACACTATTGTAACCACAACAGCAAGGTGGAGTTTTAAACCACAAGTGGGTAAGGTAACCGATAACTGGTTTTCAACAGATAAATACAAACTCAGAATCCTGGGAAATAAAAACAAACCTGAATCAGCAGCTTCGGTCTCTAGGCACAGTTTAGGACACTATGCTGCAGGGGTCTCAAAAACAAGGGCCAGACTTCACTTCTGCGGCGCACGTAGCCTCTGGGCACCGCTCACGTGTTGCTAGATTTGAAGGAATTTTTCTGGTGTGCCACCCCGTCACATAAGTTAACTGCCGGTGCCCACAGTACAGGTGTAAGTAGAAAGGCCAGGCCCGAACAGCCCTTGCATTTCTGACACAAGACAGCTCAGAGAAGGGCTCTGGCAGACTCACTGAGAGCAGTGTGTGGGGGGTGTGTGGTGGCTGGGTTGGGGGCAGTGTTAGCTCTTCCTGCCAGGGCCTGGCAAGTTCACGTCCTGTGTTCTGGGCTAATTGGATCACACTGTGAGCCCGTGGAGGCTGCAACTCCTCACTCATGAAGAACATCTGAATCCAGCATTGCTTCTGTGTGTTGGTAAACCCGCCCCTCCTCTTTGCCCTCTTTTATGGGACGCCCTGTTTTATTTAGTCCAGCAGTGAATGAATGGCTAAGGGAGATAAGAGGGAGCCTGTGTTGACAGGGGAAGAGATAAGTGTGCACACGACCGGACCTGATCCCCCTCTGTGGCTGTGGAGGGGATGGAAGAGGCGCTCATCTTCTGTTTTTCTTTTTTCTTCTGGATCTTCAGGTCTGGGTGGTACCAGGGTGTGTACTGTGTTGTGCTATGACGTGGGACATCCACTGAGAGCGTGGGGTTGAACCATGCCCAGTGGAGCAGACATGGAAGTGCGGTACAGACGACGCCTTCTTTAAGGGTAGCAGTTGTCTTGGCATCTCTGTGGCCAAAATACTTGACTGAAACAACTTAACAGAAGAAAGGTTTCCTGTGGCAGATGGTCTCAGAGGCGTCGCAGCCCGTGGCAGAGGCAAAGTGTAACCCTGGGGGTGGCTTGATCAACAGGGACAGGAACTTACACACAAGGCTGTTCACAGGAATCAGAACAGGAAGCAGAGAAATCTAGGCTGGAATGTGGAGCAGGCATGACCTTCAGAGGCCCCAGAGGTGCCCTTCTGTGGCACAGGCTCAGCGCACTGAAGACTGGACAGCCTTGAAGCTAGCACCTCCCCACTGGGAGTGAGCCTTTAGGGTGTGGGTCCTCAGGGTGCAGCTGTCCAGGTTCAAGTCGTAGCCATGCCTCAGGTCAAAGGAGGTTCTCAGAGGCTCCACGTGAGATTAATCCCATCAGCCCTGATTAGGACCTTCTAATCTGCAGAACTGGGAGTGAATAATTTTCTTTTCTTTTTTTTTTTTTTTTTTGGTACCTAGTTTGTGATAATCTGTTAGGAATCTGTGTCACAAGAGACATCCAGGGGAGACTCAAACAGACCGCCCACCTTGGGCTAAGGATGCCCAATAGCACCTTTGTAAATGCTGTACTAACCGTTCTTAGAGCCTAGGCCCAAGGCCACACTGCTGTAAAACAGGACATTTTTAACCTTAGGGAGGGTTGGCTTATTGGACCCCGCCCCTTACTCTGCCTTCAGGGAGTCTGGAATGGAGGAACCTTCTGGTTATCACTGGGAGCTGAGGAGACCTGTCGTGTAGCCGACTAGGGAGAAGCGGCAGCCTAGGGAGTTTGGTTCTGGCTGATTCCCTGTTGACTTCCAGAAGCTACTAACCACAAAGAGCCTAAGGAAAGATAGAGACTTAGCCCCTGGGCCACCGGACTGTCATTGCTCTAGGGCTTAGAGTCTAGGCTAATACCCACACCTCCCTCGGAGCCTGCCCCACAGAAGGCTCTCTCACACAGTTAACACACCACACTGCTTACCCTGAGGGAAGGCTGCTGCTCCACCAGGGTGGAGCTGCCAAGGGTTTGGCTCATAGTTCACTTTAGTACCCTTCAGTCCCCAGTGTTTGTCTGGAGCCCAGCTCCCAAGGGAGGTCCAGCACACACTTGCTGGTTCCCAACTCTTTTTCCTCCTGCTACCTGAGGAAATCTCCACAGGGCCAGCTCTTAACAAAGGAGAATTCTAGTAGCAAGGCCAGGGCTTGCACAGTACAACATAGGACAAAACAGGGAGGGGCCGGCATTAAAAAAAAAATCCGCACCCACACCTGTCTGTGTTGCCCTTCCCATAAAAACCTGCCAAGCCTCTGAAAGAGAATTACCCAGTCTTCACATGACACAGCTGCAGGAGAGGAAGGACAAAGAGCCCAACACAGGTCCTCTGCTCATAAAAACAGTGTGACACTCCCGAGGGCTGGCCAGAGCCATGGGTTCCTGACGTGAAGGATGGCCTTTTAGAGCCCAAGATGACATTCCAAGCTACTTCATTTTCAAATGGGGAAAAAAAAAAAAAAAAAAAACAATCAGCGGCCCTTCCTTTTCATCTGGCGGGGGATTTTCTTCTCAAGGCAGCTCTTAGCAACGGGCTGCATCCCTCCTGATTAGCGCTGCCATTAGAAAAGCGATTCCTCAGCACAGCGAGTCGCCTCAAATCCTGACAACTGTAACCATTCCAGATGGCAAGAGCATCAGTGACCATAATGGCCCTTCCCGTCAGCGTTCTCCCGTGGATTGTTCTCGGAACCGCAGGGGACGCACACGGGCTTGTAGCCTGTGGAGAGTTACAAGGGGCGGTTGCAATGTAATGACACTCGTTCCGCAAACCCCACGTGGAAATCAGTCGCCTCTCTTCAGAGTCGCCTCTCGCAGGAGGGGCAGAGCCCGACTCCCGGCTGTGAGAAGCAGGGAACAAAAAGACACGGGCAATCCAGAAAACACTGAGCGGAGGTAAGAAACAGGCGCTCAGATGCACCGTCAGCAAGAAGACTGCAGGTGTCTTCCATGTCACCTGCAGGCCTCTGGGTCCAATATGGGACGAAAAAGAAACACTCCGTGTTGCTCGTGAAGAGACTGAGCAAGTCCCACGTCTTCACGGCCCACGTTTTGCTGGGAAAGATATGCCAAGTTAAACGAGGAGAAAGCCAATTTTGGGGGGTTGGGGAAATGACTTCAAGAGGTTGTTACATTAAGCAGCTTTCTCCTCCTGTCTCCTGACCGTTAGGTGTAACTGTTAAAGCATACTAAACACAGATGAATTAATTCAACCAATTTTGAGGCTTGCATTATATATATATATATATATATATATATATATATATATATATATATAGTAGAACAGGGCAAAATCTCCACCTCATGGCAGAGTGAAGTGCCCCTTGCACAATGGGTTGTTTAAAGTTAATGGTGAATCAGCTGAGCAGCCACTAAGCAGGTGACACATTGATTTAATTCCAAGTTGTTACAGAGAGAGCAGCCGAGCCGATATACACGCAGAGAGCTGGCAGACGGCTCCTTTTGGTGAGAATATTCATTTTTATGAATTACTCATTCATTAAAAAAAAATCCTCCTCTTTAGCCCTGTCCTCATTTCTCACCACTGCATTGAGTCCAGGTCCTAGGGTTTCAAAAAGTACTAGAAAAAGGGTAGCTGTGCTCTTTAATGGGGGGGGGGGGGTACGATGACCAGAAGACTCCTGTTTTGGATAGCCCATATAAAAGTAGAAGAAGAAGAAAAAAAAATCAGGACAACAAGGCAGAGGCAGTAATTGGTCTCAGAAGCGTCAGTCAGCTGGTTATTTACTGAGGCTACACTGTGTGTTCTCATGGTAAGTTTGTTTCAAATCCAGACTGTGATTCATCATGACAGCCGAAGCTATCTGCTCACCTCTTGCAGGAAGACACTCTAGACCCAGCTCACCTAATGAACCGAAGAATAAAAGCTTATGCACTCAGGCAAAGAAGGGAGGTGCGTCACAACCCCGTCATTTCCTGGGCTCAGAGGAAGGAATCAAAGCTAAACGTATACTTTGTGGAGAGCTATATCCAGGACCTTGTGGACACTTGTCTCCGCAGATCTAGGAACACGCTTGGCAGTTGCTCAGCTTCTTTTAATGGACGAGTGCAGCAGGGTCACTGGTGGGTCTGATCATCGTAGCCTAGTACTCTGTGTATTTATCTGCCCATCACGGTCCCTGCTTCCTCAAGGTTTCTGGATGTTCAGCCAGCCAAAAGGCACTGAGACTATCCTCTGTCACTCCAAAGTGCATCTACTCTTCCCTGTTTGGGTCCCTCTCTGTGTACAATCTGCCTGAGGAACCGTGGGAGAAAGGCAGATGGGAGAGTTGAGAAAGAGATGGGTGACGAGCTCTTCCTGACTGTAGGCTACAGCCCAGGGAACCCTTTAATGCCTTAAGTCAGAGGGGAGGCAATAAAACAAAGCGGCTGAAAACTTGGGCTCCTTGCCTGGGACCCTGGGACTCTGACTGACTTCGTGTGTGGCCTTCAGCAAGTTACTCAATCTTTCTGATCTGCCTTTTCTGGAAAATGGATACAATTCTATTGTTTTCCTCATAGGTTTGTTATGGGGCTTAAATGGAAATAAATGATTTGGAGCGTTGCCTGGTGCTGTTTTCTGAATGTTCCTGTCTCTCCTGAATCCGTATATTGAAACACAATCACCAAAATGATGGCATTAGAAGGTGGGGCCTCTGGGAAATCATTAAGCCACCGAGTTGCTCCATCATGAGCATGGTTTTGCTCACATGGGCAAGGGACCTTGCATTGTCCGCATGGTGCTATGCTTGCAGGCATGCCCAATGGAAACATTTGGGGGCATGGAGGATTTCACTGAGATTCCGTAGGAAGGCCAGACGGTACAGGTAGAAGTTCCAAGTGCTCTTTAGGGAGGACTTGAAGTCCATCATCTTCCTGAGTGTTTTGGCGTTGCATTGAATCTTTGGAGGCTCACAGTATACTAAGCAGAGGTTGCTGAGAATACCCTGTGGGTGAAAGCAAACTCCAGAGTCTCCACAGGGAGGCCCCTGTGAGGGTGACGCTGCAGTTACAGAGGAGAACCTCTGATGGTAGAGACACCAGGAGCTTTGACCACCTGCTGTGAGCAGCCAGCAAAGACAGCCATGGCTAGCTCAAGAGAAAGGCCATGTGGGCTGCAACGAACAAAGTCACAGACCATTGGAGCTCATGGCATGACCCCATGTGTCCTGGGTGCCAGATATGAAGCTATAGGATTTGGTGTTAGTGTTGCTGGATTTGGGCCTCGCTTTGGTCCAATTTATCCTTGTTATTTTCTTATTCTTCCTTTTGGAATAAGATTGTTTACCCAATGTCATTTTGTCTGGGCTTCATTAACTTTTATTTATTTATTTATTGTTGTTGTTTTATAGGCACTCACAGATTTCCTGGGTCTGGAGAGGGGGAGGTGGGGCTCTAGATTTACACATTTGAAGTGCTGAAATTGTTGCTTAGTGGCTATTAGGGAGGTGGTAGACTCTTTAGGAAGCAGGACCTTTTAGGAGGAAGTTAGGTCATTGGGGGCATGCCATTGAAGGGGATATTGGGACACTAGACCTTTTCTGTTTCTTCCTCTTGCTTTGCTTTCGAGTTTCTGTGAAATAAACCAGGCCCCCTCTGCCACATGGCCTATTGTGCTAGCAATAAGAGGACCTTGTCAACGGCAACTCTGCATGACTATCTCTTTATTTCAGATCCACAGGGAAGAGGGCTGGGCACTGAAGTTCACTGCTCATGGATGCTGAGAGAGGAAGGCTGGATGTCCCACAGCGAGGAACTAGAAAGAGCTCCTTTGGGAGGGCTTGAAGTCGACCATCACCCTGCCCGTTCTGCTGTTGCCTTGATTCTTTGGGCGCTCACACTACACTCTGCTGGGGATGCTAAAAGTTCTCAGTGGGTCAAAGCAGACTCCAGAGACTGAGATTCATTCTCAGGGAACGGTGAGAGCAGCTGTTCTCAAGCTGTGGCTCATAACCCCTTTCAAGGGGTTGCCTACGACAATAGGAAAACACAGATATTTACGTTAGGATTCATAATAGTATCAAAATTACAGTTGTGAAGTAGTAATGAAAGTAATTTTATGGTTGGGGTTCACCACAACATGAGGAACTATATTAAAGGGTCACAGCCTCAGGACAGTTGAGAACCAGAGTTAGAGGGTACACAAGACAACCACTGATCAGGTTTCCCACTGTGTGAATGAACTGATACTACACTCAGGGGGAGAGTGAGCTCAACCCAGTCTCTATGACAACTTTCTGCCCATAATACAGTTCTTTCTTAATTGTTGGGGGATATTCAACCACACTGTGAGCCCCAAATTAGCATTTGTGTTAATTAAATAAAATTAACCTTGGGTCAGGAAGTTGAGTCAGCAACTAGTTGCCAGAAAATAATCATAGAGCATTGGAGGCATTGGAAGGAGATGGAGGGGTGCGCTGGAAGTACTAGGGAGGGATTTTGTTTTGGTGGAGCAGAATTTCATGCTTTTGGGGAGACACCAGCAGGGAAAGAAGGTTAGTCAATTGCTACTCAGCCTCTCTGAGCTAGCAGGCTTTCACCCCAGCCTTTGAATCTCACGCCTAATTTACAAGTAGAAGGATAGAGATTTTGTTAAAGCTACCTTTAGTGCAGTGACAGAGCAGGTGACTGCGGGAACAGAACAGGCTGGTAACTGTGGAGTTGCAATTACTGGCTGAAATAGCAGCAGATTAAGGTGCAGTCACTGGGCTGAAGATTAAACAATATTTAATTCCTCCCCTTGCTCCTCCTCCTCTCTCTGCGCTTTCTTCTAAAATTTCTGGGGCTAGATAAGAGACGAATGTGGCTCTCAGGAAGTGTGAGTCTCAATCTCCTTGGTTGAGAATTATCTGGGAGTTCTCCTTAAATGCAACAACTCCTGGGCCAAACCCTAGGTTGCTCGTTAATCTCTGGGATGACGACAACTTTTAGAAGTGTCTTTGGTCCTTTTCACACACCTCAGCCTGAGAAATGGCTTCAAAATAATTTAACTTTGCACATTTGTTTTGCAGGTGGGTAAGCTGAGGCTCATTTAAGAAAATCACCTTTCCCCATATCACCAGCTAGCAAACGGCAGAAGCAGCAGTCTTCAGGATAGGAAAGACAGGTGTATTCTTTTCATCAAAGGACACTTCAGGGTGTATAGATGTGAATCTTCCACAGACAAGCAAATGCCAAGTTCGGTTTCCTCCCCAGCTGACCCTAGACCTGACGACAGCAATGTAGGACTTATTGACATATTTCACAACAAGCATAAATTCTACATTTCCAAATAAAGCCAGACCTAGTTTATGCCCAGTGAAAATAAATTAATTTTAACAAGGGTCTCACTTACAGTGTTTACAGATTTTTGCGTGTTTTATCAGGTAATTTAATGCTATTTTGCCTTGAGTGCTGATACCAAGTTGATGAGGTGTTTTTAAGGCAGCAAAGACTGTAAACGTAATTCTTTCCCACCTTCAAAATTCCAAGAGATAAAAATCAGATACAGTAGCAAAGAGTAGATAAAACAGAGAGGTGGGCAAAAGTCAGAGGTAAAGGGACAAGACGGCATAGGACACCCACAGAGCAGAGAGCTTGCCTGACCTCTGATCAATGCCTCATAAAGCATGCTTGTGCAATTCAGGGACAGAGTCCACGGCTACTGTCGCCTTTAGACTGCCTGTCCATACTAAACCCCACCTGGGGAATGAGAAAAGAAGCATACGTGGAGGGGGCGGAATGGTGAGGACAGACGAGGATGAGGAGGAGAGCATGGGACCAGTGAGGGAGCCTTAGATTTATCTGTTCCTCTAGGACTCGTGCGTTTAGAAGGGGATCCAGTGTGGGGGCCCACCATGCAGGAAGGCTGTAGTGGAGACAAGGACGCACCGATGCTCCAGAGCCAGGATGGAAAGCTAGAGCAGCAGAGCTGGAATTGAGGGCGTTCTTGAGTTTGCCTGCCCACTTGGGGATTTGCCCTTGTGTGTGAGACCTTTTCTTAGCTGCTAATTGGTGGAGGCGGGTCCAGCCTGTATGGAAGATGCTGCCCCTAGGCAGTTAGGTCTGGGCTCTGTGAGGAAGGGAGCTGAGCAAGCCAGAAGCAAGCCGGTAAACTGTGTTGTGTGGTTTTCACCTCGAGCGTCCGTCTTGAATTTCTTCCTGGACTTCCCTCAATGTTGGGCTATGATCCCGGAAAATGAAACAACCTTTCCCAAGTTGCTTTTTGTTATGGTGTTGGTCACAGCAAAAGAAAAGGACACGCAGAACACTCCTCTAGCCCTGGCCGTAGGTCCACATTGCTGAACCTGAGTCCCCACACCAGGCTGTTGAAGGACACCTCCCTCTGTAGTTTCGCTTGTGGGCCCACTCCCAGGCCACTTCTTACTTCTCAAGTATTCCTAAAAATAGAATGTTGCTGGGCTGATGTAAAGAAAATGATTTAAGATTTGATGTGGTTGGTAAGTCCAGAAGCATCTATTAGCATATACAGATTTTACAGTGTGAGATTTTCATAGTACGTACCTTACCATCCCTCACTGTCTCTTATCCATAACTCTTCCCATCCCTTCAGCCTCTCAGTCTTCCTTACCAGTCATTAGTCTCCTTTATGTTCCTGTCCTTTTTTTTTTTTTTTTTTTTTTTTTTTTTTTTTTTTTTTTGCAGAACCCAGTTTGGGAGAAAACATGACATTTTTCTTTCTGGGTCTGGCTTCTTGTTTAGTTTGATGATCTCCAGGTCCTCCCATTTTCCTACAAACAACGTGATTTTTACTTTTGATGGCTGAATAATGCCCCATTGTGTACGATATGCCACGTTTTCTTTATCTATTCATCTGTTGAGCGGCAACTGGACGGAATGCATGGCTCGGCAACTGGAAGCGGTGCCACAATAAACAAGGGTGCGTAGCACCTCTCTTGTGTGCTGCTTTTGATTCTTGCGGGTGTGCACACAGGCGTGTAACAACCGGGTTGTATCACAGCTCTGTTCACGCTTGTGTATTTCTTTAAATATGCTCACCAATTTCCATCCCGGCCTCGCTAATTTGCGTTCCCACCAACCATGTATAAAGGGTTTCTTTTTCCTTCATCCTTGCCAGCAATTGTTTTTTTTTTTTTTATATTTTCTTGATGATAGCAATTTTAATTGGGGTGAGATGGAATCTCGGTGTAGTTTGAGTTCGTAGTTTGTGGCCTCGATGCTGGGAAACCCTTTTCCCCTGATGTTGAACCTTTTTTCGTGTCTGTATTGGCCATTTGTACCTCTTTTTTTTTTTTGTTGTTGTTGTTGTTTTGTTTTGTTTCGAGACAGGGTTTCTCTGTGCAGCCCTGGCTATCCTGAAACTCACTCTATAAACCAGCCTGGCCTCAAACTCAGAGATCCACCTGCTTCTACCTCTGGAGTGCTGGGGTTAAAGTCGTGTGCCAACACGCCCAGCCATTTGGACCCCTTCTGAAAGGTGTTTGCTTACCTGCTCCTTGGTTGACTTATTTGTTCTTCTTGGTTATTTATCTTTACGAGCTCTTTCTATATTGTGGCATAAAGTCTGGAGGAGCAGCTGCGGAGCGCTTCTCCCGTTGGGCTGCCGCTCTCTGCCTCTCTCCTCACACTCGTCATTGCTGCTCCTGTTGTGCAGAACCCTTTGACCTCAATGCGATCCCGTCTGTCAGTTCTCGAAGTTACTCCCTGGGCTGGTCACTGCCAATGCCTGCGTCTTCCAGGGCTTCTCCTCTGTTGCCCTTTGGTGGTTTCAAAGAGTCAAGTGTTACAGTCTTTAATCCATTTTATGTTGACTTTGGCACAGGTAAGATACAGGTATTGAACCGTCTTCTCCGCGTAGATGCCCAGTTTCCCTAGCAGTATTTATGAAAGAAATCTTCTTTTCTTCACTGCATGTTCTGGGAACCTTTTGTTGGGAACCAGGGTGATATAGCTGCATGGATTATTTCTGGGTCCTCCTTTGGCCCATGCGTCTGTCTTTCTGAGACACAGCTCTTGCTGTTACTATGGCTCTGTAGTATAATTTGAAGTCTGGTATTTTAAGGCCTCCAGCCCTTACTCTTTGCTGTAGCTATTCAGAGACCTTTGAGCTTCTGCATGAATTTTAAGATTTTTTCCCCCTATTTTTGTGAAGAATCTTGTTGGGATTTTGGTGGGGAACACATTTATTCTAATTTCACAGTATTAATTCTGCTGGTCCATACATGTGGGAGTTTTCCCCATTTCCTAGCAACTTCTATTTCTTTCTATGATATTTTGTAGTTTTCATTGTTGAGCTCTTTTCACTTTCAAGGTAAAACTTATTTCTAGATAATTAGTCCTTTTTAAGGTTCCTGGGTTTGGAATTATGCGTCTGATTTCTTTCCCAGAGTGTCCACCATTAGTATAGAAAAACAAGCTCCTGATTTTTGTGTGTTGATTTAGTTTCTTGCTACTCAGCTTTTTTAAGAAAGATTTTATTTTTATTATTCTAAGGTGTGTGTGTGCCCTCAGAGGCCGGAGGCATCAGATCTCCTGGAGCTGGAGTTACAGGTGGTAGTTACCTGTCCAATATGGTACTGGGAATAGAACCCCGGTCTTCTGGAAGAGCGCTTAACTGCCAGGCCATCTCTCCCATCCTCACCTTATTCTTGAGTGAAACCTAAAACTCTTTTGATGGAGACTTTAGAATCTTCTAAGTACATAATATCTATAAACGGGGATAATTTGGCTTTTGCCTGTCTGTGTCTTTTATCTCCTTATCATGCTCTGTTGCTTTGGCTAGCATTTTAAGTATTGCATTCAACAAGAGCAGTGAGAGCCCTGGTGGTGTACGCCTATGACCCCAGAATTTGGGAGATGGGGGAAAGAGAATGAGGAGTTCAAGGCTAGCCTCAGCTGCACAGTGAGTTCAAGACTGGCCTGGGCTACATGAGGCTTTGGCTTGAAAAGAACATTTGAGTTGCCTTGTTCCTGTTTCAGAAGATATGCTTTCAGCTTCCCCCATTCCGTATGAAACGTCCATACATGTCTTAGATATGGCCTTTAGTATGTTGAGGTATGTAAGCTCCTCTGGAACATATTTTCTTCATAGGATTTTATCACGAAATGACATTAAACTTTGTCAAATGCCATTTATGTATCCAGTAAAATGATCATGAGATTTCTTTTTGCTTTATTCCATTCATATGCTATATTACATGTGATTTGTGTGGGTCGAGCCATCCTTGACTGCCTAGAATGGAACCTATATAATCACGGTATGCAATCTTCTCAAATGTGTCGCTGAGTTCAGTCGCAAATGTTTTGTTGAGGAATTTTGCCTCTGTTCATTGAGGGTATTGGTCTATAATTCTCCTTGACGTATTTTCATCCGGGTTTCGTGTCGGAATAGTACCAGCTTCCTAGAGTGTGTTTGGAAGTGTTCCCTCTGCTGCCATTTCATGTCCCGCAGATGGTTCTGATCACACTATTCCGTCTTCGTCAGTCTGTAGAGCTTCTGGTCTTTCTCTTGCTGCTGATATCTGCTTCCATCGCATCTTGGACCTGGTAAGATTCGAGAGACTGTTTTTTACTGTTAGTATTGTTGTGATTTGCATTATGACCTACAGTGTAATCTGTTTTGGAGAAATTTCTGTGAACTCTCAGGAAAGAACACTTTTTATCCAAGGTTGGGCTTTCCCTCTCCAGGATTTTTTGTTCTCAAAATCACTCCCTCTATTGAGCTTCTCTTTTTCGGTCTCTTTTGTCAATTTTCTCCCCTGTATTTTCTTAGGTTTTGCACATGCTTTCCAAAATGCTTCTTTCCAATTTTTTTAATACTTCATATACTCCAACATCTCTGCGGCCCGTCGCTGTAGGATTGTGAACTTACAGAGAGGCCACGCTGTCTTGTGCTGTCAGGGTTTTTTCTTACTTCTGGGCTGTGATTTGCACACTGCCTAGTGCGGGTCTCTCCTAAGAGAGAGCCTTCTCTGGACCATGTGTGCGGAGATATCAGACTGTCACTAAGTGCGGCGTTTCCTTCTGGCAGGAAACTAGAACAGCTTCCCTCTTCTTTGCAGTGACCATTGTTGGACAGAGCTCCTGTGGCATCTGAGCCTGAGGGCCCGGCTTCTCTGCTGATCTCACAAGACCAGGTGCTTTTAGTAGGTCAGGCACATGTGTCGTGGAATCCATGGGACCTGCCCTCTGTGATGATTCATAACCTTGCAAAGGCGCGTGGCATGATGGCCACAGGAGTGAGCTCCGTACACTGCAGCCCCTTGAGGGCGCGGAACACACGATGGCCACAGGAGTGAGCTCCGTACACTGCAGCCCCTTGAGGGCGCGGAACACACGGTGGCCACAGGAGTGAGCTCCGTACACTGCAGCCCCTTGAGGGCGCGGAACACACGGTGGCCACAGGAGTGAGCTCCGTACACTGCAGCCCCTTGAGGGCGCGGAACACACGGTGGCCACAGGAGTGAGCTCCGTACACTGCAGCCCCTTGAGGGCGCGGAACACACGGTGGCCACAGGAGTGAGCTCCGTACAGTGCAGCCCCTTGAGGGCGCGGAACACACGGTGGCCACAGGAGTGAGCTCCGTACACTGCAGCCCCTTGAGGGCGCGGAACACACGGTGTTTTCTTTGTTGCTCCTCGTTGCTGTAGGGTGGCTCTCCAGGAGCCTGTTGGGGCCCTCACATCTGCTCTTACTTAACTCAGAGGTTTATCTCCTCTATTCTTGGAATTAGCTCCCTGACATTTCAGGGGATGGGCTGTGAGTGAAGCGATGCATGTCGACGCTTAGCGGAGCTGAACGTCAGCTCTCAGCTCAATAACAGAGCACTCTAGAATCCTAAAGTGTCTGGCTTGATCCCCAGGACCTGGGAGAAAGTGAAAAAGGAGAACAGGAGGAGCCGTGCAAAGGTGCGGTAAAGTAGAACCGGAAGCAAGCGCCAGCTACGGCATCTGTAACTCAGGTAATAGGAATGAGCGGGATGGGGAGGCAATAGGAACGTGGTGGTGCAGACGTGGAAATGCGACAGTGAGCAGAAGGAAAGAAGGAAGAATAATTAAAAGGAAATGGAAAGAAGAGAATAGTTAGAGCAATACAAAAGTTAAAGAAACGTAAAGAGGGGAAAGGTGGAAAGGGAAGGCACAGAGATGAGAGATACAGAGAGACAGAAACAGAAAGAGAAGTGGAGAGAACAATAAAAAAAGGCCACGGATGCTTGCTGTGAGTTTGAGGACTAAGCTACAAGGTGAGTTTTAGGCTAGCCTGGGTCAGAGCCACAAAAAGCCAAAAACAAAACAAAACAAAACAAACAAACAAAAAAAAAACAGCCTGGGTTGCATCTGAATGATCTGTTAAAAAAAAACAAAGCAAAAAACACCTAAGTCAATCAAACAAAAGCAAAAAGTTAACAAACAACAAAACAAAACCCTAAGTTTTACAATGCAAGCATCACCTCTGCCAGGACAGTGGAGCTGGCAAAGTTGGCTGTTTTTTCCCTCTGCCGGCGAGCATGCTTTCTGTCTATTCAGACTGTGCTGCCTAGACACAGCAGGAGCAGGAGTCTGACACCTTCCCATTGTGTGCCTGGCTCCCCAGTCAGTTGGAGGGGTTGGGTTGGACGCTGACTGGGATGGCTTTCTGCTTCCCTCACTGCTAGTAGATGTGGTACAGCTGTGTTCCTCAGTGAGCATTCAGTCTGGACATGCGTGCCAGACCACTTCCCAAGCACCTGGGAGAAGAGAGCCTGCAGGCCCTGTCACGGTGCAGGGGTGTGCAGGGGTGTGCAGGAGTGCAGCAGAGGTGTGCAGGGGTGCAGCAGGGGTGTGCAGGGGTGTGCAGGGGTGCAGCAGGGGTGTGCAGGGGTGTGCAGGGGTGCAGCAGGGGTGTGCAGGAGTGCAGCAGAGGTGTGCAGGGGTGCAGCAGGGGTGTGCAGGGGTGTGCAGGGGCATACAGGGGTGCAGCAGGAGTGTGCAGGGGTGCAGCAGGGGCGTGCAGGGGTGCAGCAGGGGTGTGCAGGGGTGCAGCAGGGGTGCAGCAGGTGCAGCAGGGGTGTGCAGGGGTGTGCAGGGGTGCGGCAGGGGTGCAGCAGGGGTGTGCAGGGGTGCAGCAGGGGTGTGCAGGGGTGCAGCAGGGGTGTGCAGGGGTGTGCAGGGGTGTGCAGGGGTGCAGCAGGGGTGCAGCAGGGGTGTGCAGGGGTGTGCAGGGGTGTGCAGGGGTGTGCAGGGGTGTGCAGGGGTGCAGTAGGGTGTGCAGGGGTGCAGTAGGGTGTGCAGGGGTGCAGCAGGGGTGCAGCAGGGGTGTGCAGCAGGGGTGTGCAGGGGTGTGCAGGGGTGTGCAGGTGCAGCAGGGGTGTGCAGGGGTGTGCAGGGGTGTGCAGGGGTGCAGCAGGGGTGTGCAGGGGTGCAGCAGGGGTGTGCAGGGGTGTGCAGGTGCAGCAGGGGTGTGCAGGAGTGCAGCAGGGGCGTGCAGGGGTGTGCAGGGGTGCAGCAGGGGTGTGCAGGGGTGCAGCAGGTGCAGCAGGGGTGTGCAGGGGTGCAGCAGGGGTGTGCAGGGGTGTGCAGGTGCAGCAGGGGTGCAGCAGGTGTGTGCAGGGGTGCAGCAGGGGTGTGCAGGGGTGTGCAGGTGCAGCAGGGGTGTGCAGGAGTGCAGCAGGGGCGTGCAGGGGTGCAGCAGGGGTGTGCAGGTGCAGCAGGGGTGTGCAGGAGTGCAGCAGGGGCGTGCAGGGGTGCAGCAGGAGTGTGCAGGGGTGCAGCAGGGGCGTGCAGGGGTGCAGCAGGGGTGTGCAGGGGTGCAGCAGGTGCAGCAGGGGTGTGCAGGGGTGCAGCAGGGGTGTGCAGGGGTGCAGCAGGTGCAGCAGGGGTGTGCAGGGGTGCAGCAGGGGTGCAGCAGGGGTGTGCAGGTGCAGCAGGGGTGCAGCAGGGGTGTGCAGGGGTGTGCAGGGGTGCAGCAGGGGTGTGCAGGGGTGCGGCAGGATGTGCAGGGGTGCGGCAGGGTGTGCAGGGGTGCAGCAGGGTGTGCAGGGGTGCAGCAGGGTGTGCAGGGGTGCAGCAGGGTGTGCAGGGGTGCAGCAGGGGTGCGGCAGGTGTGTGCAGGGGTGTGCAGGGGTGCGGCAGGATGTGCAGGGGTGCGGCAGGGTGTGCAGGGGTGCGTGCGTCAGGGTGTGCAGGGGTGCAGCAGGGTGTGCAGGGTTGTGCAGGGGTGTGCAGGGGTGCAGCAGGGGTGTGCAGGGGTGCAGCAGGCCTACACATTGTGCTGCCAGTGACTATGGTTTTCTGAGGCCCAGTCTTCTGGGCAGTCACCAGACCCTGATGGGACAGCTGACCGTCTTCAGTTGGCTGTCAAAAATGAAGACTTGAAGGGAGAGTGGGCGCCACTCCATTTCAGGTCTTTAACCCAAATTTTACTGCAATTATTTCTCAATGACTTTGCTTCGGTAGCATTTTGCCAGGGTCACAGGGACCGCAGGTGGACTCTGGCTAGAACAACCTGGCCACACTTGCCAGGAGATCCAGGGGGAAAGGAATAGATAGGTCAGGGATCTGCTTAGCAAAGTAGCAAGCTTGGACATGACCTTCTAATGAGGGTCAGCGCTGCCCAGATGGAGAGCGCTAAGGTGCTCAAGCATCAGACATTCTGCTCTGCGTCTGTGGCTGAGCCCCCGTCCCTCCATCCACCCTGTGCCCTCTCCCCGCAGCGACAGGGTGGGCTCATTGCTCACGCGCTCTCTTCCTCTGTCCCATTAGCCACTCTCCGGGTCTCTCTAACTCTGTTGCCAATAGTTACCCACCTATCAGAGAGGCTGTTTTCTGGTTGAGAAGTCGGGAAGCGTTGCTCATTTCAAACTGGCCATCTCCCCCACCCCCATCTCAGCCCCCACCCCTGTTAAATTTTTTTAACTGAACTTTATTTTCAACTCATCTTTTTTAACTCTGTGAAAAATGTACAATGCCTTTTACAGAAATTTTAGCAATGACAGAAATGCACGAATAAAGAGAATTTAAAATGAAGGACTTTTTTTTTTTTGCTCTCTTCAAAATAATACCCTTTTGTATTAAGTGATACTTTCAGTAAAAGAAAGGAATGCAAGTGATTAGACATTATGTGTTCCAGGGAGAAAGAAAGACAAAAATCTTTCCAGTTCTGCTTTGCTCCCGTTCAACCTCTCAGGGTTTGCCAATGAACCCTCTTCTCCTTCACCCCGCCATCCTAGGTGCTGAAGAGAGAGTCACAAGGTACAGGCAGATGCCCCAAGGCCACTTTGAGCCTCCCACAGTTCTCACAAGGAATTGGGCAAAAATGTATCCAAGTGTGGTCTGGTTTATAGGAGTGACAGGCCTGTAACCCAGCGATTGACCTACCTGTGGTGGATGGTGAGGGGATGAGGGAAGGACAAACACACAGACACACAGACAGAAAAGCTGGCTTGGATGGTCTGGCTCTCAGATGAAGAAGCCACAGCATATCAGAAGCTCATACTGGTTATTATGTGTAGTTGAACAGTGAGACAGGGTTATTCTGTACAGCAGAACAAAGAACCAGGCATAGCTAATCTCAGTAGGATGTATAGTTGAACAGTGAGACAGGGTTATTCTATACAGCAGAACAAAGAACCAGGCATAGCTAATCTCAGTAGGATATATAGCTGAACAGTGAGACAGGGTTATTCTATACAGCAGAACAAAGAACCAGGCATAGCTAATCTCAGTAGGATATATAGTTGAACAGCAAGACAGGGTTTTTCTATACAGCGGAACAAGGAGCCAGGCATAGCTAATCTCAGAAGGAGAAGTCTCCATAGGGGAGCTGTCTCCAGGCAGTGACCATCCAGAGGGAGAAAGTTATGAGAGACATTTTCTCCACACACCGTCAATATTCTCACTCTGACCACAGGAAGGCTTTGACATCCCTCTGAGTCTCAGCCCCGGAAAAGCTGTCCCAACAGGCAGAAGCACTGAAATCCTTGCCACGGCTGCGCCCGTACCCAAAACACAGTTCGTCATGACGTCACTCACTCCCTATGGGCTGCGCCTGTACCCATAACACAGTTCGTCATGACGTCACTCACTCCCTATGGGCTGCGCCTGTACCCATAACACAGTTCGTCATGACGTCACTCACTCCCTATGGGCTGTGCCCGTACCCATAACACAGTTCGTCATGACGTCACTCACTCCCTATGGGCTGCGCCTGTACCCATAACACAGTTCGTCATGACGTCACTCACTCCCTATGGGCTGCGCCCGTACCCATAACACAGTTCGTCATGACGTCACTCACTCCCTACGGGCTGCGCCCGTACCCATAACACAGTTCGTCATGACGTCACTCACTCCCTACGGGCTGCGCCCGTACCCATAACACAGTTCGTCATGACGTCACTCACTCCCTATGGGCTGTGCCCGTACCCATAACACAGTTCGTCATGACGTCACTCACTCCCTATGGGCTGTGCCTGTACCCAAAACACAGTTCGTCATGACGTCACTCACTCCCTACGGGAATGTTTGTAAGAAACAATGTGTGCCCCTCCCACACTCTGATGTGATTTCTTTGAAGGGCCCTCCCTACCTCTTTTTCAGAATATTTTCTCTTTAAATAAAAGTGTACATGTCTAACTATACTTCTGCCGCCTTGCAGAAACAGTTCATCTAAAACTGGAATTTCTCCCTTTCAGTTTTGGTCTTTATTATTTATGGTGTGGTTCATGAAAGCATATCTATAGTATTCTTTATAAAATTGATTTATTTATTTGTATTTTATGTGCATTGGTGTTTTGCTTACATGTATGTGTGAGGGTGTTGGGTCCCTTAGCACTGGAGCTACAGACGTTGTGAGCTGCCATGTGGGTGCTGGGAATTGAACCCGGGTCCTTGGGAGAGCCATCTCTCAACCCCCTGTATTCTTTTTCATTGCTGTTAGATCGCATAAGTAAAAGTTACTTACTGTAGGACATTTGGAAAATATCAAACACGCACAAAGGAGGAAATGAAAAGCATGAGTAGATCTTGGCCCACCCTCAAATTCTGACTCTCTGGATGCAGGTAGGAAGTGGAGAGGAAAGGGAGACGCATGTAGAGGGAAAGGCTCAGTGTCTGTCTGGTCCTAAATGCCAGATATCTGGGCACAGCACTCTCGTTCTCTTAAACATGATTTCCTCCTGCGTTCTGTCTCCCCGTAACCATTACCAGACAGCTTACCCGTTCACCCAGTCAGCCACCCACTCACCCACAGCATGGAGGGAAAACCTAGTCTACTAATTCCAGTACTTCACAGGGCTAGTCATTTTCTGACAAGCAGTACACTCGAGATTGGGAAATTTATAAAGAAAGGACGTTTATTTATTTTTTATTGTTTTTATTGAGCTGTATATTTTTCTCCCATCCCCTTCCTTTCTCTCCCCTCCCCTTCTACCGTCTCCCATGGTCCCCATGCTCCCAATTTACTCAGGAGATCTTGTCTTTTTCTACTTTCCATGTAGATTAGATCCATGTATGTCTCTCTTAGGGTCCCCACTGTTGTCTAGGTTCTCTGGGATTGTGAATTGTAGGCTGGTTTTTCTTTGCTTTATGTTTAAAAGCCACTTTTGAGTGAGTACATGTGGTATTTTTCCTTCTGGGTCTGGGTTACCTCACTCAGTATGATGTTTTCTAGATCCATCCGTTTGCCCACAGATTTCCAGATGTCATTATCTTTTTCTTCTGTGTAGTACTCCATTGTGTAAATGTACCACACTGTTGGGTATATACCCAAAAGTGGTATTACTGGGTCTTGAGGAAGGTTGTTTCCTAATTTTCTGAGAAATCACCACACTAATATCCAAAGGAGCAGTACTACACTCCCACCAGCAATGCAGGAGTGTTTCCTTTTCCCCACAATCTCTCCAGCATAAGTTGTCATCAATGTTTTGATCTTGGCCATTCTTACAGGTGTAAGATGGAATCTCAGAGTTGTTTTGATTTGCATTTCTCTGATAACTAAGGATGTTGAGCATTTCCTTAAGTGTCTTCCAGCCATTTTAGATTCCTCTGTTGAGAGTTCTCTGTTTAGGTCTGTACTCCAATTTTATTGGATTATTTGTTCTTTTGATGACCAATTTCTTGAGTTCTTTGTATATTTTGGAGATCAGCCCTCTGTCTGATGTGGGGTTAGTGAAGATCTTTTCCCGTTCTATAGTCTGCCGTTTTGTCTTGTTGACCGTGTCCTTTGCTTTACAGAAGCTTCTCAGTTTCAGGAGGTCCCATTTATTAATTGTTTCTCTCAGCATCTGTGCTACTGGAGTTATATTTAGGAATTGGTCTCCTGTGCCAATGCATTCAAGTGTACTTCCCACTAAAAAGGAGGTTTATTATAGTTTGTCTTAGTTAGGGTTTTATTACTGTAAAGAGATGTCATGACCACAGCAACTCTTATAGAGAAAGCATTTAATTGGAGCTGGCTTACAATTTCAGAAGTTTAGTCCATTATCATCATGGCAGGACATGGCAACATCCAGTCAGACACGGTGCTGGAGAAGGAGCTGAGAGTTCTACATCTTGATCCATAGGCAGCAGAAGGAGACTGTGCCACTAGGCGTAGCTAAAGCATATGAGACTTCAAAGCCCACTCCCACAGTGACACACTTCCTCCAACAAGACCACACCTCCTAAAAGTGCCGCTCCCTATGGACCAAGCGTTCAAACACAGGAGTCCGTGGGGACCATACCTATTCAAACCACCTCATGACTCCTGGTCCTAAAGGTTGGGGAATTCAAGAACAGGGTGCCAACATATCCTTGCTTCTACTGATAGACTTGCACTTCTCCCAGTGGGGCAGGAAAGCCTAAAGGTGAGCAGGTGTGTAAAGAAGAGACAAATCCTGAGGGGCAGACTAGCTTTGCAATCGCTTGCTCTCAAGTAGGTAACCCAGTCCCGGGAAAGCAGGAAGTAGCAGGTGGAAGGTGTCAGTCATTCATGGGGTCTACAGTCCCATCATCAAGTCCTCCCCATAGGCCACAACTCCCAGTCCTGCCCCTGTCTCACTTACTTTAGGTATTGTTGGGACAAAGGGCCTGACAAGAGCAACCGATTCATTTATTTGGCTCACAGTCTGAAGTGATAGAGTCCACAGTGGCCAGAAGGAGTGTGGTAGCATCTGTTGGACATAGCTAGTCACTTAGCATACCCCGGCAAGAAGCAGAACCATGAGCCCTGCCTTCTCTTTTTCATTCATTCCTGGATCCCACACAGTCCATGGAATAGTGTTTCTTGCCTCAATCAGCCTGATCGAGCAAATCCTTCACAGATACACTGAGGTTCATTTCCATGACGATTCTAAACCCCGTCAAGCTGACAGTCATGATTAACCATTATAGCCACATTGAAAAATTATGCTTTAATGTAAGACAAACCACAGAAGGCCTGAAACCTAGATAGTTCAACCAAATCCCTCCTGGGGACTTTTATTAGTCTGAAGCAGAGAAAGTGACTCATTTCTGCTTCATCAGTAAAAACAGGAAGTCCCCTGGAGCTACCAGCAGCAGTAAGGCAATGCTGTGGAAAGGTGTCTCAGAAAACGAAGGGCAGAAGTTGCCGCTTTTGCTCTGATCTGCTGGTTTCTGGTCTCCCCTGTGCTGACTTCTGCTTGACCTTGGAAGCTGCAACTTCCTGCCCGTCCCTAAGGTGGCTCCGTGAATGAAGTTTTCTTTTGCTTTGTATTATTTTAAGTGAGACTTTTTCTCCATGAAAGCCAGAGGCTTAGGTAAACACACACATTACTTTTAAGGAGCAATGAGGAACAATAATTTTTTTATTCACACGAAGCATGGGACTCACGTCACCTGCTCTGGATACGGCCACTGCCTTCTCCCTCAAATGGTCTGGAAGGAATCAGAACAGGTGTTCGGTGCTGTGGGAACATGAGTCACATCTGAGGGTCTGTTTCTCACTGTCTGTCTGGACCAAGGTTTCCCAGTTAAACATGATGGATGGAGAACTCTGACAAAGAGAAGTTACTGGTTTCCTAGCATCCATTACTAGCATCCATTCTCTGGCCTGGCTGATTCCTGTCCACTGTGCATCTGTGAACAATTGGAGCTGACTCTGGCTAGCTCAGCCCCATGGGAGGCAGGGACAAGGGTTCCTTCCTGACCTTTTCCAGTCTGTCTCTGACTGTCTGTCTCTGGTTTTTATTTTCTCTTGCCTCTTTGGTTGTAACATAACCTTAGTTTTTTTTCCTTAAAAAGTATTTTTAATTATATGTATATGCATGTATATGCACATGTGAGTGCAGTACCTGAAGAGGCCAGAAGGGGGTGTTAGAGCTGGAGTTCCATGTGGTTATGAGCAGTGTGACTGTAAGTGATAGGAACCAGACTCCAAACCTCTCCAAGAACAGTAAGTTCCCTTAGCTGCTCAGCCATTCCTTCAACACCCAGCCCCTTTAAAAAGGATTTTCATCTAGCCTTTGTTTAATTTGTCCAGTTAGAGGATGTTCTAAGAACATTTATCCTCACCTTTCCACCTTGTTCTCTCTGCTCATGCTCCAGCTCCACTTAGAACATGAACCCTGCTGCTAACTCATTTGGCTGCATCCCCAGATGCATCCACCTCAGCTGCCCTAGGGCAGAGGATTGGACAGTACAGAAAGGGTTAACCAGCTCAGCATCATCCATAGCAAAGTTGCCTGCTGATGTCAACTAAAGAAAAGGCCCATGTGGCCCCGAGTTTGGAGGCTCTACTTCATGACTGATTGGCAGCATTGCTTTAGGCTTGTGATGAGACAGCACATGTCAGGCACACCTGGCAGAGTAGCACTGCATACGGCATAGCCAAGAAGTACCAAAGCATGAGGGTGCGGCCAGGGCCCACCAGCCCTTTTGAAGGCCATACCTGGAGCCTCACCGAATAAGACCCACCTCTTAGAGTTCCTGCCACCTCCCAGTAGCACTTCCCTGGAGACCAAGCCTTTAACTCATGGACTTCTGGGGACAGTCACAATTCAACCATGGCAGTTGGAGAAGTGCTCATTGAAGGGGAAGAGAAATCAGTGGCCACTCCAATAGACTGGAGATACTTCCATGCAGGGAAGAGATGGATGGGTCCCACAGTTTACTGTCCTGCTCCGTTGACTGTCTCAGTTGGTCTCACCTTTATTTAATGATGACCAACACCGTAAGAACTATTTAAAGGACCTCTTGTTGTTGTTGTTGTTCTTTTGAGACAAGGTCTGGCTAGCCTGGAATGGGCTATGTAGCTCAGATTTACCCCCAGCTTAGCATCCTCCTGTATCATTTTTCCCCTCCCAGGAGCTGAGAATAGGGGAGTGTACCACCAATTCAGCTAGTACCTTTCAAAAATATCTCTTTTTGCCCAGACAATAAACAATTCTTGTCTTGTGCTTATTCTAGTACTTAAAATGGATCATCTCCCTTTTTATGAATAAAACATATTTCTCCAAAAGAGGGAAGTTCAAAACTAAGGCAAAATGTGATACTTTAATGATCTTCTGGCTCCATCTTAAATGTTCCCTTTCCTTCCAAGAGTGAGACACTTTATTTCTACTGCCTTTTGGGTATTAATTACTAATTGCTAATTAGTCTGATCATTCTCTGCCTCCCTCTATACTGTATTTGCAGTCACTAAAAACAAAATATAAATACAATAGGGAATTTAAAACAAAGATAGGGCAGGGCAGTGAAGGCACACGCCTTTAATCCCAGTACTCAGGAGGCAGAGGTAGACCGATCTCTGTGAGTTTAAGGCCAGCCTGGTCTACAGAGCTAGTTCCAAGTAGCTAGGGCTACACAGAGAAACCCTGTCTCAAGAAACAAACCAAACAAACGAACAAAAAAACAAAAAATTAATTAATTAAATAAAGAAAGCCCAGGCACGGTGGTTGGTGCATGTCGGTAATTGCAGCACCCAAGAGATGGAGGCAGGAGGATTAGGAATTTAAAGTCAGCTTTAGTTACAAGATGAGTTCTAGGTCGGTGAGGCTTTAAGAGACCCTATCTCAGCAAACACATAAACCTAAGGAATGGAGCCCTTTCCTTAGTGAGGTGGTTCCCACCTGTAACCCCAACACTCAGGAGGCAGAAGCAGAAAGTTCTCTGCAAGTTTAAGGCCAGCCTGGTCTACTTGGCGAGACTGTCTCAAGCATGAAAATAAGAAAGATTAAAAGAGAAGGGAAAAACAAGACCTGGAAAAGGTCTCATTGGGAAAAGACACCTGATGCCAGGCCCGATGACCTGAGTCTGATCCCTGGACCTACAGGAAAGGAGAGAACCAACCAGCCAATAAACAGTGAGAATGGCCTTGGGATCCAAACGGAAGCTGAGGGAAATGAAAACCAGGAAGTGGAACAGAAAATGAGCAGAATGGTGCCGGCCATAATAGACAGTGGAGGCTGCCTGGGTGCTCCGTAACTAACACAGACTCTTCGTACAAGTCACTGGACTCCCGTGACTGGTGGGAGCCCCTCTGTCAGGCACCTTTTAAGACACAGAAGCTGCAAAGACTTGCTCCTACCCTTGAGGTTTAACACTCAGCGTTGGGACCTTCTGGGCGGAGACTGGTGCTGAGCTGTGTTTCATTGGCCTACAAGCCCTCTGCGCTGTGGTTCTTGCCTCGTGCAGTTGGTGAAACTAGTTTTACCACTTGGAGCACATGATTACTGGACTAGGAAACTGGGTCCAAGACAAAGACAACCACGTAGATGCCGGACTCTGGGAAGGTCAAATAGCCCTGACCGCTTGGCATAAGTTTACCTGACAGGTTTCCTGCAGACTGTAGGCAGACACACCAATTTGGGCAGATCATTTTTTCTCAGATGCTTGCAATGACACCCCTACACTCACCCTCTCTCTCTCTCTCTCTCTCTTTCTCTCTCTCTCTCTCTTTCTCTCTCTCTCTTTCCATGACCTTAATGCTCCTCTCATTGACTGGTCCCAGCTTATGTCTTCTCCCCTTTGAACTTGCGTTGGTCTCTGTAGCTCCCTCAATACTGTATGACAGAGGCCATGCCACAAGACTTCTGAGACCAACTAATGTTAAAATGTCACACATTTCCACATTGTTCTCTTGGGACACTCACTCTTGGAATCCCACAGCCACAATCTGAAAACACACAGCATGGCATGGAAATCCCATACGACAGGATGAAGAGCCTGGCTGGGTTTCTACCCAACCATCAGCCTTACTCACATAGTAAGTTATCTGAGAATGCAGAGTGCAGCCTGCTCAGCTGATCCCATGGGAAAGAGAAGGAGCCGTCCTCCCTAGACTCCACATCTGTGGGCAAAAGAACCCACCGTTACTCTGAGTTACCAGGTTTTGAGGTGGCTAGTTAGCATCAGGTGTCTGAAATTCAACGCCAACTGAGCTTTATTGACTTGGGACGTGTGAACGCTAAATGTATCCAGAGGCAGGCCACCTGAAGCCAGGATGAAGCCTAGCTTTCATGCTTTCCGCAAGTCTTATGCAAAAGGCAGCTGGGGGCTCTAAAAGCCAGACTGTGGCTGTGAAAGACGTGCTATTTTGTGCTACTTAAATTCTTGCAAATTCTCGCACTGAACACCTGCTCCTGCGAGTGTCTTGGCATGCCTCTCCCCTGTACCCGATGTCTTCCTGCCTTTCATTCTCGGAAGAGGGCGTTTGTTTTCCCCCTGATTTCCAGACTCCTAATAGTGTGTAGGTCCAAGAAATGGGGTTTGTTTGTTCTCTCTCTCTCTCTCTCTCTCTCTCTCTCTCTCTCTCTCTCTCTCCCGCTCTCATTCTGCGTGTGTGTGTGCACAGGCACATGCATTCATGCATGTATTTGTGCAAGTACAGTGTATGTGTACAGTGTATATGCACATATGTGTCCAGGTGTGCAGGCTGGAGGAGGATATCAGGGATCCTGCTCTCTTGCTCACTACTTCACTCCCTTGAAACAGGCTCACTGAACCTGGAGCTAGGCCAGTGGCCAACAAGCCCCAGCTACCCTTCTGTCAGCACCCACATAGTGCTGGGTTACAGGTATAGATAGCCATGAGTGTTAGGATTTGAACCCAAGCCCTCATGCTTGATCAGCAAGTACTCTTATCCATTCCTCCCTGCCCCCAGGAATTAGGTTTTATCACTGCTGTTCTAAGTTGAGGCTGTTTGTACAGCATGGTTTATTTGCTTATTTATTATTATTACTACTACTACTACTATTGGTTTTTAAAGATAGGGTTTCTTTGTATAGCCCTGGCTGTCCTAGAACTTGTTGTATTGGCCAGAACAACCACAGACTCAGAGATCTGCACACCTCTGCCTCCTGAACGCTGGGATTAAAGGCGTGTGCCACCACCTCCTGGGCTGGGCAGCATGACTTAACACTTCTAGTCCTGGGGTTCTGCCTTCTCTCTCTGCCATCCTCTGGCACTTATTTCAAACTGTGTTCTGGAGGTGTCAGTGACCAGACTGACGACCATTGTTCTAGTGTTTACTCTTGGAAGGAAAGGACAATAGAGTGTTCAAAACTCAGGTCAACAAAGAGTCCTCTGTACCCAGCCACCGTGCAGACTGGTTGACCAGAGATGTGGGTGGGGTTGCTTCACCGGATCAGGAGAAAGACTCTCCACAGCTGCTGACCTGCTTGGGAGGCTCACCCTTGGATCCGTTCCTTTTGTTTCCTTGTGACTGGGGCTACAGGCCATCCTTTCAGTGCATGAGCAAGCCAGAGGATGAATGTCCTGCACTGAGAGAGGTGAGAGACTTAGAAGAATCCAGATTCTCGAAAATCAGACTCATCTTTCATGTGTAGGAAACAGTTTGCTTATTTTAAGATTTTATTTATGCTCTTGGCCATTCTTCCAGGTGTAAGATGGAATCTCAGAGTTGTTTTATTTTCATTTCTCTAATGGCTAAGGAAGTTGAGCATTTTAAATGTCTTTCAGTCATTTTAGATTCCTCTGATGAGAGTTCTCTGTTTAGGTCTGATGGTAACTTATGCTGGAGAAGACGTGGGATAAAGGGAACATTCCTGCATTGCCAGTGGGAGTGTGGTGATTTCTCAGAAAATTGGGAAACAACCTACCTCAAGATCCAGCAATATCACTTTTGGGTATATGCCTGAAGGATGCTCAATCATGCCACAAGGACATGTGTTCAACTATGTTCATAGCAGCATTGTTTGTCAGAGCCAGAAGCTGGAAATGACCTAAATGCCCCTCGACCAAAGAATGGATAAGGAAAATGTGGTATATTTACACAATGGAGTACTACACAGCAGAAAAAAATAATGACGTCTTGAAATTTGAGGGCAAATGGATGGATCTAGAAAATATCATATTGAGTGAGGTAACCCAGACCCAGAAAGACAAATATCATATGTACTCACTCATAAGTGACTTTTAGACATAACGCAAAGAAAAACCAGCCTACAGTTCACAATCTCAGAGAACCTAGACAACAAAGAGGACCCTAAGAGAGACATACATGGATCTAATGTATATGAGAAGTAGAAGAAGACAAGATCTCCTGAGAAAATTGGAAGCATGGGCACCATGGGAGAGGGTAGAAAGGGAGGGGAGAGAAAGAAAGGAGATGATATATAGCTCAATAAAAACAATTTTAAAAAAGAAATACTCTAACTCTCCCCCCCCCCAAAAAAGAGATTTTATTTATATATATGTGTCTGAATGCATGTCTGTGCAGAGGTCAGAAGAAGGCGTCAGATCTCCTGGAACTGAAATTATAGGCAGTTGTGGTCCAACCGATATAGGCACTGGAAACAGAACCTAGGTCTTCTGCAAGATGGACAAGCAGCTTTAACTGTTTAGCATTGTTCCAGCCCTGGGAAACAATTTTTTTAAAATATTTATTTATTTATTTATTTATTTATTATGTATACAATATTCTGTCTGTGTGTATGCCTGAAAGCCAGAAGAGGGCACTAGACCTCATTACAGATGGTTGTGAGCCACCATGTGGTTGCTGGGAATTGAACTCAAGACCTTTGGAAGAGCAAGGAATGCTCTTAACCACTGAGCCATCTCTCCAGCTCCTCTGGGAAACAATTTGATTTGTCTCTAGTATTATAGACTGGGCTTACTTTGTAACAAAATAAAATTTTGTCAAGATTGTGACTCTTTCCTGGTCCTTGCTCTTCACTATGGAGCTGTCTGCTGTTGGATCCAGGCATCCAGGCTGCGGTGTTACATTGTTGGATCCAGGCTGATGTGTTACATTGTTGGATCCAGGTTGATGTGTTACATTGTTGGATCCACGCTGAAGAGTTACATTGTTGAATCCAGGCTGAAGAGTTACATTGTTGAATCCAGGCTGATGTGTTACATTGTTGGATCCAGGCTGATGTGTTACATTGTTGGATCCAGGTTGATGTGTTACATTGTTTGATCCAGGCTGAAGAGTTACATTGTTTGATCCAAGCTGAAGAGTTACATTGTTGGATCCAGGCTGAAGAGTTACATTGTTTGATCCAGGCTGAAGAGTTACATTGTTTGATCCAGGCTGATGTGTTACATTGTTGCATCCAGGCTGCTGTGTTACATTGTTGGATCCAGGCTGCTGTGTTACATTGTTGGATCCAGGTTGATGTGTTACATTGTTGGATCCAGGCTGAAGAGTTACATTGTTTGATCCAAGCTGAAGAGTTACATTGTTGGATCCAGGCTGAAGAGTTACATTGTTGGATCCAGGCTGATGTGTTACATTGCTGTGTAGAGTCTGATGGAGACAGGGAGGAAACACACTGCGGGTTCTAGGGTCTGCTGGGATGAACAGCATTGCTGACTGAGGTTTGAGAGGACTCTTCCTGCTTACTGTCAATACTCCAACTGCTCTTTGTGTATGTGTCCCATTCAGCATGTCTTCATCTTATCTACGCCTTATGAGTCTGTCAATTCAGTCTCATTCAGTTACAACATCAAGGTGTGGAATACAGAGTTGGGATGAAGCCGGAAGAAGAGTCAATCATTAAGAAAGAGAGAGGTTTGATCTCTAGTATTCTTTTCATTTTTACAAAAATACTTTAAATTACATTTCCATAAACACAGTTCATTCATTCAAATAAAGATGTTTAGAAAAAAAAAGGATAAAGACAAGAATAATGTTATCTTACAGAGATGTAGAAAACCAAGTTTGGGAGCTAGGTGACTTTAGATAAAGCAGATTCTGTTCTAAAAGAATGCTTGGGACAGGGATTGTCTCATTTATTAAAGAGGTGCGTGTATCAAAGCAGTGTGATCCTGAGGGTAACCGTTTCATTTACAGCCACAGGATCGTATGAATTTTCCCTAGCAAGATGCACAATGAGCCCTTTACCTCTTGCAAGCAGCACATTTTGTAAACACGGTGTTAGCCCGTATATTGATACCCATCAGCGGGTGTGGAAGCAAAGCCATGACAAGCATCCCTTCTCCTATTTCACAGTTCTTCATTTATAAATTAATTTAGAAATCCTTTTCAACCTATCACTGCTGAGTGAGCAACTTTGCATACTAATCCATGTGCTCTTATTTACTTTAAATAAAAAAAAAAAAACATTAAATGTCCCCATAGGTGGCTGGAGAGATGGCTCAGGGCTTAAGAATGCTGGGTGCCTTTCAAGTGGATCCAGGTTTGATTCCCAGGACCTACATGGGAACTTTTAACTCTGTCTGTGATTCTGATGTTAGAAGACCTCATGTCCACTTCTGGTGTCTATGGGCACCTCACTCTTGGTGCACAGGCAAACGTGTAGGCAAGACCCTCATGCCCATAAAATCAAAATCAACTAAAAAATAAAGTTTTAAAAATGAACGTGAGAAGAGAATGACACACACACACACTTATACCAACACTGATAAAGCCTCTATCATAAAAAGTGTTACAATGTATCATTCTGACATGTAAGACAAGAGAAGACCTAATTTCAATTCATCTTAAAACATTGATGGATTTACAAATCAGTTCCAATCAGTAGCCATGGGGCAATTTTCCTGTCCTTGCTGCCATTTTCCTGCAGTGCTGGGGTGGATCCTCTGGCTGTGCTCACTGACCCACCTCTCCAAGTGAGCAATCCTTTAAACAAAAGCCTTTCTTATTTACATGCGTGTGTGCATGTGTGTGTGTGCAAGCACCACGGTACACATGTGGAGGTCAGAGAACAACTTTCAGGACTCAGATGGTCAGAGCTGGTGTCAAGGGCTTTGACCCTCCTCCCAGCCACCCCACCGGCACTGGATAGTTCTTATGGAAGGGGCTACAGCCTAGAATATGTACATCGCTAGGACAGAGGCAGGTAAGGCTCTTCTCTAACTTATGGCCATCTGACCTAACTGACCTCCTAAAGAACCAGTTTGGCTGCTTGTAAAATGAAGGAGCTGAACACAGCCCTTTCTAGTGAACCGTAAGTCCGAGATGTACGTGGATATGCACTGATGGGTTAAATTACCGCTGATATATTGTATTATTATTATTGTTGTTGTTGTTATTAAATGCCTAAAATCCCCGTGATTCCAAAAGCCGGCCTTTTAATCACGCAGTCTTTAGGCTTCTGATACTATTTTAGAATTTCGGCAATTTCTTCTGAGAATAACACAATGATTACTTCCCACTGAAACAGATGCTTATTTCGTGGTAGCTGCACGTCGTCCACTCTTCACATGCAAACCCAAGGAGGAAAACGGAAGACTGTGCTCTGGTGGCATTCACATATCCACTTATAAAGCACCGAAGGCCGAGGAAAACAGTGAGATGGGCTGAGAAGGGCGAGCCCTCCTGCGTCTGCTCACCAATCCAAGTTCAATCATAAAGAAACAAACACCCTCCACCTTCGGCTGTGTTCAACAGTTCTAAGTTGTCCTTCTGATCTCAGACCAATATCAAGTACTTTGGTTTAGGTGCTTATTTTCTCAACCTACTTCAGAGTTTAGAGTATTACAGAGGTCATGGTTTTGTACATATTGATTACTACATCCCGAGAACGGCGTGTTGTTGAGAAAAGGTAACAGGATTAACAGCATCCTGAAATGAAGCAGTAAGTATGAGGAGGGAAGTCAGATTTCAGCATCAGATAATACAGAGCCACGGCAATGACAAGGAGAACCTGAAAAGACCAATGGCTCGGGCAGCTGGTTGGCTGGGTTTTGCAGTTGCTGGCAGGTTAGACTAATGTCGGTCCTCAGTAGGCGACAGGCGTTCCTCTGGCCGTTGTGGTTGTAGCAGTGTCTGTAAGGGGAGCTGCTCCTAGCTGCTTATTGTAGCTATTAAAAGAAAACCCCAGCATGCTCCCTGAGTGTCTTCAGAATGTAAAAAGTCATGTGTGCTAATTGAATTCAGTATAAAATGTCAATGTTTTCCCCACAACATGACTTCAGCATTGTCTTCCCAGTGGGAAACCGTGTCTTAGCACCACAAGGCTTAGAGTTTGCACTAATTCTCACAGAAGATGAAACTAGCACCCACATTTTGTTTACTCAACATAAGGCCTTTTTCCAGAGATGGTGCCAATTGTTGTTTTTTATAACCCAATTGCAAGAGCACACTGAAAGTTTTTTGTTTAACTTTCCCAGTTATATTGGTATTATTCCCACTGCCAGAGTTCTGCAAGTCAAGGAAAGTGCATCCCGCCCGCGGAGGCCAAGTTTGATCCGGACTGTGTCCATGCATGTGGGTACTAATGCCCGTCCTGGAGAGAGGCATGCATGCCACCCGTGGAGGCCAAGGTTGATCCGGACTGTGTCCATGCATGTGGGTAGTAATACCCGTCCTGGAGAGAGGAATGCATGCCACCCATGGAGGCCTAGTTGATCCGGACTGTGTCCATGCATGTGGGTAGTAATGCCCGTCCTGGAGAGAGGAATGCATGCCACCCGTGGAAGTCTAGGTGGAGGCCAAGGTTGATCCGGACTGTGTCCATGCATGTGGGTAGTAATGCCCGTCCTGGAGAGAGGAATGCATGCCACCCGTGGAGGCCAAGGATGATCCGACTATGTCCATGCATGTGGGTAGTAATGCTCGTCCTGGAGAGAGGAATGCATGTCGCCCGTGGAGGCCAAGGTTGATCCGGACTGTGTCCATGCATGTAGGTAGTAATGCTCATCCTGGAGAGAGGAATGCATGCCGCCTGTGGAGGCCAAGGATGATCCGGACTGTGTCCATGCATGTGGGTAGTAATACCCGTCCTGGAGAGAGGAGTGCATGCCACCCGTGGAGGCCAAGGATGATCCAGACTGTGTCCATGCATGTGGGTAGTAATGCCCGTCCTGGAGAGAGGAATGCATGCCGCCCGTGGAGGCCAAGGATGATCCGACTATGTCCATGCATGTGGGTAGTAATGCTCGTCCTGGAGAGAGGAATGCATGCCGCCCGTGGAGGCCAAGGTTGATCCGGACTGTGTCCATGCATGTAGGTAGTAATGCTCGTCCTGGAGAGAGGAATGCATGCCGCCCGTGGAGGCCAAGGATGATCCGGACTGTGTCCATGCATGTGGGTAGTAATACCCGTCCTGGAGAGAGGAGTGCATGCCACCCGTGGAGGCCAAGGATGATCCAGACTATGTCCATGCATGTGGGTAGTAAGGCCCATCCTGGAGAGAGGAATGCATGCCACCCATGGAGGCCTAGTTGATCCGGACTGTGTCCATGAATGTGGGTAGTAATGCCCGTCCTGGAGAGAGGAATGCATGCCACCCATGGAGGCCTAGTTGATCCGGACTGTGTCCATGCATGTGGGTAGTAATGCCCGTCCTGGAGAGGAGTCACGGCACTGAGAGCTGCAGATGGCCTGTGTAGGGTGGAGCACTAAGCTGCCACTTAATTCTCAGCACCGTGAACAGCTGTGGGTCTCTGCATTCAGTGCCAGCCACTACTGAGAGAAGCCTCTCTGGTTAAGGCTAGGAGTAACGTGTGTTTCTGCAGATGCTCCAGGTCAGACACCGCCCCCTTTGCCTGTAGAGGAAAGAATTCTTGTGGGAGAGGGGGCAGAAAAACTGTTAGAGTCAGAAGATGGGGAGAGGGTTGTGAAATCCTCTCTTTTTTGACTTGGCACAGCAGGGCAGCCATGACCTCACGGTGCCTATGACTGCCTACACAAGACAGTCAATCAACAGGCAATCAGAGACTGAAGAACTATTGACTACCCAGGAATCCTTGGGGACAGTCATTGTTTTTAATTATATGCTCACTTAAGAACCCACTTGTTCCAAACCCCAGGTCCCACAGATAATCCTGGTTAAACTCAAGGTGTCTCAAAACAAACAAAATGGCAAGTGTGGGCAGGAGACTTGGGGAGAGTGATGGGTGGGAAAGTACTAGAGAGGGTGAGGGTCACAGTAATCAGAATGCACTTCTTCATATAGGAACCTGTCAAAGAACAAATTCAATACGCTTATTTTTTTTAAAAAAGAGTCACAAATGGAAATTTTTACATATTTATTGAAACGAGTTTCCAAAGAAATTCTCCCAGGCAATGTTATCAACTTTACTTTAAAAAGAAACGCACCAAAGCATGTGTCTTTAAAATGGTTCTTTTTGGTTTTTGGGTTTCTTTGAGTAAGGTATGACACAGTCCAGGCTAACCACAAACTCCCTCTGTGGCAGAGAATGACCTTGAACTTGTAGGAATGACCTTCCTGCAGCCAGCCGAGTTTATGCTAAGAACTGAACCCAGGGCTCTGTGTGTGTGAGCAAACAACTCCCAACTGGGATATATTCCCTGCCCATCTTTATTTTAAAATCTGATTTGTTCTGATTAACTATCCAGCTCGAACAAACTGATGAGGTTTTTTTTTCTATTAATAATGTAAAAGATAAATTTTTTTAAAAGAATTCTTGGAGGGCTGGAGGGAATGGGTAAGGGCACTGACTATCCTTCCTGAGGTCCTGCGTTCCATTCCCAGCAACCATGTAGTGGCTCACAGTCATCCACAATGAGACCTGATGCCCTCCTCTGTTGTGCGGGCACACAAGCAAATGGAGCAGTCGTATACATAGGTAAATAAGTTTTTTAAAAAAGAATTCTTGAAATTGTCATATACATATGCTGTGCTCTGACTGATTAAAAATAAAGATTCAGGATCCTAGGGTTAACTTGACCGCTTGACCCATGCTAATATCATGAGTCTTGCCAGAGCAAACTAGCTCTGTAGAAAGTTCCTGTGCACTGTGCAGCTAGAGAATCCAACACAGTTCTCAGATGTAAACCCAACGTCTTGCAGGTCAATTGGTTTCTTTGGGAGTTTGAGGTTATTTAGCAGATTGGATGAGAATTTCATTATCAACTCACAAAACACTGCTTTATCCAGAGTAACAGTCCAAGACCTCGGGCACTTCTGAGGACTTCTGAAGTTTGATATTGGACAGGATTAGATCAAGGTCAAAGGCCTGGGTAGTCAGTGAGGATCTTAGACAGCCCAAGAAAGAGGGAACTAGACTTTTCAGAGAAAGACTAGCAAATTTCAGGGAACAGTTGTGGGCAGAAGAAAGGATGAACAATGATGGGTCAGACAGCAGCATTTGCTGGGTGAATGTCTGAGAATCGGGGCAGGTTACAAATTGATTGTGAATGTCCAGGGGCAGGGACAGAGCCATGTCAGAACACTGAGGGCATGACAGACCAATCTGTTGAGGATGCACTGGCGAACACTGTCCTTTGTCAGAGCAAAGTCCCAGGACAGCAGAAGAGCCAGGATCCCATGCAACCAGAGTTGTCTTCCACCCTAGCTTGCAGTTCTGTCTATAAAATTATCTGCATAGCTCAGAAGGCAAGAGCTCGATGAAGGGTCCTCAAGGAGGCAGAAGGCACCCCGTGGAGCATGAAGGTAGCTTTTCAAACACAGACTCCAAATTCAGCAGCAAAAAGTTCAGTTAGCTTCATCTCCCCTCGGTTTATACGTGGTTAGCAGAATAAAATTCTCATTCTTTGTTTCTTTCCTGGAATAAAATACCAAACATCCCAGGAGAGCTAAGGACTCAATTTGCTAGATGACTTTTCAAAGGTCAGAGCTAGAAAGCTAAGGATTAAATGGGACTGGCTTGATGGAGGAGAAGATATTAGTGAGCCCTTCTGCATTTCATGCCAGCGTTTTTAGCACAAGGATGTCCAGGAATCTCATGTAGAATGTCTTCTCTCATGGCCTGATAGCCACCTCCTGGAGTGTTGTGTGGGGGCTAGGGACTTTTCCCAGCTCTACAGGAAGAGCATAGCATGCAGGAGAGACTGCAGAGCACAGCAAACCGCAGCTGCCACAGGTACAGATCTATCTTGTTCACCCTTGAGAATCTCCACAATGATCTCAGCCTGCATGCATTCCATACCGCGTGCCCGTACAGGACAGGCCTGTGGGATGAGACAAGATCAAAACAACAGCTTTGAGATGTTGCAAGGTGATCTTGGTGGAGAGGGAAAATGTTGCTTCTCTCTTTAAAGATGGTTATTTCTTCTGCCCAGTTTTCAAAGGTGACTGAGATGTGGCTGAGTGTGGCTAGGTGCAAGTCTACGAGCCACTCAAGGGTCTTCCGTGAGGGCTCTGCCCTTCCTTGCTGTATTTCCTTAGCAGGTGAGAAACAAGCTCAACAGCCCCCTGAGATAGTGTGGATATGAAACACTTGCTTTGTTCGGTGTCTTCTCTGTGACATGGTGTGACGTGAGGAAAGTCCCAGAAGAACAGAGTTCACCTGTCAGAGGACGTGAATAACGAGACCATGTCATCCAAAGCCGGGAGGTAGTGCGGTGACCGGGAAGAAGACCAGCTTCTTTATTGGAATCCTTAGAAGTGAAGCAGACCAGTGATGGCGACTTAAAGGTGATCACAATGAGTGAGGAGGGGACACCCACTGATCAGAAGTACTCCTTCTGCACCCCGAGTTCCTCGCAGACTGTTACTGTGGCAGGTAGCCAGGCCTTTCCTAGGACTAGTCCCTGGGATGTCATCATCTGAAGAGGGGTGGTGGAAGAAACAGTAAAAGGGTCTTGTGTCTACGCTGATTTGAAACGAATGGAACTTGTCTCCTCTTCATCTTCCCGTGGCAGGCCCAGCAGGTGCCCTCAGGGAGTGTGCTCTTGGAGAATACCAACACCGCTCAGATTAGGACTCACTGTCGCTGGAAGAGAAACACAGAACAGAACAATAGCACATCTCCAAGAAGCCAGGGAAAGGTGATCCCTCGATTGCAGAGGCAAGTCAGGAGTCTAAATGATCAGAAAGCCAGCAGTGTTTACCTTACAACTTCCCAAATAAGGGGCAGTTTGAATTTTATATTTGATTCTTAAAGGAGAAATTCTTGTACACCACTAGACAAACCCTAGCTCTCCCCAAACCCGTCCCCAGTGACAGGGGAACCAGATGGAGTTGGGGGCTCTCTCATTTAATTAAATCTAATCCCATTCCCCATGAATAGATGCCAAATGTCTTTTCAAAAACAAACAAACAGACAAACAAATAAAACACACATGTGCTGTTTTCCCTTCAGAGTTTGTGGTCCTGGCTTGTTTTCAACAGTGCGTCTTGTTCAAGCCCACAGAGGGGCCGGGGCATGATCTCTGCACCATGCAGAAATCCATCATAGGTATCTTGGGATGTGAATGGTTATAAGCTATGGACCGGGTCATTGAACATAACCATGCTGTTGGCTAACTCATGCTTCTTTGGTTTTCTGGTTTCTAGTTTGGCTATCTTTGTCCAATATCTGACTTCACAGCTTTTCCCCAGTATGGCAGGAGGCCACTTGCTTATCCTGGAGAGCAGGCAGAGCCCTGCTTCTTGCTTCCTGCTTCTCCTCTGGGTTTGCTGTCCTCTCTGCTACATTCCAGTGCATCTCTAGGTTTGTCAACTCTACTTCCACGGAAGGGCATGAATGACCACAGTGTGCAGTTGAGCTCGCTCTCCTTGGCCCTCAGGTATGTGCATTGTACTGCAGTCTTCAAACTCGGTCTACAGAGGCTCAGCAAAGCACTGTGTATTAGCTAGAGTTTACACCTGCAGTCAGCAATTACAGCCTGGGAAACAGCGGGAACTGTCTCGGAAAAACAAACAAAACAACCACAATAGATGATAGATCAGTCGATAGATAGATGTGTCCTTGACAGGGGAGCGAGACACAACTCTCTCCCTCACTTCCACCTCTCTCCCTCCCCCCTCTCTCCCTATCCCTCTCCCTCTCTCTCCCCCTCCCTCCTTCACCCCCCCCCCGTGTGTGTGTGTGTAATTGTGGGAACAAGGGAAACATGGAAGAGGGAGAAGGGGGGCAGAACTGTATCCGATGCACTGATGCAGGGGAATAAAGCAAAGAATGACCTCTAGAACAAAACTTATTAAATGTGGGCAATGGACAGAATTCCTCTCCTGTGGAGTATAACTCACTGACAGAAAGCATGCTTACTACACGGACTCTCAAGTCTGTAACTTGTCTTTGATCACCAACATCCCCTCCACGCTAAAGGAGGAGTATTCTCCAAGAGTTAGGTACTAACAAACCTTTAATCACGTCATTCTGAAAAGCTCAAAGGGAGCTAGTGAAGGTTTCATTTCTTGGAAACAGAGTGGTAAGAAGACAGCATTGCTCAGGGAAGAAGGCCATCCCTGTGGAGCAGAAGTCCCCAGATGGTACGTTCTCCTTTTTATGACGTTATCTAGCAAGACCCTCTCATCTGTAACACTGAGCTTTGCTCAATGGTTTTAGCACAAATGGTTTTCAAAATTATCGTAAAACCAATCCATGTTTGTTTTTTTAATTGGAAAATACAGGCCTGGGGATGTAGCCAGCCAGTGGTAGAATTCTTGGCTACCACATGCAAGGTCCTGGGTTCTATCTCCAGCAAGCCTGACTCCCAGAGCAGAATAAAGACACCAGAACTTCAAATAGCTAGTACTGCACCGTTTGTGCTCACGAACATTTTTCTATTCTAAAGATATCTTCTTCTTTGATCAAAAATAGGATCTTGATATGTACATTGTTCTGTAATCTATCTTTTCCACTCCTGGTCACACAGGGTGGGGTACGGTTTAGGGTTGTGGCTCTTCCTAGCACACCTAAGGCTTAATCCCAGCACTGCAACCCACAGAGTAAAACCTCCCCCATCTCTCCCATCTCCGCCTTCCTTTTTAGTAGCTACACAGAGACCTATTAACCCATTAAATATTTTTTAAAATGAGGCTTAAGAATTCAGTACAATAATAGGGTGTTTACATACACTGAAGCTTTAAATTCAATCCCCAGTACTAAAGAAAGAAATGAAGGAGGGAAGAAGGAAAGACAACTAGAAAAAGATTCATAGAACAACAATAATACCCATCTCTAACCAATACTTATAATATATATTATAACTAACTCTTTAGGCTACTTCTAATTTTAACTTTTATGAACACTTCCAATTCCCTTTGCATAAGTCTCTACAAGAGGAATTTTGGGGGAGGGGGAAGAGGAATTTTTGGCGCTTTCAGACCCATTGTTAAATGTTCTCTTTTTTTTTTCTTTGAAGACCTACCGGGTTCTCTGTGTAACAGCCCTGATTATCCTGGAACTCACTGTTATAGAGCAGGCTGGCCTCAAGCTCACAGAGATCCATCTACCTCTGCCTCCTGAGTGCCGGGATTAAAGATGCGAGCCGCCACCGCCTGGATAAATGGCCCCTCTTCTAAGTGAAAAAGCTTTCATATTTCTAAGTGAAAAAGCTTTCATATTTCTAAGTGAAAAAGCTTTCATATTTCATTTACCTGTGCTTTTGCTTAGCCTTTTGTTTTTGTTTACTTTTTTATTACGAAGAAGAATATACTTTTTCAAACATTGATTGGTAATTTCAATGTTGCTAATTTACTTCTTGATAAACTTTGCTCGTATATAAACTAAGTCGATTATCTTTTTACTGGTTTAGGTAGGAAGAATAATTTGATTCATTATCTATCATTCAAATCATCTCCAGCTTTTAATTTTTGTTCTAATTTTTTGTTTTGTCTTCTTCGAGGAGGGGTCTCATCTGTGGCTGCTGTGTGGCAGTTTCTTCTGAGAGGAAAACCTTCCGTCTTGGAGGAAAGTCAGTTAAAGCCCACAATGTTCAATGGGAGAAAGGACAGCAGGCTAAAGGGAGGTGAAACATCCCATCCTGCAGGGAAGTTTATCAACACTGCAAGTCAACAAAGGCTTCAGGAAGCTCCCAAAACTGACCAGATTCAGTGGGTCCCTTCCTCCTCAAGCATGTAAAAGCAAAAAGGACACTGGAAGACACTCAGACCAGCTGCACTCCAACCTGTGGAGCTGCCTACAGGCTGTGCCTCCAGGTTCCCAGCTTTTGTGAGCTGTCACCTTTGCTGGGGTGGGCTTTGGTGATTGCAGCTGTCTCTGAGTCACTCTGCTTCTGTAAATAACCCTAGGAAAACTCCCGGGTCCACCAGTTTGGACCTCTGTGGTATCCTCACCCTGGCCATTTATCTGGTCAGTCATCAGTTCCCTGTCTGGAGCAGGTAGATGCTGTCCACCCGTCCTGAGAACAGACACACACACCAGTAGCCCAGGCTGCTCCAGAACTCACTCTGTAGATCAGGTTAACCTTGAACTTGTGTGCTTCTTCTGCCTCTGCCTCCCGGGTGTTAGGACCGCAGGCATGTACCACCATGCCACCATGCCAGGCTATTTATTTTGTTTTGCTTCCTTTTCAAACAGGGTCTTAACTCTGTCGATTATCCTTGAACTGACAGTGATCCTCCTGCCTCAGTGCTTATTGCAGGTGTGAGCTCTCACATTCAGCTCCCCATTAACGACTCCCACCTGGTGCTAGGAGAACCATGTTTAGTCTCTCGAGTGGTCCCCATGAGTCTCCTGACATCCGGCCCCAGCTCACATCCCGCCTAATCTGTGCATGGTCACTTTCCCAAACAAAATGTGCACTGGGACTTACTTGTAAAAGATCGGGTTGAATTTGAAACGATAAGTTCGCATTATTGTTGAAAAGAAAAGTATTGTCTCAGGCCCCCCAAGATCAAGTTCTCAGCACAAAGGAGACTTATTTGCCCCAGAAGGACAGAGGGCAGGGATAAGAGACAAAGACAGGAGATAGAGGAGGAGGAGCAGGGGACGGGAACAAGGGAAAGGGGACAGGGATATTTGTCTGAGAGAACAAAGAACTGTCCTGGATAGAGGAGACAGATGTGGCACATGGGGAAATGGCAGTTTATAAAGGTAAAAGCTTGTGTTAGGATGAGGTATTTGATTCTAATTGGACATGTTAATTCAGCTATCTAAAGGGAGCTTTTGATTGGTGGGCTTCAATACTTTGATTTCTGGACCTTAGTAGTCAGCCTTAGGAGAAGGAAGTGGCCAAATATGAGAACAGACCCCGGGGTCTAGCTTTAGGAATGTCATCTAACAGTTTTAAGCAAGGAAGAGGGAATCAGGAGACAGGCAGGGCCTGCCAGAGCTGTGCTTGCCAGACCTGGGCTGGTTAGGGTCCCTTCATTTGTCTTTGATTTACGCCCCTTGGTAAAAGGACTGACGGTTTGGATTGGAGGTAAATCATGTGCTTAGCATGTGAGAGTTTCTGAGTTCAGTCCTCAACATCAAATAATAAATTAATCAATAAATAAATTTGTGTGTATGTGGGAACATGTGTGTATGTGTGTGTGTTCATGTTCATGGATGCTTAGGGTGTGTAAGCTGGAAGAGGGTGTCCGGCTCCACCACTCTCTGCCTCACTCTCTAAGACAGCCTCTTTCCATGAGCGTGGCGCTAGGCTGTTGGCTAGCAACCCATCACAAGTCTCCTGCTTCTGTCTCCACAGTGCTGGGGTTAAAGTCAAGTGTGGGATCACACCCAGGGTTTTTACGGTGTGTCCTTGGGTCCAAGCTCAGGTTCTCATGCTCAAAAGCAAGTACATTATCTTTTGTATCCTCTGCCATACCCACCATACCCTTCCCCACCCACCACGCCCTCCCCCACCCACCGCGCCCTCCCCCACCCACCGCGTCCTCCCCCACCCACCGTGCCCTCCCCCCACCCACCGTACCCTTCCACACACACCATGCCCTCCCACCGCGCCCTCTCCCACCCACCGCGTCCTCCCCCACCCACCGCGTCCTCCCCCACCCACCGCGCCCTCCCCCACCCACTGTATCCTCTCCTCTTCCAGTACATAAATATTCGAACCTTAGAAATGATTATTCTGTTCCTCTTGCTGTAGGTATTAGTGCTGGGTAGTTCCCATGTTTTTGTGGCTTTTACGGTAGCTACAGTATGGGGATACACTAACCAGTGGATTCTAAGCATAGGAAGAACACTCAATCTGGCTGGAGTTTGAATCAGGGCCCAGGTACTTCCTTGCTGTGTGACCATGGTCAAGTTAACCTTCCTTAGCTCTAATTCCCTTGTCTGCTCTCATCTGCAAAGCACACCTAATAATTATCCAGCTCATATTGTGTGGAATAATGTGAAGAACAAATGAGGGCTGAGTGTGACCCAGAGGAAAGCGTGAGAGAGGCTCTGGCCTCAGTCCTGAGCACCACACACTGAGATCCATGCCTACTGCTAATGCTTATTCTGCAGACCGAGCACTGGCTCGCTAGTTATCTGGAACAGTGCCACAGAGTCTCAAAGGCTTTAAAATGTCTGTGGAGGCGCACTTTGAATTTCTAAGGAGAAGCATTTTGTTTAGCAGTAGCGTTTACTTAACTCCTCCAAAGCAAAGTACTCATGACCTCTGGAACATCATAGAGGGCTGACAGAGTCCCAGCATAGACACAAGCTGCGTCTGCTTTGATGAGACATCAGGCCATTCCCAGAGAGCAGCTGCCCTCCTGGCATTCTATGTGGTGTGATGTTCACCAGGTCAGCGAGTTAGTCAGAAACTTCCTCCCCACAGTCCCTCACACTCCTACACCCCACACCTCCACAGCTCCCACAGTCCCCATACCTCTACACTCCAACACCCCTACAATCCCCCACAACTCCCCACAGCCCCACACCCCCACAGCCCTCCACACCCCCACACTTCCACAGCCCCACAGTCCCCACACCCTCATAGCCCCCACAGCCCCCTACAACTCCCCACAACCCCCCACAGCCCCCCACAGCCCCTCACAGCCCCTCACAGCCCCAGCACCGTGGCCCAGGGCACCCCCCCACCACAGGCTCAGTCTTTTATTTAGTTCGATATGCTCGCTGCTGCCTCTGGTTGTTCGTCATCGCTGGGAAACGATCAAATAAGCCATGCGTTTTTAACTCTAGCAAACCCTGGAGTTCCCTGTTAAAAATACCTTGGCGAGCTGCCACCGAGCCGCAGCAAACACAATAGCGGCTCGGCGCTCAGCGGTCCTGGATTGCCGTCATGTGCACGCGTGCAGTTTTAGAAACTTATTTCTGACAGCGACATTAACGAGCAATTTGTCTAGGAGTGTTGCTTAAACACGCGAAGAACACGGAACACCTTTCCACAGCACACACAGGAACAACAGAAGGACAGACTGTCAAACAGTCTTCAAGAAGGTACTTGACTGGCATGCTGCCAGCAGAATTGGGGCAGATTCAGCTCGAGTACCTCACTTCGTAGCCGCGACTCTGTTGGTCCAGACTGGGCAGCCACCCTGTCCCCCTGACCATCTATCTGGCAGCAGTCCTGAGCTATGGCCACAGCTAATGCAGCCCTCTCTCAAGATGGCAATGCGCCATCACTAAGCCCTTCGGAGGCCTCGATGCTCTGACTCAGTTTCAGGGAGTGCAGCAATCAGTTTGGCATGAAGTCACGGAACAATTAGATGGAGCTCCTTTCTCATCGATATAAAGTCCCTTCTTCCCGACAGAGGCCTGGCCTGGGTGGAGTTACAGAGATGAGGCTAGGAATCAGCCCAAGACACAGAGAGTGTGCCTGGCGTGGAGGCACAATCTGGTGTACACACACACACACACACACACACACACACACACACACTTACACTCCTGTCTTTAACATTGCCCTGTCTGTCTGTTTTGTATCCCTCATGATACTAGACCTAGATTTGAGCAAAACTAGTTCAATGTGTATATTGAGACGGGGCTTCTCTGTGTAGCCTTGGCTGTCCTGGAACTTGCTCTGTAGACCAGGCTAGACTTGACCTCAACGATCTCCCTGCCTCTGCCTCTTGAGTGTGTGTGCAACTACACCTGGCTAGTTCACTCTTCATATTTGTGCACTTGAAGGAGACTGTTGTGGGTTTTTTAAGGGGCTAGATAGGAGGAAAAGGGAAGAAACTACCAAAGAAACACTGGATGTGACCACAGACATCTAATACTTTACTGTCTCTGCACTGTGGCACAAAATAAACCCCACCTATGGACAGAGATGCGGAGCAGACAATGGGCACTTGGTTACATGTGCACCTCCCTGTCTGTTCACGCTGTCCCAGCAGACAGAAGCACTAACTGTCTGCCTAGTGACTCAGGAGAAAGGAGCATGTTGTGAGCCTGGATAAGCCAGGACCAGGCGGACTCTGTCGGGAATGGACCACTATCTCGTGGCATTTGGGAGATGGGTGTTGTGCGGGTGGGGTCAGACAATGGAAGAGTACGCCTTCTCTAGAGATCTGAACAGTGGACCGTAAGGCCCACCAAATGGATCTGTTCTTATCATCGCGTGCTGGCAGGACCCAGCAAGGTTGGCGATGAAATTCTTTCCACTCTGGGCTGCCCCTGTGCCCTTTCTAGACTCTGAATACCACAGAAAGGACTTCTTCTTTGCCTGGTGCAAGCTACGTAAGAGGGGATTATGGGGAAAGGCCACTAAGGTGGGAAATAAGACTAGAGATCCCCCAACTCCTTTGCTTTCTTTTCCTATTAATATTTTGTTTTTGTTTTGGCCATGACAACCTCGCTGCAAAGGTCTTGAAGTATTTTGCATAGATCTGATCCTTGCTAAAATCCTATTTGGGGACTGGGCATGTGCACAGTAGCAGAACACTGGCCCCACCGGTACAAGGTTCAGGGTTCCGATTCTGGTCTAGGAATAGAATTCCATAGTTCAAGAAAAATGTCCACTCTCAGGTAAAGGGCTAAGAGATGGTTAATGGGGGATTTGATCAAAGTAAACTGGAGGGATATATGAAATTATAATGACATCTATTATCTTGTGACAATAATGTGCCCTAAAAGTAACAAATGTATATATTTAAAATGTCAATCTGTGTAAATACTTCCATCATTCCAATATTCAGAAAGCTGAGAAAGGAAGATCATGAGTCCAAGGCCAGCCTGGGCTACATAGTAAGATCCCAACTCAATACAGAGGCAGAGATGGGGGGCTACAGGGCGAGAGAAAGGAAGGGAGGAGAAAAGGAGAGAAGAGGAGAGCACGAAAGGGGAGCAAGAAATAGTCAGCGAGAACGGGGAAGTGAAAGTCAAGGGCTGGGATGGGCTCGGACAGAGCTGACTTTCCCAGAAGCTCAGAGGACGTCTGACAGACCCTGCAAACGGATTCCAGAAGCCTTCTATCATCAGGAGGATGGACAATGTGGCCGTCATTAAATCCACCCCTTATCTGCCGTCCCTCCCCTGCTTTCTGAAGCATTAAGGTCACCTTATTGGGGAGAGGGTGTCTCAGGGGTCAATGCCAACAGCTACTTGATGATGATGTATCGATTGTAACAAGTGAGTCACCTGTGGGGAGGTGAGCTGGGCTGTGTGTGAGTGACAGTCCCTGTAAAATCATTCCGCTTTTAATATCATCTGCCTGTGGAAGTCACCAGAACAGATGTGGTCAAATGGTGAGATTGGCCTGCTAGAACTCCAGGACCGGCTCCCCCCGGACGGGGAATGGGTGAAGCCCTGGCAGGTGTCCTAGTAAAGCCAGACGGTTCCAGATCCACGGAGGAGTTCAGATACTCACTTGCAAAATGATCGGTTCACATAGAACAACTCTCCAAACAGATAAGGGCTGTTTTGTCTTACAGGCAGCTTATTTCAAGACCAACCTCTCTATGGTTTAAAAAGAAAACCAAGATTTTTTAATACAATTTCTTTATCGTACAATCCTGTAAGAGCAGGTCTCTTCAGCGATGGCAGTAATCGCAAAGTGTGAGATCCAGGTGCCTAAAACAGCTGACATTTCTTAATCCCAAGGGTGCAGCGATGGTGTTGATGGTTTGAGGGTGATCGGTACTGACCTACGCAGCATCTCGTTAGGAGGGGAAGGTTAAAATATGTGGAAAAGATATTCCTCTGGGATGTCCCTTGTCCTACAACAGTGGCATTATTTTCCTTTCTTTTACCTTCCTCTTACTACCTGGAATCTCATTTTAAGTGAGATAGAGTATTTTCCGAACTAGAGACGAATTAACACACTGGACTTCAGGTTGAGGTTGGCCTGGGTAGGACTGTGTTAGTTCATGACTGAGAGAGCCACAGGCTGGTGAACTATTAGGTAACTATTGGGATTCTAGGGGAATAGCTGCAGAGAGACAAAGACCCCGAAGGGAAACCTAATAACATCTTCACGTGCAGTACTGCGGCCTTGGGAACGGCCTGGTGACGGGTGACTGCATTCCGGAAGCATCTAAGACAAATGTGTTGATAACTCGTGTATTCACGGCCGCTCACCACGCTCTCTGACACAAGTGCTCTGTCCCTCACCATCACCGCTCAGCTCTGCTGCCTGGCTATCTTCCTGACACCCAGCAGATAACTTGGTGACCCCCCAAACCATCGCCACGCTCTGAAAAGCTTGCCCCCTCCTTAATCCCTTCTAGCTTTCTCCACCTACTGAGCAAACAGCTCTCTAATTGCAATCCCCCAAACTCACTAATTTCCCTCCTCACAAAGATGTTATCATTTAAATGATACCATCCAGGGCTAATAAATTACACCTGGCCCCAAGGCACTAAAATTTTCTAGCAAGCAGAGCCACCTAGTGGCAGAATGGAGTACATTTTTAATTTTCATTGAATTTCTCTCTGATAGCAATCCAGACTGGGTGGGTTAGGGTCCTTTGTTTGTGGGCTCGCTTTTCGAAATGTTCCTCCTAATCACGATTATTGAAAGCCAGCTCCTTTGGGCCTGTCCTCGCCACCTGTTTCCTTACCAAACACCTATCCATCCAAGGCAAATAACCTCACAGTTCAATTTGCTATAAACAGCAAATTTTAGGACTAAAACGGCTCAATAGAGTCTCTTTGTGACATCAAGGACACATCAATACTAATTTATATCTAAGGACAAAGAGCTACTGGGACACTTTGTAGTTTCCAAAACACGCTTCCTGACCGCACAGTCCTCCATGTAAGCTGACAAATTAAATTGCCGGGCATAGGGAAGGTGAACAAAACATCGTACTGTGGTTGTGGCCCGCTTCCACCCTCCATGACCCCTGAGAGAAAGCAGATGTAGACATACCTTGGGCTGAGGTTTGGCTCCTTTTCTTCCTTCAAAGTAGGTAAACATTCATGATCAGCTAAGACGGCAGAAAAACAAGTCCGTTGTTAGTCACCAGAACTGCCTTTTCTGTCCACAAAACTGACACCACTGGGCACGGACTATACCCTCTATGTGGCTACCTGTGAAGAAACAGCCCCGCTAGAGAGTTCTAGAGGTTCAAAGATTAATGATGCCGAGACTCTTGAAATGATAAGCACCCGAGTCACGCAGACACGAAGCCGCGGTGTTCTGTGCCCCTGTTGAAAAGGGCACAATCCATCACGGCTTGCTTAGTTGGGCCCCTGAAGCCCACTGTGTTCTGAAAACCAGAATATGCCGCTTGGAAGGCAGATACGGGATTAAGATGGCTGTGCCTCAGGTCCTGAAGTGTCTGCAGAACAACTTATGGCAGGAGCATCAGGAAGGTGGGGAGTGGCCAGGTTCTCCCAGGGAGCTTATTTCTTCTCCACACACACACACACACACACACACACACACACACACACGCACACACATGCACACAGCGGCGTGGTGTATTGTATGCATACCCATGTATGCCCACGTGGAGGCCACAGTTTGGCACTGGGTGCCCTCACTTATGGCTCTTCACCTTATTTTTTTGAGGCAGGGTTTCTCACTGAATACACAGTACGCTCTTCTGGGCATCATGTATGTGCACAAATGCTCCTGCTTGCACACAGATGTGGACATACACACACATAAGCTAGTAGCTAACTAGGCAGACCTATTTTAAAAATAGAAATGAGTGACCCAAAGAGGTCATCCAGTGTGCAAAATGTCTCCTTAGTGCACAAGCATCGAATTCTTGAGCTCAAATCCCCAGCACCCATGTGAAAACCTCGGTGTGGCTATATATACCCGTAAGTGCAAGCACGGTGTGTGCGTGAGAGACATCTTGCTGTCTGGACCATCTAACCAAAAAGCAACAAGTTCCAGGTTCAGTGAAAAATTCTCAAAGGAATATGAACGGAGTGTGTTAGAGGGCAGCTTTCCTCTGCACACACACACACACACACACACACACACACCACATACACCACACACACATACCACACATACACACACACAAACACCACACACCCATGCACACAAACATCACACACACAAACATCACACACACACATACACACACCCACAAACATCACACCCACATGCACACACAAACATCACACACACGCACACACATGCACAAACTCAGAAAGGAACAAATAACTACGCCATCGCCCTTTGAAAGGTCCCATTTCAACGTGTACACAATTAAAAACAGGTGCTAACCACAGATGCGATGCTGACGGTTAAGCTGGACACTGAAGGACCATTCAGACCTGTGCCAGATGGAGAGTGGCTTCAGAACTCCTGAGCGGCTGCTGAAGCCGAGGCAGCCTGCTAATCTTCCATCACCAGAGAGGCAGACAGACACTCCGGGTCTCCACGTACCGTTTCTAGTCACGCTGCTCATCCACTTGTCCAGCTCCTCCATCTCTATTTCCATCACGGAGGGTGTGTCCTCTTCAAAAATAGGGCTAGACAGAGGGCAGAAACGCACGTTTTTTTTAAAAAAAAAAAAAAAGAGCAAGCCCTGCCGACTGAATTTCATCGGGGGAAAGAATCTAGCACCTTGCCTAGTTAGAAACAACCTGATTCAGCGTGTCATGCCCCAGTCCCGCCCAAGGTCTGTCCTCCTCAAAGGAGTATCAAACTAACAGCAGGAAAGAGAGAATCTGCAAGAACCTCTCATCTGTCATTCAGGCCAAACCGGATGGCATAGAGGCCAGGGGTGAACTCAAAGAGAAACTGCTCCCTGGAGACCAAAGCCACGGTTGCCAGGGTGCTCAGAGGCTGCCTCATTCAGCTTCCTGGCCTCGCCTAGTGACACTTCTCTTTTCTTGGAATTTTGATCAACGACCCAGATCAAGAGGCCAGTCATCAGGCTACTTTTATCTGGTCTCTTTCAATGCCCAGGCTTTTCCAACTGGGAGCAATTGGAACTGCCGCTCTCAGAAGTGCCCCGGCCCCATGTCCCAGGTTTCGAGGGTATGAACAGGGGCAAAAGCTCTGGTCAGGATGGATGGGGCCATCAGGATGGATGGAACCAGGGAGGAAAGACTGCAGCTCTGAGTGCGTCGCGGATGTCGCACTGGGAAATGAAGCAGGTCGTGTCCGCTCCAGGAAAGATGATGGGAGGGGCAGGAGAGTCATTGCTCCATGCTTTTGGTGTTCACCCGGCACGAGAATATTTAACTTCTATGAATGGGGTACTGGTAGCACCCAGACAAAAATTCCTTTCTGGAAGGTGACAACAGCAGAGACCACTGGGCAAGGTTTGGAGACTAAGTCGCATCTCCCATGTGACTGTGGGGGCTGCCAGAGTCCAGGGGTACTGGCCCACAAGAGAAACCACCCAGACGGTTAACGGCTCTGTCCACCCCCGCCCCCTACTGTCCACACGGCAGGGGAACGGAGGCCTGGTGGGGAGGGTTCACTCACACTTTCAGGTTTTCGCCAATGGGCTCGTCTGAAAGAGAACACACAGGAGTCATGTCAGGGCTGACCATCTGCAGGGACTACAGCAACAACCCTGAGTCTCCTTTACAGTGGGAAGGAGAGAGTGGCGAGTGAATCGTCTTTTCAAAAACCTTGCTTTTACTTTATTTATTCTGTGCGTGCGGACCCATAGCACTTAAGCGAAGACAAGGGGACAGTTTGAGGAAGGTGGTTTTCTTCTTCTACCACGTGAGTTTCAGAGATCAAATCCAAAGCCTTTACCACTGAGGCACCGTGAGGCCCGTGGGTCACATTGCTAAAGCAGCCGCCATTAGCCTCCAAGGCACACAGTGCAGACTGCTGCGGTGAAACCAGGTTCCAATCCCCCCGAGAACCTGGGCTCTGCCACCTTTAGAGAGGAGTGCTCCCTGGGAGTGCTCACCTTCCTTATTATTTTGTATCCGCGGGAAGAAGAAAAGCATGATCAGGAAAGAAAGGAAGTGTTAAAAACAAACAAACAAACGAGCAAAACCAGGGGTTGATTCCTGACCTGCCTTCAACAAAACAATGTTCCAGATCACTTCCTTCCGACACATCGTTCTGAGCCTATGCCACACGGGCGACCCCATCAAGGGATGCCTTTGAAAGTCCCCTTCAGCCCACTCTTTGAACGTCTAGATCCCTTCACTTCTCAGGCAGTCATCCCTACCTCTGTTCAGGAAGATCCATCTGTCCCATGGGTCCCAGGCTCTGCATTTCGCTTGCTTCCTTCACAGTACTGGCCGATTTCTCACCTCTTGGACCATCTGTTTGAGTCTACTTCATCTGTCTTTCCCACTAGAGCATAGCTCCCAAAGGGCCAGGAGAGCATCTATCTGCCTTGCTCACTGTGACATGCCCCAGCCCCCATCCTGCTAGTGCAGTACCCAGCCAACACCTAGCAAATACTCACTAGGCAGATGAATAGGTTTTAATCTCAGTTGTCTACGATGGAGTTAAACTCACATCTGATATCTTGGACCTTTCATTATTATAATAGCAGGACTTCCAACCAGCTTGCCTTCAATGGATGCTGATTGGGGTGAGAGTCAGATGAAATTTGACAAAACAGCTCTAACGTGGATAAAACTCCAGATGAGCAGGTGGCAAGAATCATAGCCTAGTCCAAGCAAGCTCTGTTTAATTTGGCAGGGAGACCAACATCCCCCTGGGAAGGGAATCAGGGATGACAAGTGGGCGCACTGTGAGCAAGACAGGTGCTCTGGAAAGCAAACCTTTGCCAAGGTCCCCGGAGAGTCAGATGCTTTTGACCCCTGGCAGCGGAGGCCGCCTGGTGTCTAGCCTGCTGAAGTATAGTTATCGGCAAGGAAACACAGCAGCGGGCACCCGGGACTGAGCTCAGGGCAGCTCAGGCTGCCATGTCCTGCTGGTTGGCACACTTCAGCGGCATGGCTAGCCCAGGAGAGCTGGGGCAGATGCAGGATTCATGCTGTCACTGCTTGCCTCGAAGGCACTGTGGGTCCTGTCTTCCACCCCTGAATAGGGTTGGAAGCCCCCTGCGATCCTTGATTCTCCAGAAGCTTAGGAGGGGGCAGGATGGCTTCCTCTTACACGTTCTGTGCCCCCAGTTTTGTTCCTGTTGTTTGAGATGGGGGGGTCTCACCTAGTTCAGGCTGGCCTCAAACTTGCTGTATGTTTGAGGGTGACCTTGAACTTCTGACCCTCTTGCACCAGCATTATAAGCATGCATCCCCACGCTCCCATGTCTGTGGTGCTTGGGGACTGGACCCTGTAGAGAGAACACCCTGCCCGTCACCCTGCACTTCTGAACAATCCCTGCTTACTAACTTTCCCACTAATTTCTCAGGGAGCAAGTGACCCCACAGTCCTGCTCTGATCTTTCCCTCTTCTGGGCTCCCCACAGGCTTGGGGGTGAGGAGGAGCTGACCTGCATGCAGATGATGGGAAAGTTTAAAACTTCATTACCGAAGTGCTCCAGATACACCAAATGAGAGGCTCTGTAATCAGTATTAAAAGAGCAAAAAGCCTTCCATGGCCTCATCTTCCCTGCGCCAGGGCCATTACCTCTGCCCCAGCCACCATGGCAACAGAAACACATCTGGGGAGAGTACCGGAGCAGAGCATTAAGCCAGGGGGAGACCAATTACTTGTCCTCAGCAATCAGGTCCTGCCTGCTCCACTCCACATGGCCTACATCTCTTTATTAACTGCCACCAATTTAGGGCACCCACCCCCATTCCATCCCACCATGCCATAGCCTCCCCCGCATTACTCTTCTCCTTCACAATCATGTATCTTGATGAGACCCTCCCAGCACCTCTTCTCTCTGGGTCCTGGACGGTGAGATCGTTGGCTCAGTGGCCGAGGGAAGGAGCCGCAGAGGGCTCTGGCCACCCGGTTTCCTGATTGAGCCAGAGACTCACTCAACAGAGCCAGGCATCAGGCAGCCACAGCCCGTTCTGAGTGAAGACTTCCTGCCCATGCTGCACGGCGGTTCTTTGAGAGACACCCAGTGCATCCACCCGATGCTGAGAAAGGCGTGCCCTGCCCTAGTTCAGTGAGAAATTTTTCCAGGCTGTCTTTCCCTCAGAGATTCCATTTTTCAAGTAGAATTGGCCCATGTTCTGAGGCGGAGAACAACTGTGGCCTGGGTAGCCCTGGCAATGACATCACCTGTCAGAACTATGCATAAGGCACACAGGGATAAAGACATTACTAAGAGCAGAAAGGGTACCACTGTGTACATTTATCAAAGCAGTCTGAGACAGTAGCTGCACTTGGTCCCATTAAGTCACATCAGGAACACTGGGCCTCAGAAGTCACCTGGCACACTATGCTGAAGAAACGGTAGAAGTCGCTCATCTGAACTACAAAGCCTGGACGGCGGGCACTGTGATGGTAACAACCCGACCCAACTGTCAGCTGACCACCGTGTGTGTGTGTGTGTGTGTGTGTGAGTGTGTGTATGTGTGTGTATGAGAGAGAGACAGACAGACAGACAGACAGAGGAGAGAAGAAATAGAGAAGAGAAAGAGAGAGAGAGAAAAGAGAGAGAGAAGAGAAAGAGACAGAAGAGAAAGAGAAGAGAGAGAGAGAAGGGGGTGCGTTAATAGGCAGAGAACTCCAGGTAGAGCCTACTAGCATTGCTGTCTGTCCTTCCACCTGTCCATCCTAGACCCTGCCCTTTACCCTTGAAGCCTCCCCTGCACCTGGCCTGGGCAGCTCGGCTCTGGCCCTGCAGCCCGACTCTGTGGCAGCATCTCCTGCAGAGCTCCGGCCTGCATCTGTCATTTCAGCCTGCAGAAACCGGTGCAGACCAGCTGTGGTGTCTCGGTCCTCTTAGGAACACCTAGAGCTCTACTAGCAACTATGGCCTCTCAGACGCCCCTGTAGTGATTCAGTGACCTGGAAGGATGGATGGGTGGATAGGCACACAGACAGACAGACAGACAGGCGGATAGATAGATTTACTGTCTGACAAATAATATATGATTGAAAATTAATATTATAGTAAGAGTCAGAATATAAAAACTATGTCTACTTTAATTGGCTATCAAGAAAAGCAGGATCAATTGGAAAACTGTTGTCAAACAAACTACCCCCTTGTGAATTTATTATTATTCAGGAAATCCTGATGCTGTGAAAAAGATGCAAATATGTTTAGCTATGTTTCTGATACATAGGCATTCATGCCACTTTACAGTGATTAAATAGCAACTGCAGATGTAACACTGGAGATCTAGGGAAGAGGAGAGCAGACTATCCCACTACACAGTGTGACACTGGAGGTCTAGGGCAGAGGACATCAGGCTAGCCCACTACACAGTGTGACACTGGAGGTCTAGGGAAGAGGAGAGCAGGCTATCCCACTACACAGTGTAACACTGGAGATCTAGGGAAGAGGAGAGCAGGCTATCCCACTACACAGTGTGACACTGGAGGTCTAGGGTAGTGGACAGCAGGCTATCCCACTACACAGTGTGACACTGGAGGTCTAGGGTGGTGGACAGCAGGCTAGCCCACTACACAGTGTGACACTGGAGGTCTAAGGTAGAGGAGAGCAGGCTATCCCGCTACACAGTGTGACACTGGAGGTCTAAGGTAGAGGAGAGCAGGCTAGCCCACTACACGGTGTGACACTGGAGGTCTAGGGTCAAGTCCTCCCCAGTCAGCCTTTAGTTTTAGAAAAGGGAATTTGTATTTATATAAAAGTAGTGGTTAGTATAAAAATCAAGGGTCTCTATCGGAAGCTTTTCTGGGGCAGAGGAGATGGCTCAGTCAGTCAGGCACTTGCCTCACAGACACGAGAACTTGAGTTCAATCCCCAGGACCCATGGCAGGGTTCTGGGAAAGGGGTCCATACTTGCAATCCCGGCCCTGGAGAGATGGGGACAAGAGGACCCCAGGGGTGTGTGCTGGCCACTGCAGGGCACCGTGTTTCTGAAGCAGATGCTCCAGCTTGCCCTCTGACCTCCACACACATGTGGTCATGCATGCACATGGAACGGCACATACATGGACATACACCCGCACATATCCGTATGCATGTGTAAAAAGCTTCTCTGAAATCTGTGGTTTCAGAATTCTAAGTTTTCTATGCTGTACTTTCTTAAAGCGGGGCATATTTAAACTAAGACAACACGCCAATCTGTGCTAGGGATAATGTGTAAATCCGGCCTTTGTTGTTGTTGAGACAAGTCTTGTTTTGTAGTCCAGGCTACCCTGAATCTCGGCCTCTTTCTGCCTCAGTTCCTAATTGCTGGGATGACAGATAGCCTTACCTCACCATGCAGGTTTGCAATTTTGCTTTTAACCTCTGAAAGTGTGAAGTTTTCTTTTAAAAAGGATTTGGCATTCATTTGTTCGTTCATCCACACCTTCAACACGTACGTATCAAGCAGCAAACATACTACAGACTGAAGATCACGTTAGGCAAACATATAATAACAATAAGTGAAGGAGATGGAAGGACGGCTCAGTGGTTAAGAGCATTTATCTCTCCTGTAGAAGATCAGGGTTCAGCACCCACAAGGTGGCTCACAACAGTCTGTAACTCCAACTCCAGGGGATTTGATGGTCTCTTTGCGCCTCTGAGACACCCGTGTAAACCCACACAGACGTAGATTGCTAGCATTTAATAATCTAGGCGTGTTTAAAGACACAACTTCATTTAATTTCACAGCTCTGCGTGGGTGTTGAATTCACCAACGGGCACGAGAGCTGAGTCGGAGGAAACCGTAGAGCTAAGCGGTTTGATTTCATTGTCTCTCTCACCTCGATGAGAGGTCACGACATCTCACCATGCCCAACAAACAGGAGGGTAAAGGCAAGTTCTCGGTCCTTTTGACCTTCAAGCAGAGCATGATGTGGCCGGTCAAAACAAAACAGGAAACAACCTACGAGTGCCCCTTAGGAGGCCAGCGTGAACCCTGCGAACAGTGAGCGTGGATGCAGAGACAACAGGAGCGGGGCGGCGATGAACTCAGCCCAGGGAGGGGTGGAAGTTTGCCAAGCAGACAAGAAGAAAGTCCAGACAGAAGGAGTTCTGTAGTCACCAGGCCTCGGGCCTCCCTGACGTCAGGTCAGGCTCTGGACCGGCAGAGGCTTGGACAGTGGCTAAGTGTGGGATGCTGGGGCCCAGACGGAGGGCAGGGCTGCTCCTCGCATGAGATCTCTAAAGGCTAAACTAGAGCTTTCCGTGAGATTGGAGGCCCCGGCCCTGGACTCCCCCGGGTACTGAGGTTTCACAGGGAACTCCCTACTTCCTCTGAGGTTAGAAAAAGAGGAGGCGAGGAGAGAGCCAGGTGCGGTGTTACATGCCTGTAGCCCAAAGCTACTCTAGAGACTGAGGAGGAGAACCGCTTTGAGGAAGGCGCTCAAGTCTGGCCAGGGTGACGGTGCGGGGTGGGGTGGGGTGGAGTGGGGTGGGGGCTGGAGCGTGGGGGGTTGGGCGTGGTCCGGGCAGCTCCACTGGGTCTTGCTTTAACCACAGATTACAGAGGAGTTCCCACGAGACCGACTGTTGCTAGGTTACTCTCAAATATCAAGCGGTAGAGAATGGGTTTCCTCTTCCTCTTTTATTTTACCAGTTCCTTCTGTGAGAGAAGAGGTTAGCGCTTGCTCCCCAGCTCCATTTACCTCCTCTGTTGGCTGTTCCCTGAGCTCAGTGACTGTCCTGGAGCGAGACAGAGAGCAAGGAAACCAAGGCGCGCTGTTTGCTGTGCGCGGGCCTGGAGGACACAAGAATGGATTTTCTATGGAAGCCTGACCATGCATCTCACTTGAGAAGCTCCTATCCCTGAAGTGAAGTTTGAAATGACTTTTAAAAGCTTCAATTTAAAAACTGAAGCCTAGGTCAGAGAGCTGCCTCAGCAAGTAAAGACGCCCCTGCCAAGCGTGAGAACCGGGTTTGAGCTCTAAGACCCACGTGGTGAAAGCAGCTGCAAGCTGTCTTCCGACTTTCACGGGGGCACCAGGGTGTGTGCATGCTTGCGCGCGCGCGCGCACACACACACACACACACACACACACACACACACACACACAATTTAAAACAAACAGAAACTGGAACCAGTCATATTTTACTAGTTTGGGACCCAGCACATCCTGAATTCTAGCTTTCCGCTCATGCTTTACTATACTTAAGAGTGCACCTGTGGCCCGGCAGTGGTGGCGCGCGCCTTTAATCCCAGCACTCGGGAGGCAGAGGCAGGCGGATCTCTGTGCGTTCGAGGCCAGCCTGGTCTACAAGAGCTAGTTCCAGAACAGGCTCCAAAGCTACAGAGAAACCCTGTCTTGAAAAACAAAAACAGCGCACCTGTGACCCGGAGTTTCCTACCCCGGTTCCAGTCAGTCATCTTTAGCCAGTTAACAATTCCCAAATGGGTGTGCGGCTTCAGTGGGAACAAGAGGAAAGTTTCTCTCCGCCCTTCTCAAGGTCAAACCGAGGTGTGGGGTGGGACAAGAAATATCCATCATAGAAGCGCCGACCAAAGACCTCTCGCCACGGGAGAGTGAAGACCTCCTCAACCCTTTATCCTTACCACCAATCTGACTCACACCTCACCCGCCTGACCCCTTCCTCCCACATAGTGAAATGTCAGATTCCCTAGTGGGCAAGGTTCTCCAAGACCCTGGTTTCAAACATGCTCCAATAACAGCAGCATATTAGAATCTCAATGTAGATGGAAAACTTAGAAAAACACACAGAAGATGGCATTACTAACTTCTGAAAACTTCCATGGGATATAGCACTCATCAGTTATTCTTCACCCCCCCACCGCACCAAGCAGATACTCACATGTCTGCACCCCCCCCCCCCCCCCCCCGCACCAAGCAGATACTCACATGTCTGCACTCCCCGCCCCCCCCCCCCCCCCGCCCCGGCACCAAGCAGATACTCACATGTCTGCAAGACACTCTGAGATCCTTGGCTAGAAGGCTCTGCATAAAAGGAGAAAGCAGATTGTTTCTGGCAGCTCGTTGAGGTGTAAAGTCGTCATCCAAAAACGGAAATGCAGGAGTTACCTACCTTGCTTGTGTCTCCTGTTTTTAAGGTAGACCGCAAGGAGAACCACAGATAAAAGAATGACCACCGCCGCCAGGGGGACCGCCACCATTAGCACGAACCCCTGCGGGTCTGGGGGCTCATCAGTGTGTGTAGAATTCGTATCTGCTGTTAACACTTCCGTGCTCACCAGAGTCAAAGCGCTGGTTGTCACTTCATCCGTCTTATCTTCTTCTGTGGTGCTGTATCCTGAGTGCTCTAACTCTTCCTCGGTGCCTGAACATGAACGAGATGGAGAATGACATGGAGACAGGCCGACATGTCACGGTTCCCGTGAGTTTTAACTATATCCTAGATGTGTTTGGTGGTGAACGTGGTCCACTGGACTTGGCTTTCCCATTCAGTGCGACATGGAGTATTTATTGGTTAGCCCTCAGTGAAGCTCAAGCTGGGAGTGTATTGAACATGGAAGTCAACGCTGGAGGCGACCCTTCTACAAATGCTTCCCTCTCCCTCTCCCTCCCTCCCCTCTCTCTGCTTTTTGCATCTTTATTCTGCAGGTCTATGCTTTGAGAGGCTCCCATAACAACCTCCCATAGCTCTCCCCCTGTCCTAACCAGGCCTAACCTCATGAACAGTGCTCACCCCTCCAATAAATAACAATAAACAGGCTGAAGGAAGGCTTAGTGTGCGCCAGGCACTAAGATAAACCCCACGCCCACAGACACAGAACCCACCCACCCACCCACTCCTGTCCACTATTCTGACCTTTGGATCTTTCCTGTCCACACTTTGCAGACGAATGGGCGAGAATGTCTTTCCCTGAGGAACAGGTCCGTTGTTCCGCCTACATTCTGACGATGCACGAGGGATTCCTTTTGTTTGCTTGTTTGTTTTTCATTTTGAAAATGGGAGCAGCTGGTTGTGGTGGTGCATGCCCTCAATCCCAAAGTGTTCGAGTGTTGTCTTGTTTTTCTCCCACAGCCCATTGAGCAACGGGCTTTTAACCCAACGGGCATGGGGGAGCCCATAAACCACGACTTGGCCTCTAGGTACCTCCCCAAACTCTAGTCTTCTCTAAGGAACACTGGCTTGTGCTTTGGGAATGTCTGTGACATTTTTTTCACAGCAATAGGGCTTAGCACAGTGGTGGAGAGTGTGAGTTACGCAGGAAGTGAGTCCAGCTGTGGACACCGCCGGGGCTAAGCTCCCCAGGGCTTACAGCTTTTTTCCTTTCGGCCTCAGACACACTGTGCACCCAGGGCTTCCCCGCTCTGTGCTCATAGCCAAGGGACCTGAGAAGAGTTTTCTCCACTTTTAGAACCTGCTCCCTGAAAGTACCCCCAAAAGGCCTTCTCACCTGCCCTTCTCATAGCATCATTGAAGGCAGACATGTGATGTGCCAACGCTGTGCTTTCCGGGCCCTGGAGTGCACACACACACACACACACACACACACACACACACACCAGGATGGCACAGCCGATACTGCCTTTGTCTCCTACCCATCTTTCCTTGTTTGCTTTTAGCTGTCCCCCAGGAGCTCCCCCGCCGACTGTCACTTCCTCATTTATAGTCTAACACTGGATGTCGTTCAGGACCTGAGTGATAGATAGGGACGGGGATAAAGCTGGCGAAGCTGGGGGTGGGGTGAGTGCAGATGGGTGTGGGGAGGAGGAGGGGTGTCAGTAAGCACATGGCAGAAGAAATCCTAAAGCAACGCGTGCCGTGCAGAAGGCCCTGTGGAGATCACCCGCGCCTGTCTGCGGGGCTATCAAGAGGTTTCTGAGGCAGCCTAGTCGCAGTCATCTCAAGTGGACCCCGTCACAAACCTCCCACGGCTTTTCCATTCCATCCTTCTCTCTCTGCTCACTGAAAGGGGGCAGGAGCCGCCAGTCACTTGACGACGAAGTGAAGCTACATTTCTTCATCTGACTGTTGAGCCCCAAATCGCCAGGCTCACTTAGGGGGGTTCGTTGACCGTATCCATGCCAACACATCTGGGACTCACAGTGCAGACACCTGGGAGGACCCTGGGGGAAATCTTCATGAGTGGGGGACGAAATGAGATGAGATCTAGAAGCTCCAGCAACCGAGTTGCATGTGTGCCTTCGTCATCATGTTGAGGACGGCCACTGAGTGGAAATGACTTTGCTTCTTGGTGGAGCAAGCCAGTTAACTTCTCGTTTTTGAAAGTGGAACAAATGTGTAATGGAGATCTAGGTTTTGCGGTTCTGCTGTGCTGAGTAGTTGGCACTGAGAGCTGGGGAATGAAGACCCTTTGGCTCTGGGGTGCTGGGGAGCTTGTGCAGGTGAGCATATGCTCTACCACTGAGTGACATCCCAACCCCTCTTGGTTTTGAAATGGGGGTGCATTTTATACCAACCGACAGAGTACCACACTGCTGAGGTCCTGTGAAATAAAGCGCTGATAAGAGAATGTTTCCTAACTCAGGAGAGCCTGAGATGCTGTCAGCCCGACCCCTGTGCTGGCCTTTGTTGACCGGGCAGAGGGTGTGCCCACATGATTTTGGTACTTAGAACACGGACAATGAAACGTACACCCGGCGTCCCATGCTTTCTCCTGCTCTGGAGTTACTGGCCATCTATGTGACTTGAGGATGCCCAAAGAAACTAAATGCAAGACTCCTACCTACATGTCATCCTGACATCTGCATAGAGAAACGAGCAAAGAGGGAAGAACCCAATTTGTGTTAGAAGTGGAAAAGGAGAAAGAACAGAAAACTGAGGGGGCAGAGCATGAAGCCCTGGGTGCAACTTCAGCCCTGGAGAAGCTACAATTCCAGCTCTTTGGAGGCAGAGGCAGGAGCATCACAAGTTCAAGGTCATCCCTGGCTACATGAGATTCTATTTTGAACAACAAACTTTAAAATCTAAGGGTACTAAAAATAAACAAAATAAAATCTAAGGGAACCTCTGGCAGTTCTGCCTCAGCCACATATCCCTCCTCCTGTGGTGATATTTCATTTGTATTTTAATAAATAAAGCTTGCCTAAAGTTCAGAGAATAAAATAGTGGCATGGATCAGTCTTACAGAGGAGGCAGTGGTGACACACACCTTTAATCCCAGTAGCCACACTAGTTTGTCATAGAAACAGGGTGGTAATGGTGCACGCCTTTAATCCCAGAACTAGAGAGGATTATAAAACAGAAGAAAACAGCTCTCAAACATAGCCTCACTCTGAGATTCCTGGAGGCAGGATCGCCATTTTGACTTGAGGTAGAGGTAAGAGCCAACAGCTGGCTGTTTTGCTCTCTGGACTTCACGAAAGCTTTATTTATTAAAATACAAATGAAATATCACTACATCTCCCCCCGCTGGGGCACTTAAAAGCCTGATGCTCTGATCTCACCCCTACCCATGGTCTCTATATCAGAGGCTGGGGCAAAGGCTTTGGTGCTCAGGGGACTCCAGGGCACAGCCAAGGCTGAGACAACCTCTAAGGTCTCTCACTTCTAACCCTCCCTTGGGCGACCTCAACTCACTCTTGTTCTACTGTTCATTCTGGAAGCTTGATAAGAATCCAAACTCGGATCCTGGGAGCCTCGTACCCAACCCATGAGTGAAGACTAAAGGTCTTCATTGAAGGCTGAGCCCCTGGGAGGCGCTGGCCAGGGTACATTAGGAGAGAAACAAGGCAAGCGCAGAGCACTCCCCTTGCCGATTAAGTCTGAGAGGTATGAGCCTGGCTTTAGAACCTGCACCTCCCAAAGAGGTCTGCAGATGGCACGGTATGGTGGCTGGAGCCTATAGTGGTTGGAACTAGATGGGAAGGTTCATAAACCATGGATTGCCAGGTACTGCTCACGGTGTTCCGATGTGGTGATCCTACTGTTCGGATGTAGTGCTCCCAGTGCTCCCATGCAATGCTCCCAGTGTTATCATGCAGTGCTCCCAGCGTTACCATGCAATGCTCCTACTATTCCAATGTAGTGCTCCCAGCGTTACTATGCAATGCTCCCACTGTTCCCATGTAGTGCTCCCAGTGTTACCTTGTAGTGCTCCCAGCATTACCGTGTAGTGCGCCCTGTGTTACCATGTAGTGGGCTTCAGTTAGCTCCCAAGACAGTAATCTGATCTGAAGGCTGTGGCCTGAATAATTCCATTTTGTGGTCAATAATGATCAGCTGTCCCCAACTGTCACTGTCCCTCGGCTTCACGGGTTATTTGATGCTATCTAGAGATGTAGCCAGGATAACGGGGCGTGTGTTTTGGAGTCTTCTGCAGCACACACGATCCGCTGCCGAGCGATAGCCCTAGGCCCAACTGTGTTTCTTACAATTTTCCTAGTTGCTCTGGTAAATACGCTTGCTGGGCTGAGACCTACTGAGCTAAACCATAAACAAGTGGACAGAATGTTAATTTTCCATTACTCCTGATGACAGACTTATTGACCATATGCAGAAAGGAGACTTAGGAATGAAGTGAACAGATATATACACCATTAAGTGGTTGAGGCTTTTCTAGCAGTCACTTTTTAAAAAATTAATTGTTCGGTATTTGTGCAACCTGATGGTAGGGTGGCCAGAAACAAAACTGGGACGAATGGTCATACCAGACGTTCTGGGTACCAGCCTGGTTGTGAAGGGATGGACAGTGTATGATACACACAGATGCTAGTGCCAAGCAGGACACCACCACTGATGCTCTGCCCTTTCCGAGTTCTCTGCCCATAAAGCTATGCCAAGTTATTATTATCCATGCCAGGTGGTGGTGGTGCACACCTTTAATCCCAGCATTCAGGAGGCAGAGGCAGGAGGATCTCTGAGTTCGAGGCCAGGCTAGAGAGTGAGTTTTAAAACAGCCAGCACTACACAGAGAAGCCCCTATCTTACAAAAAACAGTTATCACCTGGAATTATTCCCACCATGAACTTCTCTATGGTGTGCTCTTGGCTGTTCAGTGCTCTCCTGGCCCCTGGGAGTCTGGTATAAACAGCTGTTTACAGACAGAATGACTGACGGAAATGTCAAATAGGCCCATGGGGCTGGGACTGCTACTCCACGGGAAAACATGCAGAAGGCACTGGGTTCCACGGAGGGCAGGTGGGTCTGGGGTGGCACTGTCAGTCACTCGTTTCCTGGCTACCAGGTTGGCTACCCTCCTTACCCTAAAGCTTTCCTCCTGGGACCATATGGTGTGTCCCTGTCACAGGAGCAGAGCCCGCGGGTGGTTTTCTTTCCAAAGCAACCTGGACTGAGAAAAAAAGATGGAGCCACAAACCCTTAATGCAAAGCTGTAAGTCCCCTGTGAGGAAAGGCTGCTCATGGCTCTCATGCCCCAGGGATGAACGCTCACACGTGAAGGCCACGCGGTTCCTCCCCTCTGGTGCAGAGGCCTTGTTGATTTCATTGGCTACTCTGCAGTTCTCTGGGTCTGATCATCTGTATTCAATGACGGTAATCACTCAGAATGTTTGCCCTGACACCTGTCTTGAAGAGGTAACCAGAACACACAGACAGCTAAGGCAATCCAGGGTGGGAGTACGGAAGCCACTGTCTGGCGTTCAGTCTAATCGAGCATGCAAGAGACCCAAGCCAATGCCTTTTTCTTTTCTTTTTTTTTTAAATTTATTTATTTATTAAGGATTTCTGCCTCCTCCCAGCAACCGCTTCCCATTTCCCTCTCCCTCCCCCGATCAAGTCCCCCTCCCTCATCTGCTCGAAGAGCAATCAGGGTTCCCTGACCTGTGGGAAGTCCAAGGACCACCCACCTCCATCCAGGTCTCTTAAGGTGAGCATCCAAACTGCCTAGACTCCCCCAAAGCCAGTACGTGCAGTAGGATCAAAAACCCACTGCGATTGTTCTTGAGTTCTCAGTAGTCCTCATTGTCCGCTATGTTCAGCAAGTCCGGATTTATCCCAGGCTTTTTCAGACCCAGGCCAGCTGGCCTTGGTGAGTTCCCGATAGAACATCCCCATTGCGCATCCTCATGAATATTAACCTTCATCAGGCGATGAAAGGAGACAGAGACAGAGACCCACATGGGAGCACCGGACAGAAATCTCAAGGTCCAAATCAGGAGCAGAAGGAGACGGAGCACGAGCAAGGAACTCAGGACCGCGAGGGGTGCACCCACACACTGAGACAATGCCTTTTTCATTTCAAGTATTTTGTTAATTCTTCCTTTTCAGGAAGCTTGCCGATTTGGGCTACCTGGCCACTCTTTAGACACTGGGATGCCATTCTAGCTTACAACACTTGCCACGTCTTTAATAGATTAACATTACATAGAACGGAATACGAAATTCTTACTTGGACACAGAGGCGCATGTCTGCAGCCCTAGCACTCAGAAAGCTGAGGCAGGAAAATCACAAGTTTGACCCCAGTCTAGTCTATGCATTAAGCTCTGGGATCTGCTATCTGAGATCCATGTAATTGGTTCTCTCGTTTTTATTTTCTAAATCTGGTGATGTCAATCATAAATGAATAAGCGAACAAACACTATTTTTTAGAAAGGGTAAGCTAACGTTTAAGTAAATCAGGCACTTTACAACCTATTGGCAAACCTCGGCAACCACTGGGATCTGGTTTCTAGAAATGACAACCGGGTGAGGAAGCGGGGGAAAAAGGAAGATGGGGCTAATTCACATCAAACAGAGACATTCCCAAACCAAGGCGGGCGGATCTCTGGGAGTTCGAGGCCAGCCTGGTCTACAAGAGCTACTTTCAGGACAGGCTCCAAAGCTACAGAGAAACCCTGTTTCGAAAAACAAAAACAAAACAAACAAAAATTAAAGCTATACCCACCAGGCCATGACCTAAAGAGTTATGTCAGGGTGGATAATGATATTCAACACTCAGTGTCAGCTGGGACAACCCTGACCCTGTGGAAGCCAGGCCTCTTCAGACCTTCAATCTGGCTTAATTGTCTTTATCTTTCTCTCTGGCCACCTCCCTGTCCCTATAGTTACTCCTGGTTATTGGCTGGCCCCATTTCTGTTTTGACGGCTTACATCTCTCCAGGGGTGTTACTCCCTCCTCTCAGCTCTCAGAGACCGAGTCCCACTGTCTGCCTGTCCCACAGCTGAGGTGAAACCCCAGGTCCAGCCCTAGCCTCCTCTAAGCTCAACACAGCTGTGGCTTCATTCCCAGTGTGTGGTACAGAGGAGGATGCTGCACTTTCCAGGAGTTAGGGGTTGGTGGAGAGAATCTGGAGTTAAGTTAACCAGGCGAGCGTGCCAGACTCTTCCCTCAGGGCACTCAAGACTTTCCTCATGACCGGGAAACTGAGAGTCCAGCAAGCAGCAAGGTTCAGTCTATATAAATTGTAGAAGAAAACCATCCAGTGGATAGCAGCAGACACAAGGTGAACACAAGGTGCAAACAGCCAAGCTTAAGTAAAAACCAAGGAAAACATACATATGTCAGACTTTCTAGAAATGCAAATAATGATTACTAAAATCAAAAGCTCAGTGGGCGGGTTAAGCTGCAGATAGGCCCTGCAAAGTTCCTGTTTCTTTGCATTGTGGGCCATACTTGAGTGAGGGTGGTGCAAACAGTAACAGCCAAGTACAGGGCACGCGTCTTCCCAGAACTGCACGCATCCTGAAGGCCCTCCTCAGTTTCCTGGAATCTGGGGCTGTAGACACTTTTAAGCCCCATCCTCTGTTTGGTTTGGTTTGGTTTGCTGTTGTTTTTGTTGCTATTATTGTTGAGGCTGGGTCTCTCACTATGACCCAGTTAAGCACTGACCTTAGTCTTTCTGAGTTCCCACCCACCCTGCTGGGGTCACAGGCATCAATATCATTATGTGTCTTTTTTCCTCTATTCTCCTTTTCTTTGTCTTCTCCCTCTCCTCTCCTCTCCTCTCTTTTCTCTCTCTCTCTCTCTCTCTCTCTCTTTTGCCGAAGCTTTATATCTCTAAGGGTGTTGCGACCCTGGAGTCAGATCTCGGCTGTGCGCACATCATTCTTTCTCTCCCGGTTCCCACACCCCAAAGCCTCTCACCTAGTGGCTCTAGCATCCTGGTCTTTTTCTTGCTCTTAACTCAGAAGCTAGTCCCCAGCATCTCTGCTCACTCTGCCTCTACTCCAGCTCCTGCTCCCCCGCTTACAGCAGCCCACAGTAAACTCAACTCTCAACGTTGCTTTTCCTGTGGACAAGCATCAAATCCAGGTCCGTTACTAATATTCAGATCCACAAAGATGGGTCCTCCTCTCTACAGACCTCAGTCCCAGCTTTCGGAAGATCCTGCACTGGCCTCAGCTGTAGAGACTTTTCAACTGTGCTCGTCGATTTGGTCAAGATCCAAGGGAAGCTATCTTCCTTCTTGCCTCCTGCTTGTTTCTCAGGGGATAATTTCACTTGAGACGGTTCTCAATTCTGAACCAGGCTGTCCATCAGAAGGCAGGCTGACCCACAGGGAGGCCAGCCTCCAGCATCTGTATCGTGTCACCTTGTTTGTTGCTGGAAAGCTTTGTTTGGGGGTGGACCTCAGAAGATGCTTGCACTAAAGAGAACGGTACTGTCCAGGAGATTGGATTTTTCTGCTAAACATCCACCGATACTTTATTTTTTAATAACTAAAGGTGTAAAATAAAACTAATCTAACTCATATTCTTAAGCAGCACTGGCTCAAAAGGATACACACAGATTACTTTAAAATCTAAGCTTTCTGCAGACCAGCCTTTCCCTGGACTAATGTTCTAATATGCCGCCGTTATTATCTAGCTCTCTGCGAGTGGTATTTTTGCATCTTTTAGATGGGGATACAGGCAGGGTCCAGGCAGCACGCTCAGAGATGCTCTCTGCACAGTAGTGCAACCACACTTTCCTCTTTGACTTCTGCTTTCAGGGACTCTGTGCTTCTTGAAGATCAGCCTCATAGGCATTCCAGGGATGGTTTTAGTAATTCAGTAATCAGCAATTTAACAATTACTGAGTTCCTAGTGTCTGCTAAGCTCGGATAGAGTTTAGGAAAATTGAAGACAAATAAAAGACGATTTTTTTCTGCAAGTCCTCAAGGCTCCTTCCAGCTTCCTCCCAGCTCCAAAGCATAGGGCACAAAACAAGTATTGACTTCCGGTCTCACTTTGAAAGTAACACACACACCCCTCCCGTGCTACTTCAGACACTAGGGCACACCACCTAAAGAGTGTCCTGCAAGGGAGGCTGAGGGGCTGGGAGGCATACCCACCAACCTCTAGAGAGCTGTGGTCTCTGACTTCAGTGCCTGATGTCACCCTTCTATCTAAATAACAATAGCACATTTTCCTTCTGCTTTAGATACAGCCCTTCCCTAGAAACAGGCGTTTCTTCCACCCATCCTTAGAAACCACGGGCTGCACGTGTATTTGCAAAGGGAAAGTCAACAGATGCAATTGAGAGAGCTTGTTGTAGCAACTGCCATGAGAGCCAGTCAACGGCTGCTCAGCCTAGAGTGTTGAGATACAGTACTGCCTCTCCCAGTCATCACATCAGCCTTTAAAGCAAATGTTCATGGGTAACAATGGGTGCGAAGGAAACATCCCCTATGGAACCAAGATCAAAGAAAACCAGATCAAAGAATTACCTGGATGTTAGAGCGTGGACGACCGGGCTCCTGGTAACCCCTTTCCATTTACATCTTTCCCCACGTCCTCGCCAAGAGTAAAGTTCCATACCCTAGTTGCTCCCCTCCCTCCCACAAGGAGGTTTTTGGAACCTGCCAAGCTCTCAGCTATTAAAGCGAAATCATTACTTCTGTCTTTTAGCAGACTGGAACATTCTTTTCCACGAACTGCCAAAACGTTTATGGTTTTCTTAATATGCCCTGTAAAGCTGATTAATTACAGGGATCATAAAAGGCAAAGATAGCCAGGGGTTTGGAAGAAGCGAGAGGGCGCGATGAACGCAAGGTCCGCCCTCCAGTCTCGCCCTCCCAAACACTTTTAATTTTTTTCGCTCTTAAGTTTCACCGAAAGGATTAGGCTTTCTGAGTGGGACCCTCCCCGAAAGAGTTCCGTAGCTGTTGGCACCCACAGGCTTCCTTATCCTCGTTCCCAGCAGGAGGTCGCTTACCCTGGTCGGAGTGACCAAGCGCCAGCCCTAGGGCCGAGACCAGGGCAATGAACAGCGCGGTCATGTCAGCTGGCTCGCCTGTGCTCAGGATGCTGCGGAGCCCCGGCCGCCCTCCGACGCGCACATTTCCTGTTTCCTGCTCCTTTGGGTCGGTGCTCACTTGAAGGAGAGGTGTTTGCCTGATTTTTAGGAAGTGATGTAACTCTGCAGGAGCCTGTCAGACTGGCAAGGGTTGCAACAGAGTAGCTGCTCGCCCAGCACTGATTCAGTTAGCACCTCCCTAGCCTTCGGGAGTCTGGGCCTCCTCCACCTTACTGTCCCTGAGAACCAAGTCCGTTGCTCAGGTGTCACTCAGCATCGGGAGAGAGCCTGGACCACAAAGGTGTTCTGACTTGGCAAGTTTGCATATCTGTCTGGCGGATCTCTGGAACTGTCCAGAGTCTTGGACAGCGCTGACCTGAACTCAGTGCTGATGTCTGAAGTCAGCGATGTCTGGTAATAGCCATTAGCCACATCATGTAGTGTGTGCACCGGACTGAGCCTCGTGCAAAGTGCACTTTTACATGAAGTAAACTTAATTTTCAATTTAAACAACTTCACGAACTTAGTCGCTGTTGGGATGGACAGCACAGGCTGTCCAGACAGCAGAAAACAGCCAGTCGTTGCTCTCCAGCAAGCCAGGCTTATTCCTCTGCCTCGATCCTCCAGCGCCTGCTTCCCCCATAGGTTCCATTTGGACCTACCGACAGTACTGTGCCTTGCTTCCCTGGGAGAAATATCTTTGCAAGGAAGACTCTGCACATGGGAGGTGCAGGTGGAACGTGGACCTGTATGGCCTGACCTTTCTTTTACATGACAATGCATTTTTCTAAGGAGCTGTTAACCAGCAAAACAGGATTGCATAGGATTAGGATAAAGCTAGAAACCCTACCCAATGGAAACAGAGAAGAAGGAGGGAGGGTCTTTTGCATACCGGGGCAGCTTGGAGGCTTTGGAGGCTTGGGTGGATTAGCACCTAGGCACACCACTGATTACTGCATTTGTTGTGATGCCTAGAGGCAGGGAAGCCAAGAGGCAAGCGTCAGATTCCTCTAAGGCCCGGTGTCACCCTCCTTCCCATCCAGTCCCAGGGGAGCTGCTGGGTGATTGGGGCTGGGGTTTCTCAGCCACGGACACAGCCATGAACTTGCTTTCTGGTCCACAGCTTTTCTGTGTCTACCTCAGTTCTCGGTGATTCACGCGACAACCAGTGTGTTCATGGACTTACAGCAGGCATTTTGATGCCTTAAAGTGACGATTAAAGCCCCTCTTGACACAACACACTTTTGCACTTCGGAAACAACGCAAATGAAAATAGATGTGTTCGAGACGAGCCAGGTGAGCGGTCTGACAGCCGCGGAGAAGGAACCACTCCTCGCAGGCTCGCTGAGAGTCAGTAGGCTCCTGGCTCCAAGACACCGCGGCGCAGGGTTTGGGTGGCGATTATTCCAGTGGAGTGGGTTTTTCTTCAGCTGTGTTACACGACTACAAAAGAGAAGACCCGGGACCAGAGTGTTCCGAGCTGCATTTCGCCATTGCCATCCTCTGAAGCACAGCTTTGGTTCTTAGGCTGATGCTCGCATTGGACAAGAGCAAGGCTGTCTGTCTGATTCCTTCCAGCCTGGGATGGACACACAGCTTAGGTCCCACACGCAGGCTAGACGTCATTTCTGGGTAGCAAGAGAGTTACTGTGTTAGAATGATGGGCCACGTAGAGCCAGACTGCAGAGAAACCCTGCACAGCATGTCATTGTCGTCTTCTGACCTCTGTGCTCACAGCCTGATGCAGTACATCTAAGGGGGAAGAAATACCATTATTGATCGGAAAGTGGGAACACCCCAGAGATCGACCCACTGCAGCTAAAATCACCAGGGACAATGTGGCAGGAAGGGGCTATTTGCCTGTTTGTTCTCATTTCACCAACCATTAATTTTGGAAAGTGACTGCCAAGGTCTCAGATTAACTTCTGGTACACACTCAGCAGGAAGCCAGGGCCTCAGTCTTCACCCCAAGGCACTGATCTTTGTGACTGGCAGGCCCGCAGATGCCTGTCGATGGCTGTGGAACAGCAAGAAGCAAAAGGTCATGGTGTCTAGAAGATTCCCCGAGGCCTCACCAGGCTCAAGGAGTCCCAGAGGTGAGCCAGCTTCTAGCTTTTGTTCTAAGGTTGCTGACTCCCTTCCCCAGAGAGTGGCTTTTCCAGCCGTCCGTTCAATCCACAGAAGAGAGTCCTCGGTGCTGCCATTGCTTTCTGTGCGTGTCCTGACTTAACTCCATGGACCACAGAGAATGAGGAAGCCCAAGGACTCAGTTGGGAAGCATGAAGCTCTCGCTGTGAATGCCAGCCAGCTTTCTGTCCACAGTCCCTTCTGCCCAAATTGTGTTCTTGCCAACATACTCAGGTATGTGCATATGCACGTGCGCGCGTGCGCGCACTCACACAACCCCTCATGTAGTGTTATAAATATGCAACACTATCTCACACACTCATGCACAAACACAGTGGTGCACACACCACACACAGGTGTATATATGCTTGTGCACACACCCCCCCACGTCCTCATAAATGCATTCAAAGCTCTCCCTCCACACACATTCCTACACACCATGGAATGGAACAAACAAGAACAAACAGTAGCCAATTAATTCCAAGCTCGTTCTAGCAAGGGAGCTGGCTACTATCTTTGGCAGAAACTTTTAGACAGGCCAGGGCTGGGAAAGCTTCCCGGTGCATCAAATAGAAGGCAGCATGCAGGCAGACTCTGTGGAAGGCTGTTGGCCAGAGACACTACAGCAAGTTCAGGCTGTTGTCTTCCGCAACTGGTGAACAGTCAGCCCTTGGCTTCTTCAGGATTAGACAGTGGGATAAACACCAGGGTCTCTGTCAGATGGTGACCTTCCTGCAACTTTGTAGCAGGCTGCCTTCTGAATTGGCTGCTGGAGACAACAGGGAGGTTTTCCAGAGTCCGAGTGCTTTTGCCCATATGATCTAGTATCGCCATCTGCATGTTCGGCCTTCTGTGATCAATCCATGTGCACCCACATACGTCTGCAGTGTTCTCACGCTCCCAAACACCCACACCAACGCAAGCTTTGCTTTTCGGACCATTTTTCTGTCTCCAGAGAAGGGGCAGGCAGCTCCTTGGTACTTACTAATCAGGAGCAGGCCCTCAGACAAGGTTGCTGACAGCAGCAGAGGCTGTAAACCCTCTTGAAGGCAGCTTGAAAAGAGAGGAGGAAACCAAGGAAGGCCCCAGAACCAAAGACACGCCAGAGAGAGCAGGTGGGGGTAATGGCCAGAGCAAGGAGAGAAGAATAAACCCCCGCGTGTGCAGAAAGCTTCAATGTGGGGGGGGGGGGGGAGCAGGTAGGGAATGAGACTGGCTTACTCCCTGCCTTAGGAGGGGCAGCACCTGACCCTGCATGGCCAGCTTCCTCCTGTCAAATCCACCTGCTCTGTGGAGTCTCTGCTGCCAGCCCTTGTCCCGCGCTCTTTGCTGGTCATTTAGGGAGCTGATTCCTTGTGAGACAGATGCCGGGGATAACTTCTCCCTGGGCTCTGGGCATGGGTTAGGTATTATTGAAGCATGTATTAGGTATTATTTTAACAACCGTTGGAACTCCTGTTACTTGCTGCCAACAAACACTGCTTCCGAAGCTCATTTTCTATAAGGAAGCAAAGACACAACGGGACAATTTGATACTCTAATTAGCAAGTACCAAACCCTTTCTTGCTGGCTAAGCTGCCCTGAGCGAAAGGACTATAGCTTTTATAGCCCGCTGGCCCATCCTTATGTTAGCACTAGTGATCTTGAACATTCCGCAGAGGACTAAGCCTCCTGGGCCATTTCCACCTTGACCAGAGGTGGATCTCTTTTCCTGGTAGGGGGACTATTATGACTGGTGGAGGGGGGACAAGACCATGTCTGATCCAAAACACAAGCTCCCACAACTGTGATTGGTTCTACGCCAACATCTGTGACTGGTCAAACAAATGGGTGTGATGTGTGTGAGCGCTCCCTCTCATCGTCTGTGACCCCAACAGCAGGCTGTTTAGGCTCAGTCGGGGAGTCTGCAGCCAAGGGCTTTCCTAGGCTGCCCCCCAGCGCTGCAACATTGGGGCCTGGAGGGGTCTTGCCGTCCCTGCTTTCAATGGTGTTAGAGAAGACAGACAATGCAGCTTTACAGCTTTACAGCTAAACAAGCATCCGCCAAAGGTCTCTAAGACACCACATGGGAACCCAGCACACTGTGCTGCATGGTACATGACTGTTCTCACACGGTTAGAAGTGGAGAGCTGACAGGAGAGAGAAGACCGCTTATAAAAGGTGAAGGGGCTCTCAGGGGCCAGAGAAGAGAACGCGCAGGCCCTGGTCTCTGAGACGATTCCAGGGAAGATGTCATATCTTCAGAATCAGAAGGATCTCAGGCCCAAGACTGAGTGTACGGAAACTCTGCTGTCACCAAGGGCCAAGGATTCCAATACCCAAGACCACAAAGGAACAATGGAGGGCACCACTCAGTATTGCCCCACCAGCTTGCTGCTGCTGCTCACGGCTGCCCTTCACTGAGAAGAAAGGAAACTTGGGGTCTGGCATCTGCGGAGCTGCTCCTTTGACCAGACACAGACCCCAGCCCTTGCCTCCTTCCAAGGCAGAGATGACAGCCTGGCTACCAGAGCTGGAGTCCAGTGGACCCTCAGGCAGCATCGGGGATGAGGCGCGATATCGGAGGGCTGGCCTCAAAAGTTGACTTGCTAGTCTTCCCGAGGGCGCGATATCGGAGGGCTGGCCTCAAAAAGTGTGATTTGCTAGTCTTCCCGAGGACAGGGACTTTCTGTCTTCTCCAGACTGACCGCAGCATTTGAGGGCAAATGAGTAAGTGAATAAATTTGCTTTTGTGATGATATTTCTTAACAGTGGGCCTTTCTAGGGTGGACACCTACATTAGAACTATTTCGGGTAACTTAGCAGAGTTCAGCCCTAGGCTACACCCTAGAAGTACCGAAGTCTCCGTGGTGGCAGTCCAGAACTCGGCATTTGCTAGGATGTTGAGGGGGTTTTTAGACAGTAAAAATAAATCCGAGAAACCTGCTCTAGAGTTTCATTTTTAGTTCCTGGGGGAAAAAAAATATGTCCCTTCTCTCAACAAGCAGAAACTAAATAGCACCCATTCTTTCCTGCTTTGCCCCTGCTGAAGGGAGCTTGGAACTAAAAGCGAAGCTTCCTTCGTGTGCCCGGCTTTCTTTACTGGATGAGCTTTCAAGACTTTCAGATAAGTGCTTTTCCAGCTCCTCTCCCCCAATATCTCCCCCAGTTCTCCTCCACAACCCCCTTCCTAAGCCCTCTTCACAGCTCCCATCCCCAACCCCCAATTTCCCTCCACAACCCCCCTCCACAACTCCTCTTCCAACCCCCAAGCTGGCCCTACATTCCCCCCCCCAATGAGACGCATCAGAATACAGCAAGAAGCTCTATCTGCTTGTAGCTCTAATACCACCCCCAACAGTCTTAGTCATCTGTGACCTCCCACGCCTCTTAGAGGGAATTAAGCCTTCCTTCCACTACAGTTTCCTTTTTGATTGCATCTTCCTGTCTTCCCCCAACTCCCAGGTCTTAAAACGTTCCTGCAAGTGAGGAATACCTAGTATTGATGCCGAGGTCTATTCTAGACCGTGTGCTGATCTAGGATCTCAGTGTCTTCTTCTCCTCTTTTCAGTGTTTGTTTTGTGTGTAGTAGGAGGGACGGACCCCAGGACTGTGTGCACGCGTCATTCTCTCCAGTCCCTGTTTTCTGCTTCATTGCGCCTTCCACCTTTCAAACAGCAGATGGTATCCCCAGCCAGCTAAATCCTCAACACCAACAAAACCTGAAAATATAAACACACCAAGGTTTGGGGTTACAGCAACGGTCAAAGAATGAAAGATGCTGCTAAAAGAGACAACTCCAATGCCAGAGCGCTTGTGTGGGCAGTGCCTCCAATAAACCATGCTTCCGAGGATGTTGTGTCCACAGAGAGGGGAATGGAAAGGATTGAGTGGGTAATGTTTCTTTCACCAAAATATTCCTGGGAGTGCGGCACAGCGGCAGAACACTCGCCTAGCATGGGTTCCATCTCCAACACTGCAGAAGAAGTGAAAGAATGTCTCTCTCCCTTAAAGAAATAAGAGATGTATTTGCAACAAAATGATAAGATAAATTCCAAGTTAAACTCACTCTTTGTTAACTCTGTGTGGGCTATAGAGTTGGCTCAGAGGATAAGAGGTTAAGAGCAACCACATGGTGGCTCACAACCATCTGTAATGAGGTCTAATGCCCTCTTCTGGCCTGCAGGCAGACAGATCACTGTATACATAAATAACTCTGTGTGTGTGTGTGTGTGTGTGTGTATGTGTGTGTGTGTGTAGGAGTACACACTATAGCCCGCCCACACAGGAGTTCAGAGGACACCTTGGAGTTAGCTCTCTACGTCGGGTCTCAGGAATCTGATTTACATCGTTGGGCGTTGCAGCAAGCCCCTTCACTAGCACAGCCGTATTAACGGCCCCAGACAGGTTCTTGAGCCTGCGCAGCATCGCCAAGATCTAGAGATGAAAGGGACACAGCGGCCCCCACACCAAAGTGAAAGAGAGAGAAAGGAGGAAGCAAAGCAGCCTTAAACTGTAAACATGGTGGGTCAGAGACTCGCACAGTTGTGAAACCGAGGGAAGAGGAAGGAACCGAGAGCAGAAGGGGCTGTGAGGTGAGTCCTTTCCGGTCCGTCCAGCAACAGGTGCAGAGCTTATCTGAAACTGAGAACAGAAGTTTTCAGCTTGGGCAGTGCTATCATTTCCGTTAATAGCCGCACAGGATGCCCAGCCCTGGTGGCAACCGTGTGCTTCAGCACCCAAGGTCAGCTGCAACTCTCCCGAGTGGCAAGGAGGCATGGGCTTATATAGCTCATAATATGTACTCTCTCTGTGAAACTGGTGCCCCTTTCAGGGTAAGGATTGGTGCTCCCTTTTCAAGTGACCGTTGTCCGTGCATACCCTCGTGGGGCCTTAGCTCTTCCAGGCCTCGGCTTCTTCAGGTTGGGCCAGGCTGCTGAAGGCTTGCTCTCCTCACCGAACTGTGCGTGGAAGAGACAGTATGGCAGGTGTGGGCAAAAGGTGTGAGAATCCTCCCAACCTTGTAACCGTGACCTTGTACTTCCGGGAACTCCAACGAGACCAGAAATCTGGAATCCAACTTGGGGCAGCCCGGCTCAGCTGACCGCCAGCCTGAAGATAGCTGCTGTTGATGAGGATCTACAGACGCCTTTAGGTTATGATTGGTAGGGACTTACAGCAGCCACAGCCCTGGGAAAGAAGGTTGTTCATGCTCAACAATGTCACCTCCAGGGCAGAGAAGTTGTAGATTTTGGCAGCTACCAGGAGGAGTGGGGTGGAGAAGAGGGGTCAGGAAGGAGACACGGGGCAGCTTGTTAGCAATGGTGGTCTGTATGGAGTCACGGCAGCAGGCAGTTACATGGTAAAAGCAATGTCACTTCAGAGAAAGCGTGAGAAAGCCCAAAGGGACAGAGAGAACATGCGTAGGCTTTACCCATTACCCAAGAGAAAGAAGCAGAAAAGGGGAAAGGGGGAAAATTTAAAGAGAGAGAGGAAGAGAGAGAAGGTAGACTTATCAAAGCTGCAAGACCATTGCCATTTAAGCTACTGCACTAATGGCGAAAGTTCTGGGAAGGAAAAGGACGATGAGGGTATAATTATTCCTCCCACCCCTTTAGCACGGCTTTAGTGAATCAGCCTTCCCGTGGGGTGATCTCTTGGCCAGGTGATTGATGGGAGTTGCAGTCACACCTCTGTGTGACTATGTATATATAATCTTCCAGGCAGAAGTTAGGAGAGAAAGTACAAAGAACAAAGCTCTCCCCCAGCACTGCTGGGCTCTGGCCTGGACAGAACCAAGGACGTTTTCAGCTTTCAGCCAAAGGAAGAGCAGTTTACTTTTGGGGATCCTCTGCCCTGAATGTCCTAGCTGCCTTCCCCATTTGGTCCTCATCACAGCTGCTGTTTGAACTGCATGGTTGGGTGAAGATGCGCTGAACTCCAGACCATGCACAGGGAAAGAGCAGTGCAGGAGCAAAAGCAGAAAAGTCACAGTCCAGGGCACAGTCGCTGGGAGAAATTGATGAGAAATGAATGAATTGCCAGTAATATTAGCATCCAGACACACCTGTCCCTGCCCCTTGGCACCAGACAGAGTACGTCACCCCTGCACCCATGGCAAGCAGTACCCTGGCTCTGTATGCAGCTGTAAAGGTCCCTTTAAGTAACAAGCTCCACCCACTCTGGTTCTTTTTTCTGATGCTCTTCTGAAGAGGCAGACTGGTCTTTACCTCTATCTATCTATCTATCTATCTATCTATCTATCTATCCATCTACCTACCTATCCATCCATCCATCCATCATCCATCCATTATCTATCTATCTATCTATCTATCTATCTATCTATCTATCTAGTTATCATGTATCTATCTATGTATCTATCTGTCTATCTATCTATGTATCTTTCTATCTGTCTGTCTATCTATCTATGTATCTATCTGTCTGTCTGTCTATCTATATCTCTCTCTGTTCTATCTCTGTCTCTCTCTCTCTGTCTCTTTCTCTTCCTTTCCTTTCCCCATTCCCTCCCCAATAAAACTTCCCACATAAGCTCTGTCTGCATGGCGTGTCTGTCTCTCACCTGCCACATGGCCCCTCGGCCTGCCAAGACCCCTCTGTCACTGTATCTTAACAAGTAAGATGGCGAATCTTTTCTCTGGTAGTGGCTGGGGTCACGTTTTGTCACACACCCACAGGAGGACTTTTGGGTATACACGGATCTGAAAAGTGCCTGTCTTGCTTGGAAAGGGACAATATCAGGTAGTTTGTAGAAAGATACGTGGGTACCAGGCTTGGAAAGGAATGCTGGGGCAAGCTGCTGGCCATGGGATTTGATCGTGGGGCAAGAGTCTGGGGTGTCCAACTCCATGCATTCAGGAAACACTCCCCATCCATGTGTTAAGTTAGGCTGCTTTTAATAGCAGAGCCTGTGGTGCTGGAGGGTTTTCATTGAAGGCGGAGTATTTTGCTACCATTTGGATGGCACAGCCGACTGAGAAACTGGGAGCGATAAAAATAGCAGCTTGCACAGGCTGTCCTTTTGGGTGCCTATTTAAGTACACAGTGAAGTCATAGCACAAATATTCGTGTGAGTAGTTGTCATTTGACACGGACCCAAATAGGTTTATTACTACAACTCCACTCTCCAAAGGATCAAAATAGGCTGCAGTGTCTGCATGGGGCCCTCAGAGTCATGTTTGCCCATGCTGGAACCCACACCATCACCCTAGAAGACACGCGAAAGGAAAACAACTAATTATTCACAGTGCCACACTGGCAACTAGTGAGAGGAACTACCCTTTCCATGTTAGGAACTGAAATTTCATATATCCATGTGTGTGTGTGTGTGTGTGTGTGTGTGTGTGTGTGTGTGTGCGTGCGTGTGTGCATGTGTGCACGTGCATGACTACAGTCTACTGTACACAGGGTGCTACAGTCTGCTGTACAGCTGGGTGACTAAAGTAAATAACAATTAGAGTCTTTAAAAGTTCTTTGCAAAAGCAGAAAGCTAGAAAAAATCACATGGAGTAAAAGCATCAAAATTAAAGATGATGAGAAAAATCTAGATAAAAGAGAGACTAAGAAAACATTTTGATGCTGAGTAACATAATGAACAGAGGAAAAGGAAGACCCCACTGAAACATGAAATGCAGAAAAACAAGACAGATAATGAGATAGGTAGGGACCAAGCAGCAGATAAACTCTGGGCCATGAACCTTACCACTTAAAAGCATGCTCTCAACAGCTCTGTTGTAAAACACCAGATTAGGCCACAGAGTCAGGATGTTGGCAGACTTGGAGCCCAGTAGTACTAAACCAAGCTAGAACTAGCCGGGTTCATGATGACCACACAAATGGTAAGCATAGAGGACTGTTACCAAAACAAGCATATGAGCCAACCCTGCACAGGCCTCTGTCTTCGCTCACTAAGATCCCCTTTAAACACACTAATTTTGGAGGTCGCACAGGTGAGCAATGCCTTGTGAATCTCCCAGTAGATCTGAGCCAATGGCTCCTTTGGCATGGCATAGCAGCTGCCAAGCTTAACCTCGGCAGAACTCTGAAGACCTTGCTTGCTGAAAACACTGATGTGGTGGGAGACTGCCCATTTGTTTCCCAGCCACGCAGACCCAAACAATCACACAGAAACTATATTAATTATAACACTGTTTGGCCTATTAGCTCAGGATTCTTATTAGCTAACTCTTACATCTGAAATTAACCCATTTCTATTCATCTGTGTATTGCCACAAGACTGTGGCCTCCTGGTAACGATTCCAGCGTCCTTCTTGGGGAGCTATGTGGCGTCTCCTTGACTCTGCCTACTCTCTCTACATCCCTGTTTGGCCCACTGACCCCTGGACCAGGCTCTATCCTGACCTTCTACTTCCTCAGTACTGAACACCTATAGCCCCCAGCCTCACTGTAAGACCCAGACCAAACCATGAGGCCAGGACAGTTACATAAGATGATGGTACCTGTAACAGAGAAGTCATTGAATGAACTTGACACCCTGTTAAACACTCCCTACACACACACAAACACACACACTGCCAGGGTGTTGGTGCAAAAACCACACCCATAATTAATGGGCAAGTATCAAATTTTAGGTCCCCTAGAAAATCAAAACTCGCCGCCTCCTTTGTTGAAACAAGCACCCTGGTCATCTGTGTTCACTGTTAGCGCCATCCGGCTTGGGTTTAGCAGCTCCCGTGAAGGTTCCGATAGAGAAGGTTCCCTGCTGGTCTAGATGCGTTTGTGACCTGGTCTCATTTTTACCACTTCATACATCCTTCTTCTGTCCAGAATCAAGGGGACCAAAAAGAGCTAAGATTGGTAGTTCTGAAAGAATGATTGCTGGGATAGCGGCAGCTGCTGCAACTGAAGGAATGGCTAGAAATCTGGGAACCAGGGCAGCTGAACCAGCAACCTGGGGGTGTGGCCAGTGATCTGCCTTGATGAATTCTCCCAGAGACTATAGTGTCACTGGGAATTTGAGAGTCTGAAAGAAAAAATGAATATTTAAAAACATTTCAAATTGTAAAGTTTGAAGTTAATAGGCATAACAAGGTTCCAAAGGGGCTACTCCCAAGTCAGGAAAACTAGGTCTGATGTCAGAAGGCGTTCCCAGTCCCTCTCAGCTTCTCAGCTGCTCCACTAAAGCTAAAACCAGAGGTTCTTTCTTTTATTTTTTATTTTTTCGAGACAGGGTTTCTCTGTAGATTTTGGTGCCTGTCCTGGAACTAGCTCTTGTAGACCAGGCTGGCCTCGAACTCACAGAGATCCGCCTGCCTCTGCCTCCCGAGTGCTGGGATTAAAGGCATGCGCCACCACCGCCTGGCAAACCAGAGGTTCTTATGCTGGGTACGCTTTAGAGCCGCAGACCCTGCCAACAAGACAGAATCTCTGGGCTTGAGGAACTCGCATCATGAGGTGATCCCAATGTACAGCTGTGGTCTAGATGGAACCCCTGGACTGACAGACGCAGCCACAGCCTTGACCCCCATAAGAGGGCAGAGCTCTGCTGGGGAAGTACAGAGGAAAAGGGTACTAGACCATGAGGTCGTCCTCCCAGAATCCTCTTTGATCTCCGATCTAGGGTTCTGTATACAGCCCTGAGTTTTAGCGCCAACAGGGACCGTGCATGAAGGATCTGGAGGGAGTTCAGAGAGGAGAAACAGAGATGACCAAAGAAGGGAAAACAGGACCTTTGAGAGGATGCGAAGGGAATGGTTCAGTCTGGAAGGCTGAGAGAAAGCCACCGTGCTCCTGTAGATGGTGCCCCTGTGTGCGCGTGCGCGGTGCTGATCTGTCCGTCTCCATTTCACTATGAAACAGGAGAACCAATAAAAGTCACCCCAACTGTGTAAGTCCTTTACCCTTTGCTAGAAATCTCTACCCCCAGAGGCACCCACCCTGTGTCCACTGAGTGTGGGCGTGGTTGGGATAAACTGAGAAAATGCCTGATGTTTCTGGAGCAGCGGATCAGAGACGCTTCTTTTAACGCCGGGTAAGACAGAACCACTTTTCTCTCACAGAAGACTTTCTTTGTTTCCCACATGGCTTTTAGGATTGTGTGATTAAAGGCGTGGCGAAATGGCTCACACAGGAAAGGCACTTGCCTCTGACCCTGATGACCTGAGGTAGCGCTCCAGAACCCACGTGGTGGGAGGAGAGAAATGATTCATTCCTGTTGACTGTTTTCTAACCTCCTAACCTCGCAAGTGAGCTGTGGCATGCACTCACCCACATACACACACATACGGACACACACACACCACAGCACACACACACACACATAGACACCCACACAGACACACACTCACACACAGACACACACTCACACAGACACACACTCACACACAGACACACACACTGACACACAGATACACATGCACTCATACACACATACTCACACACCCCCACACATAGGCATGCACACACACACACAGACACACACACACACACAGAATTATATTTTTTTTGTGATATCAAAGTTAAAAACACACACACAAACAAGATTTATATATTTATGTTATGTCATAGTTAAACCATTTTAAACACTGATTTCCATTATACCTAAATTTTGTTGGGCCGCTTATTATTCACTAGTTCAAGGAATAATAAGGATATTCTACATTACATAATTTCTTATCTGACTACCTTTCACTTTGGTGAAGGTGTCTGGTCTATGAAACAAGCGTCTGAGGTCACAGAAAGACGTCATCTTTCCATTTTAATAAATAAGAAAATGGAGCCCCAGAGAAGGAGAGCAACTCCGCTCTAGTCTACAGTAAGCTGTAGATTCGGAGTGTCCTCCAGGCTGAATAACTCTTGGTTCCAGACCCTTGGCCATGCTAGCACGTACTTCTTTAGCATGTACCAGAGTCTTGTTGCAACACAGATCACTGACTCAGCAGGTCTTGGGTGGGGTCTGAGAATTCGCATGTGTAGTAAGTTACCAGAACTGTTGGCCCTGAGAGCCACTGGCTCATGTTGTTCATTTTACACACGTTTCTGGAGTCTACCCTCCTCTTCCAGTGTTTCTCTCTCTGTTCTTCTCCAAGAGTTCCTTGAAGCAGGAAAGTAAAGCAGCCTCCCTGCTAAACATCCAAGTCAAGGAGAAGTAAAGCTGCCTGCCTCCCCTGGGGCTCGCATTTCGTATGCTTGCTGAGAGCCCCATTCAAGGACACCTAAGCACTGAGTGTACATAATGATTTCTTCGGGATCCTTGGGCTCTGCGGGGTAGCAGGGAATGGAATACGCGGACTCATAAATCTAAATGATTCATAACAACAGCATACACAGCACAACAAATGCTTCAAGAAATCAATGAGCAAAACTTCTCTGTTGCAGCAACACCTGAACACACTCAAAAATTAATAGCTGGAGTTTGGAGGCCACAACAGAGCAGTAAATTGTCTGTAAAGCTATACCCGGGCAAATCTGTAGGAAACCCTGGAACAGTGGAGGCCCCCGAGTTGGGGGCTTGCAGGAGGAGCACTCCGCAGAGCCAAGTCAGGGTCTCTCTGGGATCAAGGCTCAGGTCCAAGACTATGGGAGGCCACTCTCTAGTGAAAGATCAACCACATGGGTGCCCAGTCCCAGGGAACCTGCCCAGCCACACCCAGTGTTCTTTGTCAAAGCCTGCACCCAGTTTAAGGGAGTGGTTTTTTCCCCTGTATTCTCAACAATGGAAACACCTGTGACCTTTCAGGCTGTTGGGGTGGGAAAGGGGAGGAACACCTTTCTTGATGTGTGGGAAGGGTGGGGGAAGGGAATTTCTAAGGAGGCAGTGAGCAAAAAAGAAATATTTGAAACCCGAATACCTCCAAGCCAGCAGGTAACATTCCGAAAGTCTCTAGAACAGGACCAGGGACATGAAAGCCATTCCCAGCTCAGGCAGGGTCCACCCTGGAAGTGCTTCACCTAGGAAAACAACAAAGTCACTCCTCATGGAGCCCACCGTGGTTGGCCTGATGCTGGGTAGTAGCTTAACAGCGTTGTTTTCAAACAAACCCTCAGGAAAGCCACAGAAATAAAACCATTTGGGGTTCTCTTTCAGGGAGAGAGCCCATTCTGGTCTCTTCTGAACCTTGGTCTGTCTCAGTCAGACCATTCTGTGGAGTGGAATAAAAAAGAAAACCTGATTCCCAGCGCCTACCCTGCAGGATCAGGGCTCCAGGTGCACTGTGCCTGGGCTCCTGTTTTCAAGGCCTCGGTCTGTCTGCTTCACTTTGTGTGGTGGAAAGAAACCTCTCCTGCACTCTGCCTCAGGCCTGTGGCTGAGCTGACCTCTCCGGTCATGCTTACTCATGAGACAAACTGTTGTGTTTATTTTATGGGGCAGAATTTCTCCACATAGCCCTGGCTGTCCTAGAGCAGGATTTGTAGATCAGGCTGTCCTTGAACTCAGAGCTCTGCCTGTCTCTGCCTCGTTAGCGTGGGATTAAAAGTGCGTACCATCACCGCCCAGTGTTTAAGGCAAACTTCAAGCAAGCACGCATATTTGTGTGTGTATGTGTGTGTGTGTGTGTGTGTGTGTGTGAGAGAGAGAGAGAGAGAGAGAGAGAGAGAGAGAGTCCAGCATGAGGGAAGAAGTGCAATATTTTGCCTTTCTTTGCCCCCGTTAGCCTCTCATTTTCCTCTCCCTTTACACCCCTCTTCCCATGCGTTCTCCCTTCTACTTTTATGCCCCTGGCATAAATATAGATATTCATACATAAGTCTAGATTCTGCATATGAGAGAAAATGTGTTTGTCTTGCTGAGACTGGCTTATTCCACTGAACGCAATGATCTCCGCTTCATTTGTTTTCCTGTAAGCGGCATAATTTGATTTTCTTATGACTGAATACAATGCCATCATGTGTCTGTTCAGCCAGGCCCGGTGGCACACACTTCCATTCCTAGCATTTGGGAGGCACAAGCAGGTGGATCTCTGTGAGTTCGAGACGAGCCTGTGCTGCATGCTGAGTTCTAGAACGGCCAGAGCTATGTAGTGAGACTCTGCTTTAAAAAGAGAAAAAGAAAAAAGAGCCATCGAGAGATTTCTTTTGTATGATCTGCTTCTGGAAAAGCCGTGCCCACAGTGAGCTGTGCTGTTGCATGCATTAACGAGCCGCTCCATTTTCTTGTTGTGTGCTGTGTGTCAAAGGGCTGCACCACGAAATGTTTATCAGCTCATCACTGGTGGAACTATAAAAGGGTTCCGAGATGGGGGCAGCCTGCTCTTCAGCCAACCAGGGCAGTGTCCTGGGATGATAGCAGAACTGCTTTCTGCCTGGGCTGTGATGGCTCCTGGACTGTCACCGAAGGCAGGAGTCGGTGTAAGAGGAGCCTTCATCTTCACAGAGTCCTTCTACTCCTTCATCCCTCATTTCACCCCCTCCTCTGAGCCTTGACTCCAGCATCCTCTCAGATCACAGCCGCCCCTAGGAAGAGAGGGAACCAGAGGAGGCCTGTGAGGTGGAAGGCTTCTGAGGGGACAGTACTGCTTTGAGACAAGAGTCCCCGCAGAGCAGAGGGCACCCGGCAGCTCTTTGTGTGGCATGGGATCTTGGAGTCTGTTTTTAAGAGGCTTTAACCTTAATCTTTGGCGTAGATACAAATCACTAGAGGATCTTGTAGAGGAAGATTTCCGTTCTCTAGGCTTCGATGAGGATTCGAACCTGCCCAAACCCAGCCCAGTCCAGGGAAAGTCGGCCTTACTCAGCTTCAGGCCATGCTCTGTGAGGGGCCATTTACAACGGCTTAATTACTGATTGCTTCTGAACAAGACTTTAATTGCTGCTTATAAAACTCAGCTGAGTGCAGGCTAACTCATGCTTTCTTCTCTCGGAGATGCCCTGTAGCTACTGCTAACACCCAGGGCTCCCAAACACCCCAGGGCACTCTAAAACGTCCCTAAGGCTGGAAGATTCCTGCGCACAAAATCACACGGCTTCTCTTGTTTTTCTACCTTGCATTTGGTCCCTGGAAAAGAGGACTTGAGGCCGAGGTTCTGCAGGCGCATGGTTTAGATAGGCCTGGAGCTTAGCGAGCAGAAAGGGAAGCCAGGGCACTGGCCACTGGGAGGCCTTCTTAACTATTTTCCCAATTTTGATCATGTAGGAGCCCAAGAATGATGGTGCACGTGACGTAAACTCTGGGTTTAAAATCTGAACCCAAGGAAGGTGGTCCAAAGGCCTTGCCAGGCTGCTGAAGCAGTTAAGTGTTAAATGCTCCAGGCTGACTCGAAGGGAATCATTCTTCGTAGGGACCCGCTACCAGCAACCTTTTCAGGCAGGAAATGAGCCGATAATGGGACCCACGGAAATCAAGGATGCCTGGGCGTAAGGCTTTGATAAGGTGATTAATTTATAATCATGCAAATGAATGTTTATCTCCTGTAATTTGCACAGCACCCTGGACACAGCCCCTTCTCCCCGGGGAGAGCCAGAGGCAGAGGAGAGCTGCCGCGCCAGCGCGTGCGTGCGTGCGTGCGTGCACTCATTCCTCTCCTGGAGGAACAATCTGGATGTGTTAGGGGAGAGCAGAAAGCCTGCAGCTGGAGGTGCTTAGGACACCTGAATGACAGGTTTCTGGGAGCGTGTTGGGGAGGACAATTGCAGTGGAAGCAAATGGGGAGGGAATGCCCACTGCGCCGTTGGGGAAAGGAACTTGTTCACGCCTCTCTGGAGGAAGAGAACTGGAAGGAGGGAGGGAAGTGAAGGCCAGCCTCAGTCCTGACACTCTTTAAGCTACGTTCACTACAATCACAGCGTAGGTTGGAGGCACCGAGGTGACAGACCTTGAAGTTGCTTCGAGGCTGACTCAAGTGTTGGGAAGGAGGAGATGGAGGCGTGTCCAACTTCTGACATTGTGAAAACAGCTCTGTCATCTACAAGTTCACGCTCAGTAACGCATGAAACGAGTTACAAAAAGTCTGATAGAGAAAAAAAAAACTCAAAACGTTTTGAGTCCTTTTTTTATACTTTGTGTTGGGCCCCTTTGACCACTGTCCTCAGCCGCGAGACTCGATGTGGTCCTTCCTTGGCCACAGGTAGAAAACAGCGGCTAGCGTGTTTGTGAGGCAGCAGGCCGGGATGCCACCAGGTCCGGCTAGGTGTGGAAGCCTGAAATCAGGAGTGTGGTGGCAGGGATTGGGTGCCACGGCCACCAAGGGAGAGCCGTGATTGGGCTGCGACTCTGAAATTCCTGGGAGAGCGCCCGCTCCTAGCTGTGAATCTGGGCTGCATTATAAACTGAGCCACTTGGATGACGTTGACCATAGGGGCTTGGGTCTGTACCATTTGAAACAAGTGTTTCTGGAGACAGACATGGAGGGGCCCATAGGGTACCTCTGTATCTGTTACACAGACGAGCAAGCAGAAACAGGGGGTGCTCATACTTCACATTGTCTTTCCTGCCTGCTGGGGCCATGCAGGGGCAGGACCAGGGGCAAGGTCGCTTTCTGCTGTATTCTCACGTTGCTGGAGGTCACCCCTTCCCTGTGTCAGCAGAGATGGCAGCCCTCCTGGTAAAGGAAAGACCTCCGGTTGCAGGCTGGAGCAACCAATCCGTGAGCTAAGAGTACTTACTGTTTAGCAAAAATTCCAAGTTCGGTTCCCAGTACCCACATCAGGCAGATCACAGCCACCTGTAATTCAGAAGACATGACACAGCCTCTTCTGGCCTTCAAGGGCATGCACACAGAGACAGACAGAGACACAAGAGACAGACAAAAAGACACTGAAAGAGAATACAGAGGGAGGGGGAGGAAGAAAGGAGGAAGTGTCCAGGGACGGAGGGCAGGAGAGTGAGCTGCCTGGGGATAGCACTGACATCAGTGTCATGTGTTGTCAGATGTCAAGAAGGTGACAGATGTGGTGACCTGGAAGTTACCCTGAACTTTACAGAAATTTATTTGAAATAATCCAGTCGAGAAGTGGTAGAGAAAGGGAAAAAAAAACATGGTTATGAGAACAGGTGGGGTCTATATGAGGACGGGTGGGGTCTATATGAGGACAGGTGGGTGTCTATGTGAGGACGGGTGGGGTCTATGTGAGGACAGGTGGGGTCTATGTGAGGACGGGTGGGGTCTATGTGAGGACGGGTGGGGTCTATGTGAGGACGGGTGGGGTCTATGTGAGGACGGGTGGGGTCTGTGTGAGGACGGGTGGGGTCTGTGTGAGGACGGGTGGGGTCTGTGTGAGGACGGGTGGGGTCTGTGTGAGGACGGGTGGGGTCTGTGTGAGGACGGGTGGGGTCTGTGTGAGGACGGGTGGGGTCTGTGTGAGGACGGGTGGGGTCTGTGTGAGGACGGGTGGGGTCTGTGTGAGGACGGGTGGGGTCTGTGTGAGGACGGGTGGGGTCTGTGTGAGGACGGGTGGGGTCTGTGTGAGGACGGGTGGGGTCTGTGTGAGGACGGGTGGGGTCTGTGTGAGGACGGGTGGGGTCTGTGTGAGGACGGGTGGGGGTCTGTGTGAGGACGGGTGGGGTCTGTGTGAGGACGGGTGGGGTCTGTGTGAGGACGGGTGGGGTCTGTGTGAGGACGGGTGGGGTCTGTGTGAGGACGGGTGGGGTCTGTGTGAGGACGGGTGGGGTCTGTGTGAGGACGGGTGGGGTCTGTGTGAGGACGGGTGGGGTCTATGTGAGGACAGGTGAGGTCTATGTGAGGACAGGTGAGGTCTATGTGAGGACAGGTGGGGTCTATGTGAGGACGGGTGGGTTCTATGTGAGGACAGGTGGGGTCTATGTGGGGACGGGTGGGGTCTATGTGAGGACGGGTGGGGCCTATGTGAGGACGGGTGGGGTCTGTGTGAGGACGGGTGGGGTCTATGTGAGGACGGGTGGGGTCTATGTGAGGACGGGTGGGGTCTATGTGAGGACGGGTGGGGTCTATGTGAGGACAGGTGGGGTCTGTGTGAGGACAGGTGGGGTCTATGTGAGGACAGGTGGGGTCTATGTGAGGACAGGTGGGGTCTGTGTGAGGACAGGTGGGGTCTATGTGAGGACGGGTGGGGTCTATGTGAGGACGGGTGGGGTCTATGTGAGGACAGGTGGGGTCTATGTGAGGACGGGTGGGGGTCTGTATGAGGACGGGGTGGGGTCTATATGAGGACTGGGGTGGATGTCCTCAGTGAACCCTATCATCCTGCGCTTTTGACCAGCTTTTACTGGACATCTCTGTATTAGTCCAGGTTTTCTAGAGTCACTGAACTTATGGAATAAATCTCTCTCTCTCTCTCTCTCTCTCTCTCTCTCTCTCTCTCTCTGTGTGTGTGTGTGTGTGTGTGTGTGTGTGCGCGCGCGCATGTGTGCGTGCTGAGGACTCCAGAAGAGGGTGCCTGGCCTTTTTCTGTAGAACTGGAGTCACAGGTTTTGTGAGTCACCTAATGTGGTTCTAGGATCTGCATTTGAGTCCTCATGATTGAACAGCGAGCTCTCTTCACGTCAGAGCCATCTTTCAAGACCCAGTTTAGAGAGTTTTTAAAGAGCCTACTGGCAGATTGGTATTCAAGGGAAGCAGGAAGCAATGAAGCAGGCTGGTGAGAGATTGATACAGGAAGGCTGGGGTACAGCCCTCACCTACCGGGCCCCGTGTTTCTTTCTCAGCAACAGGCAGGGGAACACGTGGAAGCAATTAGTAGACCAGAAACAGCAGGAGAATGTCAAGGACCACGTGCCTAGAGGTACACACCTGTAATCCTAGCCCCGGGGAGGCTGGTCAGGAGTGTCGTGAGTCAGAGGCAGCCCTTGCAGAGCTCCTGTGTGGGAAGTCAGTAGCCCAGGTCAGCAGGCCTGGTCAGAACCTCAGGCCCTGGAAGGGAGGACTTACTGGCCAGATGACCAGCTTCTGTGCCATACTTTGGCTTGTAATGCACTCAGCCAAACCCAAGATCTCCAGAAACTGGTTTTTCTAGTCTGGAATACGAACCTTCCCCAGAGCAAAGGAGACACACACACACGACACTCTCTCTCTCACACACACACACACACACCACACACACGACACTCTCTCACACACACAACACACACACGACACTCTCTCACACACACAACACACACACACAACGCTCTCTCTCACACACATACACACCACACACACACACACACACACACACACACACACACGCACAGGTCTGACTGCTACCCGACCCCAGCTCACTTTATGCCCACGCTCTAGATAGAGGATTTTCCTTCTCCTATATGACTCTATTTGGAAAACACCCCTGTAGTTTGGGTTGTTTGCACCCGAGAGCTTCATCTGACCTCGGTCAGGGTTAGGAGAGGCTGAGATGAAGAACCTGGGCAAGCGGGCATCTTCTACCCGGCAAACTTCAAGGAAGGGATGGACGAGGGAGTTCAGGCAGGTCGACCTTGACCTCCAGTTTCTCCATAGTCATCTCTCTCTCTATCCACTCATTTACTTGTCATTCACTGATCTGTCCATCACGTCTACAGCAGCAGGAGATGAAGACAGAAATCTGCAGGAGAGACTGAAACCACATCACGGTGACTCAGGCAGAGGCAACGCCTAGATGTTCTCTGCTTTCAGGCAAAGAGAGAGAGAAAGACCCGTTCTAGCAGCTTACCTCACTGCCTGTCTTCTACTGACCTCATCCAACCTCGGGCCTCTCTGCTCTCCAGGGCTTGCTCGCTCTGTCTCTCTGCCTCTCTGCCTCTCTCTCTCTCTCTCTCTCTCTCTCTCTCTCTCTTTCTCTGTGTGTGTGTGTCTGTATCTGTCTCTCTGCCTCTCTGTTTCTGTGTCTTTGTGTCTCTGTGTGTCTCTCTCCCTCTCTGTGTCTCTGTGTGTGTGTCTCTGTATCTCTCTGTCTCTCTGCCTCTCTGCCTCTCTCTCTCTCTCTCTCTCTCTCTCTCTCTCTCTTTCTCTGTGTGTGTGTGTCTGTATCTGTCTCTCTGCCTCTCTGTCTCTGTGTCTTTGTGTCTCTGTGTGTCTCTCTCCCTCTCTGTGTCTCTGTGTGTGTGTCTCTGTATCTCTCTGTCTCTCTGTCTCTCTGACACGGCGGGGAGGAGGAGGCTTTATCTACCTGTTCTAGGCAGTAAGGCGAGTACAGAATGCATAAAGACTTCACAAGAACGCCAGTCTGGAGCTCTCCCATATTCATTCTTGCTATCCACCATGGTCAAAGGAAAATGGGGGATTTGTAACTAGAAAGCGTGACTTTAATTCCAACTCTAGGGAAGATTTGATTTGAGACCTCCCCATACCCGGGGGCTAGACACCAGCCCTGGCTACTGCTCTGCTCGAAGTCTAAGTGGAGGGGACAGACTCGGAGCTAGAAGTCAAGTTGTTACGGGATTTGGCAAAGTGCTAAGTGTCCTTCTGTATTTCTCCACATCTTGTACTTTCTTGGTATTTCAACATGCCTGGCACCTTTCTAGAAGCCAACAAACCTGCGAGGTTCCTGGTTTCTGATCCCCACAGCGCTGCGGTAAGAGACTCCAGCAAGGATAGCACAGCCACGCCCAGCTATTTATGTAAGTGCTGGGCTCCAAACTCAGTCCTGTCGATGTAGCAAATGCTCTTACCCCACTGACCCACCACTCTGGTCCCTGATGCCCCCCGCAACTCCACAACAGGAATGTTGGTCGCCAAAGGGAAAATGAGTTCAGGATGAGAAAACTCTGTGTGTCTCCCTATGACGCCACTGCCTTGCACAGGGCTGCCACAGGACCCGGAATCCCACCGGCTTCACCAGCTCCACCAGGGCCACAGTAGGGCTCAGCCTTGGGCCACAGGGAGGGAGGACAAGGTATGGCATAAGGGTAGAACGGGGTGGACACATGAACAGAAGAGCAGGGTAAGTGTCCTCACCTCACCCTGCCACCGTCAGACAGAGAACCCTGCGGCAGGCCCACAACCTAGGTACAGGCATTTCAGAATAGGTTCGTGTTTTTTAAATTCCTGATTAAGAGCAAGATTATTGTTACGTTTGAAATTTGTGAGATATTAAAAACAAGAAGACACAGAAGTCTCCCCAAAACTCCACCACTCTGATCTGAATCCTTAACATCTGGCCCCTTGCCGGTCTTGTTAATGTGCCTGTATTTTATGCATTGACCAAGCTGTCAGTATTACAGCTGCTCTTCTTAACCTCCTCTTTTATTTCATCTACTATATCACACTTATTTCTCCATGTTTTTAGGGCTTCTCTTACAAGACATTTCCTGGCCATGGCCTAGGCCCAGAAAGGAGCATAACAGATGAACTCTTAAAAGGTAGCAGGCAGTTCTCACAAAGCCATTCGTTCCTCGCGACAGCTTAGTGAGGGAAATGCTGTAAGTTATCTTCATTTTACAGAGGAAACGAGGGGATCGCCGGGGAGCTCCCCTGCTCCCCTGCTCTCAGGCGGGGCCTCGGGCTCAGAACTTTGCCCCTGAGCGCCCACACTCTTAACTGATCCAGGATAGATTCACACGACCAGTCACCGTCTACCGTGGAATCTCTACCTTGACTCAACTTCATGTTATTGCAAGCAACGCTAAGCTGAGGATCCTCCAGTACAAACTTGAAAGCGTGTAGTATCCGATGGTTTGCTTGGGATGCCAGACTGAAGGCTTTTGACACATACTGACAAATTTCAGAAACCTATCAAGTAATATTTCCCACATCCTTACAAACTGTGAGCCAAAAAGGACCCTTCCTCCCTAAGCTGCTTTCGTCAGACTTTTTGCCTGAGAATGAGTAGGTGTATGTGAAGAGTAACTAGCATAATATTAGAGTATACTGACATACATGTATGCAGATGTTAGAGTATACTGACATACATGTAGGGAGATATTAGAGAAATCTTATTTTATATGCTAAATTTAAAAAATAATACAAATAAAAACTCAAAAATTTAAGAGAAAAGGAGTTTGTTTTCTTATTTCTCTTACGCTGAGGAACTTCCTTCTGTAAATGTGGTGAGGCGGTCAGGTTGACCCGTGTGAAAGAGTGTTGTAAGGTTAAACTCCAAGGTCCCAGGCTGTAAGACACACTGCCTGGCCTTTGGCGTGGCTCGCTGACTGTTCCAATCCCCTTGTCTGCACTGTCACTCAGAAAGGGCAGTCCTGCTCAGAAGGTTCTTGCAGCAGCTTCTCAGTTGTGTAGGAATTCCTTGCTCAGCAGTGGGAATCCCAGGGCTCAGGGCTCCTTTTTCTTCCCCATCTTTCCTGGTTTCTGTTTGGCCTCGGCTACTGGAGCCTGAGAAGGAGATTCGGGAGCTGGCCCTGCTCTGCAGTGCTGTCCCACAGAGCTACTTTCTCTTTGGACCTGAGATGAAAACCTTCCTATCTTGGAGTAGAGCTTGCTGAGACCTGAGATGTTAAAGAGGAAGGAGAAGACCTGAATCTAAGCAGAGTAGGTAATCTCGAGAAGTAAACAACTCACTAGTCTCAGAAAAATCCCTGAAACTGACCAGATTCACTGAGCCCCTCCCTCAAGTATGCATACGTTGTAAAGACAGCCGAGAGACAATTTCGGACACGCAGAGCTGCAAGAAAGCAGCAGAGAACAGCCAAGAAGCCTGGAAGAGACTCAGACCAACTGAGCTGTCTACAGGCTGTGCAGGGAGCACCAGGACTCTACTGTTGGTGAGCTGTCACCTATACCAGAGTGGGCTCTGGTGACCTAATTGTCTTTGAGTCATTTCTGCTCCTATAATAATCCCTCACCCATATTTCTGCGAGTAGCCCCAATAAAACGCATAGGTCACCAAGTTGGACCAGGTGACAACCATACATTGGCCTGTTCCCTTCCTCATCCAAAGTGAGTAGACACTGCTCTCCTCAGAGTATAGTCACGTAGCGATGGCTCTGCTTGTCCTGCAAGGCTGGTGACCTGATCCTTAGAACCCATCTAACAGTGGAAGGAGAGAATCCACTTCTACAGGTTATCCCTCATCTCCACACATCTGCTGCAATACAAAAAAAAAAAATTAAAAAGCATTTTAGGTTATGATGTAATTACATCATCTCCCCCTTTCATCTCCTCTCCCTAAACTTAAAAAGATTCATACATTATGATTAACTGAAGCTGGTACATGGTTCACCTTTTTCGGGTTTTATGTGCCGTATGTTTTCTGTTTCAGGGTCTCACCCAGGATGTATTTGCTTGCTGTTTCTGGAGACTCCTGTGCGCTATGACAGCTCCTCAGACAGTTCCTATGTTTTGACGATCGTGACAGCCTTGGAGAAGCTCGTCCAGGCATTTTATACAACGTGCTTCCGTTTCAGTTTGTCTGATATTTCCCCCCAAGGTTAGACAGAACCGGTGTGTTTTCGGGATGTATCAAGGGCACACGCTGTCAATACAAGCTGTTGACCTTCTCCGTGATCATGCAGCTCTGGATGCTCATCGTCTCCCTTTTCTTCTCTGCTTTTCCACCGCATTCTGGAAGGAAATCACTCTGTGGAGCCTGCCTTTGGGAAGTGGAGGTCCTTGCTCTTCCTTCTGACGGGCCACGCCAACGCTGGCTGTACACAATGAAGCTTTGTCTCGTCCTTTCTCATTTGTTCATAGCCCTGTTGACTGGGGCACATTTATATTATCCCTTGGGTTATAATCCAATGCTGCTTTAACTGATGGTTTAATACATTTCATTATGAAGGATTTTGAACTTATACAAAAACAGATAAAGCAGTTTAATAAGCCCTCCTGTGCCAGCCCCGCAGCAAACCAGCTCTCCAAACACTGTCATTTCGTCTGTAAATATTCCTGTATGTATTTCGAAAAGACAAGGGCATTAAGAACATAACCATAACCAAATGACCAAAATTAACAGTTGAATCAGTAACAAGAATGACCACTCCCATTTCTTCTCAGAAACACCACATGTGAATGCCAGGCCCTAGGGTTGGTGCTCAGCACAGAAATAAGGTAGACACACACATGCAGACCACAGCATCATATCGAGAGTTAACTGCTCTACTGGGAAATGATGCAGGAGTGGGGGTGAGGGTTCTCGGGTGGCCAGGGAAGTCACTCTATTAAGGGGAGTTATTGGGAATCTGGGGGGAGAACATTCCACGACTGAAACCATTAGAACAAGACTTTGACCACTGTATATCAGCCAGGCGGCTGATGAAGGCAGAGTCTAAACGCAACTTGGAGTCCAAAGCCAGACAAGCATCTCTTATAAAGGCGACTTTATTTCCCTACCGGCTCATCAGTCTAAGAGCTTGCCTTGCCCTGTGCCTATGTGTCTCCCCACTAGGATTCTAGTCCCATGGAGGAGGAGCCTTGTCTTTCCTTTCTCTGCATCCCCCTCACCCTACCCCTCCCTTCTTGCCAACGGTAGGCAAACCCTTCTACCACTTTTGTGACTCCAGCCCTTTTGTTTTTGTCATTTGGAGGGCTGTTTGCTTTAGGAAGAAATCATATTTATTCAATATACTGCAAGGAGAAACACGGGCGTAAACACGGGCGTGAACATAGGCGTGGCAGGAACAGAATTGTTTGCTCTCCCTTTCCGGTTTTGATTCTGAGACAGCTCAGGTAAGTTGCCTAAATTGCCATGGAGCCTCCTCCACAGCATTGAATTTAGGCTTCTGCCTCTGTCTCCTGATTAGCTGGGATTTCCAGTCCCATCCCATCACGCCCCATTGAGTGCCACTTTGTTTTATAGCTAGAACCACTGTGGCCCAGAGCCTGGAAGAACTGCAGCAGTCAGAGCTGAGCGTGCGTGTGGCGAGGGGTGGGTGGCAATAGAGAAGTAATCATTTAGCGCAACTGCCCTCTGGGATCTGTTTCTCTCTCGCGCGCGCACTGCTGGCTCAAAGCGAGAAAAGGAAGCCGGGATGGCAGCCACACAGATCGATAATCTTCACAGGAGGTGAGATGCTTCAAATAAGGTAGAGGGTGCTATGTATCACCCTACGGTAAGTGCCTGGGGAGATGCAAGGGAGTAGGCAGACGGGGAGCGGAACAGAGGGCCCACTTTTCTCCTTTTCAAATCACGTGGCAAAAGCGGGGTTTTGATGGACCGGCCCCCTCCTTTGCTTCCCCTGTGGCCCCTCTTACAGATATGTATGAAGGTGGAGGCGGTGTTGGCATGGGCAGGATGTATTCTCAGCCAGCCGTCACTTCATCAACAGCGGGGATTCAATAGTGCCAGAGTTAAAATGCCACGCAAGCCCCTCACCAGTTGCACAGGCGGGTGCCCCGACCGTCAGAGTTGGTCCCTTAAATCTCAGGTCTAAGCTGCCTGCTGATTTTATTGTTATTAGTTTTCTATGTGGAAACATGGAACAGCGGGCCTACTTTAAAGGAAGATTTACACCGACCCACATAGAATGTTGATTGGGTAGAACACATTGAAATCCAGGGCTATCCTTTCTTTCATCATTTTTAGCAGACAGCCAATTCTGCTGCCAAGTAAAATAAGAAAGAGAAGCAAACGAGAGAGAAAACAACTGGGTGGAAGGTCAGCTGAAATGATGCTCACAGCCTGTAAACCCCAGGGCTGAGTGTGTGCCTGTGGGGCCAGGCATGCTTGTTAAACAGCGGGTTTCCTGAGCACCTCACCACGCATGGTGCTGGCAGATCCCCGAGCTTGTGGAAATGTGTGTTTACTCATCCCCAAACACCCTGAGATTGTCAGGAAAATGACTTGCTGTGTCCCAGAAACAGGATTTGTACACCAGACACTGGCCCAGATGCCAGGAGCAGACCCTGCAAGCATCTGAGGAGCCAGATGCCTAAAAACTTTAAGCTTTTTATATTATTCTCCAAAGCCAGGAAAACACAATAAAAAACACGTCAACTCATTCCAAGGTTCTTTTGCCAGTAAGCTAAAATAATAAAGAAAATTAATAATAAAAAATTAAAGGAAAAAATCCACCTGTTTAGGAAAAAGAACACAAGTACTTTGACCTTGGCAGAGGGTGTGTGTGTGTGTGTGTGTGTGTGTGTGTCTCATGTAGTCTAGGCTGGTCTCAAACTCAGGTCAATGATGACCTTGAATCCCCCCCCCCTTCTCCTCTGCTCCCCTGCCCAAATGCTGGGAATACAGTCTGAGCCTCACACCCTACTTACAGAAGTAAAAATTTTGAAGTGATGTGGTTGTTGGCCTCAGATCAAAGCTGGACTCACTCAAAGGACAGAATTATGGAAGACGGCTGTGGCCCCCCAGGTCAGACATCGGTCTAGCTGTGTGGCGGAGGCACAGAAGAGACCTGGGCTATTGTCAGCAATTGTAAACCAAGGCTGTACACAGGCAGCCCAGTGGCAGAGCGCCTGCCTGGTGTGTATAAAACTGAGGGTCGCAGCCTCAGCGTGGAAAACCATCTTCCCTCAAAATCCCCAAAGAAGTCAGCTTCATGGATTCTCTCCCACATGGACCAGGGAAACTGGCCTGTATTCAAGGGCTAGGGTTCCAGGCAGCATAACAGGACAAATCCAACTCAGAACAAACCTAACGTCTCACAGATAGCTTCCCCACAAGCTTTAAGAACAGGCATGAAGATCAGCCCTCCTAGTTGGCTTAAAAAGACTCTACAGGGACAGGAGAGGTGGCTCAGTGCTAAGAGCATCTGCTGCACAAGCCTGAGGACCTGAGTTTGCCTGGGTGGGGATACGTCTGAAGTGCTGTGGGAGATACAGACAGGAGGGTCCTTAGGGCTTGCTGCCCAGCCTCGTTCCAGCTTCCATGAAGGAATTTGTCTCAAGGAAACAGCGAAATGTAGAGCAAGAGAGCAGGAGACCCGGCACCCTCCTATGGCACGCACAGACACATGCGCAGACACACGCAAAAAGGGTCCAAGATTACCACAGAACCAAATGAAAGTCTGAGTTTGTTGTTTGTTTTACTTAGAGACTGGCCTGGCTGTTCGCCTGCTTGCCCACTCTTTCTTCCCTTCTTCTCAGCCTCCCTTCTTCCTCTCCCCCCCTCCCCCTTCTGGTATTGGAGATGAAATGCAGGGTGTCACACACACTAGATAAGCACTCCACCACTAAGTCACCCCCTGCCCCTTCTCTGTGGTTCTTCACTCCTCTCCCCTGTCCCTTCAGCCTGAACAAGTTTTTGTTTTTTGTTTTTTTGTTTTTTTTTTTTTAGCAGTATTCAAACAACATCTGAGAAACTAACCAAGGTGCTGTGTCGCCCAGCCAGGCCTTGAACTTGAGTTCCTTTTGTGTCTGCTTTTCAAAGACCTGGGATTCCAGGCTTCTACTGGACCTGGCTACACCCTCATTTGTTAGGGTGAAATGATTATGCCCGGCATGGTGGTGCACACGCGCCTGCAATCCCAGCATGCATGCGTGAAACTGAGTCAGGGGGAACGCCACGAGTTTAAGGGCAGCCTGGGACACTAGCACCCAAGGAGACAAAGTTACATAGCAAAATTCTATTCGAAGAAGAAAAGAAAGATAACCAGATGTCCTCTTGAGTCCGTTCTTGGGTTTACTTATTAATCCCTTCTAACACACACCCTGCAATCACATTGTAGGCAATTTCAACATTTGCAGAAATAAAACCAGACTCCACAGGCTTATTCACTTGGCCCAATAATAAGACAAAACTGGGTTGACCCTGGCCTGGGCTGGTCCTAAAGCCAATGCCTGTCCAATATCTGTGAAAGAAGAACTACAAAATCAGCAAGGGAGTAATAAAGTGCCCCTCCCCCACAAGCCCCTTGTCTGTATGAACCTGCCACGGCAAGGCTCTCAGAGACACCCATCTAGCCCCCGTCTTTAGAGCAAAGAGGCAGTCAAGCATCCTGATCCGACTGCTCAAGAGGAGAAGAAGCAAACCGAGGAAAGCCGACTTGGCATGGAGCTACTCGATAGTAACAGTACATGTGGCAGAGAGTGTTAGCGCCAGTAACCGTCTTGGTCAGCATGGGAGAAGCCAGGCATCAGCAGAGAGCACCATGGAGCTGGGAAGGGGTGAGAAGAGCTTGAGGCTTCCGGGAGAGCTGAGCTTTTGGAGACACTGATGGCAAAGCAGAGGCAGCTACTGTGCCGAGCTCAAGGGCTCGGGAGTCAGATTCCCTCTGCTTAGATCATACCCAAGCCCTATCTAGGACCTTTGTGACAAAACATTGAACCCTCTTGTGTTTGATGCCGGCCCTGTGGAGTGCTGATAATCTCACATTCTCACTGTGCCCCTCTGAGAACAGACTAAGATCATCCGTGTAAAGCTGTAGCCTTTGCTCGCCTCATACTAAACGCTCAGTAAACGTTTGCTTAAACTATGAGGAAAATTTTATTGGAAAGTCACAGGGCAATCCCCGTAATTGTCAGAGGGCAGGGTAACCCGAACAAGAAATGAAGCGGGAACCAAGGGCATCTGGGTGGCAGACGCGGCAAAGCTGTACTTGGGAGCAGGTGGTGGCGCATGCCTTTAATCCCAGCAGAGGCAGAGGCAGGTGAATCTCTGTGAGTTGGAGGCCAGCCTGGTCGACAGCACAAGTTCCAGGGCAGCTACACAGAGAAATCCTGTCTCAAAGAACAAAACAAAACAAACGAATGAATTAAAAAGTGACTTTGAAAAACTGCGCAGCTAAGAGATACAGGTAAGCGAGACGCGGGTGTGTGGTCTAATCCTGAAGCCCTCTGAAGTGAGAGCTCTCATTCAACCTTACGGCAGAAAATGGATTAAAAAATAATAGAAAGTAAACCCAACAGGGCTTGGTGAGTGAAGGCCTTAAGGTTTCGGGTCATCCCCAGGAAGAAAGCCGAAGAGCAGAAGGGTCTGAGGTGTGAACGTGGAGGGGGGAGGATTCTGAGCCGAGTGGGCTCAGGATCGCAGCAGCGGGCCTGGCATGGGAGTTTGGAGCCAGGCGTCCAGGCCAGAGACAGCTTTTGAACTCGGGATCTTCTCAGGTAGAGGTCTCATCCCCCTCAGGGTGAACGGAATTGTTTTCTAGAGCTGAGAAACAAGAAGAGATTAGAAGTGAACTTCAATGTAGGCGCTTGATAAATCCCCAGCTGTTGCCCTCAGACTCCATGAGTAATAGCTGTGCTCTGAAGGACTTTCTCAAATTTATGGCTGGAAAAGCGGCCAGCTTTTGAAATACTGCTTTAACAGTGACCCCTAGTGTTAGGGAGAGGGAGCAGCACCCGAATCATCGCTGAGCTGATATTGCCAGCCGGCCTTAATGCATTCTGCAGCCGTCCTGCCTTTGGGAGGCTCGCACTTGAACAATTCCAGGTCACCTCCCTTCCAGGAAGATGTAATGGAGAAAAGCTCCGAGAAGGGCAGCCAGCATAAACACGGGACGGAGATTGAAGAGGAGGAAGACAAGGAGAAAAGACAGACTAGGAAGCTGATGAATAAAATACCAAAATAACAGCAAAAGCATCTCTGAGTGACAGCTTTTCTTCCCTGTCTGTTGTCGTGATAAAACACTGTAATAAAAAGGCAACTTAGAGGAAGAAAGCATTTATTTCTGCTTAGAGGTTACAGTTCATCATTTAAGGGCAGTCAGAGCAAAACCCTTATAGAAATTTAATACAAAAGCCACAGCAGGTGCTGCCGAACTGGTTCCCTCACAGGCTCCTTGTCTGTCTTATTCAGCCTAGGAACACTGGCCTCGGGAATGGTGCTGCCCACAGTGGGCTGGCCCCTTCACCAGTTCGTGGTGGAGACAACTCCCAGCCCAAGGCATGCCCACCACCTATCTGATCCAGGTAATTTCTCAGCTGTCTCCACAGAGGACTCTCAGCTATGTTAAGTTGTCAGTTAAAGCCAACTAGAACACACCAGTTCCTTCAACATTAACAAATAGTTACCTTTCTTTCTGAGCACTTTTGCCATACCAGGCTTTTTCCCAAAGGTAAGAACAACTATCATCTCTATTGCGTCGATAAAGAGACAATGAATTATCCATGTTGACTACAGCTGAGTCAAAACACGAGTGGGCTTCGTGACGGCTAAGTCTGTGTTTCTAGCCTTAGCACTGCAGCCTTTTAAAAATGGGTATGTGGGGCTGGGGAGATGAATCAGCATTTAAGAGCACTTGTTCCTCTTGCAGAAGGCTAGAATTCAGCTCCCAGAATCCACACTGAAGTTCACAACTGTCTGTATGTAGTTCCAGGTCCAAGGGATCCAATTCTCTTTTCTGGTTTCAGGCACTGCACCTAGTGCATATATATATATATAGGTTCAGATAAACACATAAACACACAAACTTTTTTAAAAAGCAAATAAATAAATACGGTAAGTCAGAATCTAGAAAATGCCTAGCTCATTAAGTTAGCAAAGGCTAAAAATATAAATTGTTTCAAGAGAAGCGGCAGTCCTGGCATCTGGGATGACTGCCCCACGTGCTCATTCACATGTGGTCACTACTTAGCAAAGCGATGGACCGTTCGGAGGAGGAGCCCTGGGCACGCACTGCACCTTTTAAAAATCTTTCCTGGAGGCTGGGGGTGTGGTGCAGTCGCAGATGCCAGAGATGGCACGGCATGGGCTCCTCTGCCAGAACGGAAAGATAAACAAATAAATGGCACTCGCAGCTGACAGTGTCTTCACGAAGGGCTAAGAGAAACAGTGTTTTAAAAAAAATGACAAGAAATAAAGGCAGGAGGTGTTTGATGACTCGTCAGAAGTTTTTAGAAGGCGTTTACAGTAAAAATTGTGAGGATGGATTTTGCTTTTCTGGTTGTTTTTGGTAACTTTCACTATCTGAAGAAGTAAATATCTACAAAAAATAAAAATAAAAAACAACCCCAAACCCACAAAATAACTATGGCCTCCTCTCCTGGCACCCCCGAGCCCCACATTTTCATTAGCGCCCCAAGCTTCACCGTCACCTCTTTAGAACTAGCACCTGCTTACTTATTCTGAACACCGCTCCCCCCACCCCTTAGGCCAGTGGTTCTCCATCTTCCTAATGCTGCGAGCTCTAATTAATACAGTTCCTCATGTGTGGTGACCCCAACCATGAAATTATTTGTGTTGCTACTTCATAACTGTATTTTTCCTACTGTTAGGGATCACAGTGTAAATATCTGATGTGCAGATGGTCTTAGGTGACCCCTGTGAAAGGGTCATCTGATCCCCAAAGGGGTGGTGATCCGCGGGCTGCAGGAGGATGGCCCAACTGTGACTCTGCAGGAGGAAACTGTGACAGGTTAATTCATTTGCCCGGTGTCCGACGGTGAAGAGAAAGCTTAAGCAAAGCCATTTGAATGATTATGGCGTGGACAGTCATAATGAGTCTTTATAATACAGCGAGGTAGACAGGACAAACGAAATTATTTCAGTGTATGCGGGTGGCGGCTGGGTGTCTGGAGGCCAGGTCGTTGGGGCCGTTCACGCAGTGATGGGAGCTGGCAGACACTACTTGGCATTCATCTGTATTGTGTACCAGCTGTTCAAATGTCAAGCGTTTCTGTAGGAGCTCCAGAGGTCCTGCTCCAGCGATGTTTGCAGACTCCAGCAGGTTCCCCTTGGGAACTGTAGTGAAGGAGGAGTGAAAGGAGTATCGGGTTGGAACAGGGGAATTGGGGAGAGAGAAGAGCCCATGACAGCAGGCTTCGTCCTTCCTTTCTGCATTGCTACCTGGAAGGCAATAGTTTGGGAAGACCAGAGGACAGGGTTTTTCCTCAGTTTTTACCTTAGTTGGAGGATCTCCAGGTATCGGAGCAAACAAATAACCGGAGGTGGGTCGCAATACTGTTGAGTCACAGGGAAGAGACACTCTGCAAGGGGCCAGTGGTTGTAATTATCACCAGCAAGTGTCTGGATGCTTGACTAGGTTGCTTTCCTCACTGCTGTGACCTATAGCCTAGAATGGACAAAAGCAGGTGTCTTGGTTAATGTTCTATCGTGGGGAAGAGACACCATGACCAAGGCAAGTCTTATAAAAGAAAGCATTTCATTGAGGGCTTGCTCACAGGGTCAGAGAGTGAGTCTGTGAGTCGTCAAAGGCATGGCAGGAGGCAAGGTGGCAAGGGGGGCCCCCCCGCCGGAACAGCAGTTGAGAGCTACATCCTGATCCTCAGACACACACACACACACACACACAGAGAGAGAGAGAGAGAGAGAGAGAGAGAGAGAGAGAGAGAGAGAGAGTGTACTGGACCTGGCATGGACTTTTAAAACCTCAGAGCCCATCCCCAGTGCTACACTTCCTCCAACAAGGCCACACCCCACCAACAAGGCCACACCCACTTCGACAAGGCCACACCTACGCCAACAAGGCCACACCTACTTCAACAAGGCCACACCTCCTAATCCTTTCCAAAAATCCACTCCCTGGTGACTAAGCATTCAAATATATGAGCATATGGGAGCCATTCTCATTCAACCAGCCCAGCAAGAGATTATGCAATTACGACCGGTTATCGATTGACTTTGTGTGAAACAATGAATGGCAACGGAGGTGGGGAGTGTGAGCAGCAGGTGCCCTGCATCACGCTCACAGAAGCAAAGTCATCTTTGGATCCCAAAGGGCTCTGGCTCCCAGGTGCTGGGACAGACTGAGAAATCTTCCTCCATAAACACCGTGTGCTCGGTACTGTAAACCCCGGAGCCTTTGACTTCCCCTCACCAGCTTCATGGGACCACAGAGGAGTAAGGATGGCATCATGGCCGCAGGGGATTCACCAAGGTTTCCACCCAGAGTGTGATCTATAAAGGAAGTCTGACCGCTCTCCTGTGTGCATTCACCTTCATAAGAAGGACCAAAGCCAGGGCCGCCCACTACCTCTGCTCCACCCAGCCTCTCCTTTGTTTCTGTTAACTAAACTATAAGACACTGAATTTAGAAACAGATGAAAAAAACAAATGCAAGAGTAAATTAAGCATTTGTTTTGTGTTGTCCTGTTGAATACATAGCCACAAGCTGAAACATGTCCTTCAAACTACCAATGATATACAATTCAATATGCTTTAAGTAAAATTTTATATAGTAACTTCCACACACAAACATTGTATATATTTATAAAAATATACTTCACTGTATTTGTTACCTAATTACCAATTGCACCCCTCTCTTCTCTTCTCCCTCTCTCTCCTTCCTTCTTTCCAATACATCTGTATCTATTTATTATATATGTATGTATAATATAGATACTATCCATCTATATAAGCCGGGCGGTGGTGGCACACGCCTTTAATCCCAGCACTCGGGAGGCAGAGGCAGGCAGATCTCTGTGAGTTTGAGACCAGCCTGGTCTACAAGAGCTAGTTCCAGGACAGGCTCCAAAACCACAGAGAAACCCTGTCTCGAAAAAAAAAATATCCATCTATATAGAATATAGATATAAATACAGATATGTAATATATAGAGAGATAGAGATATGGGTTCACTAATTTGCCCAGGCTGGTCTTAACTCAAGACCCTCAAACCTCAACCTTTCAAGTAGTTGAAATTAGATGCATGCCCCATGGCACCTGGCCCTTTTGATTTTTTGCACATCAAATATTTTTTTATGTAATAAAAATAATAGTAGATATAGCAAAATAATAGTAAAAATAGATTCTCACCTAGCAAGTTATAAAGGCAAATTTCAGTTGCTTTCTAGAAAAGTTTAATATATATAGTTATAACTATATATTTAGTTATGTAAATACACACACACACAAACACATGGAGAGAGAGGGGTGTCTCACTATGTAGTCCTGGCTAGCTTAGAACTCACTACATAAACCAGGCTAGCCTCTTACTGAGAGATCATTTTGCCTCCTCCTCCTGAACGCTGGTATTACCACACCTGGCCGGTGTATGTTTTGAATTTCCGTGACTTATTGTGTATTGCCGTGGAGTGCAGAATGACTATGGAAATAAACTGGATCTATTCTACTGCTATTTTACCACCCGCCACTTAAAAATCAAACTTGAAAAGTAGATTGGTTAAAATGTGATCGTATCACTTCGCTTTAAAAAAGCAAGGTTTGCACCTTAGAGAAAGCACGCTGAGGACTTCCCTTACCCAGGCAATTCCTACAGAGCACTGACACGGCGCCTTTTGACATCCAAATCCAGCATTTTCAGAATGCACAGACACACTTTAAATCCCATTTCTACTCTTTCTCCTTTCATCTGAAGCATCTGACAGTAAGCAGGCCAGTCTCACATCCCACCCATCTGCCCCTCTGCATCTCCCCCAGGCTCCAAGATCAGGCTGGCAGCAGGGCCACAACTGGGCACAGTGCCCAGACTGGACAGGGCTGCTCTGTCCAGCGTTGGCTCATTCATTTCTCTCTCGGAACTCTTACCAGATTATCATTTGACAAAACCTGGTCACTGGATGTCACTGCTGTCCCTTCCAGATGGCAAAAGCCTGCTTTTTTCATGCAGATGCCCCCGCCCTTCTTCTTCTTACTCTGGTGACTAAGGACCTGTTCTGCCATGTTTTTATTATATTTACATTTAAAAAATTATTTTGTGTGGTGAGCGGGTGATGCGTGCATGCCATGGTGTGTGTGTGTGTGTGTGTGTGTGTGTGTGTGTAGGTCAAAGGATACTCGCAGCAGTCAGTTTTCCTCTTCCACCACATGGGACTCAGAAACTGAGTTCATATTATCAGACCTAGCAGCAGATACCTTTACGCACTAAGTCATCTCACCAACCCACCTCTTTGATACTGTTTTATTTTTTAGAGAGGTTCTCCCTATAGAGCTCAGGCTGCTCCAGGGCCTTCCTGCCTCCTGCAGGAACTATAGGCACACACTGTCCTTGGTGTTTCTTTGTGCAATGGCTTCTGTGCCTTTTGCCCCCTGTATGTTTAGGGGGAAAGACAAAAGTTTCAGGCGACTTAATAGAGATTATATTGTTAACTGCTTATAACTGGGGAAAGTGCTTAAGCCTGCCAAACATTCTGCAGAAACCAACATCTTTAGGATTTATTTTTGCATTTTAAATGTTCACGTTACCATCAGAAGCCTTATTGCTGATATCCAGAGCAGAGATGTACATATCACCACTGACTTAGTCTCTACATAACTTAGCCATATGCCTCATGCATGTGAGTCCAGGAACATGCACATCTGGATGACTCCAACGGAAACCACTGTCTGCACTGGGCAGACACCTAGCCAACACTGCCCACATGCATCAGCCCTTCTTCCCAGGGAAGGAACTGCTGAGGACACAAGGGTAGCAAGAATCTTGAGAAGATGAAGAAAATACTGATTCTTCTTGGTCCTCCTTATGCTTCTGAAACTCATATGGAAGAGGCCTTTGTACCCTCTACCCCCCACCATCTTGTCAGAGTCTTATATATCACAGTGTAAGCCAGATGTAGGGATCTTTCTGGACTGGGCTGACTGATAAATTAACTTATGAATTTACTTATGCTAAGCAGCTGTCTGTCCATGACTGTCAGCTTTATCATCCTTGTCTGTGTCCCCTTTCTTTTTCCCAGACATCCCATTTCATTGCGGGTGACAGTTCATTTCATTCTCAATGCCATTTTGTCTCCTTGCAATGTCTGAAAATTTTCAATGAACAGAATGCTCCCTGACCTTTCTGAGACCGACAAAGATATTTGTGTGCCCGGAGCAAGTTCAATAATACAACCCAGCTGGGCTTCCTGTCCAGACTCTTCCAAGCTATACTTCAGAGGCTCAATTATTAAAAGAGATCGTCAATCTGTCACACCAACACTCAAATCCCTGAACTGAATTCCAGCTTATTACAGACACATACTATGGTCAAGGACAGTCAGATACATGAAGGCTCTTGAGGGATGTGGGCAAAGTCATCTAGGACTCAGGCACCGACAGACAGTTTTCCGAATGTTCGTCAGTGACTTTGAGTGCTTGCCTGCTCCCAAGGTGAGCTCAGGAACACACATTCAGAATAGCAGAGCAGAGTTCTCTGCTAACAACAAGAGATACAGAGTCTTCGCTGAATGAACTCGGAAGCTCTCTACATATGTACTAGAGTTACACGCTCTCCCTGCCTCTTTAGCTCAGGTGAAACATCAATTTCTCCCAACAAATATTGATTGAAGTCTGACTAGGCACCAGCAAGTCAACTGCCAAAGAAGTCAGGCTGAAAAACGTTAAGGGTGGCCTTGTTTCTTCCAGCTAACGGGCTGGTTGAAGATCTAGAACAATCAATCAAAATAGATCCAAAGGGTTGAGCTCAACGGTAGAGCTCTTGCCTAGTACGTGTGGGGCTATGGGTTCGATTCCCAGCACTGAAAATGAAGAGTGGGAGACGGGAGGATAAGAGTACCATGGAACCACACAGAGGAACCCTGTATGTGATGTGAGGCTTCAGGTCACCAAGGAAGCAGACACCAAACTGAGATCAGATGGGTGAGGAAGGGTTAGTAGGGGATGAGGACCCAAATCCACTTGTGGGCTAAACCTTTGCCAAGTTATGGTATCAACCCCCACCCCATCCTAAGCTGTGGTGATGTATTCATATTTCACACTCTTCCAAACCTGAGACATGATTTCTAGCTCTTTGTCTTGGTTCCCACGGCTCAGGCTTGTCTGTGTCCCCTCCAGTCATTACCAATTGGCAATTCTAGAAAGGAGAAAGCCAAACTCTTTGGCCGACTGACAATTTGTTACCATCATACAATGATAATGATAAACATTGTTGCCATTTCTAAAGCACTGGCCTGCGATTCACTCGATTCCTGCAGCTTATGAAGCTTTCTTGTTCTCTTAGCAGATAACAGATACAGAAATGGAAACATACAGAAGTTATCAAATTTAACCTCATCACCTAAGTCACAAGTGGCCAATAAAGACTCAGTCTGAAACCTAAGAAGGACATTTGTAAAATGGTTTAGAATTTATGTATCTGACACATAGTAGTTAATATGTGGGTGTTGGTTAAAAAAGTAATCAAAAGTGTTACTGAAACAGACTGCCCATACAAAAACCAAGAGCCTTTCCTTCCCCCACAATGGCTCCGCTGTGTCCTGTGAAGTGGCAGAGATCTTTGGCTTCAGGGATGCTCTCCTCAGAGAAAGTAGAGCTCAAGGCCCATCTGGCTCCCTGCCTCCCACCCCATCCAGAGTGGCTCTACTTTGTACCAAGTGGCTCTCTAGCTGGAAGAGTCAGGGTGCAGGGGAGCAGCCCCTCCAGTGACTAGTGCGCTTATATTCCACAATACTCTCTAGGAATGATAGTGATGTGATGTGGGAAGTCTTTCTGTATATGGGTTGCTTTTATTGGTTGGTGAATAAAACCGTTTAGGCCAATGGCTTAGCAAAGTAAAGCCAAGCAGGAAATTTGAACAGAGATATATAGAGAGAGTAGGCAGCGTCAAAGAGACGCCATGTAGCTGCCGAAGGAGAAAGATTCCAGAACATTATTGTTAAGCCACAGCCTTGTAACAATATATAGATGAATAGAAATGAGTTAATTTAAGGTGTAAGAGCTAGTTAGGAATGTGCCTGAGCCATTGGCCAATCGGTGTTGTAATTAATATAGTTTCTGTGTAATTATTTGGGTCTGGGCGGCTGGGAAATGAAAGTGCAGTCTCTGTTCACAGTAAGGCTGCTGGGAAAGGCTAATGACGGGGCAGGTGAGGTAGATCAGCAGGAAAAGTACCTTGCACTATGCCCAGTGACCTATGTCTTAGTTAGATTCCTATGGCTGTGAAAACACCACGACCAAAGCAGGTTGGTGAGGAAAGGGTTTAATTGACTTATATTGAAGGAAACCAGGAAAGGAGTTCAGGCAGGAACCTGGAGGCAGGAACGGAAGCAGAGACCATGGAGGAGTGCAGCTTACAGGTTTGCCTTCTGAGGCTTGCTCAACCCAGGACTACCTGCCCAAGGTTGGTATCACTCACACTAGGCTGGCCCCTGATTTATCAGTCATTAAGAAAATGCCAAACAGACTTGTCTAAAGGTCAATCAGATGGAGGCATTCTTTCAAATGAGGTTTCCTCTTCCCAGCTATGTCTAGGTTTGTATCAAGTTGACAAAAAAAAACCAACCAGCATACTTGAGTTTGGTCCTTGGAACCCATCTGGTGGAGGCAGAGATCCTACTCCTGAAAGTTGTCTTAGAGTTTTTATTGCTGTGAAGAGACACCATGACCACAGCAACTCTTATAAGGAAAACGTTTAATGGGAACTGGTTTACTAACATCATGGTGAGACCGAATTACTGGAAAGCAAAGTTGAGTGAGGGGATCTGCCCTCCTCATGCTCTTTCCCACAGAGGTTGCCGCTTTGAAGGAAGCTTGCTGCTGCTCAAACAAGGAACAAGATGTGACATGAGCCATCTTGCCTTCCAGCGACTCCTTAAAAAGCCTGATATAAATTTCCAGCTCTACAAAACAATTCTCTTGACCTCAGAGCTCTTTTGGACTCCGTTATTTCCAACTTAATCCTTTCATCCCGCCCCACCCTGGATATATTTAAATGGCCTGAGCTCAAGCCTGGCTTTCCTTTCTCGTCTGTCTGTGTATCTTAGTGACGGTCACATGCTCACTTGGAACGGGTGTCCTCCCCCACCTCCCTTTATCGGTACTTCATGAAATCAAGGGTAGAGTGTAAGCAATTTACCTACAGTACACACAAGGCCAAGGTGAAGCCAGGAACTTTCTTCCTATGATCTACTCTTGGACATGTTAAAGGAAACATGTGCTCCACTTGTTCTGTGTGACACAGAAAATATAAAACGGAACCCTGCAGAAATCCTTCTGAAGCGCCCTGACCATCCCTGCCCACAGGGGCCTTTGCCTGGCTTTAGTACCCTGCACCCCACTTGGCCCCACCCAACCCTTTTCAGGGAAGCTTTCCCACTGTGGGAGCTCACAGTAAAGTCTGCTTACTTCATGCAAATGGACTCCACCTGCCACATGGGCTCCAAACCACTCACAAAGTGCAGTTTTTATCATATGGAGGGTTTACCCTACATTCCCAGTTAGACAGTAAAACAAGATGGACACATGTCTGACTTCTCTTTAAACTGCCCGACAGGGCACACCAGCAGAGATGGCCCTCTGAAAAGGTCTGTGTGTGAGTGGCAACCGTCTCTATCCTGGAGTGGCTACTAATACTGACAATGGGGTTGATCATGTTCTTTCTCGAGTATAGAAGGCATGCTATTCCTTGAGGGGACGTGACCCCATACCTGGGACCTGTCAGTTGTATTGTTTTATCTCAGAGGCTTCTGTGAATGACAACACCAGGGAGTGACACATGAGCAAAGTCCTTATTATGGAGACTCAGTCTGCTGCTAAATCCCAGACTCTCTGTTCAGCTTCCAGGGAGCACCAAGCCTCAGACAGTTCTTTTAATTGCATTTGGCAAAAGGAGTCCTCGTAAAAATATACTAGCAAGCTATTCAAAATAACATTATCAAAATAGCAGGCAAAGGAGAAAGGAAAAAGGAATGCCCCAAAGAAGGCTTAGCTCAAGCACCAGTGCGGAAAAGGAAGTCAATTCTGTTTTCTCCAAGCTTCTGTTAGCAACACTGGGGCCTTGAAAAACGGAGAGGTGGGAGGCGGAACGGTGGCTCAGGCCTGGCAGCTACGTTTATGTATTCACACGTTTGCACGTTCTGAGTAACTTTTACAAGTTTGTGAGCGGCCAGAATATGAGTATTTTTCTCCTCCCTTTATTATTTTTCTTTTTATTTATGTATCCATTTGTTGTGCTGGGGATGGAACTCGGTGCTCTGTGGACACTAGGCAAGCGTTCTTACCTCTGCCCTGATGTGGTAATGCCTTAATGGTGACTCCCTGGGCCTGGGCTGGAACTCTGTTCTGTCATGTTTGCCTGACACCCATGGGGTCTGTATTCAATCCGCAGCACTGATAGATAAAAAATAATTGAGTCTTCTCTGATTTTACCTTTCTTTTTTTTTTTTTTTTTTTTGGTTTTTTTGAGACAGGGTTTCTCTGTGGCTTTGGAGCCTGTCCTGGAACTAGCTCTGTAGACCAGGCTGGTCTCGAACTCACAGAGATCCACCTGTCTCTGCCTCCCGAGTGCTGGGATTAAAGGCATGCGCCACCATCGCCCAGCTGATTTTACCTTTCTATACATCTTTCTTTTGGGGAAAACCTGAAGCTTTCCCTGTATTCTCCACAAGGTAAGACAGGACTTCCTGCCTGCTCGTCTTGAGTTTAGCAGGTGAAATTTGAACACCCCTATTCCAAGTGTGTCTCCAGGTCTCCAGTTTTGAAGGTGCTTTTTTTCTTCTTATTTCATAGCAGAACAAAGCAAAAAAAAAAAAATCCCTATGCCTTTTAATGGTCTCAAAGTTAACCCTCTCAAAAAATTAAAGGCATTTCCAAAATAAATGCAGACAGCATCTAAAAGCTAACCTTACCTAATGACTCCAGGGCCTATGGAACTTGTCAAGGTTTCCAGAATTGCTCTTGAGAGCTTGGGACATCTGCAGTCCTCACAGGAGTGGGGCTGCCAAGTCTGGGGAAGCGTTAGCTCTTTGGTTTGCTTCATTAAGAACGCACCGTCTCCCTCAGGTCCTACAAAGCCCACCAGAAGCATTTAACTGGTTCTTGTGCCGAGAGACAGTCCTCTGGACAGTTAATTAGGAGTGGTACCTTTTCCAGGCTTGGAGAGTTTTGCACACTGCTCAGCGGAGTGTCTGCTACACTCCTTGCAGAAAGAAGAAATGCTGCGTAAGCTTAGGAAGGTTCCCACAGAAAATAATAATTAAAATATTGATCTGATAAGTAGGGATAGCACGTGGAATAAAGTTGTTGAAGAAGTTAGGCATCTTGTTAGTTAAATGAGATAAGGGTGGAGCAGGGTTACAGACCAATAGTCATTTCTAAGAAGATGACACGTCAGCCATGATCAGTAAATAATGACTGTCGCTAGGATACTATTAATGTATCTGTTTATCACTGCCAAGGGAAGTCCTCCTGGGGATGCTGTGAGGGACCAGCATTAATCCAAGACCAAGACCCGGCATGCACAGCTGCTCACCACAGGGGTGCTGGGCCACGGCAGCACCCACTCAGTCTCCGCAGTCTCTGGGCCTTCACACAGCATCCCTTTCCGTGACCGTCACTGCATGTGCACATACGTGTCTTCGCTCATGTATGAATGTTTGCAAAAACCCCTCGGCTGCTCCCTCAGGGTGAAAGGCCTAGCAAGAATTTATGCTCTGTCCGCTCTCCTGGAGAATGCGGAGAGGCTTATCCGTTTCACTTGCAATGCCTTCCTCCCACTACTTCCTCCTACAAGGGGAACGAATAGTTCTGTGTGTCAGGAGGTGTTGCTAAATTTCCTTTCCCGAGGGAAACAACAATGTCTGTCCCTCTTTCTAAGGTACCAGTGACAAAACAAGGCATGATTCTGACAAAATTCACTCTTGAGGACCAATGAGTCTATCGGGTTTAGTCACAAGCATAGGCAAAGGGTTATTTGCAGGAGTGTGGGGACCCTCAACCACAATAAAAGGCCACAGCTGCAGAGCTGCCTAGACGGAGCTTCTCCTAGCCTTTCCCTGGCCACATATGGTGAAGGCAGTTTCACACAGCATGTGGTAGGAGCAGCTGGATACTCAGGTGAGGGTCAGTTCCTTAACTGAGTGAAAAGCATGAAAAAGACCAGCTAGAACGATCCTTTCAATCCTTTCGCAATGGACCTCCTCAAGGTGGCAGTGGTGTGGCTTTCCTCAGAGACTCCTGTGTCTCTAACATTTTGCCTCTGTCCTGAGGCCCACGATTCTGCTTATGGTTAAAACTTTCAAAAACACAGATGGAAAACTTTTCTTCCTTCCTCTTCCCCCCATATGCAAAAAATGTCTCTTTACTGAGCTCTAACCCAGCCAATCACTCCCGGGGCAGGTCTCTTCTACCGCAAGCCACTCTTCCTCTGCAGGCTTCCTTTCCTTCCTCAGCTGATGGCAGGCTTCCTCCCTCCGAGCCTGACCTGCAGTGATCTCTTCCTTGCCCACTAAACTCCAATTTTTCCTGTGGGTCCAAATCTTAGGTTTTGGCATCAGACACCCGGCTGACTCACTCCTTCCCTAATCTCAAGACCGGGTTAAAGGCCCATATTGTGGTTTTGTAGACACAGACGCCACGCTCAGAGTGTCCCCTGTCATTATGGAATGCTGCCTGCTTCCTTCACTAACTTACCAATGCCAAGACGGAGGGATTTTGTTTTTTTTTCTGTTTTCATCATTCAGTGCCTAGCTAGCAACATGAACAGGCTAAACCCTTTATAATTATCGGGCACCCCCCCTCTTTATTACAATCGTTAGTCACCAGGTTTGAACTTACATTATTTGTGAGATTCCTTACCCCCACAACTGAGAGGAGGGGAAATCAATCTGTTCTTCTAAAGGGTCAATGTGATTTCTCCAACAATAATAATTTGGATCTGGAAAACAGTGGTCAAATCTGGAATAATAATAAAACATAACAACAACAACAACAACAAAACAACCCAATTGGATTGAAAGCTAAAATGCACAGCTCAAGTTCAAACAGACGTTATAAAAGGTTCCTCACCTGTATGGCGGGTCTGACTTGCATGATGTGCACACGGTTCAGGAATGAAGAATCAGGCTTTAAAAAACTTGTTTTACCTGCTCACAAGACCTCTCCTTCCATTAGTAGGAGTCAAGCTTAACCTTTGTACTTATGCAATCGCCTTTTGGCTCAGGCCATACTTTCTTCTGACAGCCATTCGGATTCTGTAGGATTTACACTTCTCCCAGTATTACCTCTAGGGGCTTATCCACATGGTAGACTCATGGATGGAATAATTTGGATCTGGAAAACAGTGGTCAAATCTGGAATAATAATAAAACATAACAACAACAACAAAACAACCCAATTGGATTGAAAGCTAAAATGCACAGCTCAAGTTCAAACAGACGTTATAAAAGATTCCTCACCTGTATGGCAGGTCTGACTTGCATGATGTGCACACGGTTTACAACACCCCGTAAAGCACTCTGGGGCCTGGAAGGTGGACTCCCAGATCCTCTTTGGGGAAGAAGGGTTTCTCGTTTGCTCCCATGGCAGCTCACAAATGGTTTCCTCGCAGGGCTGAGTCATCTCTTTTGCAATGAGGAACACAGGTGTCAGTCAACAGCCTCCCGCAGTGACAGCACCTTCACTGAGGAGTTTCAGGGCTTACCAAGAGGAAGTCAGGGAGTAGATGCCCTGCCCCTCCCCTTTTCTTCAGTTTAGGAGGACTGTCTGGACCTCCTCGTTTGGTTCTTACATCTCACAAACACAAGATCACACCAGGAGCCTGCCATGCACTCAGTATTCTCTGGGGAGATCAGAGGATTTTACAACTGCCCCAGCTTTCAAAAAGCTTCTGAGAGTTGACAACTAAGAACAAAATAAGTAAGCATGGGATGAAGAGGGGGATGTGGGATTTCCCTCTGTGTGCTGTGAACGTTTTATTACCATTGGTTAAAGAAGCTGCTTTGGGCCTATGGCAGAGCAGAATAAAGCCAGGCAGGAAATCCAAACAGAGATATAGAGAGAAAGTAGGCAGAGGGAAGGAGACGCCATGTAGCTGCCCAAGGAGACAGATGCCAGATCCTGACGGATAAGCCATAGCCTCGTGCCAATACATAGATGAAGAGAAATGGGTTAATTCAAGATCTCAGAGCTAACTAGAAAGACGCCTAAGCTATTGGCTGAACAGTGTTGTAATTAATATAGTTTCAGTGCGATTATTCGGGTCTGAGCAGTCTCCGCCTACAAAGTGGGGAATCCAATCCTTTGGTTCTTTCCAACACATCAAGCCAAGGAGGGGACTATCTGAACGTCAATCAGGTGACGGCATGAAGATGACCATGCCATTACCTAGCACGTTCTTCTCCAACCCATCACTAAGCCACGCTCCCTGCTTTACTTGGAAGGGACTCCAGGCTCTTCTTTTATCCACTGGTCACAGCCTCCCATTGACTTACCTGCTCTGTGCCATGTTTTCTTCAGGGAGCCCTCTGTGCAGCAGAGGCCTGAGTCCAGTTCTCCACTGCCCGTGAAACTGAAAGCTGATGTCCACTTCCCAACTCTGCCTCGTCTCAGGGAGCTGGAGCCCTACTGGTTCAGTGGAAGTGTTCCCCTCTCCACCCCACCCCCTTTCTGTTCCTTTTTTCTTTTCTTGTTTTTATTGTGCTATACGTTTTTCTCCACTCCCCTCCCTTCCCCCCCCCCATCACCTTCTATCCTCTCCCCTGACCCCCGTGCTCCCATGTAGATTAGATACGTTCTCTTTGTCATCTAGGTTCTCTGGGGTTGTGGGTCGCAGGCTGGTTTTTCTTTGCTTTATGTCTAAAAGCCACTTATGAGTGAGTACATATGATATTTGTCTTTCTGGGTCTGCATTCCTCTTAACCTGGAAAGTATTTGCCTGGACCACTTTACTTTGATTTCCCTTCTCTCTTTGCTTCCCCCTTCCAGCTAATCTGCCTCCTATATAGCGAAAAGGTTTGCAATAAGGACTCAGGCTCCATAGGGGCAGGCAGGAAACATGAAACCCATAGGCACTGATTACACACCCTCCTGTTTTAACCTGAACTAAACACTTCTGCTAAGTCGTTCAGAAACAGCACACAGTGAAGAATGTCCTAAATGTATCATGAGATTTATTCTTGGTTGCTAAGAAATAAAAAACAATGTTGAAACAGCAAGAGTTTATAAAGTAAGAACAATTAAGATAAAACATTTATTTTTAGACCAGACTAACTATAAGTAATTTTCTCTTGAGAGACAAATGGGATGTCAAGAACTCTTTTAGGTCCATGATTGAGCCAAATTAAAATTACATATCAAATCACAAAATGCTTTTTAATTTAAATAGTCCATGTTTAATAATAAAAGAAACCTCTAAAATATTAATACATTTTAAGACTCAACTATTACTAAATCTCAGAGCAGAGTAAATCAGCAATAGAAAAGAAAATGCTTTGTTAAATTATTTTCTTCTAACCCTGTAATTTCTAATTGTATAATTGGCAGATTAATAGTTTACAAAAAATCATTATGCTTTGTATTTTTATGAAATACTTTACAAGGGGAGCTAAATTAGGTATAATAAGTTAAATAAATATGCTACTTAAAACTGAACTGTAGAAAAACTGACATAATGTTAAAATCTCACACAGAAGCTATTTTTAGATGGTGGTTAGGTAATTTACTGCAGTATTTTAATGTAATATTTAGATAAAACTTTCTCTAACAACTTTAATAAAAATTTTAGAGAAGAAAAAATTGAAGGAAGACAATTAATATCACAACGTGCTGAAAATAAAATTCAGCAAAATTAGATTAAAAGCCGAGCTGTTGTAATTAAAAAAACAAAAACAGGCATCATAAATTTCTTTTTGGTAACTCTATGTGCATCTTCAATTGGCTTGAGAGTTAACCACATTCAAATATAAACATAAGTTTTATCAGTGTTTCCTTCATGTGTCTTCCCATTGAACAAGCACACACTATAATACCAGAAGGACCTGTATCTCCTGGTCCCAGAAGACAGGAAGCCCTGCAGAACTGGCTTTTCACCTGACTTAATTTGACAAGTAACTTGAAAGCAGCAGAGATACATTGTGCATTGTCTTGGTGCACAGGCAGGTTACAATAAAAACAAGTTATTTTTGTTTCTTAGACTACATAGATAAAGTAATATATTCTAGAACATGATCTGAACTTAAAAACAAAGAAAATGGAAACCAGCAATTTCATGCATGTGAGTCGGTCGGCTGAAGAGTTCTTTCACACAGACCTATGTCCCTGTGAAGTACAAAGCCTCTGAGCGCAGTTTACTCTCCCCAAACCTGCTCAGAGGAACTTTGCCATTTTACTTAGTCATTATTTGCCAGGGAGCCTTGCTATTCAGATCAAAGGCTGTCGCAATTAGAAAGGATTATTAGATTCTCTCTTTCCTTATTTAATTGATACTTTCCTTTTACATTCCTTATGTAATAAGATGCAGCAGGCAAAGTTCCTACTCCGCAGATGTATAATACACGACTATTTAGGTGACAAAGCATTAATAAAGTTTTCAAGGTCTGCTAAAGAATCGTGAAGTTCATCTTTCATATCTTGACTTCTAAGGAACTTTTTAAGGGTTCCTATAGCTTCGATTGCGTCGTTCTTGGATGGTAAGGGTAGGTCCGCTTCTAGAGCTCCGCTGTCCTCTTCCTCTTCATCAGAAGCATAAAAAACAGTTTCATCTTGTTTACTTTCTTTGGTACACTCCTCATCATCATTTGGGGTGGCTTCGCAGGTCTCCAGATCCTCGTCCAGGGCAGCATACTCCTCTATGGACAAACCTTCAGGAAGCTCCACCCCTGCCCCCAGAGCAGGGGCAGCCAGGTCTAGAGGGGCAGCTTCACTCTCTGCACTGTTGGTTTCCAGCGCTGGAGACCTGAATCCTGCCTCTTCATAGCTTTTCACAATGGTCTCTGGGGTTACAGCTCTCCAGCACAGATGCAACGTATCAACCGCGTCTAGTAGAGAAAATGTAAATTCTTTGCTACTTTCAACAGAACTTAAAAATTTCTTGATAAGACAGTGCCGATATTTGATTTTCAGGCTTTTAATAACACCTTGTTTCATAGCGACAAGCCCGGAAGACAGGCACGGTGGGAAGATTGCTAACTCAATGGACTTTAGGTTTTTCACCTCTGGATGTGCGGGACAAGAATCAACAAAAATCACCACTCTTCGTTGCTGGGCTTGAAATTTCTCGTCGAGCTGATGCATCCACTGTTCGAATATGGCTGCAGTCATCCACGCCGTTCTGTTCGCTTCATAATACACAGGCAGGGACTTTATGCCTTTGAAACAACGCGGAGTTCGGTTTTTCCCAATAACGAGCAAAGGAAGCTTCTCTGAGCCGTCCATGTTTGTTCCGACTGCCAGCGTTACCCTGTCTTTGCACAGCTTTCCAACTGAGCAAGTCTCTCCTTTATAAGCAAATGTGTTTGTAGGTAACATTCGATAAAGCAATCCGGTCTCTTTTACACTGAAAACATTCTTAGGATGATAATCATTTAAGTAATAAGGCAGCACGTTTTGGTACCAGACAGTGGCAGGGTCTGTAGATATACCAGTGGCTTCTACGGGCTGTGCTCGGAATACTAAGCCGTACCTGGACTTGAAACGATCCAACCAACCATTGCTGCACTTAAAGTCATTGTGTCCCAGCTTCTGAGCAAAATCATTAGCTTTTAGACGTAACATTGGCCCATTAACGGGAACATTGAGACACTGGGCAATCCGATACCATCTCATCAATGCCTCTTCCAGATCCGTATAAAACGCCGTTCTCAGTCTTTTTCTCTTTGGATCAAATCTCAGAGACTCAAAGGCTTCCAGAACTTTGTCTTTGTTTTTCATAATGGAAGACAAAGAATTTTTCTTTATTCCATATTCAGCTGCAATCTCGGCCTTTTTCTTGCCACTCTCCACTGCATTTATGATGTCAATCTTTTCCTCGATGGACAGACTCTTCTTTTTCTTCCCAGTTACTGGCTGAGTCACAGGATCCACAGGAGCCTCGGCCATCTCAGCCCCTCTCTGAGCTCCTGGTACAAGTTGCTGTGACCAGTTTTGGCTTTCAGTGCGATGTGGACCACGGCTTTCTATCTATCATTTCTTGTATTAAAGCTGGTAAGTATCAGTAGTCTAACTCTTTAGGAAACAGACAACTGGACGTATCTTTCAAAGTCTGAAGCAAAGTCTGTAAGCGATTAAAAGAGGCGCCTCCTTCCTAGGGTCTTGTGCGGTTCAATTTATAGTTCCTCGGAGTTCCAGAAGTCAAGCTAAAATAGGAATCTCATTATGTCAAACCTGCCCAGTCCTGCTAATGTATTTTTGGAGCTGCAATCCTTTAAGACGATCCATTTTATCCATGCATGCTTCATCCTTTTACTAGTTCTCCATAGAGAACAAAGGGCCTCAGAGAGAAGAAACAAACTTTCCAAAGTGTTCGTACAAAACATCACCTGTTAAGTCCACGTTTCTTCAAAGTTACAGGAGGGAAAGTGACATACTTATACTTCTTTCTTGAAAATGACAGGGGAAAGGTAGCATTTTAGCAATCTGCCAACGGGACATCAAGAGAATACAACGACACCCTGAATGACAGTGAATCGGACGGGAAGAAGTTTCTGAAAAGGCAGCAACCAAAGCTTTTAGGTGAACGCCAACCTCCTCAACGGTCCTCCATTAAAGCTCTCCAGCTCTGCTTTGTGGGTTTGGAGTCTCCCTGTGCTTTTTCGGCTTTGAAAATGTGCGCCTGCCAAAATTAAAGAACTAAAAACGATCCTGGATAGCTCCTCGGTGGCTATTTTCTACATGAGGTCACAGACTATAACCTCTGGCTCTTCTAAAAGCAAAACCAGACGGTAGTCATGAGCTCAATTTTTAATAGCACATGGGAGACAGACTTCTTCTGCTTGATTGAAATACTCAAATCAAGTGATTGATAATTCCATTAAAAAATTCTAAACCCCATTCTCACTAAAGCTAAAAATATCCAGTAATTTTATATCAATTTAGTACAGTACCTGACTACACATGGGTCAGTATTACTTGGGAATATGCATCATAATAAATACGTTATTAAGAGAATATAATGTAGAAAATCATCTCGACTAAAATAGGAAGTAGGATGACCATGGTTCTTACCCTCTCAGGCCCTCTACCGTCTGTCTATGGAAAAGTGACTTGCCATAGTACAAAGACATGAGCTTAGGTACAAGGTGAGGAATGACTGCCATTTAGTACTCAGTGGTTCTGAGTCACCTAACGTAAAAACTTCAGTAAAAGGGGAGCAACTGCAGAACTGACTTCGAAGAGTTGCTGCACACTCAGTAAAACCCAGTGAGAGCACAAGAGGCATTAGCATAACTTTTAACACACACGCACACACACACACAATATCAGGTTTCTGTAGAAGAACAGACCATTATGGATGCTGTGAACACCCGTAGCATCTTTGCATGACTGCTAGGGAAAGCCCCGCTTTTCTAAGTGAACAGGATTTGACCAAGCGACTTTGTTCCCTCAAGCCCTAGCACATTGTTCATTAATGTGGGGAATACTTGCATATTTTCTTAAAAATCTGTAGACTATCTTTCATGTAAATATTTTGCTCTTATTAGTTTGATATTAACATTTAGAAAACATCTCCCTCCCATTTTATTTTGTCAAAAAATAAGCAAGGGCTGCAGAAATGATAAGTTGAATTTTTTCTTTGTTCACCCTGACACAATAAAAAATAGATTGAAAATCTCTAATCTCCAAATTGTATTTTGTTATTTATTTATTTTTTTTGAGACAGGGTTTCTCTGTCCTGGAACTCACTCTATAGACCAGGCTGCTCTCAGACTCACAGAGATCCACCTGCCTCTGCCTTCTGAGTGCTGGGTTAAAGGAGTGTACCACCACCACCCAGTGGATTTATGGATTAAGGATGTTCAATATTCCAAATAAAAGGCTCACAATCTGAAATACTTGTGTGAAGCACTTCAGATAATAAACACTAATTCCGTACACATAATCATAGAGACAATGTCATCTTGATCAACATCTTTATTTAGGAAGAAATACAACTTTCTTCTTGCATCAACAGTATAATTTCCTTCAACAAAAAAAGTCAAATTTCCATAGCAATATACAACAAACTCCTAAAACAATCAAATATGAGATGTAAACCAGACAAATCAGACCTTTCCCCAAGAAAAGTATAAACATCAGTACTGCCCGGTTAATAAAGGCATGCTATCCAGCCTTCCACAGATATTGGCTGGTGCTGGCTATTCATGGAGTCGAGGCAGTAACTGATATTTACTGAAAATGCTGATGCTTTTAATAAGCTCAGTGTTCATATCCCCCTTGAACACATTAAGCTCAGCAATGCTGTCCTATGAGTTAGAGAATATTTCCTCAATGTCAACAGTTAGACTAAGTAATAGGCCTTTCCCTAAAGAATCCTATGAGTGATAAGAATAATATTAGTCTTCTTTAGATTTTTGGTTTTGCCTATGAGAAGTATAGCGTTGAGTGTTTTCCAGAGAACTATACATAAGGTGTTAGGAGGTACATAACTTGGTACAAAGCTTATGGAAGGCAAATTAGCAATACAAGAGGAAAAACTTTAAAATGTCTAAAATTTCTTGATCTAGAAAATCCGTATCTATAATTCTGTCTGGAATTGGAGTTACAGGTAGTTGTGAGCCACGTGGGTGCTAGGAGCTGAACCTTTACAAGTTCACAAGGTCCTCTCACAAGAGCAGTAAGCTCTCCAAACCAACGACGGGCTCTTCGCAGTCCAGCAACCATTCCTTATCTCTAGTCTGTGGGTCACACGTCCAGGGAACTCAACCAGGTCTTTAGGGGCTCACAGCAGACAGCAGGATGCCAGTCTCTTATTGAGAGGCTCTGAGAAGGAACAACCCCCAAGTCTCACTGAGGTCATTCACGGCTTAATTCCTTGCTGAAGCCCCAGCACTTGGTGGCTGCTGCCAGGGATCACTCTCTACACTCAGATGTCTGCCATATCCTTGTCACAACAGAGAACATCCCTCCTGTCCAGGGATCACTCTCTGCACTCAGAGATGTCTGCCATATCCTGGTCACAACAGAGAACATCCCTCCTGTCCAGGGATCACTCTCTACACTCAGAGATGTCTGCCATATCCTGGTCACAACAGAGAACATCCCTCCTGTCCAGGCTCTTGTATACTCTGACATTGACTTCCTCTCCTCATTGCTTTTAAAGGGTTTGTGTGGTCCCGTTGTTAGGTCACCCAGAGTAGCTCCCTTTTCAGTAACTCTGAGCCAACTAATTAGCTACCTTAACCACTCCTGTAAAAATCCCATTGCAGGTGATGATTATGGGAATGTTATTCCGTCATGTTTATAGGAAGGGAATAGTGGAAGGTGGAAGTCATTGGTGGTCAGCCTATATTCTCCATGGCACATAATATTCTTTGGGTTATATATTATATCAGAACTGGAAAAATCTAAAGATACTACAAAAAGGTTAGTTAAATAAATTAAGAAATATCTATATATTGAAATACTACTATACTATTGAACGATTTTTTTGGCTAACTCCAAATTTTCAGTTTCGGCCTCCTCTATCATTGAGATAAAGGTAGATGTTGGGCCAAAATTATTTCAGGGCCTGTACCTCGAGGCCTGTAGGGCAGAGAAAAGCCTGGCTTAGCTCAGGGCCTAGAGTCCGAGGCCTGTAGGACAAAGTAAAGCCTCCCATTGGCTGGAGGTGCCCTTACATCAAAAGGTGTTGTTTAACCTTTATAAGCAGCCGCTCACAGCAATAAACTGAGTTCCTGCTTTTACTAGATTCCCTATCATGTCTGATTGGGGCTGTGGAAAGGGCGGATAGCACACTCACCTTTCCCTGGGGGAATAAGGAGGCTTAAAGAAGCCTAGCAGGCATAAACCATCATCCCTGGCTGGAAGGATCATAATTAATGACATGAAGAAAATTCTATGACATAAGTTAAACAACAAAATATGAATCTACATGCCTGAAAATACTGAAAATTACATCAGTCCGGCCATCCACAGATTCTTAATAACAACTGTCGATTAAATGAAGGGAAATATGGATAAAAAGACACCAGCAGAAACGCTGTGTTCCTGCTAGAATAGAAAGTTCAGCCTCCCCACCCACATTTCCTCCCTTCTTTTTTTAAATTCTAATATTCTCTCCATACCAGACTGTGAAAGAGAACTGAGCACTGGGAGACATAACACTGGCAGTCTTCCCATTCAGAAAGTCTGGGAGCCATAAATGACTCTGGTCTTCTCAGCAGTTTACAGTTCTCCGTAGAGGCCCAGCCCCTTCCCACAGTGAAAGAGCCCCCACTTGTCTTTCACTACTAGACAGCAACAAAGCCCACTTAAATCTGCCCAGATCACAGCTCTCCACAGCAGCAGTGGCTGGTCTTCTGGAAGTTTCCTGGTGTGCAACACATTACATATGTCTACAACCCAAGTAGTGTTAACTCCCTGATGGTTACAAAAGAATAAATAAGACCAAAGTGCAGTCTGCCAAAAAGGATAAGGGAACCAATGAGATGGCTCAGCAGCGAAAGTACTTGCAGTACAAGCCTGATAACATAATTTAAGTTGGCTCTTTTTAGGGGAACGGGGTGGGGGGACTAAGGGTCAGTCGTATAAGGCTGGCCAACAGGGGTTCGAATTAAGGACTGCGCTAAAGAGGTGGCAAAAATGAACTCCTACAGGGAGGACAAATGGGTTTTTAGGGAAGCGAGAGCTGAGCTCAGTGCCAAGGATGAGCAGGAAAGGCATGAAGACATTTCTTTTTTTTTTTTAATTATTTATTTATTTATTATGTATACCATATTCTGTCTGTGTGTATGCGTGTATGCCTGCAGGCCAGAAGAGGGCACCAGACCTAATTATAGATGGTTGTAAGCCACCATGTGGCTGCTGGAAATTGAACTCAGGACCTTCGGAAGAGCAGGCAATGCTCTTAACCACTGAGCCATCTCTCCAGCCCCGGCATGAAGACATTTCTGCAGAGAAGATGAGACAGTGAAAACAGACATGTGCTGCCACTGCCCAGCGTAAGTGAGCACTCCTACTCCAGATATACAGAGTTCTGATTTGGTTGAAGAGATTCCCCGAGAGAAAGCAAGACTGGGGCCAGACCTCGGCAAGCCTTGCACACCAGGGTAGGGAGATCAAATGTATTCAGGACGCCACCAAGGCCAACCAGAGACTTTGAGTGCAAAAGTAACAGTCACACAGGAAGGTTCTCATTATCAATAACAACAAATGATATCATATCATACACGAATAAAAGGCTCCTGTGGGTAAAGCCTTCACACCACTAAGCTCATCTGGTACTTTATACATGACTGAGGGAAGCTGTGGACGTACCTATTAGAAAGAAGCTTCTAGAAAGTCTAACACCCTCACCTCTCACCCTGTCCACCTGGGAGCTTCTCAAGGTGTCCTGTCACCCAGCACCCTCTATTAAAGTACTTCTTTCCTGAAGGCCACACTGTGTGATCGCTGACCTACATCTCGCTCCACGGACAGAAAGCTATTGAAGAAGAGTGCTAGAATTTCTGACCTATTATCAGAATTCTCAGACAAGATCTGGATGTAGCAATTTCTTCTCTTGAGAAAATAGCATTGATAAGCATTATGCAACATTCAAGACCTAAGTCTGATAGACACTTATTTAACGCGAAATGGAATAACAGCATTAGCCCCTCATCTGTTCTCTTCTTCCTGATTACACAATCAAAGACAGGCAGCCTACGGAAGCACTCCACAAGCCCAGGGAATAGAGAGCATCTCACTTTGCAAAGGCGAATAAATCACCTCCACATTGTGATCGTGCACGACAGCAAATCTTTTCATCTTATCTCTCTGATCAGGTGAGAGGGAGGAGAATTGGCAGACAGAAGTCTTTGAGGCAAAAGGGGGAGAAAATTAGAAAAAAGGAGTGAAAGAAGACAGGAAGGAAAAGGGAGGGAGAGGAAAATAAAGCCTCCACTTCCGTAGACATAGATTTAAAAGCTTTTCAGTTGGTAAAAGGATTGAGCTCAGAAACACAAAAAGAAAGGGAAAAAAGGAGTGAATAAATTTCCCTAGATCCACAGGACACAAACATCTGCTTTCTCTGGCCCAAATGATGAACAGAAGTTTTTTTTTTTTTGTTTTGTTTTGGGTTCTTGCAATTTTCCATCATTAATTGAAGCAGACCCCAATATTTTCTTAGGATGGGCTCACGTTTGTGCTTCCCTTGGGGCAGCAGAAATCATGGAATGGTTAATTAACCCCATCATATTCCTGTTCACTACAATATTATGGATACGGACTAATCATGCAGAGTACCGGCACCTCACAGGATTGATGATTATGTAGAATAACCAACGAATAATATCTTTATTAAGGAGAAATGAGCATTAGTTCCAAGTCAGTCAGATTCAACATAAGAACTATCGGTAGTTCCCAAAGATACTATACCACTAAAGTAGAAATAACCAATACAAGTGCCAAGTATCCCCAAACTCAGAGACACCCTCAGAGATCCTGAGGGAAACACCCAGTTCTACTAAGTACTAACTGTCCACACCATTCATCCACATCTGGGCATTCGGAGACAGGATTTTCAAGTCACCCTTCAGTAGCCCTGGAGATGGATAACATTTGCACTTAGCTGAAAGTCCTATCGAGTTCCTATGCAATGAAAGCAGGAGTTAGCTAGATTGGGGGCCCTTCCTAAAAAGGGGGAAGACTAATGGGTTCCAACTCAGGAGGATGGCTTTGAGTAGGAAAATTCACAGTACATTGCAGAATAGCTACTAGGGTTTAAGTAATTGGGTATCTAAAAATTCTCGCTCTTTACGTTTGGGAATGTCATCACTGTTTTTGTAAGGGTAGATGTGCTAAAAATCTAAGACAACACCGTTAATTAGGGTCGAAAAGTATGCGGTTATTATGTAAATATTTATAGTGTCACTTTTAACGAGCCTGGGGGGAAGACACCGTGGGGGGGGGGGAGAGGGAGAGAGAGAGAGAGAGAGAGAGAGAGAGAGAGAGAGAGAGAGAGAGACTGAGACTGAAACTCCTTGGAAGCGTGCTCTGCCATATTTCTGTCTACCACCTCTGAATGTCACCTTCTTTCCAGTTGGTCCTGGGGAGGGAGGACTCTTGCAGCTACCCCCAAAGACAGGAGGGAAAAGACCAAGAAGCGCTCTGGGAGAAGGGACAGTTGAGCGGTTTCTGCGGACAGGACGGAGGCGATCTACTTAAGAGGTGGTGCGGATAAGAGGAAAAAAAAGCAGAACTGGGTGGCCGGTAGAAGAGGAGCAGCAAAGAAAAGAACTAGGGGCCCACTGTCAGAGAGCGAGCCGGGCGGGAGAGCACAGAAACAGAGCTGCCATCGCGCGCTCACGGATGCGGGTCTTTCTGCAGGGACCGTCAGGAATGCGGTGGTCGCTGGGGAAAGCGAAGGGTCAGGCTCCCGTGCAGTCCCCGGCCGGCTGCTCCTCTCCGCTCCTCCCTGCTTCGGTCCTCTGCGGTGTCTGACAAAGCTTCTGCTCCTCGGTAGCGGCGTGGCGGTGAGATACGTCCACCTCCACCGTCCGGGCACCGGGTGTGGGTGTGGGAAGAGGCTAGGAGACTCCTGATCGAAGCGCTGCCATCTCCTGCACTCGAACCAGCCTCTGCATTCGACCCCGCCGGCCGGTTACCCCGGCAACGGCCGGCTCGGATTCCCGGATGTAGTCACCCAGGCCGCAGCCCGGGGCGGAGCCGGGAGGACCCAGCCCCTGGAGAGACGCGCGCGCACCATCGAGACGTGGCGGCGCCCAGCTCGGCTTCTGGAGAGAGCGAGAGCAGAGAGGTGATCCCGGGCCCGAGACCCCGCACTTCCGGTCTTCTCACTTCCGGCTCCGAGGCTGCGGTGCAGGCGCCGGAGGCCGGAGTGAGAGGTCGCGGGTGCAAGAGTCCTCGGCGGGCGGTCGCCCGGAGCCTTTGACAGCTGCAGCCGAGGTGCGTGGGGGAAGGGACGGAGGACCAGCTCCGGGTCGTGCTTCCGCTCACGTCTGCCCCGGGCCGACCGGATTCCCGAGGGCTGCAACCGGGAGAGCCCGCGACCGAGCGCTGCCGGCTTCCCGGCTGCTGACAGGCAGGTGAGGGCGGAGCCGCGGCGGGAAGGATGGGGTTGAGGTGGCGTCGCCTCCGGCTGCTCGCTGCAAACTCGCTCCGGGGCACTTCCACCCCCTGGGAGCCGTCGTGTCCGCTCCTGGGTCCCTCGTGTCCCCCTGACTGTGCCCTGGGTGAAGGGGGCAGCACCGGCCCCTGGGGCGGCACCCGCTGCGCTCTGCAGGCTGTGCGTGGGAGGAGGTGGCAGAGTGGACTCTGTCCGAGTGGGCCGCCTTGCTGTCCCCTCTTCCCCGCGTCCCCCACTTGCTCTCTCCCGCTGAGGGAGGAAGGGAGGTAGCCACAGCCCCTCGGAGAGGTCGCCTGACCCGGGTGCTGACAGGCGTCCTGCCTGAAATGTTCCAAGTCCGAGTGCTGGCCAGGGCGCCCCAGGAATGCCGGAGTTTGGAGAAGGAAATTGTGGCCCTGCCTTCTGGTGCGTTCCTCATTGCCAAGTTACTACTCTTTACGTGTCTAGGAGAGGAAGCTTTTTTTTTTTAAGTGTTTAGATTCTAGACTTTCTTCCTTTTTATTGCTTCCTTGGCTTTGTTCTTATCTTCCTCATGAGTCCTCGGATCTTAAGAAGTTTGTACTTTACACTTCCTGCAGATCCTTTAAGCCACCCTCTCAGGATCTTGTTCGTCACTCCTTTATTTTTTCCTGAACTATACTTACTTGGTTCTTATCTGATCAGAAAAAAAAAATAAGGAATGAAAGAATTTCAGGGCATTTTATCAACACGTTGCTTTCACAATTGCGAGGGTGTGTTCGTTCACATTTGCCATTTGTGAACTTGACTTGGTTGACAAAGGAAGGTGCACCCGAGTGATGACGTTGGGTAGTTCTCCGGAGGCTGCAGGAATTGGCCATTTCGTGGTTGCTCTTTTACAGCAAGTACTGCGACTATTGCACTTGCACTTTTCTTCTGGCTGTTCTCCTTTTACCTTTCGTTTTTCTTGTTCAACAAGATCAACTCTGTCTCCTAACTACCAAGTCTAACACGTAGTATGTAGGAGAACGGCGTATTTCCACTCGTATTTTCTGAGTGAAAGGCTCTGCCTGAGCTATTTTGTTTCCATGTTGATAAAATGTTACTTTTTCTTGCATGATCCTTGCCTTCATCCTGGATTGGGGCCTCCAGGTACCAGTGATGGTCTGTCCTCACCCCAGAAATTATGTACAAAGTTTGTGTGTGTGTGTTCTGGGCAAATGCATTCTTTTCTCAAATTCTTAAAAGACATTTATATCCCGCAAGATTTAAAAGCACTGGTTTAGTGTCTCGTTAAATCTAATGGAACCAGTTATTCGTGGACCTGTTTTCCCAAATTGCAAATGGCTTTTTGGCGGGGGGTGGGCGGGTTAAGCAGAGTAGAGTGCAGAGATTACAGCCTTGAACTGAAATCTCACTATGTCAAAACTGCCGTGTTTCTAAATTTCTTCCCGGACCTATAGAAGGAAGCAGGTTGGTTCCTGATTTGTGGTTTTGAGGTTTCTATTTGGGGATAACTGGCTATGCCCATTGCTTTGCTAATATAGAGAATTTATAAACTGATGTGTCCACCACTAAGTGTCACCAGCCCTCTGAGTGCGACTCAGAATACAGCGTTGGAATGATAGCTTCCGTCGCCTGTTTTAGCTGGAGATGTCTGTCTTGGGCATGGGCCTCCTGTAGGAAGATGGGGTGCATATTTACTTACTGACTTGATTGTGAAGTGTTTGGAAGTTGAAGTTGTGAAGCTCACTTCACACAGTGCTACCTGCACAGCTCATCATGATTAGTCTAAGGGAAGAAGCAATTTCTTCACTTCAAACAATAACATGATTTTCCCTCAGTGTAGTGGCCTCACTTGGTGGAGCAATCAATGCTAAGCTAGTTGCTTGTCGGCTAAGGGTAGGTTTAGTAGATACATCCTGCCTCGCACCACAGTGGGAGGTACATTTATTTGCTTATGATGTACGTGATGCCTGGTGCTGTCAGGATCATCGCGCCCCCTCACCATTTATAGATCAGGGGTTCTCAACCTGTGGGTCACGACCCCTTCACAGGGGTCACCTAAGGCCATTGGAAAACACGGATATTTGCATTATGATTCATAACAGCAAAGTTACAGTTATGAGGCAGCAGTGAACGTAATTTTGTCGCCACAACACGAGAACCGTGAAAGGGTCGCAGTTTTGGGAAGGCTGAGAACCTGTGTTGTAGATGAAGATTGTGAGACTAAGTGACCCACAGAGCGAAGAGCGTTTGCTTAGAATGATTCTGGTGGAGCCAGGGTTTGCTCTTAGGTGTATGACTGTAGATAGTTCCTAGGATATTCCCACTATAAAAATTTTGGAATGAATTGGAGAGATACCTTATTGGATTATGTATTAGACATCCTCTATTCCTCTTTAGTGGCTGAACACCTTGTCGGATGTCACACTGAAGCATAGGCCTGTAGATTGGTAACTGATGGGGTATTTTGTGGCGATGGATGCAAGTTTGCTGGATTGTATGTATTATAACCTGTAAGAATGGCATAGTGAGTTTGGGACCATTCATTTCAGAATGATCATTTGGGATAGAGGAAGGCTGAAATTCATGTAGCCTTGGGTGGACACAGAACACAGTTCCTCAGGGGCTGTGGAATGGGATGAGCTTGGGTGGGTGGTGACTGGAATCAGGTTGTAGCACTGCCACTTTGGGGGCGTCTAAAAAAGGGGGGCTACCTGCTGAGCCATCTCTCCAGCCCTATACTGTTTAGTCTTGAAATGAAATTTCCAAGCAGTGGAATGAAAATTTCTCCTACCCCCAGTATCTCAGCCCCACCCCCAGGTCTCAGGTCCACTCCCAGCTAATTCAATATGTAGCTGAGGATCAAATGAAATAACACAAGGCAGCTTCGAGCCTCTCCACTCTAACACCACAGCCTCTACCCTTGTGGCTATTTGGATTGTTTGACATTAGATAAAATTCAGTGGCCACTGTGCTGGTGCCTACCCTGTAGGACAGTGCAGATTTAGAGCATTTTTTTTTTTTTTATTTTCCAGCCTGGCTAAAACTTGGAAGTGCTGTAATTTGTTACATAATTGGTATATTATGAACCAAAATAGGAAGGTTTTCTGTCTCTCCGTGGTACTTAGCAGTTTTTGTTTTAGCTGACAAAACAGCCGTTTCCTCTCTTGGCTTTTTAACTGCATCCAGATGGTCAAAGTCTACGTCTAATGATCTTGCACATTGGGATTACTATGCTGTTAGCTCCTTTTCTAGGATTACGCTGTCAGCTCTCGTAAGGGCGTGTGCGCTTTCTGTCTCCTTTGGGCTGTAGATCGGGACATTGCGCTCTCTGGGTGATGCCCTTCCTGGAGACTTAAAGATGTCTCAAATCTGTTAGATCCAAAACTAAGTTTCTCTTCTTTCCTCTCCTACCCCCAAAACATTGCTTCTCTTTTCTTCGTTTCTGTTTTCAGTGAGTGATGACCTTTCCATCCATATGAAATCTTGACAGTGTGTAGCGGCCCCACATCTTCTTGATAAGGACGAACGTGCCAACAAGTACTAACACTGGCAGTGGCCCTTGAATGTTTCCCTACCACCATGGACTACTTCAGCTTGCACACTGTCCCTTTGCCTGAAACCTGTCTACAGCCTTCATCTTTGTCCGTTTTGGGCTTATTTTTAATCCCTTATCCACACTGAAAGCGTGGTTTATTATGAATATACCGATTGTCACCCTCGCCCTTTCCCCAGCTCTTTTATGACCTTGCGTTGCTTTTAGAGTAAAAAGAGAATTCCTTAACAGTGACAGTTCTTCAGCCTTATCTTGAATCATAGTCTGACAAATTCTGGTCTACCAAGCTGGCCTCCTTTGGTTCTTAAAAAAAACCCTTTAGGTCACTTTATTTATTTTTATTTGTGTGCGTGTGTGCGTGTGCGTGTGTGCCTGTTTGTATGTGTGCCACAGCTGGGTCTCCTGCAGGAGTAGAAAGTGCTCTGAGCCAGTAAGCCATCTTTCTAGCTCCCGATTTATTAGTAATTCATTGTTGTGTTTATGTGTATGTTATGTAGGTGCATGTGGACCCAAAGTTAAATTACTCCTAAGTTGTCACTGTTTAAGATTTCAGTTTATGGTTTTTTTTTCAGATTTTGAATTGGAGTTGTTATACATTTTGTAATTAAAATGATAATACTTAAATTGTAAACTAAATTGCTGGTTTCTTAAATACACATAAATGAAATACTAATAGTTTATAAAATAGTGTAATGTTTTTAGATTGTTTGTAATAAGCTTTCCCTGGGTATTGAATTAGTGTGACACACTTACTCACCTTGTGTCAGTTTTTCCTGGTGTCTTTTTTCTGTTCAGGATCCCATCCGGCCATCGGGTGTTCCTGGCACAGAGAGTTTCTCAGGCTCCCTCGCTTTCAATGAGCTGATAGTTTTTTAGATTGCTGTTTCATGGTAACCTGTGGGGATTTATCTGGTGTTTTTCTCGTGGTTAGCATGGGGAGGACCACAGTGTGACAGCGCCATTCCTGATTGTCACTGTGACTGCACCTGCTGCTCCTGATTGTCACTGTGAGGGCGCCTCTGCTGCTCCTGATTGTCACTGTGAGGGTGCCTCTGCTGCTCCTGATTGTCACTGTGACTGCGCCTGCTGCTCCTGATTGTCACTGTGACTGCGCTGTTGCTGCTCTGATTGTCACTGTGAGGGCGCCTCTGCTGCTCCTGATTGTCACTGTGACTGACTGAGCTGTTGCTGCTCTGATTGTCACTGTGAGGGCGCCTCTGCTGCTCCTGATTGTCACTGTGACTGCGCTGTTGTTGCTCCTGATTGTCACTGTGAGGGCGCCTCTGCTGCTCCTGATTGTCACTGTGACTGCGCCTGCTGCTCCTGATTGTCACTGTGAGGGCGCCTCTGCTGCTCCTGATTGTCACTGTGAGGGCGCCTCTGCTGCTCCTGATTGTCACTGTGAGGGCGCCTCTGCTGCTCCTGATTGTCACTGTGAGGGTGCCTCTGCTGCTCCTGATTGTCACTGTGACTGCGCCTGCTGCTCCTGATTGTCACTGTGACTGACTGAGCTGTTGCTGCTCTGATTGTCACTGTGAGGGCGCCTCTGCTGCTCCTGATTGTCACTGTGAGGGCGCCTCTGCTGCTCTCCTTCATGGCGGTCTCACCTTGTCAGATTTGCTCACTGTGGACTCGCTCTTTCTAAGCCCTTCCCTTTGAACAGGGCCTTTTACAGAAGGAGAGCTTTCTGTGCTGCAAAGACAGAATGGGGAATTATTCTTTATTTCCTGGGGGGGGGTCTTCATTAAAACTTTGGAAACAGTCTGTAAAGGGGTATTTCTCTTCTAATTTACTGCTTTATTTAATCATTTATATTAAATTTATTTTTTGTTATTTAAAATTGTGTGTGTGTGTGGGTTTGTTCACACGAGTGCAGCACAGTGGCCTGGAGCTGGAGTTACAGGGGTTGTGAGCGCCCTGTCGTAGGTGTTGGGGACCAGTCTCCAGTATCTGTGAGGAAGCAGTACACTCTCAACAGCAGAGCTTTCTGCAGACCCTGTGTTTACCTGACATATGGTGCACGGTTTGCAGTTTGGGTCATAATTCAGCAGTGCTTTTTCTCTTTTGGCTTTCAAGACAGGGTTTCTCACTGTAGCACTGACTGTCTTGAAACTCACTCTGTAGCCCAGGCTGGTCTCGAACTCAGAGATCGACCTCCCTCTCTGCCTCCTGAGTGTTGGGTGTGCACTATCACTGCCCAGAGAGTACCAGCAGTGCTTTTTATTGCAGTAGTTATTCCAGCCCTTTTCGTTGATTTCTTGAAATACTCTTGTGATTATGAAGATTGTGTCGTTTCCTCCCCCCCCCACAGTATTTTTTGTGGTTGTTCATTTGGTTTTAATTTTTGTTCTATAAGATGCTCCCGCTCATCTAGCGTATTACCTTTCTTGGTCCTGGAACTGTACAGTCTCCTGGGAGCCTCCCTTTTTATTAGAAATTAGAAATGCTATTAGAAACCAGTATCCGGGCTGTGTGTGAGCGCCATTGCTTCTGGGGGTCTCTCAGGAGATAGAGCAAGGGAATATATATGTGTGTGCTAACTTGTATACGCACCAGAATGTATGTAAACATTTTATATGTGATGATTGGTATCTGTCTATATTAGACTGTGCTTACCATGAATGTTTTTCTACTGAAAAAACTTTACCTGTGCATTTTGAGATGATTTATGTGACACGGTTCGGGAGAACTTAGTAACTTTCCATTTATCGATTACTAAGGGAGAAAAGTACCAAGTACCAAGGAAGTCATTGGATCTTGTCATGAAATAAGTCACAGCAAATAGCAGACACTGAGTATTGCTGGTTCTTGGTTGGTTTCCCTGCCAACTGCTGGCTGTGCAGAAAGAGCTCCCATTAAGCAACAATGTAGCATTGATTTACAGCTAGTTTCCTTTTCAGAGAATAATGCAGATTTGAGAACCCTATCACTTTAGGTTGTTTCTCTGTCACACATGGGGAAAAGAAAAAGGCTTTTTCAAATAGTTGATTTTTATTACCTGTTTTAACAATTGGTTATGGTGGTAGGGCTGACTATTGTTCACTATCTGTAAGGTTAACTTATCAGTTGTTTCTCTTTATGACATATAATTCAGAATTAACTAATTGGTAAAAGCTTCTACTTCTGAAGTTTTAGATTGATGCATTTATCTTAATAAGCAACCTGAACTGAATTTATTAGTGTCCGAAAGGACTTGTAGATACTGCCCTTATCTACCAAGATAAGCAGCTCTCAAACGGTTAGCTTGCTGTAACTGTGCCTTCAGCTTGGCCATACTGTTTCAGTCCTCCTGTGCTATAAGGCATTCTAGTTTGAAAACTCAAATTAAAATGTCTGTTCAACAGCCATCGTCTCACAGATCCTTAGTATTAAACCCTAGCCTCGGGCATCCTAGAGACTGTGACTCCTGGGCTTTTGCTGTTTCCATGTTATCCACGGGGTCTTCTGTTTCTTGGTTGTGGAGAATCTGGCAGGTCCAGTACCTACTGCTCTATTTTCCCTGGGTTCCAACAAGGCCGATTGTTTTTACGACTTGTAGGACACAGAATTCCCCTCACTAAATTCCTCCCACCTTAAATTTTTATATGAATATGTTACTTTCTTCAGTTTATAGAAATCAAGTGATTTTTGTAGTAAAAGCTAGGGAATCTCACCTAGCTGTAATTGACTTATAAACTTCATTGACACTGCATGCATTTTCATAAATGCTAATTAGTAATTTATTTTGTAAGGGTTTGTTCCTTACACTCATTAGCTAATGAATACCTCTGACTGGTTGTGGAGGATGAACCTGAGAAATAATAAAACATTTTGCCCTATAGCTTAACTGACCTATGAGGGCATGAACATTAGTGGTAATCTTAGAGTGGTAATTTATCATTCTGTTTTAAAGACAGTGTTAAAAATAGCTGAATTTGCATAAAAATCAGAAAAGGTGTATTTTTTTGTAGAGAGTGGGTAGGCATTTGCTCATGGCCTAGCTAGTTTAAAGTACAGAGTCTACCACTTGAGCTATTCCACTAGCAGAAAATGTATGTCTTAACTTTCACTAGCCTAGGGTGCTGAGGCTTGAGTTGATTATCCTGCATGCTCGTATTACAGGTGTGCGCCATAAACACACACGCGCGCGCGCACACACACACACACACACACACACACACACACCCTGGTTATTTATAGCCTTCATTAAAATTATTTTTCAAGGATATGTGAACATTATTATAGTTCTAAGAGTCAGAGTTAGTTTTAAGAAGTGTCAGTACTTCATCCTGCTGGCTCCCAGCTCCCCAGTTCCCTTCTTTCCCTTTTCTGTTCTGTTCCTCACCTGTCCCTGTAGATAAACTGTCTCCTTTGTTTCAGAGTTTTGCTGCTTGTGTGTTCTGTATTCCCCTTTATTTTTAGATGAAGGTAGAAAACTGTAGCTTGTCAGACTTTGTTTTGTTTTCAATGGTCAGTTACATAGTTTCAGATATGTGTGACCTGTGGCTTGTGTACCAAATGCTGCCATGGATAGCTATAGATGTGGCTAACACGAGACTGTAAACTTAGAACATCATGGTTTTCTTTTTTTTCTTTTTAAACTTAACTACAGGGTTTTGAGTATTACCCTTGTGAATGGTAACAGCGCAGTGGACTTGGCCTGGTTTAGATTATATAGTTTTAATTGCTTTTGTGTGTCTAGGCGTAGGTAGTTTTCAGTGTGTTATGGTTGCAGAGAATGCTGCAGTGTGTATGCATTATTCTATCAGTGGTTGTCATCTTTCTGTCCAAGAAGAGGGGATGTCTGCACATGCCCAGTTTTTTCTCATATAGGTTTTATATGTTACTTTTTTGTTTATATGTGTGTGTGTGTGTGTGTGTGTGTGTGTGTGATTTTTCCCCCCCTCTTCATTTGGTCCAATGATTAGTGTTCTATATGCAGGCTATTGAGTCGAATGTTTGTATTCTTCTACTTCAATGAATTCTTTTCTTTTTGAATTAATGTTATCATTGATTCTTTGTTGTCTCCTGATAGTCCTGTTGTTTGCAAATAGAGATAAAGCTTTTTATTATTACTCTGTTATCTCTCTCTCTCTCTCTCTCTCTCTCTCTGTTTTTGTTTGTTTGCTTGCTTTTGTTTTTGTTTTTTCAAGACAGGGTTTCTTTGTAGCTTTGGTGCCTGTCCTGGAACTAGCTCTTGTAGACCAGGTTGGCCTCGAACTCAGAAAGATCCACCTGTTTCTGCCTCCTGAGGGCTGGGATTAAAGGTGTGCACCACCACCACCCAGCAATTGTGATTTCTCTTAACTGGCCGGATTGGCCAATGCTTCTGGTACAATGTTGAATAATAATGAAGATGGTGGAAATTTTTGCCTTATTCCCAATCTTAGCGCAAATGCCTGTTGTTTCTTTATTAAATAAGATATAGAACACACCTTATGCTGAGAGACAATCAATTATAATTCTATTTGAGTATTTAATTTCGAGTGGGTGTTTCAGTTTATCAGATATATTCCATCTCAGTGTATATGGAGAAACTATACATTTACCCTGCTTATCTGCTGAGCTATGTCACCAGCCCTGTAACCACCCTGTATGAGGGAAGCGAGGGTCACAGGGGGAAGAGCTGTCTGTGAGGTATGGGAAGGGGAGGAGCCGGGCCTGGTTGTGCCCGAGTACTGCAGCAGGTCCTCCTTCAGTTTCACTTGGCATGTTGACTTGCTCAGTACTTTGGAGCTATACTGAATTGATGTGTGCAATGCAAGTATTCATCTTTTTAATAAGTTGTATTGTACTAATAGTGGAGGAAATCTCAGAAAGCATTTAAATTATGAGCTTATTAGAATTGCTTTGTCTTTGTACGGGCAAACAAAAATCTGAATAATTTCATTTGACACAAAAGGCATTTGTGCTTTTGGTATTGGAACAAAATATGGCCTGTCTTGAGATGTATAATTAGTGCACTCAGCACTGCGACCGTCCTGTCTGAAGCCAGAGCTACAACAATTGGGCTGGGATATTTGCATTTTCTCTCTTCACTCTCTTTGCGTGTTTTACTCACTTCTTCTTTTTATCTAGAATTGACTGAAATCGAGAATTTAATCCTACAAAACCAGTAGGAAATTAACTACTGGAAAGCAGAAAAAAATATGCACTTGGGTACTTCCTATTGCATTTTCAGAGAACTTCATAAAAATATGGTACATTTAAGAAACATCTGGGGAAACTTTAAGCTTATTAAACCTTTACTTTTGCTTGCTCATTGGCAAATTGGGTTAAAATTAAATTCAATTAAATTGTTAAATAAATTAAACTACTGTTAAACAGTGATGAATGCCTTATATAATTGGAAAGACTGTAGATCTTTTCTATAAAGATTCTATTTTTTTTCTAAGCACTTTTTAGAAATTACGTTTTCCTGTGCTAATATCTGTTTCTTTTGCCTTATTAAGGTGATCTTTCGGCTTTGGATGAACTTTGTTAATTACACTTCTTGTCCCTATGACAGTCAATCAACCATAGGTGCCCAGTTGTCAAATGGAAAGTCATTTGTTACATCACGGTCTGTCTTCAGGATTTATAAAATATAATAAGCTAGGAATATATCCCATGAACATTTTAACCCTTGGTGTTGGCAGCTATGGAAAGAATCAGACAGACTAGAGCTTAAGTTGGTAATGAGGAGCCTTCCTCTGCACCCCTGGGTGAAGATGAAGAGTCAGGGGAGACTGTTGTCTGAGAAGCAGCTGGAGAAGGGAGCAGGGCACACTAGCTGGGTCGTTTCCTAGAGCCGTGGTGTTTCTGCTGTGCCTGGAGCGCGTGCTGAAGAACTGACGTGGGGCGTCCCCTCTAAGGCAGCTGCAGTGACTGCCTTATAAGAAAGAATGATCTGATGCTGACCTTGTCCTTCTGGTCTGAGGACTTCACACACCAGGCTGTCTACAGAACTCCCCAACCTTGCATTGTTGATATGTTTGGTTAGATAATTTTAAAACATCATTTAATTTCAGTCATCCTTGAAGAAGTAGTGTGCTGTGAGGTTAAAGAATGCCAGGCTTGAATCCCAGTTCATCAATTTCTATAAAACTGACCTCAGCAGATTTCCTAAAAGCAGGAACAATGGTCCCAAGGCCAGACGTTAGCTACACGGCTATACGTGTTGATATACATGAAGCAGAGAGAACTCGGACATCTGGTCAGTGCTCACTGTCCTTCCTCTCACAGGGCTTCATTTGCAGGAGGATGTGCATTGTCCAGTTTAGTTCCTTAACCTTTGTAGACCTTGATGTCCTCACCTGTGAAGCTTCCACAGTGGCTGCTGCGTATTAGACTAAGGAACCCTAAGTTACGAAACTGGCTTCTTAGCATTCTGATACCTGGAGCGCTGGTAAACCATTTCGGTTACCACAGAAACATTCATAAAGGTACTGGAAGACCTGTTTCCGCTCTTCTGCTGCTGAGTCTAAAACCAGCCCCAGCCCAGTTACTCGGAGAAAGGGCCTTCCTGAAGCTTTCTTTTCTTGAAGGATTAGAGCTTTGAGAGGGCATTGCAGCAGGCCAGCCACACAAACAAATGAACAAATGAGACATCCATAACCTTTGGCTGAAGTCTGGCTTGGCAAACCAGTTATGCCTCCATTGCTGTTTCAGAGATCTAAGATGGTAGTCGGCATCTCTTCCGCTGTGACTGGGTGCATCGCCATTATTTAGGTATTTCCAAGTTAGGATGCTCACTTAGAGACATTCCTCGGGATTCTCAGACTCTGGATGAAGAGGGTATTTGTAAATGGCATTTAGATTGCTGCAACCATTTTCATAGTGGTAGAGAACTGTTCTTTTCTTTTTGTTTTGGTAAAACATTTTGCAAGATGTCAAACTTTTTTGCTTCTTTTTTTGACTTTTATAAGTCACTCCCTTATAGGTGGGCACAGTGATCTGAGAGATACCACATACCCTGCCAGATTGTTGCTGTGGGTGGATTATGGACTTCCAAGAAATACAATTCCTCTACTTTTAAGAAACGGTGAAACAGAAGCCAGGCATCATAGTCCATATCTTTAATCTCAGCACTTGGGAGGCAATATTCGATGCCAGACTGATTAACAGAGCAAATTCCAGGACAGCCATGACTACAAAGAGAAATTCTGTCTCAAAAGAAAAGAAAATGGTGAACTAGAAATTAGAGAGGCGGTCTTATGTGCAGGTACTCGCAACAAGGTTTCTTGAACCATGGAAGTTTTTACTGCAGCATCATAGCAAGTCCTGTACCTGTACATGTGTTTGTGTGCGCGTGCCTACGTATGTGTGTTTCTGTGTGTGAGTGCATGTTCATGTGTGTGTATTTGTGTGTGTACGCGTGCGTGCGTGTTTGTGTGTCTGCATATGTGTGTTTGTGTGTATATGCACGTGTTTACATATGTGTGTTTGTGCTCGTGTGTTTGTGCATGTGGGTGTGCATGTGTCTACGTATGTGTGTGTGCGCGTGCGTGTGTGGGTGTCCAGGTATGTGTGGAAGTCTCTCATCTTGCTCAGCTACTGGAAAGCAGGCTGAAGCAACTGAGTCCCCAGTGGAGAAAACTTTAAAAACGGATCCTTTGGAGAGGAAACAGAAAAGGAACCGTTCTGTGAATTCTTCATTGGTGGCTTACATTCTGAAACCACAGAAGAATGCTTAAGAGATTGCTAGGAGCGTGGGGAAAGTTCACAGACTCTGGTTATGAGGCAACCTTCAAGGAAAGGACAAGATAGTTTCACTTTGTAACCCACTCCTCCTTGGCCCAGGTTGATGCTGCCCAGACTGCAAAGCCTCATTTGGTAGATGGAATAGCTGAGTCTTCCATTCCATATCAAGAGAGGAGTCTGGAAAACCTGGACCCCTGTGACTGTGAGGGAGCTGTTTGATGGTGGGATTGAGGGAGATCCTGAGGAATACTACATTAGAGGTTACTAATATGTTAGAATATGGAAAATTGATACTATTGAAATAATTTCTGATAGGAAGCCTGGAAGGAAGTGGAGTCTTGCCTTTGTTGCATCTTATAATCATTATCTGTGGATAAAATTGTTATTATAAAAATACCAAACCATCAGTGGTCAAAATGCATAAGTAAGAAAAGCGTTGTCTACGTAAGTATAGGGAGTCTCAAGTTCTAGAAGTGAAGGTGGAGGTTTAGGAGGTCTTATGGTGGCTGTGGAAATTTAGGACCAAGACCAGGACGCAATTTGTGTGTATGTTTGTGGGAGCGCAGAATGTGATGATATAAAAGTGATACAGATTTGGGGACGGCTGTAATGTGTGTGGAGGTATGCCTGAGGGTGCAAGTTTTGGAGGTAACCAGATTATGGAGAAGGAAGAGGAAGCTATGGTGGAGGAGGACCAAGGCTGTGGAGGTGGTTCCAGCAAACTATAGAGGAGGAGATTACAGTGATTCGGGAGATTATAACCTGCAGTCTTCTAACTGTGATCCAAAGAAGAGTGGAAACCTTGGTGCTGAATAGCTGGGGAGGAACTGTGGTCATGGAGCAGTGGAGGGAGGGACGGAAGGGGTGTGGAGAGAGGAGCCTGTGGTGGGAGGGGCCAACTGGAGAGGATGGGGGACCAGGGAGCAAAGCAACTTTAGGTTATAGAGATAACAGTGCTTGCTGGCTGGCGGTGGTGGTGGAGTACTCCTTTAATCCCAGCATTTGGGAGGGAGGGCCAGGCAAATCTATGAATTTGAGGCCAGCCTGGTCTCCAGAGTGAGTTTCAGAAAAGCCAGGGCTACACAGAGAAACCCTGTCTCAAAAAAGCCAAAACCAAGCCAGGGGTTGGTGGCGCACACCAACACTCAAGAGGCAGAGGCAGGTGGTTTGGGGCCAGCTTGGTCTACAAGAACTAGTTCAGGACAGGCTCCAAAGCTACAGAAAAATATAGTCCCAAAAAAATAAAAAGAAAAACAAAACAAACAAACAAACAAAAAAAACAAAACCCAAAGCCAGTGCTAAGGAAGCTCTTGTCTCAGTCATAACCTTATAACATAGAGAGTGAGATGAGTTATCAGCTTCATCTCAGTCATACCATATCATTATAGGTAATAAATGTATGTGAATACAGCCGTAAAAACGCACCTTTTATAGTTTGGTATTAGTATGATTTATCTAATTTTTTATATTTATGTATTTATTTATTATTTTTTTTTTTAGGAATCTGACATGGCTCAAGAGTCTCCCAAAAATTCTGCAGCAGAAATTCCAGTAACTAGTAATGGAGAAGTCGATGACTCCCATGAACATGGCTACCACAGGGTAAGAACACTTTGCTTTCTGCTAACACAAAGAATCATGACAAGACTTTGCCAGTCACCTGAGTTTGTTACAAGGAATACTGGGTTGTCTGTGACATCGATTTGCCAAGGTTAAGCTCCACGGCCATCATAAGCTTTGCTGTTTAGCTTAGTAATAGGCAACATAAAAACAGAATTATTAACTAACTTTTATGTCATTAACCAGAATGACAGTGTATCTTACAGTTTTGGCACATAATTTTATATAGCTTTTTACTTTTAATAAGAAAAATGCTAGAGTAGTATTTTATCTTTTAAATATTATTATAAGTATTAATATATCCTTTTAAAATTTAGCATCATCTAATGCTTTTTTTTTTTGAAAAGTGCATAATTCTTAAGTAACTGTGCTTGATTTTGCCTTTGTTTTAGTTACTTTTTGACTTCTGTGATAAAATACCATAACCAAAAATGGCTTATGGAAGAGGGGCTATTTTGGCTATGATTCCAGAAAGAGAGTCCACTGTAGGTGGGAAGTCATGTCATAGAGGTGGGAGCAGGAAGCGTAAATTGAGAACAGGAAATGCAATGAGGCTATGAACTCGCAAAGCCCACCCCCAGTGGCGTACTTCCTCCAGCGAGGCTCTGCCCCCTCAACACCACCATCAGCTGGGAACCAAGTGTTTAGATCCATGAGCCTGTGGGCGACATGTGTCATTCAAGCCACCAAGCGGTCAACGTCCCGAGAGTGGTATAACTGAGAGATTGAATGCATCTCTTTGATACGTGTGTGTGCTGGGCCGGAATGAATGCATCTCTTTGATACGTGTGTGTGCTGGGCCGGAACCTGGGGCCTTGTGGATGCTTAGCATGCCTCTGCCACTGAGCCACAGCTGAAGCCTAGTGCATTTAATTTTGCTCTGCCTCCAGATTTGGAATTCAGTTTACTGCATTTTGAGGGATATGAGATTGGAAATATCTGGATTCAAATTTCATCTGTGTCGTTTCTGACAGTATAACCCTGAGCATGTTTCTGTTTCTATAATAAAATACTGACTTTCTATAGGATATTAATAGTCAGTGAGATGAGTAATGTGCCTTATACGGCCAGAAATGAAAGTGATGCTTGTTATTTTGGCAATTCAACATTCTCTAATGACAGTTGATACAAGTGTACAACTAAAAATATGGTTTCTGTGGTCTTGAAGAGGTGGCTGTGTTTTGTTTGTTGTCTTAGACAGGGTCTCACTCAATACCTCTGGCTGGCCTGGAACTCGCTGTGTAGACCAAAAATGAAAAGAAAACTTATAGAATGGGAAAAATACTTATAAACCATCTATTCAATGCAGTTAATGTCCAAAATATGTCAGTAGCAGACAACCCAATTAAAAAATGAGCCAAGCATCCGAGTAAACGTTTCTGTCTTTCTCCCCCACATCTTTCTTGTGCCAAGGGTGAGACCCCTGATGTGTCTAGCACATACAGTTGTACTCCTGAGTTACAGATGCCAGCTTCTTCCAGAAAGAGTGCAGTAGACAAAGACAGGAAAATGTGCTCAACACCACCGGCTCACTAGGAAACGAGAGATTAGAATCAGAGGGAATTGTCACTCACGCGGAATAGGGAATAGAGTGGCCTTCATCAGTGTTAGCGCTATTGCTTGATGTTACTCGTTTTCACTCTCTCTGTCTCTCTGTCTCTCTGTCTCTCTGTCTCTCTCTCTCTCTATCTCTCTCTCTCTCTCTCTCTCTCTCTCTGTATGTCTTTTAAAGACAGTGCATAAATATAAGACAAATATTGAGGATATTGTGGAGAACCCTTAAATATAATTGGTGGATGTTTTAGTTAGTTTTCTATTGTGTGCTAAGGTTCCAAGACCAAGGCAGCATACAGAAGAGTCTGCTGGGCTCCAGAGGGGGAGTCCACAGTCATCATGGGGTGAAGCGTGCAGCAGCAGACATGGTGCTGGAGCAGCAGCTGATGAGGCAGGAAGAGCTGCTGGGAACCGTGTGCCCCCAGTGACACACCTCTCCCAACCCTTCCAAGCAGTTAAATAAATGAGTTTATGGGCACCTTTCTCATTCAAAACACCACCGTGGGAATGTAACAGCTTTAGAAAAAACAGTGTATAGAGTGTCCTTGAAAAATTAAGAACAGAAGTTGTGTGTGGGGAGAGTATAACTATGAGGATGAAGGAGTGAGAGTCTCCCTGTGTATAGCATGGGTTAGCCCCGAAGAGAGCTGTGCCCAGTAAGAGAAGCCAGGCACAGAGAGGGAAATATGTGTGATCTCATTTTTGTAGTGAGCATCTCTTTTGTTGTCATTTTTTAAGCCTCCAAACACAGAAAAAGAACAGGAGGGTGGGCAGGTGCTGGGCAGGATGGCAGTTTTAGAGTTTGAGGATTCTGAAGACAACGTGTAGCATGGCTAGTAGTGATTTGTATGCTTGAAATTTGCTACAGTCAGGGCATTTTAGGACACGCACGTGCGCACACTCACGCAGCTAAGGAAGGTGGTAGATATGGTACTGTGTAATTTAGTTATTTCATAGTACTTATGTATCAAAACATGCACACTACAGTTTTATAAACTATGTATTTATAAATCTGATTTTATATGGCATTTTATACTAAATATATTTTAAATATATGCTAAATAAAATATTATAAAATTTTAAATAATTAGGGTGTTCTTCTTTCACTATGAGGTTTTGCTATTAATATTAATCTAGGTCATTTATGTGGCTCTGGTTTTGAGCTCTGCTTTGCTTCTTGGTCTGTCCTGGAAACAGCACCACAGACTCTGACTGTAGTAAAGAGGACAGGTAAAACTACCAGCCCCAGCCTGGTGTCTGGCAGCTCTGCTCCAGGCTTCCTCCTCAGGGCTCCTGTGCACATTCAGCCCTTTGATGGCTCTGAAGAGTCTTGCCTTTGAGTGGTGCTGAGGAAGCACTTTGCTTGTGCAGCCAGAGCAAGTAACGTGCTGATTTGAAAGTTACCCTTTGTTAATATCAAATTCTCCTATGATGTTATTTCACTTCATTTCAGAAGGCAGAGAAAGGAAAAAGATGTTTTTCTCGGAGACCTTTCCATATTGGGTGTGAACCTTTACTAGTGGTGATGCCCCTGGAGAAGCAATAATATCTACCTAAGTCAGTGCACCCTCCCTCGGCACCATAATGCTTGTTTCAGTCTGTACCTGCTCTTGGTGAAGATGGTGGTGGTTTGGCTGCAATTGGCCCTCATAATCTCATAGGAAGGCCATTATTAGGAGGTGTGGCTTTGTTGGAGGAAGTGTGTCACTGTGGGAATGGGCTATCAGATTTCCCAGTGTCTCACTTGACTTCCTGTTGCCTGCAAGGTGTAAGACTCTCAGCTCTTCCTCCAGCACCGCACACTGTCATGCTCCCCACCATGATGGTAATGGTACCTCTGAAGCTATAAGCGAGCCTCCTCAACTAAATGTTTTCCTTCTAAGAGTTGCCGTGGTCATGGTGTCTCTTCACAGCATTAGAAACCCTAAGACGATGGGTCTCTTACATATCTGATATCCTTTAATTAAAATTAACCTTAGTCGTGTGCCTTTCCTCAAGAGTGGAAACAATATTTCAAAAGCATCTTTTGACTGTTTCTAGTATATTTATACTCAAAATCTATTAGGCATATATTAGCCTAAATATTAGTTACTTTCTCATTTAATTTTCCTTGTTAATGAGCAGGAAATTGTGTTTAACCTCAAATCTTTTTTTTAATAAAGATATGATTCCATAGAAAAAATAAAATGTCAAATGTATTGACTGGAGTTAGACTATATATGTTTATAAAATAGTAAAACAATCTCGTGTGTCTGGATTCCTAAAAAGATTTCAGAGATACATGTGTGCTTCTTTTTTTTTTATTTTTTAAATTTATTTATTTATTAAGGATTTCTGCCTCGTCCCCACAACCGCTTCCCATTTCCCTCCCCCTCCCCCGATCAAGTCCCCCTCCCTCATCTGCTTGAAGAGCAATCAGGGTTCCCTGACCTGTGGGAAGCCCAAGGGCTGCCCACCTCTATCCAGGTCTCGTAAGGTGAGCATTCAAACTGCCTAGGCTCCCACAAAGCCAGTACGTGCAGTAGGATCAAAAACCCACTGCAATTGTTCTTGAATTCTCAGTATTCCTCATTGTCCGCTATGTTCAGCTAGTCCGGATTTATCCCAGGCTTTTTCAGACCTAGGCCAGCTGGCCTTGGTGACATCCCAATAATGAGCTTATAATTCATGTTCCTAGAGAAGCTAAATAAGGTGAATCCAAAGACAAACACATAGGCATCCTCAGGAATATTAACCTTCATCAGGCGATGAAAGGAGACAGAGACAGAGACCCACACGGGAGCACCGGACAGAAATCTCAAGGTCCAAATCAGGAGCAGAAGGAGACGGAGCACGAGCAAGGAACTCAGGACCACGAGGGGTGCACCCACACACTAAGACAATGGGGATGTTCTATTGGGATCTCACATGTGTGCTTCTTCCTTCATGCCTGTTCATTTAGAATCTCCTAGTGCCTTTTACATAACAAAGGCTCACCTGAACGCCCAGTGGTAACTTACTGAGCTGCAGTGATTTGTTTGGCCAGCTGGTGTCGCTGTGGCACAAGCAATGAAATTGTCAACTCTCCTATAGACAAGATCAGCGTATTTGTGGTTTTCATCTGATTCCTTGGCCTGCTCTGAGAGTCCACCCTCCACATCCACATTTCCGTGGAGATTTTTGTAGAAGTGCCCATGCTGGAGATCCCTGTACCAGCGTTGTGGTCTCGGCTCCTTGATAGGGGTGACAGTCACTGTGGAATCTGAGGCACCTCCTCTGCTCCTCAGTAGACATGCTCATCTTTTCTTCTACGTGTAATAATCTTCACAGAAGTGGGGTTACTCTTTGGCCTTTGAACTGTGTATTATTTACAATGATGCTGTTTAAAATGACTAAACAGCAGCTGTGTGAAGCGGAATGAACCTGCTGATCTCAGCTTAGGTGGTGGAGGCCAGAGGGTCAGGGTCGTTCTCTGCGACACACACAGTTCAAGGCCAGCCTGGACAACAGTAGACAGCAGAGTAGAAAGCAAAGATGAAACGTGGCGTGTGTCGTTACCGTGTTTGTTAGTGACTGGACATTTGCACGTTGTCCCTTGAATTGAAGAGAAGCAAACGTAGGCGCACACAGTGAAGCTTCTCACCAACTCCGCGGCAATTGTCAGACGAGGGAAACAGTGTCCAAAACAAAAGTGCATAGTCTACACGTTCCATCTCTAAACCCTTTAGAAAGTTACAGAATTTCCATTTAAATTTAGGGGTTACAGTGTAGGGTCTTCAGAACTTAAATTACCGAGTACTAGCTCGGTGGGGTCTTCTTGGAGGTTGGTTCTCCCTGCTCTCCTTTGCAGCAGGCAGAGAACCCTGCATGCCCAGATGGACTTGCTAGCGTTACATAGCCACTCCGGAAGCCTGTGTGAGTGGACTGTAATTGCAGTGAGGGGCAAGAACTCTTACTCAAAAAATACTAGGTGTGTAATGGGGGTGTCAGTAACTGTTTGTGAATGAATGCGTACTTGTGTTGGAGCTGGCCTAGAAGCTAGGCTTCTAGACCTGAGTGTGGCGGGAAGCGTGTGCTTCAGAGTGACAGCATCATGTGCTCTGGTTGTGCTGCGTGGGCTGTGTTTGCCTGTGTTGCTGTTTTTAGTAACATGTTGGAAAATGATAGACTTGGTCAAATAAGGCATGCTGATATGTGGTTGGAGGAAATATTGCCCGAGAAATTGCTTATCAAACTGAGAGTGGAAAGATTAGCCAGACAAATGGAGAAGGGGGAGGAGTATTCCACCAGCCGAGGGTCAGAAGGGGTATGAGGACCACAGAATTGGCAGTTCACACGGCATAAAAGGTAGATGGGGCCACAACAAAGTAAAAAACCGGTTACTTCAACCAGACTCCCATTTTAGAAATGCGTCTGAACTGAATGTGGTGGTGCTGAAAATACATACGAACCTTATTGAAGTTTTTTAAAGTGTCATATTGCTCATGAAAACATTTTAAGTGTATTAAATACTTCAGTATTGAGCTGTAGTTTCAGTAGAGTTGGAGCTTAAGCCATTTTAAGGCTTGAATCAAGTGCCAGCAACATGAAAGTGTGAAGTGGGGATTTAGTTCATCCATTTGGTTATGAATGAGCTCATTTCTGAAAGAGACTTTGTAAGATACAGGAACACATGCAGTAGCATATATTCAACAAGTTACTAAGCTGTGCAGTACCTTACATTCGAGCACAAAAAAACCTGGCAAGTTATGTGAAGATGGTACTTTAGAAGATTCTGTGCACTCTGGACTATATTGTATTACTTTAGGAAGTTTAACACCCCCCATAGGCAGGTTAACACACGCAGACTTCTGAGTATTATCTCTCAAGTTACCCGTTCCTCTCTTCCATCCCGGATTGTTGTGTACCATCATGCTGCTAGTTCCTTTCCAGGATTTTACACCACTCTGGTTCCGCTGCTGTGCTTTTTTTCTGTAATGACAGAGCTTTGCGTCTTGTAGGATTGCTGCTGGTTGAGCCAAGGCACCTTGGCCCCCATGAAGTACTAGCATTGTCAGGCTGAGGCCATCAGTAGTAAGGTAGATGGTGTTTCCATCACTTAGAAGTGTATATAATCAGAGACCGCTATCACGTCTGCTTAGTCCTGTACAACGTCACCTCATCCCCACACTCTACTGTACTATCTCTCCATAAGGATTTACACAGTGTTCTTCTTATAAGAAAGTGATTCACGTGGCTAATCTTTCAGGTCAGTTTAGCTGTCCCAGTGTGCCCGTCTACAATCTGTAGACCACTCCTGTTAGTTACTTCATTTAGGAGGAAAGCGTTTGTTTTGGCTCACAGTTTGTGGGTACCGTCTGTCCTCACAGAGAAGTCATGGCAGCAGAGTCTTGAGGCAGCTGCCTGCACTGCACTTACGGCCAGGAAGCCGGAAGCAATGGACGCTGGTGGTCAGCTCATTTCCCCTTTTTGTTCAGTGGAGACCCTAGGCACAGAATGATGCACCAGCCTTACCTGTGAGTCTTCACACCTCAGGAACAAATCTAGGAACCTCTGGAAGACATGCCCAGAGGTTTATTTCTATGGCAACTCTAAATCCTATCAAGGTGATAGTTCAGATTAAGCACCAGTGACATTTGAATATGTTCAGATTTTTTTAAGTCCTCATATTTTTCCTAAGGCGAGCTTATCTTCACTGAAAGATATGTCTCTAAAAAGTTGTTATGACTTATGCAAGGTGACAGCCATGGAAAAAAGGAAAACTGTGGAAATGGAGTGGATAAAGCAAGTGGCTTGTGTCAAAATAAATAGGGATGTCGAAACAGAAATTAAATAAAAAAGCAAGTTCTGAATCTTTAAATTTTAGTCCTATATTGTGTGGGTAAGGGAAAATATAAAGGATTTCTAGAACATGTAGGGGGTGTAGCTCAGGGGCAGAAGATCTGTGTCTCGCAGATGCAGGACCCTGGTTTCTGTCCCCTGTGCTGGGAGAGGAGGATGGCAGGGGGAGGAAAGGCACTCCGTCCTTTTGTTTGTCACTGCCTGACCCCACATGTGCCTCAGAAGTGATTTTAACTGCAAATCTGGGGTGTAGGGAACCAGACGGAAGACCCATACTTTTCTCTTGCTACACGAGGTGTTTGTTGCTTTCTCTTTGGAAGAAGACGTCAGTTTGTGTACATCAAACCGTTGTATTTGATGTGCAGCAGGTACGACACGGGGCAGGAGCTTGAGTCCCTTAGACTTGTGCAGAGTGGTACTCTTGGCAATATGTGAGAATCTTCAGAAGTCCTGAGTGACTGCAGGACCACTTCATCTTCCCAGTTCTGTTTGTTTCCACGTCTGCTTACGACAGCATCTCTGCCACTCTGAATTAAGTCACTTTTACTGAAATTCATGATCTGCCTACTGGCCTCGTCCTCTTCTTTTGTTTGCTCTCATTCATTCCTTGTTCTTAGTATGAAGCAAACTCTACCTTTAAAGACCGACTGGCCTATGTTTGTGTATTTATGGGCAGTTTCTGCTACATATAGTACCATCTTATGTTTTAAATGTGTACGCTCATTTATTATCTTATCTCTGAGATGTGTTCCTGCCACCCAGCTCCTGGACTCAAGTGTGCCCTGTTTCTGACTCCCAGGTAGCTGGGTTTCACAAGCATGTGCACCGCACCCATCTTGAGGATCACCTTTTAAGACTTCAAGCTCAGACTTAGAAGCTCTTTGTAGGTGTCTTAGGTAGAGTCGGTGAATATTAGAAGTTAATTGTATGTTAGTTTTAAAGTATAGGCATGCCCTAATATAATTAAGATGGCATTGTTAAGTGTATTACTTAACGATGGGTCAAGGATGAGTGCTTATAATTCCATGTTTGTGAAGATGATAAGGAGATACACTAATGACTTTGGTGTCTTCTCCTGTCTTTGTCATTTCTAAAGTAATAATCAGTCCTCCTAAATCATATGAAAATTTATATAATCTTCTATTGATCCCACTTCAAACACTCAACAGAGTTCTGTTTATAAATTAATACGAGAGGGTATTGTCCTACGTGCTCTTTGTGTGTTGTCTGTGAGGTAAGCATTATTAGCCCTCAGTTATCTCCGTTTTATAATAAAGAAACTCAACAAGTTAGAGAAGCTGCCTGGGATCACGTGGTCATTACGTGGCTGAGCCAGGTTCCCCGCTCAGGATTGCCTGGGTGGACCTCAGAGCAAGTGTGGCAGCCATTCATCCAATTGATTATTGCTCTTGTTTTTTAAAGTAATGAATCCACTTGGAATCAGAACTGACTCTTTCCTGACAACCAAAGTGCTAAACAGTTTTGTTCCTTCTGAGGTCCCCGTGTTCTCAGTCTGGAGAGGTCACCTCGGCCTCCTCACTATAGTACTCTTCACACAGAAGTTGATGTCTTTGTTTCAGTCACTATTAGTAACAAATCACTTGAGACACACCCTGCTGTAATGCCAGTGAAGATACTAGTGTGCTGAAATGCCTAGGCTGAGGACTGTGGGATTGAGAAGCTGTTCCCAGGCGTGCTCCATCACTCAGTAACTGGTCTAGCTGGAAAGTTACGAGAGTTATGGTTGAATAAGTAGAACAGGGTTTTTCAAAACTAAGCAGAGATGCCTAAAAGTAAAACAGATAATCACTACAGTAGGGGAAGAGTTTAGGTTTATATACAGCTGCGGATGCCATAAAACCAGTAGGAGTCAGTTAAGGAATATTTAGTCTTCTGTTCTTGAGGAAAATCTTAAAAATGAATTTTAGCTGGGTGGTAGTGGCATACACCATTAATCTCAACACTCAGGAGGCAGAGGCCAACCTGGTCTACAAAGCGAGTTCCAGGACAGCCAGGGTTGTTACACAGAGAAGCCCTGTCTCAAAACCAAAACAAAACAACAAAAAGAATTTTAACATTTCAGTTATTAAAATGGCTTAGCAGAATATAAAAGGATAATCATAAGCAGTATTAAAGCAGGGATATCCCGAGGTGGGAATAGCTTCAATTCTTGTGTGTTCAGTTACAAGCCATGTATGCTAAGCCAGATGTAGTGACATGGGTATTGTCCCAGCACTCCAGAAGTGAAGTAGAAGGGTTGCAGGTTCAAGGCCAGCATGAGGTAGAATAGCAAAGTCTGTCTCTATAATAAAAGTAAATTTTAGATCTTGTATTTCTTTAAGTGCTTAGGGTTACACTAAGGACACTAGTGGTACAGCCATTCGTCAGGTTTGTGCAGAGTAATCTCGAAGCAGAGAAAGGCATGGGTTCACGGTTAGTCTCCAGAGAAGACCTTCCTTAGAAGTCCACCCTCGGGAAATGTTTTCATTCTCAAAATAGATCCGGAGCAAATGCTTTTCCCCAGAAGTGTAAGGATGGTAAACTTAGTCTTATTTATTACATTTTTTCCACTTTGTGTTTGTTGCCAGGTTCCACGCTGATAACAATGGAAAGATTGGAGAAAATGAGCTGAGGGTTGCCAGTGCCTTGAGCAGGAAAAGCTTAGTGGGTACATTTAAGGGCTAGAGGAATCTCAGAGTTGAGAAAGTTCTTCAACAAGCATTCAAAATGCTGTCTTCAAAGCCTGTTGCTGTCACAGGTGTCGCTTAACCTGTGCTAAATGTTTTTATTCCAGCAGCAGCAGCGTAGAGCTGCTGGGAATCAGCTGTGTTGACCCTGACATACCTTGCTCCTGTCTGGCTTATGGAAATCAGCTGTGTTGACCCTGACGTACCTTGCTCCTGTCTGGCTTATGGAAATCAGCTGTGTTTACACTGGCTTACCTCACTCCTATCTATCTTGTGTTGTGCTCAGGCCGGTTGTATATTCCAGACACAGTTATTCCACTTATGATACTGAACATGTAGCAGAATTTCATCACACGTTTTACTTTTAATTAATCTTGAATTTCATCTTTTGGGGGAGGGGATTGGTCTTGACCTTAGCTTCTAACTTCTTTTGGGGGGAGGGTTGAAAATAGAGTTTCTCTGTGTAACAACCTTGGCTGTCCTGGAACTCTCTCTGTAGACCAGCCTGGCCTCAAACTCACAGAGACCCGCCTGTCTCTGCCTCCCAAGGGCTGGGATTAAAGGTGTGTGCCACCACCACCCCGCAACTTCTAAGTCTTAAGCTGTCCTTACATGTGTCCCAAATTAATATTCTTCAAGTAGTTCTTTCACCACATCAATCTACTATTTTACCAATCACATCTACTATTTAACCCACTTTTAATTGGGATTAAACTTCCTATTTTGTCTGGCCTTTTCCTAATTCCTGCTCCCCCATCTCTCAGTGGAGACTTTAACTGCATTGGCCCTGGATGCTTCCTTGCTGCCCTGCCTGCTTTGACAGTAATGTGATAATGACCGCCCAGAGTTTCCTGCCTCCTCTACAAGGGTCTTTGTTAGACTGAGATGCATTCTGCCTCACCCTTATTCCCATCTCTCCAAACTTTCGTGTCCTGATACCTTAACCTGATCCGTGTAAAGGTATGTTGTGTTTGGCATACATTGTACCACCTAATAGCAAATCTTGCTGTTTTTGATCATTACAGAATTCCATGTCAATCTAAGGATAATCTGTAGAAAGAGAAAAATATCATGAATTGTAGTTAAAGACACAATTCTGAAATGCTGTGTGATATGAGCTCTCTTACCAAGCTCTTTTTCTCTTATTCAAATGTTGTTAAGGATTTGAAGCGTTCATTACCATCTGGACTTGGACTCTCAGAAACTCAGATTACATCTCATGGCTTTGACAGCACCCAAGAGGGGATTAATGACGCAGGCGCATCCCAAGGTAAGAACCACATATTGTAGAGATGACTGAAGTGGAGGAAGGGAGGCTCAGAAAGTGCCAGTTCTGTTAAAGAAGACAAAAGCTGAATTCTTTAATTCTGTGATGAAGAGTTGGGCGGTGGTGGTGTACACCTTTATTCCCAGCACTCGGGAGGCAGAGGCAGGCGGATCTCTGTGCGTTTTGAATCTAGCCTGGTCTACAAAGTGAGTTTCAGGACAGCCAGGACTGTTACACAAAGAAACCCTGTCTCAAAAAAAAAAAAAAAAATTCTGTGATGAAAAGTGATCATAAACATAATCATCTTTCTCTTGAATTTAAATAACTTAAGAATCATTTCCCTGGTCTTTATGTGAGTATGCCAGCATGTATAATTTTACTGCCTACCATTCCAGAATGCAGCCTGTGGCTCACACACTAGACACAGCCTACAGCTCACGCACACTCCCCCTTCAGCCCCTTCAGCTTATGCTTAAGGAATACTTTTAATAATAATTTTAAAATATTGTTAAATCAAGCTGTAAACTTATTTTTAAGAGATTAACTTAGATACTTTTAGCTTGTAACCACAGAAATTGTAACTTTATTGATTTATATAAATACAGATTATAGATTTCAAAAGAAATAGGAAATTGTGAGATCACCTTGACGTTCATTCTCAGCCAGCACTCACACCACGGCTTACTACAGGGACAGCCACCAGTGCTCAGTAAGGCAGCAGCTTCAAGGGTCTCCTAGTGCCGATGCCAGGGACTGTTAACTCTTTCATTGTGAGTTGTGGCAACAAACTCCAAGTGTAGCTGCTAGGGGGAAGCTCATTGAGCACTTTGTATACAGGGCTTTTGTTAGGACTCTACAACAGGCTTCCTGTGAGCACCCTCAATATTCTAGACTTAACATAAGTCTATAGACACTCAACCTTAACCACACTGTTTGTGTGAACAGTTTCGGCCCTGGGCCCAAGCCTTCTCTGGAAGGAGCTTTTTAAAGTCATCTTCTCAACATCTGGACAAAGGCCAGTCTTGTAAACAGCCTTTTTAAGGACAGACAGTTAGACCTGCCCTGACTCTTTCCTGCACACAATCTGAGAAGTATGTGATTGTTCACATGAATATGCAGATATGTCTCTAATGCAAAGGGAAAATCTTTTGTTCTTGACTTGCCTGTAGCCTTTTCATTGGTTTTTAGTGTAATCTTCCATTAATTCTTTGGTATTTCATACATACATACAGTACGTTTTGATCATCTTCTCCCCTTACTCCTTATCCTCACTTGTCCGAACTTCCCCTCCTTTATAAAAACAGAAGCAAATGTGCTAGTCTTTCTTTTTCTTTCCCCTAGTTTTTGGTTTTTCAAGACCAGGCGGGATTTCTCTATGTAACCCTGGCTGTCCTGTCGTTCTGTTGACCAGGCTTGCCTCAAGCTCACAGAGATCCTCCTGCCTCTGCCTCCTGAGCTATGTCAGTATTTTAACAGTGTATATCTGTAAAACTCTTAAAAACAAAAATCAAGACATGTTTATTAAAAAGTAGTTTGGGGGCTAATGAAAATGCTTCCGCAGGTAAAGACACTTGCCACCAAGCCTGACACCCTAAGTACCTGTTTTTGAGACCCACATCATAGAACAAGAGAACTAACACCTGCAAACTGTCGTCTGAAAGGGTTGACTAAATGCCTAAAATTATGATTGCTTATTGACTTACTTTACATAATTTGACACCAGTTTTTGATCAATTGATACTTATTTTTGTGGTACTGGGAGTTGATCTCAGGACCCTGTACATACGAATCAAGTGCTCTGCCATTAGGCTACATCCCAGCCCCAGTTTCAAATGTTAGTGTCAACATGGCGTCCTGGCTACATGGGTCGGATCTGTCGAGGAGAGACACTTTGGGGTGTGTCATGGATTAGCAACGGCAGCAGGTGGATCAGCTCTGGTGAACTGAACGGTCGCTTTGCAGAAGCCTTTCTTTTAGCAAGTCAGTTTCTGTGCGCTAAGCCACCACTAAGCAGTTCTAGGCCACATGGGACCTCCTGGTTTGCCAGGTTTGCCTGGAGACCACGTCGGGCAAAGGCTCCGTGAGTCCTTCAGGAAGAGCGACTCAGATAACAGCCCCTGATGTTTACAGACGGCTACTGCAGCCTCACTCCGGACTCTGTCTCTGCCAGATACCATGGCTCTGTTCAGTCTCATGACAAAACCGATGTGTTGTGTAGATAGTTTCATTATTTTTAATGAAATTATTTGTGTGACATTTGATTTAATCTTTTCCCCTGTAAGTAACGGGGTTGTAGAGTAATTGGCCTAAAATGGCCATTGTAATGTGCAATACACTAACATTAAAATGCCAGCCAGTTTCACTTATTTGTAAATACTCTCTAATACTCAAATTAAAATGAGTATGTTTTGTGCTGATGGGAGTAGTTCCTCTCTTTGAACTGAGTTTATAAACCTTGTTTTAACCTACAATGCATTATTGAACAGATCAGTGTGTTCATGAGAGAATTCTGTGTACTTAACTAGTTCAGAAGAAAATTCTGTGTACTTAACTAGTTCAGAAGAGAATTCTGTGTACTTAACTAGTTCAGCACTTACTGGAGACACTGTTGTCTTAAGACGTGTGTAGGAATGAGCACTGGAATGAATGACATGAGTCTTAGGGGAAGAAACTTAGAGGTATTAGGTCATTGTTAGCTCTCTGGACACAAGGCTGACTAGTTATTACATAATTAATAATAAACTTTTCTACTTGTTGCTAAAGTTTAAAAATTATACCTGGTCAACAACAAAAATGTGGCAGGATCAGTAACAACACAGTCAAAAGTAAACCCAAGCTCCTAACAAGGACAAATGCTTGGTCCAAGTTGTTGTTGTTGTTGTTTAAATGAGAGTTGTAATCATTGCATCTGCCAGGATTTCTGTTGAGAGGAAATTGGCTAATTCCACCAAACTTAGTCAGTTAGCAAGATCTTTAGGTTTTGTTGTAGAATATCATTTTAAGGGGTATTGCTTTTGCTTATGCTCTGGAACATTTGTTTAATGATGCAAAGATGTGTTTGATTAAGAAAATTTCACCTGTGGTTGGGAGGCTGAGTCAGCAGTTAGCTGACTGGAAGTTGTAGGGAGGAGCCTGGGGGAGAAGGGTTTATTATGAGGGGTGAGAAAAAAAACAGAAGGATTTCTCTGGAGATGGGGGGAGAAGGGCTAGGTGAGCTGCTTGCTACTCAGCCTCTCTGGGGAGCAGGATTCCACCTCTGCCTTTGAATCCTGAGCTCTTAGAGGGACAGAGATCTAGATAAGTAGCTGTGAAAGAGTCTGTGTCCCAGGGAACAGACTTTCCTCAGGCTGCTTGCAGCTCCTGCAGTGCTGCTGGTTCTGCGGAGTTAAAATTGCTGACTAGGACAGCTTAAAAGGCAGCAACAAAGTTTTATGTTCTGTTTTTTCTTTTGGGAGAGAAGGTCTTACAGTCAGGTGTAGTTCAGGGTGGCCCAAAATGACAATCCTGCATCAGGGACCTCTCCTGGGTCCTAGGAATAGAGGTGTGTACCTCCATGTCCAGCCTTATGATTTTGGATTCTTAAGAGTATTTTGTGGGAATTAGTGAGCACCTTTGATAGCTAAGTTTAGTTGGGAGGGCTAATTAAGCCACAAATCTAAAGGCTTGCAGTTCTGAAAATATGGAAAACGGTAGGCACCTCTGAAGGCAAGGCAGACAGCTGAAGTCCCACCCTGTTTGCCTTTAGTGTGGAAGCTGTATCACTTGCTACACACGTTATACACACGGCCTGTGTTGTATGAGCTGTAAGAACAGAACAGCAGAGCTCTGTTCCCCAGGTCAGCAGACACGGAACTCTGGTCGTTGGTTCCTTGTGTTTACTGCTTCCTTATGATGGGAACCCTGTGTCTTAGACAATAGAGATGGTCTTTGTATAACGTGGCTCTTAGACTGGACAGCCTGTTGAAATGTCATGTGACTGAGTATTTAATTTGATAGTGGAGATCCTGTTGTGTGGATTGTGAACTTCTCCATATGAAGCTGTTTGACCTCCTGAACCTCATTCTTTGTAAACTTTATTGTGACTGTTCAGACTAATTGATGTCTATCAGCCAGTCTAGGTTTTGTTTGTTTGTTTGGTTGGTTGGTTTTGGTTTTTCGAGACAGGGTTTCTCTGTAGCTTTGGAGCCTGTCCTGGAACTAGCTCTTGTAGACCAGGCTGGCCTCGAACTCACAGAGATCCACCTGCCTCTGCCTCCCGAGTGCTGGGATTAAAAGCATGTGCCACCACTGCCCAGCTCAGCCAGTCTAGTTTTAAGTTTTGTAATTTAATAGCTTCAAAGAGACACACATCTCTAATTTAAACGATAGTGGTAGTCTCTTTAGATCTGACATATACTTGAATTCAATGTAAGCAGATTTTCATACTATTACAACTGAAGGCTGTCTTGTTTATGTGTGTATGGGATATGTACATTTCTTGCTAATTATATATAAAGTAGATATTGAGTCATTCCTGTTATGAATGAATTTGATATAAATTTTATCCAGAAAACCTGGGAAGATTGTAATTGAAATAATATCTTATTATAGGCTTTGAAATATTCCCTACTAGAGCTGGAGAGAAGGCTCTGTGAGTGAGAGCACTTGCTTTGCGAACATGAAGCATCTTTTCCCACAGGAGAGCAGGCATATTAATTGTAATCTTAACCGCAGTGTTCGACCGTGTTAAAGGAATTGTCAGTTGATCTCTGTCAGTAGATGTCTCACATGTGCAGGAGGAAGCGGATTTTACAGTTTAATGTCTGCCCTTTCCAGGTTCCTCAGCGCCACCTTTGCCGTCCGTTCTGTCTCCCAGCAGGGTTGCAGCTGGTCAGCTGGCTCAACAAGGAGGTGACCTAACTGTCTCTGCAGGTATTCACTGATCAGACTGAAGGGCCTCTCCTGCTGCAGCCAGCCTAACTCCGGGCATAATTGCTTGCTCTGTGTTTCTAGGCGTGCGCTCTTCTGGCTGTTATGGCTGTTGCTGCTGCTTTCTCTAACGATAACAGAAATCATTTTTCTAGCTGCTGCCTGTCTTTTCAAAGCAATTAGTTTGCATCTCAGACCTGAAATTTAATGATTTTTAAAGGTTAAAAAAATAAAATGTAATTTGTTTTAATTCATTCTCTCTTTTCTCCGGTTGGTATAGGTCCACTTACTTGATTCTGACCTCTCGGCTTTGCAGCTCTGCCCCCTGCCAGCAGGAAGGGAACTTTGACAGTCATGTTATTGAGAGTGGGTCACGTGGGAAGGCTGTGTATTCTCGCCAGCCTCAGCATACAGATAGTTTGTGATTGCAACAAAATACTGAAAATAGGCTGGATTATTAGTACTTGCCTGTAATCTCAGCATTGGGAAGGTTGAGGCTGATGAGCTCAGGGCTAACCTGAGCCATATAAGGGGACACTTTCAAAATCAAAACATGAAAACCACACATTTTTTTTGTATAGCATTAGCGTTTTATCTTTGCATTGCTCTGATTCTTAGGTCTATGGTAAAGCTACACTAAAAGCAATCTGGCTATTGGAAGAAGTGGGAGAAGAAAATGTATACCCACCCTGATTCTTGGTGTGTGTGTGTGTGTGTGTGTGCCTGCACATATATGTGCATGTGTAGTCCAAAGGTCAGCCGTGATTGTCTTACACCATCACCCTTCAGTGTCTTTCGCTAAGCCTGAAACTCATCACATCAGCCAGGCCGGCTGAGCCCCTCTCCACCATCTGTGCTAGGGTTACTGACCTGCACCACCACACCCAGCCGTGGTGCTAGGGGTCTGAGCGTGCGCCCGGCGCTGGTATAGGGATCTGAGCGTGCACCCGGCGCTGGTATAGGGATCTGAGCGTGTGCCCGGCGCTGGTATGGAGATCTGAGCGTGCGCCTGGCGCTGGTATGGAGATCTGAGCGTGCGCCTGGCGCTGGTATAGGGATCTGAGCGTGTGCCCGGCGCTGGTATAGGGATCTGAGCGTGCACCCGGCGCTGGTATAGGGATCTGAGCGTGCGCCTGGCGCTGGTATAGGGATCTGAGCGTGCGCCCGGCGCTGGTATGGAGGCCCTTTACAGAGTAAGCGTCCCACAGACCAGCCAGACATTCACTGTTTTTGTTTTTTAAGGTAAGTTTGGAGCAGAATTTGTTTCCTAAATTTAGACAAACCACATGTTTGTTTAATGGACAGAAATATTTGTAAGTGATTAGGAAATTATCCTAACGTGGTTCTAGAGGCTCTACTCATTCATACAGTGGGAACCTTTGTGGTTTTTTTTATGATTACGTAGTTCAAGTGAATGGCATCAGGTTTCATTTTTTTTCTCTCATACCCTGAGTTTATCTGGATTTTGCTTTTGTCTTTTGTTATAATCATGCAGGTGGCCAGAGAACACACACAAAAAGTGGAGCAGTAATTCTAGCAGATGAAATTAAAAATCCTGCAATGGAAAAATTAGAACTTGTTAGAAAATGGAGTCTCAACACATACAAGGTTTGTAATTTTTAAATATTTCTACCCTAACTGTCTCCAAGACTTTTCATTTATATGTTATTCCCATTATCATATTTATCATTCTTATACAAACATGAAAATACCATCAAAAATGGACATGCAATTTGGAAATAAAACATTGGTTCCATTATTTGTCTTTATATATAATTTAAAGTTTAATATACAAAAGATTAAAAAAGACTTACTAAAACACTTAACTCTGACAAATAATACACATATGTAAAACAAACAAACATGCATGCATGCCTGTAATTCTAGCACTTAGGGGGCCAAAGCCCAAGGAGGATTGTTCTGCCTTCCAGGCCAGTCAGGGCTGCATCTGGAGACTGCCTCAACACACACACAAGTCTCAGAATACCTTTAACTGTAGAGCTACTGTAGATGTGCTCATCCATTCTCCTTTTCTGGTAATTCACGTCATTGGCCAGCCAGGGCTCCCCTTTCTGAGACCAAGGGATCCTTTGAGTTCAGCATCCTGAGCTACCTGGACTAAAGACTCATGCCCCTGAGTGTGGCCTCATCGTGATATTGTATAGTACACTCGTTCTTCGAAGTGGGAAACTCTGTGATCTTGTAATAACTGTACAGACAGCACCAGGTTATAAATTCAGCATAGCTGTTCCCCTAATGAACTCAGTAAAACAAGCTGGTTTTTACATCTACAGCACACTGATACACTACAAACCATCCAAGCCACAAATCCACTTAGTACTTTTGATCAGACGCTGCAAGTCATGGAATCCTCCAGATGAAAAGCCCGACAGCTCAGGCTGTAAGTCTGTGATTGGCAGCTCAAAACTGTCTACATTTTACACACAGCAGTTTTCTCTTACGTGTCAGGACTAAAGCAGAGTGAAATTATTCTTTCAATTAATAGATTTAAAATACAACCTGAAACCCTCTATAAAAATACTACCTTTCTTGCCATATAGGGGGTTGAACTTGTGTGTGCTAGGCCAGCACCCTGTAACAAGTTGTCTTAATTTTGTTTAGATTTATTTATTTTTGTGTGTGTGTGAGTGTTTTGCCTGTGTGTAAATATGTGTGCCCTGTGCCTGTCAGGAGAGGGCACCAGACCTGCTGGGACTGGAGGTGTGGATGCTGGGAACTGAACCCAGGTCCTCTGCAAGAGCAGCAAGTGTTCTTAACTACCGAACCATCTCTCCAGCCCCCCGAGTTTTCTTAATAAGATAACAGTGCTTTGAAATCTGCTACGTGAATCTTTCCTAAAGCTGTTTAGTTCATGTCATCATACGGCCTGAGAAATACTGGCAGTACTCTGCCAAAAGGAATTCCTACATTCACTGTCCTCACGGAAGGCATTTCGTGTAAGTCCTCACCCCTCTGTTCTCAGGGGTAGGGATATATGATGCTTGCCTTTATGTTCTTTCAGTAGAACTACTGATTAAGTGGAAATCCTCATCCCTTCCTCTTGTTGGTCCTACATATCTAATCAGTCATTGGATCCTATGGGATTCTCCCTTTGTTTTCTTTTCTTCTGTCCTAGCTTTCAGTCCTGGTTCATATCTTTAGTATGCTCTCACTGTGATTACAATTGCCAGCCAGTCCTCTTGTGGTGTGGTCATTGTTACTTTAAACCTAGTCAGCAGATCCCCGTTGTCTTCAGAACAGCATGACCTTCAGCTGCCTTACCTGCTCTATCAGTTACTGCTTTTGTCTACAGATCTCGTCCATACCAAATTACCCAGGAATCCCCTGACGTAATCCTGTAGCTGCAGGAGGGCGAGTCGCCAGCTGCTTGGGATTCCCATCCTTTCACTTGTGTGACTTTCATACCTCACAAAAAACTCTATTATAGATTAGGAAAAGAAACAAAAGCAGACTAATAAAAAGAAATAAATAAAACAGGGTATTAACCTATTTTTAAAGATATTAACCTTTATTTATTAACCTAATATTCAACTATTTCTTCAAATGAAAGTAAGGAAATTAATTTGAGAAGGTGGATTCAAGACCTGAACTGGAAGTTCCTTCTGGTGTGTGTTTGTCTTAATCCGTCTGTCCATCCTCCTGCCTTCCCGTCTCTTTGAGGCAGTGTTGCTCTTTGCCCTGTTTGACCCCCATCCCCCATGAGCAGTCTCAGTTTCAAGCTCTCATAGTTGATATCTCTCCTAAATATGAAATGTTGCAAGGAGCCCCTTGTTCGTCCCAGCCTCTTAGCCCCAAAATAATCACACAGAAACTGTATTAATTAAATCACTGTTTGGCCCATTAGCTCTAGCTTCTTATTGGCCAACTCTTACATATTAATTTGACCCATTTCTATGAATCTGTGCTCACCAACAACAAGGTCGTGGCCGACCAGCAAAGTTTCAGCCTGTCTGTCTCTGGCAGAGGCTCCATGGCTTCTCCCTGACTCCACCCTTCTTTCTCCCAGCATTCAGCCTAGCTTTCCCTGCCTACCTAATTTCTGCCTTGCTATAGATCTAAAGCATTTTCTGTATTCATTAATGGTAATCACAGCACACAGAGAGGACTCCCACATCAATAAAATACTTTTTTAAAGTCATTCTTTAAATTCTGAAGCAGTTTCCATTAGCATTCTCCTTATCAAATCTTGCCTCTCAGCAGATTTCCGTGTCTGGGCTGCAGTAGAAGTCAGGATGCTTTGACTGGCAAATAGTGGAAGTCTCTAACAGGGAACTCCAGGAGCAAGGGCCATCCCTTTTGTCTTGTCACAGGCCCAGATAGCCATGTGATCAGTGTTTTCTCCTTAAAGTCAGTGTCTCCCTTTAAACTTTTCTACTTTTCTATTTTGACTTCTGTCTTCTAGAATAGTTTTATTTATTTAGAGGGACTCTGTGTGTGTGTACACACATGGGCTCATGCCACAGTGCACCTGTGAAGGTCAGAGGACAACTTGCTGGAGTTGGTTCTCTCGTTCCACCATGAGTGTCCTAGGGATCAGACTCAGATCGTCAGGCGTGGCATTAAGTACCTTTTCTTGCTGTTAATTAATCCTGTTGCCTCATCCTTTGTCATGGCTCCAGGGATTTGACCTGATTAAGAGAATAAAGAAAAGACAAACGAACAGACACAGAACAGCTGGGATGGGGTGGACTGGGCTCTCTGATGAAGGACTTCAGTACCCCAGGAGCTTAGCATGTTTGTTATATAGAATTGAGCAGGGAGGCTTGGTTAATGCGTGCAGATAAACAAGGAGGCAGGACTTATGGACTGAGGACACTGGTGTAGCTGGCTTAGCACAGTAGGAGCGGTCTTTGTAGGGGAACAGTTTTCAGACTGTGAGCATCCTGGATGGGAAATCTGTGGTGGGCATTCTCTGCACACACTCAGATCCACACACACAGATCGGAGGAAGGGTCTGCACACACTCAGATCCACACACACAGATCGGAGGAAGGGTCTGCACACACTCAGATCCACACACAGAATGGAGGAGGGGTCTGCACACACTCAGATCCACACACAGAATGGAGGAGGGGTCTGCACACACTCAGATCCACACACAGACTGAAGGAAGGGTCTGCACACACTCAGATCCACACACAGACTGAAGGAAGGGTCTGCACACACTCAGATCCACACACACAGATCTGAGGAAGGGTCTGCACACACTCAGATCCACACACAGAATGGAGGAGGGGTCTGCACACACTCAGATCCACACACAGACTGGAGGAAGGGTCTGCACACACTCAGATCCACACACAGACTGAAGGAAGGGTCTGCACACACTCAATTCACACACACAGACTGGAGGAAGGGTCTGCACACACTCAGATCCACACACACAGATCTGAGGAAGGGTCTGCACACACTCAGATCCACACACAGAATGGAGGAGGGGTCTGCACACACTCAATTCACACACACAGACTGGAGGAAGGGTCTGTCATCCTCTAAGCCTCCCTCCTGGGAAAAGTCTTTGCCATTTCCCCTGGGTCTGAGCCTCTGGGGTCCTTGACGTGGCTGTGCCCTTGTTCACTCAGGTCTTCCTCCACGCACCTCTTCCTGGAACTTTGGAAAATGTAATAAACATCATATTTAAAGGTTATATGATTTACTACCACCTTTTGTTGTTGCTGCTGCTGCTGTCTGGGATGTTTCATTTGCTCTTTTTTTTTAAATATTTATTTATTATGTATACAATATTCTGTGTGTATGCCTGCAGGCCAGAAGAGGGCACCAGACCCCATTACAGGTGGTTGTGAGCCACCATGTGGTTGCTGGGAATTGAACTCAGGACCTTTGGAAGAGCAGGCAATGCTCTTAACCTCTGAGCCATCTCTCCAGCCCCCATCATTTGCTCTTTTGTATTTTTTTTTTTTTAAGATAGGATCACAGGTGTCTTGAACTCCTGATCTGCAGGCTTTCCAGTGTGCCACCCCATCTGGCTTTTTATTACCTTTTAGGATTTTTTTTTTTTTGGTTTTTCGAGAATTGTATTTGTATTTTTTAATTTAATCTCTTTTTAAATTATTTATTTATTTACTTATTTGATTTTTTTGAAACAGAGTTTCTGTGCATCTCTGGAACCTCTCTTGGAACTTGCTCTGTAGTCCAGGCTGACCTTGAACCCATAGAGATGCACCTGCCTCTGCCGAGTGCTAGGATTAAAGGAGTGTCAGCACCACTCAGTGATATTTTATATTTTTAATGATGAAGAATACATTGATACCTTACACAATTATTCTTTGAATGGTGGAATACAATTTTTATTTTCTTAAAAAGGTATTACTAGAAAACTTACTTCTTTTTGATTTTTCAAGACACGATTTCTGTCTAGCTTTGGGGCCTGTCCTGGAACTAGCTCTTGTAGACCAGGCTGGCCTCACAGAGATCCGCCTGCCTCTGCCTCCCCAGTCCTGGGATTAAAGGTGTGCGCCACCGCCACCCAGCAGAAAGCTTACTTTCTTATTCTCTGAAATTAGGTACATTCTTAAAAAGTGTTATGTTTCCAAGACAGAATAGATCAACAGTTTTATACTATGCTGAACTTGGGGAATTTCTGCTCTCTCTTCCTTATCTTCTTCCTGTTTCTTTCCCCTCCCCGTCTCTTTCTCCCTGTTCTCTCTTCCCAATCACATGCAAATTACTTAAAGGAGATAGAAAAGTGACCAGTAAGAGAGGGCCGTCTTGGCAGTCTTGTGTTCCCTCTGTTTACAGTCGTGCTGTTCTACAGAACTGTCAGTATCCCTGTGGCTTCCAGTGCTTTATCCAACAGCAGTAAACCCGAAAGTGATTGTGTGGACAATCACTTGGCTAGTTAGACTAGCTAGGAGTGTGTCAGAGCTTCCTTAGCTTAGTAGTAGTTTTAGGCAGGCCTGTGAATATCTTCCTAGGTCCTGGGAAGGGAGCAGTGTTCCGCCTGCTAACGGCCACTCCCGGTACAGAGCCGGTCTATGCAATGTGGTGTAGGACTTTACATTGCTGCAGTATTTTACTCTCTCTTTTTCTCTTTCTAAACAAAGCATATCTTTTCATTTTAGTGCACCCGGCAAATCATCTCTGAGAAACTAGGCCGTGGCTCGAGGACGGTGGACCTTGAACTGGAAGCTCAGATCGATATATTAAGAGATAATAAGAAGAAGTATGAGAACATTCTGAAGCTGGCTCAGACACTGGCGACACAGCTCTTCCAGATGGTGCACACCCAAAAGCAGCTTGGAGATGCGTTCGCTGACCTGAGTTTGAAGTCTCTAGAACTCCACGTAAGATTATTTAAAATAATTCTTAAGGATTGTGGGTGTAAGGGGGCTAGTAGAAGTGTCCTGAGAGGTAATTTTTCCATTTGTGATTTGCTAAACTCTTAGCAAAATTGGCATTGTTGTGTTTGTTTGGGCTGGACATTGAACCCAATGGCATGTGCTATACCCCTGAGCTATACCCCCAAACCCCAATATAAATGGAATTTCGAGGCTTTCTTTTAAGATGTCATGCAGTCTTTAAGAAGGTCCAGATGATGCCCAGATGGCGTCAGTATAATGATTGATTTGTACCTGGAATAGATGCCAGCTGGAGGTTCTTGGTGAGCAAGAAGGAAAAAGGTTGGCAACCTGCCCAAGCCCACAAAGAACCATAACTATGATGATTCTTTGGTGATATCTTAGGGTTTCTGTTGCTGTGAGGAGACACCATGACTACAACTCTTATAAGGGAAAACATTGGATTGGGGTGGCTCATTCCCAGTTCAGGGGTTCAGTATCGTCCTGGTGGGACGTGGTGGCATGCAGGCAGATACAGTACTGGAGAAGGAGCTGAGAGTCAGTCCTACATCTTGCAGGCAACAGGAAGTGCACTGACTGTCACATTGAGTGAAGCTCAAGCAAAAGAGACCTCAAAGCCCGCCCCACAGTGACACACTTCCTCCCAAGGCCATACCTACTTCAACAAGGTAGCACCTCTTAATGCCACACCCTAAGGGACCATTTTCTTTCAAACCACCACAGGTGGGATAAAAAGTAAGTTAGTCATTTACTGTGAAAACCTCTTAGCAATCTCAAGGTATGTTGAAGACGTGTTTGAGTTGACTTGTGCTATACGTTTACTAAAATTATTAAGATAAATTAGGTTTAGGACTGCAGTACAACTCAGATAAGAGTGTGTTTATCATTTCCAAGGCAGACATGTAGAACGAAGGTCTTATTTTTAGCATTTATTTCCATAAATATTGAGCAAAACATTTTTTTGTTTGTTTTAACAAAATCTTTAGCCCAAGCTAGCTCTTAACTCCCTCTACAACCAAGGATGACTTTGAACTTGTGATTTTCCTGCCTCTGCTTCCTGAATGCTGGGGTTTGCATGTGTGTACTGCCATGCTCTGTCTACATGCTGCTGGAGCTCAAACGCAGGGGTGGCGCATGCCAGGCAGTCACTCTACTGCTGCATCCCAAGCCACGTGAAACATTGCTGAGAATTTCTGTTACTATCTCAGGACTCTTTGGATGACTGGCTGTTTGTGTTGCCTAGAGCAAAAGATAAAAACCCTCCACAGCCAGACATCCAACATGTAGAAATAGAACATTTAAAGCAGGAAATCACTTGGTCCTGGAGACGTGGATAGGAGACTTGGTACAGATAATAATATATTACAGTAATAAGAAATTCAGTTTTAGATGATCCATTGAACAACAATTTGCTTTAGGTTGTATGCATGGGTGGATTTATTTCCAGGGTACTATTCTGTTGCATTAGTCTCTCTGTTCTTTTTTTTTTCTTTTTCTTTTTGCTTCTTAGATTTTGAGACTGTAGTATAATTATAATTACATCACTTTCCCCTTCCTTCCTTCCTTCCTTCCCTCCCTCCCTCCCTCCTTCCCTCCCTCCAAATTGCCCCACATACCCTTTCTTGATCTCTTTCAAATCCATGGCCTCAGTTTTCATTAATTGTTGTTGTTGTTGTTGGTGGTGGTGGTGGTGGTGGTGTGTGTGTGTGTGTGTGTGTGTTTGTTTGTGAGTTCGTGTTCCTAAATCCATAACTACAACCTGCTCTGCCTGTCTAATGTTATTGTATGTATATTTTTGGGGCAGACCGTTTGGTTTGGATACCTTACTGGGTGCTTTCCCCTGGGGAAGGCTGTTCCTCCTTCTCTTGGTATTACTCAGTTGCCTGTAGTTCTCTGTGTAGGAACTAGGCTGTGTGTGCTTCTCTCGCTCCACGTTCTCGACCACAACTGTGTCCTCATCCCACCTCCTCTCCATGCCTGTTGATGTTGTCCCATGCTCTGTTAAACCGTAAGAGGGGCTCCTTTGTTTTTATTAGCCATTATGTTTATATTAATGTAGTTTGGGGTTTTGTTTTTCTGAGACAAGGTTTCTTTTTGGAGCCCTGGCTGTCCTAGATGTAGCTCTGTAAACCAGACTGGACTCAAATTCATAGAGAGCCGACTTCCTCTCCTCCCAAGAGCCGGGATTGAAGGTGTGCACCATCATGCCTGGTTGTCAAGATAATTTTTTTATAGTATTCTTCCTCTTCTTTGCTGACTTTTTTTTTTCCATTTTGGCTTTTACCTTTTAATGGATGCCAGAGAAAATAAATACACTCAATTATAATATTTTAACACTTTCTAGAGGTTAAAGTGTTGTATCCTTTTATTACTTCATATATGATTTAGTTTGTAGAAAATATCATAAGCATCCCACTACCCCGCCTTTCATTACAGAGGTGCTCCCATGACGGTAGCGTGATTTATTGCCATCCCACTGATTGACAAAACTTTTGCTTTTGAGACAGCGAGGGTCTTGCCCTATAATATCTCCAATTGTCTTGAACTTGAAAGTCTTCTATTGTTTCAGACACTTGAGTTTTGAGAGCACGTGTGCAGTATTCTTTTTACATGTGCCTGCACTTGCCATCAGCTCACAGTGTAGAAGACCAAGTCTGGAATAAAGTACATGAACCTGTTTTAAATGGAAGATGTTTTTTTAGCATAATGTAATTTTACTCTCCTAATACTTAGTGAATTATTAAATAATTTATCAACTGGAAATGTAATTATAAAACTCTAGACCTATATTAAATTTTCATCTCCTAGTTAACTTTATATTCCTTTTTTTATAGCCCAAATTAAAGTGTTTTATAGCAGAATGGAGAATTCAAGTAAAACAGGATTACTTTATTTGGTCAGATGTGCTCTTGAATAATCCACTCGGACTGGGAAGCTCAGATTGCCGCACGTGAAGAGAGCTGTTTGGAGTGCTGGCTGAGCTGAAGTGCGGTTCACTAGAGCGAGCTGAAGATGGTGTTGAGTGGATCTCCCTCAGCTGTGCCCAGATAGGACCCGCGCTGAAAGACGGGCACCTGGCTCCCAAGTTTACAAAGAAATGTGTCTTGTCTGTACTTATACTTTGAGGAAATTCAATCAAAACACACAAAAGAATGCAATCTATTTTATGTCTGAAAGTTTTGACTGGTTATTACCTAATTTGGTCCTGGCAGTTCTAACTTCTCTGATTAATAAGCTGCTGCGTTTTCCTGAACAGCTGTGCTTATAGTGTAATAGAAACAAAATGTAGACACAAAAATATCCTTTATAGTGCAAAATAATTTAGCTTTTAAAATTATTTAGATTTAGCTGTGTGTCTGGGCTAATGATAATTTTTGTTTACCAAACTTTTAGTAATTATATAGCTAGCTATAATTTAGATTCTTATAAATGTAAAGATTAGCGGAATAAGTAAAGCTTCTGTTAATAGATCCCGAGTCACATATTTTCCCATTGGTGATATGTGTGCGATTTCAAAGTCACAGCATGGACTTCTTAGTGGGTGGTTAAGATGTCGTCTCTGTTTTAGGAAGAATTTGGCTATAATGCAGATACCCAGAAGCTGCTGGCTAAAAACGGAGAGACTCTTCTTGGGGCCATTAATTTTTTCATTGCTAGTGTGAACACGCTGGTGAATAAAACCATTGAAGATACACTCCTGACTGTAAAGCAGTATGAGAACGCCAGGTGGGTATCGACTTTCTCCATGTGGTCCATGTGCAGATGATTTGTGCTTAGTTAAAGGTTTTGGTTGCAGACAAAAGAAACGTAGTGTCCAATATGGGAAGATAAAGGGTGATGGCTTTTCTCCACCTGCACCAGGAAGGCTTTTCAGTGTGGACCTGTTCTCCACAGAGTAACAGGCCGGGCCCGCAGTCCTGCAAGGCTGGGTGCCCGCCCTTCCAGAAACATTGCTGGGGAGCTTTGCTTTGATTCCACCTACAAAATGCGTGTCAAAGTTAAAGAGTGCAAGGTCAATATTGTAACTTTGCTTATATTTCAGTGAATCATAGTTTTTAGAAAGTGCAGCCGAGGGTTGACGGGTGATGTCACATCCCACTAGTCTAAGTTTGGCTCTGCTGTTTTGTCCGTGTGCTTGCTTCAGCTCCTCTTTTCTAATACTGAGCTTTCTAAAAGTTTTAATTATTTCCCAACATCATATAATACATACGTGTATGAAATTTTGTGTTAATTGTTGTTCCCAGTCATGGATAAAAATGGGAACACAAAAAAATGCAATACACCAGGCAATGGTGACACATGCCTTTAATTTAATCCCAGCACTTGGGAGGCAGAGGCAGGTGGATCTCTGTGAGTCTGAGGCCAGCCTGGTCTACAAGAGCTAGTTCCAGTGAAGACATGATAACAAGTAAAAGGTGGTTTGGCTTCTAAGCCCATGGGTTTAACTAACTTGCTCCCAAGTTTGTCCTGCCCCCTTGGCTTTTGATGTCTGTCTTCATGTCCACCATCTTTATTCTAGTTCTGGGATTCATCGCTTACTGCCCACAGTCTGGGCTGGCCTGTTTTGATGTCTGTCTTCATGTCCACCGTCTTTATTCTAGTTCTGGGACTCATCGCTTACTGTCCACAGTCTGGGCTGGCCCGTTTTGATGTCTGTCTTCATGTCCACCGTCTTTATTCTAGTTCTGGGACTCATCGCTTACTGCCCACAGTCTGGGCTGGCCCGTTTTCTCATCTGCTGCAGTCCATGCTCCCTTCTTACCCTTAGACTCAGCTTTCTACCCTGAGCGATGGGATTGGTCAGATCACAGTTCTGAGCTTTTTACTACTTGTTTCTGCTGGCTTATATCTGAACTGTTTATCAGGGACCACGGGGCTGCCTACTGTCTTGACTGAACTTTTTCCATTATTGTATACTAATTTTTGATTCTAATACACGCAATTAATTCACAAATATCTCCCTGTGCCCTCACTGTTTTCTTCTTGGGACGTTCTAACCAGTTTCACCAACCTAGTAAGCTTTTACATCCTTCAAATTCTAATTATGCTGTTATTGTTCTCAGAAGTGTTTTCTCAGATCTCTAATCAATCCCCTGTCTGTAATAATGATTTGCCTTGTGCCGTTTCTGTTGGAGTTGGGTACCAGCTTCTTGGATAAACTCATCAGCTCACCCAAAACCCAGAAGGGCTGACTTGAGAACTGTTGCATGGGTCAGTGTATCATGAACAAATGATCCTCACTGGCCCAGAAAGGTCTCGGTTGTTAAATTTAGTACAAGTTAAAAATAAACTGGGTTTAAACCCTGGGCATAATGCATGTGCCTTTAATCCCAGTACCTGGGAGGCAGAGACAGACAGATATCTGAGTTTCAGGATAACCAGTGCTATCCAGAGAAATCCTTTCTAGAGAAAAATTAAAGACAAAGCAAAAATAAACAAACAAACAAACTGGGCTTGGGCTGGGTATGGTAGCACATGCCTTTAATCCTAACATTTAAGAGGCAGAGCCTGGGAAGATTTAATCTTCGCCCATCAACACCCAAAGCTGATATTCTGTTTAAACTACCCCTTGTACACTTTCTTCCTGTACATACAATTATCTAATGTATCATACATGTATATATATATATATATCGTACATTAATTTATTTTCCCCAAGAGTTCAAGGCCAACCTGGACTACATAGTAAGTTCCCAGACAGCCAGAGCTATACAGTGAGACTCTGTCTCAAAACCCAAAAATAAATAAGTATTCATTCTTGGACTGGAAGATGTGAATCACTCTGTTGATTCTGGTTTTTTTTTTCTTTTTAACTAAATTAGAAGTCACTTGCTTCTTTTCCATTGAGTACTGAGTACTGCAGGCAGCTGGACAAGTCCCTGTCCCCATACAGTACTGCTCTTCCCTTGGGCTGACAGAGGTGCTGGCAGCTGCTGAGGTCATGGTGTGAGGCTGGTGGAGTAAAGCGCCTCACGGAACCAGGCCACAGTGCTCTGTCTACACGCTACTGTGACAGACACCCGTCTAGCATTGCGCTCTCATGTGTGCCCGTTAAACCCTGAAATGTGGCCTGTGTGGATTAGAGTGTGAGGTGCTGAGTCAGACACCGTGGCTCTCCAAGACTCCGTGTCCAGCCCCAGATGTAAAGTAGTTCATTAGCAATTGTCTGCATGCATTCCTGTTGCAGCAGTAGTGTTTCCTGCATGCAGGGTAAAATAAATGAGTATTATTATTTACATAGAGCTGTTAGAACGTCTTAAAGTGTGTGTACGACATGCCTCGGTAACCCTCAGTGTAACTCCGCTTCCTATCCTGCTGCGGCCATCTGAACTTGGCTGGTCTCACCCACTCCGTCTCATCGGTATTAACCAGTTTGCAATAAGGATAGATAACTACTTTTGAACTTGGTTTGACATCTGTTGGGGTAACTTTTTTTAATTTAAGTGGTTGCTAAATGTTGAAAATTTTGTCGGTTGGGGGCGCAATAGTCGATGAGATTATAAGCAGCTCCTCACCCATGTGCTCCTTGTGAGTCCATGCGTGTGTGTACTTTACAGCGCAGGAGAGCGAAGCCAGGGTCTCACACACTCTAAAGAAGCACTCTAGTACTGAGGTCCACCGCCCCTTTTGGACATTAATAGCTCTTTACTTTTAGAGAAGTAATGATTTCAAATACATCAAGTATAGACAGTGTGTGCGTCCTCCGTACTTACGTGTTACTGTTCATATGAGGCCGAGTGCTGTTTTCTAGCCCATCTCCAGACTGTCTCAGTGTTTTCTGGCCTGCATCGTAGCTTTTCTTCTTTTCAGGATTGAATATGATGCGTATCGCACTGATTTGGAAGAACTGAATCTTGGACCACGTGATGCAAGCACTCTACCAAAAATTGAGCAGTCACAGCATCTGTTCCAAATACACAAGGAAAAATACGATAAGATGCGTAGTGATGTTTCTGTCAAGTTGAAGTTTCTTGAAGAAAATAAGGTAAATTCTTTGCTTTCTGTGGATTTTTTAAAAATCACTTAAAATATCAATAGAAAGTATTTGTTTCTAATAACTTTTCATGACAGTTGCTTGAAGGAATTTTGTTTAAATCAGTTTGAGTTTATAGGTACACGAAACATAGACTTAGCCTTTCTGTTATGAAAATCATCAACTCTACTGTCTTGTGCTTTCGTAAATAACAACTGGGAGTCAGAAAATGCTTGTGTTAACTCTGATCTTGAGATCGATGTTGGTAGCAAGTACTTGAAGTCGTTAATAAGTCATTAAATAAAGGCGCTTTTACCAGGCTTAGTGGCCCGTGTCTCAAAGCCTAGCATTAGGAGACAGAGGCTGGTGCTGGTTTTGCTGTGTGCTTGTTTTCCTTGGGTGCTCGGGATCGAATCCAAGCTCTCAACGTGATGGGTGCATGATCTACTACCTAGCTGTCCTCAGCCCTTGAGTTTCCTGTGTGTGCAGGATCAGTTCCTGTGTCTGACACGTCTTCTGAGTTTTATGTGGAGACCATAGCTGAACGTGAGAGAGCCGGTAACAAGCACAGTGCAGTAGGTGTGCTCAGCCCTGAGTGTGAGTCTCGCGTGCAGCAGTTCCTTTCCTTGTGCTGTTTTCAGCCGTACTTGCTTCCGGGTGCCCTCTTAAAGTTGGTGTGACGTCAGAGATAGCTGCTCTCTAAAGTGAGGAGGCGGCTGGGGCTCACAGTTGCCGAGGTTTCGGTAAGAAGGTAGTGGATCCCAGCACTGTTCACACTGTGGCAGCCAGCGTGACCCTCCTTCCTTAATAGGCCCCACCACTGCATTGGTTCTCTCTCCTTCCTTTAGTTGTGGTAGGTTTGGTTTGTTCTGCTTTGTTGTTGTTTTGAGACAAGGGCTCACTGTGTAGCCCTGGCTGTCCTGGAACTTGCTATATCGACCAGGCTGGCTTGGAACTCATGAGATCAGCCTGCCTCGTGTATTTGCCACCACACCCAGCTGTTGGCTTTACTTTTGAGACAGAGTTTTGGTATATAGAAAAAAGCTGGCCTTGTATTCACGATCAGCTCTGAGCCTGAGTTATCAGCTAAGCAGGCTTGTGCCCCATACCTGGCTTTAGGCCCCACTTAAAGATTCTACTGCCTCCCAATAGTGCCGTGGGCTGGCAGCCAATCTTTTAACACATGGTCCTCTGGGGACATGAGGATTTAAGTTGTCACAATTATTTCTCTTTACTTCTCCCAGAAAACTAATATTTATATTCTCCCTCATGATACCAAAGGGCTATGCTAAATTACTCTCTTCTTGTTGCCTGTAATGTTTCCTTAGAAACTCACGGTGGCCATAAAACCCTCAGATAATATATTTCTTAGGGATCTACCAAGTCTAGAAATGTCATTCCATCTTTGAAGAAACTGCGGGTGAAAATACTCACCTGGAAACAACGCAGCGGCAGGAAAAGAGGACTAAGTAGATCTTCAGACAGACTGCCCAGTGTGATAGCACGGCCCTTGTCAGCTCAGGCCCGTAAGAGCTTAATATAATAACTTAAAAGATGGCGGAGGATCAGAGGAAGATAGACTGCACATTGGGTCTATCGTGAAGTAACATAGTGAGTTAGTTTCGAAATGTGGACTTTTCTTCTTAAAAATCTGAGTCAGAGATTGGAGTGACAGTAGCTGTTTGTACTCAGTGGTTTGCAGAAAACAGGAACATTTTTGGGCATGCTTTCTTTGTTCCTTCCTATGTGTCAGGCAGGTCCTCTGCCACTGAACTCTCTCCCTAGTCCTGGAATTTTTCTTTTCTTGTGTGTGTGGTGTGTGTGTGTGTGTGTGTGTGTGTGTTGTGTGTGTGTGTTGTGTGTGTGTGTGTGTTGTGTGTGTGTGTGTGTGTGTGTGTGTGTGTGTGTGTGTTGAAACTGAGTTTCTCTGTGTACCCCTGGCTGTCCTAGAACTAGCTCTGGAGGGCTGGCCTCAAACTCAGACTCTTCTCCTATCTGCCTGTATCTCCCGAGTGAGTGCTGGGAAGAATTTCTTTTCTAATACTAAAATATCATTTCTCTTCCAATGTATTACCACCTTACTTCATGTATGGATTATGAGTTTAATTTTTCGGAGAAAAATTCAAGGCCAAGTAAAATGGTCGGGCAGAAGGAAGTGCATGGAGACTGAGAAGACCTAACGGGGTCAACACGCAGTATGCGCTGCTGTGCTGTGTGCCTGGGACTGGGCACATACTTGGCAGTAGCGGGAAGTGCAGCACTTGTGAAATTTAGGATTTGGAAAAGCTAGAGAACCAAACATCCCTTGCTTAACCACACATACCCTCAAGGGCAATGCCACTTTGTGGGGTTCTTTATTTATTTTTTCCTACAGTACTGGGATCCAAACCCAGTGTCTTGCTGCTAAACCACAGTCTCTGTTTTCAGCGCAGACCTCTGGATTTAAAATGATGGTTACGCCAGAGTTTAAGGAATGTATTTACCACGACGTAGTATGTACTAGCAACAAAGGAATCCTCAGACTTTATTCTTGACAATGACCTTGACCTTTTGATTCTCCTGCCTTTACCTCTGAGTGTCAGATATTAGGCAGTAGCACTAGCTGGTTTTGTGTGGTGCTGGAGAGTGAACCCAGGGGCCAGTGAACATCGTGGGCCAGCATTCTACAAGCATATTCCTAGAGTGTTCTTGTCAAAAACAAAAGAGCAAGGGGAAGGGAGGGATGGAGAGAGTGGGAAGGAGAGGGAGGGAGGAAGGGAGGGAGGAAGGAAGGGAGGAAGGGAGGGAGAGAGAACTTTGGCGTGTGCTTAAAGGTATCCACGTCACTGATTCTCTGGACTGTGAGTACCTGGTATAGTCACTTACGTAGTCAAGTGAGACTAAGAAAGGAGATGAAGGATCTTGCTTTTTTCTAATAAAATGAGTGAGTTAGATTCCTGAGTACATAGGCAGCTAGTGTGTGGTGGCGAGCCCAGAAGGAGCTGTTGTGGTGCTCAGCCATGATACACCTTCACTTGGCTTCTGAGAAACCCCTTCTCTGTCGCTCATTTCATCATGTACTTCGTGATTTTGTGTTGCTGTTATTCTTTGCTTTTCACTGAAAAACATCAAGTATTTGCTATTCAAGTGGCCTTACAGATGCTGATGTCACCCAGTAAATGAGAATTGAGTATAATTGCTCCCCTCAGGCCGTATAGTCTAGTGTTAGAAGACGACTTAGTCTATAAGTGTGTGTATAACTACGTGTGCATGTACATATATACGTTTATGTGTGTCTGTATCTGTGTGTATGTATACATACACATTTAAATCTAGTTTCCCTGTAAGACAGACTGCAGTGTTTGTCTTTCTTATTCTGCCTTTTTTACATAACCTAATGATTTCTGGTGTTTCATTAAACATCTCATTTTTTTCACAGCTGAGTAGAATTCCATTGACTATAGGTACCACGTTTTCTTTATCTAGTCGTCTGCTGATGGGCACGAGGTACTTCTGTTTGTAGCCATGGCGAAGGCTGAAGCAATGGATGTGGGGACACAGATACCTCTGCAGTAAGGGCTGGTGTCCCAGAGCCTCCCGAGAGTCTGTGCTCCCTCCAGGAAGGACGTTTTCATTCTGGAGGGTGGAGCTGAGCAACACTCATCCCGCCCCTTTTGGGGTCTCACATTCCTGTGGCCCTTCTTCCACAAGATTTCCTGAGCTGTTTGGTTATCTTCTTCTTTGCGTCTCCGTAATAGCTGCAGCCCCTCACAAAAGCTGACAGCAGCGGTAATTTATAGACACAGACATCAATGTTTACAAGAGGTGATGGAATCCTCATGACTTGAAACCAGGACTGCTGATGGAAGGAGGAAGGGGCGTGGCCTGTGGCAGCGTTATTTGTGACATGAAATGATAAACATCGCCAGGCTGGACCTGTTGGCGCACACCTTTAATCCCAGCACTCGGGAGGCAGAGCAGGCAGATCTCTGTGAGTTCGAGGCCAGCCTGGTCTACAGAATGAGTTCCAGGACAGCCAGGAGTGTTACTCAGAGAAGCCCTGTCTTGAAACAAAACAGAACAAAACAAACGAACAAAAGAGAGAAAGGGAGGGAAGGAGGGAGGGAGATTGATCACCAGTAAAGGTCTAGCTGAATAAACCATTTTGTTCAAATATTAGAGTATTTTACAACTCTAAGAAACAAAGAAGGAGTCTATTGATGGAAAGACCCCAGAACATTCTTGAGCTCAGTATAAGTAGCTTTGTATTTGGTACCTTCAGAGTCTCCCTGTGCAGCTCAAACTGGCCTCATGGTCATGATCATGCTTCTGGATTATAGGTGTATAACATTGTACCAGGCTGGTACCATGACTTAGTAAGAAACAAAGAAAGAATACATAATCGTGTTTTATTTATTTGCATAAAGGAAAATGGAAATGTTAATAAAATCAATTACTTAGGGGAATATAGCTGTAAACAGGAGTGAAAGTGATAAATATTAAATTGGGAAGGGGCAGGCATTGAGACAGGCTTCCTCTGTGTAGCCCTGACTGTCCTGGAATTCACCCTGTAGACCAGGCTGGCCTCAAATTCAGAGATCCACCTGTTTCTGTCTCCCAAGTGCTGGGATTAAAGGTCTATGGCACAACGCCCAGCCATATTAAAACTTTTGATGCATATAAATGTTCTACCTAAGCCAGAAAGAGCTGTAATCTCAGTCGCTCAAGAGGCCAGAATAGGAGGATCCGGAGTTCTAGACCAACATGGACAATATTGTGAGATGAGGAGATTCCACCTAAAAAGCCACAGAAACAAAAACCAGTCTTCAGTAGGTGAGGATGCTTGCCACCGAACCTAAGGACCTCAGTTTCGTCCTAGAGACCCACACGGCGGAAGGGGAATTTACTGCAGGTTGTCCTTGGGCGTGTGTGCCAGTGCATCTGTGTGCACACACAAACGATGTTTAAAATCAATGTACTTTTAAGGAGAAAGGAAAAATATACACAGTTAGAAGATCTTTTAAATAAGTCCCAAAATAGACTTCTATTTTCCAGTAGCCTGAGTCTGTAATTCCCTGCTTTGCTGTCAAACCTGATGATCAGTTCTTTGCTAAGAATAGTGAGCTGACGCAAGCACACGAGTGACCTCAGTCATTCTTAAAAATGTAGGAATCACATGAAGAAAACTCTGCACATGTGATGGTGTTTCCTGTCCGTGGTTAAATACCTTCCACATTGTCCCGTTAGCGGTTAAATGCCTTCCACATTGCTGTTTTTTCTTCTAAACCCAAGCGGTTGGGGATGGGATCGGTGTTTGTGGTTGTGACATTGCCTCCTTTTCCCTTCAGAAACGAGACAAAGATGGACTATACACCATTAGCAAAATGAGCTGTTGAATTGTGTGTTGATTCTGAAGTTAGAATTATCCAGCTCTCACTTCCCCAACATTTAGAGCCCTTGGTGGCAGATGAGTAGGGATGGCCGCAGGCTGTGTCTCAGGCAGGCGCACCAGGCACACCAGTTCTGTCTGTCAGTTGTGCTCAGGTTTTCAATAAAGTGATGTTTCCCAAGGGCATATTTTTGTCTGATTGGTTTGGGAGTTGGAAATTTGGGGTTTGGGTTTTTGAGACAGTGTCTCACGTAGCCCCGACTGGCTAGCCTTGAACTCAGGTGAGTGACCTTGAGTGTCTGACCCTCCTGTCTCCACCCTGACATGCTAGTCACGTGTAGACACACCTGTCTCCTTATCCTTCTTGGTTAGAACTGGCCGACTTTTATGTGGGGTGGGGTTTGGAACTTCTTGTTTTTGATGCATATTTACCGCGCACCGCGGCCCCCGTCTGCGCTCTATGCGCTAGACCTCGGTTCACAAGCTTCGGGCAAGGGGCTGGAGGTTGAGAACACAGACCTTTAAACACTGATACCAAAAAGCCCATCTTTATTAGCACCATGCAGGCTTAAATACACTGCAGTGAATGGCCAACAGGTGAAAATCCCATCCTCTGATCCTCTAACTAGGCACAGCTTCTAGTAACTTCAATTAGAAAGTGCTAGGAGGGAAGAGCAGCTGAAGGCCAGGACTCATTAGTCCCAACAGATATGTTTGAGAAAGAGAAACAGTTCCGGCCTTCCATTTCAAAAAGGATTCACTTAGAAAAGCGTAAGCTTCTTACCGTGGTGCTGCACCGTGCCTGCTCTGTGAGTGGCTGTGTCGTGAGCTCCTTGGCTCCACATTGCACAGCGGCTGCCAGCCTTGAACATCTCCCAAGTGGGCTTTCCAGGTTTGGGGATTTGTGTTGTAGTTGCGTGGTCAGTGTGGGAGCTGAGTGGATCCACAGTGAGCCACAGTGTCTCGGTGCCGTGGTGGGGTGGTGGCGCTGGTTTCTCTGATGAAGAGTTCAGAGTGGACGCTCATCAGCTTTCCTCCGTGTAAGCTCTCCGGGGTCTTGCTGTGACTTGGCGTGTTGACATCTCATGTTGGCAGTGCGCTCCTATGGTGATTCATGTGCTCGTCATGTGTGACCGAAAAGTCATTTGGTAATGAGGGTGATTTTTAAATAATTCTTAACTTAAAAAACTTCCTGGTTTTCTGTCCAATTAAACTTAAAATCCTGGGGTGGAGAGAAGGCTCAGTGGTTAAAGGGCACTGGCTGTGTTTCCAGAGGACCTGAGTTCACTTCCCAGCAAGCTCATGGTGGCTCACAGCCATCTGTAATGGGATCTGGTGCCCTCTCCTGTCATGCAGGCATACATGCAGACAGCACGTGTGTGTGTGCGCGTGCATGCGCACAAAATCCTGATTTTTTTTTCTCTTTGTGAAACTGAACTGTGAGCCAGTGCCCTAAACATGCTGTGAAAGTCTCTGCCAATGAATTCTGCCCCCAGCCTTTCTTCCTTAATAAGCTAAGAATATCACTGCTTGCAGTTTTTTTTTTTTTAAGAATTTAAATTTTGGAACTGGAGAGATAGCTCTGGGATTAAAAGCACTGGCTTGTCTTTGAGAGGACTAGCAATTCCCAGCACCCACATGGCAGCTCACAGCTGTCTGTGACTCCTGTTCCAGGGGATGCAACACCCTCACACAGGCATATATGCAGGCAAAACACAAATGTGCATAAAACACAAATTATTTTAAAAAATAAAAATTAATTGTATTTTTAAAAGTATAAATTTCATTAAAATATTTAAGTAAATGAAATCAGAATTTTGTAATATGTTTAAGACTTCAGGTTCATAAGTTTACCTAAAAGTTAGTTTTCCACGATGTTCTGTTCAGGAAAACTGTTTTGTGAATATAATGGTGACTGTTTCACTTGGCTCTACATTGGCATAGTGTCCAAGGCTTTCCGCACCCTGGATGACTTTCTGTCTGCACTGACAACACTAGCTCAGTGAAGTTAACTTCCCTTAGCACCTGCCTGTACCCCCAGCTCTTAGTTTCTCCTGAAGGGACAGAACTCACTCTGAGCATGAGGTCAAGAATGGCGTAAGGAGGAGAGGGATCTCCACTGTGTTTCCTGGCTCGTTTGTGGGACTTTCTGCTGCAGTCTTTCTCTGGACCTCTGTGTATTCCCATGCTCTCAAGCCTGTGTTGCCGAGTCCTCTGGCAGGTTGCTGCGAACTCTCCCAAACTACACAACTTCACTTTCTGTAGAGCTTGCCCGTTTCCTCCCCCCATGGCTGCTGCTTTTCATTTGCCCTCCGAGAAACCCTCCTTGAATGAAGTTGTCAGTCAGTGGATGCTGGTCTGGGAGTAGTCTGTAACAAAGGACACTTGCTAGCAAGGATTTTGTATGTTATATTTCTGTCTATGTCATCTCCAATTTCGATGTTTCAGAGTGTTCCCCACTCTAGAGGCAGTGGAGCCTGGGAGAGTGAACTGATAAGTGGGGTGAACTGGAGTCTCGTTCAATCTCAGACCATTTAGAGCATCTGACAGTTTATACTCTGAGGGTTAAGAGGAGTCACAAAGGCAGGCCACAGTTGGTGGATAAGCCACACGGGCAGAAACATGTTCCATAAACACGGCACATAAACAAGTAACCGCAGCCAGCTGTGATGCAGCTTCACCTGACGTAAACCCTTCCTAGCCACTACACCTCGCAGGAGCACGGAAGCAGAATCCAGGAGCAACCCTGTGTCTTTGAAAAACTGAGGTCACAAGCACTCAGAAAGGTCCTCGCGTATTCCATTCTTGGTCTGTGTTAGGGCAAGAGAGGTTTAGTTCAGACCTCTCTTAGAGGCTCCAGAGCCTGCTTTTAGTTAAGCACAATGTTACGGAGCTGCTCAGGGTACAGCTCTTAAAATAGTGAGAGACAGAATCTGTGTGATCACACCTAAAGAGAGAGCAGTGGTGGGGGGGACAGAATCTGTGATCACACCTAAACAGAGAGCAGTGGGGGGGGGGACAGAATCTGTGTGATCACACCTAAACAGAGAGCAGTGGTGGGGGGACCAGAATCTGTGATCACACCTAAACAGAGAGCAGTGGCGGGGGACAGAATCTGTGTGATCACACCTAAACAGAGAGCAGTGGTGGGGGGGGACCAGAATCTGTGTGATCACACCTAAACAGAGAGCAGTGTGTGGGGGGGAACAGAATCTGTGTGATCACACCTAAACAGAGAGCAGTGGGGGGGGGACAGAATCTGTGATCACACCTAAACAGAGAGCAGTGGGGGGGGGGGCAGAATCTGTGTGATCACACCTAAACAGAGAGCAGTGGGGGGGGGACAGAATCTGTGTGATCACGCCTAAACAGCAGTGGGGGGGGGACCAGAATCTGTGATCACACCTAAACAGAGAGCAGTGGAGAGGGGGCAGAATCTGTGTGATCACGCCTAAACAGAGAGCAGTGGGGGGGGACCAGAATCTGTGTGATCACACCTAAACAGAGAGCAGTGGGAGGGGGACAGAATCTGTGTGATCACACCTAAACAGAGAGCAGTGGGGGGGGATAGAATCTGTGTGATCACACCTAAACAGAGCAGTGGGGGGGGGACAGAATCTGTGATCACACCTAAACAGAGAGCAGTGGGGGGGCCAGAATCTGTGATCACACCTAAACAGAGAGCAGTGGAGAGGGGGCAGAATCTGTGTGATCACGCCTAAACAGAGAGCAGTGGGGGGGGGGGACCAGAATCTGTGTGATCACGCCTAAACAGAGAGCAGTGGGGGGGGGGGACAGAATCTGTGTGATCACACCTAAACAGAGAGCAGTGGTGGGGGGATAGAATCTGTGTGATCACACCTAAACAGAGAGCAGTGGGGGGGGGGACCAGAATCTGTGTGATCACACCTAAACAGAGAGCAGTGGGAGGGGGACAGAATCTGTGTGATCACGCCTAAACAGCAGTGGGGGGGGGACCAGAATCTGTGATCACGCCTAAACAGAGAGCAGTGGAGAGGGGGCAGAATCTGTGTGATCACGCCTAAACAGAGAGCAGTGGGGGGGGGACCAGAATCTGTGTGATCACGCCTAAACAGAGAGCAGTGGGGGGGGGGGCAGAATCTGTGTGATCACACCTAAACAGAGCAGTGGTGGGGGGATAGAATCTGTGTGATCACACCTAAACAGAGAGCAGTGGGGGGGGGGACAGAATCTGTGTGATCACACCTAAACAGAGAGCAGTGGTGGGGGGGACCAGAATCTGTGTGATCACACCTAAACAGCAGTGGGGGGGGACCAGAATCTGTGATCACACCTAAACAGAGAGCAGTGGTGGGGGGATAGAATCTGTGTGATCACACCTAAACAGAGAGCAGTGGGGGGGGGGGACCAGAATCTGTGCGATCACACCTAAACAGAGAGCAGTGGGGGGGGGACCAGAATCTGTGTGATCACACCTAAACAGCAGTGCGGGGGGATCAGAATCTGTGATCACACCTAAACAGAGAGCAGTGGTGGGGGGATAGAATCTGTGTGATCACACCTAAACAGAGAGCAATGGGGGGAGGACAGAATCTGTGTGATCACACCTAAACAGAGAGCAGTGCGGGGGGGACAGAATCTATGTGATCACACCTAAACAGAGAGCAGTGGGGGGGGGACAGAATCTATGTGATCACACCTAAACAGAAAGGAAGTTGGGGAGGCTGAGGGAGGGCACTCACAGTGCGAGTCAGAGTATAGAAGGCTGCAGACATTTTTGCCTGAGGAGAGGAAAGCTCTGCACTCAGGGTTTGTCTATTGAGATGTGTTCTGACTGTAGTCGAGGCTGGCTTCAGAAGGATGAGCTCTTGAGATGCTCTGCCACGGCCAGAGGACCTGAGGCTGCAGATGCTCACCCAGCACTCAGAAGAGTGTGTGTGTGTGTGTGTGTGTGTGTGTGTGCGCGCGCGCGCACGCGCGCGCGCGTGCGCGCACTGGAGAGCAAACAGTACTCAGAATGTGCCCTCGTAGACTCAAGTCCCTTCCTTGCAGCACTGCCCTGCCCGCCGTCCCAGACTTTGACCACTTACTTCAGCTGCTCTCTTCCCATGGCACTGCCGTCGTGCTGCCTCCTGGCCGCCCACCACGTCTTAAGATCTTTCACTCTGGCATTCTACTCATCTGTAATTTGCTGAATCTCATCCTGATGAGTGAGAAAATTGAGATCTTTTCTGCCACACTTGATCATATTGTCTCCTTGCTCTCACTCCTTTCCCAGTGTCCCGTGTCTTGATAAATTTTCTCCTCTGCCCACTGTTGCTTTAGCCTGAAGGGCATATGAACTAATGATGTGCTATTTCAGGGACCTAGTGGAGGGCCAAGGGGGCACTTGTGCCTCTGCCTGTTCTTCTGATGTCTCCCTGGAAAGATCAATCACAGACAAGGAAGACACAAAGTATCAGTTTTTGCTCTGGGACAATGGTCTTGTACCCTGTAAAGGTTTGTCAGTTGTTCTGGTTTAATAAAATGCTGATTGCCCAGTAGCCAGGCAGGAAGTATCAGCAGGGTGGCCAGAACAGGAGAATTCTGGGAAGAGGAAAGGTTCAGTCTGTAGTCCTCACCCAGACACAGAGGAAGTAAGATGAGAATGCCTCACTGATGAAAGGTACCAAGCCGTGGGGCTAACACAGACAAGAATTATGGTCTAATGTAAGAATTAGTTAATAAGAAGCCTGAGCTAATAGGCCAACCAGTTTGTAATTTGTGTAGACCTCTGTGTGTTTCTTTGGGACTGAAAGGCTGTGGGACCTGGTTGGACAGAAAGCTCTGTCAAAGTAGTCCTATTCCCTAGACTTATTAGAAGAGCCAGTAATTACTGTGAAGTGCCTCATATGTGACTGTATTTATTAAGATTAATAACTTATTTTAACAAATGGTGCCCAACGTGGGGTGCCAATCTGTTGTAAGAGCCCTCTTGCTCGTTCCCAGCTACTCAGCCCCGAAATAACCACACAGAAACTATTAATTAAATCACTGCTTAGCTTCTTATCGGTTAGCTCTTACATCTTAATTTAACCCATTTCTATTAATCTGTGTATTGCCACATGGCTGTGGCTTACCAGCAAGGTTCCATGCAGCGTCTGTCTCCAATGGGGCTATGTGGCTCCTCTTGACTCCACCTTCTTTCTCCCAGCATTCAGTTTAGTTTTCCCGGCCTAGCTCTATTCTGCCCTGTGCAAGCCCAAAACAGCTTCTTTATTCATTCACCAATAAAAGCAGTACATATACAGAAGGACCTCCCACACCAAGTTTTGAAATAGAGGTGTGGAGAAAGAAGTTAATTCTTGGTGTCCTAGTAGTTGGTCATCCTCTTGCAGGATGACCTGCTGAACCCTTTCTGTATGTTCAGCTCATCTATTGCTCCAGGATTCGGGTGTATTTAAAGTAGTCCTATTCCCTAGACTCATTAGAAGAGCCAGTAATTACTATGAAGTGCCTCATATGTGACTGTATTTATTAAGATTAATAACTTATTTTAACTGGGTGATACCTATTGTTAGACTAATTCTCTGAATGAGAAGGGGTGTATAGGGCTGGAGGCATAAATCATAGGCTGAGCAGCTGCCTAGTGGGCATGAGGTCTGTGTTCTCACAGCCTTGCTGTCTCCGGGGCAGTGCTCACCTGCAGGACTTCAGTAACCTCATGTGCTCATCCCCTTCTTCACATGTGGAAGAAGGTGTCCACTTGGCATCATCTCTGAGCATGCTCCCTAAGAAAGCCGCTTCGCTCTGCTCTGCCTCGGGAGTCGCTGTTGGTGGTTGTCTTGTCTTGGACAATTGAAGCATTGTGTGGTGTGTGGGGGTCACTGGGCAGCTGGTGCTGTGACTGCTCCGTGGAGATCGGAGCTGGTTTGTTCCCTGGCGGATCTTCATGAAAGGTCTTTGTAATTGAGCACACAGTGATTTAGTGTATTTCATTTTAAACTGCTTTCTTTCTGATGATAGGTTTTAAGTTTGTCAGTTTGTCAGCTCACTTTTGTCTGTAGTAGTTACCCGCTTTGTTCTTGTTCCAAGTCTCTGCTTTTGTTGTCTTATCATTTTAACCACTAAGTTTCTAAACATAGTAGTTCAGGAAATTTTTGCTCTGCTTTATAGATACAGAAAAACTTACGAAAGCTTAATGTTGAGGTAGTAGTAGTTTAGGGATGCACAGGCTGTGGGCTCCATCCCTAGCAGTGCGCACACACACACAAACACACATACAAATGTACATACATGCACAGGTACATACGCATGCAGGTATGATATTGTATTATTCTTATAATTTTAGAAACTTATTCTTTATGCTAGATCCTTGCTCCAGTTTCAGTGCTTCTCCAGAGCGTGTTCTGCCACCAGTGTTAGTTTCAAAATCTTGCTTATAGGTTTTCTGAAATGCTTATTGTCTTGTGAGTGCTGGCAGGCTGCACTGGGTGAAAGAGCATGCAGCCGTCCAGGGGTGCGGCATTTCCAAGTTCCTCACTCTCCAGTCTGTCTTCAGGAGGTCTAGCCTTAGGCATTTCTTGACTTTATAAGCTGAGATGTTTTTGTTTTTTTCTTTCATTTTCTTTTCTTTGAAGATTCTTCAAGGGGCTGGTGACATGGCTCAGTGGTAGAGCATTTGCCTCAAAACCTGTAAGACCCTGGGTTCAATCCTCTGTTCATCCCCCCACAAGAAACAGGTTTTGTAAAATAATACTTCTATGTGGTGTTATAATTTGTTGTATGATTATAGTGCAGTCATTACAAGGCCAGCATTGATGTGGGATTTCCCTCAGTATGCTGTGATTACCATTGATTAATAAAGAAAACTGCTTTGGACCTATAGCAGGGCAGAACTTAGTTAGGCATGGAAAGCTAGACTGAATGCTGGGAGAAAGAAGGGCAGAGTCAGAGAGAAGCCATGGCCCCGCAGGAGACAGACGCCAAAACTTTAGCCGATAAGTCACAGCCACGTGGCAATACACACATTAATAGAAATGGGTTAAATTAATTTGTAAGAGTTAGTCAATAAGAAGCTAGAGCTAATAGGTCAAGCAGTTATTTAATTAATACAGTTTCTGTGTGATTATTTCTGTTTTGGGCAGCAGGAACCAACAAGCAGTCTCTCCTCCTACACAGCATCCCATGTGCATACCGTCTCCTGGTAGCTGCTTGGACCAGAGTGCTCTGGGTATCAGATTCTCTTATATTTCAGAATATTTACACACACACACACACACACACACACACACACAGAGAGAGAGAGAGAGAGAGAGAGAGAGAGAGAGAGAGGAGTCACTGTGGTGAAAGAACCCGGTTGTAAACATAGAATTTATTCCAGTTTCATATATGCCTTCTTACATTTCCATGTATGGCTTTTCAGTGGCCCTGCGTTTGGATCATGCGTGAGGTCCCATGTGGGACTTTCCACTGGTGTCATAGTCAGCACTTAACATGGATTTTGTGGTATTTGAGATTTCTTTTTTCAAATTGGGATGTTCAGCCTGCAATAAAATTTTTAAAAGTTATTTTAAAATTGTTTAGCGACTGCTCTTCTAATTCTACTTGATTACTGTTTTTACTTGATAATGGTTTTTCTTTATGTGTGCGGGGAGTTGGGGAGAGGAGTGCTGAGCATGCTTACATGCATGCAGAGGTCTGAGGAAGACCTCAGGGATGCTGCTGTGTGCCCTCCACCTTATTCCTTTAAGACAAGGTCTCTCCCCCTGCAGGATTGTGTTATAGGTGTATATTCAACCGTGCCCTGCTTTCTCTTCTTTTCTCTCTTTCTTTTCCTTTTTTAATATAGGTGCTAAGGTTTTGAACACTTACCTTCGTGCTTGCCCAGCAAGTACTCTTCCCGCTGAGCGATCATCACAGCCCAGCGTCTCTTTATTTAATAACCAAAGTCCTCCATAAGGTACCAGTCCCTGCAGTGCTAGTCCGTCATACCATAGTGCTGATAGCTAACGAAGCAAAAAGCAAGCCATCCTGGTTCTAAGTCAGTAAATGTGTTGAGATTTGACTTTGATTTACTAATTTTTGAGTGGATAAATGAGTTAATGATCTTATTTAAATTTATGTTTTTTAAGACATTACTACCAGAACTGAACACGTGTGTAATTACAATGCTCCGTGTTGTCAGGAAGAGCTGACCTGGTTCAGCACACGAGGCAGTTAAAACTGCCAGAGGAAGAGCAGTCTGTGGTGCGGACCTGAGTGGGAGATTGCGCTTTATTTACATTTGGGAGGCGTTTTGTGCTGCTTTCCCATCGCAGCTTCAAAGCCTTGCACTGCCGTCTGCCGCCTTCCACAGGGACAGCCCAGAGTGCTTGCTTTAGATGGTGTTACATGTCCACCTCCTCGATTGTGGAGGCTGCTTTTGTGGCTCTGGGTATCACATTGCTTTGTTGTGAAAACACAAGTAGAGTTCTGTCCTAAAGTGCACCTTTCTGTGGCTGTGTGGATTCCGTTTCACTGTGGGATGGGAGGTGTTTTAGGCACAACAGATGCCCAGTCAGAGCTTGTGAGCTGCCATCTCTTCTCCAGTGTCTGCCTGTGTTCCGGTGTCGCCTCCTCCAAGGCTAGGGAAAGAAGCTGTCGTTAGGACACTGTGGCTTCCATGGAAATCTGCAGGTGTGGCTCCCTTTCCCTGGTGCCGTGGGTGCCGTGGGTGCCGCGCTCTGCATTGAATTGATTTCATGTTCTTCCTGTCTTCTCTTTCACTGGAAATTATTAGGAGTTAAATTTCAAGTCAAGAAACACTTGTGGCCCAAACAACATTAAAGTGACCAGTTAAAGAAACTGGACTTTCACAATCAAATCACATCAGCCCGTTATTGCTATATAATTCAATTCGCAATAGAAATGCAAGAGCATAGGCCAAGTAGTGCTTTTAATAGCATAGCAAGGTGGAGAGCTACTCTGAGCCCTTGGTGGTCATGGTTAGACAGCCCTAGGAAGAGCCTGCATGTTTCCCTTCCAGTTTCTTCATAGAACACAGGGTTCCTGAAATTCGTGCATGTTGCATGTATCAGTCGCTCGTTTCTTTCTGTTGAACATTACTCCTTTTTATGGGAATACCCCAATTCATCTCATTCCTATTGGTTGATTGAGTTTTTTTGACTTTGGAGCTATCACAAGTGAATCAACCCCTGACTCTAATTCTAGCCCAGCCTGGCCCTGAGCGTCAGTGTGAGTCTTCTGTGTGCACCTATGTTTTCATTCCCTCACGTAAATACCTAGGCGTGGATTAGCTGGATTACAGGTTGATCGTATGTTTAACTGTTGAGAGACTGATGAACATCTCCGCTTCACAGATGCAGACTGGAGAAGTTTAGTCATTTTCATCTTTACCAGTGGGGTCACGGTGTGGGACTAATGTAGATTTTCCTAGTAGCAGGATATGGGGCATTTTTCATGAGCTCATGTAGCCTTATATTCCTTGGTAAAATATCTATTCAATCTTTTGCCTATTGAATGTGGGGGTGTTAACATCTCACTGAATTCTTTATATGTTCTGTAATTAAGCTCTTTTTGTGTTTACCTTTCATCTTCATAAAAGGGATAGGTGTGTGTGTATGTGTGCGTATGTGTGTATGTGTGTCTGTGTGTGTATGTGTGTGTCTGTATGTGTGTATGTGTCTGTATGTGTGTGTGTGTCTGTATGTGTGTGTATGTGTATGTGTGTATGTATGTATGTGTCTGTATGTGTGTCTGTGTGTGTATGCGTGTCTGTGTGTGTATGTGTGTGTCTGTATGTGTGTATGTGTCTGTGTGTGTGTATGTATGTATGTGTGTGTGTATGTGTGTGTATGTATGTATGTGTCTGTATGTATGTGTCTGTGTGTATATGTGTGTGTCTGTATGTGTGTATGTGTCTGTGTGTGTGTATGTATGTATGTGTATGTGTGTGTATGTATGTGTCTGTATGTGTGTGTCTGTGTGTATGTGTGTCTGTGTGTGTATGCGTGTCTGTGTGTGTATGCGTGTCTGTGTGTGTATGTGTGTCTGTATGTGTGTGTGTCTATGTATGTGTATGTGTGTCTGTATGTGTGTGTCTGTGTGTATGCGTGTCTGTGTGTGTATGTGTGTGTATGTGTGTCTGTGTGTGTATGTGTGGTAAGTCTCACTGCGTGGTCTGCTGCCTTGCTCTAACGCTTGCCTGTCGCCCCGCCCTGTCCGCAGGTGAAGGTGTTGCGCAATCAGCTGGTCCTTTTCCACAGTGCTGTTGCTGCCTACTTTGCGGGGAATCAGAAGCAGCTTGAACTGACCCTTAAGCAGTTCCACGTCAAGTTGAAAACCCCTGGAGTGGACGCCCCGTCCTGGCTTGAAGAGCAGTAAACTCACCCGGAAAGGAGCGAGCAGGGTGTTGTTAAACAGCTGATAGCCTAGGCAGAATGGAGTGGTGTTGGGGAGCGGTGAGGGAACACCGTTGCAGTGACTCTTGCACGGATAGCTTTTATTTTCCCCTTTTCATACCCTAACAATTGAGCTGTTAAATCCGAACAGAAGGTAGGTGATTTTTATGTAAACATGATTACATAATTTCTATAATTCTAAACACAATAATTTTCCTTTTTTGAGAAATCCTTTTTGTATTGTGAAGGTTGGTGGCTATTTCTATAATTTGAAATATTTAATATAGATTTGCACTGATAAGATAAAAATTCAAGGCTTTTGGTCCTAGAAACGAGGACCAGCTGTAATTTTTCAAAGGAGGTTTACATGATTTGTATCAAAGTCAGATATTTTATATATGAATATATCCAACATCTTTGAGAAGTTCATGTTTGTGTATTAAAGAAAGAAAGCTATTTTGCAGAGTAAGTTATATTGCGTCCTGCAGCGTCCACAGAAGGGATCGCTCGAATGAATGATTGATTGGCTCATAGATTGTGGTAGACACCTTTTAAAAATTGATCTGCACCACTATAACTTGGTTAGGTGTTTTTAAAGACCTGGGAATCACACTGTCATAATTTCTATGACGTGTTTTAACTTAGGAATTTGACAGTTGTGTTAGCAATTTTGATTTATTATGAAACCTACTTAAGGGAGGTGGATTTTTTTATTTTGTTTTCTACATGTGGACATAGGAATGGAAACCCTTAGTGGTTCTAGAGTAGTGATTTGTAGGTTAGAGAGCAGTTCGGGGTAAATTCCGCTGTGATAGAAGAGAATTTCCAGACCATGTTCCTTGACTTCCATGTATGACTACAGTTAAGCCTTAAATCACAGATACGTGCCTTCTCAGACGCAGGAATCTTGTCCAACCTTGTACAGAAACCATGGGGAAACCCTACGGAGAGCGTGTGATGTGTCTGTTCTTTGGAGAGGAGCACAGTAGGTGCTGGGATTCTTGGTCCTCATGAAACCACACTTGGGGTGCGGTTGGTGAAACCAACTTGGAGTCTTTTGTTTCTCTTAACTCCTTTTGAAGAATGGGGCTGGGGGGAGTTTTTCCCACCTGGGTAATGAAGAGATTGTGCGGAGGCCATAGGAGGGGAGGCCAGCACTGTTTTATAGTGCAGTCCGCCTGTCCACTGTGGGGGCTTCCTCGGTGAGGTAATCTTGTTTAAATGTAAAGTTCCTTTGATTTTGTCGTACATATAAATGAGCATTTGGAGAGCTATCACTTTATCTATTCATTTCTATTGTGTTGAAATGAAGTACTTAAAATGACTGTTATACGTGACCTTTGTAGCCTGTACAATGTGTTGTACATGTCCAGATGCCTCTTTGCTGGCCTTTTATTAATATGTCTATTTGGAGTGTTTAATACAGTGTAATGTGATTATAAGTCATGACCCTGTTTTAAATCATTCCCTCCTGTATTTGTACTCTGAAAGAGCCTTATTTTATTCTTCAAGCAGAGTAGCTACTTGTGATGGTTATTCACACTCTCCAGAGCGTGCCTCTGGTGTGAATTTTGTATTCTTATTAAAGTTTCTTCTGCATTATCTTATTGCCCTGATCTCATAAATTTTAAACAGAAGTAACTATTTGGAGCTTCAGAAATATACCTTTTTTTTCCTGAGATTCAAAGAGAAATGGTGCTTCTTTTACTTAATTTGTTATGGTCTATGAGTCATTCTTTCTTCTCAATCTGCATCTCTCTGAGCTGAACATGTCCAGTCTCACCACAGTTCAACAGCTGTAGCAAAAAAAAACAAAAAAAAAAAAAACAACACCATCATGGGTTAATGATTTGTTTTTTTAGGAAATGTAAAAATAACAGTGATTTCTGAGTAGTGGGCACATGTGCAAAAGAAGTAAGTGTAGCCTAGGACCTGTTTCTAGAGGAGAACACGGGCCCTCGGGGTGCGTACACACTTTAAAGATGGTTCTGTGTGGCTGCTGTCTAGAAACAGATAAAGGATAAACAAGATCTGAGGAGTTTTGGTGCATGGTACCTCGGGACAGTGAGGGATGGCTTTTCTCACATTAAAATAGAAATATTCATGGAAAACATACACTGAAGGAAACGGTTTGCCAAACTCTGCTGCAGGCCAGCTAGCCAATGAGCTCTGCCCGATTCTCTTGTCTCCGCTTCCCGTCTCAGGCTGAGTGCTGAGGTTGCCAGTGACGTTGTCCTGGGCCTGTGCCGCCGTCCAGCCCCTGTTCTCTTAAATAGAATCTAAGAGGGATCTCAGACCTGCAGAAGCAGTGTGGTTAAGATCGTGAGGTTCCATTCCATCCCCCATGGGCAAACCACGTTGGTAGCACCTTGTACAGCTGTCTGTCTTTTCTTCCTCCCTCCCTCTCTTCTCTCCTAACATTTATTCATGACAAAAATTCCATCAAATTTCTTACTGAAAATCTGTAGATGAACTTATAATAATGTCGAATCTAGCACTTTATGTTTTACATCGTACATAATAAAAGATTGTGTCTTTAGCAATGCTATTCTACATCAGCACAAGTCAGTATATACAGTGCGGCACTGCCAAGAAAGAGATAAAGGCCACACTGAGAGCAAATGAAGAAGTAAAACATTATCTGCTCCAGACGCACCATTGTCTGCCTAGGAAATCCCACAGAAAGCACCAGAACCCTCCTGAGCAAGATAAGGAGTTCTGCTGTCTTGCAGGATACCGTGTTTTCCGTCTCATACATCACCCACGACATTAGGGGTTTCTGAACTATCTCCCATAGTGCTGCAAAAATCTGGACACGTCAAAAATAAAAGTAAAAATAAAAATCTGGGCACGTATACTGAAAACTGCTAAATTGTTGGGAGAGAATGAATGAGCTCTAAGTCAGTAGAGAGATACGGTAGTGGTTTGAAAGTCAGCAGTGATAGACCATCCTGCTGTGTTTCTTTAACTGTTTCTACTCTCCAACTTCCTCACCCTTCCACTGGAGATGGATGGGGATACAAATCAGCCATTTATTGATGAATCGTGACATGGAATTTAAGACGGTTCTTTGGTATGACGGTTTTCCAGGTTGTTGAAGATAGGTACAGATTGACGTGATGGGACGACTCTGCCTGCTCATTTTTAGCGGGAGAGAGTCAAATATCCAGTGCTGCAGGGTGGCAGCATCATTTCAGAGCTGATCGGCATTTGCATTTTCTAATCGCTCACGCCAAGAATGCAGCTTTGTATAGGCATGCGGTATAAAATGGCTGGAGTATGTTTAGGGACATTTCAGAAACTGTGGGAGGTTCTGTCCTAATAATCTCAAGCCAAAATCCACCTAATGCTGCTTTGTATGAAACTAAACAGAAGTTTCATTTTATTTATTATTTTTACTTTGTGGAGTTTGGGGGTGGGGCTCCTGAGGTCCTCCCTGACCTTGAACTTGCTGTGTAGTCTAGGATGGCTTTGAGCCCCCTGCTTCTGCTTCTCCAGTGGAGGGATTGTCGGCAGGCCCAGCATCAGACAGCATTTAAATGGTTCGTTTTAGATTTAGTTATTTAGTGATACGGGTGTTTTGCCTACATGTGTATATGTACACTGTGTGTGTGCCTGGTGGCCCCAGAGTCCAGGAAGGGGCATGCCCTCCCTGGCACCAGAGTCAGGAATGGTGACGAGCCATCATGTAGGTGCTGGGAACCAAACCTCAGGGTGAGCAGCAAGTCTGTTTTCACCACGGAGCCGTCTCTCACAACAGCTGTTCTGAAAGGCAGACTTTCTAACCCAGTGCAGCCTAGGGCAGAGGAGAGGGCTCACCTGGGAAAGGTGAGTGCCGCCACACCGATGCGTCGGTGTCAACGTTGCTGCTCAGGTGGTGGAAGGAGACCATTGCAAGTTGTTCTTGGCTTCCACACACAGGCCTGCCCAGGTGTGTACAAACATAGGGAGGGAGGGACGGACCGACGGAGGGACGGACGGAGGGAGGCCGGAGAGATAGCAGGTAAGAGTACTTGCTGCTCTGCCAGAAAACCTAAATTTGGTTCCCAGCACCCATGTCGGGAACTTGTAAACTGCCTATGATGCTATTTTTAGGGGATCCAACCCCCTTTTTTGGCCTTCAAGGAAACCCACATAAATGTAACATACTCTGATACCTTCAAAAATAAAATATAAATAATTGATTGCCCTTTTTAAAATTACACATTTTTATGTTGACCTAGGGTTTTCCGGGTGTGAATAAGCTGCTTTTTGATCAAAGAGCCAGTTAATTTCGCATTAGCTCAGAAGTTTCCCAGGGTTAGGAGATGTTATTAAACAGAAAACGCAAACAACTTTCACTAAATTCTGTTCTCACTTGAAGGTTTCCTGCTCCGCAGGTTTTCTTGAACAAATGGTTCTTCGTGATGGACTGTCAGGTGGTCCTCCCAGATGTCCCAGAAGCCAAGGGTTATGTACAATCAGGAAGAGCATGTGGAAAGAGGAGGCTAGCCACACAGGGAGAGGAAACTAGGCCCAGTTCGAGTCCTAACACCGTAGTTCTCAATTCACCGATTGCTGTCAGAGCCAGGAATTGGGGTGACAGATGGGAAACTGTCCAGGGAAACTACAAGCACCTCAAATTTCTAGTTGGCCCCAAACATGCTTTTCAGGAAACAGTCTTCTGTTAAAGACTTAAGCTTAAACTCATTCAAACAACCTTTCTACAGCTGTGGTTCAGCCAGGAATTAACGAGTCACAAGAAAGGTCTAAGAGGAGTTAGATACCATTTAGGGGTCTGCAGAGATGCTGTCAGGAAAGCGTTCTGTGCACGCGTGAGGTCCCGGGTTCAAATCCTCAGCTCCCACATACAAGCCAGGCATGGAGCCCTGTATCTGTAACATCAGTGCTGGGGGAATGGAGACAGGGAGGTCCCAGGAGCTCGCCGGCCAACCAGTCTAGGTGACTCAGTGAGTTCCAGGTTCAGGGAAAGAACCTCTCGAAGGCTTATGTGGGGAGTTACGAAGGAAGTTGTCAGACATCCTTCTCTACCACACACACACACACACACAGTTCAAAACTAATTTGCTGCTTTTAAGGTTGACTCTCTGTGACAGGCTTACAGCTCTGCTTCTGGCTTGGTGTGCACACGTGTTTGTATAAATCTTGTCAGAGTGAAATGTGGGCCTAGCCAGTGTAGACAGAAACAGACAAGTGAGCCCTGTCATGTTCTCTTGGAGCTCTGGTGTCTGAAGTGGCTGCCGAAGGAACTATAGGCTCACTGTGGAGGCAAAAACCAAAAAAAAAAACAGAACAAAAGCCTCTTTGCTTGTTCATGTAGGGTCGGCATGCAGTGAGATAGGGAAAGAGGCAAATGGTTCTGTTGAGCTTCTTAAAAAAGATCTGAAATACTGGAGTTTTTGGAATAAGGAATAAAATAAGAGAAATATATGCTACCTCACCTGATTTTTTTTTGTACATTGACTTATTTTTGTGCATGAACACATCCGCACTCCAGCATGCGCGAAGGGCAGCGGACGGCTTGCAGGCGCCAGTTCTTCAGTCATTTGGTTCCAGGGATCCAAATCAAGCCCTCAGGCTTAGCAGCAAATGCCTTCACCTGCCAAGCCCTGTAGACAGCTTACTTCTCCACGTTCATCCTCCCTCTAATGACCTCTGACTACGTTAGGAAGCTCTCTAGAGACTGGGATGGGTAATTATAACTTTCCTGGAGCAATATGTACTTACTAGGCTAGACACTGACCTCCTGAGGAAGGCGTGCATGCACGCAGTTTTGTTTACCTTGTACTTGGTTTGCAGTCCACAGACAGCTGAATAAAACGGGAGAACAGCTGAAGACGTCGAGTGTGTTTGGTCCTGGGAGAGGTTTTGCATTGGGTTTTTAGCTCTGCCACTATAGGGGAGAACGCTTTAGATGTGTGCCCACGAGCTTTGAAAGGCTAACTGCAGCACGCCGGTGCATGACCATATGTGGGGAAAATGGAAAAAAATTCTTTTTTTCTTGATGTTTTGAGACGGAGCCTCACTATGTGTCCCTGCCTGGCCTGGAACTCGAGAAATCACCACCGTCTGCCTCCTGAGTGCTGAACTGAATGGCATGCACACCCGTGAGTGGCAGGAAAAGGTTTCTTAAATATGACAAAATGCTACTGGAGAGACGGGTAGGATATATATGTGGTTTAAACTCTTTAAGTGTGGATTTGATTTAGAAATGCAGGAGGATTCCTTCTCCCACTATGGTGGCAATGAGCCTTGTTCTTTTAAATATAGTCCATGAGACTCCTTGCTCCACGCATAAAGATTCTAGAACCCGCACCGCCCACCCCAGCGTGTGAAGAGCGGAGCTGAGAGCAGCATCGTCACGCAAAGGCGCAGAATTCCCTATGCGAGGTATTTCCCCTCGTTTCTCCTCAGCTCAGACTAGCTATTTGAAAGCTCAGGGGAATTAGGCCCAAGACGAAACTAACTTTATTTTAGCTCAGTTAGGATGATTCTTCTGTCTCAGTTTTGTGCTCTTTGCTCGGGAGCAAACATGTAGTATAGCGCTTTTCTACACTAACGTTCTAGTTGCTTAAAATTTAGCTATAATAATTTGCTTAAAACTGATTTTACAACTAAAAGGGTAATTTTTGAGGTAGCCAGATTTTACCTAATTCACACTAATAAACTAATAAAGCAACCTAACTCTATAAAGATAAATGTGTGCATTCCCACAGGTCTCCTCTTCCGCCCGTCCACCCCCATCCACACACACACACATATACACACGTACACACACTGGCTAAGCTTGGAAACATGCTCCAGATCCAAATGTCCTAGCTGGCTCCTACTTGTAAGAGGAGTCACAGAAGCCCAGGCAGTGTTTGAGCACAGAGGTCTAACCATGGCAATGGTTACCATAGAACCAGTGCCTATCACAGGCACAGTAAGTGGCTGAGCTTAAACAGTCAGGAGTATTTGCTGACCTTCATCCCCTGGCCCCACTAACACCCTGACGAGGACTCAAGGGTTCCTGAATTGATGCCAGCCAGCTCTCCTGGGAGGACAGACTCTCATTCATTGTTTAGGTTTCCTGTGCGGGGGTCTTAAAAAATAAAAATAAAAAACAGTCCAAGGGTCTGTAGTATGGCTTGGTGACGTGCGTGACTGGTTTGATAGACTCACCACCACCTAAACGCCTTGCCCCCCAAAGGAGCAGCTTTCCCTCAGGATGTTTAGTTAGCGTTTTCCTCCTGGCAAGCCAGCTGTCGGATGAGAGAAGTGAGTTAGAAACTGCAAATGAACACCTAGTGATATGACAAAAGAAAGCAAGCCCTGGCGCACAGAGATGGTGCCTGAACTCACAAGGGGAGGCAGAGGGCAGCCTTAGCGCCTCGCAGAGGGCTCCGGTCCTAACTTGCCCCTTTGTCCTCTTAAAACAAAACCACAGTGACATAATAGGAGGCTATTGTGCTGCATTGGGGTTTTCAGGACTTGAGAGTCGCCATTAGTGCCCACGAGCAGAGCAATGAGAACCGGCCTTTTTGTCCCCTCAACACAAGTCAGACTTCCTTACTGCCGACCTCCTGAGTGACCTTGGTTTATTCCAGGAAGAACTCTGCCCAGTCAGTTCTTTGAGCTTATTTTTTACTGTGACTTTCTGCTCGGTGGTAGTGAATTGGGTTCACCCGACTAAGGAAGCATTCATGATCATTAATTTGCTGACATTTCATTATTACAATATTTTCCTCCTAGGTTGTCCTCTTTGCAGCTGGCCACAGGGCTTGTGGAAGCAGTTTAGCCCTGAGCCGTGAAGAGCCAGACAGCTGTCTTCCCAAGGGCACACTTCGTCTCCCTTCAGTTGATGTCGGGAGTCCTCTCCTCTCTTGGGTGTAACTTTAAAACGCTAGATGGTCCACGTGAAATGCCCTGGTCCTTGGTCTCCATCGCTCTCCTTCCCACGTTCTATGAGAGAGAGCGCGCACGCACGAGAGAGCAAGAGCCAGTGTTGTTTCTCGGTCCACCGTGGGCTGCCGGCTCTGGGTCGAGCACCAGCATGTCTTCTGAAACGTTAACCAGCCCGTGCAAGCCTACATTCGTTCAGTACACCATAAAATATTACGATGGCTGACTGTTGCCTTCATGTTTTTATATCCTGCTTCAAAGAGCCTGCATCTGTCCGATGGTTGCCTCCCTACTGTCGAGGCCCGTGGAAGACAGGAACTGGTCTGAGCATTCGTAGCTTTCCCTGTGGCTTGTGTGTCAAAACACAGCATCCTCGGTAAAAAGGATTCCTATTCCTGGGCCTCTCGCCTTGAGCGGCTGAAGGCCCACTGGTGTCGTTGGGTGGTCACAGGAACAGGAAGAGAAAGATCAGTATGGAGAACATACTGTTTGTGATTTAATTTAGAAGCAGTTAGCTAACCAGATAGGAAGTCGCAGTTCTGTACTTGTGGATGCTGGGGTGGCATGTATTTTGCTATTAGCACCGTGATCTGTGAACACAGTCCCATCCATGCTGCCCCAGTAAAGCTTACATCAGTCAATCTTGGAGCACAATATTCTCTTTGTAGGCTTTCAGGCTTAAGACCCACCCCCCCACTACAGTCAGTCCTATAGATAATGCTTGCAGGGTTGGTCTCCTTCTATCCAGTGTAGTTGTCACCACAGATTCCAGCTAGGGAGCTCTCAAGGACAACACAGACAGACACTTCTTCCCAGTGTTCCCAGAGAAAGAATGCAGAAGTGAGACCAGGCAAAAATATTGGTACATTTATTACAGAGTCTAGGTACACACGAGGGAGAGTGGGCTTCTGGGAGAGTCACCCTCTTCCTGGGAATTTGGATAGCTCACTTCAGGGGCAAACTTTAATGGAAGGGTTCTGGCTGTTTTATGGTAGGGTAATCCAGGACTCCCCTGTCTAGCCTTTAGCAGGAGTTTCACATGGCGTGGTGTCGGATACACAGTGATAGCACGCAACAGGAGTATGGAAGTGTCTTTAGAACAGAGCATAGCGACTGTCTTGAGCGATGCTGGGCACACTGGTTTGGGGCGGTCTTGTGCCCGCTGTGTGAGCGGTCACATAATGGCCACCATGCAGACTGCCTCTTCTCCCTCTGCCCAGCCCAGCTTCCTTCGCACTAGGGTCTGGTTGGCAGGTGAAGCGGCAGAATCAGCTCATCCTCGTAGGTTCCCAGGGAGGTGGTGTGAGGAGATTGAGCTGTTTGTGACCTGATCTTGGCTTTCATCTAGAGGCCAACCCGAGCACTGCCATCCTTCAGAAGGAACAGAAACTGACCAGTAGCCACCCCGTTGTTGAAGTATAAATGCAGGCACACAGAGATCACCCAGGAAGACCAGAGACTCTACAAATGGCTCTCTGGACCTTGAAAACAGTTCTGAAAGATGAGTCCTTTATCACAGCACAGTGCAGCAGAAACTGGCTTTCATGACAGCAGACACATCCAAAAACACCTAGGATTTATAAATAAAGTCCCTGTTGTTCTCAACAGCTTTGGCCGAAAGTGTGTGATTTTGTTGAAAGCCTAGAATCTAGACTCTAGACGCTAATAAAAACTGTGAGGTGAATCAGAATCCCCTCAGCTCCAGCCTCCCTCGATGCCCAATCCCTGCTCCAGCTGTCTGACTTGTCCCGATGCATCTACCCCACCTCTGCATACAACAAAGGACCCTGAGCCATCGGGTTGTTCTGTAGCCCCTGGACTGTGAGCATGGAGACCCCAGGGTCCCCGTTCCCCATGGGCTCCTTTAGGTCAGGCCGAGTTATGCCCAGTAAGCAAACAGCCGCCTCAGAAACTGATGTTCTTGCAGACAGAAGCCATGGAGCTTAGACAAGGACAAAGGGAAACGGCCTGTCCTCATGGTGGGGAATGGGGGGCAGAGATGGAGATGTGTGGGCGCCGACCCTTGTCCTCTGCTGTCTTTAGACTCTTTAAGCTGTATGTGTTTGGGATCCCCAATTAAGAATTCACAGTAGTTTGCTGTTTTCCCAGGAAGAGAAACTGACGTGTGTGTGTGTGTGTGTGTGTGTGTGTGTGTGTGTGTGTGTTTGGATGTGCGTGTGTTGCCATTTCAGCATAAATATAAAACTAATTCCATATCATAGTGTCGAATGTCTCTTATAGGTATGTTTGCCCTGGATCCACTGCCCTCCCTCTCTTGTCAGAAAGACACCCAGAATAAGGGTGTGCATCAATCACCCCACAGGAAGCATGGCTGAAGTGTGTTGGGGCACTGGGGTTTAGAAGCTCTGCAGCATTTCAAGCCTCTCCGCTGTAGCCGAGGCCTGAGAAAGCAACAGTGGAGTCCGTTGTACAAATGCCGCTTGCCCTGTTATCTCGTACACAGTGTGATGGCTGTTGATTGTATGCACACAGAAATTGATTGTGTGCACAAAATGGTACATGGAAGAAATTTGGGAATGTGAGGACATGTTTTCCATCATCACTCTGAGATACTGATTGTCAAGTATTTAGGACTCCCTTCAGAAGGAAGCCAGTAAGTTAGAAACTTAGCTTTAACACCAACAAACCCAGCTCCCTTTCAGCCTGAGCTTGACCTGGCCCAGGGAACTGTGTCAATACGAGCTAATTACAATGTTGACCATTTCGTCAGTTTTCTCTCTGTACCCAGTGTCAGGCTAAACTCGACCAGTAGCTCCAGCAGCGAAGTCCATTTGAGAAGTGTTAGGATTCTGGTTGGTGCCTAGGCTGCGTGGAGCCTTGGGGTCCATTCCAAACACTGCCAAAAGCAAGCTAAAACAAAAGGCAGATTATTATGGGCTGGTCTTATTTGCTATCGTCGCCTAAGTATGATTATTAAACCTGCTTATTAAAAACAGAGACTGACTACAAAAGCATTGTCTCCCAAGCTGTTTCACCAAAGTATACCCTTGATTCCCAGGGGCATAAAGAGACTTTTTAAAAGTTACTAAATCAATAAGCGATCCTTTCTCCTACCTCTACCTCACTTCAAAATGTTCACATAGCATTACACACACACACATGTTCTGTTGCTGATTCCTTGGTTTGTTTGGGAACTGCTTATACTGTGAGAGTTACAGCTTCAAATTACTCTATTTGTTCTTCTAGCTTCTTGAAAGGGTAAACAGTTCGAAAAGTTAAAGCCAGTAGCAAAATAAACCTGCAGGCAAACACTCTAACTTCTTTCTTATCCAGGCCCACTGGCTTGTTTGGAGAGGTGGATAAGAAAAGTGCTGTGCTGTACTGTGCTGTGCCATGTCTTACTGTGCCTTGCTGTGCCTTGCTGTGCTGTGCTGTGCTGTGCTGTGCTGTGCCGTGCTGTGCTGTGCTGTGCTGTGCCGTGCTGTGCTACACTGTGCTGTGCTGTGCCGTGCTGTGCCTTGCTGTGCTGTGCTGTGCCGTGCTGTGCCGTGCTGTGCCTTGCTGTTCTGTGCCGTGCTGTGCCGTGCTGTGCCTTGCTGTGCTGTGCTGTGCCGTGCTGTGCCGTGCCGTGCTGTGCCGTGCTGTGCCTTGCTGTGCTGTGCTGTGCTGTGCCGTGCTGTGCTGTACTGTGCTGTGCCATGTCTTACTGTGCCTTGCTGTGCCTTGCCGTGCTGTGCTGTGCTGTGCTGTGCCGTGTGTGCCTTGCTGTGCTGTGCTGTGCTGTACTGGGGGTAAACTAAAACAATAGGAATGGGCGAAGGCTTTCTGAGCACATCCAACCTGTAACAATACTATCACTTTCTCCTTTTTTCTCTTCCTCTGTCCTCACCATCCCGAACTCTCACACACTCCTGAGGGGAGAAAATGGGCTCCATAGGCAGGTAGGGACAAGGGTCCTCAGATATCTGTTACCTCAGTCCTGTGTTGGGTAAGAGTTGTTTTTAATCTCTTGACCCTTATCTCAGACAAAGCACCACTTACTGACAGGTACCTGCACAATAACAAGGGAGACATCGTTGACGCTGCCATGGATATGAACCTGGAGAAAGCTCTTTCTGTGTAGTGCATTGGCAAGTCGTTACTTAGCGTCTGACACACCAGAGTTCTACCCTCTTAATGACCACAGCCCAGCCAACGTTTCCCAAATTTAAAGACGACTTACTATTTAAAGTCTGTAACCTGAGGAAATAAGATGGCATTTGGTAGTTCGGAAAAGCGTTAGAGCAAGTGGAGCCTGGCTCAGTGGCTAAAGACACTTGGAGCCAAGCCTGTGACTCAGTGTTCAATCCCTAGGCCCCAGGCCATAGAAGGAGAAAAGCGACTGATGTCGTCCTTGACCATCAGAGGCACACCGAGGCACGTGCACATTCACACCCACAAAATAAACATGCGGAATAACAATGGGGGACCTCACAAGTTGTTTGGACGATTATCGGAATATGGCATTTGCATTTTGCCTTTAAGATCTTCAAATCAAGTTTGCATTCAGACTGACAGCCACAACCTGCAGGTTCTATTTGTTGTGAGATTTCCACCCTCCCGAGGAAACAGTGTGCCCGTCTTCAAGTCTCTCGCTTATCTGCCAGTCTGTCTAACTACAGAATTGGCCATTTGTTCCTTTGGGCGGTTTCGGCTCCTAAGAGGCAGAGCTACTACAGCCTGTAATCTGAACAAGTGACCCCATCAGGCATATCTTTTAGGAAGAATAAGATGAAAAGGTTTAGGTAATACCAGGTGGTGGCGGCACACGCCTTTAATTCCAGCACTCAGGAGGCAGAGGCAGGTGTTTGTGAGTTCGAGGCCAGCCTGATCTACAGAGCTACTTTCAGGACAGCTAGGGCTATTACATAGAGAAACCCTGTCTTGAAAAACCAAAAGAAAAAAAGAGAAAGAAAGAAAAAAGGAAATAAAGAATAAAAAGAGAAGGTTGAGCTAAGCAAACCTCAGTCTGTATCATAAAAATGGGAGAAGCCATGTGGGAGGAGCGAGGGAAAGGGGGACTTAAAATCAGCTTGCTGCTTCAAATGCATGCCTGGGGCGCTGACTTCAGTGTATCCAAGGACCTGTGGAATCAGCACACAGGCTAAATTGACTCCTTTAGCAAATAATTCTGCTTTTTAATGATGAGATATGCTTTAGAATGTATGCCGAAATTGAGTCATGCCGATTTGAACATTTTGTTCAGTCAGTGATTCCTAATGACAGATTAAATACAATCTCTCTATGAAAGAAAAAAAAAAAAAAACAAGCTGAGAGCATCTCAGAAGTCAAAGCCAGAAGGGAGAAAATGCATTCAGTGACAGGCATGTAACTTTAGAACTTTCTGGAAGGACCACTTTGGAAGAGGGCAGAGTAAGCTGCACAGAGAACAAGGAATATCCCAGAGGATGTTCTGCTGGTCCTGGGGGATGCCCATGCCATGCTAAGTAACTAGATGCTGGCCACAGTACCCTCCATTCCATGTCGAGGGGCAGCGGCAGCAGCTACCTCTCAGCCACAAACCTGGTGACTTCAGGCACCCTGCTTTAGGAGCCTTCTGAGCTTTCCCCGCAGGCCGGCACATTTTCCCAGCATAGATGGAACAAAGCCCTTTGCTGGTCACAGCAAGCCTAGGGCATGCGTGCATGTGTGTGGCGGACAGTATATGAACGTGTTGCCTCCCTCGCCTGGAGAGCTGTGCCCCTTCCAGCTCCATCAGACCATCTACTGTGCAGAAGAACAGCAAGTGGAAATAAACAAGACCTGTCCATGCAGGGGCCTCACACCGAGCTGCTTCCAGGAAAGGGAAGCCCAAATGGCAGGAGATGCAGGGTGCCACTGCCTTGTCAGACTGAAGGTCACATCTGCGTACACATGACTCTACAGGAGGTTAGAGACAGATATGGGAAGCTGTGAGGTGGACCTGCACACACAGCAACTGGCAACAGTTTCTGGGTGAGTGGGCAGATTTGGTGAGAAGACGGGGAAGAATTCTGAGCTTCAGGACATAGGTGTCCGGTTATACCTCTCTGGGGTGGAAAACAAAGCAGAAGATTGATAGTAAGACCTGGGGTGCCCCACACATGGTGGGCAGCAGATGGACAGACAGTCTTACTCAGAGTTAGCATGGTGGCCGTGGGCCTAAGGCAAAGAACCAAGGCTGGCACTTTAGCCTCCTCAGCCCGCTGTCAGGAAAAGGAATGAGGGGAGAGTGTTGCTTTTAAGGGGAAGGTGAACTGACTTCCAGGCATTGAATCGGGACTGTGACACCACCACCAGTCGGATGTGGATTTAAGTCCCTGGTATAACTGGAGGCGATCGGCTCTCGTTTCCCTGGGCCCTTCCCAAGGATGGGAGCCTAAGGCCATGGTTATTCATATTTTATTGCTTTTCTTTCCAGAAGGCGTCCAGAGTAAAGTCAGAAATGATTCCCATGGGATTATAATGGACAATGGGAGATCAAGGGTAGTAAGAGCCTTGTGACTGTACTCAGAGGAGAAGAAGGGTCACCAGGGAGGGCTAGAGAGGCCCATGGGTCAGAGCGGAGCTGGAGATTAAAGGCCAAAGGGAGGAGGAAGGGCCACTGGGCTTGACGCCTCTGAAGTGGCTTTTTCCTTCTTTTCTCATCTCACCGTGTTGTATCTAAGGCTCAAAATATCCCCTTGCCTCAGCTTCTGGAGTAGCTGGTCCACAGGCAGCAGAAAGGGACTGCTCTGAGAGCCAGCTCTCTCGCTACAGTGAAGGAAGGAATTGGTCTGGCTGCCTAAAGAAGGGGAAAGAGGACTGGCCTGGTGACCCACGCAGATTGAGTTGGAGGACAGCCTGGGCTACAGAGAGAGTTTAAGGACAGCCAGGGCTACATAGATTCTGTCTCAATAATAATAATAATAATAATAATAATAATAATAATAATAATAACAATAATAATAATAAATAGTAAAATTAGGGGGAAAAGGGAAAAGACTCTGTCTTGCAGCTCACACTTAACACTTGCTACTCTTTGACCTGGGAAGCAATCAATATTCATTTGGATTGACATGAGCTCCCAGCCCAAGACCGGCATTGATATTTTCAGTGTTTGTGGGTGGACGTGTTGAATCGGGAACTATATTAATGGCCAAAACTCATCAAGAAGGCCAAGAAAAAGGCAGGCACCGTTTGGGGGTCTAGATAGTGGAACGATTGGAACTAGTACTTTCTCTTTTCCTATGCAAGGCTCGCGGTAGGAGGCGAGGAATTATGTCACGGAGTCCAGGAGCTGGGGACCTGGTGGAATCAGCTGGAAGTCGTCCGTCCTCAGAGCTTGGGAAAGCGCTGTTCGGTTATCTGGGCGCACCCAGAAAAGGGCAGGATGACTTCATTCCCCGCAGAGGGCGCCTCCCGCCCCAGCAGCTGAGGTGCCAGCAGCCGGTTTATCCAGGATAAGTTTTCTTTGACTACTCAACTTCTCTCTGCCTGGCGTAGTCGCAAGTCACTTTGGAAAAAAAAAAAATGCGGTTAGACTGACTTCCCTGTTTCCTTCAACGAGTGGGCGGACTCTTCCCAGTTCGCAGACAGAGCTCCTTCATTCAGCCAGGTCTGCCATACTTTTTTTTTCTTTAATAAATCTGAAAAGTTTGTTACCATCATTGAGAAAAGAGAAAATAAAGGAAAGGGAGGGGAGGGAGAGGAAAACAATTTGGCGTGCAGCACAGAGGACCTGGCCGTCAGAATGCTCTGGACCGCCAGGGAGCTCCCCTAGCGCTACCCATTTCTCCGGGGAGAAACTATTGTGGAGCTGAGCGTTCTGGCGCGCGGAGGTCTGTGTGTGTGTGAAGAAGGTGCGTGCGTGCCTACGAATGAGTGCGGGGTGTTCATGCGTGAGCGCAGGGGAGGGTGTCCAGGAGACTGCCGCAGAGGTTTCTTTGTGGAAAGCGGTGACCTGCTCGGTAGCGAACGGGGCGCCTCCCCCTCGCTCCCTTGTTCCACTAGGACCGCAGGGCTCATCTTCGCCCTGCAGCAATTTCCATCTCCCTCTGTGGTTGTCCGCGCGCCGGGGGCTTCAGGTGCCAGGAGCTGCGTGCTGGGCAGCGGCTTTCGAGTCTCAGGAGCCCGGAGCTGGCTAGGGCGAGCACGGTGTCGGGTGGTAGGGGGAGCGAGGGAGGCAGCTGAGCAGGAAAGGGCGTGCTGCCCTTTGCGGCCGGCTCCCGGAGCAGCCGGGTAGGCAGCATTGTTACCTGCAGCGGCCCCGCCCCTCCGCGCCGCCCTGCCCCCTCGCGGTCCCTGGCCTGCAGTCCTGCGGAGAGTCGGCGGCGCCGGGACAGCGGGCGGAGGCTGCGCGGGCGCCGGGAGCGCGGGCGCGGTGAGTACGGGACTGGAGCCGGAGCCCGAGCCGCGAGGCTAGGTTAGGGGATGCCGGGCAGAGCGGGAGCACGGGGAGGATGCGGGGAAGAGGGAGCTCTGCACCCCACTCCGGGGACCTGGTCCGTGAGCTCAAGGCCCTGTGCCCCGAGGCACACACGCGCCGGGCTGACCCCGAGCTCGGTGAGTCGCTGTCCGCGGGTGGGATCTCTGGGGTTAGGATAGCGAGGGTCGCGCAGGTCCAGGAGCCCTCTCAGCGAGGAGTCGCCCCTACCACCGTGGTGTGGGGCTTCCCACGCCTGCACACCTCTCTGGAAGTTCACATCCGAAGTGGAGCCGGCGCTTGTGGAAGTGTGGGGAAGAAGCGGCGGGTTGGCTGTCACCCCCGGTCCCTGCGCGTGCCAGGGTCTCAGCCACCAACCCGAGTCCCCTTTTTGCGTTTCTGTCGCGGGCTCTTCCCTTCTCTCTTGGTGTAGAGCCGCAGTGCGGCCGTGAGCCCGTTTCCTCGGAGCCCGCGCCGGGGACCACACGGTGTCGCCGCAGCGGTAGTCCAAGCGGCTGGCGGCCACGGGTTCTCGAACCCTGGACTCCACAGAGAGCTGGGCGCCCGAAGCCGGCGGGGACCCCGGGGACAGGGAGAGCCATCCCGGGTCCGGTCGGGTCGGGTCGGGTCGGGGCGGCACCGGGAAAGTCCGTAGGGGTTGCGCAGCTGGCGCGGACATTCCAGTGGCCTCTAAGCGATCCGGGACTGGGGCGTCCCGGGCCCTCCGGGAGACATAGGGTCGAACCCTTCTCGGGAGGGCTGTTCCCACTGTCCTAGTCGCGGAGCCTGCGCGGCGCGTGTGGGCGTCTCTCCGCCTCGACGCTCGTCTTCCCAGCCCAGATAAGGCGGCCTCTGGGCCAGCGCGACCCGGGACGGCCCACCCTGAGCCCTCCTGCTGTCCCGGGATCCTAGGCTGCGAGGCTGCTGGACGCTGGTGGCCTTCGGGGATACTGGCTAAGAACAGTAGGAGCCGGCGAAACCGGGGGGGGGGGGGGGGGGGGGCTTTTGGTGAGTGGATCCGCGGTACTAGGGACCAAAAAAAGTGGTGGGCAAAGACTTGGGAGATAAATGTTTTCATTCTGATTGGAAAGAAATGGTGCCCTGGCTGCTTCCTCCCCTCTCTGGTCGGAGACTTTCTTAAAGACCTGAAGCGAGTGTTTAAAGAAATTCTGCCTTAATTTGGGCCCTCCGCAGACGCTCTATCTAGTCCCCAGTTGTCTTTCTGGAGCTTCTGTCTCTCCAGGAGCATCCATTGGCACTCCCGTGCCTATTCTTCCTAGTTTGGGGACTGGGAGAGAAGAAACCGAAAATGTGCATTCAGAAACAGGCACCTCCCGCAGCTGTGAATGTTTGTTTATATGATGTGACAGATTAAACCTGCCATCATGGGTTCTTGCTGCCGCTGAAGTGTCAAGCCAGCCTGTGTTGCTCGGAAACTCACAGTCTGTCTTAACCAAGAAAAGGCTTGAAAAGACAGGTCGGGGTGGAGGCGTGTTCCTTAAGGGATGAGAAGAAAGAAGGGAACATTCCCCACCCCTGATCCCCCTCTTCCCGTCTAAGGATATGGTGTAGCTCAGCCTTTGCCTGTCCTCAATTCATCAGCTGCACGGCCTGCCCTTCCAACCCAGGTCTCATCTGTGACATGCGGGGATGCAAGAGGAAAGCCATCTGGCTCCGCGTCACTTTTTATTATTGTGGAACAGAGCGGTGCCGGCCCTCCTTTAAGAAAGCCCTGGGTAGCAGTTAAGCAAGAGCCAGACAACACTTTTAGGAACTCTTAGGGACATTCTTACTCAAGCCCTGTGTGCTGGCTGATTCTACGCTCAGGTGAAATGCTGAAATCCAAGTTAGAAGATGCTCAACTGAGCAGCATCCTCTCCAGAGGGAGGGACAGCAACCCCACCTCTGAGGGACTATGGTTATCACTCAGAGGACTCGAAGATGGGTTCTGTCTTCAGAGAGTCTGTGACAGCCCTTCATTCAACAGCCTCCTCCCTGCTGCTGAGGTCCCCCTGTTGGGGAGATGTTAAAGACAAGCCTGCCTCTGTTTGTCTTGGGGAGAGTGATGGGATACTTGATGATTCCCAGACAGAACCCGGGCTGACCCATTGTCCCTGGTGCCGACTGCCAACTGCGAGAAGCAGGCAAGGGGGTGTCATCTGTCAGGATGTCGGCATCACCTGCATTTCTCCCAGCGTCCTTGAGAGTGTGCAGTGTCATCTCTACTGTGGACAGTGCAATAGAATATTTTTTGTGCCTCCTCTATTTTAACACCACACCACATGACCGGAAGGAGTTAGAATGGTATCTGTGCCCTCCTTTTCCTGTCACCTCTTTAACATTGGAAATCCTGCCCAGTGGGAGCAGGGATGCAGAATTGAAGTAGCGGGGAATAAAAGCATTTGCATGTAACTAATCATTGCCAGTGAGCTGACTCACTGGACGCTGTTGGGGAGCTAAGATGTTTGAATGTGGTGGGGGTTGCCAGATAAAAGGACCAGGGACAGTTGATACATTTTCCTTTGTTAAAGTAGCATTCTTCTCTCAGGGTGGGAAGCAGTTACAGAATTGTATCAATGTGCAGTTCCTGTGTGTTACTTTGTAACTATTGCAAGTTTTTATCTGGTACTTGGTGGTGCACAGGACAGTACTCAAAAGTCTTAGTCCTTTGGGGGCTATATGTCAGAAGATTAATGACGTCACACCACCTTTGAATATCCAACCTCTTCACTTAGTGTTTCTACATATGCACTGAGGGCTTTAATCCCATACCTTTAAGTCTATTTAGCTGATACAGAATGAAGTATTACTTCCCAAGTCAGACAATATATTATTTACCCCCTCCTCAACTCCCTCCACCTCCCAGTGCTGGGGATCCAATTCAGGGCCCTGGGTTAGGGGACTTGCCCAGCATGCATGCAGCTTCCGTGTTCAGTCTCCAGCACTTGGGCGGGGGTGGCATGAGATGATGTATCAATACATCGGTATATATGGAAGCAGAAGTGAACTGGAGAGTTTGCAGCTTCTTCAAGGGTTATTCCATGCACAGACAGTGTATGAAATATGTAAGAATGAACTGCCAGAAGTACCTGCACAGTCTTGAAGGAAGAGGAGTTCAAATGTGACTATAAACTGTAATTGACAGTGAGTCACGATCGCTTTCGGGGTGCCAACTGTGAAGACAGCCTAGTTATGCCCCTGATGATAATTATGAAAACCCCTTCTAAAAGCCAGTTCCATGGCTAGCGAACCAGAAGTCAGCTTAGATACATACTTACAACATTACTTAGACAGTACCCAGTGGTGATAGCTGAATACACTGTTACCACTGAACCAGAAGTCAGCTTAGATACATACTTACAATGTTACTTAGATAGTACCCAGTGGTGACAACTGAATACACTGTTACCACTGAATTGTACACAGGATATCATTTTTACAGTATCAAATTAACACTTGGGAATGTCACTTTCTATTCAGTACTTATATTGCCAGGGCCTGAACACATCCTTAGCGTGTGGGTTGAATGCCCAGCTCTAAAGTAAATAAGAAAGGATTATAAGCCAGCAGCTGATGGAGGACTGCCTGGCTGGCATGCAAAAGGGCCCGGCTCCTTCCTCAGCATCACAAATAAAATAAATAAACAAACTTCAGACAGTTAAATGTTTCGTAAGTGTATTTGTTGTGTAGGAGAGATGAACAACTTAACGTGTAGCCACTGAATATTAAGAGGGGAAATCTCACTATTTACAACCATTGATAGCAAAGTGAAGCTGTTACATAAGTTTCTAGCAGCCAGGACTTTGGCATTTCATCCATAAACCCAAGATGTGGTGGTTTTTTTCAGATTTATTATTTTAACTACATGTATATGTGCGTATAAGTGTGTCATTGCATGAATGCATGCATGCGTATGTATATGAGTGCATGTATGTGTATGTATGTGCATGTATATGTGTACTTGAGTACAGGTGCCTCTACAGGCCCAAGTGTCAGATCCCCTGGAGCTGGAGTCACATGACAGGGGTGTACAGTTGTTGGGCAGTAGCCTAGAGAGGTTGAGAATGAATTAGTTGGTGAAGTAGCCTAGAGAGGTTGAGAATGAATTAGTTGGTGAAGGTTTTGTTGGTAGGAGGTTGTGCTGGGTGGTGTTCACTCTTAACCACTGAGCCATCTATCCAGAGCCCTCCCCAGACGTGTAGCAAAGATAAAGGGAAACTGCGCACATAAACAATTATTAGAAATAGTTAACTACATTCCTGAGTTAGCACATTTTTCTTACACAAGCTGGGGGAAAAGGTATTCTCCTATTTCACAGATCAAAAATGCTGAAACATAGGTGAGGTCATCCCCCGCCTCTGCTCAGACTGCAGCTCTGAGAAGTTGAGGAGCTGGGCTCTGAGGAGAAAATGTTCCCAGACTCCATTCCTGCTCCCCAGGAAGTCCTGCCTATTACATGTGGTAGTATGTATAATGTTTCATAATGTCTGAATTAGCGATATCAGATGGTTTCCTTCTGTGTAACCCAGCGCTGTGGGATCCACGTGTGTCTGCAAGTCGAGGCTCTAACCATGATGACCTAAGTGGATAATTATAGCCGGGAAAGTCATGTAAAAAGCTCCTTCCTCAGATTTTCACCCCTTCTCCTCCTTATGAGAAATGTAGTTATTTTAACCCTGTTTTGAATTGGGTTAGAAACAACCATACATATAAAGCCAAAACCAAACATCTGTAGGTCCAAGCAAATCCAGGTCTCCAAGATAAGTGAGTTGTGTGGAGAGGGGCTAGATACATGGTGAACTTGGTAGGGGCAGTGTGTCCAGGTGCATTGCCTCTCTGTAATAGTGTCACAGTTGTGCAAAAGGCGGGTGACCCATTTAGGGTCTCTGAAGAGTGACTTCTCTAGACTCTAAGGTGACAGCATTTGAAGGGGTGATGGGAGTCATTGAATTACTGTAATTTTACAGAGGAGAAAATGGAGGTTTAGTGAGGTGATGCAATATGCCTGGCACCCTTGTCTCTAGTTGGGGATCCGCATCACCCTGTGGAGCAGGAACAGGGTGACCCTGGCTCCAGGGAAACAAACTGGGTCATTATTGTCTTCTCTAAGTGCCCCACCTGCTCCCTTCAACATGGAAGATGCCTTTTGACCCAGTGGTTGGAGAAAACGTGTCCAGACTGGAAAGAGGCAGGGTCACTAAGTAAGCACCTAACGCTTCAGCAATTTGGGCAGTTTCCCCAAGGGCTGGGATAGATCATCCAAGAGAAGAAGGCACCTCTTGGTAAACAAGTCGTTTATTCATAAAGGGAATACTCCTGATCGTATGGCAGGCACTATTACGTACATGCTTCATTGATTAATGGGAGATTTCCAAATTGGTTTTATTGCTGATTCCTTGGCAGTTTTTCCGAGTAGCAAACAAAATGTGGTTTGGACTTAGAAAAATACAAGTTTGTTCCAGTGTTCCTCGAGATATTCTCTTGACCTGAAGACCTACCCATGTGGGCCACCTGGTACCTGAAGGGAAAAAGCTGGCGAGAAAGCCATTGCCAGCACTGACTTTGAATTTGCTCCGTCTTCGCAGGTCTGGAAGCTGACATGAGGCACAATTGCCCTCTCTTTTGGCAGCAGACTCGTGGGCCCAGAAGTACAACCCGAGTTTGATGTTTGTGTCTGCTTCTCCAAGGTCAAGGAATTAGCTCCTTAGAAGGCAACAGTACTATGCATGTTATGAATTGTGTCTCCCTGGCCAACGATAAAGAAAATGGGACTCTTGCCACGGCAGCTGCATTCATGACTGGGCAGACATCACCCTCTGCATCTCCTCCACCTCCTCCTCCACCACCTCCACCTCCACCTTGCCCACATTCAGGGGAGGCCTTCTCCCCCTCCCCACCTCCTCCTCTTCCACCCCCACTTCCTGGGGGACCTCTCATCCCCCCTCCTCCTCCTCCCGGACTACCCCCGGTTGCTCACGTGAATGGCTACAGCTCCCTGGGTAAGAAGAAACGGATGCGAAGCTTTTTCTGGAAAACCATTCCAGAAGAGCAAGTGCGTGGCAAGACCAACATCTGGACCTTAGCAGCCAAGCAGCAGCGCCACTACCAGATCGACAAGAAGACCATCGAGGAGCTTTTCGGGCAGCAAGAAGACACCTCCAAGGCTTCTCTCCCCAGGAGAGGAGGATCTTTAAATTCATCCTTCAGGGATGCCCGGGAAGAGGTGAGAGAATGGGAGGATGGGAGGGGGCAGGGGCCTTGCTGTTCTGTGTGGGAGTTGCGTGTTTCTGATAATTTGGGAGATCTCCCTGAGAGCATGCGAGCGAGATGCGCTGGAAACTGCAGGAAAGTGTAGGGAGTGCGCGTGCGTGGGATCCTCCCAGGCATCCCCATGGACTGTGACCTCATACAGAGAACATATGTGTTGGGCTGCTGGGCTCTGGCCTCGTAGCACCACCCTGTTGCTAGCGAACGTGGTGCAGTTTTCTCTGGGAGAGACGTTCAGCTGGAGCCTAGAGTTTGGGGTCTCCCCTGGGGTGGAAGGCTGAGCTGCCGGAGCTCAGCTCTCTGGGATGAGCTGGGGCCATCCGGGGTCAAATGCCCTGTGATAAGCGGCCTTGGGAGTCCTTCCTTCCCATCCGTGTGCCCTCAGCAATGTGTTCGGAGATGGCCTCCCTGTCTCAGATCTCCGAATTCAGTTATGGCCTTTGTGGAGACGGGTTTCTAAAGAGCCAAGCTTCAAGCTATTTTGAGACAGATTTTTTTTTTTTTAATGAAGCATGTTTTCAGTTAACACTAAATGTGTTATTGTGAAGGGGGAAACAGCCGTTAGGTTACCAAACACATATACAACTAAATATAAGTCCCTTGCTTTAAATGTGTTGTAAAGGAGCAGAGAAAATAGGTCATCGATGGAGTCGCCTAGATAAGAAAGTGGGAGGGGCCTGGGGCAAAGCATCACTCCCTGCGTTATTGAGTTCTTGAGCCAACACTGCTGACCTCTTTCCCTTCCTGGCTTAGGAACATGTTAACTCCCTCCACCAGGTCCTGAGTGTCTTTTAAGCTGGTTGTACGATCCCCCTGAAGTTGCTGCGAGCATTCTTATCAGATACAGGGAGCCCAGGGACCAGGGTTATTGTGTCTCATAAACTATGAAGTGCATTGGACAAGTGGGTCACCAGAGGCCGTGGTGTCACCAGTACCAATCACAAGCTTTTCTGTCTGTCCTTCCATTGGTCAGCTGCCCTTTCAGTAGCAGAAGGGACTCAAAAGTCATTTCCTTAGTGCCCCGGCCTTGGCCCCGCTCCAGCAGAGGTTCCTGATTGCACAGCCGGTCACGTCTCACCCTTGTCTCCCAGTTCTCCCCACTGAGGTGACTGGACGTGTGTGTGTGTGTGTGTGTGTGTGTGTGTGTGTGTGTGTGTGTGTGTGGACTTGGGGCGTATGTCCCAGAGAAACACCTAGAGCAGAAGGGGTTCAGCTTGATGTGCCCCTGGGGAGGCAGCCCTCAGCTGAGAGGAACTGGGGCAATTTCAGGGTGTTAAGGGCAGCTTACTGCTGTCCACCTGAGAGGCCAAGAGCAGGGTGGAGCCCCTGAGAGGGGGAACGGGCAAGCTGTGCGAATCGTAATAGTCACGACACAAACAGAGCTGTCCGCTTCCAAGCCAGATGCAAAGGTCAGGAGCCCATGTCCTTCTGTCCACCCTCTTCCGCCACCACAGCCTCCACCATAGGCGTGTGTGTTTTTTCTTTAACTTCCTTTTCGCAGGAGTTATTTTTAAATTGCGTGCGTTTGCCTATCATTTGCATTGAGGAGCGCTGGCATGCCGTGGCGCGTGGGTGGAGATCGGACTTCTCCGTTGACCCTTTGAGGCAGGGGCTCTCTTGTTCGCCACAGCTCAATACCGGGACAGCTGGCCCATGAGCTTCCAGAGACTGCCCCGTCTCTGCTTCCCACCTTTACACAGGAGTGCTGGGACTGGAAACCTGTGCTACTGCGGAACAGATTGTGTGTGTGTGTGTGTGTGTGTGTGTGTGTGTGTGTGTGTGTCTGAGTGATTGTGTGAGTATGTGTGTGAATGTGTGAGTTGTGTGTGAGAGTGTGTGTGTGAGTGTGAGTGAGTGTGAGTGAGTCTGTGAGTGAGTGTGTGAGTGTGTGTGTGTGTGTGAGTGTGTGTGTGTCTGAGTGATTGTGTGAGTATGTGTGTGAATGTGTGAGTTGTGTGTGTGAGAGTGTGTGTGTGAGTGAACCCTCAGCCCTAAAAGTATATATTTCATTGTAAATTACATATACAGTTCACTACCTGACCTATTAGTTGAATGGATATCGAGTGCATACATAATGTGGTGAAGACCCCACCATTCATTTCCCAAACCCGCCCACCCTACAAACCTGAGCTGCATACCCGTTTAACAAGGGCTTCTCATCCCCCCCCCCCCCCCCCGCAACCCTGGCCCCTGGCAGCTCCATTTTTCTTCTTGTCTCTGTGAGTTTTATTACTCCAGGTATCCCACAGAAGTAGATCCGTGTAGCGTTTTGTCTTTTCATGGCTGATTGATCGCCCTTAACCTGATGTCCCCAAGGTTCACCTAAGCTGCGGCATGTGCCTGGCACCAGCAAGTCCACCGATATTACACCGTAGGCTTATCCCACATTCGGTTATAAATCCCTCCTTCCTTGGAGAGCTGTGTTGCTTCCGCTGTTTGTGAATGTGGCTGCTGTGAGCGTGGGGTGCAGAGATGGTGTTTTAAACACTTGTGGGTCTGACCGTAAGGGACAGCATATTAAAAAGCTATCATAGCCAAGCGCCAGGATGGCCCTTTTCAGCTCGTGCTAGTTGACATTGCCACCGAAGAGACCACTGGGGGTTATTTCCAATATCTTACATTACGGTTAGCATGACTGAAAATGAGCTGGTGTGTGCCATTTCCTTTTCTGACGGGTACATCTCCTATAGAAGCTATAGTTCAGCTGGGCTACTCTCTGACAAAGATCAGCCATAAATCTTCCAGCTCACCCTGCCGTGAGTGGAGTCCAGGGTCAAAAGCAATAGTCCTCACCCTCCGTCCGGGTGCCCTGGAGAACATGCTGAGTGGTGTGTTCCTTGGAGGCCTGCTTCCAAGCCCAGACACGGGACACTAGCACATTATAACAGACCATAATTCTGGAGGTTCAGACGTGCGGAGGAGCAGGTTGGGTCCCTTGTCATATAATAACATCACATAGAAGTGGCCTGGTAGTATATGATTGGCTTTCATTTTAAAGGGCTCACAAGAGCATTACTAGAAAGTTCCATTTTGCCCCAGAGGATGAAGAATTCGCTGGAGGGTAGGGAAGATGTTGGTCTGGGAATGGCAGGCATAGAAGGCACAGCACTTAAAATAGTAAACTGGGGGCAGAAGGTTATGAAATGCTACCATCCTCATATGCTTGTTACTAAAAATTAACTTGGGAGATCACAGATGTGATGGTGTCATGGTAATTAAGCTATAATAAAGCAATTGGAGATACACTGATATATATGGGTCTCCTAATAAAAGGTTCAGCTCAGACTTCAATTCACAGCTCACTGATGCCATCCCTGAGAAGGAACCAAGTTCCTGTCCATCAGTTGCTGATGTCCTGAGTTCTCAGCACTGGGGTTAGTTGAGTCTCTGTCTCTCAAACGCAGCTGTTACTTGGGTTTTTATCTCCCTTTGCAATCTGAGCAGTTCTTTTTAAAAAAATACTTTATTTTTGTTGTTTATTTATTCACTCATGTGTTTGCATGTCTGGGCATGCACCACATACATTCAGGAAAACTCAGAGGTCAGGAGAGGGCATCAGATCCCTGGAACTGGAGTTACAGGTGGCTGGGAGCTGCCATGTGGGTGCTGGGAACTGAACCTGGGTCCTCTGCTAGAGCAGTAAGTGCTCTTAAGTACAGAGCCATTGCTTTAACCCCCTAGAGTGATGCTTACGGATAACACTAAGGTTTATCAAGTCAGTGAACTTTAAAGAAAACCAATGGAGACTCAAACAAGCAGAATGACCCAGCGCGGGGAAGGGTCCGCTGTCCTAGGGAGGACTGGTCAGAACTGGAGCTCACCAGCTCCCCATGACGAGTGACAGTGAGTGAATGCTGGCACTGTAGATGAAGTGAGAGAAGAGGGAAGGGAGGAGTCAGGAGCAGGGAGGGAGGCTGCCGGGGTGATGGCTCTTTCCAGATCCCTGAGCAATGCTGCTTCATCCTCCCACGCCCTCGTTTGAGAACCGGTCATTCTCCTGGAGTCATGACTACATTCCTAGTGTGTTCTGAGATTCTGGGAAGTGCTCAGACTCAAGACCTGTAGAATGAAATAGAGCGTATAGATTGAAACAATATATATGCAAGGCAATCTATTTGCTTTTCAGGTTTTGAGCCTCCATTTTAGGTGACTGGTATATATAAGGATACCCCCTTTCATATGGTGAAATGAAATCGGTTTAAAAGGTTGAGATTTGGCTCGAGGTTGAAGATCTTACTTAGTAATGCTAAGGCCAGGATTCACCACCAGCACCAGGAAACCAAAAACCCAAACCACAAAACCTAAACACACTACCAGGGAAACACACTACCAAGGGAACACACTACCAAGGAAACATACCACCAAGGAAACACACCACCAGGGGAACACACCACCAAGGGAACACACCACCAAGGGAACATACACCAAGAAAGCACACCACCAAGGAAACACACTACCAAGGGAACACTCCACCAAGGAAACACTACCAAGGAAGCATACCACCAGGGAAACACGCCACCAGGGGAACACACACCACCAAGGGAACAACACGCCAAGTGACTGAACGTTTTGTTCTTCCACCTTGAAAACTTGCTAACTGACATAAGCCCACCACCCATGGGAATTCTAATTCTGCCTAGAAGAGGAACCTGAAGGGCTACAGAGGTAGGCCAGTCAGTTAAGTGCTTGCCTCCAGAGCACAAGGATCTGAGTTCAATCCCTGGGACCCCATGAAAATGCTGAGTGTGGAGGTTCATGCCGGTAATCCTCACAACGTGGGCTCACTGACCCTGTCCAGTCTAGCCTGACTGGTGAGCTCTAGGCCAATGATAGGCCCTGTCTCAAAGGAGGCGAACCGTGTTCCTAAGGCTGACTCAGGCGGTTGTTTTCTGGCCTACACAGACCAATGAACACACACGCGCACACACACACACACACGCACACAAGGTAGAAAAAGGGGATGCAAAAACTCATGGCAATAGAAAGTACCATCCAGGGTCATTGACTAGGGCAAGGTGTGGGAACAGACAGCTACTGTTTAATTGGTTCAGGGCTTCATCCTTGCAAGATGTGAACACTCTGAAGCTGGGTGGTATCATAGCTATCACGTGGATACACGCAGTGCTACTGAGTCGTACACCTAGAAATGGTCACGATGCTAAATATTATACACAGTTCCCTACAACTAAAACAGTTTCTCCTTCCTGTAAAGGATACGGGAGGTGGGGCTTTGTAATGACTGCTGCTTAGAAAAAGCATGGGAACGGTGGGCTGGGGGTTCAGCATCGTGGCAGGGCCCTTTTCTTGCAGGGCATGTCAGACTTTGGGTTCTATGCCTGTCTGAGAGAGGAGAGGGGGCTGGTGTCACATCCAGGTGGGAGGGAGAGGTGACAGTGCCTTCGTGGCTGGCTTGGCACATCCCCAGCTTCAGCAGCCTGTCCCCTCTGACTTAACTTTTACAGCCGTCTGGGCTCCCTTTCAAGTGCCACTGTGTGTGGCTTCAGCCCAGTCCTCAAGGGCTCTGCAGCTGAAACACTAGCTTTGTGGCAGCCAGCGTTTGGGAAGTGAGATAAGCTCCTTACATGGGCCGTGATAACCCTCTTTGAAGGGCTTTAACAAACACCTTTATAACTGTTCTAAGGATCCCCTTTGATAAGGCAGCAGAATCAGGCACTAGGTGAAGCCCAAGGTGCCTGAGCACAGGCGCTGTCCTGAAGTGCTATCGCTTGTCTCTTGTTCCTTGTTTGGGTGAAGTGCTGGCCTTTGTTTTCTCCGTAAGCTGATCAGCCATGGCCAGCTCAGGGTTTTCCTTAGCGACTGGCTGACTGTGACCAATTTCAGAAACTGCTTGGACTGTGGGGACATCTCCTACAGGCTCCAGCTGCCCTTGACTTGAGCATATTGGCTGCCTCTCTGGGGTGGCTTAGGCTCCTGGAAGCTCATCTGCATGGTGAGAACATGATGTCACCGGGCATCCCACACTAACAACTCTAGGGGTGCCCCAAGACTTGGCCAGACTGTGATTGGCTGCTTTTCACAGACCTGTCCTCATTTCTGGAGGGACTGCCCCACCTTAGTGTGCCAGGGGGCCTACATTTATTGAGACCCACCAGTGCTAAACTCACAGGAACCAGAAAGGGAGAGGAATCAGAGACAAGCAGGCTAGCATTCTGTCCCAGCTCTGCTTTGGGAAAGCCACAAATGACATCTCTGAGGTGGTTTCCTTATCTGTCAAACAGGGATAATAAGAGTAATTTCTCCCCTTGCCTTTCCAGCCGCAGTGGCTCTGGACGGATGCCAAGTATCCAGAGCCCCGGAGGGTGGAAGGGCGAACAGGATGAGGGTGGAGCTGGAAGTGCAGGGGGAGGAAGGATGCCCCGGTCCGGGGTCAAACACAGCAAGAGGTGGCAATTTAGTGAGAGAATTAGACAACAGGTCTGTTTCCATTCTAGGTAAAGGCGAACACAACTCCTCGGTGTACATGTCCGTACTTGTGGCTTTTTAATTTACAAGTTTTAATGAGCAGTTTTCTGTCTTAATAAATTGAGGCTTCTCATTCCAGCAGAACCTTTCCTCCCTAGAGTGTTGGGTTTCTCGGGCTTTCTGCCCCTTTCCTTCTCCTCCTTCACGTTGAACTTGAACCGCAGTCCTCGGGTAGAATTCCAATAAGGAGGGCGCCCTCTCGGCTTGGAAGCTTATTTTATGGCTGGCAGGTGATTGTGTTAACATCAGATAAACCCATAGGTTAGTAAGTAATGAGATTGTTCAAGATTAGTCTTCAAAAGGAGGCAGCCATACTTGGTAAAATTTTAACCTGATGGCCAGGAAGTGACATTAACGGTCTTGCTTGTTGCTTACAAACTTGAAGCCACCCCGAGATGCAGAATCTGGTCTGAAGCCTGATTCTCCTTTGTTCACAATGAATCTCCATTTGTGTCTATTTCTTCTAGCCCCACCCCCCCCCTTTCCCAAAAGACGTATGGGAAAGATGGCAGTAGTGTTAGCCTATCTTCCATCCTCCTCTCTGGGTATTCACTTCTAGAGGTAAAGATCTCTTCCCAGCAGGCCTCCAGAAGTTGTAACCTATAGTTTAATATGATCTTCTTTGAACACTTAAAACTTGTTACAGTCCAATCCGGGTTTTGATGGTACAACCGGATAATTATATCAGGATTCGCTAAATCAAAAGGTGCCAGGCCTGGCGGTGCCCATGCTTAACCCCAGCAGGGAATCGCTGGGGGTTTGTGAGTAGCCTGGCCTACACAGTAAAACTGCATCTTACATGATACCTTCTAACTCAGAGACAGAAAAATGAGGAGATAAATGTATAGGTCTGAGGCTTCCTGGTGAAATAACTTTTTTAAACTTCCAAACAAACAAAATGTAGGATGCTTTTCTTTCTTTCTTTCTTTCTTTCTTTTTTTTTTTTTTTTTTTTTTTTGAGGCAATCTCTGACTGGCCTTGAACTTCTGACAATGCTCCTGCAACAAGCTTTTTAGTGTTAGGATCACAGGTGTGCGCCACCGTGGCTATGGTACTTCCTTACTTTCTCCTGAATGAATGATTTAAGTCTGTGAATCAAAAGTCATTCCTTTATTTTGCCTTTTCAACTCTCATATGATTCCTGTTATGCTAATATATCTACTTTGGCCTTTAAGTATGGGCTATATGTCAAAGAAAAGTTTTAATTAAAAATATTATCTATTTGAATGTGTATATTAGTATAATAAACATGTCTTATGTATTGTTCGGGGGCTGGAACCCAGGGTCTTGTATGTGATGGATAATTTACTCTACCACTGAACCGCCCAGTCCAGAAAGGAATTTGTTTGTTTACAGTGCTGTGGGAGCAGAATTGAGGTTGACTGTCACGTAGCCCAGGCGTGTCTCCGACTCACTTAGTGGCTTAGGCTAGCCTTGAACTCCTCCTCTCAGACCGCAGGCGTGTGCCACCACACACAGCGGTAAGCGTCATTCTTACTGCTAAGGAAATAAATACAACGTTCTGATAAAAGTGTGGAGAGATGATAAAGAATATCCATAAAGCTATATTAAGAGCATGTGTTAATTACCAGATTTACATATCGGAAATTGTTCCCTGTACATTAGTATTATACTTTAACAGGTTTGTAATGGGTCTTTCTCTGTCCCGCCAGCCAACTCCCAAATAATGGCACGGAGACTTCTTATTAATTATGAAAGCTTGGCCTGCAGCTTAGGCTTGTTCCTAACCAGCCCTTATAACTTAAATTAACGCGTATTTTTATTTAGCTATGTTCTACCACGTGTCTTTTACCTCGGTCTCCTTCTGTGTGGCCTGCTCATGGTGCACCTGGCCAGCTTCTTCTCCGTGCCTCGATCATTTCCTCCTCCTTCCTCTTTCTTCCTGGAAGTCCCGCCCATCCCTCTGCCTAGTTACGGAGTGTTCAGCTTTTTATTAAACCAATCCCAGCACTGTATTGTCGGTATCCAACGGCAATATCTCACAGTGTACAAATATCCCACAACATGGGTTTTTTAACTCTCTTGTTTTTTCCAGCAGTTTTTATTTCATTTTTACTTAGTTGTTCTGGTGTTTTGAGACAAGCCTTGGCTGTTCTAAACTCACTATATAAACCAGGTTAGCCTGGAACTGAGAAATCGGTCCGCTCTGCCTCCAGGTGCTGGGATGAAAGGCGTGCGCTGCCACGCCTCCGCTCAGCTGTTTTTATTTATATTTAAGGGGTTTTATGTATCTGTTTCTTTCCAGGTTAACGTCTTGGATGCGAAGCGAAGTATGAACATTGGGATATTTCTTAAGCAGTTTAAAAAGTAAGACTTTTGCTCACGTCTGGAATTTTAGTCACATCCACACCAGGGGAGTGTGACTGAGCTGAAGTTCAGATTGGAATCTGAGCGAGGGGCATTCCAAACTCCTCCAAGTCCTTCCTAGATGCATGGCTCCGTGGGTATGCAAGCGTCTGCCTTTGCTGTGATCTCACAATCTTGAAGTGAGGGAGAAATGCCCTGTGATGTCCATGTAGGACCTATATGTCAAGAAAGTAGTGTGTGTGTGTGTGTTCTAAATTCTTTCGCAATTTCATATACATATATAGAGAATTTAGGACATTTCGTCCCCATTACCCTCTCTCATCACCCTCCCCCACCCCCTAAACTCTTCTCCCCAACAAGTCTTCTTTGACTTTGATCTTTTATTTTTAACCTACTGAGTTTAATTATGGTTGTTTACGTGAGCGAGGGATTATTTACAGGAACGTGGGCAGCTTATCGGTGGCTATACCACTGAGGAAAATGACCCCCACCCCGGTACCCATTAATCGTCCATAGTGCCTCAGTGAGAGGTGGGACTTCACGAACCCCTCATCAGGCAAAGTTTACATCCATCTTCCCCCAAGATCCCATGGCGGGTGCTGCTGTCAGTCTTCCCCCGATTCCTGGGGATGTTTTCTGGAGGAAGAAACCTTAGAGTGGTTTCCAGTAGTGGAGCTGGTGGGGCCTCTGGACCAAAAAGAAGCATGAGAGAGAGAGAGAGAGAGAGAGAGAGAGAGAGAGAGAGAGAGAGAGAAGAAGAAGAAGAAGAAGAAGAAGAAGAAGAGAGGAGAGAAGAGAAGAGGAGGAGAGGAGAGGAGAGGAGAGAGAGGGAGAGAGAGAGAGAGAGAGGAGAGGAGAGAGGGAGAGAGAGAGGGGGGAGAGAGAGAGGAGAGAGAGAGAGGGAGAGGGAGAGAGAGGAGAGAAGAGAGAGAGAGAGAGGGAGAGAGAGGAGAGAAGAGAGAGAGAGGAGAGGGAGAGAGAGAGAGAGGGAGAGAGAGAGGAGAGAGAGAGGAGAGGAGAGAGAGGAGAGGAGAGAGAGAGGAGAGGAGAGGAGAGGAGAGGAGAGGAGAGGAGAGGAGATGCTTGCTTTAATTTCCACAGGCTCGTGTCCCACCAGCAAATGCAGTTCTTTATCTTTCCAAGGTCTCCTCAGTCCATCGTAGAAGACATCCACCAAGGGAAGAGTGAGCATTACGGGTCAGAGACGCTTCGAGAAATGCTTAAGTTTCTGCCGGAGTCCGAGGAGGTAAGGAACTTGGCCCCTGGACTTCTGGGTCTTTAGAGTGATGAGTAAAGCGAGCGGCCCCTGTACTCAGAGCCCTGTCCTTCCAGGACCAGAGGAGACACAGAGAAAAGAAAAAGGTGGCCAGTCCAATAGAATGAGCCAGGCTACGGAGTCAGTCTGTTCAGACGGCTCTGTCCCATAACTGAGAAACACCTGTGAACTTTAGATTCCTCCCCTGTAAATGAGGACAATGACCCTTACCTCATCGGTTCCCAAGATGAGTAAGCCCTGTGGATGCAGCGAGCATGCTACTTGGCACACGAGAGCTCAATAAATCTCAGGTTTCTTTTCCACCGTCTTAACATTTGACCCTTACCTAGCATGAACCCAGGTTATGATACCTATGCCTTGTAAGATAGTGTAAATGTAGGTGAGTGTCCGTGTGTCTGTGGAACGCACTAGAAGGGGCAGATGCTGTGGTCACAGAAAGTTCTCAGTGATAGGAAGGGATTAATTCTGTTTGGATCAGGTTAGTTGGTTACTGGGTAGTTAGGAGCTTCATAAGAGAAAAGAGAATAGCTATTTAAAACTTTTAAAAGTGTACTTATTGTTATTGTATGTGTCGGGGTGAGTGAAAGGCATGGCACTCCCCTGGTGGACATCAGTGGGCAGCGCCATTGGTTCTTTCCTTTCTCCTTCCTGTGGGTCTCAAGGACCAGATTCAGCTCACACACTGGACTTAGAGGAAAGAGCCATTCTTCCGCGGAGCCGAAGCGCTGGCCCTAGGCCTTAGGATAGGGGTTTTATAAAACCATCTAACATTGGGGTGATACCAACCTTTAGGTCTGAAGAAAGTCTCAATAAGAAATTACACAAGTCCATATGCTTGTGAATGCTGAACTAGAACAGCATGTAATTTTATCAAAGATTTTATGTCTGTGAATAAAAGGAAAAGGAGACATTTTGTGAGTAACAGATAAGGCTGGGACGAAGTGTGGCTCAAATGTATGAGGCGCTAGCCTGATCCCTCCCTCTGCAAGAAAATAAATCAAGAAGACAAGGGTTTTTTTTATATATATATAAATTGTCTTCCAATACTGTTGACTCCTCATACGACCCCTCCCCCATCCCAGATATCATTTATAAAAGGTGACTTCAATGCCATTAATAACGGGGGGGGGAGAGGAGAGAGGAGACAGAGAAAGGGAGGGAAAGGAGAGAGGAGAGAGAGAGTTGTGTTGTTTATGTTGGGGGTTCTAAATTCATAGTGGGATTAGCGGGTAACTGGAGGCTCTCGTTTAATTCATGTGTGTCTGATGGTGGAATGCCCTCTCTGCCCCAGCTTTTGTTTACAAACGAAGTGTAAGTTACTTAAGTCCAGATGAATTAATGACTTTTACTAACGTACTCTAAGGGTTTTAAGGACCCATGGTCCTTCCTCTTTCTTCCTGTGTAAAGGATGGGGATTTAAGTGTGTTTGCTAGGATGAGTAGGGCCCGTTTCATTTGCGCTTTAAAAGATTATTTGCTTTCAGCCAGGGATGCAACTCAAATGCTTCCCGAGTGTGTAGTCCTGGATTTGAGTTCCAGCACCGAAGGGGCGGGGAAAGACTGATTTGCTTTTGAAGCTGTATTCCTGCATGGCCTCTTTCCTCACCCGCCTTAGGATTCTCTGAGTGCTCACTAAGTGATCGCATCGTTTTTTTGAAAGGGAATATCGAATTAGACAGTGCGTGCAGAAGGGCTCAGAAGGCTCCTCACGGTCAATGAGAGCCAGGCATGAGGCCTGAGGGAGGCCGCCAGCTTCGTGCCGTGATGAACTGCTGTCTTAATATCTGCATTTTTTTGTGTCCAGTCTTTTGAAAGCGTGAATCGCTGTCTGAGTGCCTCTGTTTAAAGGGTCTTTTTGTTGTTGAGTTTTGTGAGGTGTCACTGGAACAGGACAGTCCAGGGCCAACTGTGGGAAAAGCACCTGAGAGCCATCGTGGCCACCCAGGTCCTCTGCCCCAGTTGGTGAGCTAAGCAAAGAAGCCTGGAGTAGAATCCTGAGATGTCTTTGGACCTCTCTGACACAGGCCAGAGCACACAGTCTCCTGTGCAGGGTCTTCCTCAGTCTAAATGTGTGGCGACAATATTGGCACACTTCTTGTTTACATTACTGCCTCTTGGCTGCATCTCCACACCCTTCACACTCAACTTCAGCAGAAACACCCTGCCAGGTCATCTCTCCTGGAACTGCCGGGTGTCTGCCGGCCAAAGGGGCTGCAGAGGGAGCAGACGCTGCCTTGAGAATGTTCTGTGATCTGTGGTACTGCCTAGACTCGTGAGGACCCTGGAGCATCTTGGTTGTCTTTGGTGGAGGTGAATGAGGAGGATGAGGTCAGGGAGGAAGCTGAGCTAAGTGAGAGAGGTTTGGAACTTTGGCAGAAATGCATTTATCAATGTTTGTGCATGCATAGCGACCGCTAGCCCAGGATAGAACACAGTACTCGTTTTTAGCACAGGAAAGAACTTACCATTTACATTTCAAGGGCTCAGTCCAGGGATAAACAAAGAGAAAGCTCATCCATCACAGAGATGATTATTCTGTAGCCTTTTCCTTATTTCCTCTTTACAGGAACAGTATGGGATAGTCCTCATTTGCAATTGCATTGGCTCTGCAGGTTACACGGTGTCTCTGGGTGGCTAAGTGATACAAGAGAGGTGGACTTGAACCCTAATTTTCTTTGGCCCTGAGCAGTAGTTACCTTTCTTGAAGGAAGGAAGGGCAAAGGTTGTCAAAACGGTGTGCCTCACACCACGTGGTCTCGCGGGTTTTTCACCACCTCTGCTATCATCCCATAACCTTATCAGCCTGCTGAAAACCCTGAGCGGAAACTGCTGGTTTCTCCCCCAGTCCCTGCCTTCTCAGCTGACAGCCCAACCGTAGCCAAGGTTAATTTGTCATCAGGAATTTTCTCTGCCCTTCACTTTATCTTTGATCTGGCACGTTTGTTCATCTCTCTTCCAGTGTGTGGTTTACCCTTTCAGAGGAAGAGGCGGGCCCCGAATAAAAGTTCTGCGTGTGCTATTGTCTGCCAGTGGCTCCCATGCCAGGGATGAGCATGAGGAGGGGCCAGAGCCGCTGCCCAGCCTGACTGGCCCAGCTCCTGCTGTGGGCTGATGCTCTGGTGGTCAGTCCCACTGTGCTGAAGGAGGAACCCAGCACTTTCTGAAGGCTGGAGCGGCCCCAGCTCCTCTGGAGGCGGCATGTTTGTGGGAAGTCCTGGCTTTCCAAGGCTGTGGAGTGGAATGGGACAGGACGAGGAAGCCACTCTTTCTTCGGCCTTGTGAATCCCCGGAGTATGTTCTGGCTCTTCTGACAGAAACTGGGCACAGCAGGGGTCATAATGAGAGGCCCTTGGCTCAGCCAGCAAAATTATGCCTGGCAGTGTTGAGGGCGTGATTTCTGATAATGACGATGAGACTACATAATAATTACAGTTTGCTCACCTTGCCTCTTCCTTTCCCTGCCACGGGGGAGGCGCAGTAATCCCTCATAATGAATACAAGGCTTGCTGGGAACCAGAATGAAGAACTATATACATGGCATTTACATTTTTGTCTTCCATCTCCAGTCCCTTAAGATCTATAAACATTTTTGGCCTTCTGCGTAAGTGAAGGAGATTAATCCGTGCTCAGCCAGTTTAGCATATGTCTAATAGAAGTGCTTAGTTTACTGGGAATGAGCCCTTCTTCTGCTTCAGACTGAAATCTGTGCAGTTGTTTTTCTAAGCTTCGCACGTAGTGAGTATGGGGTTTTTAAAAGGTTTGCCTTCACTCAGCCCCTGCGCGTATGTAGTGAACTGTTAAACTCTCCTCCAGGAGGAATCAGAATGCAGCCTAGGGCTGTCTCAGCTCACAAGTGAGGCACTGATTGGAAGTGAGCTAAACCGGAAGTGTCCTGAGCTTAAAAAACAAAACAAAACAAAAACAAAAATGGTAAAATCACTTTATGGCTCTCAGCAAGTGGGTCAAATGTAGTTTTTGAAAAGGTTGTTTTCTGCCCTGACCAACACACACACACACACACACACACAACCAACAATCCGGTTGTAGCTGCGTGTTCTCCTAGTAGTATTTGCTTAGCAAGCGTGAGGCCCGGGTTCGTCCCAGCACTAGAGAACTGCAGCTGAAGCAGAGAAGCATCTTTGAGAGACACCTAACTCTAGAGAGTGAATCTGTGCTGTTAGAGTTTAGATTTTCACATAATTGATATAAATATGTCCACTAGTGGGTTTTTTAAAATAAAACCTATAAAACCTATAATTTTCTATACTTTTTCTCCTTTATCGTTCTTTTTGGGTTTTTTTTTGTCTGAGTTTTCTGGGCAGGGTCTTGCTAGGCAGCCTAAGCTGGCCTGGAACTCATCCTGGGCCTCCTGGGTTGCTGGGTACCACGAGGACAGGCTCCAGCTGGCACTGCTTCCGAGGGCTTGAACTCATGTTGCCAGGCATCATGGGAGGGTGGAAGAGGAGGCTTCCATGGTCTGGAGTGCGGCTCCATGATAGACCTTGTATTTAGCCTTTTAAGACCCTGAGTGGAGAACCCAGGAAAGATATTCCTTTCCATTAAGGAAGGTGTACAATTGGTCAGTACTTCTGGTCACCAGTTAGTAGTAAGCATGGGTTAGTTGCAACCAGACTTAAGAGAAAGACTCTTAGAAGTGATTTTGCTCTCAGCTTGGTCCAGTTTTCTGTGTAAAGAAGGCAGGATTTCAGGGAACCCTGATTGCTCTTCGAGCAGATGAGGGAGGGGGACTTGATCGAGGGAGGGGGAGGGAAATGGGAAGCGGTTGTGGGGAGGAGGCAGAAATCCTAAATAAATAAATAAATAAATAAATAAATAAATAAAAGAAGGCAGGATTTTTCTGTCTGATGCACTTTGAGCTTTGTCTCGCCTCTGCCTCTGCTTGCTGTTTGTCCATCTACCAACTGTTTATCTGTCTACCTACGTCAGAGCTCTACCACAGGAGGGGAATACGTGTGTGTTTAAAAACCTTCATCCATCTTGTTTTTTTTTTTTTTAATAGCAGTCTGTTCAGTGTAGATAAGTGGAAATAACTAGAATGACGAGCAAGTAAAGAGGAAAGTGACTGGCAACTGTAGTGGGGAGGGGTAGACATCTTGATTTGTGGAAATGGGATCTTCATACTGTATAGACTATTTATCTGTCTTTTCATTGGACAGATCATTTTTCGGTATTTTACTTTTGGCTAAGGGTGTTACTTGTGTGTACTGATGGGGTCTGTGTGAGGTGCACAGCAGTGTGTGCTGATCAAATCCAGCATCCCTTTGTCCATCTTTCCCTTCCCCTGGACAGCCTTGCTCATCACTGTTCTACAGTCAAGACATTTCTTAGCTTCTTCATAGGTCGGAGAATCCGCAGTACTTGTCTGTCAACGTCTGGCGTATTCCGCTTACTGTAATGCCGTGTGGTTCCATCCATTTTGTTATGCAAGACAGGCTTTCACTCTTTTCTATACCTGAATGATGCACTGTTGACTATAATTCCACATTTTCTTTATCTGTTTGCCTGTTTGTTGATCAGCATCCAGGTCAGTTCTATACCTTAGCTGCATCATAATCAGGTATCTTAATATCCATTGCTCAGCAGAAGCTTTTTTCCCTATTTCCTGCTGGAGAGCCGACCTGTACTCACTTCAATGGCGTAGTCCAGGCTGAGGTAGTCCAGTGGTGGAGCATATGCTTCTCACACCTCTATCCCAACAATGGGGGCAGGGGAAACAGTAGCCAGGTGACACGACACATGTCTGTAATCCTAAAGTTCAGAAGGTTGAGGCAGGAGGAGCAAGACTTGGAGATCAGGTTAAAGAGCAAAACCCTACACAAAAAGAACAAGTAAAAAACAATGGTTATTGTCACTTAGACCTACAACCTGCTGCCTTGTTTTGAAAGAAATTAGTAAAGAAAAGAATGGGTTTACTTAGTTCAGCCATGGAGAGAGAAAACGTAAGAGGGCTTTTCTGTCCTGCCAGCCAGTTCCCGAATAACCACACAGAGACTTATTATTAATTATAAATGTTTGGTCAATAGCTTAGGCTTGTTACTAGCTAACTCTTGTATTTTAAATTAACGCATATTTCTTATCTATGCTCTGCCACGTGGCTTGGTATATTTTCCCAGTATGGCAAGTTCATCTCCTCCTCTCTGTGCCCCCTCGAAATTCTTTTTTTAAGAAAAAATTTGTTTATTTTATTATATATACACTTTCCAGGAGACAATACCAGATCTCATTACAGATGTTTATGAGCTACCATGTGTTTGCTGGGAATTGAACTTAAGACCGCTGGCAGAGTAATCAGTGCTCTTAACCTCTGAGCCATTTCTCCAGCCCCCTCCTCAAAATTCTTTTACTCTGCCTATCTTCTTCCCAGCATTCTCTCTGCCCCCAAAATCCTGCCTAGCTATTGGCCAATCAGTTCTTTAGTAACAGTGAGAACAATATATATTTAAAGTGTACAAAAAGTTTATTCCACAGCAAGAAAGAACCTATTTTTTTCTCCCCACTGGTGCCCAAGGCTCTTTTAGACTTTATAGGAAATGTGGCCAAGGTCAGAAAACGTGGATTTGGCTGGGGATTTTACCTGCCCTTTCCCCAGGGAAGGCGGCCTGAGCTCCAGGTCTGTTCTTGCAGGCTATGTCCATTCTCCTGGTGTGGAGGTCACTAGTGTGCCTTTAGAATTTAGGAAATCCCTCCACCTGTTCATCAGGTTCTCTCTCAGCTTGAGTCCCAGCCACATCGTTTACCCCTCCCTCAGTAGAGCTAGGCCTGAGACTCAGTGGTACAGTGCATGGCTAGATGCTCAGGACCTGGGCTCATCCCCAGATACGAAGATGGATAAACAAGCAAGCAAAGAAAAAATAATACAGTAGTAGGTGTGGATTCTTTTTTCTTAGGTCTACATTTTATTAATTCGAATTTAGCACTGAAACATTAATTTTTTTAGAATGATCCTAAAATGAATTTTAATCTTAAATTTTGATCAATGATTTTTTTTTTCCTCTTCTCCCCTTTTCTCTTGCCTTTTAGGTTAAGAAGTTAAAGACATTTAACGGCGATGTGTCCAAGCTTTCTCTGGCAGATTCCTTTCTGTACGGCTTGATTCAGGTGCCAAAGTAAGGCTGCTTCTCTGGCCACTGCCTCTGTGGAGCGGGGTCGTTACTGACGCCTGCTACAGTTTTACTGAACTTTTTATTTTCGTATTGCTTTTTAGCTATTCACTTCGGATTGAAGCCATGGTGCTAAAAAAGGAATTCTTGCCTTCTTGCTCCTCCCTGTACCAAGACATAACAGTCCTAAGAACGGCCACACAAGGTAACTGGTGGTGTGTTTCCATGCACGGCTGCTTTCATCAGTGTGGGGAGCTGTTGGTCTCTTATAAAAAATTCAGATGAAATTGGAAATGGATGATCCCATTTTTGGATCACCTAGAAAGGGAAAAAGGTATGAGGAGGGATGAAGTTCAAGTAATGAACATCAATTTGCATATTATCTTTCCGTGGAAGAAAGTTTCTTTCATCTCAGGCTTCAGAGCAAACATTACAAGTAGCAACCTGTCTTGCTTCTCAACGTGGTTAGCTTTCCGTGTTCCGTGTGTGTGTGTGTGTGTGTGTGTGTGTGTGTGTGTGTGTGTGTGATGTCTGTGTGGAGTATAGTGTGTTGTGCATATGGTATAACATATGTTTGCATTATGTGTGGTGCTATGGCATTTGTGGTATTTAGTAGGTAGTGTGTGTGCACAATATATCGTGTGTGGAGTTTAGTACATAGTATGAGGAGTGTGATGCTGGTGAGTGTGGTACAGTATGTAGCATGCGCACATGTGTGATACACATAAGCACAGTCCCTGTGTCCTGGACCGTCTTCACCTTCCTTTCTCTGCTGACTGGGACTGGTCTTCCCAAAGCAGGCAGACCTTTCCAGGCTGAGGCAATGTGCCTTTTCCTGCCACGGCGCCTGAGGTTTCTGTTCCGTGGCTTCTCCCACCTACCACCCTCCTAGACTCCAGCACGTGAACATCTGTCACAGCTGAGATGGGTCAGCTGATCCTTTTACTTCTAAAACAGCTGAGCTTTTCCTGCCCAGCCTCCGAGGGGCTGGGGCCTTTGTCTCTGGCTTTTTGTGTGTCTTGAGAGGGTAGGCTGGCAGCTACAGCTCCTGGCACTCACCGCCCTGGCACCGGCAGGTCCACCCACCTTCCCGTCTTCAGCTTCCCCAGCTTGGTTCCCTCCCAGTTACTTCTTTACTGGTTTTTCTGGACCTGTCTACTCCTATTTGGTGCTCCTGTTCAGTTGCTCTTGCCTGTGGTGAGAGAAAGCCCTCCCTCCAGCCCACCACATTTTCTTTGTGTTGGAGCGGCACTAAGAATAAGAAAAGGAATTCTTCTTTTTCCAGTATGGAGGCCTCTTTCGTTTCTTCCCATTCTGAGGCTGTTTGCTGTTGCAGCCATGGAAGGGCTGAGCTTCTGGTTCAAACAGCGTTGGGAGCACTTGTTTTCGTATTGAGCAATATAAATTCGTGGGCATGGAGGAAACGTTTCTTATCTGCGTAACCTTCCCAAACTGGCCTTCTTAGATAACAAAATACAGGCACTGGTCCAAACGTAATGTTTTGAAAGTAATACCAGACTTAGTGGAGAATAGTGACCTACAAATACCGTAGGTGACATTTTATTACCTGCGCTGTCACTTTAATAACTGCGCTGTTTGGTTCAGCTTCCCAAATGTGTACTTTCAGTTGGGTTTCTTTATAGACATGTATAAGAGATTTTGTGTTAATAAAGAATTAGCTTACTGGTAGGATACCTTGCTCAGCCTTGATGTGGGTGGGGGTGGGGGAGGCTTGGTCCTGCCTCAACTAGATAGGCCAGGCTTAGTTGACTCCCCATGGGAGGCCTTACCCTCTCTGAGGAGTGGATGGGGCAGGGAAGGAGGTAGGGGGAGAATGGGAGGAACTGTGGTTAGTATGTGAAATGAATTTTAAAAATCATAAATATATATATATATATATATATATATATATATACGCTAAAGGAAGTGACTAAAAGAAAGAATTAGTTTACTAATCTGTTACCCTAAGTTCCCTTTTATAGCCGTCAGCCAATCCAGAAGGAAATGTGTTTTGAATAAGATGGAAAGATGTTTTGGGTACCAGGGGCTTGAGGGTTAGTGGTTTGCAAGTTATTTACATGACCTCCCGGCTTGTTTATTTTCTATCTTTTCCTAACTCATTGGCTAAGCAAAATGTTGCTGGCTCTTGGATTTCATGTTTCATAAAGACACTCTTACATGGCAGTGAGCAGAAGGAAGAAAAAAGCCAAGGAATGAACTGCTGACAGGGAGGAGTCTCCACGGCTCAGTGTTTCCTCGGGGTGCTCTGCTTCCTGGGACTTGAAAATTGTCAGCGAATGGCTTTGTGTAGTGTTCAACTGCCCTACATGTTTGGTCCCTAGCTAAACACGAGGCCATAGGTCATATTATATGTCTATTGTCACAGGCATGACTGTAGTAAAAGTGGGTTTGCTTTGGGGTCAGAGCTTGCTTCAGGCATGCTGCAACTAGCTTGTGGTAGCTGCCTTCTATGCATGGGACGGCTTTCTAAGGCGCAGTGGTGTGCTCCTTTTGACAGAGCTGATGTCGTGTGAGGAGCTCCATTCGATATTACACTTGGTGCTCCAGGCCGGGAATATCATGAATGCCGTAAGTAGAGCCCAAAACAAGACGGGTGCCTGTTTTGGTTGTCTGTCTGTAGGCTCAACACATGTCTTTCTCTTGCTTTGCCTTCTTTAGGGAGGGTATGCTGGCAATGCTGTAGGATTTAAACTGTCTTCTTTACTCAAATTGGCGGACACAAGAGCAAACAAGCCTGGGATGAATCTTCTGCATTTTGTCGCTCAGGTAAGTGGAGAGCGGAAGACCCCCTGTGCACACCAGTGGAGACAGTGATGGTTTCCCCATCAGGAAAAAGACAAGACATATACAAAGAAGATTCTGTCTCTAGAAGCTTTGTGGATTCCCCAGTTCGAGCTATGGAGGGGACTGGACAAGGGAGGCAGTGAGGCTGGATTCAGAACGTAGGGAAGAATTCAAAGGTCAGAGGTCACGGAAAGCAGGCAGAAGTGTGAGCGCAGTAACAGCATGACCAGGATTTTTGTTTTAAGAAAATAAGACATGGTGAAGACTGGGTTGGAGAAAAACAAGAACGAGGTCTGAGGAGACATCCTGGCCATAGCTGTCTGGTGTAAGCTGGCAGGGATAACCACTATAGGGGTAGAGAGGAGAAGGCTAGGTGTGAAAACCTTGATGAAAGATGAATCCGATTTGTGACCAGTATCTTGGGAACTGTGCCTTAGAGTACTGTCTGCTACTGTAAGATCTGGAGTCTCCTGCCCGTAGCTTCTTTTCTCTGGAGTCTGGGGATGAAGACCAGGGTCTTAGCAAGCTGGGCAAGCAGTCTCCCCAGCCCAGCCTCTAGTCTTCAGTACTTGACTGAAAAGTCAGTATCCAAAGCACTGAAGTGAGAGACTGTTTAGTTACCCAGCCTGAAACACAGTTAGCACTTCTGACAGCTGTGGGCCTTGGCTCTAGGTGGCTTGGGCCCTGCTCCTGTAGGAAGGCATCCTCTAACTGGTTCCTTCCCACTCACCCCTCCCGAGTCAGCCTGCAAACAGCTGAAGAATCCAGATACCGCCTGGGCTTCTATGCCTCTCATTAAAGTTGGCTTGCAAACTGGTTTAACAGTCAGAGGCATCCCGTACCTTCATCGAGGAGCACGTTCACCAAGATGCCTGCCATTTAGGCAGGGTATATTGGGTTCTCTGGGGAACAATGGGTGCTAAGCTGCTGCCTCATTCCATTGAGTTTCAATGCACTTGAGTTGAATTTCACGTGGGGATCGTTTGTCTTGGGAAGGTTAAAAGTATCTGAACAGTGGAGGGCAGTTCTGGTAAATCTTAGGAAGAATGTCAAAGTCCATGTCTCGGGGAACTGCCCTCAGTGTAGCAAGCTGAAAACTAAGTGTTGTTTTGATAGCTCCCTGAAGCTCTAAGGGAATGAGGCTTCCCTCCCAGGAAGACTAGAATCTGTCTTTGTTCCAGGAAGCCCAGAAGCAAGATGCCATCCTTCTACACTTTTCTGAGAAGCTGCAGCACGTGCAGGAGACATCGAGGTGAGCACAGGGACAAACAGCAGCTTGGCTTCCTTGCCCGTCTTCCCATGGAAATGGCCGAGTACTCTCAGATTCCAGGCTGGACTCTGAAACGTTTTCTCTTGTTGAGATCTTTTCTCTTGTTCTTCTTTTCCGTGTGTTTGCTGCAAGTGTGTGTGCACCTTTGAAATGTGGAGACTTTGAAAAACTAATGGTTATTTTTAGACTAAAAGAAACCATTTTAGTCTATTCTAAAGAACACCATTCTGTATAAGGAAAAAATGGGGATCTGAACTTCAAATCCCTCCCACAACCCAAGAGGTTGAGCGGGCACAGCTTACGACCTTGGGAGTTGGTTTAGATCAGACTTATAGGGCCAACATCACTATTTCCCTGTGGACTCGAACATGGTACATTTATTTTCTATTGCATTCAAAGAGTTTGGAACCACACCAAGGCCCGTGAAAGGACCTGATTCTAAATTAGTCACTCAGCTTTACAGAGAAAGTATCTACCAAGCATGAAGCCCTAATTACATTACTCTAATTTGCTTCTAAACCTAAGATAGATGCATGCTTCAATGCAACAATGATCTCTGTGTATGTATTATCATCTCCTTTCTGTTATTTAACTTATAATAGGCCCATGCATCCTCCGGTAAACACTGCAGTTAATTGTTCCTCAAGAAAAGAGTCTTGGTTTTTTCACATCTGCTGCCATCCAGGCCTTAAATACTGCTAGCCTGGCTGGGTTCTGGTCACCAGCAGAGAAGTACTCCATGCAGAATTGGGAAGATATGCCCACAGTTGCCTCTGATGAGGTAGCTCAATTCGCCACTGCTTGTATCAACCAAATTAATATTATATACTTTTTAAAAAATGAGCTCTTACTATGTTGTCCAGGTTGGACTGGAATCCTTGGGCTGAAATGATCCTCCTGCCTCAGCTTCTTGAGTATCTGGAATTACAGGCAGATAACACCATGGCTGACTATGTAATGTCCTTACTATTTGAGTGACTATAGCCAGCCATAACAGCATGAACCATCTACACATAAGGAAATAAACCACAGCTCCTAGTGCTGTCATTAGACAGTACCTAACTGTTATTGACATCCAGCCACTGATAATAGGTCTTCCAGACAGGAGGATTACCAGTGCAAAGATTAAATGCTTCATAATTCGTGTTTACTGATCCCCAGATGATGCTCCAAGAAAACACAGATATAAGATACAAACTTTTTTTAATTCCTAAAAGAAATTAATATTTAAATGTTTTTGCTATATTAATACTATAGAAACATTACATATATATGAAGGAAATTAGTGTTATGCTTCTGAGTTAGCATTTTTGACATTTTTGTCGTGAAAGAGCCTCTCCCAGTCAGGTTTGTTTATCTGAAGTGGAGGGAGAATGACAAACACAAGTAAAGTAGAATTAGTCCTTAGGTTAAGACTCGTGTACCACCAAAGACCAGCAGAAGTAGAAAACTTTTTTGCACAATAACAACAACAAAAACCCTAAAATTCATAATAGCAACACAGATGCATTCAAATGTACAAAATTCCTCTGGATTTTGAGTTTCACCTGTACCCTTTCCTAGTGACAAAACTGTCTTGGTGATCTTCCTTTAATAGCCAGAACAAACACACAGCAATCAGCCCAGCTGATTTGCAGCATGGTTGGCCATGTTTTAGTTCTCCGAGGTGGGATCTGGCTCCCTGCGGATGTCAGCTTCCCTTGCCTGGCTCGCTGTGAGTGAGAGCATCCCACCACGAGGAAAGTGGCTGCTCCGAGTCTCCCTGGGGTTAGTTTCCATGCTTGTTGCCCGGTGGTGCTGAGACCACTTGTGTGGGAAGCTCCCTCAGTCCCGCGGGCCGGGTTAGCTGGCAGCCTGCTCTCCTTAAGTCTTGTGTGTTAATGGGTAGGTGATTCACTCAGGATCTAAATACAGTAGATGTGATCCCAGCAGCTTCCCTGTCCCAGGCCTGGCCAAAGATGGGTCTTTTTTGGCACAGCCACACACCACACGGTGTCTTGGTGCCAGCTGCCCACTCTCCCCTTCTGTCTTCAGGTTATCTCTGGATGTCACTGAGACGGAGCTACACTCGCTCTTTGCCAGGACAAAATCGCTTCAGGAAAACATCCAGAGGGACCAGGAGCTGACTCGGCAGATGGAAGACTTCCTCCAGGTCAGTCCCTCTCCTGGTCCAGCAGGCCAGTCTGTGTGATTGGTGGGGGCGGGGGCAGCAAGTGCTCGATCACGGTTTCCCTGCAAGTGAATACGAGGATCTTTCTGTCCTCTCCTGGCAGAGGACAGCGATGACCATCTCAGAATCTGCTTCTAAGAAGGGCTTCTGCCTGGCAGCCCTCTCACCCTGGGGCTCTGCCTGGCAGCTGGAGGTTTGGCTCTGTAGCCGGCATGTTTTTGGATAACTGGAGAGAGTTCCGCAGAACATTGACACTGGAGGGTTTGGGCTGACGCTCCTTCGTGAGTGTCTGTAGAGGGGAGAGACCGATTGTACCTGTTGTGTTTTTCTCTGACGGCATCAGGGCGCACACGGCTCCAGTGCCCATCAGCACCCAAACACATCAGCCCGCAGGGTGTGTCGGGAGCCACCCCAAATAACATCAACAAAAACCAGTAGAGTGGATCTGTTTGGGACAGCTCAGGGTGACTCACTAATCACATAGTCTGATGTACTTCTTTTATCTGCCTCATTTAAAAAACAAAGTGATACCTCCATCCTGGTCCTGTTGCATCTAGCCTCCTGTGAGACCCTTGAGCCATGCACGGCAGAGCTGCCACGGCAGAAGACAAGAAGAGCCTGTGAGGCCATCCAAATCTCCACTGGTTTGGAACCCAAGGCCTTGTGCCTGCAGTCAGGTGCTGGACCAGGAGAGGCATGCAGCAGCAATGCAGGGGCTGTCACCATCTCCGATAAACGTGGTCAGGGACATAAAACAGAGCAGGAATCCTGAAATAGGAACCGCCACACATTGAAATTTAGATTCTGGTTGTTTTCTTCAGTCCAGTTCTTACTTTAAGTATTACAATCTTATACTAAACCTTTTCGTCCTGGAGGTGCCGGGGATTGAACCTACGGCTTTGTACAAGCTAAGCACACACCCTCAACTGAGTTACCCCTCCAGATGTATTATTGAAGTCTTCTATATAAAGACCCAGCTGCCTGCTACTCACCACTGGGCTGCTGTTCAGAGGCAACCTTGTTTTAGCTCTTTAAACATTTTTTTTTGGTAGTGTTTGTTTTAACAGTGCGGAGAATCTTGTTCCTGCTGGACCAGGACAGGACCTTTAAGTGACAGCTCCAACCTCAGCATTGTTTATAACCCGTGTAGACAGAAGGTGCTACACAGATGGACATTTTCTGGGTAGTGCGTGAGGCTTCTGGGAGGGGGCTTGACTCAGACCTCAGACACTAATCTAAAGACCACGCGTCTTTTGCTTTGAGCAGCACAGAGCTGTTTAAGTCTTGTGGGTTTTCTCATTTGTTTGGCGATGGCGTTTGTTTGTTTGTGTGTGTACATATGTGCAGGGATTGGAACCCAGAGCTTACACGCTAGGTAAGCCCTTCCAGCTCTCATGCAAGGCTTTTGGGCAGAAAGATACATAAACACATCTTTTTTTTGCAACTTTATGTCATCATTTTGACCCCACTTTGGGCCTGGGGCTTCGACCCACAGCCGGTCAGCAAGTCAGTGCTGAAAGCGCAGGTTCACCCCATGGCTGCTGGGCTGTGGTCTCCTTGGCTGGCACAGCTCGTTCCAGCTTTGTGCAGAGTGCTGTGGAATTTATGACGTCACACTCTGCGGTGGCTCTTTTCAGGCTGACGTTCAGAATGTTTGGTTGTCCCAGGTGCCGAGGGCAACTTGGGTCCGGTTAGGCTTTTCCGTCCTGGTATCCATCCATCCCCACGGCGTCTGCAGAGAAGTCATAGGATGTGTCAGGAGGCCTGCTCTCCCACAGTGAGGGAGCTGTTCTTGCCTGAGTTTGTTGTTGTTGTTTTAGGTTTTTTTTTTTGTTTGTTTTTTGTTTTTTTGCCATGCAGAATGACAGACTAAGAGTTAGCTTTCTCCAGTGAAAAGAATGTATCAGGAAGGCTCTTACTCCCTTGGGCCACTGACTCAGATGGTTACTGTCTCTGGTTTCACTCTGCTGAAGAGTTGTCCCCCACCACCCCTAGAACGTATCTGGGTTAAGCAAAGGCTTACTAAGGGGAAAGTGGTCGACCGGTGGGAGGTGCCACATCTGACAGGAATTTCCATTTCTGCTCTGTGGCTGGCTGAGTGTGCACAGACAGCAGCTCCCCTCCTCCAAAGCGGGGAACCTGTTTCTTTCCCACACCTTAGGCCCAGCCCCTCACTCCACAAGAACTTGTTTGTGGTTAGACGTCCTTAAAATACAAACGTAAGAGTCCTTTGGTGAAATAACATGCTTCCTACATTCCTTCTTCATCCAAGGCTAGTAAACAAGGCAACGGCAACAGACTTGAACACAGAAACTCCAATATCCAGTCCCCTTTCTCTCGCCACTCTGTTACCTCATTATGGCGCAGACGCTGTCGCTAACCTCTATCGGGGAACTGTGCCTGTGACCCTTGGACATCACAAACCCTTTTCTAGATGGACGTGCGACCTTCTATCGTGGCCAGCACTGACTTTCTGGCCGGCTTCAACATGACTTGTCTAAGTATCACTGCAATCTGTGGTGGCCTTGGAAACTGACACATCCCAGAGGAGTCAGGAAAAGTCGAACAGAAACATAGGGATTGGAACGGACCTGACGATCAGAACTGGGGAGTTCTGATACACCCCAAACCTACTGCGCGTGGGGCACAGCTGTCTCTGGTAGCATCCCAGGGTTCCATCCTGGTCAGTGGGGACAGTAACCCAGTAGAGTTTGTTTGCAATTAGGTATAGATCTTCTCTCAGCCAGATAACACAGGCAGCTTGTCAGGACAAGCTAACTTCTGAGACCTTGGCCCAAAGAAGAGGAGGAAAAACAAATATAGCAGAATTTCTTAATGACGGCAGGCTGTTTTCCTTGTAGTGCTCTTAAAGGTGAGCTTTGGTCTATGACGTTCTATGGGTTAAGGCTCTCATATTTACTTGAAGACAAGGGTCTTGCTATGTAACCCAGTGGGCTTTGAACTCCTAATCCCCCAGTCCCAGTCTCCCAGATGCTGTGGTTATAGGTGTGTATGAGCACTCCTGGCTTCTTCAGTTCCTTTTGTGGCTTCCAGGCCTCAGGCAGGAGGTCACCTTGTTCTCTCGAGGTTTGCTTTGGGCAGACTCATTTTCCTCTTGGCTCTGAGTGGCCTTCGCAGCCTTCCCTTTGCAGAGACCTGAAATTGAACCCCGACAGCGTGTCCACCCCAGGTGACCCTGTTTACCACATGGGTCCCTGTTTGTTTTTCCTCCAGTTTGCTGTGGAAAAGTTGTCAGAGCTGGAACTCTGGAACCGGGAGCTGCAGGGCGAGGCTCACACTCTCATCGATTTTTTCTGTGAAGACAAAGAGACAATGAAACTGGATGAATGCTTCCAGATCTTCAGAGATTTCTGTACCAGGTTCAACAAAGCCGTTAAGGTATGGCTGTGGGCACTGCCCTGCTTCTGCAGTTAAGGTATGACTGTGGGCACTACCCTGCTTCCAGTCCTTGAGATATTCATTTTTCTGCTTACCGACCCAGTCCTCTGCCCATGGCAGAACGATGGTCATCAGTTCTTTGGTTTCAGGACCATCTGGCTTGGTGTCATGGCAGGTTCTTGGCAGGGATGAGGGGGAGGTGGCTCTGCTGTAGCATCAAGAGTCTGTCACGGTGGCCTTTGCTGATCGTACAGCATACAGAATACCCAAGAAGCATGTTGCTAGCTCATGTTGGTGAGTCTCGGAAGTTTCCTGTACTCCTGACTGTTTTTCTCAGCCCCTCCCTAGGAGGAAGTGTCAGCCTCTAGGGAGGCCTGCGTCACCTAGCAGAGAGGCCTTCCTCTTGCCTATTTCCAAAGCCACATACTGTTTTGGCATCGGCACTATGAGGACCGTGCTGCCCTTAGTGAGCAAAACCTTGAAGGTCTCCCAGATTGAGGGGGCCTGCTGCCTTAACCATTCAGACACTGGTCTCTTAGTTGAATCCAAAAACCAGAAAACTTCCCAGGTTGAGTGATAAGTGAAACATTTACCTGTTGATAAGAAAAATAAATAAATAAAAGTACCTCAATATCCAGTATCTCAGGTGACACTGAGGAGCCAATGAGGCTGACCCAGTTCATCTGCCGACCAGATTTTATTTATTACCTGCCTCTCATTTGATTATGGCAAAGGGTTCAACCTGAGGCTCTCACAATTGCTGTTTGAATACAGACTTATCCATACATGGATTTATTGGAGGAACTGTTCACATTTCTTCCAAGTCCAAAATTCCTTCGGGTTCCTTATCCACTCCCTTCTCCATCTAGCTGAGACCAGGGAGCTGCGCCTGCAGCCACGTTAACACACTGCTTTCCAAGCAGTGAGCTCAGCTGTGGGAGGCCATGGGGCTTGGCTGAAGCCAAACTGACCGCCTCTGAGGCTCTCACTCCATCTGGACGCTGCCAGCCTGTGAGAGGACACTGTTAGGGCCTGGGCCACCCCCACTATGTGAAGGCTTAAAATGGGAAGGCTGGGAAGCTTGGGGACCCTAGAGAGCCAAGACTCCCCAGGCAGCTCTCCACAGGAACTTGGAAAGGAAAACCCACTGGAAGAGGAAACGTATTGTCAAATAAAATCTGCTCACAATAACAGAGTTGAGGTGTCGGCGTAACTGCGTGATTGCGTGGGCCTCAGGACCCAAAAGAAACTCGTGAATTGTAACACAAATACAGCCGTCTCTGCATAGCCACGCCTGCAGATTCAGCCAACCACAAACTGAAAGTAGTCTTTTAAAATTCTATCTGTGCTAAATGCTAGGGACTTTTTTTTTTTTGCCATGCCATAAACAATACATATGTAACTCTTATACCGGGTTAGCTATAAGTAATTTAGAGTTGTTTTAAGGCGTATATGAGGATATGCATCATAGGCTATGTGCAAATTCTGTTCCATTTTGCATAAGGAACTTGAACATCCTCACATTTGTATCCAAGGGTGAACCAGGAACAAATCCCCTGGATATAGACAGGGCAGTAGCCTACGAGGCCACACAGAGGTGACAGACACTTTGGTGTCTCTGTTTGGGTTCTGTGTCATTGTGGAAGAGCCGTTGCTTTCCAACAGGATAAATGGTGAAGGATTTGTAGAGCACACCTGTTTATCTTGTCTGATTGTGGGAATGGGCCTGGGCACGAGGGACAGAACCATCCCTTCTGCTTCAGGCTGTGGCTGGCAGAGCCACCAGGGCATTTTTGATATTCGTACATTTATTTTGGTCCAGGGAGCACCCCGAGAACATGGTGAAAGGCGTCTCTCAATGTCTTTGGCATATGCTTATGTACCCAAATCAATGGTAAACAGAATGTCCTGCTGATGGGTCTATGTGCCTTGACTCAGAGAGGAGTATGGATAGAGCCACACAACTGGGTTGTGCAATTTTGTGTGTATCCTTTTAGCATCTCTCTGCAATTGCCTAGGTGACTTCGCTGGAATTGAGACTGTGTGCATATATACAATCATAGCCCGTACTAGAAGCTGGACATTGGGCCGAGGGATCAAATAAGAACTGTAGGCAGGTTGTTGGAGCCAAGTCTTCCATGCCCCTTTGTCAGATCCTTAAATTGCTTTGGGACGTTTTCCTGCCATGTATACACACACGTGCAAAAGGCAGAGTCTGTGTGGGGCGGCACCCAGGGTTGTCGGTGAAAGCCCCTCTCGTTAAATCTCAAAGTGAGTCGGCCTCGTGTCACACACCCGCTCTCTGTGTCTCACGCTGGCTTCCCTTCGCTCCCCTAGGACAACCATGACCGGGAGGAACACGAGCGGAAACAGTTACAGAGGCTGAGGGAGCTGGAGCAGAAGCGACGTTCCTGGACGACTGGGGAGCTCGGGGGCTTTGGCAGGAGCAGCAGTGAGAACGATGTGCAGACACTAGCTAAGAAGGGCACAGAAGAGCTGCCGTCCTTTCTGAAGCCCAGGCCCACCAGCCCCTCCTACCGGCCCCCCAGCACCCGCCGCTCTCGCCTCTCCCTGGGCATCTCTGCTGATCGCGAGCTCTTGACCTTCTTGGAGAGTGCCACTGGCAGCCCTGAGGACCCCAACAAATTCAACAGCTTACCCCGGAGCAGTCCCAGACAGGTCCGACCCACCATCGCCTGGATGGAGCCCAGCGAACGGCAGAACCATGACCCTAACATTGCACATGAACCTCAGGCCTCAAAGAAGCAGGAGAAAACCCCACGCTTGGCTTGGCAAAGTCAGTTTCCAACACCCCGGCTGGAGGAGCCAGCAGCCCCTTTCCCACCTACTGGACGGGGTAGGACGAGTATCCTCCGGAAAAGGAACAGTGAACCTGTGGGCTTGGGTCCCACAAAAACCCCTCCTCTCTTACCATTGGATCTGGGCATTAGGGAGCATGAATTGGTCACGGGGTTGGCACAGTTTGACCTCCAGAGTCCCAAGGGCCTGGAAGAAGCATCCCAACCGACTCTAAAGGACTTTTGTCCCACAGAGCTGCTGTCTCCAGAGCATCAGAGCTCACAGTCCCTTGAAGCTGGTGGTGACAGCCTCACACCCAGGGACACAGGTCCCCAGGAGGGTCTCAGCCCAGCTGGGGAGGATGACAGAGCTGTCTCTAATGAACCCAGCAGTGAGGCTCTTGTGTCTGTGGTTGTCACTGACACCGATGGTAAGGATCCTGGGCCTCTGCTCTATGTCTCGGATACCACAGACTGCTCACTGACTCTGGACTGCTCAGAGGGAGCCGACTCCAGACCAGCAGAAGAGCAGAGGGAAGAGAGAGAAGGGGCTACCTCAGTGTCCTCTGGGGCTGGAGAGGCAGGCAGCAGCCAGACCGTCTCCAACCCTGCTTCCAGTCCCCCTGGGGAGGTACCTGCTCCCAACTCCAGTAAGAGTGAGCCCAGCTGCCAGGGTGGCCTTCCGAAGGACAGACCCAGCAAAGGAAAGGATATCACGGCACTAAAGAGAAATTCCCTCAAAGAGCCATCCCCGGGGGCCTCAAAGCCAATCAGCGCCCGGCGCAGCCAAGGGGCAGCACCCAAGCCCGTGAGAACCTTGAACTCCTCTGAGAATGAGCACATGCGCAAAGTGGTGCCCATCTCCAAGTCCAGCAGGGGAGCAGGGCCCTGGAAGCGTCCAGAGCCGACATCCAAGGCTTCCCCTCGGGAGACACCCAGCAGCACAGACACACTGCTATCACGAAGGAGCTCAGTACGGGGGACCTCTGACACTTCACCCAGGAGGCCCCACGTGAGTGGGCCTGGGGCAGAGGAGCCCAGGTTGCCCCGCTCAAGTGGCAGTATGAGTGGGCGGCCAGGGAAGGAGGCCTTGGGACAGCCCAGGGCCTCGTTCAGGAAGCCCAGCGCCAAGCCCCTCAGAAACATCCCCAGACAGAAACCCGAAGAAAACAAGGTCAACAGCCCCAACTCACAAGACTCTGAAAGCCCCAAGGAAGAGGCCAAAGCGCCTCAGGCTTCAGGTGTCTCTAGAACCCTTCCTCCCGTCCCAAGCTTCGCTCGAAATACCGTAGCCTCCTCATCCCGGTGTATGCGACCGGATGCTCCACCTGCGTCCAGAGCCACCGGCATCACCAGGACAGTTTCCCAGCGGCAGCTTAGGGTCAAAGGTGGCCCCGAGGATTCTGCCTCCAAGGACAGTGGCACTTTGAAGAGGGCCAGCAGTGCCAGGACCTCTAAGAAGTGTCCTGAATCTTCTGGGGCTTCAAGTGCCAACGCAGAAACCCCACTGAAGGGCAGAGGGACAGGGGAAAGATCCTCTCTCAGACTGAAGGACTCAGGGCGGGCCACCCTAGGGAGGATCCTCCGTCCCCTGCAGAAGTGATGGGGCCTGTCTACATCTCTGCCTTCTGGGATTTTACCTGCCAGGACCGGCTGCTGGGGTGAGGTCACGGAGAGGCCAGTCTTTAATGTCTTGTTACACACCAAGCGACTCACAGGTCACGTCAGGAAAGGTACATGGAGATCTGTAGCCTGCTGTACAGACTTCTACGAAATGGAGGCTGAGAGTATTCTATTCTGCAGAGTGCTTTCCCAGACCCCAGCACCTCCTTTCGTTCATACTCAGGACCCTAACCCTAACTCCTACCCGAGACAAAGATCCGGTGATAGTCTGGACATGTAAGAGGACAATTCTTATGTAACAAGTAAAAAAAATTCTGGCCAGTTTTTATATATCAAAGACTTATTTTTTAATATTATAAAAATAAAGTGATGTTTTAGTTGGTTCCTTTTTCAGAGTGAAATGCCTCCCTGGGGAGGGGGTATTATCCTTACTATGAAGATGTTTGTACCTTCTTACTCCCATACCCCAGCCTCTGGGCTCCATCTGCACGCAGACACACCCATCCCTAGCCCACAGTGGCCTCTCAGAAGCTCTTGGGTGTTTGTAAGATTGGGTCTGTCTTCTCAGGGACTTTATGGCTTGCTTGGGTTCTCCTCAGATGATTCTGGGTGAGGATTTTATGTGAGTAGGATGTCAGACTAGTGTGGGTAGAATTCTAAGGCTCCCATGAGTTCAGGAGACCCCCCAGGGTGCAAGACTCATGGGGGAGCCCATGACTGTAGTCTGCCCTGAAGATGGGGTCAGCCATATAAGGTGCAGGGTTTTCCACAATCTGTGTCATGCTTTAGTGGGAAGACAGAAGGATCTGCTCAGCTGAGTGTGTCTTTCCGGTTTACCTTCCCATTTGTGCAATTGAGTGATGGTCACTCTCTTCTGTCACTCTGGGTGGAGAAAGAAATGACCTTTCCTGTGGGCCAGGCTTCCTTCTCTCCTGAAACCTCAGTTTCTTCCCTCCTACCCCTATTATTTTATTTTATTTTGCTTTTTCCGATGGGCTCTCACTGTGTAGTCTAGGTTAGCCTCTGTGTAGTCTAGGGAAATCCTCCTGCCTCAGCCTCCTGAGTGCTGGGTCAGTGGGTTCAAAGCACCATACCCAGCTCCCGGGATAGCTTCCTGGTGGCAGCTTCTCTTCCATGGCACAGTGCTTTTTAAGTTCTAAGAAAACCCAAACCAAGGTTGGTTTGTTTATTTGAAACAGACTTCTGCCCCCAAGAAAACCTGATTTCAGAAATTTTAACATCAGGAAAATGTATACCAGAGATCAGGCATCCTGTAAGAATGAGCTTGGCTATTGCCCAAGTTCCTTTCATTATGTTTTTGTCTTTAATCTAAATTTTTACTTTATGTGTATTTTATGTGCATTGGTGTTTTGCCTGCATATGTGTCTGTATGAGGATGTCATCCCCTAGAACTGGAGTCACAGACAGGTGCAAACCGCCATGTGGGTGCTGGGAATTGAAGCCAGGTTCTCTGGAAGAGCAGCCAGTGCTCTTAACTGTTAATTCATCTCCTCAGCCTCAGTGCCCCTCCACACACACTTTAAGTTTTATTTTTACACTACATCTTCATTAAGCCTGGGAAATAGAAAGTATACTTGAAACTCTTGATTTTCTAAAGCCCCACCCCCTTGTCTTAGAGAAACCTCTCTGGATCAGACACTGGTGGGGACTGGCTGTGCAGTGACTGCGGATGGAGCTATGGTCTCCCTTTGGTGAGTCTTTGCCCTTCCTCTTTTGGCTGGAAACTGAGTTGCTGCACCTGAGCTGAAGTAGTGAACAGTGGCAGAAGCAAGGTTCTAGTCATCATCACTTGTTGAAGAAAGAAAGAAAGAAAGAAAGAAAAAGAAGAAAAAGAAAGAAAAGGGAGAGAGAGAGAGGAAGAAATAAAGAAAAGAGAAAAAAGGAGAAAAGGGAAGGAAGGAAGGAAGGAAGGAAGGAAGGAAGGAAAACAGCCCCAAGGAGGTATGTCTGGGCTGCCAGGATAAGCCTGAAAAAGAGATTCTCAGCCTGTGGGTTGCTACTCCACAGGGTCATATATCAGATAGTTATATTACAATTAATAACAGTAACAAAATTACAGTTATGAAGTAGCACTGAAGAAAATTTTATGGTTGGGGTCACCACAACAGGAAGAACTGTATTAAAGGGTCACAGCATTGGGAAGGTAGAGAACCACTGCACTAGGACCAGGTAGATAAAATTGTCTCAAACGCAAGACCTGTGGTGGGTGGGAATTGGATGAATGAAGTCATATGCTTCTGGATCTGTGGACAGTGTACGAGGAGGGCCTGAGCCATGCTGCACCCCAACACCGTGTTGCAAGCCATCTCCTCTTCTTTAGTGTCTGCCTCCCGGTCCACAGGATTGAGACTCAACCTCCATGCTGGTCTCCAGTGACCTACCATCTCAGTGGTCCTGGACTGGTGTCTGTCCCTGAAGCAGCTTCTAGTATCCTGAGCAGGGGCTGGGGCTCAAGGGCTGCTCCAGAGAAGCCTGCCAGAATGGTGCTGTCAGTGGGCAATGGCTGGGTGCCTTGAGACAGTGTGGTGTCCCCAGCTCTGTGAACATCTGTGTTTCTGTACAGCGTGTTTGGAAGAACAATCCACGCAGCAGGAAAACGTGAATATGTTTCTACACTTGTTTTCTGAGGATGAACTGAATGTATTTAGGAGGTTCATTTCTATGTGTTTTACGGAACAGGTAGTTTAATAAAGTGGTTTATAGGAGTTGTGTGTTGATCTCAGCTGCCTTTGTAGATGTGTCTAAGCTATCCTGTCAGGAGGATGTTTAATTTCTGTCCCAGAAGAGGTGAGAAAGAAGGTGCAGAAAGAAGGGGGCTGGATATGACAGTCTTGGCCTCTGAAGGTTCAGAAGTCAGAATAAGGCTCAATGGTGTGTCATGTAGGGCTCCATACCACAAACAGAGCTGAGGCCTTGGGGGTAGGCTTTGCTGCGGTCCTAGAGGGATCCAGGCACAGGGTTAGACCCTCAAGCCGTCCCTGAAACACTTGTGGCTTCTTGGGGCTTTCATTCTCGGCAGAGCCAAGCTCTGTGCGCTCTCCATGGGGCTGGCAAGTCCAGATCTGTCCCCGTGTGTCCTCTTGGAATTGGGACACCCATTGGGAAATCACGGCTCCTTTCTGTGTCTGGTTCAGGAATGAGCGAAGGGAGGGAGGGAGGGAGGTGTTGAATTTGAAACGCGCTGTGGGTGCATATTTGGAAAAGAAAGGAGCGTTGTGGGTAGGCGGCACCTCACACCTCAGGTTTATGTCACACTCCAGTCTTAGCTGCTCTGCCGGAGAGCAGGCTGGAGGAATGTCCCTGGGTATCAGCATCTGATTCTGCACATCCCCGTGCTCAGGTGAGAGGCCTGGGGCACGTCCGTGGAAGCCCTTCTGCAGCACACAAGTTGGTGAACACCTCCTTCCAAGTGTGCAGTGTCCTTCCCCACGCCTGGCCCTCCCGCAAGGGTTCCAATTTGTAAATTTAGAAAATTTGCCATGAAACGTCATCCTTAGTTTTTCATTATACTTTTAATTATAGTCAATTCTTGCTTAAAAAAATAAGGTTTTTGGTTTGTTTGGTTTTTTTTTGGGGGGGGGGGAACGTATCCACAAGTATAAATATCAAACATAAAACTTGAGTGCTGGGCATTGCATCATTTGGCAAATGCTTCTTACAGTGATTTGGACTGTGAGTGTAGTGGTCTAGAGTCACCATTCTTACTGTCCACATGGGGAGGATGTGTAGCTCAGAGTGACTACAAGGTATGACTGAGCACCTAACCCCGAGGTACCGGGCTTGGTCACCCCCACATGTCTTCCGGCTGGCATACGCTATGCCTCACTGGCCCACCTAAGTGAGGACAAGAGTTAGGTCAACAGGGGCGGTTTTTTGTCTTGCAGTCCAGAGTTCTGTTTGGTGGGAAAACTGACCGTACCCACAGAGCCTCGTGGTCTTCATAGCCAGTCTGTTCATGCCCAGACCTATGTCTGTACTGTCGAGGAATCTGGCATCGTGGCCACCAGCCTGTGGGGTGAAGGCACTAGACTTTCCAATGAGGAAATTTGCTTGAAGCCCCCATTGCTGGATTCTTGTAGGGATTACCGGAATCTAATCCCAGGCTCTGCCCCTGGCTGCCTCAGGCACCTCCGAGGGCCAGATCACGCAGACAGTATCTAACCTGGGAACAGAGGGTATTCTTCAAGTTTATCTGGGTTTGGTTTGGGGAATTAGGGATGCACTTTCCCTCAGTAATCATATCTCACCCCAGAAACAGTTGTCCAAGTTCGGTATGGTCTGAACCCCACTAAAGCCAAGGTGGCATATTAGGAGCTGGGGTCTTGGGAAGTGCTTTGTGTGAGGGTGTCAACACGGTTTGTGTAGTTATTTTTGTGGTTGTTATTGCTGTTTGTTTTCTGAGACAGGGTTTCTCTGTAGCTTTGGAGCCTGTCCTGGAACTAGCTCTTGTAGACCAGGCTGGCCTCGAACTCACAGAGATCCACCTACCTCTGCCTCCCGAGTGCTGGGATTAAAGGCATGCGCCACCACCGCCTGGCTTGGTTAGTGTACTAATTCTGGAACTTTTCACCATGTGAGGACCCAGTGCCCTGGTGAGCAAGCACCATTGTGCACTAGGAAGCAGGTTCCTGATCTTGGTCTTTGCAGCCTCTAGAACCATGAGAAGTAAATTTCCGTTCCTTAAATTTTTTGGCGTGTGCTATTTTGTTATAGCAACCTGCATGGACTATGATACCATCTCTAGGAGGGCTGTGGCTATGACACCACCATAAAAGAGAACCCCACTTAGAGCAGCATTTTCTGGGGCAAAGTACAGTATTCCATGGGTGTCAGGAGTGTCCCCTGTTTCTGAATAGCAAGTAGAGGCTAAGACACTGTGGCCCGAGGGAGCAAGTAACCAGTGAGCTAACTTCCCCCACTCAAAATCAGCCCCTTCGGGCAAAGGTAAGGGCAGACAGAAGTGCAGCTGTCTCCCAGGCCAGCCCCAGGAAACACAGACTGTTTCTCCAGCCGTGACTTCCTCTTGCCTGTGCTTGATGAGACACACACTGGTCTCCTGATAAGGAGATTGCCACCTGTTTTCCATTTTCCAGAAAGAAGGCTAGATTTAGCTGTGTGCTCCCTGGACACCCTCAAGAAGGTGACAAGCATGATGGGAAGATAGCCAGTGCTGTCCGCTGGTCACTAGGCAAGTAGGCAGCCTGGGTGACAGACAGGATGTTCCATGCAGATGGTGAGCTCTCCTAGGAGCCTTTCAAACCAATGGCATCTGGGCACCCAGCAGTTGTGTGGAAGCCTCCTTGAGTAACAGACATTAGGGGTCAGTGATTCCTGGTCCACCCCAGACCGGCTGAGTCAGGATCTTCCCAAAGAGCTCCCCGTTTTGACTTTTAAGCAACTTCCTAGTGGCTCCCTTACTCATCCTCCCACTGAGGCAGGCAGAAGGCTCACCGGCTCTCAGCTTTGGTCTGATTGATCTGGGGGCCTCACCTCCAAGACGAGGAGGTGAACGGATCAGCTGGTCCCTCGGAAAACCTGGCTGGACACTGCCGATGCCTCACTGCCCAAGTAAACTGTGTGCACGCCTTTGACTCTGGAGTTTTCAGTCAGTCAGGGTTAGAGCTTCCTTGAGGACAATTCCAGGGAGCCCAGGAAGGGACGCTTCGCTCCTGCTGGCAGTGGTGCCTTTAGAAAGATCGGAGCTTTCTGCACAGGAAGCGGCACTGCCCACACACGCTGAACCTGGCCAAGCATCGCCTGGGTGCCCACAGTAAGACAGTCTTTATTGCCTGGCTTCCCATGCTGAAGCATCCCGAGCCCTTGTGAGGACCACTTCAACTGGATTCTATGGGAGTTTGGCTTCCGGCTGGGGTTTCTCCCTCATGGGGCATCCCTGGGGATGCTGACCTCACTACACAGGACAAGGGTAGGCACAGCTCTCCCGGGTGCTGCCTTTGCATCCTGGGTAGGCTTCGTGTGTTCTCTGCAGCCAGTCAGTGCATGAGAAGGTGGATGTGGAGGCAGCCCTCAGCCCGAAACAGAAGCATAGACCCGCCTCGTCCCAAATCTGCCACAGGTAGTATCTCACCTGGCATCACCCCCACCCCCGCTGTAAGTGGTATCCTGCTGGTCTGAGAAGGCTGCCCACAGGCAGACAGTCTTCCCACTTTCGGGGACAGTGATGGGTCATATGGGGGTCACCCTAGTACACACGACTGAGCGCTTTGGAGGAAAAAGGTGGGTCTGCTTTGGAAACTGCTCCAGCAAGAACAGTACCTCCATTCAGCTGTGGCTCACCGGTCAGGGCTATCTCCTTGTTTCCCAAGGCCTAAGTGTTCCCCAGCAGCTGATTCATCTCCGGGGAGGAAAGGAAGGCAGTGGGCTGCCTGCAGGGCAGGCTTCTTCACTCCGCTGAGAGACAGACAGCTGAACCGCCTTCCCGCCCCCACAGGACCTCCCACTCCAGAGTTCGAGATCGGCTGGAATACAATAGAAGTTGGAGTTGCTAGGCAGGCAACTGGCTATCGGGCCTGATTGCTCATAGCACTTTCCCAAGCCCCTGCTTTTCTCACATTGAACTCTGGCTACGGCGTACTCCCCGAAAGTGTATGACTTCGCAGATACTCATCAACACATGCCCTGTCCCAGCCACTGAGTGGGAAATTCCACTTGTCCACAGAGGAATTCTGTGAGCCACGTGGCCACCAAAGCACTTCTTTGGGCCACCTTCATGCAGCCATAGTACCAAAGTAAGGCCAGCCTGTCTATCTGCGGGCACTGTCTTCCGCCTGGGGACACAGCTTCCGGGAAGGACACTCACGAGGTTGGGCGGGACAGAGAATGACAGTCAAGTCCTGACCATTGTGCCTGAGGATACACAGCTGAGACCACGGAGATCATTTAAACTGAAGAGCTAGAAGAACCGGGTGGTAGAATCATCTCATTGCGTGTCAATCCGAAGATGAGAACCCTTCAAGCTAACGCCAAAGCTACATGTCCCCCTCCCTAGGAGAGAGGCCTCTGTGCCCCTTCTATTGGAATGTCCCAGCCCTGTGGAGGGACTGTCGTTGACTCAGTAACTGACTTGATCTAGAAGTACCTGAAGACCATTTTTTCTGTGCAAGGGACACATCCGAGGAAGGACAGCTGCGTTGTTAAATGTGTTGAGAAGACACTGCCATTATTTGGCTCTTGTCAGCGTGGTCATTTAGTAGCTGTACGACCTTGGTCAACCGTGCTGAGTTTCTCTGCTTGGGAACCACGGATGCCCATCCTCGGGGCAGCTCCACAGCGTATGGTTCTCTTACAGCAGGATTGTTTGTCTTTAGTCCCGGTCAGAGCACTGATATGATATCTCCATGGAGGCAGCACCCCCACCGGGGGATGAGGGAGACAGGCTGGCTTCAGCTACACCAGCGGAATGGAAGAGTTTTGCAAGACCTCCATGTGGCAGGCAGAGGCCAGCAGGCCCCATGACTGATCCTTGATGCCGTTCCTATCGGCGGAGACCTTGGGTAGGTCGCTGACCTGAAACGGGTTTTCATTTCGCTTCCTCCTCCAGTGGAGAATTCAAGGCAGAGTATCACGACACCTGACAGTGCATAATAGCCAGGTTGTGTTGCATTTATTGGATCTATAAAATGCTTCTGCCTCTAAAGCCCATGATCTCATCCGAGAGGCCAAAGTCTTCAGGAGATTGACTTCTATCCTGCTCTCCTGAAGTCCCACTCTCCTGGGCAATGTTTGCCCAACATCTATAAGGAACCCTCTACATAGCAGTGAGCACAGTGTTGGTGCCAGGAAAATCCAAAAGAACAAAGTGTGTCCAGAGCTCACTCTCAAAGTCAGCAAGTTCACTAGGATGGTGAGGAGTGCAAAGACCTCGTGTCTGAGGCCTGCAAGTCATTCCAGGGTCACCGGCTTTCTCGTGGTTCTACTGTGGGGTGTCTTCTGCCTACATCAAACCTGCCTGCCCTGCTGCAAGAAAGAGAGAGAGAGAGAGAGAGAGAGAGAGAGAGAGAGAGAGAGAGAAAGAGAGACTTGGTAAGGACTCATGAGATACCGCCTTCATTTTATACTGGTTAGGGCTGGGCCAATTGCTTATCTTCTTTAAACATGTTTTTTTCATTCTCCAATGAAGGTAGGGTTCAGGGATCACCAAGTTCCTTCCCCCTTGGGTGCTATGGACCACTCCTGTAAGACTGTTAGAGATATTGAGCCCGCCTTCTTCACTTCACGGTTTATGCTACCCTGAGGACTTTCACTAGATGGTGCAAGGGTTCCCCCACCCCACCTCCCACCCCATACCAGTCTTGGTGCTGACCTTCTCTGTGGAGAATGCGGGCACTGGAGCCGTGTGGACCTGGTCAAATCCCAAGGTGACTGTTTACTCCCTGGGTTACCTAAGTATCTCCGATGTCAAATAGGAAATGCGGTGTCTACCTTTTGAGACAGTTGATAAAATTGGAAACAGTCTGGAGCCCAAGACACTGCTGAGCAAATGTTGAGTTGGCTCTGAGGAAAACCTGTCCCGTGGCTACTTCCTGAGTGCTTGGTGACTGGCCGTGGCTCGGCGCTCTGACGAGGGCACCCTGAAGAAAAGCAGTGGGAGTAAAATCGCTTAGGCCAACTCTTTTTCACGAAGGGGCTCTGGCTTGTCATCTTCTTCCAGAGAGTTTCCAGAATCGGAAGTCTAGGAGCAACGTGCACGCAACAAACCCGTTTCTCGTGCATGGCTACCCACAGGGATGGGTTTCCAGCAGCCCATCTTTAATGTTCAGAGTCCACACCATAGAGGCTCTTCCTCTAGAGGCCCCAGTGTGCGGAGGAAGTCTATGTCTCAAGCCTGCGTCATTCTGTCCCATCCATGCAGACTCCCTCCCCCCCCCCCATACGACCAGGGTGCTCAGCAAAGCCTTTAGCCCCTGATGAGTGCTTGAATGATGGTGGATTCCTGTCAACTCATCGTGGGGCTTCGTGTCTAAGCCAGTCACTTATTTCCCTACAAGCCTCAGCAGCCCCCAGGGTGGGAATATGGCTGGTCCCTTGTCTATCTCCCATCAAGGGCAGTGGGGACGAGGAAGCTCATTTCAAGGGGGCTTTGAGTGATGTGTGCATATTAGAACTGGGCTGTGTTCTTCCCAAGAGTCGACTGGGAATGATACTTTGCCGTAGCTCTAACTTGAAGACAGACAGCCCGTGGGAGGAAGATTGCTGGTTTGTTTCTGTTTCATTCTGCTGGGTGCTAAACCAACCTTCTCCAGAGGGCCCCCCACCCCCCAGACAACTGCATCCCTGGCTGGCCATATCTATCTTACTCACGTCAGCAAAGGACTTTGAAAGGATGCATGCTCAAACTGGTGCTAGCTGCGTCCCCAAATCCAGCAGGCGACAACTGAGTCGGTCGGTAGGTGCAGGCTTTCTTCGCTGCCGACGTCTCTGACCCTGATGCTGGTAAAGTCAAGACTGAGGTAAGGGGTGGCCTTGGAGATGGCTCATTGGACAAAGCACTTGATGAGCAAGGGTGAGGATCTGAGTTCATATCCCCAGCAGCCATGGGATAATGCAGGCCGATATTCTCAGTGCTGGGTGAACAGAGACAGGTAGATCCCTGAGCAGACTGGCCAGTAGGTGTAGCCAGTTGAGGAGCTGAGATTCTGTGAGAGACCCTGCCCCCCATAGTCAGATGGATGGGACAGAGGAAGACAGAGGAAGGCGTCGGATGCTGGCTTCTGTCCTTCGTGTGCATGCACGCACACACACACACACACACACACACACACACACACACAAATGCTTCCCCTCTGAGGTGTTCAAGGCATGGCTGCCTTTTGGAGGGTAAGTAGTCCTGAGAAAAGGACAGGTGTGAAGGGACTTCTGTGGTCTGGGGATGTTCCGTGCTGATTCCATGGCTGTGTACAGGTTCTGAAAACTCGCTCTTTCGATATGTCCAATTTTCCCCATGTATCCACAGTGTGACTTAACAACAACAAGAATAATATATTAATACAATAACAAGTGATTCATGGGGGGTTGAGGGGGCATGCTGGATGGAAATCATTTTGAAAGCGGCTTCTCTGAGGACGTATTGTTCCACCTCCAAGTGACAATCATAAACCTTGACCAGGGCCCACGCTGATGCCTATGCGATTCTTCTGCCAGCAGCTTTATGGACCTGCATCCCAGAAAGCTGTTGACATCAGCTCGGTGTGCCCACACAGGGCAAGGGGTCTGGATCTGCCGCAGTTAGAGCCAGTGAATACCGAACAGGCTGTGGGAAAGCCGGTCCCTTCAATCCCTTCTGGTCTCGGTGCCGCGGTGACGTCATATTCTCCAACCAGGATCCCTCCCACTGGAGCCTGGGTTTTGCTCTCACCTGTCCAGAGAAGGTGACCTCATCTGAGCTTTGAGGCTGTTGTCCTGGAAAGAGAAAAACACTCCACATCGCAGATAGAGAAGGACAGAGCCTCCCCACGCATTAGGAGACCTTCCCCTTGAGCTGCACAACAGCACAAGGCTTTGCCTCAGACTGGGCGCCCCTGTGTTAAGACAAACACAGCCAAGCCCTTCAAATAAACACAAGAGAAGGCTGGCTTGGGCAGTTGGAAGACAGAGCCTGACAGAGCCTGGGGCAGGAAGGAGCGCAGAGGGCTGGAGAAAGCCCCTTGTCCTCTCGTTGCTCTGAAGTCCTATGACCGGAGCTGCTTCAAGATGCTGAGCCCTCACACGGGGAATTGAGTGAGGTCATCCCCGAGACCTCTAAAAAGAGAGTAGCATTCCCACGCCCTGAGAAGCTCGGGTGTTTCAGGCTGACTGGCGGAGTTGTGTGCCCTTGTTTTGTGTGATACCATGACAGCAGGGGAAGACGCTGACTGTGGTGTACAATTAGGACCAGGTTGTGCAAAGCCCTTTCAAGCGAGTAGTGCGGCATTTTTACCCTCTACCCTTCATCTCCACTCCCATCCTCACCCAGCAGGCATCAATTATAATGTACCTGATACCTGTTCTTAGATACGTGTGTGCTTACAGAGTGTGCGTGCATCTCTGTGGCTCCATAGAGATAAGAGCCTTAAAAATAATGTAACAACACAGTTTGGGGTGAGTCAGGCATGGTAGCACATTCCTGTGATTCCAGCACTTGAGAGGCAGAGGCAGGAGGATCACAAGTTTAAGGGCAGCCTAGACAACCTAGAGAGTCTGTGTATAAAAAAAGGAACCCCAGGAAATTTCCATAAAACCGCGTAAGTGCTACAGACCCCACTCTGCCCCATCATTCGCGTGTGTCTATAATCTTTCTACTTGCTGTGTGTACATCTGCCTGTTGTTAACTCTTCCTGACGCAGAGTCCCATTGTTCTTCCTCTTCCTCCTACAACTAGGCATCTGTGTTTCTTCCAGACCACACCACGACACACGGGGCCACAATGAACATTCCACACTCTTCTCCCAGTAGTACCTACAAAGGGAGATACAGTCGTTGTCACCAAGCACTGCCAGGCACCCTGGGGTCCAGTGGCAGCTGAAGCAGCTGCACAGCTGGGGTGGTACAGGCAGGCAAAGAAAGGGCTTGCTGAACAAGGGCCATTGTTTGGCTCTAGTGCAGGGTGCATGTTTTAATTGCTTGGCCCTTAGTCTAAGAGCCACAGGCCCCCTCAAGCCATGTCATGGTTGATAAACAGCGGTGACTCGAGAGACTATTCCATGGCCTGCCTCCCCTCCTGGACTGTGAGCCTTCTAGGGTCAGCCCAGTGCTTTCCCCACCCACAGCTATGCAGCAGCTGGATGAGGGAGTACTCTTGAACTAGGAGGAACCAACACAAGCTACAAGGCCAGCGCAGGACCTACAGCAGGGCCAGGAAGGCTAAACTGTGGCGCTGGGGGGAGTCCCCGGAGGCTGGCATCTCTAGCTTTATCCCAGGTCTGCCTCTGCCTGCAGGTACAACTAGGAAAAGTCCTGACCTAAATCCAGACTTTCTTTTCCCCCATCTCTATCTTCTCAGGCACTGAGCATCGGCGCCAGGTGGGATATGTGTTGATGCAGACTTCAGGGGCTTTGCGGGAATCCCTGAGATGCAGGGGAGGGACAAGGCTGCAGGGGAGGGACAGAGCTGCAGGGGAGGGGCAGGGCTGCAGGGGAGGGGCAGGGCTGCATAGTGCAAGGAGAGGCCTTAAAATGAAAGACAGCCAGGTGATGATGGCGCACGCCTTTAATCCCAGGAGGCAGAGGCAGGCGGATCTCTGAGTTTGAGGACAGCCAGGGTTGCACAGAGAAAGTTTGTGTGAGGGTTGAATCTGTCAAGAAGGTAAAGAAGGTAATGGATGAAGATGCTCTCAGCAGCGTAGCCCTCGGATGTTTCTGGAATGTGAAGTTCGAAGCCAGGACACAGTCAGTAAGCAGAGAGATGGAGGTGAGGCTACACACAGTAGCGGCTGCATAGGGGTTAGAAGGAATGGAAGGGTCAGAAGACTCGGAGGAACTCACTGGATGGGCACAGAGGGGAGGCAGCAAGTTGGCACATTTGGGGGGGTGCTGAAGCCCTGATGAGCAAAGGTGGCTGGGCTGGGGTTCTGCCTCGGTGGAGGGATGGGAAATGATGCTCTAGCCTGAGGCTTCTGCGGTGAGTGCACAGGGAGGCTCCAGGGGTTGAGTTCAGATTTCGGTTGGGGTTGTGGAGATGGCTAGGGCCTGGACCCCAGAGTCAGCACTGCACACACTCATGGATAGGTACAAAAATGCGTACCCCAGGGTTTCCTGAGGTGACTGGCTAGGGACTGCCAAGAAACAGCTCTGTGAGCCAGAAAGGAGCCTTTCTGACAGAGTGGGGGTCTCCAGTCCCTGGAAGAAGACATCTGTGGGCAACACTGTCCAGAAATGAGAGATGGTGCCTGGACAGGTGTCCAGACTCCCTGAGATCTTAGAGGACGTATCTTCACCTCATCTAGACCTGGAGAAGGCCCGCTGGCTTCCCCTATACCCTCAGGACAGAGGCCCTCACAGATCCTAGACGCAGCCCCAGGCAAAGGCAGTTCTCCGAAAGCTTGTCTGCAAAGAGCAGACCAACAGCCCCCTCTGTAACTCTGCCCACAGGTCCAGGTGAAGCACTTTCTTCTAATGAAGCCTAAACCGTACATTCAGCCTGGAAGAAAGGACTAGAAATGAGAAGGCCCCTCTGGACACCACCATGCAAAGATAGCCTCAGCAATTATCCTCCTGTTGGCTTCCACCTTCCCTCAGCTGAAGAGAAATCTTTCTCCACCCATTCACCAAACTGGCCTTTCAGGCTCTGTGGCTCACTGCGGAGAGAGTGGTGGAGGCTGTGGTGCCTGCCGGTCTCTGTTCCTCCCCTCTTCCCTTAGCTTGGTTTGTTCCATTTGAATCTCCCCTCTGTCCCCCGCCACCCCCACAGCAGCCCGGAGCATGGGGGCATGCTCCTTTGGGAAAAGACCCTGAACTCTGTGGCTCCACACCCTACCTGACCAGGAAACACAGACTCTAGACAGCTTCCTGACAGGAGAACTCCCCCTGACCAGGGCTGGTGCCAAAAGGCTCAGCTGGTGGAATACTGGCCAAGCTTGGACCAAGTTACGTGTTTAACCCCCAGCACCAGATAAACCAGGTGTGGTGACCCATTCCTAGAATCCCACAACTCAGGGGGTGAGGGAAGGGAGATCGGAAATCCAAGGTCATTCTTAGCTGCACCAAAAATTCAAGGGCAGCCTGGGCTACCCGAACTGGTCAAAAAGGAGGAAAAAGAGAGGGAGGGAGAGAGGAAGGAAGGGAGGCCAGGAGGCTTGGAGGGAGAGTTCCAAAAGTCAGTCTCTACTGTTCCTTCAGCACTGTGAGACTCTTCCTTCTGCAGCCTCTTCTGGCACCAGGGGGCTTTCCTGAGGGAGAAAGGGCTTTGTGAGAAGTGTGCCAGACACCTGTGGGAACAGAAATGGGGACAGCCCAGATTAGTTCCCGTGATGCAAAAGCCCGGAAGCTCCTTGTAGAGATGTCAAGAGCATTGAGAGCTTACTGTTTAATACAACTATGACAACTGCAGCTTATGGTCTGGTCCTCTGAGGCCTTATTTTCTCCTCCCCCTCCTTCCTCTCTCACTTTCCTGCGAGGGAAGAGAGGTCCTCAATGAGGAAGCCCCAGAGGGAAGCAAATCAGAGCAAAAATGCCCCAGGGAAACTGGGAAGCATCCTAAACTTCCGCGGGCTAGTGTTAAAGCACTGTGTGCTGCCAGGGGAAGGCCCAGCCATTTAGATGCTAAACGACCTGTGTCACTAAGGGTGCGGGCCTGGGAAAGTAGGTTATTAAAAAGGAGGTTGTTGGTCAGAGGAGCAATTTGTGTCCATGGAACCAGAAAGCTATTTGGTCCCTTGGCTGACAAAACCTTTGACCTCATTCCTTAGGGGTCCAATATCTGAAGCTCGATTCGTCCTCTGTATCACTGCACTGGGGCCATTTTACGATGAGTAAGCCAGACATTTGAACGCCCAGGTCTACTAGCTACGGCCCAATCAGGAAGAAAGAAGGAAGAATTGGAGAAGCCAGAAAAGGAGGTGAGACAGCAAAACCATTTTGAATTCTCAAGGAGACACACACACACACACACACACACACACATATGTAAATGGAGCTGTAAGTAGTTTACACTGCACAGAATCATGTCATTTTCCCTAAAGAAACATGGCTCCAAAAATAATCATGGTAACCCTGAGGGGCACCGCCACCAAATGCTCGCAGGTGTGAGCGGCTCCTAGGCTCTGGGCACAAAGCCACAGATCACACGTGTAGACCATTTTTGCAGAGTGGCACAGTGTTCCCCCATCAGGCTCAGCCACTGTCTTTGGTTTCTCAACAGGGCCTCATGGATGGTCAGGCAGAACTGACGCCCTACCGGGCTCTCCAGCAAATGGGTAACTCAGCACTTCTTCCTGCCTGGAGGTGGGTGAGGTAACCTCCCTGTGTGCCAAAGGCAGGAGAGGTGAGTAACAGCCACCCTCTTTGTTTGTCTACTTGGTGACTACCTGATCCATCACAGTAAGGTCCGGACGGTTGACTATTGAGAGGGCACGGATGGAGCTCATTGGCCAACCAACAGCCGACCTTTACTGAGGCCCTCCTGTGTGTCAGGCACTTCTCTGGTGTAAGGGTGTGATGGGGACAGGAGAGACACAGCCTCTAGTCTTTGTGCCATGCTGTTGGGTGTGTGGGTGAGGAAAGAGATTGAACCTACAGCCATACATGTGCTTTGAGACTGAAATGAGCTCAGCTAATGAGCCCTTAAAGGGGTGACCCAGGACTCTGGTCTAGCCAAGAACTAGTCGCATGACAAGATATAAACCATCTCTTTGCCTGGACATCCTTTCCTCTCCTGCACAATGAGGGTGTTGGGCCCGGTCACCTTGAGCCTCCTTCTATAGAGACATCATGGAAGGACTTTAAACACTGTGTTCTGTGGTTGTTTCTGCCCAGCGTATCTTCCCCGTGGTTGCAAGCTCTAGTAAGAAGAGTCTTTGATAAAAATCCTTTATCCATTGATGGTAGGAGACATCACGGAAGGACTTTAAACACTGTGTTCTGTGGTTGTTTCTGCCCAGCGTATCTTCCCTGTGGTTGCAAGCTCTAGTAAGAAGAGTCTTTGATAAAAATCCTTTATCCATTGATGAGAGGAGCTCTAGAGATAGAGGACAACAGAAGAGGAGCCCAGGCTCTGAACCAACACCTTGCATGCCCTGCCCACCCCTACCCCTCCACCTTCCCCACCCCACCCCAGCCCCAGCTCTTTAGAAGTGAGAGGCAGAATTGATAACAGAGCAGTGAGAGAAACGCAGGGTGGGGCAGAGCCCAGAGAACTGGGGGGAAGGTGACAGAGGGCCCGGCCCAGCAGAGAGGGTGACAGAGCTTTTAGGACCCTGGGGAACCGAAGTCCCTCGTGTTAAAGAGGTTCCCAAGCCACTGTCACATCCTGACTCCACCAAAGCAATGCCCTTGGCATGGGTCCACCACAATCCGGGAGCAGATCTGGTTTGCTGAGTGCTCTCAGGGCCAGCCCAAAAGGAGACCCGAGTTCAGCCACACCAAGAAAATCTTGCTCGGCCAAAAGGACTCGTTTAGGTCTTGAGAATCAGAGAAGGGAGGAAGGAGTGGAGAGTCTCCACCTTCCTGCCCGTAACATGCAGTGACTCATACGGTTTCTTTCCCTTTTCACAATCCAGAGGGTCACACGCTGCTCAGGAAGAGAGCCTCACACCCAGGGGTCTGGCATTTTGAGCTCTGTAGACTTAAACAGGCATAAGACTGTGTGGTCCCATTCAGTTTATGTTCCCCTTTCTGCACCCCACAGGAGTGATGTGGGGCTCCTTCCAGGGAAGGGAGTGATAGTGCCCCGTGGCCTGCTTTCACTTTAGGGGGAAGAATGAAGTCACCCAGGGAACTTTGGCTCTTATCTGATTCATGTTCATTCATAACAGCGGGCTGAGGAACAGTGAGTAATTCAGCAGTGATCAAACGCTAGCCAATCAAACAAGCTCACGGATCACGCTCTTGAGACGCCAGGGTTTTGTCTGCGGGGCCCATGACTCTGTAAGGAGTTGGGCTGTGAGCCACAGAGGAACCCTGAGGGAGTCTCCCACTTTGGGGTTTTGATAAAGATTAGCTAATACTAAGATCAATAATAAACCACACTATGACGTGTGCTGACCATGTGATAGTCACTGCAGCCAGCCTGAGGAATTTAATGCCAAGTGAAAGAGACCACGGCATGGACAGCTTGGGAAGGCCCTGGGCAGGCACTCGGTGTCCTGGCTGAGGGGTCTCAGGAGGCCAGGGAGGGTTAAGAGTTGGCAGAAGTTGGCAGAGTTCCAGGGGCAGTCTGGAAGACAAGTGTAATGCCTGCTTCTTCTCCTTCAGAGAGCATGAAGACTCTTTTGGAATTATGGGAAGGCACTGGAGACTTCTCAGATTTACAGTGATAAGAGCTAGGCATTATTAAACAAACCCCTCCCTCCGTTTATAGAGAAAACCAGAAAGGGTCGTATTGTGGCTAACAGAGATTGTTGGGGAATTTCGGCCTGAGGTTCTAGACCTGGTGATGCCCTGTCGCTGGTGACAGCTGTGTTCCAAGCACCCCTAAAAGTGTCTCTATCAATCATGCATTGATGTTCATAAGGAAAGCAAGAAAAGCGAACGCCTTTAGCTGAATGAGCATGACCTTTAGCTGAGTGGGCATGACCCTTACTCTGACTTGGCTTTTCAGTTGGCCCCCCGCTCAGCACGCCAGCTACCGCTGAGCTCTGCCCCCACCAAACTGTAGCCCTCAGGACCAACTCTCTCTTATTTTTAATTTCTTGTTTGTTTTCTGCGGGAAGTTCTTGCTATGTAGCCCAGGTTGACCTCAAACTCAGGATCCTCCTGCCTCAGCTTAAGAGTGCTGGGATATCGAGTGTGTGCCGCCCCCACGCACAGCCTGACTCTTGCTTTTGAAGGCTCAACGTAACTTTCTACCGGCTTTGGGGATTGGCTCATTTTCAAGAGTGACCGTTTCAAGTTTGACCCCCATGGAAAGTCAAGTTGTACAGCATCCCGTTTCTGAGAATATTAGCAATCACTGTCTTTGAGATAGATAGTCCACCATCAGCATGGTCCATCCTCAGTGAGAGGGAGGTATGCGACATGGCCCTTGGAACCCCAAGGGAGCTGTAGAATGCGGCTGGGAGATTTGCAGTTCTAGAAGCGTAAAATGTGCCCTGGTATACACGCGTCTTGCGAAGCTCACACGCTGGAGGAGTTCTTCACAGCCTTAAAGGCAGACCTTCCCAAAGGGACTAGGTCGCCAGGCAGGGCCTCAAACATGGATTAGCACTGCACCCTGAGACTGAGGTGGTCACCTCTGCTGTGGGTTCCTGGTGATAAAATGAATACAGCTGCTTCCCCAACTCCCAGTTTTCTGCTGCCTTCAGCCTTGTAATGGAGCAGTGAGAAGTTCTAATATTCTTGTGGTCCTTGTCTTTGATGTCTGCCTCACTTCTCCACCCACCGCAATATCCTCTAGTTGCGTCCATTTTGCGGCAAATGCTTGGGTTCCATTCTTCTTTCTGGTAGACTAATATTGGGGTCTGTCCGTACCACTTCTCCTTCTGTGGATGGACACCTAGGAGGACTGCAGCTCCCCTGTGGACCTTTGAGCCTTACAATCCCTTCCGTGGTTAAGCTTATTCCACGTTCATTGTTTATCAACTTAAACGCTTTAAGCTTAGGTACCATGCCATCTGCCTGCATTATACCCTGGGCTAATGAATTCTTTCTTTACAATTTTAACAGTCCGTCTTCGACCTTCTTCTAGACCCAAGGCTGCCCCTCTTGTCTGCTCAGCTGATTCTCATCTAAATGCATCTAAATGTCACCCGTCTGGTCTCCTTCAATGTGACTCTTTGTGTCAATAAGATGTCAAAGCAGCCCCCTATTGTGGCGTTTGAGTGAGCCTCTGGTTACTAGACGCTCATGTCAGATTCAGTGATTTGTTGAGAAGCAGCTGGACATCCAGTTTTAATAAAACCCCTTCTATTCTCCGGGTTCCCCGAGTTAATCAGAAGGGAGCGTTCCAACAGGGCTGTTCTTTCTCAGGAAGGCCTGGGTCGCTCCTCCAGAGTGCAGGAGGCACAAGAGGGAAGTGTTTGTATTGGTGAATGTTCACCAAGCTCCATTCACTCTTATGTCCGTTTGCACTAGAACTGGGCATCACATTCCTGCCTCAGACACAGGACACATTCCCGCCTGTCCAGAGCTGCAGCTTCCGGGCATACTGGGGCAGGAGGGTGTCAACTGAGACATGGAATTTCCTTTGCTCAGTCCGGAAGGCAAACTCTGGGATGTAGTGCCTTCTTCTAAGATCTGGGCCGAGCTGAAGATGATGCAAGTGCTGAGTCACTGTTTGCCTCTGGGCAGGGGCTTGAGCTACATTTCAGTCATCTAAGCTGACCCTCCCCTTGCCAGTCAGGGGCTGATGGTCTGATGGACATCTCCACCTACCAATCAGGGACTAACAATGTCTAGATGGACAGCTCTACCTGCCAGCCATGGGTTGATTGATGTCTAGATGACGCCCCTAGGCAATGACAGGTTCTCCAGTGACACCTGACTTTAGAAAGATTCAAAGACTAGACTTGAAATATGGTGTGTGTGTGTGTGTGTGGTGTGTATGGAGTATGGTGTGTGTGTATGTAGTGTATGTGTGGTGTGTGTGTGGTGTATATGTGTGGTTTGTGTGTGTGTATATGATGTGTGTGTGTGTGTGTGTACTTAAGCACATGAAGGCTAGTGTTCAACACTAAGTATCTTCCTTAATCATTCTCCACCTCTGTTTCTGAACTAGGGTCTCTCAGTAACCCTGGAGCTCACCAATTCTATTAGTCTCTGGCCAAACCCCAAGGATCCTCATCCCTTTACCTCCCAAGAGCTGGGATTACAAACGTTAAACTCTTTTTTTTTTTTTTTAATGTGGGTGGTGGAGTCAAACATGATCCTTCTGTTTTCCCAGCAGATACTTTACCACCTGAGCCATCTCTGTCCAGTCGTAGGGATTTGTTTTCTGGTTCCACTAAACTATATCATCAATGTTTTTGGACTCCTACCCCCCCCCCCAAAAATAGTCTAGCATGTGGGGGAATTCTAGCTGTGGGTTGAATTGTATCACCTCAAAATGTACATGTTCAAGATCTTCAAGTGGGACCCAATTTGGAAATAGATCATTGTTATGTCCAGATTCCCCCCAAAACCAACAAGGAGGCCGAGTCTTGTATGTAAAAGCAAAGAGCTTTTATTTTATACTAGTTTGCAAACTCAGTCTCTCCATGTGACCAACATATTTGAGTAATCAGGGAGCCCGAGCTCAGTTAGAGTTGGGTTTTTATAGTAGTAAAGGTGGGGATGAGAGATTTCTAAGGTTAGGACCCCTGATTGGCTGACATTTGTCTAAGGGTGTCCTGGCGATTGTGTGCTGGCAGGTGATCCTATTTACAACAGTTGGAAAGTTAGGAATTTCCTTCGGATGGTCTGTTTTTGGGTGGTGCTTGGGTAATCTCAGTTTGTGGTCTTTCCTGCAACTAGGTATTGCTTCAGGGTAAACTACTGAGACTCAGGCCTCCATTAAACTCATCGGTGGCTGAGCCCTACTCTGGCAGGTGATAATGGCTGGAAGTTAAGAACGTCCTTTGGGTGGTCTGCTCCTATTAAGCTTATCACGGTTGGCTGAGTCCTACAGGCGGTCCAGATGCAGTTAGTTGAGCTCACACTGGAAGAAGGCAGCCCCTTCATGCAACGAGCATCCTTACGAAAAGGGAAATTTAGACAAAGACTTCCACACATGTGAAGAAGGTGCAGAGCTCGGCAGGGCATCTACAAGTCAAGAGTTGCCCACAGTCACCAGCAACCACCAGAAACTGGGAGTGGCAGCTACTCCCTCCAAGCCTGCCTGCGGGGAACCAGCCCTGCCGGCCCCTCCACCTCAGCTTCAGCCTCCGGAACAGGGAAGCAATATGCTCTGCTCTTTTGTTTTGGAATCTGCATTTGGCTAGGTTGCCCAGTTTGTCCTGCAATTCCTGGGTTCAAGCAATACTCCTGCCTAGGCTTCCTGAGGAGCGGAGCCACAGTTCACACGGCTACACCTAGGTGCGTGTTTGCATAAGTGATGAGGACAGAGACCAGGGCCTCACTAATGCGCAGGAAACACTCCGCCACTGAGTTATATCCTCAGTCCTGGCGTCTATCTAAACAGAGGCCATGGTACTGACTAACTGCGGTCATAGCAGACGGCCTTACTAAACCACTTTCTTGACCTCAAACTTCTCAGAGCCTGTGTGCTATCGACTGCACATGCGGAGGATGCGCTGTAAATTGGCTGCTGGGACGGGTTTCCATGGAGGGCTTAAGGAAGCACACTCTGGCTTCTTGGAACATACGTACGTACGTACGTACGTAGGTACGTCTTAGAAAGGGGAGGTGCTGTTCCAAGCTGCAGAATGAGCTGGGCGCCTGGTTTTGTGGTCCAGTGTTTGCTCAGTCTGTGAGGTAGCAGGTTCCATCTGTAGGGCAGCTGAACTGTACTTATGCCGTCTCATAAAATATTCCTAAGAATATTTTAAGTGCTAAAACTATCTTGGGCAAAGCTGCTCTTTGGACTAGCCCTAAATTCCTGTACAGTGTGACTCCGAGCAAAAGGGCAACTGCCTGACCACTTACTGTTATCTCTCTGCCTCTGTAAACATCTTCTGTAAACACTTGCTTTCTGTATACTTCACGACGGTGGTTTTTGCCCTTAAAAGCTAAAACCAACTGGAGGCCGAGGCCGCGCTGGTGGTAAATAAGACTCCGTTTGACTTATTGGGGCCTCTTGGGAGGTTTCCTCTTCAGGTAGTCCATAACACTTCCCTCCTCCAAGAACATGAAATCACAACCAGAGATTTGCATCATGGGTCCTGGCTAAGTTGTTTAACTGCCTTAGCTGCCTCATCTGCCTCAGCCGCCACAGCTGCGTAGCCAGGGCCGGTGGCCTCCGTAGAGCCTGGCCCAGGCCCCCGCCTCACAGGTGTTTTTCCATCCTCCTGCACCTGGACCCTGGGCATCCTCACTAAAGTCACATAACTGATTGTCGGCAACTCCTTCCTAGGGGCAACAGTGATGACCACACCAGCCCCAGCCCTGTCCCCTTTTACAGTTGACTAAGTCGGTGGTTTCAACCTTCCAAATCTCCTCATGCGGTGGTGATCCTCAACCATAAAATTATTCCCTTGCTAGCTTATAACTATAATTTTGCTACTGTTATAAATCATAATGTAATATCATAAGAATGATATGTGACACCTAGAAAGGGTCATGTGACCTCCAAAGGGGTTGTAACTCGTAGGTTGCAAACGGCTGATGGGCATTTTGTTTCAGAGACAGAAAACTGACTACACCTGTATCCCTACAGCTATCCTACTTCAAGGTACTCGCCAGGAAACATGAAAGCGCGTGTCTTCAAGATGTATCTGAAAATGTCCATGCTAGCTCTATCCATAATACCGCCAAACTGAGCAATACACCAAAACCTCCATCAAACCAACTGGATATAGTCACACAATGGAACGGTATTGCTCAGTACTAAGAAACTGGCTACTGACGTATAAAACAGAACAGGAAAGACTCTCAGACCAGTGAGCATAGTCACACATGGGCTCCTGCAGTCCGATTCTATTTATATGGAGTTCAAGAAAGGAGGAGACCCCTGAACAGTGGGGGCTTCCTCCCAGACCCTGGATTAGGCTCAAACCACACCCAAATACATGTCTTTCATGGAGAGATCTTTTATTAACTGGGAAAGAAAAGTTAAAGTCACCTTTTAAAGTGTCATTATTTTTTTATTTTATTTATTTATATTTATTTATTTATTTTGAGACAGGGTTTCTCTGTAGCTTTGGAGCCTGTCCTGGAACTAGCTCTTGTAGACCAGGCTGGCCTCGAACTCACAGACATCCCCCTGTCTCTGCCTCCTGAGTGCAGGGATTAAAGGCGTGTGCCACAATGTAATTTTTAAGAGGAGGAAAAGGGGAGGTCTGTGTTAGAATGAGCTAGGATGAGATGGCGAGGGAGCAGGGTTAGGGGACAAGGGGAAGGGAAAGGGGTATTTGACAAAGGGTTGCCTCTGGATAAGGAGGAAACAGACCTGACAGGACAGTTTATGAAGATGAGGTGTTTAAATTTAATTGGATATGTTAATTAGGTGAAACAAATACGACTTTTGATTGCTGGACTTTGGTAGTCAGCCTCAGGCAGAGGAAGTGGCCAAATAAGGGAATTGATCTTGCTGACTCACTTTAAGAATGTAATCTAATGGTTTTAGCAACGCGGAGGGAATGGGAGAGAAGAGAAGACCCTGCAGAGCCACAAGTTAGATGGGCTGTGTCCCTTCAAAGAGCAGACGAAGTAGGCTAATGTGCTAACACTGGGGTTGGGGTGGCCTCTGGTACAAGCATGCTAGACAAGCACCAAAAAGAACCACGGAGAGAGCTTGTTGGTTCCCAGCCGCCCGGCTAGCTTAGACCCAAAATAACCACACAGAAACTGAATTAATTAACTCGCTGCTTGGCCCATTAGCTCTAGGTTCTTATTGGCTAACTCATATTAATTTAGCCCGTTTCTATTAATCTGTATATCGCCACGTGGTTGTGGCTTACTGGCTAAAGTTTCGGCATGTCTGATTCTGGCGTCTCTCTGACCCTGCCTTCTTCTTCCCATGCTATAGGCCAAGCCAATGTTCTTTATTATTATTTTATTAACCAATAAAAGCAACACATAGACAAAAAGACCTCCCACACCATCACAGGGCTGTGGAATTCTAACATCGATGTCCTTTCCTCCCAACAACGATTTGGCCTCAGGTGAGCATAGTGTCTGTAGCGATGTATGCGGGGACACGTGTGCTTTAGGTCATGGCTCTAAACCATCATTTAGATCATGGCTCATCCGTCTTAGAAGGTAAGGGGTGAGTTCTGTGCTGTGAAAGCTGGCCCCAGGCCACTGACCTTCCAGCCTCAGTTTCCCTATTTGTACAGCAGAGGTTATCTGACCACATGGGGCAAAGCCAGGGTGGGCTGTATTATAGAACTTGCCTTACTAAAAGCTGGGCAAAACGTTAAGTAAGATCAGCTACAGTGCCGGAGTCTGGGAGCTGTCAGATTCACCTCTAATCTCCATCCTGCCTTGATGGAGGAAGGTCATTGGTTAAGTAATAAAGAAACTGCTTGGCCTCATAGGTTAAAACATAGGTAGGAGGAATAAACAGAACAGAATGCTGGGAGGAAGAGGAAGTGAGCTCAGACTCTACAGCTCTCCTCTCGGGGGCAGATGCCTCAGAGAGATGCCATAGCTCAGCTCTCGGGGGCACATGCGATGAAGCTCCAACCCAGGATGGATGTAGGCTAGAATCTTCCCAGTAAGCGCACCTAGCGGTGCGACACAGATGATTAGAAATGGGCTAAATTAATATGTGAGAATTAGCCTAGAAGAGGCTAGATAGAAATGGGCCAAGCAGTGTTTGAAAGAATACAGTGTCCGTGTAATTATTTCGGGGCATAAGCTAGCAGGCGGCCAGGGTGCTGGGGACGCAGCCCCACCGCTCATATTACAACACTGCCTATAGAGTGTTTGAGTCTTTTGGAAGTGGGAGGGGAGCATTGGAAGAACACCCCAGGGGCCAGAGGCCCATGCCATCAGGCTCCTGCCCACCCTCCTGGAACCCCATTTGTTTACACCATCCTTTTCTCCTCTAGCGAGGGACCCAACACTTTCTCAATTGCTTCAGAAATAACCAAATGAGCAACTCAGGTCGGGATGTGGTAACAGTGGCAGAGAACTTGGATCGCATGTGGGGGTCCTTGGCTTCTGGCTCCAGTCCCCAAATACAGAAAAAGCAAATAACAGGACATGGGATTCTTCCAGAAACATTCACCTGCCTCATCCCATCTAGTCCTCTAAACAGACCTGCACGGCTGAAGGGCAAGCACCTCTGGGCTTTACTCAGCTTCAGGACCTCTAAGCACTGGTCCCGGGCTGCACCTCCCACCCACAAGGCTGACCGCAGCAGCCATAGGAGTGGCTCCCTGGAGTTCTTGAGAACGGTTGAGTTGCTCAGACGGTAGTGGAGGGAAGGGGGCATTTGCATGTAAACAAACAGCAAGTGAGTCTCTACAGGCACCTGAGGTGACCTGTCCTGGGTAGATTTGAATTACAGGAGGAGGGGCCCCTGGCCTCTCCAGTTTCCTTTGGCCCAGCATGGTGATCTGGGTTTGGATGTGCTTGGTGGCCCCGGGCCATGTTCCCTGTGGGTGAGGAATCGCTTTCCTCGTTCAGTTGTGTCCACAGCCGATCTTCACGGTGGCCAGCTCGTTCTAGAACATGCGTTATTCAGCGTGGTGTTGTCTAGAGAAATGGACTAGACCTGTCTAGACAATGTTGAGAAACCTTCGTCAACAGACAAGCAAGCTAGTTGACTCTTTCCTTGTAGGCGTAAGCCTGATCTCACAGATCCTGGCTGGGATGTAGCTCAGGGGTAAAGTGCTGGCCAGGAGACACAGAGCCGAGGGTTCCAGCCCCAGTGCTGAGGAAGAATTCCAGGGGCCAGAAGCCCTCTTAAAAAGCTTTCTTCCTGCAGCCTTCCTAGAATTCGGTTTGTTTTCTTCATTGTTCATCTGGGGACAGAAGTGTGACTGTCGGTCAGAATTTTGTTCTGATTCGTTCAGAAGACAGACTGCATAGAAGAACGGAAAGTGTCTACGCCAGAAATCCATCCCCACCCCTCTGTATCTTCTGTTTAGCCGGTCTACCTGCGGCCTTGATCCATACTATCATTGTTTGAGTTGTTTAAGTGTCACCATACAAAGAGCCTGTAAACACAGCTAGTAACTATTAGTAACTAGTTACTAGCTACTGTAACTAGTAACTATCAGTAACTAATAACTATTAGTAGTCTGTGGACCATCTGGTTCTTATTGCTCTGTAATTTCAGCACCCAGAGGAATAGGACACCAAAATTTGCATTTCTTATTTTCACATGTGAAAATCAGTATTATTTTGATGTGTGTGAGTGTGTGGGGGGTGGAGGGGTGTATATTTATTTGTTTGTAGAAGCCAGAGATCATCAGTTGTCTAGGTGTTTTTCTCAATTATTTTCCACCCTATATTCCCTCTCTCTCTCTCTCTCTCTCTCTCTCTCTCTCTCTCTCTCTCATATCTCTCTGTCCGCCCAACTATCTATCTATCTATCTATCTATCTATCTATCTATCCATCCATCTATCCATCTATCTACTGAACCTAGAACTCACTGGCTGGCCAGTGAAACCCAGGGATCTTAGTGTCTGGCTCTGGATCTCAGGCTTTTCACATGGGTGCTAGAGATCCTTGGCCCTTATTCTTTTTTTTTCAACCATTAAAAGTTGTTAAAATATCCTTAGCTGATAGGGCATTGACAAGCAAGTGGCATTGAAAAGCAAGCCTTTTGGCTCCCTGGGCTGTGATGTCCTAACCCTTGGGCGAGATGTTCAGGCCTCCTTCTGCTCCTCCATTGCGATGGCTCTACATGCTTTCCCTACATGGCCGCAGCAGGTCCTGGCCACCGCAACACGGAAGGGGAAACAGGAAATTGACTCAAGGTCACACACACACGCGGTATGGAGCAAGCTTCACAAACACGCGGTCCCGGCCCATGTTTTGCTGTGTTAAATAATATGATGAAGATTAGGAGCCTAAGTGCTGGTTCTCCACGGGGCCCTTTCCTAAGTACAGAGAGAATCCGGACAGCATAATTAACGGGTGACTTCCTATGACTGGGTTTGGTCTTGGCATGGGAGCCCATGCCTGATTCCAAAGTTGGGCAGGTCACAGGATAGGCTGTGTATGCACCTGCGGCCTCCAGAGTTTGGGTTTGACCGTTTTTGACATGCTCAGCCTTGGAGGTGGGAGTTAGAACCAAAGCAGTCCATACCTCCCTCACATTGGCTCCCGTTTTCCACAGACTCTGTAGTGGAGGAGCAGAAGGAGGCCTGAACCAACTCAGGGCTGACACTAGCGTCTTTGGGTCGTCTGGAGATGAGAGATGTTTCAGTTACCTATTGCTACATAACAAAACACCTCCGATCTTCGTGACCTGAACCAGCAACAGGGATTCATTTGCTCAACACGGCAAGTGGAGCAGGGCGCATGCGCACGGCTCATCTCTGCCCCACATAGCCTTGGTTGGGCCGTTTCCACGGGAGTTGTAGGAGCTGGTTGGCCTCATTCACATACCTGGCACCACAGTGGAGGTGGATGGAATAGCTGAGGGTTGGAGCCTTCTTTCTTCCTGCCCCCACCCCTTAGAATAGTCAGATTTATTTACAAGGCTGCTGGCTTTCACGAGGACAAACTGGTATCTCGAAACTCAGGCTTATAATCATGAGACCTCCACCACCACGGGCTGCCAAAGAGACTAGAGGGTCCACCCAGGTTGGAGGGGACCAAAGAGTCTCTGTTTCTCCATGGAAGAGGGCAGCCAAGAAGGAGAGGAACTGTATGTATCCTTCATAGGAGCCAGCTAAGGATGGAGACAGGAAACTCAGAGCCGGTCCTTGAGCCTGGCTCCTTCACAGCTCCGTGGGGCAGTATTATAAGACAGCTTAGGAGGATGAGAAACCAACAACCAAAAACAAACTGCTGTCGCTACTGAGTATAGACAATTCTTCTAAGTCAGAACTGTATTATTAACTTGTCGAAGCCTCCATACCTTAAAACACCAAAATAGTGTTAATGAAAGAGCTGCCAATCACTTATCCCACCAGAACTCAAAACATTGGCATATTATTATCTTTATAATTCCATTTTTACAATTGTCACTTCATAGTAATAAGGGTTATAAATGAGGAATATGTGTTGTATTATTAATAAGTCAAGTTTCAAGGCAGAAGGAATGGAAAGACCCTACAGTTCGCTCCTAGGTGACCGGCTCAGTTGCCTTTGATGGTTATGGAGTTCTGCCTTTTCCCCATGTCCCCACAGGGCTTGCACAATGGACCTTCTTCTGGTAGCCATGTGACGCCCCATCGTGTCGATTTCCCACAGCCACAGCCTGGCCCCTCGTCCTCCTCCTGGTCACCTAGGCATTTCTGGTGGGAGGCATCCATTCCTTGTGTTTCAACACTAACCATCCTTCCTGCTTATCTCTCTCTCTGCAATGGGCAAACACGATGTCATCATGTTGATCATCCTCATCTATTAAAACACATTCTCCGAGTGCTGGGCATTCTGCTGGGAGTGCAGAATAGGGCAGAAGGGAAGCTGGGCCCCGAGACACCTGCTGAGGCCTGGACAAGCTAATCTGGGACAGAGGCAGAGGCAATGGCCTCATACTCAGGGAGCCATGGCTGTAACCGTCCAAACACAGTAGAGACAGCAGCTTGGTTTCCGTTGTTTGTTGGTTTCTCATTTCCATAAGTGTCTTATAATACTGCCCCAGGGAGCTGAGAAGGAGCCAGGCTCAAGGACGGGCTCTGAGTTATCCCATCTCCATCCTTAGCTGGCTTCGATGAAGGATAGGTACAGTTACTCTCTTTCCACTGAGAAATGGTCCCCTCCAGCTGGTACTCTTTGGTAGTCTGTGGGCCCTGGAGGGACAGATTAGGCCACTGAAGGCTTATTCTTGGGACTTCTCTCTCCTTATTCTCAAGCTCTTGTCCCAGGATGTCTCCACATGCTTGTTGCTATTTATTTATTTGTATTTATTTATTTACATACTTGTTTGTTTTTTGATGGTACTGGGATTGAACCTATGGCTTTGTGCATGTTAAGGAAGTGTTCTATTACTGAACTACATGACTTCCTTTCTTATCTTTTTAACTTTTTATTTTGAGACATGGTTTGACACAGGCTGGCCTTGAACTCACTCTGTAACTCAGGTAGATCTTAAACTTGAGCGTCTCCTGTCTCAGGCTCCTGAGTAGCTGGGGATTGTAGACTGGGCTTGTACCACCATGGCTTGCGGTATAACTCAACAGCAACGTACCTGTTTATCTTGTGTGAAAGCCCCTGGGTTCTGTCCCCACCACAGACATAAACGTCTTGTCATAGTTTTTTGTTTTGTTTTGTTTTCTTCTGAGTCACAAGACACATCCCCAGGTATGAATTACGAGGTCAAAAGACATAATTATCTTTTTGGCTTTTGCTCTAAATTGCAAAGTAATTTTCAAAAGTCTCTACAGCCCTGTACCTCTGTGGGAGGTCAGTGCCTCACACCCTTCCCCTCTGGCTGCCATCTGACAATGGATTGTTTTATCTGCTTCTTTTGGTCTCAAAGAAAACAGGAAGTGTCTTGTCCATCTTTAACATCGAGCTATCCTAGTATGAAAACAAACAAACAAAACAAATACTAATCTTGCTCATGGCTGAGCTTCCTGCAAGATTTATCTCTGAGACGTAAGTTCGGATTCTGTCTTCCCGAACTTCAGCTCTTACTCTCATCTCCAAGTCCCAAACTGCATCAGCAAAGCCCTGTTTCTCCAAATAATGTAACATTGCTAAGTTCTGAATGAGGACTTGATGATATCTTTAGGCAACCACTAGCGAGTTTTGGCTTCTGTTTACCAGTCCTTAAAATGGGAATAATCAGACCTTCCCTTGTAGAATCTGTGTCGGAACTGAGGCTGCTTTTGAAGAGTGTAGCAGAACTGTAATAAACAGCGGCTGTTTTTGCTCCTTGTAACATGCTCAGCCACTGTCTTTCCAATGGTGAGAAGTTTCTGCACACTCCTCGGAAGATAAGTTAGGCTCTGGTAATTTTTCTCATACATTTGAATGATTTCTGCATACATTTCAGTTTTATAATCTTTCACTACAGATATAGCTTTACATGTTTTTGAAAGATTAATTTTATTTTATAGGAGTGTTTTGTATCTGTGCATGTATGTACACAACGGGTGTGCAATGCTCATAGCAGTGAGAAGAGGGTGTCGGAGTCCCCGGAACTGCAGTGGCAGATAGCTGTGAGCCACCATGTGTGCGCTGGGCAGAGAACGTGGGTCCTCTGACAGCAACAAATGTTCTTAGCCCCAGAACCATCGCCTCAGTCCCAACTTTAAATATTTAGGTTTATCATTTTTTGTAAGAGAAGTTTCACAAAAAAAAATTATATCTAAAACTGTAAGGTTTTTTTTTTCTTTGAGATTTACTTAAACTAAAGCAATATTACAGTCTGAGACTTCCAAAGCAACCTTGCGTTTTGTTCTAATCAACACTCTGGAATGTCTTCCTGTTGGCTGGTGTTTCAGCAGACATTTTGATATCTTTTCCACTTTCTGTTGTTCTTACCATGATTTAAAAATTATTGTGCTTCAGAGTACCATTCAATGGCAGAGATTTTGCCCAACACACACAAGATCCTGGGCTCTCTCCCTAGCGCTGCCCTCACCACAGATCCATTCTTAGCCCCTAGTGCAAGAGACGCCTCTGACTCTGTGAGTTTGCCTCTTGGCTGCCAGTGTTGCACGGGTTTGCTAGAACACAGACTGGTTGATTTAAACAGTAGAGAGCTATTCTCTGGTGGCTGGGGAGGGCAGAAATCTGAAGACCCTGGCAAGGCCCTCGTTCATGGCCTCTTCCAACTTCTGGTGGCTCCAGGTGTCCTTGGCTTATGGCCCTATCAAGCTAATCTCTGCAGGTGGTCATGTTACCTCCTGTTTCTCTCAAAGGTCCCTTTGCTTCTTTTACAAGGGCACTTGTGCTGGCATTTAGGGGCTGTTTGAGTAATCCAGGTTAACCCCATCTGTGCATCCTTAAGGTCATTCAATCGTGGAAAAGACACTGATGATAAGGACCAGGTCTCCTTGGGCAGCCACGTCCGGATGCACTGTGGGCCTTTGGAAGCAGCTCAGCTCTTCCCCTTTAGCACAGAGAACAGTGTGCGTCCAGATGATCTTCACACAGGAGCCCGAACACGGAGGACATGTAGACAGCCGGCTCCGTGGGCTGAGGCATAAGCCCTGACTTAGACCCTTGGATCCCCCGAAGGGAGGCTTCCTGTCCACCCAGCCAGCACAAGGCTATGCTCCAGAGTCACCAAAAGTCTTCAGCTTGCCGTGTCGTGGTAGAAATGTCTAGTTAATCGCACTTCTCTGTCTCCCTAGCGGAGGCCAGGAGATGCTCCACAGGTCATGTGCATGGTTTCCAGGAAAAGCCCCTCAAATACTCATAGATAAGTGAGCAGCCTGGACAGCCTCTTCGTGCCTTTCTCTCTCCCCTGAGTGAAAGGCACGTGTTGGTGGGTGTTGGTTATCAGCCCCTCATCTAGTTTTCTGTTCCCTCTTTATCAATTGTTCTCTGCTCAGACAACATTCTTCAGAGCAACCTTCTCTGGTTGACGTCATACCTGATGCCGCCTCCTGGATCTTATCACACCTCTGCGGGTTGCCTGGCTTAAGCCTGGGCTCTCACTGTGCCTCTGACAATAGACGTTGTCTTCTTTCTCCCAGTCTTGCTTGGCGCTGTCTAAAATCCTGCAGGGAGAGAGAGACCCAGGCTGCCTTGCTGATTGTGTTGCTAGGAGCATCCTTGGTCTGTGATGAGTCCGTAAACATTCAAGGATGAGCTTGTGGGGACTCAGGATGGGAACCTGGGAGGAGGCGGTGCTGTGGGGAAATCCAGGAAGCCCCAGTGCAAATCCTCTCCTGTATCCTTTCCCCTCGGAGGGCAGGAGGCCCCGCTGGCACCCACGCCAGGGCAGAGTAAGCTCCGGTGGACTGATCCCCAGAGCTGCACACCTGCCTTCCTGTGCGCTGTGACCTCAGGCTCCTGAAACTCGGAGGGTGTGTTTGTGTGTGTGTGGTGGTCAGGGCTGGACTTGGCCCCATGCTGGGCAGATGTGGGTGGTAGGAGCATCTGAGCCCTGCTTCCCCAGCTCCCACCACTCCTCCCTTGGGTTTTGTTCTCCTCCCTTTGTCTCCCGGGCCAGCTTGGGTCTCCTTCCACAGAGCCTTCTAGCTGGCTCTGGTCACGTGAGTGCTTTTTCTTTGTGCTACCCTACCTCTGGTGTGTTTGTTTGTCTAGTGTTTACTCAGCTCCTACCGAGAGGTTCCTTTGTGTTGGCCACCACCGAGCTAATCACTGAGTCACGGAAAAGACACTGGCTTAGGTCACACAGTCACACATTAACTACCGGACAGATGTTCCTAGAGCTCTAGTGATTGCCAAGTGTCGTAATGATGGTTATGAGGTGAGATGACACACACAAAGCCACTTTCAGCCACCACCTCGGGAGGAATCACCGCACACCGGCATGGTCACTGCTGTAGGGCAAAGGTTCGCACTGAGTGTGCTCGGCTAACCTTTCCGTGGGTTAACCTGTCTGTGGCCTGCTGCTCAGCACATCTCTCCTCCGGCCCCAGGGCTGAGGGGATGAAGCTGCAGGGCCCAGAAACTGTTTCCTGCAAGTAAGGTGAGACTGGGCTCTGAGAGACTTGGAGATAGAGGGCTGGGCCTTTGAACTACAGAGACACCAGCCAAAGAGTCCCAGTTTGGGGTGGCCATCTGAGGAGCCAGAAACACCCCTCTCTTCCCGCTGGTGGGTAGGGTCAGCACAGGGCTTGCCGTGATCTGCAAACTCACACCCACCCTTAACACAGATCAACCAGGTGCTGCAGGCCAGGCCCACAAACAGATGTGCAGTCGCAATCAGAGCCCTGCTTGACGTCGCCTCCTGTCCCGCAATTCAAACAACCACAAAGCTGCTCTTCCAGAGCCGGGGCCTGCCAGATATGGCCACATGCAGTTCGTCCCTGGAATCCCACGAGGCTCACAAGCACAGTAGTGTGTGCACGGGTAACTCACTAGCGAGATGACCATCCTTGGCAAGAGGGAGTGTGCTGAGTCGGCACGGACGTGCTGGGTGGCAGAGCGAGCATGTCTGTCCTTGGAACACAGTTCTCTTGAGATTGGCCTGACATCTCTGGCATTCACTTAAACAAAGCCTTTGGAGCAGCCTGGCCAGCTTGAGGTCGACCTGAATGCTTGCTGCTCGTCTTGTGATGATATATTTGTTTTAAATCCCTGCTCAGCTCACAGTGCCCCCCAGAAGGCTTTGCTCTGCCCCTACTGCGTGTTCGGCTGTGTGCTGAGGGAAGGAGGGAGGTTAGCATAACACCACTGAGGGTACAGTTCTGGGGGACTGGGGGAGACCACACACAAAGATGCAGTCCAGCGCAGGTCACCTGCTGTTTCAGCCGAGGGGGAGCCCCCTCACCTCAGCTCCTTGATGTGGGATGCCCTGTGTGTGGCTTTGTAGGAAATCTGCATTTTTCTTAACAGTTAACATTGATTTTCAACTTGACAGGGTCTGGATCACCTAGGAGACAAGGCCATGAGTTAGATCTGTCATAGATCTGGTTAGTGGAGGTGGGAGGACCCATTCCAAGAGCTGGAGTTCCAGGATGACTTAAAATGAGAGGGTTCATTAGCACCAGCCTCCATCTCTCTCTGCCTCCCACTGCAGACATAACGTGACTTCACACTCTTGCTGCCAGGACTGCCTTCCACGGCGGCGGATGTGGTGGTTTGATTGAGAATGCCCTCCCCACCCGCCCTCCTGCCCCCTGCAGGCCTATAGGGAGTGGCACTATTAGGAGGTGGCCTCATCAGAGAAAGTATGTCACTGGAAGTGGGCTTTAAGGTTTCAGATACTCAAGCCAGGTCTAGTATCGCTTTCTTTTCCCGCTGTCTGCCAATCCAGAGACAGAACTCCAGCACCGTGTCTGCCTGCGTGCCACCATGATTCTGCCATGATGACAGTGGACTAAACCTCTAGGTTGTGAGCGTGCCCCAATGAAATGATTTCTTTTATAAGAGTTGCTGTGGTCATGGCATCTGCACAGCAACAGGACAGTGACCGAGACGATGGCGTCAACACAAAACCAACCTTGAGCTGCTCCCATCCGGCATCTTGCTGTATCCATATGGAAAGTGACTCGTACAATCCCATTTTAGTAGGGTGGGAACTCTTGGCCATGGAGGACCAGAACGACGGGGGCCCAAGCCTCACTCCCATTCACTTATCTGTCTGCACGATGTTCTAGGTAGGTCAGTGAAAGGCCTTTCTGTCCAGCAAGGCGATGCTTTGCATTTATGGTGTAAAGGTTTCAACAGCAAAATTAAAAAAGTGGTGTGTGTATGTGTGTGTGTGCGTGTGTGTGCACGCACACACAATAGAAACACCCTTATCACTTACTGACCTGATACTGCAGGCAGGCTCTGTCCTTCAATTTAGCATAAGCACAAGCCTCCAGCCTGCGGGGACATTACACTCTGGGCTGTAATAGTGAGGGGACTGGATTTTTGGAACGGTGCTTTGTTACCACAGCGTCACGCTGCTCCTGCCACTTGAGTGGGTGGCATCGAAGGCTCGGTCAGTGTGGTGCAGAAACCAGCCCTTCATGTGGGCCTCTTCCAAGGCCCTCATATCGGTGTTTGCCATTTCATGGTTCTTTCTTCTGAGGAGTTCTTCCTGCATAGAGGAAGCTAGGTCTCCACACCTCGGCCTTTACTTTCCCCCAGCATCCCCTCCAAGCGTCACCCAGTTCCCTATCTGCCTTGTCAGGGCCCAGGCAGCCTTGTCAGGTGGCTTCCATCTGCTTCTGGGGTTGCTTGGAGCTCCTGATCACTCGTGAAGCACCACAGCGCAGCACCAAGAAGCCAGCACTCGTTAGTCACTGGAGGGGCAGAAGCAAAGAAGAGATCTGCTTGGGGGTCTCTCCTGGCCCAACACCTCCCAGACAACCACACAGAATCTCTTCAGAGCCTCGGGAAGTAGAAACTAAAGTGTCCAGTGTGCAGCCTCGGTGCGTGTGGAGGTCCTGGCTCCCCTCTGCCTGCTCTGTTCCGGACTACCCTGCTCTGGCTCTGTGGCTTTCCTCCTCCACCCTGGCTGTCTTCATTCTGATCAGCAGAGATGCCAAATGCCTGCTTGTCTCCTCCTCACGCCCGTGCAGGCACGCCTCGTCTTCACTTCCTTTTCCCTGGGTCCTCCTGTCTCCAGGACAACGCACACACGCAAAATACTGCTGCAGACCCTTGACTGCTATTCATCTCTGTGAGGTAGCAGAGAACCCTGGGTGAATAGGACACGGGCCCTGGGGACAGTCACTCTAGGAGGGATAGACTAACCGACATATAACAGCCACATTGTATGGGAATGATCTGGAAGGGCTGGTGATTGCAAGCCCAGGTGAGCTGGCTTCCTCAGAGGGGCAATTAATTCCTATTTGGATGGTAGATGGGAAAGTTTTATGAAGCAGGTGGCATTAAAACAATTTAATAGTCAGGGCTGGCTGCTCCACCCTCCAGGAAGAACAGATAGGGAGAGCCCTGCATATATGGCAAGGCTGTGGGAAGCTCCAGGGACCTGGCAAGGAGGTTCAGATGGCAGGCATGGTCGGAAGGCCTGGGACAGCTGCTCTCTCCCACTCAGGGGCAGAGGATTTCCGTGTTTTATGGGCATCGCTGCCTAGCCCTTGGCCCCGCGGTGGTGTGAGTGCTGGGCCCATCTCGGTGTGCCACGCACCTTCCCTCTGGAAATATGTTTCCTTCCTTTCTAGAAGGGCCCGGAGCAGCTTGGCTCCGCTCTTCTGACTGTCGCAATGAACACCTGCCCCGCTGAAAGAGGACATTGTTTCCCACCTGGTCCGCCCACACCTGGGTGGGTGGAGTAGTGGGTCTCACATCAGGGAACTCTGCCACCCAGCCTGTGCCTCACGCTGGGAGCACTGAGCTCCTTGCCCTGTGAAGGGAGGCAAGGGGCCCCCTGGACTCCAGAAACTGGGGTGACTGGCTAATGAAGCCGTGGGCGTGGCTCTGACAAAGTAAACAACTCCCTGGGCATTGCCAACTCAGGCACGATTTCTTAAAGCGGTAATTATCGTAAAGAAAACCCTTCTCGGAGTTTGTCCAGCCCTTGGGGGACAGAACGTCCACGGTAGGGAAAAATGTGGATGGTTTCAGCTTGTTTATTTTTCTTGAGGCCCTGGAGCCACCCACAAGGTTAGTTATGGAAAACAGTGTCCTTTTAGCTAGAGTCCGCAAGACAAGGGACTAAAGCAAGAGTCCTGAGCAGGGAAGGGAGAGGCCCAGGCCTGGCAGTGGGGTGAGGGACAGGAAGCCAGCAGTTTTCCACACTCACTGCACTGGGATGGGTTGCTGGGGCAAGGCCTGGCTTTAGAAAGAAGGTGGAGAGATAGCCCAGCTGGGAAGAGCACTAAGGTTAGATTCCAAGTTCAGCCAAGTGTCTAACCTCACAGCTTCATGCAGTATAAATCTTCAAAAGAGAGTGTGTGTGTGTATGTGCATGCATGCATGTGTGTGTGAGAGAGAGTGTGTGTGCATCGTGTGTGTGTGTCTGTGTGTGTGTGTGAGAGTGTGTGTGCATCGTGTGTGTGTGTCTGTGTGTGTGAGAGAGTGTGTGTGCATCGTGTGTGTGTGTCTGTGTGTGTGTGTGAGAGAGAGAGTGTGTGTGTATGTGTGTGTGTGTCTGTGTGTGTGGGAGAGTGTGTGTGCATCGTGTGTGTGTGAGAGAGTGTGTGTGCATCGTGTGTGTGTCTGTGTGTGTGAGAGTGTGTGTGCATCGTGTGTGTGTGTCTGTGTGTGCATCGTGTGTGTGTGTCTGTGTGCATCGTGCGTGTGTGTGTGTGTGTGGTGAGCGGGGAGACACAAAGACTGCAAGGTGGTTAAGAAAGAAGTTAGGTCCATGGGAATCTGGGAATTCTGGTCACTCAAGGCCACCTTGCAGTTCAAAAGTGACTCTTGTGGCCCCAGCCCTGCCATGGAACCAGTATCTTCTTGCTGGGGTGGGCAAGGAGTTAGGAAATTGGAAAAATGGAAGAGGCGGACTCTCAAAGAAAGAGCTTGAAACTTTTATCAAACAATCCCTAAACTGCCTGCTCCCTCACCCCCTTAGTTAAAGATGAACCAGAAGGCCACCGAACTAAAGACCACAGTAAACATAATTAGCTACTGGTCCATGCTAACAAGGCAAGCTTGAGACAGACAATTCAGTTAGCTATTGCCTCTATCACAGACACCCATCTGTGGCCCAAGGAGACGGAGTGCGGTTTTTACACTCCAGGCTCACGTCATCCTGGGTAAAACACAACCGTCAGGTCTTCCCCAGTGAAGAGCTCAATGGAACACATTCATGGCCCTGTTCCCCAGTCCCCTTTCTCCTTCTTGCAAGGTGAATTACCTTTTCTTTGCCAACTGGTTTCCTTAGAAGTCCCCTTAACCTTTCTTCTGGCCTCTGGCTGTCTGCCTGGGGAGGAATCGGAAGGCCAGATGGCCCTAGCCTTAAGCTTTCTCACCCACAGACAGAGGTGATTTTCTTCAGTCTCTAGTTTTCTCCAGCAGCTCCACCCTCACAGCGGTGAAGGACAGCAAATTTCTCTGCCTGGATGCCTAAGAACAGCACAGACGTAGACACAGGTCCTGCTACATGCCTCTGAGCCACACTGTGTATGCACCCAGCGTTGTCTGTCTCTGGGCCCCCGGCAGACCCTCTGTTCTGACGACATGCAGCAGGTTGATATGGCCCAGCTCTGGCTCAGGCCTGAGACCCTACTTCACTTCCTTTTCTGGTGGTTCCCCTCCCCTCTCTTCCTCATCTTGTCTGGCTTTCCAACTCCCTCAGTGTGGAGGGAAAATGTGTCCTTGCCTCTCAGAGGTGGCATCTGAACCCCAAGTGGGGTAAAGATATTTTTACCTCAAAGGCCTTTAAAAGTCTGGCCTCTGGCAGAGCAAGAAGAGGTTGAGGAGTAGGGCACCGGGTGGATCTCAGAGTGTGGGGCCCAGAGCCCAGGTGCTCCAGTGCATTCATGTCTCCAATGCATTGTGCCGCTTCGCGCATCTCTCCTTGAGTCTCTGAGAGCAGAACTAGGAATCATCTGGTCACCTGATTTTTCTGAAAACCTTGCACTGGTCTGTGCATGTGCCTGACTCTGTGGGTAGACTGCAAAGAGTGGTGGGAACAGGAAGTAGTGTCTGTCTTCCTGTCCACCCACGTCTGTGCTCTGCCTGCCACTCGGGGTTCGGCTTACATTCTTACCAGTGTATGTAAGGTAGTGTGGGGTGCCTCTGTGTAGCCTGGTCATGGCGGCTATGCAGGAGGTGGTTCTGGAGCCTGCTCTGGCCCAGCTGAGTGTGCTGCTCCATTGAGTACCAATCTGGTGAGTCCCATCAGCCGCATCCCTCTTCTGTGCCCATTCTGCTCTTGCTGGGGAAAACTTGTGTGGTCTGCTACCCTGAGACACACTGAGATGTCTGTCCACTAATAATGTTCTCTCCCGGAGGGTTTGCCGAGGGCATTGACCCCTAGTGCGGTGTCTGGGGATGGGTTATGAGCCTGGGAAAATCAATGTCCTTGTGAAAGGAGACACAGGGTACATCCCCCCAGTCTCCCCCTCTTCCCCTCTCTCCAGCTCATCCCTTCTACTTCCCATCTTCCTTCCACCTCCCCCCTCCCTGCTTCCCTCCTCCACCTCCTTTCATCCACCCCTCTGTTCCCTCCATCCTTGGCTATTATGTAAGAATCAGGAAGAATATGACATCTGCAAGCTCAGAGGAGAGTCCTCACTGAAAACTGTCCCTACTGGCAAGTTGATCTTGAGCTTCTAGCCTCTAGAATATCATCACCACCACCACCATCATCATCATCACCATCACCATCACCATCTCCATTGTTGAAGTTACCACTTTATGATATTATGTGGCGGCAGCGTGAGACAAGGCAGATTTTTGTTCTGGGAGTGGGAGACATGCTTCTGTAGCAAACACCTACCCAGGGGCAGCACCTTGGGACCCGGAATGCTGAGTCTTCACTGGGAGAGTCTTGAAGGACGTAGTAGGAGCAGAGTCAATAAAGGCCACTCTGATGGGGTCTCAGGTAGAAACAGGGAACACATTTTGGGGTGTGGAGAGAAGGCATCCTGTGTATCAAAACGTCAATGGATTCAGCCGATATGGACTCTCGGATTTTGTGGAAAGGGGAGCTCATTGGTGGTAAAACCCTGAATGTTCAGAGTAGGGTGCTGGAGGTGTGGCTCAGCTCACTCGGTAAAATACACAAGGAGCGGTGAATAAAAGAGGAGGAAAAGAACCAGAGCTTGAGACCTGCTTGCGTTGGAAGCCTACAGTGCTGTCTAAGCAGAAATGCTGCTGGCTTGAGATGAACGGAACAGAGACACAGACGGAATGAAGGGCATTAGATGTCTTGGGTTTGGCAGAATAAGACGATTTAGTGACAAACACGTACTATCCTCCAAACATTATTATTCTCCAAAGAGAAAGAATGGTGATCCTGAGAACAATAGAGATCAAACACATTGTTGTCCACAGACTGGAGCGCTCACCCTGCACATTGGTTTCTGTAGACTGGGGTCCCCACCCGCTCACATTGGTCCCACCAAGCAGAAGTCTCCCACACACAGACTGGCTCCCATAGATTAGTCTTCCTTGTGCATTGGCTTCCACAGAGCAGAAGGCTCTACCAGAGCCTTGGCCATGACTCAGCAGCCTGACAGAGTCATGGGATTCCTGCTTTAAATATACAAACTGTCTTTCTGGTTTTGGACTTGGTTAGAAATGGTCACCTCTTCCCTCCTTCTAGATTTTCCCCTTTGAAATGAGAAATATGAGGAATGTCTGCCCTATGGCCATCCCAGGAAATGTGACTTTTCTGCTTCAAAAGCTTGCAACCAGAAAGGAATTTTACCTGGGGATGAGTTATACCTTGAGCCTCATCCGTATCTGATGATACTTTACTTACATAAGACGTTGAGGTTCAAGCTTTCAAGGTCAGGATTGGAATGAGATAAGTCTCTGCACTGTTGGGGTGGGATGAATGTGTTTTGCCTGCAAGGATAGAATCAAGGAGGAGCAAGCATGGGGTGCAATGGAATGAATCGTGGGTGTCCCACCCCCAATGCCGTTGTTAAAATGAAGGCCTTTGAGGTGATCTGGTTTAGGTGAAGACAGAAGCTCTGTGGGATTGCCGTTCCATAACAAGGGACACAGTGAGCTTGTTCTGTAGTTAGTGTTTTGCGGTTGTTTTTTAATTTTGTTTTGTTTTTCTTCTCTCTTTGGGAGCCTGCCATCCAGCTCCCAAAAAAGTACACAGAGATTTATTCTTACTTATGAAACCTGACCTCAGCTTGGCTTGTTTCTAGCCAGTTTTTCTATCTTAAATGATCCCATTTCTCTTTAACTATGTTTTGCAGCTGGGCTTTTTACCTTTCTTTATTTTATAAATCTTTCTTACTCTGTGACTGGCTGGGTGACTGGCTGGCGCCTAGAATCCTCCTCTCCTCCTTTTCTTGCCCCTTCCCTCTTCTCTAGGTTTCTCCTCCTATTTATTCTCTCTGCCCACCAGGCCTGCTTGTTTCTCTCTCTTGTCCAGGCCTTGGCCGGTCAGCTCTTTTTTAGACCAATCAGGTGTTGTAGGCAGGCAAAGGAACACAGCTTCGCAGAGTTAAACAAGTGAAACATAAAAGAATGCAGCACATCTGTGCATCCTTAAACAAACGTTCCACAGCACAAACGAATGTGACACACCTCTAACTAATATTCCATTGCTCTCTTTCCATTCTTACCACATGAGACACAGAGACAAGATGATAATCCACAAGCTAGGAGGAGGGTCCCCTCTAGAAGTCACTCGGAGCCAGGCAGAAGCGGCACATACCTTTAATCTCAATACTGAAGAGGGAGGCAAAGGCAGGCAGCTCTCTGATCGACAGAATAAGTTCCAAGACAGCCAGGGCTGCACAATGAAACCCTGTCTCAAAAGACCTGGGGGGTGGGAATCACTCTGTTGACACCGCAAATGATCTAGGACTTCCAGCCTCCATAAATGTGAGACAATAAATTTTGATTGTAAGGGACGAAGGGAGAGAGGGAGGGAGGGAGGGAGGGAGGGAGGAAAAGAACAAAGAAAATGGGTATGGTAACTTAACTTTTATTAGCCAAAACATGGTGACAACGCTCATGTCCCTCAACAAGTGGATATCCAAACAAACTGTGACCTATCCAAAGTATCGGGTACACTAGAGTGGTGGAATAATTGCTGACATATGTAAGCCCCTGGGTGGATCTGCAGACAGTTCACTGAGGGAGAAATGCCCGCTCCAGGAGGGTTCCTACAGTATGGTTTTATTCATGCTACCATCCTAGAGGGGATAAAATTATAGAGCTAAGGAACTGGAGACGGGGGCGAGGAAGGAGAGCAGAGAGCTGTGTGGTGGGAACAGTGATGGGAAGAATCCACATTCTGCTCGTGGTGCCTCGCGATAGCTGAACCCCACAGTGTGTGCTGAACCCCACAGTGTGTGCTGACTCCACAGTGTGCTGAACCCCACAGTGGCTGAGGGGACTGAGTAAGGGGAGTCTCTTGGGCTGTTTCTCGCAGCTGCACAGGACGCTACAACAATCACCTGCTTCTTATTGAAGGCAATGAGGAGCATGCTTGCGTTTGCTTGACATCTACTGATATTTAATACATCAAAAGCTAAAAGACAAAAATGTTTACCTAATTCACTGGACAGGAGCATACCACATCGGCATGTCTAACGCGAATAGCGTGCACATAAAATTAACTCCCCAGACAAGGAAAAGAAGTGAGAAACCCAACAGAGTTTTACGTCTTTCAGATCTAATGCCCGACTTTCTTGAGGTGAGTAGAATTCTCTTGCTAGCTCCTATATGCTATCTTTTGCAATACATAGTTTTTGTTGAAGTTTATGGAGATAAGAAACCAACCTCATGTGGATATGTAGTTTGGAAAATAGAATAATATTTATTAGCCTTTTTCGATACAGATTGTGTGTGTGTGTGTGTGTGTGTGTGTGTGTGTGTGTGTACACAAACCCTTTAAAGTGACAACTTTGTTGAAGGGACGGTTCTTTTCCAAGATGAGTCCCAAAGTGCAATCTGAAACCTTAGTGACACTTGCATGTTTGTTATATCAAAATTCCTTTGCCTATTGACGTTCAGTCTTGTGGGACCCCGGAAGTAGTGTGGGACTACCCGGGGTTCCTGGGTTGTTGGCTTAGATCCATCGCTCTGGAGTTCTCAGTTGAGAACCGGCAGTCGCAGGGACCACGCACGGATCCTTTCCAAACATATCCCGAGCCTGGCGAAGGAAATAATTGGCAGTAGAGGCATGGCCCTCTAGGAGGAGGAGTTCTAACAAGCGTTGGCTCTCTGATGCCTCCCCCGGGGCCCACACCAGCCTATGCTAAAGTGTTTCTCTCCAAAGAGGTGAAGCCTATCTCTCCAGCACGCAGGCCCACTAGGTGACAGGCAGGGCAAGTGCTGTGAGAAGAAACGTTAATCTCTCCTGTTGTTGAACTGTTGAAATGGTTGCGAGGAGAAGCAGAAGGGGGAGTGGGTGCCAGAAACCCCAGCGCGCTTCCCCATCCATGTCCCCCACGGAGCAGTGAACCCGCTTCAGCTCCCCGCATTCAGCTTTTCTCTTACCGGGGCACAATGGCTCCCCGAGATGCCAAACCCGTGGACTAGAGCTCCCTTCCCCTTCCACAGTGAATAGTATCCCGGGAGAGCTCACTGCCACACGTTATTATCATAGGCGATAAATGAGCCAGGGGAAAACAAGACCAGACACCGTCCAAGCAGGGAGCCTAGGCTGGTTTCGCAATCCGTTTGCTTTGTGGTCAGCAGCGCAAATCGGGAAGACAGAGTAGCGAAGATGGCTGGGCCCTTTGTTCTTTTCTCCTGCCATACTGAGACCATGATTCCCTGTGTAGCCCAAGCTGCTTTAAACTCATCATTCTCCTGTCTTAGCTACCTGAGTAGCAGGATTACCCGGACACAAACACGCTCGCACCATTTCCTGGTGGTGGGGGAGGCAGGGTAGGTTATATATCGTTCTGAAACATCGGTAAATCGGAGCTAGAATTTGTACAAAACTCCAACGGAGATCAGAGTCGGTTTTCATTTATAATTTCAGACAGTAGGTGTGAGTTCGTTTTCTTGAGCTCGGTCTGAGAGAGGCTAGGTACGGTGTGCTTACCTGTGAGCCCCTCAGAGGTACTGACTGGGCCCGTGCGGTCCCTGTGGTGTCCCCACAGCTGTCACGCAGGATTTCTGTGTTGTGTAACATTCAGCTAGTGAACATTGCTTTGCAGTTAGAGAAGCACGTGACATTCCAGACTGTCCTAGAATTCTCTGGACTGTGCCTGAGATTCTGTAATGAGAAAATTCAACTGTGTACAAGGCTTTTTTCTGGGTCTCCTACATTGCTTAGCTTCATTTGTCAAAACTAAGGTTCCTGGAGTTAAATGGATTCCATAAAACCTCTTCTCTCTGTCCTTGGGGTCTGACTTCAGCCATGCCTGGCACTTGATCTAAAGGGAGGAAGGGTTGATTTTTGTCTCGCGGTTTGAGGGGATCCAGTTCACCATGGTAGGGAAAGGCATGGCAGGGGAATGGGAGGTGTCTGGTCACATCATCTCTTGTGTCAGGAAGGAAAAAGGAGAATGTTGGTGTAAAGTCAGCGTTGCTTTTTTTTTTCCTGTTCAGCCTGGGAGCCCAACCAGGGGATGGCGCTGTCCACGCTTAAGGCAGGTCATCTCTGTTGGTAAGCCATTCGGAAAAGCATACTGACAGAGCCACTCAGTGGTGGTGGGTCTCCTAGATGACTCTGACACCCATCGGGATGGTCACTACAAAGCCCAGGATGACCGCTACAAAGTCCAGGCAGCTGAGGTGAGCCACAAGCAAAAACGATCTGAAAAATCCAGTTCGTAAATCCAGAAATTGTTCCCTGTGTTGAGTCAGGCCAGACGCCAAACGTTCCGGTCCCTTGAGACATCTTAGGAATCGCCACATGAACTGTGGCGCTCTCCACGGGGACCTGTGGGCGTGTGATTGCTGCCTTACTCGGTATCTCTCTGTTCTCATAGGTTTGGGGTGTGTACGCATGCTTTAGAAAGCTCTTAGTTAAATTACATACATCTAAACACAGCACCAGCAACAATAAAGACTCCCGCATAACAAAACATTTCCAAGCCCCAGCCGGTGGTCTCCTTAACAGCGGCAATTATACAGTGCTTGGGTTTGCTATAATGAGGTTTGATTTGCGTTTGGGAATCCCTGAGCAATATGTGAAGAGAGGATTTTACTGCTCCCATGGTTTGTGACTGTTACCAAGAGGGGTGTAAATCTCAGCAAGTGGATTCCAGCCCAGGTTCATTTCATTCATTCCTTTTCTCCCCCCACCCTGAATTACAGCCACTATAAAATATATACTGTGCTAGGTAGGCTGCAAAAATGATTTATTTACCTATGGTTCTGTAGGAAATGGTTCTTTAACACATACTTCTGTATTCCTTATTAAAAGGCAGGTCCCCAGATATCACATCATCGAACCTACTAAAAACCCCATACTGCGGTATAGACAAGTCACTGCCAAGGGTTTGCAACCTTTTAAAGATACCTGAAAAGATGAATATAGCCCCGGGCAGTGGACTTGGGAGACAGAGAGGCAAGAGGCACAAGAGTTACAGGCCAGCCTGGGCTAAACAGTGAGAAATCCCATCCTTAAAAGCAATGTTAAGGTCAGGGAGATTGGCCAGGAGGTCAGTGGCATTTGTTGTCAAGTCTGATGACCTGAGTTTGATCCCCAGAACCCAGATTGTAGAAGTCGAGAGCTGGCGTTTACAAGTCACCTTCTGAGAGTCGTACATGAGTCATGGCACATAACACACACACACACATACATACAACACGTATACACACACATACACCACACATACGCCACACACACACCACATACACCACCACACACACACATACACCACACACACACCACACATACGTCACACACACACACATACACCACACACACACACACCACACACCACACACACATACACACACCACACATACACACACACCACACACACATACACACACAGCACACACACACTCACACACATACATGCTAAATAAATAACACAGAACAGGGTGGGAAAAGTGGAATAGATCCAAGAGAATTATGAGAATATAGAAATATGAATTGACTTCCTCGAGTCCTGATGTCTCAGGATTCAGGTTGTGAATCAAGTCATTATTCCTTTATCTACATGGTTTGAAAACATTCTCGAGAATTCTAACTGATATCATATCATCCATATATACAGCTGGGTTCAGCATATTTCTAAATAGTAGGACATTACATTAAGATCTAAGAAATACTTATTTTCTTCTGAAGATGAGGACTGACTTCCTGGTCTCTGCTGTATCTGTTGTTAGAATGTGTGTGGACCCATGAAGTTTTCTTTTGGAGAAATAAAGGCCTGTGACATTGACTGGCCATAAAGCAGACCAGGCTAGCAGGGTGGACACTTCATCCAAAGCTTGCGAAGTGGTTCACAGTCTGAATTCAGACCCCAGATGTGTTTTTCTGGCTTGACAGTGTGTGGAACACTTGAAACAATGCTGAAAAGTGGGGAAGCACCACATTAAAACAAGGTGAATCGCTGGTCGAATCGCTGGGTACAGTGGTGTACACCTTTATCAGCACTTGGGAAACAGAGGCCGATCGCTCTGAATTTAAAGCCAACCTGATCTACAAAGTAAGTTCTGGCTAGGCAGACACTCTCAAGCAAAGGTAAAAACAAAACTAACAGATAACAAACACCACAAAACAAAAACCATGGTAGATTCTTGTGAAAACGGAAACTTCTGGCTTCGCTTAGGAAAACGGAGGATCTGGTAATGACTGCCAGGGTTACGGCTTTAACCGAGATCTGTTGATCTATGAAGCAAGTGCTCTTCTGAGTTACTGACATGATGATGAACGGATCAGGGGCTGGTTGTCAAGGAGGCTGGTTGTCGAGGAGGCTGGTTGTCAAGGAGGCTGGTAGTCAGGAAGGGCACATGAAAAATAAAGTAGATAGTTTAAGAGGAGGGCGTGTGAACAAACGGGTGTGGAGGGGTGCGTGTGTGAGTATGCATGCATGTGTGTGCGCACATGCACGTGGTTCTATGAGGCAGGAGTGTAAATTTTGAGTCAAGAGAAGTAGAGATTTGCGTGGAGGGGTCAAAATGGGTCAAACTTTGCACTTAAGGGCAAGGCTCGTGAGCCCATTATGTAAGTGGTACGCATGCTTGGGTTTTAAGCGGATAGGTCACATGACCCAATTTCTATCCCAGCCTGCTGGTTCTGGTAGCTGGTAGAGGAAGGCTAGCACATCCAGCCTGCAGGCCAGGTGTCTAGCTAATGCTCTGTTCCGGTTATCTGAGGGAGTGACGGTACATACTGCTTGGGAGGGACAAAGAGCAGGAGATGGAAGATGAGGGTTCTACCCACGGTTCTAGGCCCTGTTGGCAGCAGGACCACTGAGGGTGGGAGGTCCCAGAGAGTCACCAGGGCTCAGAGGCAAAGCTTTGGCCATGACTGGTGTGCTAGTGGCTGTCAAACCCATGAGGATGGTTTGTCCCCCAAAGAGAATGTCAGCTAGGAGGGAGAAGAAAGCCCAGGACAGAACCCAGGGATCATGGCTACAGCTGCAATGGCCCTCTGGCTGCCACCACACTGAAGCTGTCACTCAGACCAGTTTGTTCCCTACTTTCTGTGCAAGGGCGCTCCCTCCTTCCTCACATCACCCTTCCTTCCCTGAGTCCTTTCTCTCTTTACAGCTTCGTCCTATTTCATACTTTGTATTGCTATAAAATGCACCACATATAGAATATGGCTACATGGTGCATACGTACCATTTAAAACAAGAATAAGACCAACACACTGCAGCCAGTGTATAGAATGTTCCCGATTGTTTGCCCGACTCATATCCAGGTGGCTTCTCTCCTCCCTCCTCCCACAGGTAATATGAATTATTCTCCATCTTGCTTTGTGCCTGCCTTTTCTGGAGTCTTTGTGCTAACGGTATGAAGCTGTGTTCCCTTCTGTTGTCTTTTGTAGCTGAGGTCTTTCAGTGTTATGCTGTGATGCTCATTTGGCTGCTCATACAGCCCAGCTCACTTTAATTGCTCTTCAGTCCCTTGGGTACCACCGTGCCTCATGGTGATAGATACTTGGCATGTCGAGGTTCTGGTAATAACGGCCGGCATCTTCAGGAGTCCTCCTGCCCGTGGATTAGGTGAGCATCGGCACCTGCTGGTAAAATTACTGTGACTGAGAAGCTGGTGTCCCAGGTGGCTGGAAAACTCATAACTCTCCTGAAGTCATATTTATGTGACATAAAAACAACGTTGTTGTTTTAGAGATGTCAGTGTTCAGGGTTTGGAAATATGGCTTAGCGGGCAAAGGCACTTATCACAGACCTGAGAGAGCTAACTTCAGTTCCCAGAACCCACATAAAGGTGGGCGGGAGACAATTGGCCCCACAAAATTGCCCGCACATGGGCCATGGCACCCACTAAGAAAGAGAGAGAGAGAGAGAGAGAGAGAGAGAGAGAAGAGAGAGAGAGAGAGAGAGAGAGAGAGAGGAAGAAGTCTATTAAAATCTATGTTTTTAAAATCATTGTTAAACAGAAAAATGTCACCCATTGTTCTAATTCCCTACAATAAAAAAGTGATCATTCCAGCGGCCTCCGTTTGTGTTTATACTTTATCATTCTCCAGTATTTCCTCCTTTATTTAATTTTCCATGTTTTCTTTCACAGATTTATTCTAGTGGCCAAAGTGCTCTTCTTTATATATTTTTAGGATGTTCTCTTTTTCCGCTCCTGTCCATTTCCAGTGGCTAATCTCTGCTACATTGCTGAGAGACGGCCACCCATATTCCACGCCCATAAATTCCCCATAGATGTGGGGGTCAGTGTGAAAAAGTCTGCCATCAGTTGGGTGGGAGGACACGGCGCTGGAGGTTTCTGGAAAATCCCTTGAATTTCTTTGCAGTCTGATTTTTTTTCTCTTTTTAATAGTGTCAACTGTGTGACTGGCCTTTGGGGACCAGCGGATGCTGAGTCTGCTGACCTCTCTGTCTGTTTCCTGAGGGGAGGCAGATTGCACCTGGCCGTACTTGGTGTTTCCCTGGGGCTATTAATAGAAGCCAAAGAATAATTTTTAAATAGAAACCCAAGCACAGGAAGGCATCCCTGACCAAACCTTCAGTCTGCTTGTCACTCCCTGTAGAACCAGGTGCTGTGGCTGACACAGAACTCCCGAAACCTGGCCACAAAGGAAAAGTCTCCCAAAAAAGGGTCTGGGAGGATAACATGGACTCACTGAGTACACATGCGCAGACAGCATAGACCCTCTGAGTGCAGATGCGCAGACGGCATAGACCCTCTGAGTGCAGATGCGCAGACGGCATAGACCCTCCGAGTGCAGATGCACACACGGCATAGACCCTCTGAGTGCAGATGCGCAGACGGCATAGACCCTCTGAGTGCAGATGCGCAGACGGCATAGACCGTCTGAGTGCAGATGCGCAGACGGCATAGACCCTCTGAGTGCAGATGCGCAGACAGCATAGACCCTCTGAGTGCAGATGCGCAGACGGCATAGACCCTCCGAGTGCAGATGCGCAGACGGCATAGACCCTCTGAGTGCAGATGCGCAGACGGCATAGACCCTCTGAGTGCAGATGCGCAGACGGCATAGACCCTCTGAGTGCAGATGCGCACACGGCATAGACTCTCTAAGTGCAGATGCGCAGATGGCATAGACCTGCTGAGTGCCTCTGAAGCCAGCGATGCTTGGATTTGGGCCTGGTGCCCCTGGGCTGATGTCGTTTCTCCCCGTGGCCTCTACAATTGGTTTCTGGGGGTCTCTGGAGGTGGATGAACAAGAAGGTGCCCTGGGCAGTAACTCCTTCAGTTTCTTGGGTAGGCTCCTTCTCTTGGCCCCCAATCCAGAATCAGAAAGAAAGCATTTAAGAGACGCAGCCTGGGTGGCCAGGGCATTAGGCTCTTCAGAACTTTCTGGATGAGTCCAACCATGAGGCCAAAGCCTAGAAACTATTCAAGATGACCGGCTCAGCTATCAAGAAAGCCTCTGCTGTTTCCTGCTAGGCTAGCGTTGCCTGAAGCTGACGCCAACCGTGGACCAGGCTGTGTGCTGAGCTCTGAGTGTGTTGGTCCACATTAGTCCACCTTGGACTAGTGATAAGGAAATACGGGCGCAGAGAGGTGACGAGACTGTTCAGGTCTGCGCAGCCAAGTTCAGGTTTGAATTCTGAGGCTTTGACTCCCGTGTCCGCGTGTGTGATGCCTGTCAGATGCCACATGGTTAGAAACGCGACAGCAATTCAGATTGTTAAAAACCGAAATAACAGGCAGCAAGCCCACCTCTCCCCAGTCCACGAAGTGCCTTACATTCAATCTTCTCTTGTCGTTCATTTCTGCCCGTGGTGGGGATGGGACTGTGCACAGGAATGGTGAGATTTAGATGGGAGACAGGGGCTTGGAGAAAGAAGAAAGGAGGCTTTGGAGTCTGTTGGCTTTTCTTCTTGGGTTCCTGCTGATCCCAGGGGAGCACCTTCACAGCTCTGAATTACTTTCTTGTAGGTGGTGTGTAATTACAAAAGCACAAAACAAACAAACGAAAACCCCAATGAGTTAAATCACTAAGAGTTTCCTCTTTCCTTGCCTCCACTTTAACAAGAGGTTAAGGATGCATCTGCTGTCAGAATCACACATTAGCAAGCTGTATCCAAGGAAGCTAAAAAGTCAAACCACAACTGGGAGAAACATTTGCAAAAGACAAGGCGATAAAGGACCAGTGTCCAAGGTACACGAAGAACTCTCAAAGCTAAACAGTAAGAAAACAAACAGCCCAATTAAGAAAGGAACAAGGACTTGAACAGACACCTCACCGAAGAAGGCATTCGGATGGCAGGTAAGCAAATGAAAACAGGTTCCGTAGTCACGTGTCACCAGGGAAACAAAACTTAAAGCAGCGCAATACCATTGCCTGTCTGTGAGTACAGCCAGCATCCAGAGCACTGACGGCAATAGATGCTGGCAAGGATGTAGGGCAAGAGATTTATCACTCATGGCTGTAGAGATGCAGAAATGGGTTCACTGCTGTTGTTTTCTGTGAGTCAGTTTCACGTAGCCCAGGCTGGCCTCAAGCTTGCTTCATAGCTGAGGCTGTCCTTAACTGATCCTCTTGCTCCCCCACTCCCCAGTCCTCACCCCAGTGCTGTGATTACAGACGTGCACCACCATGCCCGGCTAAACACCATGATTTCAATAAACACGTACAGGCCTCAGCAAGTACACGGAAGGGTCCACAGGCTGAGGAGGAACGTGGACGGCAGGACAGCTTCTGAAGACAGTTTGACAAATGCTCAGAGAAATAAAAACTAGGCGTGTTCTTCTATGACCTGGGAATCACACGCTTTGGTTTTTACCCAAAGTAATGAAAAACCCAAGGACACACAGCAACCTGCATGTAATAATAATAATAATAATAATAATAGGGCTTTCTTCTCAATTGTCAGAATGTGGCAACAGCCGTGCTAGCCTTTGATAGGTGAACGTTGATACGTCAGACGATGGAGGGCTGCTCGGTGTCATGAAGACGTGAGGTTGAGATCTTACGACCTAAAAGGGCACAAAGAACCTTCCAAGCACACCCAGGGGAAGAGGCCGTCTTCACACTCTGCTGTCTCCGTGATGTCGTCTCCACGATGCCAGTGAGCTGACGTTCTGCAGATAACAAATCACGCGGACGTCCCTGGACCAGTGATCGCTAGGGTTGGTGAGGAAAGAGGGTCACGTGGGCAGATCACGGAGAATTGCTGAGACAGCGAAGCCACCACGTATGACAGATATGACCACAGAGGACACATTTGTGCAAACCTCCACACCAGAAGTGAGCCTTCAACTGTGGGCTCTGAGCAGTAACAGCGTGTCAGCCTCCCCCTAGTGTAATGAACGCACTGTGCCGGAGGGGATGTTGATAGGGAAGACGTGTGTTTGTGGGAGCAGGAGAAACGTGGGGCGTTCACCTCCTCTCTGTTTTGCTGTGAACCTAAAACAGTGGATTTTAAAAACTGAACTGTGTAGTGGAATCTCTATTCTGAATTGTCTCTACATTTTTTGACGTGTGTGTATGGGGGTCAGGAGGCACCGGACCAGAGTCCTGTTTCGTCTCTCGGCTTCCTCAACCCGGGGCTCCCACTGTGATTTATAGCCTCACTACCAACCCAAATGCAGTCGGGCAAATGATCAGCAACTGTTAGCCAGAATCAATTTGTCTCCTTGATTGCCTGGGGTACTTTGTTACAGCAGCAGAAAGCTGACTAACACACACTTATAATAAAACAGAGGAACTTGTCCTCACCTCTGCCAGAGTCACTGCCCTTTCTCAGTCCCAGGATCCTGACCCTGCAGCCGCCCCAGGAGCCACACCTCCCAAGCTCTGGACCAACTCCTGGGAGGGAATTGGGGTGAATCAGAGACTTGCAAACAGCAGGCAGTTCTGGTATTCCTAGATGCCTTGACCTAGAACAAACTGCTTCACTTAAAGTCTGTGTTTCTTCTTCTGCGTAATGAGGATAATAATAGTACTGTCTCTTGTAGGGAGGACTATTGCACATTCAATGGGAAATGTGTGTCAAACCCTGCTACAGTTAGCTATTGATAACTATGATTATGGTGACCATGGCGATGACACACAGCCCTACCTAGCCAGGATGCTCTGAGGACTTCCTATGACAGTGTCCAGGGGTGAGCCCTGCCTCAGGTCCATGCTAGCTGCACAGGCTATCACATCCTGTCCCCCTTGCTGATATGCTCCTGTTTCCCCTGTTGACCTCAAAAGCTCAATACCCTACCTGGCACTATTGCTACACCATGCCTTGCTCTCCCCCAGGCTTCCTCAGAATGCCGGCTGATGCCTCGGCTCCAGCAACCAGGAAGCACCCCGATTTCAAAGGATGAAGACTATCATCTGATCCCCTATGTGCCCCCACCCCAATTCAAAATCCCATGAAATCCAGCGTGTCTTTGGCCCAACCCTCGCTGCCCTGGAAGTTCACCATGGAAACACTGTTGTTTGTTGCTGCAGGGCAGCTCACAGGCGACCTCTGCAAACTGTGGAACTTACCTGTGTTGACAACTGCCCGAGATGAGTTGTTACATTCATAAAGCTGCATTTTCTGAGCTCTCCCTGCCCCGCATTTCCCCAGAAAATATCTCCCTTCTGCCTTCTAAAGTCTCCCATGCATTGACAGGGCTGAGACACAGTCCTAGCTCAAATAATTCATTTCTTCTTTTATTCCCCACCCCATGCCACCCAGGTACTGTGGTTTCTTTAATCCCAGCACTCAGGAGCAGAGGCGGGTATCTCTGTGAGTTCCAGGCCAGACTGGTCTATACAGTAAGTTCTAGGCCAGCCAGAGCTACACAATGAGACCACATCTAACAAACAGGTAAACAAACTGTCCTTGTTCGCTTTTTATTGCTGGAATAAAACATTCTGACCGAAAGCAGCTTGCGGAGGGCAAGGTTTGTTTGGCTTATACTTCCACATCACGGTTCATCATCCAGGCAAGTCAGGGCAGGAAACTGGAGGCAGGAACTGATGCAGAGGCCATGGAGGGTGCTGCCGGTGGCTTGTTCCCCATGGCTGTCTCACAGAACCCAGGGCCAACTGCCCAGGGCAGCAGTGTCTGTTACGGGTGTGTCCTGTGGAACACCCCATATCAGTCGCTAATCAGGACACCTACAGGCCAATCCAGCGGAGGCATTTTCTCAGCTGAAGCTCACTCTTCCCACAATTCCAGCTTGTGTCAAATTGATAAACAAACAAACAAAGAAACCTAACCAGCACACAATGTCAAGTTGAACAAAAAATTTAAAAATGTGAAAAAAAAGTAACTAGCCACCACACACACAAATAAATAAAAGCCAGAAGCGTGTTTTTAAATTTCCTGTCTCAGAGACCTGTTCTAAATTTTTCTGAGGGTACATATAAGATATATAATGAGGACCGCAGATTTCAGGACTAGACTCCAGGGAAAGGCTTCACTTCTCTCACACTCGCATATCTATGCAGGAAGACACATGTGCATGCACATACGTGGGCCATGTATACTATCTTACCTCTCAGGTTGAGATACGAAACCTTTCCAGCAATCCCACGAGCTCCCCATGCTCCGTCTCTGCTAATGTAGCATCACCTCACACACAATTTAGATAACTTTATCAGCACAGGGTTTTTGTTTTGACTTTATCAACACAGGGTTTTTGTTTTGTTTTGTTATTTTTTAAACCACATGAATGGAACCAGGTAATACATACTCGGTCACATGCGTGTGACTTGGTACATATCTCTGCAGGTCTTCATGTTGTGTAGACATTCAATTGCTGAGTGTTAGCCTCGTGTATGAATATTCTTAATTCTACTGCTGATAGGCATTTGGGCAGTTTGCAGTTTGGGATTAACCTTTTAACAGACATTCACCTATGTGATTCAAGGACACTCACTTTTCTTGACTGGCAGCTCCCAGGGCACACAAAGGTTAGCCATGGTAGATATTGCCAAACAGTGTTCCAAAATGCTGTACTAACTTATGCTCCCACCAGTAAGGTTTGAGTGGATTATTAACTGTCCTTGTCAACACGTCCTCTTGTTACTGGGTGTGTAATAGTATTTCATTGTTATTTAATTTGTATCTCCTGATGAATAGTGTGTTAATTGACTTTTATATGCCATTGGTCACTTGGAGATCTTGTTTAGCAAGGTGCCTGCTTGAATGTTTTACTCACTGAAAAGGGACAGATGGTTTTATCTGTGTTATTTTTCTCAGCTTTTACTACACACCCCGGGCAACAACCCCTCACCAGGTGTGGGCCTCTCTCCTCTGTGACAGGCCTCTTTCCGCTCTTAATGATCTTAGAAAAGAAGAGACTTTTAAAAAATGATCATATAGTCTAGTTGGTAATTTTTTTTTTCTTTTTAGTGCTAGCATTGAAACCAGAGACTCGTGCCTGGAAGGCAAGCCTTCTGCTGGAGCCATAACCTATCCCATAATTGTCTTTATTTAATTATCTGTCTTAACTCTCTGGTGGCTTTTGGATTTTTCTTTGCATCCGTCTAAAGGTTTCAGTGTCATATGTCTGCATGAGAGATCTTTGTTGTTGATCCAGCTCACGGCACAGAGATTCTTCCGGGTGAAGCACACTGACCCTTCAGTGCTGAAGTCTCGGCTACCCCACCACTGTCTCCCTTTTGTTCTCCCTCTTGGAGCTTGCTGGAGCCTATTAGTGTAGATTCCTGGTCTCTTACACTTTCTTTTATGCTTTTTTATCTCTCTCTTCTCTGGGCTACATGTTGGATGTTTTCCTCAGGAAAATATTTATTTATGGTGTGTGTGTGTGTGTGTGTGTGTGTGTGTGTGTGTGTGTGTGTGTGTGAAGAAGCCATGGAAACAGAGAATGATTTAGACCCAGCAGCCTAGAGCAGCTCCCTGGAGGAGCAGCAATGTCCACCGTTCACTGCAAAGGAAAGGAAAGCAGAGGTGGGGCCTGGGCTCCTATCCTGAGTCCCGCTGAGGGGCCGACTTCTTGGCTTGCAGGAGAGGATGGAATGGTGGTGAGAAGCAAGGCTGAGGACTCTACTTCCCGACTGAAAATCTAACAGGGACACAGGAGGCACAGTGACCCTGATTACAGGGGAGACACTGGGCAGCAGACATCAGCCTGGAGCTAAGACTCTATCTCTCTGCCTGCCCATCTGCCTGTCCTTCTGTCCTGCCCGCCTGTCCTTCCGTCCTGCCCACCTGTCCTTCCGTCCTGCCTGTCCTCTGCCCTGCTTGTCCACATCATTCTGGGGAGTATAAAGCAGTTACTTTCTTGCTTGGCGAGCTGTTTGCTACAGGATAGATTTTACCAAACTTCCTTTTTCCCTCCTAGGATTCTCTTGATCCTTTTGGTTTAATTTGGCTTTATCAAGCCAAGTGTTCTGATTTTGAGTCTGGGTCTTAGCTTCTAGATGAATTGGATAAGGAAAGAGGAAAGAAAATCAGGACATTATGTACGAGCAAGAGCAGGGGTGTGATGGCTAATTTCGGTAGTCAACTTGACACACCTGGGAAGAGGGAACCTCAATTGAAGAATTGTGGGCGTGTCCACAGGGCGCTGGTGTAGGAGGCCCCACCCACTTAGGCAGTACCCTTGCTAGTCAGCCAGGCTTGGACAGGGTGAGCAAGGCAGCTGAAAGAGAGCTGAAAACAAGCTTCTAGGTGGGATTCCTTCACAGTCCCTGCTTCCCTTCCTGCTCCGAACTAGAAGTGTGAGATGAAATTATCCCCTTCCTCCCCCAGGTGTTTTTAGTGATTTAACACAGCCATGGCAAAGCCAGCTAGGATGTGTGGTAAAATGTGAGCCATAAAGACCTTGAGCAGGGGTGGGGAGTGGGGAGACAGCCAGACAGGAAAGCAGGGAGCAGGGGTGGGGAGTGGGGAGACAGCCAGACAGGAAAGCAGAAAGCAGGGGTGGGGAATGGGGGGACAGTCAGACAGGAAAGCGGGGCACAGGGGTGGGGAGTGGGGGGACAGTCAGACAGGAAAGCAGGGAGCAGGGGTAGGGAGTGGGGGGGACAGCCAGACAGGAAAGCAGAAAGCAGGGGTGGAAAATGGGGGGGACAGCCAGACAGGAAAGCAGGGAGCAGGGGTGGGGAGTGGGGGGACAGCCAGATAGGAAAGCAGGGAACAGGGGTGGGGAGTGGGGGGACAGCCAGACAGGAAAGCAGGGAGCAAGGGTGGGCTCTTTGGTCCCCATACTGAACAAGACACCCCGCTCACAGATGATGGCTGATACTCTGTCTGTTACACCCTCTTATCGTTTTAGTCCTGGGGAGAAGAGCTCATGTGTTAATCCTTATCTGCAGTTAACACCTCACACTGGAGGCAAGACCTGGGCTGGGCTAATGACTCAGTGGAGGACAGGCGACCCGGGGAGGAGACACCGCAGAGAAGGCAGTGTCAGGGCCACTCTGCCTCCTGCCTTGGGATCTCACCCAACATCTTGATGGCTCAGTGTTGCCTCTGAAGCTTCTGGTTTATGTGTCCCGGTTGCTAGCACCCCTCCCAGAAGGCTATAGCACAAGACGGCCTCAGTTCCCCAAGGACCTTTTTTTCTCTTTGAAGAAAACAAGGAACTGGTAACATAAATCAATAAAGAAATTCAATAAACCAGGAAAAATGCAGTAGGTTGCCAGATAAAACACACACACATCCAATTAAGTCTGAATTTCAGATAAACAAATAGTTATTGTTTTTAACATATTTATATCTCAACTATTGTTTAGGATATACTTATGTTGAATATTAATTAATATGTTAATGGAAGTCTCCATACCTGTACACTTAAAAATCAGTAAGGTGGACCAGTGAGATGGTGCAGCACCTAAAGCCTGTCGCCAAGCCTCACAACTTGAATTTGATCCCGGGAACCACATGGTGGAGGGAGAGAATCAACTCCTCTAAGTTGTCTTCTGATCTCTGCATGGGTGCTTTGACACACACACGCATGGGCACACACACGCATGTGCACATGCACACGCATGGGCACACACACTCATGGGCACACACACACAATAAATGTATAAAGAGTCCTAATTGAAAGCAGTCAGGATGGTTTTTAAAAGCCGTGTGAGACATCTGAGAGGCTAAGGTAGCTGGGTGCCCTGCTTCTGTGTGCTAATCCTGACAGCTAGGACGTCCCCTCCTACCCTTCCCTCCATGCCAGAATTATACATGTAGTCAGGACTCTTCTATCTTTGGGACTGGAATCAGGTTCCTCCTGAGAGGGACGAGCTCCAGAGTTCAGAAAGAGGAAGAGATTATGGGCCCAGAGCCTAGGAAACCACAGACCCCGAGGAGGAGCCCACTGGGGTGGCTCATGAGCCCACAGAGGCTGCCCTCCAGGGAGGGAGGAGAGATTGAATCCCAGGTGCCGACAGATCCTGCAGGATGGGCCCTGGCAGAAGGCGGGAATCAATGGCCCAGGTGTAGCTGTCACCACCTCTTAGCCTCCGGCACTCACACCCATCCTTAGCCAGGCTTAGGTGCTCTTGAAACCGAAGCAAACCTTAGCCACACAGAAAAGGCTGTGCCTAACCAAAATACCAGAGTGAGCGATTATGTTGTCCTGTTGACTCTAGGATAGACCCGAGGCTTTCTTTACTAGTGAACTCCCCTCGTGCCTTTAGAACAGGATTCTATTTAGAAAGGGAAGGATAACAGAAGGATTGTCACAGCACCCCGAGGAAGGGCAGGGATGGCAAAAGCAAGTTTGTCTTCTGTCAGGGGAAGGGCTGGAGACATCTGCAGGGAGCTTGGGTGACGTGTGTGTGTGTGTGTGTGTGTGCGCACACGCACGCATGTATGTGTGTTCATGTGTGTATGTATGTGTGTGTACGTGCGTGTATGTGTGTGTGCATGCATGTGTGTGCGTGTACATGTGTGTATGTGTGTGCGCATGCTTGTGTGTGAGCGCGCGCACGTGTGTGTGTGTGTGCACGTGTGTGTGTGCTTGCATGAGTATGTGTGTGTGTGATAGCCACCCCACTCCTGCCTGGATGTACAGAATCAGTCTCTATCCCACAGCATCACACAGACACATTGTGAGTGGGAGGTAAGTCTGCTGTGAGCTTCATGTTTGGACAAGGTTTGTCCATGTACTGGAAGCCCGGTCCTGGTGTAAGGTGGTGATGGCATGGGAACCCCAAGGAAGGAGTCTAGGAAGCAGCAGTCAAGCTGTGAGCTGTGATACTGCAGCAGGGATCACGAAGAAAGACCTGTTTAGGCGGCTGACAGGTTAATGCTGTGGCTGAGCTGCGATCACTGTCAGGGTTAACTACTTTGGGGACACATATGAAGCACAATACTTTTATGTTGCTCATTTCTGAAATATTAAAAATCTTTATACATAGAAGTAAGCATCTCATTTTGACAAAGTCTTTATCTGACACACAGTAGGTGCATACAACACATAGTAGGTATATATAACACACAGTAGGTGTTTATTCATTGGTTACTTTTCCTTCTCTGAGACAAAACACTGGACAGTGCAGTCTGAGGGAGAAATATTTGCTTTGTCGTCCTGGTTCCATCCATCACAGTTGCAAGAGCTTGGAGCAGAACTACTGACCCAGGAACTGGGGATGGGACCCGGCACGGAGTCACATGGTCCTTTCCCTGGGACCCACCTCCACCGACCAGGAACCTCAACTTCCCAAAACAGCACCAGTAGCTAGAGACCAGACTCAAATATGGGAGCCTGTGAGGACCGCTTCAGATTAAAACCATAACCAAGCGTTTGTTGAATGACTAAAAGAAATGAAAATTAGGAATTCATAGTATGAAATAAGACAGAGGTCAAAAACTCATAAGAAAAAAGAAACAAACAAAAAACTGACTAAAGTCCATTCCCAGGGTTATTATTTTTTTTTCTTTAAAGTTTGGGTTTTCATTTTCTGCCTTGTTCAACTGTGGCATGAAAACATTAAATGATTATTAAAAAAATAAATATGAAATGGTACAGAAACAGAATATCCATACATTTCAAATTACATTTGGTACTGACGGGGAGGATGAGGTCTTGTACCCACCTATTGTACCACGTATGGTGTGAATGGCCCATTGGCAGTGTGCACGCTGCAGGCACTGTTTTGCAGACACCTCCATCACCCAGAAGACCTGGTCTCTGGGTACCTGTGCTCAGGGCACCCTGTTTACCTCGTCATGACCCAAGCTGTTCAACTAATGGACCCAGTGCCTCCGATCTGCCAAAAGGAAGACTGGGAAGTGAAAGTACTAAAACACAATAAGACTTTAAACAAACAGTTTTAGACAGGTTTCATTGTGCGGCTCTTGCTGGCCTGGACCTTGTAATGTAGGTCAAGCTGGCTTTGAATCCAGAGATCCTCCTGCCTCTGCCTCCTGAGTGCTGGGATTAAAGACACTTGCTACCAAGTCCAGAATCATAATAATTTATTGAGAGAGAGAGAAACCATGTAACTATTGTTATATTATTTTTTTTTTAGTTTCATTGCTTTCCTAAGAAAATACCCTGCATAAAAGCAGCCCAGGGAGAAAGAGGTTTATTTCATAGCCCACAATTCCAGGTCCCAGTCCGACATGATGGGAAAGTCATGTCAAAAACTGCAAACAGTCAGGAGCAGAGGAAATACATCCCTGCTCACCTGCTGTGCCCAGTTCAGCTTCTCCACTCTCACACAGTTCCAGACCCCTGCCTAGGAAACGGTGCCACCCACCCTGGTCTCTTCCCACATCAATTAATTAAGACAGCCCTGTGCAGACACGCCCAACGTGACCCAGTGCAGACAATCCCTTCCGGAGCCTCCTCCTGGTGATTCTAGGACGCACCAGATTGAGACCTGGTTTAGCATGACCATTGTTACCACCGTTTGACTTTATCGGCTATTGTTTCTGTACCCCAATATGTACTTACATGGGGAAATAGCATACGCAGGGTTGGTAGCCCTGTGGTTCCAGCCGTTTGCTGGGACCACGCCCCTGAGAACAAAGAGGGCTGCAATAGCTCCCAGAAGACCTCACCACACAGTCCTGTGCCTCATCCTTTCAGAGCAAAATGCGCTGATCAGCACTGAGCTAAACCAGCTGCCCCTCCTCCCAGAAGCTGGAGAAGCAGAACTGCCCAGATTTTTCTGGGTCGGGTCTCGTGTGTGTGTGTGTGTGTGTGTGTGTGTGTGTGTGTTACCAAGGAAAGTTCCCAGCCCGGTTCCCAGCTGTCTCATGACCTTCTGCCCCAGGCCTACAGTGGCATCGGGTCTCCCGTGGGCAGCCTAGCTCTGCAGCTGGCCTCCTGCCCTGCTCTTCCTGAAGCAGGTTCTCACAGGGATTACTGCCGGGCCGCTTTCTCGCTTCCTCGGCTGTGAGAGCCACTGCTTGCCTGCTCTCTGCACCCGGCTAGGAAAGCCCCCCCCCCCCCCCCCCCCCCCCCCCCGCCCCACCGCTAAGTTTTCTGGAGCGGAGGTAGGGAAAATGAGGTAGTGACTGGCCTCAGTCGGGACTGACCTCTAGAGGCTGAGCCCTGTAACGGGGCCTTGGTCCATCCCTTGGCTTCTCCTGACAGGGCAGCTACTTTGGGCCTATGCAGCCCGGGAAAGGTATTGATGATGTCCAGCAGAACCCCCAACCTGGACTTCTAAGACAAACGTGTTTTCAGTAGAGACCTGGGCCATGAGGAAGACACACAAAGATAACCACGGAAGGCATTGATCCGTTCACTTGCATGCAGGGGTGACCCAGGAAACCCCTCGTTGCAGTAGGCACTCGCTACTTAGGCAGATGACACCGCGATTTGGATGGGACTCTAATTATTAACGCACCTCCCTGCTTTCCAGGGCGCTGAGATGGGGAAACAGAACCCCGCTCAGCGGCTTTCAGCTCCACCAGGGCTCTTGTTTATACGCATGTGTGCATTTTCTCAAGCTTAAACTTTCAGACTTATGTAACCCTTCCCCTTGGCTAGTCACCAAACTGCCAGATTAGCTGGAGGTTCCTTGTGCAAGTTGGGAGTTGGCATGGGCAAAACCATGTGACCGCGGTCTGGTAGGCGCTGCTCTCCAATGAAGGGCCTGTGCTGTGGGTCAGAAGAGAATAGCTAGCAGGCAGAACTTGATGACCCAGAAGAATTCAGACCAATGGTCATTGCTGGTTCTTAAACTGGCCGTCTAAAATTAGGAATTGTACCTTTTATTTTCTTCTGGAAAAAAAAAAAGTCCTATGCATTGATGGAGATGTCTACACTGGTAGGAAGTACTTATAGGAAAATATTCTGGTTATTCAAGGTCTCATGTGAATGGCGGCTTCAGCACTTTCTGGGCAGGAGCTCTGTGGTTCCTGGAAGCAGTGTGTAGGGAGTTCAGGTCCTGAAGACCTCCTCCCTTCTCTTGCCTATCTCCTTCCAGCTACCGATGACTCGCAACACTCTGGCTCCTTCTGTAGGGTTTTCAGCACAGAGAGAGGCAGTGTGGTGAGAGACGTGCACCCACCAGACATTCCAAACCTCTGTGTGTGGGGTGACTCATTTTGCATGTCATCTTGGCCAAGGTGTCCAGATATTTGGCTTACGTTTATTATAGATGTGTCTACATAGATGAATTTGGGCTGTTTTATTTCATTTTTCTTAGGATAAGACTCAAATTTAAATTATTGGACTTGGTGTGAACATCTGTTTATTGTATGTAGCATGGGTGGTCCTCTTCCAAACAGCTGAAGGCCTTAGGAGAACAAACATCTAAAGAAGAATGCTGCCTGAATTTGGAGTTGTGTGGCTTTTCCTGGGGAAAGGTTAATAAGTGTCTATTCGCCCTAGATAGGGCATTGACAACAGACCAAAATAAAGACTCAACTGAAGTCCAACTTGGAGAACCAATGAGTTTGTCAGAGTTACTTACGGGAGGATAGCTAAAGGGCTGCTTACCAGAGGCAGCTACATCTCTGAAAATCTCACCACAACACACAGCATGGCCTTGGAGCTCCCTACCCAACTTCTTCCCAATAGCAACTGTTTATATAACCTCGTGAATCTTTTAAGTTTCAGGTACTTTCTGAGACTTGTGAGTTGTTCACCTCCTCTGTCTTGTAAGTTTTGTTAACTTCCTGAATCAGAAGAAGCCTCCCTTCTGAATGGGAAGAAAATTGCTATACAACAGGATTCTGACTTTAATTCTTCCCAGTGTATCCAGTTTCCACCCACCCTGAAGGCTTTGGACTTGATCCTCATCCACCACCCTAAGCTATTAAGAAATATAGTTATAAATGTTTGCATCCTACTAGATATGTACATGTCTATATCTACATACATCTGATCCAACACACACACACACATGAGCACCCTGATGACTGCAAAATATTTGTTTTTGATGAACTACCACATCTCTAGAACCCAGATCAACTTGTCCCCTCCTGCTTCCCATGAGCCTCTAGGACTCCTTTTCCTAAAATTCTTAGTGAAAGGCCTATAGAAAGGCCTCCTGTTCCTCCAAACACAGAGGCTGTATAGGCATTCTTGCTCCTCTGCCTTCCTAGAGGCCAGAGAAAGACAGCCCAGCACCTGTGGAGGACAGGCATCTCACAGTCCAAGGGAAGCATCCCCAGGTGAAGGGTTTTCCCGCCAGTGTGATGATATCCCCTGTGAGGACTCAACCTGGACCCTCACACATGTCAGGGAAGAGTTGAGCCACTGAGCCAATCCTCAGGCCCATAGGGTCCCATTAAAAGTGCCACTCACTTAAAATTCAGCCAAAAGTCACTGTGAACCCTGAGGAATCTGCTTCCCTGCAGTCTTTCGTCTGACTTGCTCTTTGAATGGGAGGTTGGGGTGATGCCCCTTGCAAAGTCTGCTGTGACTAAAGCAGGCTGGGTTATCATCCCTTAGCCATTTCTTTTCAAAAGAGGCTAACACTAGGTTTCCATATCACTCTGAAAATGATATGCTGTTGCTCGAAAAAACAATGTAAACATTGGAAAACACATTAAAAAGAAATTTGAGCCCTACCCCCCCGAGATAGCTGCTGTTGACATTTAGTGGCTGTTTCCGCAGATACCTGTGTGTTTGTTTGCTAGACCACCGGAGCACAGCTGCACAGCTGAGAGCTGCTGTGGGGGACCGTTGACCTCTAAGATCTGCGTGTGGGCAGGGTTGGCTTCTCCTGAGGGCTCTGCAGCTTGCAAAGGGGAGTCCTCCCTGTGTCTCCACAAGGCAGGCCCTTGATACTTGTCTCTTCTAATTTCTTCATCTTACAAAGACACTCATACTGGGTCAGCAGCAACCTAATGGCTTCATGTTAGCCAGCTCTAAAGACCCTGTCTCCTGGGGTCATGTTCTGAGGCAGTGGAACTTGAGACTCCAAGGGTTGAACTCTGGGCACACATTTCAGTCCAAAGCAATGCCTGTGTGTGACCATAAACAGATTAACACTGAAGGAATGTGAAAAAAAAATCTATATTTTTTAGGACAGTCAGCCTGGTTGACACCCTGTCTCAAACAAAACAATGTAAAACAATACCATAAAAACAAACAAACAAGAACAAAAACCAACAACAACCAAAGAACTAAAACCAATCAAACCAAAAAAACCCACCCCCAAACCTCCTAAATTAAGTAGTTCTAGCAAAGATGTGTGAGCATTGCAAACCCAGTGTTCTCTGTGAGAAAGAATAATAGCGTGTCCACTGTTTGGTGTCATATCATATATGAATGAGTATATATATATATATATATATATATATATATATATATATATATATATACACAGACCAATATATGTGCATACTTTTTTTGTTTATTTGTTGGAGGTGTGGTATTGGGGATGGAACCCAGGACTTTAAGCATGTGCTCTACCACTAAATATCATGCTCACCTTGAATGTTATCATTTATTAGCCAGTTCCCATTTGATATAAATTAGGCGTTGTTTCTGCTCTTTCAGTAAACTCCACGGCATAGGTTCAGAGCTGGGACAAAAAGACTTGAGAACAACATAAGAAAAAAGGAGTCTGTTTAGCTCCTGGTTTCAGAGATTTCAGCCCATAACTCTGGCTCTGTAGGTTCTGGGACTGTAAGATTCACAGCATCATGGTGGTGAGAGGTGCTGACCAGAGGCAGAGGCAGACCCACAGTGACCTGCCTCCCCTAGTGAGGTCCCTAATTTTCTACCATCTCCAGTACCACCCGCTGAAGACCAAGCCTGGGACACATGGCCTTGTGGGGACAGTTCACATTCCAACATTGACAATATGTTTTTGGTATGTGGCTGATTATCTACTTGAAGATAGATTCTTAGAACTTAGACTGTTCGGTTAGAAGGTGTGGTGATTTGAAAGAAAATGGCCCCCAAAAGGAGTGGCGCTATTGCCAGGTGTGGCTCCCTTGGAGGAAGTGTGTCTCTGTGGAGGCAGGCTTTGAGGTCATATATGCTCAAGCTTCCCTCAGTGTGATACAGAGTCCCCCTTCCTGTGCTGCCTTCTGACCAAGATGTAGTCAGCATCACATCTGCCTTCATGCTACCACACTCCCCACCGTGATAATGGACTGAAACTCTGAAACTGTAAGCTGCCATCCCAATTAAATGTTTTCCTTATAAGAGTTGCCATGGTCATGTGTCTCTTCACAGCAATAGTGACCCTACCAAAGACAGGGGTAATTTTATTTTAATTTTGATGCAGATTGTGTTTTACTCTGTCCTGAAGGGTTAAACTTCAGCATCAGCACATGGAAGAATCCACTTCCCCAAACACTTGCCAACACTCGGCTGGGAGATTCTTTTTAAACTTTGCCAATCTGATGAACCCGTATACATGGGAACCTTTATCTGTGGTTTTTGGTGACTTGGGAAATCGGGCACCGTTCTTGTATTCATTGGCCACCTCTTTTCTGAGAGGGTATTATTTTATTTCTCACTTGTGAAAGAATTTTAATTTAAAAGAACAATCATGCATTTTTATTTTCACTTATTATTTTGACAGCATTGGGAGTGATGCAGGGCCTTGGGTCTGTGAGGCAAATGAAGTACCGTGAGCTGTACCCTCACATTTTACCCTTTTATAACACATAGTTCAGTCCTGGGTACACACTCACATTGCCCTCTGTAAATGCAGCTAAGTCAAGGGGATACACTCTCATTATTGTGAAACCAATCCTTGGGCTTGTTTTCCACCTTGCCAAACTAAAACAATAAACCCACTGACTCGAAACTGCCCAGGCCCTTTCCTCCTTCCCTGGTGAGCATGATCCCACTTTCTGACTTGGTTTGTCTCCTCTGGCATTGAGCCTAAGAAAAACCAGGTGGCATTTGTATATTTGGAGACTGAATCTTTTAGTTACTACAATTTCCTCACGTTTATCCATGTTGTAGTACCAGGAATTCTTCCCTTTTTTTAAAGGGTGAATAATATTCCAATTGTGTGTGTGTGTGCACATGTGTGCATTGTGTGTATGTGTGTGTACACTCAAGTGCATGTGTATGACATTATGCCCATACGAAGAAGGTCAGGGCACAACCCCCTTGAGTGGGTTCTCTCCTTCCACCATGTGGATCCTGGGGCTCTGACTTGGGGTGTCAGGTCTGGCAGCAAACATCTTTACCCAGTGAGCCGTCTCACCAACTTACACATCATTTTACTGTTCACATAAACTTTTCTACGTTCCAAGAGTATATCTTGGAATGTAATCACTGAGTTGTAGGGATGCATATGTAGGCTACAGGGTTCACATGGCTCCTCAAGGGGTATGGGACTCCTAGTTACTCCTCGCCTTCATCCACAATGAATTGTTCTAGGGCTGGGCATTTTGCATTGGAGTGTGGTTGAAATTTGTATGCTTCTGACTTGACTAGTGATGGAGATGACCCTGTTTCAGATGCAGATGCATGTTGGCTGTTTGTATATTCTCTGGTGGTGTGCATGCTAAGTTTTCTTCAATAGTGTTCCCCATTTTTTTTCTTGGCAAATTAAAGGCTCTCTCCTCTCTGTAAATGAGTCCTTTGTCAGAACCTTGAGCTACTATAGTCTCTTCTGTCGTCGTGGCTGCCGCTCCACTCTTACAATGGCTTCTTCCAGTGAGCAGACATTCTTCCTTTTAATGGATTCTAATTTATGAACGATTTCTTACGGTTTTCATGTACATTTAACAGTCTCACATCCCCCACAATTGCGGAGACACTCTTCCATGTTGCTGTTTGAAAACATGGTTACTTTCCTCTTCATGTCTTAGATTTGCACATCCATGTGGGTTTTTAGTTTACATCTATTTAGTTAGTGTGTATGTGCACAAGTGTGTACAGATGCACACCCGTGTGTGCGCTTGTGGAGGTCAGCTCCCTCCTTCTACCATGTGAGTCCCTAGTGATCCAACCCAGGCTTGGCCACAAGAGCCTCTACCCACTAAGTCCTCTTTCTGGCCCTGGATGAATTGGAAAAAAAAATGTTGTTGAGACAGTCTTGCTACACTGCCCAGGCTTGCCTCTAACTTCTAGACTCTAATGATTCTCCTACCTCGGGCTGCACAGTAGCTCATACTGTAGGTGTGAACATGGCCAGTCTGGGATTTGCCATAGCTCACACTGTAGTTGTGAACATGGCCAGTCTGGGATTTGCCATAGCTCACACTGTAGGTGTGAACATGGCCAGTCTGGGATTTGCCATAGCTCACACTGTAGGTGTGAACATGGCCAGTCTGGGATTTGCCATAGCTCACACTGTAGGTGTGAACATGGCCAGTCTGGGATTTGCCATAGCTCACACTGTAGGTGTGAACATGGCCAGTCTGGGATTTGCTGCTGTTTGTTTGTCTTTAGTAGTTTGGGAGAAGAGTGGGTGGCTGCTTGTTTTTCTTCTTTTGGCTTTCTTACCACACAGTCTTCCACAGCACCGCGTCTGTCCTTAGCCAAGGGGCACGGCTGGTTTCTGCAGCCTCTCTCTATTCCCTTCCTGTCCTCTTTCTCGGGATTGTCCCCATCTCAGGCTGTGCCCACAGACAACTTTCTGAGGGTCAGCTTGTCATTTTCATGTGCAAGCAAAGGAAACAAAGCCCAGCACACCTGCTAGGGATGATTTTGAGAGTTGCATTGAATCTGTGGATCAGTTTGGGGAGAAACTGATATTTTCCCCATGTACTATCCTTGGATTTTAAATTTTCTTTACTGTTTCCAAATAGTTTGTTGCTCTCTACATCGCTTCATAATGCTTGGTTAGATTTATTCCAAAGGGTTTTATTTTTTTAAATGTATCTATAAATACTATCAACTTTTAAATTTAACTTCCCAATGATTTATTGTAGCTATTAAGAAAGAAATATGGTTGCTTACATAGCAAGAAACTTATTGTTACCCAGATTTAGGGCAAATCTCTCCACCTTAAAAGATCTAATCAAGAGAATCCCTCAAAAGCAGACCCAGTGGCTTGGGTTCTAGGGGATTGCAGATGTAGTCAAGCTGACAGCCATGATATGACAACCTTGTGTATGCAAAATGGCAGAAGCTCTGAAAAGAAGGACTTTTACATAGTAACAGGTACCAAGCAAGAATTACAGTTATAATATTTATATCTATTTTATCTTTTATCATAACAAAGGAAAACTATAACTATCTATCCATTCTTCAACTCCATCAAAAACACTAGAAGGATATAATATTAACTAAGTAAACAAGAAGTAAGCAACTTCCAAACTCTAGAATTGACAGAGACATCTTGCTGCCTGTACAGTCACCCAAAGTTCTTCTGTACCATTGGGGCATCCATCATCAGCCTACAGGCCCATGGTGTCCAGCAGAATTTTTCATGAAGCAGGAAATTTTTTTCATTGCTCCCTTGGGTTTCCTACCCTCATCTCCAACTATCCTGCTTCAAAAAAGTTCACCCCAAATATTTCCTGGCTGCACCCTGCCCGGTAAACACCAAAGAAGCTCCCTCTAACTCCAGCCTGGAGGGTTATGGTCTTTGTCTCCTTTCCCCATCCCCTTTCCACAGAGTAAAATTCTGCGTTGGGTCAGTTTCTAGAAGGTTTCACATGTGCCCATCTCTCATCATTACGCACTCTTTGTTTATACTTTGTAATTATCTGTATGCGTGCATATATGTGTGAAAGCAATGCATACATGCATGTGAATATCCACAGAGGCTAGAAGAGGGCTTTAGAATTCCCCAACACTGGAGTTACAGGTGGGTGTGGGTGCTGGGAACTGAACCTGGGTCCTATGCAGGAGGATCTGGCACTCCTAACCACAGCATCATCTTGCCAAGCTCTCTCCCACTACCACCGTAAAGTTGCTTTGAACGTGAGATATCTTGGGTCCTTTTTAAAAAAATGTATTCTGTGTGTGTTGGGGCAGAGAGAATGGGGAAGGGGTGGGTGTGCACACGTTCGTGTCACAGAGTATGTGCGAAGGTCAGAAGACAATTTATAGAAGCCAGTTCTCTCTGTTTAGCACATACATCTAGGAACTGAGCTCCGGTCACACGCAGGCTTAGTGGTAGGCACGTTTACCCAATGCGGCCGTCTTGTTTGCCCTTGGTTCTTGTTTCCACATCTTTCAATTTATTTACCTCACTGACGCTAAAGCTACTGTTGCTCAGTAGACATCCACGGAAGAAGTAAGCTAGCTTTAATCATGCTGCCTGCTGGTGACTGTGAGATTCAGAGCTCATAGCTGAAACCAAGTTCTTTCAATCTGGCTTCAGAATCCGGACCCGCTAGCTTTAATTCATTCACATGCCCTGGCTCTCAGTTACACACACTGCCTTTTTCAAGCTGTGTCCTGCGACACAATAGTGGCCTTCAGGAAGTGAATACTGTCCCTTGATAAAAATGTTCTGTGGTAATTGAATTTCACCAAAGGCAAGCAGTGTTCTTGCACAACCTCTCAAAGCCTTTACTATTCTGATGGGTATATATATATATATATATATATATATATATATATATATATAGAGAGAGAGAGAGAGAGAGAGACAGAGACAGAGAGAGAGACAGAGAGACACAGAGACAGAGACAGAGAGACAGAGAGAGACAGAGAGAGAGCATTCAATTGAGAGGGAAATTATATGCTATTTCTCAACACTGTTTGAGCATGAATCCCATTTAAGGGGCCACCACTTATCTCACAAGATGTCTCTGTTCCAAGGAACACGTTTTCAAACAAGCAAACACAGGCACCTCTTTATTCCCCAAACATTTCCCATTCTCACACAGTCTTCTCAGATCAGGGCTGTATTTCTCCACCAAGGCTGCCCTCCAGGGGACATTTGGCAATCATCTGGCTAGCACTGTGGAGAGAGCTGACTCGTGTGTTGGAGCCAGGGTTGTGCATGGAATATGCAGACCGTGAAGTCCTCACAGCCTGCTCTGCCCTAGGGACCCTTGCTGTTTCAGCAACTCACACTTTTCGTTGTGTGGTGGGTGGCATTTTTTTGTGGGACTATGAAAATATACCTTCGAGGACTCTGTAACTTTTTCTGGTGTTTTGGATGATACAGGGGCCATAGCTTATATTTTGCCAAAGCTACTTTACACATGTTGAAAATGGTCAGAAATATTTAGTCCAAATTATCCAATGTCGTCTGAACTTGAAGGTGTCTTTAAAACACATTTCTCATCTTAAGCCTTGTGCCCACATTGGAGGGGTCCTCGGGGCTGGGAAGTCACGCAAGCAATACCAAAGTCCTGGATTTCCCCTGAGATAGACAGTAGCGGAGCAAAGAGGCAGCAGCATACCAGGCTCCAGAAGAATTCTTATAAACAGAATCACAGCAATGGAACACGGACATTTTAATGGCTTACCCCAAATAATCCCCCCTGATTTGGAAGGATTACACCCCACTTGGCAAGACCATTGACACAGGTGGAAAGAGGTCTCATGCGCTGCGGATTGCTACAGCAGGGTTTGGGGAGGCCAGGGGGTCTGCAGGGTACACAGCCACTGGGAACAGCAGCCCCAGGCTAGCCTGCACCTGAAGCCAGGCTCTTAAAACCAACAACAAGAAGCTGGGTGTCGTGTCAAACTTACCTCAGTGATGGAGAGGAACACGCTCTATCCCACCCTTAGCTGCAGCTAACCGACAGCTTCATTTCCTTGTGGGGTTCACCGGCTCCTTGTCCACCTCCCTCTAACTCTTTTCCTCTCACGATCCCCCCCCCCAGCCATTAGAGATTTGGTGTATTTAGAGGGCGCCCAATTTATAATCCTAATATTGGTGAGAGAAATTAAAGAAGTCACAGCAGGAAGGTATCCCTGTTAATGCTGGGTTGAAAGCATTGACGCTATTAAAATGTCTGTATAGACAAAGCGATCTACAAACTCAGTGTCAACGCTGACAAAAACTCTTACTATCATGGCGTAAAAATGATGGGTTTTCTTTTTTTAAAATTTGATCTTTTTATGTGTTTTTGCTCTGTGCAGGTGTGTGTGTCTACCTGTGAGTACGCGAACACGAATACAGTTGCCCTCAGAAGCCAGAGACTTTGGGTGCCCTGGAGGTGGACTTACAGACAGTTGTGAGACACCTGATGTTGATGCTATAACAAACCTTGGGTCCTCTGGAAGAGCAGCAAATGCTCTTAGCTGCTGAGCCGTCTCTCCAGGCTCTAGTAGTTGTTGCTGATTTTAATTAAAACTATTTTGGGTGCATATGCGTGCCTGTGCCCGTGTGTGAGCCCGGGTCTGCTTCAGTTTTGTGAAGGTCGGAGGGCAACTTTCAGGAGTCATTTCTCACCTTCCACCTGGTTGGAGGCAGAAACTCTCCTGTCTGAGCAGCTCCACTGGCTACTTCAGGCTAGCTGGCCAGCCGGCTGCCAGGTCATGTGGCTCCCTTGTCTCAGCTGCCCACCTCGCCCTCGGAGTACTGGTTTACACATGTGTGCTACCCGAATCCAGCTGCTGCCATAGGTTCTGGGGATCCAAAACTCTGACCCATGAGTCACTTTTGCAGTCCCCAAATTCTCACCAATGACTTCCTACATGTTTACTGGCCCATGTTTGCACAGTTCTCTGTCAGTAAAACCCTGTTTTCTCCTTAGAGTGTTGCATTGTTAACTCACCTGCTTTTGGGGTATAAACTCACAGACCTTTTTATTTTATTAAATTGTGAAATGAAAACTTATTGGAATTTTTCAAATTAGTTGTACAACTAATAATTCATGGTTAAATTTCCAGACAATTTTTTAAATTATTTCTTCAGGACTAGAGTTTTTCAATGACTTCAAACTTCGAGTCTTCAAACTTGGAGGTAGGAAATGTGTTCATGGCTGCTGTGCCAACCGTTTCTTTAAGCTTCATAATCTCTGCTCGGTCCTTGCTGCTACTCCGGGCCAGGAGCAGCGGGTCCCCGGATGTGTGGCTTTGACTTGGACTCTCTTATCCTGTCCGTGATGAGTTTCTCTACAAGATTATTTCCTCACTAAAAACTACTGTCCTCACACCAGTGTTCCTCCACAAACGCTCAGAGACGATGCACCCAAGGACCGAGGAGAGCCCTCAATGCCTCAGAAGACCACGGGGTCCTGTGCTGCTGAACCGAGTCCCCGTCTGCACCCAAGGACAGAGGAAAGCACTCAGTGCCTCAGAGGACCACGTGGTCCCGTGTTGCTTGTACCGAGTCCCCCGTCTGCACCGCTGCCACCACGATTCTAGATTTCTGTTTGTAATGGCGGATACGTCACTTCTTCCCTCTCCATTTTGGTGCATAAGTTGTCCAAGATTGACTAGTAGGAGCCCCCTCCTCTGTTCCCTGTCCTTGCCCCTTATTATATTTAGAGCTCTCATTTTATAACAAAACAGTATGTATGTTTAGCAAATGAAAAGGAACAAAAGTGAAAGCTGTGGGATAGGTGGAGAGAGACACAGAGGGAGAGACCTTGTGAGGAGATTGACAGCACAGGCGCAGACCTAGGGGCCTCTGGGAGAAAGTGGCCCATAGCCCACGACTTAAAGACTGGAGTGCTGCATATAAGAGACTCCTGTGCTCCGAGGTCATTCTTGACAGGTATGAATAATGATGGAGGCCCAACCCGAGAGGTACTGGGGAGTGGGGAGGGAAATATCCCTCAGCTTTCGGCATCCATTCAATCATCTAGACACAACTTCGTTTGAAATGATTCCATATTTTTCTGTTGTATATACATGTCTGTATATACTATACACATAAAAACACATATGTCTTTAATATATATTATGTACATCACACACATATATATGTGGTCAATTGTATGCCCTCCCACCCCCAGCTCTGCTTGCCCTTATTCTGTGTTGACCTTGTTTTGGACAGCCTCTTCTCCCAGGGACCTGAACCATTCTGTATTAACTGTACTATTTTAAGAACTCCAACGAAAAGAAGACCTCTTTCCTGTGGCTGGAACAAAAGTTCTGCAGTGTCTCTGGGCTCAGGGCCTCTCCCTGTGCCCGGTTGGGTAGTACTCTCATCAGCCAGGCCTGGGCTATGAACTCTCTTGTAGAACAGGAAGTGTGGGTGAAGCCTGCCAAAACACACAAGCTGGGATTGCAGAGATGGCCGGCTCACCCAGGAACTCTGGAGCGCACTTACCACAGTGAGAAAGGAAGGTTTGGAACGCTGACTGAAAATCTCACGCATTGCGTGTAGAACATGGGGCATGAAGACCGTGAGATGGACTGAGGAACCAAGGTACAGCCAGGTTTTCAGGACAGCCCTTCCTTTTTCCATGCAAGGCAAGAAGAAAGAAGCCCCCAAATCTCCCTTGGAGACTGAGGCCTGTGTCCATCTGTCCTTGCTGCTGGCCTGGGGAGCGAGAGGATGGAAATAGGCCTGACCCCTTCCAAAGGAAGCTTTCCGTCAAGATGGGCTCCTGTTTCATCATTTTCCCCTCAGCCTGGCAGGTCCCACAGGGACATGTCTGTCACAGTGCTGTGTTACCTCATGTCTGATGGCAATCGAAGGAGCTGTTAACTTAAGCTGACGGGAGAACTGTGGCAATCTGCTTATCTGGCCGCCACCCTCGCAGAGTAAAGGGCCATTATCAGAATTATTCACGCAGTGTGACTGCAGTTGGAAGTCTCCAGATTGCTCATTACATCACCACACTTTAGTCACTCAGCACAAATGGGACCTCAGAGGAGGATGTCCTCCCCATCCCCCCCCCTCCGCGAGAGGCCACCCTTCCCCTACACACCAAACAAGAATGGGATGTCAACCTCCGGTGTGTCTTTCTGCGCCCAGGATCTACCTTCTGTGTTCCTTCTAGGAGTATGAGCAGTCATGCCTGAGACCCCTGTTGCGATGCCTGAGACCCCTGTTGCGATGCCTGAGACCCCTGTTGCGATGCCTGAGACCCCTGTTGCGATGCCTGAGACCCCTGTTGCGATGCCTGAGACCCCTGTTGCGATGCCTGAGACCCCTGTTGCGATGCCTTCCTTGGAAGGGTCCTGCCAATCCCGGTGCCCAATGGTCCAAGGCTGCTCAACTGACCTATGAATTTCAGATCTACTGTCCACAAGTGCTGCTTACTTCACACAAGGATTGCAAAGGAGAAAACACAAGGTTTGCAGGCCGAGGCTCTTTCAAGAGTCCGTAGACCCTCCCCAGCTTGCTCACATGAAGCCAACCATGATCTCCACCCTGGACACACCCCTCCTACGCCTCCTCCTCCAACAAGCCTCCACCTGCAAGGCAAACACACTCAGGGTTCACCCGACACACGCACCTTCCCATGCAAACCCAACAAAATTGATGGCAGAAACTGTGGGAAAGAGGCAGGAAGGGAGAATGTGGTTAGTGAGGTGGGTTCGCAGGCGTGGGCTTCTTTGTTGCTATCATCCAACAATAACAGGAAAGAAGAACACGGGCTGAATGTGAAGGCAAGCAGGGCAGGAGGAAGATCAAGGATTAGAGGGGATGGCAGAAAGTCTCTTTTGTTTGCTGACTTAGTCTCAAGACTTGCTTCAAAGTGCAGCTAGGTCATACACTGAACAGGGCGTCAGAACCAGGTAGCAGCTCTCGCTTCCCCTCTGGGTTTGTTTGACTGCCCCAGTGACTTTGAAGATGTCTTCCGGGGGCCTCTGATTTGCCCCAGACTTCTCTCTTTGGCTCAGCGGTAGACATCTTTATGTTTACATGATGTTCTCCCTTGTGTGTCTCTGTGTTTCAACTTCCCTCTTAGATAGAGATACCAATCCTAATCTGACTGGGGCCTACCCTGATGACCTCATTTTGACTTGATTACATCTGTATAGACCAGATATCGAAATAAATTCACTTTCTGAGGTACTGAGGCACAGCAGACACCAATCCGGTTTAAGGGGTGTGGGTTGGGTATGGCACAGATCTACCCATGATGCTTTGGTTCCCCAGCCTCCCATCACAAGGTCCTGCCCCGGTTCTAACACATCATCATTTTCCCACCACGCCTTTTCCGTGGCTGCATATATCTGACAGACTCTGCCATCTACAGTTTACAGGAAGGTCTTGAAATTGGAGACATCACAAGATTGAAGGCCTAGGCTTTCTCTCCCTCAAGATCTTTTTTTTTTTTTTTTTTTTTTTTGGTTTTTCGAGACAGGGTTTCTCTGTGGTTTTGGAGCCTGTCCTGGAACTAGCTCTTGTAGACCAGGCTGGTCTCAAACTCACAGAGATCCGCCTGCCTCTGCCTCCCAAGTGCTGGGACTAAAGGCGTGCGCCACCACCGCCCGGCTTCTCCCTCAAGATCTTAAAGCTATTGGCTGCTGAAAGCCAGGAGGAATTCTGAGCCCCTCAGTGTTCTGGTATGCCCCAATAAAAGCTTGTTTTTCTTCAGGTCTCCTCAGCCCAACTCTGAAGAGCCTGTGGCTATGACAACTGTCCCACAAGGATGCTTGTATTAGCGACTTTCTGTTACTGTGGCAAAATACCCCAAATCAACAGCTTACAAGGACGACGGTTTATTTGGCTTGTGGTTTCAATGTGCGGTTCATGGCACCGTGCTTTTGGTACCATGGCAGGTCAGAATATCCCAGTGAACTGCTCAAGCCGCCCCAGGGTCCTAATGTCCCCCTTAAGGGCATGTCTTTGATGAGCTACCTTTTTCTACTACCCCCGCCCCAGAAGTTTCTCTGTCTTCTAATAGCACCATAGGCTGGGGCCAAGCTTCTAACACATGGAACTTGGGGGAATATTCCAGGTCTAAACCACAGCCCAACTGGAGGGTGGCAGGTGTCCTTGACACAACTCTCCTTTGGACGTTTCCTGTCTATTTTAGTTAAAGAGAGCATCAGAAGACTATGACGCCCAGTTAGCTGGAGTCCAGGTGACTTTGGAAGCAGTGAACTGAGGTGCCTGTCTTTGAGCTTTGCTACTGGGGTATACAGGTGACCATGTTTGCTTTAATTGCACCCCCCCCAAGCAAGTGAGCCATGGGAAGCTTCCCTCTCTCCTCGCCCTCCTGGTCCCAAACAAGGAAAACCAAGACCATTTGTGCTGAGAGACTCCTCCTTGCTCCATGGCACATCACTTTGCTCTCCTAGCCCTCCACCCCTCCCCTAGCCGTGAGCCAACCTTTTGAGCTGATTCCTGTTTCATCTTCTTCCTGTTAATTAACACGAAGTACCTGTTGCTGAGAAGGGCCCGGCTATTTAGTTCAGAGCAGACAAGTCTGAACACAGGCCTACCAACTACAGGAGAAAGGAGTGGAGGACGGACTTGGCTTGTGGGCACGGGGGCTCCAACCTTGAGGAGAAGTGGAGGTCGGCTGATAGTACACAGAGTTCAGGGTCTGAGAGACCATCCTTGTTGGGCAGCCTCACGGGTGTACAAACTAGAGATTCTCCACCGGTGGAAGGGCTTCCAGAAGCATCGCCTGCCCTCAGTGTCATGTTCCAGCTCCCCATTCTCTTCCTGAATCACCCACAGAAGTTCTAGTCTTGGGCTCATGTAGGTTTTACGGGACAGTCACCGTGACAGCAATTTCTCCTAGTAAACAGGGCTTTCCAGAGTGAGGGTAAGCCTTTCACACCTCCTAGGGACCCAGGGACAGTGTGGAGCTAGAGAGGCGTGGGCCGAGTGGAGGACCGTGCAGCTGGGATGAGGGACAAAGGGACCCCCAGAGGGGGACTTCACTTGCTTGGGAATTCTGCCCCGAGGACAGCCTTGCTCTGTGGCTTCTGATCAAAAAAATGTCAACTTGAGGTCACTTTAGTCTGCCGGTCTGCCAAAGAGGACAAAGGCCATTCTGTGGTCAGTGAGCCCAAGGCGAGAGGCTGGGTGTGGAGAAGGGAAGTCTGAGATGTGTTACCCTCATAAAAATGGTCTTCAGTGAGGGGAGCTGCTTTTCCCTGAGGAGAGAGACCCAGTGGAAAGGTCTTGATGTCTGTCTTCTCTGCTTTACTGCAAAGCAGTCATGGAAAGAAAAATATGTTTATCAGGATTTCTTGCGTACACTTGCCTTCTAAGAAAGATATTTGGCCAACCAAAGAGTCTTTGTTTCATGCTGAGAAAGTACTCGGAGGGGAGTTAGCTTGGGGCTTCCTGCTTCAGATGCTAATATAAAATTCTGGGGTGTAGGTCACTGGTAGAATTCTACTTAGCATACCCAAGGCCCCGGATTAAAATACCAGCACCCCTTAAATGAAAGAAACGCATGAATGAGTACTTCAAATCAACCAATAGTAAGGCCTGCAGAGATCTGCATAATCTGAGACTTTCCCGGGTTTGGTTCCCTGGTCCCCCAGCCTGGTTCCCTGCCACCTCCAAAACACAAAGCCAGTTTCCTGTGTACAAAGCATTTGCATCTGAGGTGAAGATGTATAGGAAACGGCCACCAGATGCTGTCTTGGTTCTCCACAAACTATCGTCTGCTTGGTTTTTGTTTTCTTGCTGAGAGCAGACATTATGACACTTCTTTGGGAAGAACCGTCAGTTCCAGGGGAGATGGGGAGACCCGAGGAGCCTCAAGTTATCATTTTATTTAATATCAGTCTGACAAAACTCCAGGCTCATAAACACAGGAAAGCCATGGTCATTGGCCAGGAGCTAATGGAAACGCTGATTTCTTCACACAGCGGGATGTGTCCATTAAAGCCCTATCAGCCCCCGACATGCAAACCTGACTCAGGGCTAATTGCTCTCCCCTGGCATGTCCATGCTGGACTCGGAGCTGAGTGTGGGCAAACTCACCGAAGAAGGACCGAGAACCCCTCAAGCTTACATAAACCTCAATGGCTTCCAAAACACATGCTTTTATTTTCTTTCTCCCTTTTCTTCTAAGGCAGGATTTCACAGTGTATCGGGGCTAGATTTGAACTCCCGGCAGCCCACCTGCCTCAGCCTCCCAAGTGTTGGGGATTGTATGCCTGTGCCACAATGCTCAGATCAATCATTTCCATTGCTAAAAAGTGCTTTTCCATAGCGGACAGGACTCTCTTCTCTTTAGGTCTGAAACAGGAATTTAAGTTGGAAAAGTCTGTCTCAAAAGAGCCTGGTGATTGGGACGGTGTACTTCTTACTGCTTTCCTCAAAGACAGAAGTCAGCCCAGATTGCAGGCCCTATTTCTTACTCTGCCTGTGGGGGAGGGAGAGTTGGGGACCGCTGTTGCTGAAGGGGGGCGGTGTTGCTGAAGCAGAGAGTGATCTGAGGACCGGACCCGAGCCCAGACGCTCTCGGATGAATTCCAGGGCAATAGGGGCAGGGTTAACAATGACCTTGCAGTTTGAGATTCTGTTCTCTCATGGAACAGTTCCATTTGCCTCCTTGGGCTTGGCTTTCTCTCCATGGAAGTCGACGATGTGTGGATGTTACACCAGCTTCATCACAGGCACTGGTGTGCTCTCGGGACACATGGTAAGATGGGAGAATCTGTCTCCACCCTTTCTCCTTCACTCCCAAGTCTCTTCCACACATCAAGGTCCCGGTTCCACTCTCCAGGGTTTGTCTCAGAACACGGAGATGCGGCAGACATGCTTAGCGTGACTAGTCATTCCCTGAGGACCACTCGCTCTGTGGCTTCTTAGGGCCCCGGGATTCCCTGGCGTCCGTGTTGTGAGCCCATCTGTATCTGTTCTCCTTGAAAAGCCCACGTAGAGGCTCAAAGCCTGAGTCTGTAGGAAGGCAGCTGTCACAATCACGTGCCTATCTGGGCAAGCCACACCTAGTTCATTTTCAGACGTGGGCATGGATGGGGCTGTCTATCCCAGGCTTCCCCCGGAGTTTTAGAAAGGGGTTTTGAGAGGGTGAAAATTATCTCTTGCATTGATTAAGAAAATCCATTCTGGTGTGGTAATTCTCTTTCTTTTAATTCTTTTGAGTTTCTGTCCTATCTCTTTGCAAGGAAAGAGCTGATGTAGCCACTGAAGACCCAGGGTCCCCTGTCAGTTGAGCAGCATCTATGGCAATACCAGGCCCTTAAGAGTCAAACCTACCGGCTAAAGCTCTTGATTCTGCCACGTGGAAGCTGTGGATTTGCACCATTTACCACTGGGAACACGTTTCCATTTCATTCCCACGCCAGTCAGGCAGGGTTGAGGGGAAATTGGGCTTCGCCCTGGAGCGCCGGCAAGCTGATGGTATAACTGGCAGTGCGCCATCTGCTGGTCGGCGGAGGTAAGTCGCCTCTTCAGGAGACGGGCGCTCCTTAAGGACTTTTCAAGGATTTCATCTTTGCCTCTGATTCTCTTGGGAGGAAATTCAGTTAAAGGGGATGATAGATTTGACCGAGTTCTCACAGTAGTCGCGTCTGGGGGTCAAAAGCGAGCATCTTGGCGCCTTCGAGTCTAAATCCCGCCGTGGCAGCCAAGAATGAGCATAACCTTGGGCAAATTTCGAAACTTCTTACTAATCAGTTTTCTTATCTATCAAGTGAGGAGCGAGGTGCTCACTACCTCATGGTTTTACAGAAGACTGAATCAGGCAGTGCATATGGAAGCACTCAGCACCGCGTCTGACCCCCGGATGAGGCGCTGGGCTAGAACATTCTTTATCCTGCAGCTGTGGATCTGCATTGGCAGTTTTTCTTAGGGACGACAGGGTTCAGATTAGGTGTTTAGGTTTCAGAGCAAGGGAGCAAAGCGCTTCAGAGAGCGTGCATGAAGATAACAGTAGGGAGACGCGTGTTTGGCGCTAACAAAAGGGCTTTCGGGAGCGTCATGGGTCAAATTCGTTGCCGTGGACTAAATGGGCTGAGTGAGAGAGGAAAAGGGACCTGGGCATGGGGCTTGTGTCTTAGAATAAAGAGCCTGGTGGGGACAGAGAAAGTCTCACCTGGCCCCATCTACATGAGACCCACTGGAGACCCCACAGTCTAGGCTCTTCCACGGCTTCCTCTGATTTTGGAATAATATTTAGAAAGATCGCTTTCTCAGATCTATAAAGACAATAGCCTTTAAGGAAGCTTGAATACTTCCGGTCCTTTGTGGTCTGGCTGGGAGCTCTGTTGACCTGACATCTAGAAGCAAACACACTGCTTCTCTTCTCCTTCTCCAGTTCACTAGTGGACATTCTGAGTGGATGGCCCAGGCCAAGGAGTAAGACCCTAGGCTAAGCATCCGTAGATGCCAGCCTCACAGGGCACGGAGCAGGGCGAGCATCCATAGACGCCAGCCTCACAGGGCACAGGGCACGGAGCAGGGCAAGCATCCGTAGATACCAGCCTCACAGGGCACGGAGCAGGGCGAGCATGCACAGATACCAGCCTCATAGGGCATGGAGCAGGGCGAGCGTCCACAGATGCCAGCCTCACAGGGCACGGAGCAGGGCGAGCATCCGTAGACACCAGCCTCACAGGGCACGGAGCAGGGCGAGCATCCATAGATGCCAGCCTCACAGGGCACAGAGCAGGGCATGAATGGGTCTGGCAGGGAAATGGAGACAATCTTGCAGCTCTGATAGCTCTGTCTGGGTGTGCAGAGGAAGTCAGCAGACAAATACAATCTGTACTCAGGCTGAAGATGTTCTTTATGACCTCACGCCATGCTTGTACTTTACTGGTACTATTTGCTTTTTTATTTGCTTTGGTTTGATGGGGGAGGGGGGGTCTCATGTAGCCCAAGCTGATCTTAGATTTTCTATATAGCTGAGGTTAGCCTTGAACTCCTGATCTCTTGCCTCTACCTTCAGAATGCTGGGGGTTATACACATGCACTACCATACCCAATTTGGCACTATTTTTTAACTGTCACACACAGACACCCCCCACATGCACACACCTTTTTTTTTTTAAATCCTTCTTCCTGTTCTGAAGGTGTGTATGACACAGTATCCAACATGCTTGGAGTTTTCGATACTTAGGTGGACCTGGATAGGGATATCAGGGTGCCTTTGAGAACATGCTCCCCCGCGTCCCCCGCGCCCCCCCCCCCCCCCCCGTCCAGCGCTATGTCCTTCAGCAGACGTTCTTCCGTGCTGGATCTGTAGAGTGCTGAGGAAGGAGAGGAGAAAATGAAGGTACGTGGGGCTTTTCAGAGAGGGCAGGAAGACAGCTCCACCACCTACAATTCCCTAGCTCACGGACGAACTCACTGAGTCCATTACTATTTTCTGAGTGTACCGTCTGTACCAGGCACCATGCCAACTGCTGACAGACAACTCATAGGCTTGCCCACGAAGTCCAACAGTCTGTGCCACCCTGGTACCTTCTACACCAAGCGGTTCACACCCCACAGTGACGCCAGCTTTCCGACCGAGGCCTGTCTGGGCCACACAGAGCGTCCAAGGCAGGGTCCTGAAAAGTTAGGGTTGCTTCTGCTGATTCAGAAACACAGCTGGAAGACAAGGAGGCAGCAGATGAAGGGGAGGGGTGAGGCCTAGTCGGCTGAAGGGCATCTTGGGAGAATCTTGAAATAGGAGGATCCAGGGTCTGATTTGGGGGGCCAAGGCAAGGCACATGTAATTTAGAAGGTTGGGAGAAGCAGGCAGTACCCTACTGGGAGGGACATATGGGCAGATGGCAGCTTTTCATTCTTAAGGGTACCAGGCAGTGTCACGTTTTTCCTTGAAGAAGTAACCTAAAAAACACCAAAATGTCTTAGGTTCATTTTTATGTATATGAAAGTTTTTCCCTGCATGTATTTGTGTGTGCCTGGTCCCTCCAAAATTTTTTAGATTTATTTTTAGGTATATGAGAGTTTTTGCTTGCATGTATATGCACCATGTGCGTGTCTGGCCGCTGTGGAGTTTTGAAGAGGGCATCAGATTCTCTGGAACAGGAGATAGGTGATCCTGAGCTACCATGTGGGTGCTGAGTGTTGAACCAGGGTCTTCTACAAAAGCAACAATGCGCTACCACTGAGCCAGCTCTTCACCTCCAGCAAACAGCAGTTTCAAGTATAGTCATGGCTTAGATTAGTCATAGTGGCAGGAAGATTGCTGAGAAAAAAAGTAAATAAAAGTTTCTTGCAATAAGCCGCAAAGCCAGTGACAAGGGCCTGACCTGATGTCAATAGCAGATGAGATATAAGGGATGTCCCCTTCTCTAAAGTGAGGCCCAGGGAAGACGGCAACCAGGAATGTCACTTTCAGCATCTACCCCAAGTCACTGGATTTTTCAGTTCACACTATGCTATTTCAGCGTAGGTGGGGCAAGACCTCCCTCTCAGTGGGCATTTGCTCCAGAGCTCGGGGCTTCTCCTCTCTAGGCACAGATTCATAATAGGTATTAGGGAGCAATGGTGGGCTTGGGGGGGGCTGTTCTCAACAGCACTGAAAGCTACGAAAGTGTGTTGGAACTATGGCAGCAGCACCCTGGGAAGATGGGCTCCCAGGATCTAAGATGGAGTCTGCAAGGTGTTTCAGTAGGGTATTCCATATGCTTAGATGCCTTTTTCTATTGATTTTTTTTTATACTGAGGGTTAAATTTATGGTCACATTCATGCTAGGATAGTGTTCTTAAAAAAAGAAAGAGAAGAAAAAGATTTTTGTTTTTTTTTTTTTTGAGGCAAGATCTTTCTGAGTTGCCCAGGCAGGCCATGAACTTACAATCCTCCTGCCCTAGGCTCCACAGTTGCTACTATTTCAGGCACGCACCACTGCTCCCGGCTAGTGACGCACGCTCTTCAGCTTGAGCACCCTGTGGGTCATTGCCTCACTAGGGCAAAGGGGGCTCTGGCTCCACGGTTTCTGCACCTCCCGCCTTTGATCAGGTGACTTTGTTGCTGCATTCTTCCTGGGAGCCGATGTGGAACTGGCAGAAGTAAAACATGCCCCACAAACCCACTCAGCAAGCTCACCTGGTTTCCTCGCGACTGGCTGCCAGTCAAGCTGCTGAGCCGCGCTTGGGATGCCGGGCGGCAACGGCGGCGACAGGGGCGACAGGATCTCCTCCCTTAAGAGGAAGAACCTTCCCCACAAGGACGGTGGCTGCTTTCCTCCTGAAAATTCTCACCAAATGATAAGTGTCAGGTACATGACGGATGCGGTACCTACAGGCTGGACGCTAGAGAGCTCCCCCACCGGCAAAAAGAGAAACTAGGTAAAGACTGGCCCCAGGCTCTCAACCTGCAAAGCCTGCTTGGCCGTTACCAATGGTAAGATGAAAGCATATAACTGAGAATTCTGGCGGTGCCTGGTTTTAACAAACCAGACAATAAAAGCTTAAACGCAAAGTAAATTTCCTTGCAGGAAGTAGAAAGCATGTAAAAGCATTGAAGGAGAAACCGAACATCCAAACAGCCTGTCTTAGACTTGTAACTGTGCACGCGGAGTTCTGTTGTAGGGAGATTTAACAGCGGACACCGGATAGTCATGATGAAAGCAATTCAAGGTTAGTTCTTTTGAAGTAAGCGTTTCCGGGTTTTTAAAGAATGCCTTTGGAGTTTGTAGAACTTACGTCGGAAAGGAACCATGGTGAAGACGCAGGGGGTGGGGGTTCTCTGCGTGGTGCCCTCTGCAGCCCAGGGAGGATTTGCAAGTCAAAGCTCGTTTGCATCTAATTCTCAGAATGGAAGTCACAAAAGATTACTTCGAGGTGAAAAAACTCTAAAGACGCTTGGAAATTTCTTGGATTACACCAGGACAAAGAAAATAGAGCAAGACTTAAAACTTCCACTGCCGCGTGAATGTGAGGGGCTGACAGCCTCAGCAGTTCCAGGGGACCGTCGTGCACTGCCCTAGCCAGCCCCTTGGCGGCTGGGCTAGTTTGGTTCAAGATGCTAAAGGCATGTTAGAAGGGCTCATTTCAGACCTGGTCCCTAGCTCCCAGCTAACTCCCCATCGGGCTGGGGATATAAGACACTGTGACACCAAGAATGGGACATGCCTTTAGTCCCAGCATTGGGGAGGCTGAGGCAGGAGGATCAAGTTGGAGGCCAGCCTGGGCTACATTGCACAGTCTTGTCTCCAGAAGGAAAAGAAAAAAGAACAGCGATACCAGTAAACATACAGCAGTGTATGGATAATGTGGTTTCACTTCATTGCTCCAAGATGGTTGCACAGGCTCCACCCATCACATCTAGATTTCAGCTAGCAGGAGAGCACGCCCCACACTTTTAAAGATGCATTTCTAATGCATCCTTTAGCTAGAAACTTAGTTGCCTGATCTCTTCTAGTTACGAGAAATGTTACAAAATGTGGCCTTTCGGGGCTGGAGAGATGGCTCAGCAGTTAAGAGCATTGCCTGCTCTTCCAAAGGTCCTGAGTTCAATTCCCGGCAACCACATGGTGGCTCACAACCATCTGTAATGAGGTCTGGTGCCCTCTTCTGGCCTGTAGGCATAGATGTAGAAAGAATATTGTATACATAATAAATAAATAAATATTTTAAAAAAATGTGGCCTTTCTTCTGGTCAGTGTGGCTTGAAACACCTCCACAAATACATGAATCTCCACGAATACATAGCTAAGCCCCAACCATAGCCATAAGTGGCGTGAATGATGGCATTGGCCTCCCTTGGGAATCTGCAAGGTGCTTCAACGTTTGCACTAGAAAGAGCTAGCTTGAGGTGTCGGGAGCTGTGATTCTAAGTACAGAAAATGGTTCAGGTGGGGATTTGCTGTGGGAGAATGCTCTTGTACCCTGTAAAGATTTATCATTTGTATTGGTTTAATAAAACGCTGGTTGGCTGGAAGCCATGATACAGTGATACTGTGTGCTTTCACCTGGCTTACCAAGCAGAGACCCCACCCCCAGCATGCCCTGCTTTGCTCTTCATCCCTCCCCATCCATATGGATATGGTTTTTGTTGTTGCTGTCATACCTACCCACAGCTCCCATAAGTATCATGTCGTATAAACGGGTGAGTTCTAAACTTTACGTAAATGACACTAGGCTAATGTGACCCTCAGAAGCATCTGTTGCTTTCCTTCTAACCTTAGGTCTCTGAGCCTGAGAGACTGATCTACACCGAAAGACATGGCTCATGTTCATTGTTTTTATTTTGCTTTTGTTGTTGTGGAGGTCCGGGTTTGGGTTTTTGGAGATGAGGTTGTTGGAACAGAATGCGCTTGGATTCCAGAGCACATGCAATCCGTTCCAGCCTACCATTTCCCGCGAGCTGGCCGCTGCACTACTGTGCTCAACGTCGGCCTTCCATCCGTCTTTTTATTTGTTTAGCGCAAGGGATGGAGCCCAGGGTGTTGTGCAAACTTGCTTGGCAAGAGGTCTACCACTAAGCTTCATGCCCAGCCCTGCCCATCTTCTTGAAGCATGATATCTAATCAAGAAGGCCCACAGACCTGCAGGTTCAGTTCAAGGTCTTCATGGAGAGCTTGCCTGGGGTCAGCTCCCCTGGCATTGCACAACTGGGAGTCACGGTGCATGCCTGTAATCCCAGAACTCTGGAGGCAGAGACAAGAGGCTAGGAAGTTCAGTGTCACCCTGAGGGACTAGAAGGTAGGTTCCCTGATAGGCAGACAGATAAGGAAAGGAGCCTTGACTAGGGAATAAAGGTGGTGAACTCACAAACCTGAGACAAAAACCTGACAGTTTAAGACAAAGGACTTGTGAGCTCCCCTCCCCAGCCTCCCGCTGTTTTGTAAACACAAAAACAAGATTGAGTTTAGGAAAGTTGTGAACTCACCAGCCTCCCCATCTTTGTTCAAACTGACAACCCTAACCTAGGGGAGGAAGACCATTGAAGACCCTTAAAACCCAGCCCCTGGAAGAAAGCAGCAGTCTTGACTTCCTGAGTCCCCACCCTGCTCCACAGAGGGTCTTTCTTCATGCACAGCTTGCTGCGTGTGTTTCTCCACTGCTAATTCAAGTTTTCCTCCAAATCTTGTGGTTCACCATAGCCTAGCTCTGTCTGCCCCTTTTCTCAACCTATTATTCATGTCAGTTGTTTTTCCTATTGGGTTGTCTCCATGCTTACTGGTTTTAAGTCCGTCTCTATACATTCTAGGTACATTTCCTATATCAGCTTTTTTGCTTCAGTTCCCAAAAGAGGAAGGAAGGTTCGTGAGTGAAATGGAGGCTCCTGAGTGTGGTGTAAACTTCTAGCGAGATTCTAGACCAGGCCAGTAAGTGGCTGACTTGTGGTAATTGCATATGAAGTCGTGATCCTTGGGAGGAGAGGAGATTATCAAGAACAAGATGTTCCAGACTCTCTAGCTTGTCTTGGAGAGGTTTCAGCTGCCAGCCACCGCCATTTGGATGACAGGCATGACTTATGAGCCGGATGGCGCTGCACATGCACCATCATTGTTGTCATTGTCGCATGCAGCCTGGGGGACTGACATGCTCACTGCCCTCCCTGTGCAGGGCAAAGGAGAGTCACTGGCTGGCTCAGCAGCGACTTTGGAGGGCCCCTGGGCTGCAGAGCAGAGAGAGCTGAGGGGTTTGTGGTGGGATTTCCTTGAGTCCATAACCTTGGCTTTTCCATAGGGGAAATGTTGAATTACAGACATTAGATAAATCAGTTACTACTACTGTGTGCCATGAACCCCACAGGGATTTTCTGGAGACTTACACTGACTGGGCCCTGACCCATTCAACAGGATCACTGGTTTCTCTAAAAGGGACAGAGGTGGCACACAAATCGGCAGGAGCTGGGGTTCTGGAGGGAAGAAGAGCCCCTGGAAAAGGAGCTGGGCTGGTCACTGCACATGGAATATGCCCCATGTCTACCAGGGCGGGCTTGTCCAGCCACCCCCTTATGTGGGACAGAGTAGAGAGTCCGCATGCTTAGGCGGGGCTGATGACCACGTCTATAATTTTACCCCAATCCCTTCCACTCCATGGCAGAAAGATAGTCAAGGATGGTGTCACAGAAGCAGAGTCACACAGGAGGCGGGGTGTCAAGTGGGCTGGAGAGGCTAAGGGAAGGATTTTCCTGCTCACTCTGAGCCTAAGAAAGCCATGGAAACTTCCTAAGTATTCCTCACACCGGGAGGGGGAAAGAAGTGTGTGAAGAGTGTGCTGGAGACAATTTTTCTTCTTGCTCCTCCAAGTCACAGAAGTGGGATTCATTGTCATTTCGGGGAAATACAGTGAAGAAGGAAGCAAATGAAGATGTTTCCATGTGTGTGTGCACAATGCAGTTGGTGCTTTGAAATTGGCTGTGTACCAAATGCTCCTGTGATCCCTAAACTCACACCGAAACCCGACAGTAGGGTGGTACTATTGAAGTATCCTTTGGGAGCTGCATCAAGAGGGCAGCACCCTCACAAGGGACAGGTGCCCTCATAAAAGATGTGGAGCGTTTCTCTCCTGCCACAGCAGGACCAGGAGGATGACTGCACAAACCAGGAAGTAGCTCTCACAGGCACCGGATATGTGGACTTTGGATTTCTCCAGTTTCCAAAACTGTAAGAAATAAATTTCAGTTGTTCCAAAGCCTCTCAGTCCATGGCGTCTTTTTATAGTAGTTTGAGGGAGACAAACCCTGTCTCTTGTGGAGATTCCCCCACATTCTTCAGCCTTATAAGGCGTCACGACTGGGCAGCCTTCCACCGTGTGGCTGTTTTATAATTTATATAGCAGACTCGTGTTGTTCAACACACAAGAATATAAATCCTGAGATTCAATCTGGACGTTACTCTAGACAAACAAGCGCCAGCAGTTCAGCTCTGCCCCGAGGTGCTCTGTAAGGAGCCGTGAAGCCAGCTGCGAGCTGGAGCAGTCCCCAGGCACGGGAGCAGGTGTGCCAGGTGACAGGTCTCCAGCGGCTTGCTCAGCTATGGGGGAGTGGGCCCCTCAGGCCATCGGCACTGCCGCTGTACACGGAGCTGTTCAACCACTCAGTTCCACTCAAATTCCCAGGCAGTTGTCCTCATGCTTAGGCTGTATCCTGGGGAACCACTGCCCAGTCCCCCAGTCCTCAGAAGAATGCCATGCCTTTGGTGTCTCCTCTGCATGTCCCCTTCATGTCTGTGTTAACAGAAACTGACTCACCCCAGGACAGGTGCTTGCCTGGGTGCACCCTCTCCGATTGTCACTTTCAAATTCTACTTTTCCTTGCGTTATTATTTAGTTTTCTTATTTTGGGTGACCGGAATGGAACTCAGGCCCTTCTACGTGCTAAACACAGGCTTTACCACTTGGTTAGCTCAGCCTTTTTCCTTCTTAATACTCACGACTTATTGAAGCTGTGTGGTCAACCTCTGACCTACCGGTCCTAGCCTTCCTGTTACCAATAGCTTGTTGGTGCCTCTGTTACAAACAAACAAGCCTAGATCTGACTGGTCTGGCGGGCACATTTCTCTTCACTGTTTCAGGTCCATGTGAAGAGGGCAGTCTACACCAGAGCTTCTCTGCTCCCTTGTTGGTTTCTTAGGGGCTGCTAGGAGAAATTTCTTCAAATTGGGTGCCTTAACCCACACACTGAGACAATGGGGATGTTCTACTGGGAACTCACCAAGACCAGCTGGCCTGGGTCTGGAAGAGCCTGGGATAAAACCGGACTCTCTGAACATAGCAGACAATGAGGACTACTGAGAACTCAAGAACAATGGCAATGGGTTTCTGATCCTACTGCATACACTGGCTTTGTGGGAGCCTAGGCAGTTTGGATGCTCAACTTACTAGACCTGGATGGAGGTGGGGGTTCCTTGGACTTCCCACAGGACAGGGAACCCTGATTGTTTTTTGGGCTGGGGGGAGAATTAATTGGGGGAGGGAGAGGGAAATGGGAGGCGGTGGTGGAGAAGAGACAGAAATGTTTAATAAATAAATAAATTTTAAAAAAGGAAATGTATTAAAAATTGAAAAATTAAATAAATAATGAATTATTTTTAAATATAAAAAAAAACAAATTGGGTGCCTTAACAATCTCTTAGCAGAAGGCCCAAATCAAGACATGTGCAGTCTTGCTGGAGACTTGGGGAGAAGGCTGCTTTATCTCATCGCATGGCCTGGGCTGAGGCTGAGGAATGGTGGCTATCTCTTCAGGGGCCTTCTCTTATGGGCCTTGCCTTTTTAGCCTAAGGACTTCAATATACAACATGATGCTGTAATATTAGCACATAGGAAGCTGAAGTAGAAGGCCAACCAAGGATCCGCAGTGCTACTGTGTCTCCAAAAGCTGGGCATGTGTTGAGCGGGGTAAGGGTGGATTTAGAACTGTTTTAATCTAGAAGCTGTTGGCTAGCTTTCTGTCACTCTGATACCTGAGACAATCACCGGACAGGGGGCGGGGCTTCAGTCTGCATCTCTTGGCCTACTGCTTTGGGCCTATGTTGAGGCAACACATCCTGGATGGGGTGTGTGAAGGAGTCCAGTTCTTGTGGCAGCTGGGATGTAAAAAAGAGCGGGAGAAAAGCACTAGGGTACCAACATCCCCTTCAAGGTGTAACTCAAACGACCTAACACCCTACCATACCCTACCTAAGATCTGACCGCCTTCTGATACCGCCACAGGCTGGAGAACACACCTGTTAGCACACAGGCCTCTGAGGAACACTCGAGATCCAAACCGGAGCAAAGGCCCACCTAGACAGAAGCAGGTCAGAGTGCAGATCTTTCTTACATCCGGATTTTTGAAATGACTTTCATGCAAGGGAGAAGAGCTGCATCTTGCTTCGTTCTGAGCATGTGTAAGAGAGCGAGGTGGTTCACTTTGCTGGCTCCAGAGGTTTCAGTCCATGTTCACTTGGCCCTGTTGCCATTGGTCCTGTGTTGAGCAGCGCATCCTGATGGAAGATTGTGACTGGGGAGGCCACTCGCTTCTGGCTACTGGGAACCAGTGAAAAAGAGGAAGGGACAGTGTCCCCATAATTTTCCCTTCAACCTCACGCTCTGGTGACTACACTATCTCCCACTAGGCTCTACCTCCTCCCTGATTGAGAGGCTGAGGAACAAGCCATCATCACATGCATTTGGGGAACATTCTAGATTCACACTAGCAAACCCTGGAATGGTTCCTGTGCCCTGTTTCCAGGAGCTAGAAGGGGGAACGTGGGCCAGCTCATCGCCCGCACCCAAGACTCTGGAAACTCAGACCACAAGGGTTCCTAGGATCCATTGCCTTTGAGAGAGAGAGAGAGAGAAATGGATAATGCCAGCCCCATTACGGGGTCATTTTCCTACAGCTATGCACAGTAGCTTAGCCGTGTCCCTCACCCCTGGGACAAACCACTTTAGGGGTTAGTTTAGGGAAGGAAGAGGGTATTCTGTCTTAGGATTTGGGGGACACAGTGCATCATGACATGGAGGCTGTGGCTACCAGAACAAGAAGCCAGATGGTCACGCAATGCATCCACAGTCAGGAAGCAGAGGGGCTAGGCTACGGCCTCCAGACCCCACCCTCTGTGGTCCCACCGTCCTGAAGGTATCTCAGCCTCCCCACACAGTACCACCAGCACCAAGGGTTCACATGCCTATGGAGGACGCTTCATAATCACCACAGACGTGGCATGTGAACAGACACGGAACACAGCTTATACCTGGACAAGCAACGTGGAGACTAAGGTTGCATTGGTTCAGAGCCTGGCTGTGAGTCTGTACAGCCAATATTTTGTCTGTCCTGCTCACAAGCTCTTCCTTCCGTGGGTCAACAACGTCTTAACATTCGTGCCGGGGCTTTCTCTTAATGTACTGATAACGAACTCAAGTCAACATTTTGTCCCTTTTTAATCAGAGGCAAACATCAGTGAGTGATATAACATCACTCACGCCATTGTGACAAACAACCAGGAAGTCTCCTGGCTGGATTCTGCCCTGTTTTCTCCCTCTGCCCATGCTGGATGGGGGAAGGGCCTAGCTCTTCTTCACCAAGCATTGCATTACCTCGGCCACCCCTGGCCTCCACAGTGGAAACTCCCGTGGCCGTTTCTACCCGCATAGGTAGTCTGCTTTCAATTTGGCAATCAGTCCAGCATTTCTTTCCACAGGCAGGTGGTGAACCTTGCCCTAGTTTCTGCGGGCTCATGTTCACTAGCCGGACCTCCTTTTCCCTGCTCTTCACGGAAGTCGAAACCACAGCAGGTGTTTAACAAAGGTGGGGAGATGATGTAGCCGCCATTCTGGTGTCCCCTGAAGCCACTTCTAAGGGCCGCTTCACGGGGACGTGTTAAGACAGCTCTCTGCGCCAGCTCCTCTTCCTCTCTCCATCTCCACCCACTGAATCAGCATCTCTGGCAGCAGATCCAAGGACAGAGCATTTTCATGAAGTTTCCAGCTGACTCTGGGCTGAGCGGCCAGCCCACAGAAGCCAGGGAATAGGGCAGACAGGAGACTGGTCCACACAAGGCAGTGGCAAGAAGGTGGATGCAGAGGGCAGGAACAGGCACCGAGAGGGGTGGAGGTCACACCCATTCTACATGTGATGGTGAATGAGGACATGCTGTGTGCAAAATCCTTGCCAGGAAACAGTTATGAAACTCTCAACCAATGCTCTAAGCTAAAACATGTTAAATGGAGGGAAGGAGTTAGGGATGGGGGGAAGGCAAGGGAGGGGAAGGGAGGGCAGGATGGAAGTGTGTGCTGGCCCCACCATTTTTCTGTCTTCTGAAACAAGGGAGCTAAACAGATGATAAGTTGAAGGATTTTTTTTCAGTTCCATTTATTTTGTAATTATGGGATGTTTTGATTCCCCTTTTACTATTCTTAGACATTCTTCAGAACCTGAAGGGATTTCTTTTATCATTTATTATATTATAAAACCTGGGGACAAGCCGGGCGATGGTGGCGCACGCCTTTAATCCCAGCACTCGGGAGGCAGAGGCAGGCGGCTCTCTGTGAGTTCGAGACCAGCCTGGTCTACAGAGCTAGTTCTAGGACAGGCTCCAAAGCCACAGAGAAACCCTGTCTCAAAAAACCAAAAAAAAAAAAAAACCTGGGGACAAATATAAGAACCTGAGACAGTCATCACCACTCAACATTTGCCTCCTGGCTCCAAAGGGGGCACAACCTCCCAGCCCCACCCCTTCTCTACCCTCCCATCCCCTCCCCACACCAGCCCACTTTCTCTGGTCCTGAGGCCACTAAGGTCTCTCTGATCCATTCTGGCTAGTTGAATGTGAACTGCTCCTCTCGAACTAAAGGCTCTATTCAATTGGACAAAGGACCACGACATTAACAAAATTCACACAACAATGCCCCTACACACACACACACACACACACACACACTCCATCACATGCTTTGTAGTCTCCTTTGCACAGTATTTCCAAACATATCTATGTGAACACAAGCATACCCACAATTTGCTTTATCTGCTGTATTGCATTCCAATATGTAAAATTACCATAATTGCCTCACCTTCTTATAACTGATTGACACTTTCCATTTCAACTATTGTTATTTAGAAAATAATGAAGAGACTTTTATTTTTATTTAACTTTTTAAAAAATTATGTGGATATGTGTGTGCCTATGTATGAGTATATGTGTGTGAATGCAGTTCCCAAAGAGACCAGAAGAGGGCATCAGAGCTTGAGCATCTGAAACCTCAAAGCCTACCTCCCCCCCCCCCATGTGGTTTCTCCAGCAAGGTCACACCTCCTCCAACAAGGCCACTCCTCCTAATTGCGCCACTTCCCATGAGTCTCTGGGGCATTGTCACTCAAAGCACTCCATGAACTTCTGATTTCAGAGGATTCCAGTCCGTCACAGGAAAGGCATGGCAGAGAAACTCAGCCCACAGCAGTGGACGTGTCCACCAGGGGTTCTGCACAGCATAGCACTGAAGGAGCTCAGAGCATAGCACCTGAGCTGGCTAGTTTGTCAGCTAACACAAGACAGAGTCATTTGGGAAGCAAGAAGCTCAATTGGGTAAATGCCCTTCCAGATTGGCCTGTGGGCAGGCCTGTGGTACATCTTCTTGATTGTTAATTGGCATGGGAAAGCCCAGCTCACTGAGCATGGTGCCCACCCTGGGCTGGTGGGGCTGGGTGCTACAAGAAAGCAGGCAGAGCAAGCCAGGAGGACCAAGCCAGGAAGCAACGTTCCCTCATGGCCTCTGCATCAGTTCTTCCTTCCAGGTTCCTGCTCTGATTACCCTGGATGAGAGACTACAAACTGCAAGAGGAAGTATCTCCTTTCCTCCCCAAGTCACTTCTGGTCATGGTGTTTTGTGACTTCAGTAGAAGGCTAAGACAGGCAGGACTAGGGGCAGGTCCCACCTTTAGTGACCACACTACAAACTGCAAGAGGAAATATCTCCTTTCCTCCCCAAGTCACTTCTGGTCATGGTGTTTTGTGACTTCAATAGAAGGCTAAGACAGGCAGGACTAGGGGCAGGTCCCACCCTTAGTGACCACTTCTGCCGGGTAAACCCAGTTCCACAGCTGTCCAAAGCAGCGTCGCCAGCTGGGGAACAGATGTTCAAATCATGAGTGCTAGGAGAACACCTCAGAGTCAGACCATGACATAGGCTGATCCACCAAAGCTGTGTGCACCTAGTTTCTTTCCTTTAGCATGCCTGCTGAACTTACCACATAAAGTGTTCTCCAAAGCCACATGCAGGAATGAGCACAGCCGCCTGGAGATAGGGAATTCTTATGAAGACCCTTCTGGTATTTGTCCTCATGCCACCAAATGGAAAACAAACAAACAAACAAAAACAGCGCCAAGAGTCTGACTTCCAATACCCTTGGCAACGTCAGAAAAGAGAGGGCTCAGAAGTGTGTTAATAGATAAAATTATAGATGTAGAAAATAATTGGTGAGTTTTGACCTTGGCTATATATATATATATATATATATATATATATATTTTCAAACACTATGGAGACATTTCTTGTCTGTGATCTAAATTCTACAGTAGGCTAATTTTATAATTACAGGGGGAACCATTTTCCACTCCTCTGGATTTCTGAGTTTACCTATGAATAATTAATTGATCAGTGAAAGTAGGAAGGGAGAGGGGTTTTCACTGTGTTTAGTTTCCCTAATTTGACACCCGATACGGGCCACTCTTACAGGTCATCTTCTCCTAGAAGAGAAATAGCCTAGGGCATCTCAATGCCAAAAGCTTCAACTCTTCGGGTTTAAAGGTGAGGTCACAGGAAGGCTTGGTGGTTTGGACCCAGAAGTCTCCTTTGTAGCAAAATAGCAAGTGGAAGCTGGCATCTCTCCATGGAGATACGAATGAAACCTGGAGCCCGTGGGCTGTGAATTCCTTGAATGCTTGGAACACACCCCAGCATATAGTCAGCACCCAATAAATGCTTCTAGAATGATGGAATGAGAATCGACAAGCCCAGCGCACCAGCCAGGAGCCTTCCACCCAAGATCCTGCTTGTGAACCCCCATTCTTGAGGAAGTGACTCAGAGCTGCTATCTGATGGTGGGTGAGGAAAAAATGTGTTTCTATCAGCAGGGCGAACAGCCGCGTGGAACACTCGGCTCAGCACTGGGAAACCGTGCGTGTTTTAGTGAGGACAGAGTTGACTACACAGACATGCCAGTCATCTGCCATCTTGGAGAGGGGGCCGTCTTGACATCTTGGTGCCAAGGCTTTCCCCAGGTGCCTTGAATTTCTCTTTCAATGGTGTGGGGACTCAGAGGACACTCCAAACCATGAACTCCATCACTGAACACAGTCAATTTTGAGTGCCTACTGTGAGCAGTGGGTGCAGTGAAAGTGAGGTGCTGGGTGGGTGGGAAGGATGGAGGACGGATGTAGAGAGGGAACACTTAGCGGCAATTGAGATCCCTGGTTCTGGGTCAGGGCAGTGTGTGCCGGGTCCACGACAAGCAGCTACAAGGAACTCAGAGCAGGAGGTCAGAGAGAACTTTCTAGAAGCTATGAGACGTGTATCAGAAATTAGGGGGTTCGGATTTGCTGAGTTTTAAAATTGAACCCTCCCCCCACCACTTCACATGGCTTCCCAGTCTCTGATGGGCGTTGGCGTCACAGGGTGGGGCGGTGAGTTTTGTGTGTCACCCTGGCTAAGCTGTGGTACACATGGTGCCCGGTTGCTTGGTCAAATGCCAGGCTAGCTATTGCCCCGAAGGCAGTCTTTAGATATGATTCACTTTTGTCCTTTCTCTCCATGCTGGGGACTGAGTCCAGGGCTTCCTGCACACCAAGCATGGGCTCCTCCATCACAGGGCTGCAGTCCCCCCCTAATTAACATTAAACCAGGAGGCTCAGTAGAGCAGATAGTTCCGTAAGCGGTGTACCTGTTCAGAAGGCTGAACAGACTGAGGTACACCCGTGGCTGGTGGTGGGGGTTCCCTCGGATGACAGTGGGGTGTCTTCTGAGCGCCCTGCCATCGTGACATTTCAGGCTTGCTAACCCTACCTATAATGTCATGAGCCACCCCACCCCCACTCACACACACTCCATGCATCCTGTTGGCTATTATTCTGTAGGGTCCTAATATAGACGGCTTTTTATTTAACCAGTAGGGTTAGTGGGCCTGGGTCCTCGCTATGTGCCTTCAAAAAGGGACATGCACCTGGGCATGGTGGCACAAGTCTCGAATCCCAGCACTCTGGATTAGCAAGTTCCAGGCCAGCCAGAGCTACACAATGAGACCATGCCTCTAAATAAAAAGAATTCTAAAGGATCCAGAACACAGAAATACTGTGGGGGAAATCAACCCTGTCTCTTCTTTGTTGCTGTTGCTGAGGTAGGACTCGTGCACGCTGGATTAGCACGCTGTTGCTGAGTTCGACGCTGCCCCGCCAGGTCTCGCCCCCAGTTTTCCTCTTCTGTAGCTTTGCTCTATTGGTTCATAAACTCTGGGGCATCATCAGGGCCCAAGAGGTTTTGGAATATATGCTCCTCAGGTAACCTCCTTCTACCCCAATGTTGTCACCCCAACTCTCCTGAACCTCCAATTCAAGCTATCCCATGGTAATGCCTGTCAGTCCAGGCACCTCTTGGGTGTCCAGAGTCAGTAGCTCCTGCTTAAATACACCGGTGCTCATGCAACGCTCTTGGTGGCTCCATGGTCACTTGCTGGACAGACCCAGAACACAAGTAATGGTTTTCACAAAATGATTTCTCTTATGCACACCAGTGTTTGGCTTGACTGTGTGTCCATGTGAGGATGTTGGGTCCCCCGGAACTGGGATTACAGACAGGTGTGAGCTACCATGTGAGTGCTGGGAATTGAACCTGGGTCCCCTGGAAGAGCAGGCAGTGCTCTTAACCACTGAGCCATCTCTCCAACCCCTACACATACAGTATCTTAGTAGCATTTTGAGTCTCCCAAACCTTGGGACTAAGCATTAGCACACCGCTGGTTACTAAGTCTTGGGCTGATCACCAACATGTTGTCTCCCCCTCCCCTCCTCCTTCTCCTCCTTCTCCTCCTCCTCCTCCTCCTCCTCCTCCTCCTCCCCCTCCTCCTCCCCCTCCTCCTCCTCCTCCTCCTCCTCGTTTTCCTCCTCCTCCCTTCCTTCTCTTTCCCTTCGTCCTCTGCCTCTTCCCCTTCTTTTTTCTTAACGTGTGTGAGTGTTTTGCCCACATATATGTCTGTACATCATGAGTATGCCTGAGGAGATCAGAAGGGGGCACCAGTTTTCCTAGAACAGAGCAGTTGTGAACCACCACGTGAGTGCTGGAAACTCAACCTGGGTCCCCTTCAAGAGCAACAAGCACTCTGAACGGCTGAGCCCTCTCTCCAGCTCCAGCAAACTTCTTGTCTGTATATGCCTGATATCACAATATGTAATTCCCATTCCTGCTCCTGACTGGAGGTTTTTAATCTTTGTCTCCTTGGTTCCTGGTGTGTCGATTTGAATACAGTAGAGGCTTCTAAGTGTGTGCCAGGATGCCAGGCACAGATCAGAGTGAGGGCAATGAAGATGGATACTTGATACATCCTAGGCCTCACTCCAGACTGTGCATGCCTTAGATAACTTACACACACACACACACACGCATGCACACACGCACACACACTCACACTCACATGCTCACACGCACACACATGCACATGCAACACACGCGCGCACAGACACGCACACGCACGCACACACTCGTGCACACACACACTACTCACCACAGTCTTCAATGACATGCCCACTATTGCCCCCAATTTTCAAGGGTCATTTTAAAATAAGGGTCATTTTTAGAATCACACACAGTGAGAACAAAGCACCTTCATGCTCCTGTGCTCACGAGCCTCACGGAGCTGCCCAAGAAGCCCATGCAGGGTGAAAGGACCTGGCCAAGGGTGGAAGTCAGGTGGCTTCTGTTTAATTTCCCCAGGGTTCCCTCGGTTGGCATGGGAAGGGATCGAACCCTTATTCCCAGTATTCTGAAAAGAGCATCAATTGAGTTAGGAGCTTGGGGTTGGGCCTGCGACCTGCCCTGGGTGACTCGGGGACTCAGTTTCCTTATGTGTAAGATAAAACTAGGTGACCAATGGCATCTCTTTGTCACCTAAATGCCATTGAAGGTTTTGGGTGAGTTTTTTGCTTGTTTGTTTGTTTGTTTTTTGCCCTCTGCCATGGTTTCCCTAACTCATTAGCTGCTTCAGGTCCCTCTGAGATGCCAAAGGAAGTAAAGGGTCTCGGGAAGCAAAATGCACCGCTTCTCACAATTTCCTTATCCGACCTCAGCATCTCAGATCCTACAATCTGCCCAACCATAAGGACCCAGGACAAAGATGCACGAGTCACACTGTGACGAGAAGTAACTGAAGAGATTGAAAGGTGTGTTCATGAAGCAGCATGGCTCTGAAAGGGTGTGTTGGGGGTCTGTGGATATCAGCCTAGTCCTCTGATACAAAGGACAGGGAACCGAGACAGCCCTGCTCAGCATATGGTCAGTCTGAGAAGTGATACCTGGGCACCCACTCATGAGTCCTTGGGGGGAACCCTCCTGGGAGAGGGGAGTTAGGAACACCCGAGCCCTGGTTCAAGCCCTCACAGCCCCTCACCTGAGCCATTTTCCCCATCAAGGAAGATGCCCCAACCTGGTACCCAGATACAAGTAGCCTTTCCCCAATGCCCTGGCCTCTTAAAGGGAGATTCACGTCATTCAATACTTTAGGTCTCTTGGGCCAAGAGATACCCATGTAGATAAAACTCCAGGAACTTGAAAGCTCTTAAGGTAATTACATCTAAAAATATCCTCCGGAAAGGCGTGCTGAGTTCAGTGTAACACTATGAAAGAAACTCTAAAAAAACCCAGCAGCAAAGCTTTGGCAAACACGGAGATATGGTTATTTGCATCTAGTTCTGGGTCTTTATCATGCACCGTAATGCATCATTGCAGCTCCCCAAAGCTCCTGTCTTCTGCTTTGGTGCATGGGGGGCCTCTTAGTCCCACCTAAGCTGCCCCTGGGGAGCCCAGAGCGCTGCTGTTTGCTGCAGGAAAGAAACACAGAGCTAAGAAACTGTCATAGCAGAAACTTCAAGCCGGGTAAGTAAACAAGAGCCCTGAGTTTCCTGGCGCGAGTGTGCTCCTGTTGGGAGATCTTGCTGTTATTGTGTTACTGGATGTTTGCTAGTTCTTAAAAAATGGACCCTGAAAGCTGTCTTGATTAAGTTTAGGTGGGGCTACTTGAGTGCATCAGGTGTGTGTCTTCATTGGTAAACAAGACTAAACTAAACAAGAGGAAGCTGGGCTTTGTGCTGGGAGAAGCTGAAATGTTATCTCCACCAAATAGGATTTGTGTCAGAATTGAATGCCTCTCTGTGTGTCATTCTAAGAAAAAACTCCCCCAAATATGAATGCTGGGTCTACAGAGGACATCAGGGCGGAATCATCACACCAGGCAAAACGTATCTTTGAAACAAGCAACCATAAGCTTTCAAGTTTTTATTGTTTCACATTTAACTTAGTTGCAAATCAGCATGTCCCGGCTGGGGGTCGAAAGCTCTTTTCAATGTCGTGTTTAGCAGATCTGGAGCAAACTGCAATCACGAAAGTTGGGGAGGCAGCATTGAATGCTGGGTTTCTTTTGCGGTTTTTAAATTTTCCTTCTCTATCCTCATTTGGGGCGATTTTTGTTCTTGGCTGCTCAGCTGTGGCCCAGATGCTCCCTTGAGCACCCTGGTGAAAGAGTGACCTCTTGTGGACAATGCACTAATTGTAGATTCAGGAAGTGGTCAGGTTTCCTAAAAGACCTTATATTTGAATATTCTCAGTAGAGAACACAAAAGAAAATTTGATGTTCTTTGAATTCAAATAACATACTTTATTTTAAAAGATAAAGTGGAGGGTAGCTGCAGCCATCCTCCAGATGGGGCAATTGTTCAAGTCGATACCATGAGCCATAATTCCAAATCCTTCTTGAGTACCATTGCCAGATTTCCCCCAAGCTATGAGATAATCAAAGAGGAGGATGGAGTGACTGAGCTGGGGGAACCCCACAACTCAGCTGTGGTGAGAATCACCGTGATCAACATGCCCAGAGAGGTCTCTGTGCCTGACCATGGTCTCTGTTCAACACTCTCTTCTTGAATGTCTGTTACCTGGGTTTTGTTGCCTTTGCCTACTCTGTGAGGTCCAGGGACCGGAAGATGGTGGGTGATGTGAGCTTAGGCCTGCGCCTCCACTGCCAAATGCCTGAATCTCAGCTCCCTGATCTTCAGCATCCTAACCGTCACTGTCTGCATTGGAACTGTCTCCACCACCTCTGTGGCAGCCTTTCAAACCTTTTCACAGAGTCCCGCGCTGTGACCCTTTCTTTACCCTGCACACACACAAATGTTACTTCATGCATCTGTCCACAGTGCAGTCAATAAAGCAGAAAGAAAAAGATAAAATGGCTTGCTTTAGAATTTTCAAAGTAATTCTGTGGGGCCAAGGAGTGTTACTTAATAGTGTTTCCTAAAAAAGTTATGGCTCTTCTTATAGCCCAAACTTCATTTTGAATAGCTAATGATTGCTGGGGGGGTGGCTTTGTAGCAGAACTCTTTGCTGACATGCAGGATGCCCTGGGATTGATTGCCAGCACCACAATCCCCGCCACGCACACACCACACAAATACCGCATTTAATGCCTTTCCTTCTGGTCTACAGAGAGAGTTCCAGGGCAGCCAGGGCTACACAGAGAAACCCTGTCTCGAAAAAGCTAAAGGAGGAGGAGGAGGAGGAGAAGGAGGAGGAGGAGGAGGAGGAGGAGGAGGAGGAGGAGGAGGAGAGAAGGAAAGGAAAACAAGATGCATGGCAGACTTGTGGGTCATTTACATCCATACGGATAGCTGGGTCTTCCAAATCCCTATAGGCCAAGTTAACACAAGTGCCAACTCATATTACTGTTTGGTGCATGGGTCATGTGTTGCAAAGTACCGGTGGCAAAGTCCTTTACAGGCCTAGCGGGCTCCCCATCAAGGGTGAGGTGTCCCTTACAATCTCTCCAGAGTGATTGCCGAGGGCTGGTGCTGTGTGTTAACTGTTTGACACTCCGGGAGCAGGCAGGAGGCTCACGCTTTTCTCAGTTTGTGGGCCATCAGCAAATATCACCGCCCCACACACTCACCAACCTCAGCCCTTTGTCAGATCCCAGAAGGGGGTAAAAGTGGTGGGAACCAAACAAGACCACCCGAGTCTGGTGTTGGGTCCTGCATCTTATGTTAAGTGTTCGGTATCGTGCACCACCAACCCATTCGATTCAGTTGGCTCTGTGTTCCTTGTCTTTTTCATTTTCGCTGTAAGAGGCATCCTCAAAATCCCCCAATTTAGAGTGTGGTGAGGAATGCAGTGAACGCTGGTGTAACAGAAAGAGTGACCATCGACCATCATTAGTAAAGAGCCAGACGTCCCTCTGCTGCCATGGTCAACCTCAATGGCCCCTCTCCCCAGACAGCCATCTCTTCTGGGTTCTCCGTCATTGTGCTACCCACACATGCAAGAGCTACCCTACCGTTCAGCTTGTACCACACCACTGCCCAAAATCTTATGTTGCTTCTTTGGGGGTTTGTTATTTTTCAGTCTCTCTCTCTCTCTCTCTCTCTCTCTCTCTCTCTCTCTCTCTTTCTCTCTCTGATTTGAACTCAGGACCCTACACATTAGGCAAATGCCCTACTACCCAGCTATATCCCTGAACCCCCTTTCATTTTTTATTTGAGACAGGGTCTCTGCAAGTTGCCCAAGCAGGTCTTAGGTACCACTGCCTGGGGGGCCAGCCTCCAGCAACGCAGGGCTCAGAGGGAATCCACTGTGCACTGACTTTTATCTGAGGTGGTAAGGGAAGCAGACACATTCTCTTGATGATTTTCTTCTGACCTTTCCTTTATTCTTCTTTTGTTTCAGATTCTGTATTTTCTATTGTGTAGTCTCTAGTCTCTGTTCTTATCTCTATCCAGAAACGTCCCTTCTGTCTTTCTTAATAGTTTCCTTCTAACTCTTGATGTTTTCCTCCTAATTCTCTCATTCTTGATGTTTTCCTTCTAACTACTAATTTTATCTTTATTCTTGATGTTTCCCTTCTCCTTTCCCTAACTCTATCTTTATTTTTTCCCTTACAGCTTATGTCCCCCAGCAAAATCTTCCAGGTAACATAAAAAGTTACAATGTTTGTCAAACATCACAAAGTTACATTCTGTTTGTCAAGTGATTGATTACAAGGAATAAAAGTTTAAAACCAGCATGTTTTCCCTGTCCCTACATGATTAAACATTTTATACATTTCAGGTGAAAAACAAATTATCCCAAGAACTCATGTACATTCATACCCGAGCAATTTGTTAAAGATCAATGGTGTGAGCAAACACGGTATTCTTTTACTGGCAGGCTGTGTTTCCTGGTTACAAAGAAAGGAGCAATCACTTTACTACTTGTCTTGAAAGGCAATCTTATAAGAAATCTTAAATAAATCATAAACCTAAACTTTTATACATGAAAAAGAACCAGTCAGCTCTACTTTGAATCTTCAGGGTGCACACTCTCTCATCAATAGATTTTATATCAGGAGATGAGGACATGAGTGAGCACAAGGAATTAATCATCACCTTTGGTCATCGATCCACTGGAGAAAGAAAGACAAGTCAGTTAATAATAATTGGGCTGATTCGTCCTTGTTTCCTGACTTCAATGAGCATTTCATTCAACTCTGTGTCTTTCCAAAACTTTAGGTTGTCTTCTTGGTTATTTTACCTCAAAGCTAGCAGACAAAACATCTTACTCTAACCTTAAATCATTTTTAAGGCTTTGCTGCAGCTATAATGTACTTCAGAACCTGTGAGAACATTTTCCAACATTAAGATTAGAAGAATTTAAGCTAGCTGGGCTACTGGGGCTCAACTGTTTTCCTTAAATCATTAGCGAAAACCCAGTCTATAGGGCTCTTCCGGTGTGAGAGCGCTTGTTTATGTTTTATCATCAAAACTCTATTTATTTCAGCCTTCCCAAGTGCTAAGATCACAGGGACGTGTCGCTATTTATCTCTGACGAGCCTAAAGAACATCTCAGTGTCTGTGGGTCACTGGAGCGGGGACAGGCAGGGATGCGGACACAGGCCCAACAGGATGCTTGTTTGATCCCTATGCCAGACACTAGATGGCGCCATCTCCCTTCACTTCTAGCGCACCACACAGGTTTTCTCTGAGTTCATCAACTGTTGTTGCTAAAAGGCTAGATTAATTAGTCCCCGAGGTCTTCAAAATATCTGAATTTCACCATTTGGAGACTGGGGATATAGCTTGGTGGTAGATCATTAATCCCCAGCATTAGAGACAAAAAGACTGACTTTACTATTTTAAAAAATTCATTAGGTTAAGTTTTTCAGGTGATACATAAAAACACTAAAATTGCACATATTTCCAGGCTTCTGCGAACTTTATCCCTCTATTTTCTCATTATCAATTAGAGCAATTTTATGACGTGTGCCCTCTTGTAGAATCTTACCTCACAGTAGAGAAAGCTTGGTTTGCTTGTGAACACTACCTAGTTTTCAAGAAAATGGATACATTCCTTGTTGTGGAATATTATTTTAACTGTGTAAGGGTGTGTAACATTTGTGTAAAGTTGTGCAACATTTGTATAAAGGTGTGTAACATTTGTTTCTGCTGCTTTTCCTAACAATGCAAAGATGTGTTACATTTGTTTGGTTAAATAAGATTAACCTGGGACCAGGAGGCTGAATCAGCGACTAGCTGCCAGGAAGCAGGGGGGAGGAACTAAGTGTAGCTAGGGTTCTTAAGTGGGGGCTGAGCAGAAGGATGACCCTTATTTTTCAGGAGACATGAGCAAGGAGAGGCGTCTAGCTATTTGCCACGGAGGGTCTTGAGCGAACTCTAAATGTCTCTTCCACTCTAACTCTGAAAGTACAAACCAACCTTCAGCACGGAAGGGCGGGGCAGGTGAAAGCACTCGGGAGGGAACGCGTGGGTTTTAACCGAGGGGAGAAGGAAAGAAGGCGGTGAATGTGCAAAGCAACTTTGCCATGTCTGCGTTTTCCAGTTCCCTCCTCTGTCCAGCTCTGGAGATGAGGAGAGGGTTCTCGGGGCAGCAGTTCAGTTACCGAGGGAGCTTTTCATGACCTCTGGTTGGATGGGGAAACGGATTCCCGGGTGATTTCAATAGAAGAGTAAGGAGAACATGGAAAGCTCATTCAGAACACATACTTTGCCATCAGATCCAGGACCATGAGACAGGGATAAGGGGTTAAGCCCTGGTCAGCATCTCCCCTCTCTATTCTGCCTTATATGAAATTGGCTTTATCCTTGGGTTACACCAAGCAGCCCTGATTCTTGCTTGCAGCCCAGGAGTGAGGATCTCCATGCATGACAAATGGCTGTGTAATTCTAGAATCTGCATCCCCATTCACATTACTTAGGGAAAAGCTCTGGTCTCTGCTAGCCCAGACTGCTGTGAGATAAATAGGCTGATTTTCCCCAAAGCCCCAGATACATCTCCTGGCTGCTGTCTCTGATTCCATTAGTGCCAGTGTTTAAAGGGCACAGTAGGAGTGACAGTTGGTTTAAAACCATTAATTCCTCCTCTTGGGACTTGGGATAAATTCGATCCCACCCAAGTCAAATTGCCTCTGGAAACTTCAGGTCTCATTGCGAGGAGGGGCATAGATACAGGCTTACAAACAGCCGTGGACAGTAGCCGTGGACAGTAGCCTTGGACAGTAGCCGTGGACAGTAGCCGTGGACAGTATGTCACATGTTAAAGCGGCCACCAGATGGGCTGGGAGTACATCTCAGAGGCTGAGTATTTGCCTGGAATACAAACAGCCTTGCATTTAAGCCTCAGTCTTGCAAACATAATTTTTTTTTTCTTAAAGGAGCAAATACATGGTTTGTGGCCGTAGATTGGTGTGCTAGACATGATGGGCAGAGAAATGTCTGTCTCTCCTGTGATTTCTTTTTCTTTGTTACAGCTAAGAGGTTGTGATAAGTAGAGAGGAAAGATTTGGGCTCCTGTTCTTGACCTGGAAGGAAAGTGCGTGTAGTGTTTGTAGATAGATGACTGAAGTCCACGTTCAAATAAATGGTGAGTCTAATTAGTTCTTTGGGAGAGAACTACTCACTGCCTTTGCCCCCTTGCCTCTCTGAGTCCACAGCCTGCCCCTCCAAATTCTTTGGCTTCTGTTAGCATCCAGCCTGATCCTGAAGGGCTTTGCCCCTGATACTCACACTATTTTATTTATTTATCTGTTTATTTTGGTTTTTCCAGACAAGTTTTCTATGAAACTTTGGAGCCTGTCCAGGAACTCACTCTGTAGACCAGGCAGGCCTTGAACTCACAGAGATCCACCTGCCTCTGCCTCCCAGATGCTGGGATTAAAGGCATTAACCATCACTGCCCAACCATTCACACTCTTAAAAAATGGTTAATCGAATCATGTGTGCTTTAAAAGGACCACCTGGGATTTCAAGGAATGGAGCAGTGTCCTGAGTCTGCAGGGCCAGAGAAGACTGGAAACAGAAGGAAATGGGCCAGGCAGCCAGCAGCCTGCAGACACAGCCCCCAGTTTCTCTGTCTCCTCTCACTTGGTGGCCCCCTGAGTCTGCACTGGGCATCCAGCCAGACAAGAGCAGTTAGAATAATCAGTTCCTGTATTGTGGCAACTAATGGTCCAACTTTCAATTCTACGTAACAATTATCTAAATTATTCTATTATTAATAAAAATGTGAGGGTCAGATATGGGGTTAAAACCTGATTGATCAGAGAGGCAGCAGAGAAGTAACCAGTGGCCACCTCTCTTTCCCTTCCTCCATCCAAATGCCTGCCAATATTTCTACTGGCCCCCACTAGTTCCTGTGTCTCTCTACGTCCTGGGTCCTTGAAAACCTCTATGGCTGATTCTGGTCACCCATAGCTAGTTTTCAAGGACTAAAATTTTATACTATATTTTAAATTGAGCTGCATAGATACAATATCTTAAACAAGAAATAGAAACATATACTACAGTATAGCAAAAATAATGTTAAATTTATATTAATATATAAAATACCTTAAACCAAAGTAGGAATATATATAGTACATATGTATCAAATATACAAAAATCCATACCAATGTAAAATATTTGATGCTAGCAGTTCCTTTTTAGTTTGAAAGTTGATTCAACAATACCCTTTATCCTGTCATTTCTATATCCTCCCTTTTTCTTTTCAGAAGAAGATCCCTAAATCTAATTTTCTTTGCTTAATTTCTTCCCTGACCATGACCGATAACAACTTGTTACCCCCCCCAAAAAAAAAACAATGACAAATATCCACAGAATGGCCAAAAACCTTCCACCCCACCCCTTGGGAATGTGGGTATCATGTTTTTAAAATTACTTTCTGTTGTCTGGGGGCAATGGCGCCTTTAGGTGACCCTGAAAAAAAAAACTAAGATAAAGACAAAGTCCTGAGAGAGCTAGCTGCTGTCCAGTCTCAGTGGGATGAGAGAGTGCAAGGCTCACCTGAAGTCCTGGCTGGATTAGTCTATGATGCTGAACCATCTGAGCTAACCATCTGGAGATTGTTCTGACCAGTTTGTAGTCCAAAGCACCTTTGGGAGGTGTTTGTTAGCTTAGCGGCATTACCACAATCCAGATGGTAACAATGCGTAACATTGTGGTAACAAAATGTCATTGTGCGGCCCAATCATCCTTTTGGAGTCTTCACCAGTCACTGTTAGGAATGGTCACAGTTCACTGAAGAAAATTTAAACATTTTCAATGTCATATGCAGCAGATCTTGAAGAGGTTACAGAACCACAATCTATTAAAGACACCCGAGGTATACAGCTTAATTCTTGTTATCTGCTCACACTCAAGCCTGAAACCATATACAGGAAGCTAGATAAAGCCTATTTCTAGACTTAGTTAGTACTCTATATGGCCATTAATATCATGACGAAAAGTCCAAATATATATGGTAACCTTATAAATTTATAGATAATATTTATACCTTAAGAAAAGCTTTAAAGAGTCACAAATAAAACCAAAGGATTATGGCATTAGTGGCAACAGAATCGTACCTAAATCTTGGTTTTTCTTCTGTCCCATATCAGGTGACTCTTCTGACATGAGACAGAGATTTTGGGTTTTCTTTATTCCATCATGCTTGGGATTAGAGAAGGAGGGAGCCACGCTTCAACAAAGTCAGCTTTGATTTTTAATTAAATTGGGACTGCAAGACCATATGACTTATGTCTGCAGAAAACGACAGAAACAAATATTTGGGAAGATTTATGAAATTTTATCCCATTGGAAGTATGCTCACTACTAGACAAATTTACTCTCTTTCTTGGGACATTTTTCATGATGATTCGTCCTTTTTCTTGTGATGTCTCATTTGTCCAGTGCTCTTTAGATTTCTTCGTTAGATGCTTTTATTTTCCTAGAAAGACAAAAGCGAAACTCTGCCTCAGCCCTAACCTTTGGAAAATTTTTTTTTCAGATCATCTCTGATCAAATGAAAGGCATTTGTTAGTTTTATAAGTTAGTTTAGATTTGAGCTCCTACTGGCTTTCAGTTGGCATAAGTAACCACCTACAAATCTTCAAGTTGACATGTGTATCGTTTTATTCACTCAGGATAATATCCAGAATCAGAAGGGCTGGGTCATGTGGTATGATACACAGAATTCTGAGAAGGACTCTTAAAATCCAATCTTTCGGCTTAACACCTTCCCTTCATGGCGAGAGCAAGCATGATGAGACAACTCCCACAGTCGTAATCTCTCACAAGGCAAATGGAAAACGGTCTGAGGGGCCTAAGCTCATGGTGCCTGAAACACAAAAGGCAGCCATGTACATATGAAGCATGGGTGTACTGAAATGTTTTCTGTGGCTGTATCAATCTATTTGAGGCTGAGTGTCTTATAGAGCAGGGAAGTGCACACGGCTCCATCCATGTGGGATGAAGCTCTGGCTCCCAGGTGTATAGACAGCCATTGTTGAACTGCCTAGCCCATGTTACCTGAGAAAATAAAAAAAAAAAAACCTTTGTAATATAAACACGCATTCTCTCGGTTCTGTTCTTTAGAGAACCCTGACTAATATAATGGCTATTTTGTGTCATTACTTTGAAAATATTCTCTTGGCTTCACTATGGTACAGATTAGACACCAAAAGAAGAAAAAAGCCAGCTGTCATCCAGCTTTTCCCTTTTTTCTAGATGTCTAATCTGTGACTTTGAATGTTTTATTCCACATTATCCCTTTATTGCATGGTCTCACTTTAAACAGAACAGTGCAAACACTCCCTTGCTCTTCTGCATGCTTCATTCCAGCCTCCACAGTCTGTAGCCTCAGCCCCGGAAGTTGCCTTCCGGTTGACCCTTCCTGGTGCTGTCTTACTTCCTTAACAGAAGCGTCCACGTGCCACTAGGTGAGTGTAAGCTTTTTAGCCATGTGCACAACAGAGCCAGAGGTCTTGAATGTCTACACCAAGACATCATCCATGGTTCACTATCACCCCCAGGAGGGATTCCCTCTGTTTCCAACATTCCTACCTGGGGCCAGGTGGTGCTGGGAAAACCCCTTTAAGCATCTGAAGCTGAATAAAAGAAATATGAAATGTATTTTACAGTCAAGTGTAAACTTGATTGATAAAAAGAGACAGTGTCGCTAGTCAGTGGTACCCACTGACTCCACCCAGGCTCCGGAGGTTCAGCCTGCATCCCCGAATATCGCTGTTTTCTTATCCCTGCTCTACCAACCAGTCCCTAGCACAGCCCTGAACTCGTATTTAAAAAGCAGCACCCCTGACATTATTCCTGGCACAGCCAGAGCTGGGTCGCTGTTGTCAGGGCAACAGAGTGTCTGCAGGGAGCACCAGCTCTCCAGGGTTTCCAAGGCAACCACTCCGCAGAGTGGAAGCAGGTGCAGCGCCCTGAGTAAAGCCCTGGGGTGGAGCCAGCTGGGGTGAGGACCCTTGGGAGACCAAGAGGTGTGCCCGCTAGGCTGTGATGTGCTCTAAAACATTACTTTGGGTGGAATATTCGACCTTAATGGTGCTCTTGCGAAACCGAACCGCTGATTCCTCCTGCCTCGGTGTATCCAGCTTGTCTCCAGGAGCCGCTTGCGCTTTGGAAATGGTCCAAGTGGATGAACTGCTGCGGAGCGTCCCCACACAGTAAGGTCCTGTTGAACAGAGTCCTAGGAACAGACGAGGGAGTTGATGTGCGCCGTTAAAACGTGAGGCGCAGTTGCATGGGCTTGTTGCGCATCGCGGGGTGCCCAAGACATCCCACCAAGGTCCAGGAGTCAAGTAGCAACCTGGCTGGAGGAAGCCGCACAAGGTCCTTTCCTTTTGAGATGCAGGTTAGCTTGCCCCTATTTTGGTTCATTCGCCTTGTTTCCTGAAAGAAATGCTGCCAAGTAAATAGGAAAGAAGCGAGGTTTCTGGAGGATTCTTTGGCATTTAACTTTGGCGTGGTAGGTCCCTGTGCAATCTTTTCTATGGCTGAAGCTGGGAGACTGCAGTGTAAGGCGCCAACTTGGTCCCCCCCCCCCCCCCCCGCCGCCGCCTGTCATCTGTGACTCCTGGGGGGAGGGGCGGGCTGTCTGACACAGTTATTAAAACCTGGCAGCTGCGTTGGCGGCACCGAGGAGCATTTTGGGGGAGCTCGCGGAAAATAAGGGACTGCCAGCTGGCCGTCTGCTTGTCCTTCCTTTCTCGTTGCCTAAAAGGCGGCAGGCAGAGCTTCCTCGTGGTTCTGATTGGCGTTCGGTCACTTTGGCAAACACTTGAAAGGTGAGTATCTGACAACTCGGCGGTGGCAGGCGACAGGCTCGGAAAGCTTCCGGTTTCACGAAGGGAAGCCTGAGACGGCGACGGGAGAGGGGACCGGCTGCCGGGAAGGGGTGGAGATGCAGGGGGGTGGTGCGGGGGAGGGTACTCGCCACGCTCGTCACCACGCCTCATCTGGAGGTGGCCGCAGCCCTGGCGATCCCGGGAGGGACTTGAGCTCGGAGTTGGGAGCACTTCGCGTCCGGATCGTTTCTACGTGTGGACTCAACGTAAAAGAAATTTGGGCCTAGGTAGCCGAGGTGCACAATCCTGGCCGGCTAGGACTGGGAAAGGCGAGACGTCATACTTTCAGGGTTGGTTCACAGCAATCAGACATAGTTTATGCTTTCCAGCCCGCGGGGACCTTTGCGCACTGCGCAGGGACTGCCGCAATCCTCCCTGAAGCCACCTAGCTGGGTGACATGCTCACTGCGCCTGGATCTGGGTCCCGGTAGGGTTTCAGAGTTCCGAGACTCTGTCAGGCTCCAAGCTGGCTTCTTCCCTTTCCAGCACAAAGTGTTTGTTCTTACGGGGGGAGCATTTTTCGGAGACTAGAGACAAATGAAAAGACCCCAAATCCCCTCCTTTCTTTTCAAACTGTGGATGTTGTAAAAGGGCGTGATGGGTTTTGTTTGATGTTGCCATTGCTTGTTAGAGGAAATCTCGGCGTTCGATTTGGTTTTCCTATTTAATTTGGGGCAAGATTTTCAACCTTACAGACCCGGCAACATGCAAGGCCTCTCTGCGGCCTGTGTATGTCTTGAGGAATCTGGCTTTCCCCTGAAAAGTGGTCAGCACAGTCCAGTGGCTCCCAAATGCCATGTCCTGAGACTGGGCTGCCATTTGATGTTGCCATCTAGTTCTTGCCTGGCCCAGTCTCCGGCTGTCTCCTGCGGTCTCTGTGAGAGGCTGGCTTCCCTGTGATTTCTTGAGTCCAGCTTACAGCATCCCGGAGTGTGGGCCATGGAGGACAAGGCCCTCCCTAGAAGGTGTCACAGATCCAAGACAGGTTGGGGATGCTAGCCATGACCCAGTTCTGGAACCTTCCAGGTCCACACCTATCTCCTCAGGCATAACCGGGACACAGAAAGCAATCTCCAGCTCACTTTAAGACACAGGCTAAGGTCTGGGCTGACCTTCCAATTCCATTTCACCTGGGGCAGCTTTTGTCAGCCTGACCTTTAAGGGTTGGTTTAATAAGAGCAAGCAGGACAGGAGGAGAAAGCAAACAAAATGGGGGTGGGGTAAGAAGAGGGAGTTAACACTCAAAAAAACAGCAACCAAATATAGCTTAGAAACTCAATTGATTAGAAATTAGTCTATATTTATAAGGAACTGAAACTACTATGGATATACACGTGGGCCCTTTAATTTTATGTATGGGATTATGGTCCTGACCCCCAAAATCAGAGTTGGTATTTGGGGCTTGAATTTTCACCAAATCTTGATTTTCAATCCAATGGTATGGTTTCAGTTCCTTGTTAATAAAAATCAGATTATGTCTAAGTTAAAATGTTGTGGGAACCAACGGATGTGGTCAGAGACGTTACATGTGACACAGAACCAGAGATAAGCCTGCCTACTGACCTCTGCAGTAGAATAAATGGGTGTTATTCCCAGAGTTCCTGCTCTTTAGAGGAAATGTGGAGGGATTAATGGGTATTGAGACTGGGGCAGCCAAAACAGTGGGGCAGAGAGCCAAAAACCAACAAACAAAAACCCAAGGCTGTTTCAGGGAGAAAAAGAGAAGTAACTTAACTACACCCAAATGGGTCAGGGAGAAGGGAGCGAGGAAAACCAGATTTTGGTTGCATCTGACAAAGGGATTCTAAAATGGGGCTGTTCACCACCTAGGAGCAGCGAGAAGAAAATGAGGTGTCACCCACTGTTCATAGCCATTCTTAACCCTTTCAGGACCAGCTACTCTTAACCCTGGCTTCAGACCTTCTAAAGCCCAGGTCATTTCCCAGCTCAGATTTTAACTCACTTGGCCTGAGCCCAGGGATGGATCTGTTTTGGGAGCTCTCTGGGTAAAAATGAAATGAAAGGGATTGTGAGATGCCTGTTTGTGCCTCCAAAGGCCAGGCCTGTGGCTGCAGGGTCAGGCAAAGTGCTGAGATGGAGTTAACCATGGAGGACAAATTCAGGCTAGCCTGCTCTGCCAAAGGGAGCCAGGAGTCTAGCTTTCAATTTGTTAATATGAAACCGCCAGATCTTCAAAGATTGGCAACTGATTAAAATCTCTAAAAGTGCATTGTGCTTGCCAAACAAGATGCCCCTGCTAGAGCGGTCTTACAATCCAGACCAGGCAACCTCACCAGACCTTGCCTTTCCGGAAAAGGCCAGGGCACCGGGGTAGAGTGGGGTGGGCTATTTGTTGTCCTAGGACCTCTAGCTTCAGTCCTTGAAGTTTATGCTTTCTTTCTTTCTTTCTTTCTTTCTTTCCTTCCTTCCTTCCTTCCTTCCTTCTTTCTTCTTCCCTCCCTCCCTTCCTCCCTCCCTCCCTCCCTTCTTTCTTTCTTTGAGATAAGGAATACACTTTTTTGCCCACATTTCCTTCCTAGTGCTGCAGGCAGAACACAGGGCTTGGCACATGCTGGCCTTGTTCTCTGTGAAGGTCCGTAGTCTCCAGGCCTGTGATTTCTGGATTCTTGAAGTGAAGCACCCTTCTCTAGTTCCTCAGAGGTTTCTCTGGCTGTGACTCGAAGGAGGTTGGTCTGCACAAGCTGACCACACCTGTCTCCTCCCGGACTTCAGACCCACAGGGTTCCCTGGATGCCTCTTGCAGAGGTGGACATGGTCAAGGGGACTGGGAAATGAAAGGACAGCCTCAGCGCCGCCATCTGTGATGTCTCATGGGTATGAAAACAGAGGTTGAATTATGTATGTAAGTAGTACTGGCAGCGACATACAATGTAGCCTCAGCTCACGTGTCTTAAATGTTCCTTCTCTAAGCCACAGAAGCAATGAAATGTGTGTCTTCATCAGCACAGAGGAAGCGTCCAGTGTCACTGTTCACAGGTGAAATGTCTCTGCTGAGTGCAGAAACAGTTCAGGAGGCTTGCAACACTGTCTTGCTTGCATTCTCCCTTTCTCGTCCTTGGGCCAAGGCTCCTGTGTTTTTGACTTGGTTCAGTATTGTCTTTGACATATATTAACTATACATATTTATGGCATACAGTTTAGTGTTGTAGACGTATTTATCTTGTGTAACAATCTAGCCAGGGTAATTAGCATATTATGGTTTCAAGCATGAGTAATTTCTCTGTGACAAGATCACTTGAAACCCTCTCTTTCTGGCTATTTTAAAACGCAACACATCTTGTTAACTGGAGTCGCACTGCTGTGGGAACACCAGGATTTATTCCTCTCTTCTACATGAGTTTTATGCCGGTGACGAAGCTCACCGTATTCTCACCCCTGCCCCTGCCAGCCTCCGGAAACCAAGGGCTATGGTCTACCTCTGAGACATCAGGTCTTAGGCTGCACAGATGAGCGAGGCCATTCAGGGCTGTTCTTTCTGTGCTCATCTTAGTTCCTCCATTCTGCAAACGGCAGATTTCACTCTTTGATGCCCAATTAACACCCCACTGTCCACGTGTGGTACGTTTTCTTCATCCGTTCATGTATTTATTGTTGAGCACTCGGGTTGATTCCCTATCTTGGTGACTCTGCAAAGTTTTGTAACGAGCATTTTTTTTTTTTTGGTCCGTTTTACAATCAGATTTTTTGTTTCTTGTTGTTAAGATGCCGGAGTTTCCTTATACAGTCTGGATTCTAACCCCGTGTCAGATGGAGAGCGTGGGGCACAGGTGTCTCCTGGGCACATTGATTTTATTTCCTTTCATACTTTATGATGGTTGAGCTTCTGGGTCACCCACTGTTTTGAGTTCGGTGTTTTGAGGACCCCTGGATGTTTTCCACCACAGCTACACCCATTTACATTCACATCAACCATGTCCTCAGGTTCTGGTTTCTCACGGCCTCACCAGCATTGTGGCTTCTTGACTTTTTGATCACAGACATGTGAGCCCGGGTGAACTGATATCTTCTTGTCGTGTTGATTTAGATTCTCTAATGATCAATGCTGCTGAGAATTTTTTCCCCGTTACACCTTGGCTATTAGTATGTCTCAGTGATTCAGATTTAACTGACCAGCCGTCTTGGTTATAACTACCACCTTGCTTGTCAGGTGGCTCCGTCACCCATTCTAAAGCCTCTCTTGGTGACTTTATCAAAAACTGCTCAGCTCTTTCCTGGAATTGGAGATCACCACATTCCACCCTGCCAGCCTCTGCCAGCTTGGACCAGTTCCCAAGGATGAGAGGGTGTTTGCTGGAGCGCTGACGCTTGTTTGAGGTCTGCCAGTGCCCACTTCTAGCCACCAAGCACCTCAGGCTCTACCCAGAGTTCCTCTCTCTGTGTGCCTCTATCAAACACGAGACCATCCTGCAGAGTGTACGTGGGACCGGCCTTCCCTGGCACCTGCCTGTCTTCCTGTGATGGCCCAGGCTGCCTGTCAAGCGCCACTAACTGCCCTGCCCAGGCCCCCGGACGTAGACTTCTGTCCTTTGCTGGCTTGACAAGTTTCCTGTTGGGAACCTGTTTATATAATCACCATGTAATTTTCCTAAAGGCAGTCTGTCTGGTTGCTTTCTATTCTAGACCATTCCTGTGGACTCTTACTGTTTTAACATGTTTGATAATGTACAAAAGGTTTACGTTAGGATGAGGGGGGAGGAGGAGGAAGAAGAAGAGAAGCTAAGCTATTATTCTGAATTACTCATAGTAGCAGGAGAAAAATCATTAAAGGGAAATTTCACACTATTGTATGATATGCAACTGGGCATCCATGACTAATATGGGTGAGGCTGATATTAGGAGCTACAACTGTTTTTTAAAATAGTAATCCCATCTTAATGTTATTTTGTTAATTGCTATCATTAGTAATCACATCATTTATTTATTTGCTGCTCTGGAGATTAAATCCAGGGTCAGTGAGCTCCCACTGAGCTACATTCCAGTACCAACTTTTTAAAAAAATATTTATTATGTATACAGTGTTCTGTCTGCATGTATGCTATGCCTGCAGGCAGAAAAGGGCGCCAGACCTCATTATAGATGGCTGTAAGCCACCATATGGGTGCTGGGAATTGAACTCAGGACCTCTGGAAGAGCAGCCAGTGCTCTTAACCCCTGAGCCATCTCTCCAGCCCCCCAACTTTTTCTTTTGGAAGCAGGGTTTCACTCTGTAGCCTTGGTTGGCCTGAACCAACTGGTCTTGAACTCATAGAGATCTCTGGCCTCAGCCTCCTAAGTGCTGGACTTAAAGATCTACACTCCTATGGCCAGTCCCATTTTATTGTAAAGGGAATTATTCTCATTATTATATAGTGACAAGCTAGAAATGAAACTCTCTTTAGATATACAGTTATATATAACAGTCAACAAGAATACAGAAAAAATAAATCTATTAAGTAAGTACTCTGTTTTTCCCACAAGGATTTTTTTTAAAAAAAGAAGAATTTTGCAATTTTTAAAGATTAATGCTTACCATTGTGTTTAGAAGAAAGATTTATGAACAAAAGCCAGACACACAATAAAACAAAGGACTATGTTATGAGTACCGCTACCTACTAGACCGCTAGTAAGGTGCCAGGCCGGTGTTAGCAGCTAGTCAGGTGCCAGGCTGGTGTTAGCGGCTGGTCAGGTGCCAGGCTGGTTGGTGTTAGCGGCTAGTCAGGTGCCAGGCCTGTGTTAGCGGCTAGTCAGGTGCCAGGCCGGTGTTAGCGGCTAGTCAGGTGCCAGGCCGGTGTTAGCGGCTGGTCAGGTGCCAGGCCGGTGTTAGCGGCTGGTCAGGTGCCAGGCTGGTGTTAGCGGCTGGTCAGGTGCCAGGCTGGTTGGTGTTAGCGGCTAGTCAGGTGCCAGGCCGGTGTTAGCGGCTGGTCAGGTGCCAGGCCGGTGTTAGCAGCTAGTCAGGTGCCAGACTGGTGTTAGCCAGTCCATACCAAGCTGGGAAGCAAGGCCTAGTCCCTGCCCACATGGTCAGGTTCCTGAGTGCCGGTACTTGGGCTCCAGGGACTTGTCTGTAAGGGAGAGGGGAGCAGAGACGGTGCACAGCTGTGGAGAGTCAGGAGGCTAAAGGATCTGGAGTCTGGACGTTCAGAAAATAGGGAAGAACATAGCTTGGGTGTCTGAGGCAGGTGACGGGGTTGTAGCAGACGGATGGAGAGCAATCTTCTCAGGACACCGAGCCCCAGGGTCATCCTGAAAGTGAGGCAGTCACTGCAGGCTATTTTAACGACTAAGACATTCGCTGCCAAGGGTTGGCTCAGAGCTTGGCTCACAGGGCACAGATGACGAATTCACAATGAGGGTTGTCATCAGTACAAAGACAAGATGAGACTCTGCTCGCTTTCCCTACAGAAATGAGGACTGGGAACTTTCTATCGCCATGGCGGTGACCCTGGGTCACCCATGCTCAGGGAGGCTTATATCCAAAGTGCTCCGAATTTGACAAATTCCTAGTAAGACCCTTGGAGTGTCTGCCTGGGCTCATTTCCCCTCTCTTGTCTCTAGAATTCAGATTTTACTGCTTCGAAAAGTTCATTAAAGCGCAAAGGCATTATAAAAGATTTTCTTCTGTGTAAATAAAGGTAAATGTTTGAGGAATTATATGCATTTCACTTGCTTTAACCACTACACGCGGTGTATAGCACATCACAGCCTTCTGTGGTTCCCCAATAACGTGCTCAATTGTGTGTTTCTATGAACCAATTGTAAAATAACTCTCATTTAAGATTAAAATAAACTAGGGCTCTTTTCTTCTAAGCCACCTGTCACTCACTCAGGTGGCCTTCTTCAGGCCGCCTCCTGTCTTCCCCATTTCAAGTTCTGCAGACAGAACTTCACGTCTATTCACACCCCGCCTTTTCGTTCTTGCCAGTGTCCTGGCAGGTATTTTGGAGAACCCCATCACTATTGCGATGCGGTTTGAGGATGGAGAAGATGCGTTTAAGTGTTGAGGCTGCACTGTGGACCCAGGACCTGCAAGTGTGCAGTTGCTTGCTTGTTATGATGTCATAAGGCCGTGGTTCGCCGCCTTCCTAATGTCGCAACCCTTGAATACAGTTCCTCATGTTATGGTGACCCCCAGCCATAAAATTACTTTTGTTGCTACTTTATAACTGTAGTTTTCCTACAGTCTTAGGGTACCCCTATGAAAGGGTCAGTCAATTCCTCCAAACGGGTTTCGACCCACAGGTTGAAAACCATTGTCATGAGGGACCCAAGAGCCTCTGAGCATGCCCGGTAGTAATTTACCATAGACACACACCCTAACTCTGCTTTTTGAAATGTAACGAGTATTTGAGCCTAGGCTGTTCAGTAAAGTGCTTGGTTTGCAAACTTGAGGACCTAAATTCAATCCTCAGAACTCAAAACGAAAAAGCCAAGTATGGCGATGCTTGCTGGTTATCCCAGGAGGAGGAAATAGGATCCTAGAGACTCCTCAGCCAGCCAGTCTGGCCTATTTGGCAAACTCCTAGTCAGTAAGAGATGTAGTCTCGAAATAAAGGTGGGCAGTGTTCCTGAGGATGATACCCAAGGTTGTTCTGCTGTCTGGCCTCCGAAAACACACACACACACACACAGAGCTACGTATGCACATCTGCACACACATGTAACAAATATCCAACCAAAGTGTTTCCCGTCTCTAGAAATAAGAGTCCATCAGAGGTGGGAGGTTAGTTTGAAAGCATTTCTTTATACCTGTGTGGCTGGCTCCCAGGACATCGTGTGTGTACACTATAGTTCACAACCCATTTCCGTTGCTGGAAAGCTCATGGTGCTGGGAATAGAAGCACACCCAATGCTGTGCACAGAGGGTCACACGTGCCAGCTACTGCTACGAGAGGTGAATTTTGTGAAAACTCAGAGCTTGAGTCCACAGGGGGATCTACTCCCATTGACATTATTAGTATTCCTGTGTGTGTTCTTATATGCCATTATTTTTAGCTAAAAATTACAACCCCACTACACCTTTGGCAGCACCTTGTTTGTGTCCAGCGCTGCCCTGTGCATCTTAGAATGCAAGTCGGCTGCAGTCACTGCGTGGTGCTTTTCAGACACCTTTTATTGGGACCCTTTTTTAATATTTCTTTTTGAAAGTTTTCACCCAACTCTTTCCCTCCCCTCCTGTCTCCTTTGAGTTGGTCTTGATTGACCTAAGGGGAGTAAGCTGCCTCTGTATTCTTGTATTTCATGAGTATTTGCCCCAAGGTCAGTGTTTGCTTATTAATCATTTTGACCATTTTTCCCTTTCTGAACATATGTGGGGAAATACCCGGCTTCCCCTGCATTTCCCCTGTCCCCTTCAGTGGATCTCCAGCCGCTGAAAATCCACACACGTTCTCTCCCTGTGAGTCTCTTCTGCGCCATGACATGAGGTCTTTTGTTTTTCAGGCTTTAATTTCTAAGGTGCTCCCCTTGAGTTATAAGGATACTGGGTCTCTGTTTCCCGGATGCAATAGCTTTCTACTGTGAACACAGAGTTTTTCCTTTCGACCCCTGTATTGTTTCTCCGACCTTTCTCTGTGTTCTGTTTTGTTTTCCCTCTGCCTTTTTCTTTTCTTAGTGCACTGGCAGACTTTGTGGGGTGACCCAGCAATCAACCAGGTTTTCTTTTAGTGACCCCAGGAGGCAGTGTGGGAAGGATTTCTCTTAATGGACCATTTGGTTCCTTCTAAGTGTGAAAGCAACTCAGTGCTGGGGTGTGACTCAGTGGTGGAGGTTTTCCTAGCAAGCTGGAGGACCTGGTTCCCTCATCATCATCTCTTCAGGGCAGCGGAAGGAGATGCTCCTGAGAAGCCTTAGAGTCTGGGTAAATAAAACTAATTTTGGTCTGTTTATTTGTGGGTTTTTGTGGGGGGGACAGGGTTTCTCTGTGTAGCCCTGACTGTACTGAAACTCACTCTGTAGACCAGGCTGGCCTCAAACTCACAGAGATCCACCTGCCTCTGCCTCCCAAGTACTGGGATTAAAGTCCTATACCACCACCATGTCTGGCTTGACTTTGGCCTTTAATCCCAGCACTCGGAAGGCAGAGGTAGATGGATCTCTGTGAGTTTGAGGTCAGCCTGGTCTGCAGAGCTATTCTTAGGAGAGCCAAGGCTACCCCCCAAAAAAAACCTATCTTAAAAAACAAAGACAAAGAAAAGAAGAGCATGAAAGGGAACAGGTCCAGATGCATGCTGTGTGACCTGAATTTTAATCAGGGCTTCCAGAGCAAACTCTGCTGATTAAATTTCTCTTCTAAAGAGAAAAAAATGTTCATTTTTTTTTCAATTTTTTTCTTTTTTTCTGCTTATACTCAGATGTGTGTACATGTCTATATTTGTATGGGCACACGTGTTTGTGTGTATGTCTGCATTTGTGTGGGCACACGTGTGTGTGTTTGTGTGTGTGTGTGCAAGTGCATGCAGGTGAACACACGTGAAACTCGAAGTATAAGTATCAGGAATCATGCTCGATTCCACCTTTTTCACTGAGTCAGGATATCTCAATCAAATTCAGAGCTCACCTATGTTGCTGGTCTCTGGCTAGCTTGCTCTGGGGATGCCCTGTCTTGCTTTTTGAGTTACAGGTGGGCCACTAGGCCCACCCGGCTTTTACATCTGTTCTGGGGATCTGAACGCCAGTCTTGACGCTCCTATGGCAAGTGCTTCAACCACTGAGCAATTTCTCCAGCCTCATTTTTCATTGCACATGACATCCATCCATGCCTACATACAGTACATGTGAGCTGTGCACATGACATCCATCCCTTCCTACACACAGTACATGTGAGCTGTGCACACGACATCCATCCATGCCTAGAAACAGTACATGTGAGCTGTGCACATGACATCCATCGCTTCCTACACACAGTACATGTGAGCTGTGCACACGACATCCATCCCTTCCTACACACAGTACATGTGAGCTGTGCACACGACATCCATCCCTTCCTACACACAGTACATGTGAGCTGTGCACACGACATCCATCCATGCCTAGAAACAGTACATGTGAGCTGTGCACACGACATCCATCCCTTCCTACACACAGTACATGTGAGCTGTGCACACGACATCCATCCCTTCCTACACATAGTACATGTGAGCTGTGCACACGACATCCATCCCTTCCTACACACAGTACATGTGAGCTGTGCACACGACATCCATCCCTTCCTACACACAGTACATGTGCATATTTCCCTCTATTGCGCGGTCCTTGCTGAGTACTTACTCCGTGTCCCTCTGCGATGGCGAGCCCCACAAGCAAGGCCACCCTGACTTCATCTGCATCTGCAGATCACAAGTGAGCTGTGGGGCCGTCCATGGAGGGACCAGCAGTGACTGCAGCTGCAAATAACGTGAATGGCTTAATTGTTGGGGTAACAATGTTAGTTTTTTAACTGAAGAAGCAAGAAAGGGGAGGAGGAAGTGGGGGAGGACGAGGAGAAAGGCTGAGGAAGAGGAGGGAAAGGAAGACAGAACAGGACCAGGCTTAACCCAGTGAGAAAGTAACTCATTCCTAGAGGGATAAACCATTTAAAACGTCCCAATATTACTCACGGTCTTTATGGAGAAGGGACCATACACATAGCACAATCAGTAGGGTGACCTGGTGTTCTTTGCTAGGTGGTTTTATGTCAGCTTGACACAAGTTAAAGTCTTCCAAGAGGAGGGAACCTCAACTGAGAAAATGCCACCTGGAGCCAGGCAGAGTGGCACATGCCTTTAATCCCAGCACTCAGGAGGCAGAGGTCAGCAGATCTTTGAGTTCGAGGCATGGTCTACAGAATGAGACAGCCAGGGCTACACAGAGAAATCCTGTCTCAATCTTCCCAACCCAGCCAAAAAAACCAAAAAACTTCCAGAATGTAAGGTTGCAAACAAGCCTTTAAGGCATTTTCTTAATAAGTGATTGAAGGGGGAAGGCCCAGCCCGTTGTTGGTGCTCCTGCGTTCTGTAAGAAATGGCTGAGCAAGCCCTCGGGAGCAAGCCAGTAAGCAGCCCCCTTCATGGCCTTTGTGTGAGCTCCTGCCTCCAGGTCTCTGTCCTGTCTGAGTTCTGTCCCGACTCCATTGGACAGTGATGAACTGTGATAGGGAAGCATAAGCCAAACAAAACTTTTCTCCCCAACTTGCTTTTGGCCAGGGTGTTTCATCACAGCCATAGAAACCCTCACAAAGACGAGCACTAACTGAGACAATTAAGCAGGTCCCTCCTGATGAGCCCCAGGCTGACAGAGGGGCCACGGGGATCACAGGCTGTGTGAGGAGGGGCCACGGGGATCACAGACTGTGAGAAGAGGGGCCACGGGGATCACAGACTGTGTGAGAAGGGGCTACGGGGATCACAGACTGTGTGAGAAGGGGCTACGGGAATCACAGACTGTGTGAGAAGGGGCTACGGGGATCACAGATCCTGGTGAGCCCCAGGCTGATGGATGGAGGGGCCACGGGGATCACAGACTGTGAGAGGAGGGGCCACGGGGATCACAGACTGTGAGAAGGCACCTGACACATCAGTGGGGGGGGGGGGGTTTCATGTCACTAAGCCCAGGCTGGCAGGCAGCAGGCCACTACTGAACACATCCACCTACAGAGAAAACTGCCAGCAAATGATGGAGGTTTTATTCCTTCCAGAAACATTGGCTGGGCTCAGGGAGGGCCTATGAACCCTATCAGGGTCCCCGCACACCGAAGCACAGATCAGCCTCACACAGCAGAACCTAGCCCAAGCCGCAGGGACAACTGTCGCTTGTTTCTGTTCAGGGTGATGAAACACGGACATGTTTCTTGCTTTTTTAATCCGTGTGTGTGTGTGTGTGTGTGTGTGTGTGTGTGTGTGTGTGAAGATCAGAGGTCAACCGTGGGTGTCTTTCTCAATCGCTCCCTACACTATTCCGTGAGACAGAGTCTCTCACTGAACCTGGAGATCATTGCTTCAGCTAGGCTAGCTGGCCAGAAAACCCGAGCGACCCTCCCATCTCCTCCTTCCCGTCGCCTCTGTGCGAGCGCTGGGATCTGAACTTGGGTTCTCATGTTTGCATGGAAAGTGTTTTACCAACTTCTTCATCTCCCCGGCACCTTTCTCTTGAGGTGCTGGGGGCCAAACATCCAGCCTTGCACATGCTGAAAGCATGTTTACCCGTGCCTGTGCATGCAAGTGAGTCGGTGCACACATAACGCCAGTCGGGGACGCCTTCCTGTAATGACACAAAGGGCAGCTGGTGAGCTGTCCACATGGTAGTGATGTCACGATACTTTTGACTATCCGTAGCTGGGCAGGACTACGCTAGGCCTATTGTGTCTTTTGTTTTGTATGTAACATTCATAATTAGCCTTTCAGAGTGAATACCGACGCTGTGGTTTGAATAAGCCTCTCCCTAAGGTTCCTGCGTTAGAAGCTTGGTCTTCAGCCCATGGCACTGCTGGGACATCCAGGCCCCCACGAGGAAAGTAGCTGTGTTTCCTGCCACGGGTGCTGCCTTACCATAGGCCAAACCTTCCATGGCTAAGTAACCATGGGCTGGACCATCCAGTCCTCTCCTTCTCTTTCTCAGGAGGGGTCATTTCCTTGTGGTACCGGGAGGGGGTAAACCCAGAGCTTTGCGTATGCTCGGCACAGATGTGTGTGAATGTGTATGTTACAGCCTGTCTGGGAGACACGGGTGAATCTCAGAGTCCAGTCTGCAGCGGGTGAGGAGTGGCCTCAGTCTAACCTGCTGTTCAGGACAGAGCATCAGGAAAGGGGGGCCTGCAGAAAGGCAGGGGTGGGGGGGGCTGTGGAGCAAAATTGTCGCTCTATGTTTTTTCTTAATTTCTTGGGTCAAAATAACCTCAGAGCTGAAGGTAGCTGCAAGGGAATCGGGAAATAATGTCTTTATTCTGCAGAGTCTTTCCCCACATGCTTAAACCTCAGCAGTTCCGGGGCCAAGTGTGAAAAAAGACCCTGGCTCCCAGCCCCAGTACCATTAAAAATAAAGGGAAGGGGTTCTGGAAGGAGGGCACACTCACTGGTGGGCAATTTGCACTCTCTACCCAGCAGAGACCTGTAGGACGACAGCTTGTGCCTGGCAGCCTCAATGAGGTTTGTGACCCTACAGCTCTGCTGGGCATCAGACTGCCCCAACGCGCTCACTTGGCTCAGTTCCTGCTGCGGGGGATGGGCACCCACGGAGTGTGTTCCACAGAGCTGCCGCTTCAGGCAGGCTACACTCCCACCCCTCCGACCAGGCCAAACTCCACGGCCCAGCCACTTTATTTGTTAAAGATTAATCTATCGCCTGACTTTTATCCAAGAGGACAAGCTATTTTTAAAACCCGAGGTGAATATCTTGAGTAAGAAAAACAAAACAGAACAGGGCTCCTCCAGGCCCTCTGGCGGCTTCCAGGCTACGGGAAGAGGAGAAGCAGTCATTGTGCAGCTGATACTGGGCACAGAGACCTATTTTACAGAAAGATAGATATGCTAATAGCAGCCTTTCTAGTCCCTCAAGATGCTAACTTCCAGGCAGGCAGTAATCTTTTTTATTGAAAGGGTATCATTTCTGGAGTAGTGAAAAGAAAAGAGAAAAGATTCTTGGTCAAGGAAATTTGAGGATCTTGCACCATATACACCCCTTTCTTGGCAGGCCCTAATACAAAGACGTGTTAAAGGCCCCGAGAAGTCCCGCTGTAGACAGTTCTTTTTAGTGTCCCAGACTTATTCTATGACCCGTTCTCCTATTTCATCTGTTTGCTTCTGACCGAAAAGGTAACCCTGGGAATTTCTGTGTGTCAGTGTCCGTGTGGTAGTGCCTTCACTTGCACCCCCAAGCAGTGATTCTGGCCTCCTCCTTTTGAGTTGTCTGGGAAATGGAACTTAAGTCTCTTGTAGCACAGTGAAAAGGTTTTGCTCGTGTGCCGAAAGCAGAGATTTCAGTCTCATTGAGGAAGGGTTCGACACCTGAGAGTTTTTTGGTTTTTTTTTTTTAAGATTTATTTTATATGCTTGAGTGTTTTGCCTCCATGTATGTAAGTACCCTCCCCCCCCCCCCCCCACACACACCTGATGCCCTCAGAGGTCAGAAGAGGACATCAGATCCCCTGGAACTGGAATTACAGGTATTTGAAAGCAGGTACCTGGATGCTCGGAACTCCTCTGCAAGAGCAGCCAGTGCTCATAACCGCTGAGCCGTCTCCCCAGCCCCTGCCCGAGAATCTTAAGAGGGATGTTTATTTGTGACAGGCTTTGGCAGCAGTGTCTTGACTTAAGACTCTTAGGTCACTGAAGCTCTCTGCAGCACTCAGAATAGGGACCTCAATGAAGCATCCCATCATGCTGGGTCAATCTACTTGTGAGGTTTTCGTTGCTGGTTCCCTATGGCGAGGGCTGCAGCCTGAAGCTCCTCGAACCCACGAGTGATTCTAAGAACACCCCACGGCTGCACGTAAGTCGGTGAGGAGATGACAGCTGCCTTCAATGTCTGTCTGAGCCCATTTACGAATAAGATGGGTTTGCTCTATCTTCAGAGAGCTACAAGACAACACAGCAGCCTGGCCTCTGTGGGGCTGGTTAAACAACTGTAATGATTTGTCCCCGAGAAATTAAGAGTCTCATTAACTCCACCCATTTGGGGCACATTCTTAATAATTTTGCTTTAGGGTAACTTGGGATCTTTTTGCACAGTGCACAGCACAGTTCACATGCTGCCTCATTAACTTTTACCCTTCCCTAGGATGAGGGCTGCTACTCCTATCAGGACCCTGGGGCTCTAGGCAGCCTGGGGCTAGCCACTAATTGGCACGCAGCCAGGAGCACAGCCCTGGCTCCTGGTACTCTATCTTAGCTGCTAGGGCTCAAAGCCTTCAAAAGGCAAACTTTCGAAATTGTGGTCTCACCCAGAGATATTATAGAAGTGCCTCTTGGGAACCCCCAACCCCACCTCCCTGCCAGCAAGGGCTTAACCACTGACCCTTCTCCCTAGTCCCTGAATTACACACTTATGAAAGCATTGTCGTGTAGTTCATTTTGGCTGAAGTGTCATTATGTGAGTGTGCCTGTTGTCTATTTGTCCAGACATTGTCCCGAATGCTAGGGAAGCCTTTGTGGGTTCTAGTTACAGTTTTCAAGATGAGAGGTTGGCTCCCGAGAATAACGAATAAGTGGCCATGTGATTGGCTGTGTCGGGATCCTGTGACAGTTGTTCTTCCCCTGTGAGAGACCCTACACCACCACCTCCCAGTTTCAGGGTGGCTCTGACTTACGGCTGTGTGTGGGCTACTTTTGAATCACCGGGATCCGAACACAGGGCAGAAACGAGGAAGGAAGGGCTTACTTTGGGTCACAGTTTCAGGGGATTTTGGTCTAATGTGGTGGGTAAGGTATGATGAGCTAGGGGAGGAGGGCAGCTCCTGCATGCGGGAGCAGTCGGTGGAATCGTCGTGACAGGCATGTGTGGTGGGGACTCCCCACATGACTGTGAACCAGGAAGCACAAAGTGGGATTGAAGGAGGAGCCAGCTATAACTGGCAGGGTCCTGGCCTTAATCACCTCCTCCCACCAGACCACAAGCTGCCGCTCCTGTCAGTGTCCTCTTGACTTGGATCCTCAAGTTCCTTTTCTGTGCTCCTCCTACCTAGATGTCCCCAGGAGACTCTGGGAAAGGTCTTGTGCAGAGTATATGGGACCTTTCTTGGGAGCCTGGTGACTTCACGCTTTGCTTGTTAGAAATTCTGCGTGCTCCAGGAAGTGAGTGACGTGACTGACTTCTAATTAGCAGCTTTGTCTCCTCATCTTGCATGTCCTCTGCGTCTCTGAGGGTGAAACAGGAGAAGGACTAAGGGTGGCCATGTGTCCTAGGCCCTCAGGAGTCTCTCAGAGGTCCATTTTACAGGCAAGGAAACCGGAATCTATGCATGGATGCAGGAGAAGGTGAGAGAGAAGGTTTTTGGATTCAGAAACAGAAGCTAAATGGGGAGGGGTGGCGGTGTTAAGAGGGGATGGGCCCTGCCTAAAGCCACAGCCCGTTATTACGGGCCCTGTAGTTGCTAGAGAAGTTCTGAGATTTTAGAACTTGTAAATGGTGGTTGAGGATATATTCCAGGCTTCCTAAGGTTCAACTGTCCACAAGGGGTCAGGAGAAGTGTGTTATGTCACAGAGGTAGGGGAAAATAGAGACCATCCCCCACTTTTCATGGGCGCACAGACAGCCTTGCTCTGTGATGATTCTGTGTGTTACTTTCAGTAACAGCAGTAGGCCAGCGCCAAAGGGTGTGGCGGCCAGTGAAGGAGCAGGCTCTTTCAGAATCTTTGTGCTCAGAGTTCTTTCCTTCTTTTTTTTGAATATTTGGTGGTACTAGGGGTGGAATGTAGGATCTCACACAAGGACCTTACCACTTAAGTCACACCCCAAGCCTCCAAAGTTGTGTTTTCTTGCTGAAATCCCCTGAGAAGTCTTCTCTGGGTGTTCTATGTCACCTCTTCCTCCATAGTTTCAATCATTTTCTGTTTCAGTTTCCTGACACTAGCTCACTTGGCACTATTGTAAAGATAACAATCCAAAAACAACAAACAAACAAACAAACCCCACCATCCTTTCTAATCTACTCGTTTAATACTCAGGATTTTATCTCAAGTGTTATTCATAGCTAAAGAACCTCTTCCCAACACGGACTGATTCTCCTAGCCCTGTTGTAGCCTCTGCAAAGAATCTAGTTTGCATTTAATGTATGAAAGTCATAGTTTTAGAGAAAGGAAGGAAGGGGAGGGAGAGAAGAGGGAAGGAAGAAGAAGGGAGGAAGGAAGAAGGGAGGAAGAAGGAAAAGAGGAAAAAAGGAAGGAAGGAAAGAGGAAGAAAGAAAGCCCTAGAGACAGATCCCAGCTTGGCAGCTACCAAGACTGGGTGGGAAGGGCCTGAAGAGAAGCTGGTGACAGTTAGCACGTAATGGATTCAGGGCTTAGTGTTACAGTGATGGTGACAGTCTATGTCACATGTGTTCTGTCTACACTCTCTAAACGGCCCCTGTGAGGTCTGAGCATCCCACCGACTACAGCCAGGTCTGATTTACTGGAAAGAACATCCAATTATCATCCTCGAGACACACATACACAGAGGGAGAGAGAGAGAGAGAGAGAGAGAGAGAGAGAGAGGGAGAGAGAGAGAAGGGCAGAGCCTGCTTGGATGGATCAGACCTTGGCCATTTCAGCTCTAGAGTTCCTGCCCACATGCTTTTCTTGCCTCCCCTGGGTGACGTAATGAGACATCAAAGGTCATGGTATGGGCCTGGCCTTTCACCTCATCCCTCTGAGGACTGATGGTGGTACTTTACTGTTCTACTTCAGGGTGATAAACACCATGAGCAGAATCAACTTTGGGGAGGAAAGGTTTATTTCATTGTACGCTTCCAGGTCAGGGCACAATCCATTGAGTGAAACCAGAGCAGGAACTCCAGGCAGGAACTGGAGCAGAAATCATGGAGGGATTGAGTCTACTGACTCAAGTCCAAGCTCAGTCGGGCTTCTTACACAGCCCAGGACCCAGGGGTGGCACACCCCACAGGGGTTAAACCTTCCCACATCATTTAGCAATCCAGACAGTTCCTCACAGACATGGTTGCTGGCTGGTCTGACCCAGACACTTAAACCCCACATGGGCTCTGTCTCCTTCTGTCCTCAAATACAAGGAGACCTGTATTTGAGGCTGAGAGCCCCAGATATCCCTGTGAGACCATCTTAACAACCTGCCGGTACAGAATCTGACGTGAAGGGAAGTGGCCTTTTCTGTGGCCAAGTGCAAGGCAGCTGAAGATGGGGCCAGCCTAAGTCCTGACCTTCTCTGAGCTCTGCCAGCCCTGGCCTTGAGGACTATAACGGCACAGTGAGCTGCCAGTGGCCTGAGCACCCCCCCCCCCCCCCCCCCCCGCTCCCATTTACAGGGACTTCAGCCTTACAGGAAGCATAGCTCTAAGGTGGACACAGAACCTTCTGCAGTGCACAGTAAGGCTTTGCAGGCTTCCTGTAGTCCAGAGCTTGATCCTTCCTGCCCCTCTGGAGATAGAGTTAAGACACTCTCCACAGGGTTTGGCCTCCCACTGAGCTGACAAGTAGTGCTGAGAGATAAGGGAGATCTTGTTCCCCTCCATCCCCCACCCTGACCAGGGCAGCCTGACCTTCCCCGATGTGGAGCCCAATCAGTGTGGATGTGGACTACCTGCCTAGGAAGTGATTATAGCTAAAGCTTCCTTCTGGGTGCTTGGAAATTGAAACCCGCTGAGCAGTGTATCATGAAATGGACAAGAGCATTTTGGGCATCGAGAACAGGGAAAGTGGAAGTCATTGTAGCAGGTGTGTGGGCTGGATGGAGAAGCATTGACTTGGGGAGAAGCATTGACTTGAAGGGAGAAGCATGGACTTGGAAGAGAAGCATGGACTTGGAAGAGAAGCATGGACTTGGAGAAGCATTGACTTGGAGGGAGAAGCATGGACTTGGGGGAGAAACATGGACTTGGGGGAGAAGCATTGACTTGGGGGAGAAGCATTGACTTGGAGGGAGAAACATGAACTTGGAGGGAGAAGCATGGACTTGGGGGAGAAGCATTGACTTGGGGGAGAAGCATTGACTTGGGGTTCCTCTGCAACCTGCATTCTGAGGTCAGAAATAGAGTTTGAATTTCCAGAGTAGGATTTAGAGTTGTGCCACACTTGAGAGGATTACCCCAGTGAAGACAGTTGTTAAAGAAAAGGTCAGAAGCAGAGAGAACCTCAATTTAAAAAAAAAAAAAAGTAATTACCCTTCCTGTTCAGTGTTCCTTACTCCTTGTCTCCCCTGCTTCAGGGTGAAACACAATATCTTAAGCAAACAGAGCTCAGAGAGGCTGATCATTGGCTCCCATTGTCCCTGATACCGCAGCCCCTCCCTCCCCTTGGCCTGTGCTGACAGGGCTGTTTATAGTTTTCTTCTAAGGGCCACCCTTTAACTCAGTCTGATGACTATAATGGGCTCATTTGTCTGAGGACTAAAGGGAGCAGAGTCCCTAGTGCTGAGCAGGCTGGGCCAGGCTTTAATCTCAGGAGCGGCTGTTATGGAACCCAGGTAAGAACTTCCACATGTGTGATGAGTCTCTCTCTGGGCTGTTAATCTCGGGCAGGGAGGGAGATGAGCTGTGATTGAGTTGCTAGCTTTGCTGCTGGTTTTCAGTTCTTGTCTGCAAAGACGGAGGAAAAGATGAGTCCTCTGAGACCTGCCTAGAACGCTTATAGAGCCTGGTCCACCCAGGTGAGAAAGCACAGAACTGGGGTAGAGGGGCAGATCTGGCCCCAAGCAGCATCACTGGACTGAGCTGGAGACATTTTCTCCCCTACACGCTGCCGGGTGCTCAGCCTTTTACTTTTCCAAGGCAGCTCTTCACGGCTTGCGGCTGCCACAGTGGGGTTTCTGTAGCCTGTGTACCCCGGTTGACCCCCTTTGAAAGAGCTAATATCTTTTTAGCATTTTCAAAGAGGAGGCATAGTGGACTTGTCATAAACAGACCCATTCAGAAATGTGGGAAGGCTGTGAGCCAGCGGGCTGCTGTAAAGTTTAACTGCCCCATAAAAAGTGCTCAAAGGGCATTCGGAACAAGGAAGAGCCCCAGGCGAATAGAGAGCTTGTCCTTGATTACTGGAGTGGAGAGGCCGGGGTAGAGGTGGCCCCTGTTGCCCCACCCCCACCCGCTGTGACGATTCAGAGGAATCTGATGGGGCTTGGGCAGCCACACAGCTTTGCTTTCTGGCTCCTGGTTCTGGTTTCCCCGGCTGTCGACTCTGGTTTCTTCCTTTTGGTCCATGTGGAGGTAGACCCTTGCCCCATCACAGAGCTACGGCCGCACGAAAGCGGGCTAGAAAACCCCGCCTCCTGCTGAGCGAAAGAACCGTCCAAGGCAGCTTTGATCAGACTCTGTGTCCTTGCCTTTCCCGAGGAGCCTGGTGGTGTGAAGTCAGTGAGCTTCCGGTGTGTTTGGTGTGGACAGGATGTAGAAGGGAGGCTGGTGAGTCACCTGGCATCCTTGCTGCGCTTTCTGAATCTCTGGCTTCTCCCATCCCCAGGTTTTGTACGCTAACTAGATAAAGCACCTGTAAAAGTGCCATGCTTTTGCAGCGCCTGATGGATTAGATCTGAATGCAGAAGTCAGTGCTCAAGTAAATAGGACCCAAAGCAGCACAAGGTTTAGCCCATTTGTATGGAAACATAAAACAATGTAAAATAAAAAAACCTTTAAGATAAATACAAATAAATGTCTTAGAAAAAACAACAACAACAACAACAAAAAAAAACAAAACAAAAAAACAAACAAAAAAACATGAGCAGTTTGCAAGTCAGGCCAGAGCTCCTGAGTGAGTGGTCTAGAGCCCAGGAGAGACGGAGGGCCAAGCTGCCCCTTGGAGCAGGCTAGGAACAGAAAGAATTGACTCTGAAAATGAACTTCAGACTGCAGAGGGTCGGGTGGGGCCAGGGCAAAACCGTCGGCACCACCCTGCACACTCCGTTTGTTGGGGGCACTGCATTCCCCACTCCTACCTGATGGAATACTTCCAAAAGCTCAATTGCCCTGCCCTGGGGGCTACTCCCATGCTAACTAACCATCAGCTGTAAATCAGAGGTCCCAGCGACCTGGGAGGCTTGGTGACTAGCATGCACCTGTGTCTAACTTCATGCTATGACTGGAAAGTTCTCTCTGGGGCTTCAAGTACAGGTGTTAAAGAAGGCTTGCAGAGGGCTTGGAGAGATGGCTCAGAGGTTAAGAGCATTGCCTGCTCTTCCAAAGGTCCTGAGTTCAATTTCCAGAAACCACATGGTGGCTTACAACCATCTGTACTGAGGTCTGGTGCTCTCTTCTAGCCTGCAGGTATACATGTGGACAAAATATTGTATACATAAAAAAAAAAAAGAAGGCTTGCAGAACCCAGGGAAACGCTCTGTCTGCTGGCATATTGTAAATGATATGATGGATAACATAGATGATCTGTCAAATAAAGAGCTGTGTGGGGTGGAGGTGGGGTAGGAAGGGTGGAGGTGGGGTAGGGAGGGTAGAGGTGGGGTATGGAGGGGTAGAGGTGGGGTAGAGAGGGGTAGAGGTGGGGTAGGGAGGGTAGAGGTGGAATGGGGAGGGTAGAGGTGGGGTGGGGAGGGTAGAGGTGGAATGGGGAGGGTAGAGGTGGGGTAGGGAGGGAGTCCTCCCAGCACCTCCACCTGTTCAGCAGATGTGTCTGTCGTGACTTTTGTTGCTATTGGTGGCTTTGTTGCTTTATGGTGACTTCATTAGGCAGGCTCCACTAGTTAGATGACAGCCACTGGGACAGCCACCTTTGCGCCTCCCGAAGGTGAGTGTTGGTACTGCAGCCAGAGATCCGCTCACTCCCCTGACAATCAGATCCCTTCCCAGGGCTTGGGGAAGCCCTCGACCTTCCTACACCCACGAGCACACAGAGATACCTTTTCATTTTCTGCATCTTAATGGCTTCAAGAACTGTTTGCCAAGAAACGGAGACAAGAACACACACACACACTTATTCTAACCCTCAGTATCACAGCTTTCTCAGGATTCACACTTCAGGCCACCTCTCACACATATTTGTACAAGGTGCACACTATTTCTAGGTCCCACTTCCCAAATCTGCAGCATGTGGCTAGTCCTAAGAAAGGCCAGCTAAAGGGAGGTCCCCGGGACCTCAGCATTGCCACACTGGCGGGGGTGACCCCAGAAGACCAAGGCTGAGAGCAAAAGCTTTGATTTGGTTGCATCCAGGTCAACTCTTGAGTATATTATTGGGCAAGTCACCCACTTTTCTAAAGTTTCTGGCAGGATCACTGTGAGATGATCTTAACTGTGTCCAGGGGTAGCTTGATGTACAGTGCTCAGCACAGTCTCTCTCTGGTAAATTCGCTCATTTCCCAGCTACCAGCACTCAGAGATCGGCCTAACCATAGACTAAGTTTGCTGAGTGCCCCCCCTCCCCCCCCCCAGCCAGGATTAACTGAAAATTCTGGGAAAAGGAACTATGAGTCACCTGGCAAGGTTGTGCCCTAGTTTCTACACCACGCTGGCCGGCAGGTGACTCTGGATGACAGTGTGTCCCTTGGGCCATTGTCATCTGATCTACCCATGAGGCAACGTCTTCAAAGTCCTCTCTGACTCTGGCTCCATAATGGGTCTAGCATATACCTCAAGCAGAGCTGAACTTAATCCCGGGTCTCCGGTTTCTACCAATGTCCTGGGAAAGCCCAGTTCCCTCGCTTTTCCTCATCTGATAGTGCTCATCCCAATGTCTCCCTCCTGGGATGACTTGGGGTTGGGAAGATAAGAAACACAGACACCTTCAGCGTGCTTGACTTGGGGTCCTTCCTGTGCCTTGCTCCATGAAGCACAACCCCCATTATGATGGAACTTTCTTGGTGTTGTTCCAGAGGTTTCCCACCAAGACTGGGCTGAAATCATCAATCTAGGCCAGAGGATGAAAAGTGGAGGCCACACCCGCATCATAGAAAAGCAGCTCTTGGGAGAACCCAGCCTTAACTCCCTCCTGAGACTGACAAAAGCGGCCATTTCTTCCCCGAGCCCTGTCTGTAGGGAACTCTAGGAAAAGGGAGCCCCAAAGCCAAGGGTGGAAGACAGTGGGATCAAGAAAACAGGTAGACAGTCCCTGGTAGCCACCTAAGAACTGGTAGCTTGATGACCTCTGTCTTACTGGAGCAGTGGAAGCCACGGTTTGGTTTGTATTCACAGTTCCTGTACTTCACAGTGCTCTACTTTAAATTTCAAAGGAGTGTGCACACACCTTCACCCATCCCCCAGTCAACACCTGCTTTGTCATCCAGGGACATTAAAGGAACCCACCAAAAAGATAGAAAGAAAATCAAATGTCTCTCCCCACCCCCACCCTGCCAGGAGTCCGGGCTTCCTTTCGCCTCAAGCCACTCTCTGAGAAGACTCATCCCACCTCCACCCTGAGCAGCCACTCTAGGGCTCTAACTCCCAGGAGGGGTTTCCCCCGCTCCACTGTAAATTCCCAGTACTGTTCTCCAAGGGCTGAGATAGAGATCAGCAGCCAACTCCTCAGGCTGCTGACTCAGTAGGCCTTCGCAGACAGCAGCAGACTTCACACGCTTGGCCTCCTGACACCAGCACAGGGGCCTTCTCCACCAAGGGCATTCATTCTCCGCAGGTGTGTGGAGACCTTGGCGTCTGCAGAACCACAAAGCCTGTCTGTGATCCTGTGGCTCCCACGGGGCAGAAGTCAGGGTTGACCTTTGGTGTAATAGATATCCTGCCAAGGAATCTCCAAGGACAGACACTTACTGGAAGTTTTTCCCTCTCCACCCCCCCCCCCTTCCCAGAAGAGTTTTCTGTTTTGTTTTGTTGTATTGTTTTAGCATCACACAGCCTGTCCTGCGTGCTAGGCCACCCTGTTCCGCGCCACACTCACCCTCCCCAAACCTTGAACTAAACTGAACTTTGAAGCGCGCGCACATACACACACACAAACACTGATGCTGCAGGTGCAGGACAGCACTGGGCTGCAGGGGGAGTTTGGCACTAGTGCTGCAGGTGAAGGTAGCATGCATCGACTTTTGCTGCATATCCATATCTACCATAACTTTTCATTCATAACGAGGCGTGGCAAGCAATGACAACCGTGAATGACAAAAAACGCATAACAAGCAGTAATGAAAGATATTGCACTATATCTATATATCATAGGCTGTTAAGTTCTAGTCTTTCCCTTTTTATGTCTTTAGACCACAGTCAACCACAGGTCACTGAAACCAAGGGAGGTTTTAAACTGTGGATATGGTGATGGATAAGGGGTTTCAAGTCAAGTATGGGTGGGTGGCCTCTGCCTGCTCCTAAAATCCTATGGCATCTGCAATATTGTCCTCCACTGTTGTCTCCGGGTGCTTTCCAGACAGCTGGGCACTAATTGAATTCCCAGAGTGCCTAGTATAGCCAGTCCTTTTGATGTATCACTGACCCCAGGTTCCTCCCCTGGAACCAAGGGAACAGGATGAGAGCTGTGAGCTTTTCGGCTCTCCCTGAGGCCAAGAGCACAGGCTCTTCCCGGGGTGCAGTCCTTTCCTTGTGCCTGTTTTTTGAACAAGAAATAGCAGCCATTGGTATTTTCTTAAGGGTGAGAGTCCTTTCAATCCACCCTCGACTTGGATAGCTGTCATTTCTCTGGATCCTTTCTGTGTTCTGGGCACACTGGGGACATAACATAAATATTAATTACTGCTGGTACATTACCGACAGAAAATGGGAAGACCCCTATACAGCAGCAGTGACCCTAGAAGTCCCAGAAGCTGTGTTGGATATGTGACAAGGACAGAGAGTGACAAGACATTAAAAAGCAGCTGTCTTCCCACACTTAGAGCGTGCAATATACCAAGGGTGCCATTGTGTGAGCTGTCACCAATGCTGGGAGAAAGCGGGGGGAGGGGGCAAGGGCAGGCATCCCTGCCTTCCATATGGGCATTCGGAGAATACTGGTCTTGGTGGAAGCCTCTTCCTACAGATAGGCTCTGTCAGCTATGGTCTCTGTGGTATATACAGATCTGGTGCCGTCCATCTCACGCTTCTGGGTGTGGTTCTGAGTGCAGGGTCCATGGGGAAGGACAAGCTACCCATAGTGACAGGACCTGAAGTCAGAAGCACAGGGTAAGCAGAAGGGTTTGGTGACCAGCAACCACCAACCTCTAAGATGGGTTGGAAAGGTATCTCTGTCGCCTGTGGTCTCCAAGGCTACTTGTAAACCTGCCTCTGTAGCAACCATGTCCAGCTGTGTCCTCAGCCCCACCTAGCGTGTTGGGGTAAGGGATAACTTGTCATTGTGTATCTTCCCCCCATATTGATGTAGATTAATTTTTCCTATTTTCTTCCTTTTGATGTATAAAAAAAAAATCCAGTGAGTCTCGGGATGAGGGGGCTGGCAAGGAGCTGAGTGTGTGTGGCCACTGGACGCTAAAATCATTGTAGCCACTTCTATTTGTTACTTTCTTTCAAACGGGTGTGTTTGCTCTGATGCGGCTCCTGGAACACCTCTCTGGTTCCCTCACATAGCGACTGTAGGATCCAGGCTGTTATCTAGTGTGTATTCTGTTAACTGTAAGGGAACTTGAGTTTAGTTCTTCTTGCTTTCTCGTTCCAAGAAGGAATGTACTTTCTTAGCCACTGACCAGGAGGCCTGGTGCGTGGGATCCAGCAGCAGGCTGCCTGGCTGCGGACGGAGATGCTAACACTGCTTCAGCTGCAATGCTCAACCGTGTTAGTCAGCTCCCCCTCACTGTAAGAAATAACCACTTTAAACAGACTTTTAAGTCAGAAAGGCTCATTTTGGCTCATGGTTTCAGAAGTTTTAGTCCCTGGTTGCCGGGCACTGTTGCTTTGGGTCTAGGGTAGGTATGACCAAGAAAGACATACGTGATGTTGACCTATGGTTTCCATTCCCACAAGAATGTGGGAATACATGTGCACACACACAGAGAAGACATGCACAGACCTCAGGAGGCGCACATAAAAGAGCAAAGGGGTTGTAGGGGGAAATAACTGGAGTGGAGAAGTGTTGTCAGGACACGTGTGTGTGTGTGTGTGCGCGCGCGCCCGCGCGCTTTTCCAAGACATTGTCATCTAAGGCCAATTAAACTTTATAATCAGGGAAGGGTAGAATTTGGACTCGGGAAAGAGAAGAAAGGCCACAACAGGCTCAGGAGGAACCAACATCACAAAAGATGTGTAAGCTGAAACCAAAGGAGGTTTTAGGAAATATAGTTTAACTATGTGGTATGGGAGGAAATCGGGGTTAAAAAAAAAATGTCAGTGGTCCTTGACAACCTGAGCAATACATGATGTCACTAATCACCCGGAGTTTCCTACGGTTTCCAACAGATCAAACCCAGGTCACCAGAACTCTCCCCACCTCTCTCCATGAAGGCTTTCTCACTTTCCCGAAAATGGACAGGCTGGGGTATCATTCAGTAGCAGAGCACTTGCTCCAAATGCTCAGGGTCCTGGGTTCAATTTCCACACACAAACACACACACACACACACACACACACACACACTCATTTATGGAGAGCCTTTTAGAAACTTAACTGTGTGTTGTGACCCTCGCCCACATCAATCACCTGAGACCTTGTTAGAGGAAATGGTTTTGGCTCCTTCTGTGCCAGGGTGTTGCACAGAACCTGTGTGCTCAGCAAACAGTGGCTACCGCTGTGGTGGAGGAGCAGGCTCTTTCCAGCTACTTCACATACAAGTCTTTCAGTTTATCTGACGTCTTAGATCCTAGGCAGGTTCTATGAAGAAGCAGGTCCCAGTCAATGAGCAGTGGTGGCCGGAAGCTGGCCCACCGAGGAACTGGTTTCACTCTGAACTTGCCTGTAATGCTAGTCAGGTCCTCCCAGGGTCCTCAGAACTTCCCCTCACGATTTCACAAACTTCATCACTGATTTCCAAACGAATTCCACCCTTCTAGTCATGAACTGAATCCTAGAGCGTCCCCCTAAAGGCCTATTGAAGTCATTAACCTTCCAAGAGTGGCCGTTGGGAGAGGGATTGAGATTAAGGACTACTTAAGTAGTGTTTTAGAGTAAGAAGTAAGATTGAAGAGCTGGACACCAGAGCACAAGTCTGAGTCCCAGTTACTCAGAAGGCGGAGGACAGAGGATTGCTTGAGTCAGGGGGGTTGGAGACCAGACAGGGCAATACAGTAAGTCCTGGGCCCTTTTCCATCTCAGATAAAAAACTCTGATAGAAGAACTGGGGCTGTAGCGCACAGGAGAGCACCTGCCTAGTGTGTGCAAGGCCTTGGCTTCAGGCTTCAGCACAGGAAATAAAATGTCGAGTCTTCAAAGGAGCAAGGCCAGCGCTAAATCCCATCTCCTGTGTGTTTGCTGTGCTCTTTCTAAACTTCGTGGATAGCACTGAAGATGGTCCAAAGTTTACACATGGCAGCGGTCTCACGGCAAGGGCCCAGGGACTGTGGCACTGTGACAGAAGGGAGGCACGGGGAGGGAGGAGTCTAGAAGGAAAGGGGCAGGTGTTGACCGTTAGGGCCTGCTCTCAGGAACTGAAAGGTTGTTGTACCTGTACTTGTGGGTGTGTTCATGACAGCCATTGGCACTTTGAGCCTGTACCCAGGAAATACCTGATGTGTGATGAATTCATATAGGATAGATACACTTAAGGAAAAAGAATAATAAAAATCCCCAGGTGGTGTTAAAATGAAGATATGATCAGACAAGCGGTGTGTGTACGTGTGTGTGTGTGTGTGTGTGTGTGTGTGTGTGTGACTGGAATGTAATGAAATCCTCTTTGTTTTCTGGTCCTCTTTCTCAACATTTCTGCCCACACCTCCCCTGCTCCCCTGCTGTGGATTTCCTCCCCTAGAACCTCTCACCCTGCTCAAGGTGGGTGAATCTATGAGTTAAACTCTTTCCTCCAGATTCCTACGCAGAAGTCTTAACCCCCACCCCCATACAAGCCAAGGAGCCATACTAAGCCTGCAAGAGGTTCCAGCAGCCCCTTCCTGGCATTTTTTTCAGAAATAAGCCCCTCCCCTTGTGTTGACCACAGGCCAGCAGGCTCCAGATCTGTCAGACAACACATTTCTGTTGTTTAACCCCCTCAGTTCCTGGTACTTGGTTTTGGCAGCTGAAACAAACCAATATGGTGCATTTTTCCCTTGTCTGTTTTTACCTTCAACTTCTAACCACACACCTGCCTAGCCTGTCTTGCTTAGCCAGGTCCCCAAATACCTTGGAAATCTGTGTGGTCGGTTTTCATTAGTAACCACGCTCAACTTCTGGGACATCATTCTGTGAACCCACCCATGGCTTCTCTGGGTCCTCTTTCTTTTTTCATTTCCTTCCATCTACCCTGCTGCTCAAGCGACAGTCTGTAACTCCGTTCTGGTACCTTCTCCTGTAAAACACAATGCCTGTTCTACACTCTGCGGTACGCGAGCCGGGAACCAGGCTAGAGATTTAAAAACATACAGAGACACAGACAGACAGAGACACGGACATCCTTGATGCAAAAGTGCCAACTTTATTGGGCTCAGGGGCAGTTTATATAGGGCTCTGGCCACGCCCCTGCTCCCTGGATCTTTCATTCGCAGACCTCACCAGAAACCACGCCCCTGCCGTCAGAGTCTCCTGCTCAGAGCAGCTGTACCCGCTCAGAGCAGGAGGAAATTGTTTACAAGCAATTCTGGGTCCAGGGGGTCCACAGCCCCCAACATACTCCCTTCCTATCCTGAGCATCAACTCCCAGTTTCTCTCTCTCTCTCTTTGGAGTCTTTGCCCCGTTTCCAATTCACCTCCACTCCCTTCCTAGGTGGACCCCTCTTGTGAAATTATCTTTCTGCGGTGGAAATCTTAGTGCATCACCTACCAGCTTGAAATCTGCCAGAGGGGTCCCTTAGCTTCCGGCCAAAATCAAGGCCCCGGTTTGCAAACAAGGACAGGGACCTAACTCCCCCGTCATCCACCATAGGGCATCTGTCCCCACTGCTCCCGTTCTCCCCATACAACTACATTCAGGATCAATTCCCAGCTTCTTTGTTCCAGAATCTGCCTAAGCTCCAAAACGCAAACGCTTGGTGGGGAGGAGATGGCTGGGTCTTCGGATTCCTTAGCGATTGAAAATCCCTCCAAGCCCGCCCTGCATTTCTTTGACAGTAATTTTGTAGGATTGGGAAATGCCAAGTCTCCTTGGCCTACCCCTCACTAAACTGTACAGCCCTTGAGAGTAGCCACTCCGTGCTTCCTAAGTGAGGAGGGGAAGCAAGGAGAAGGCAGCTATTTTGCCCGAGCTGCTGCAGAAAGTGAAAAGCCCGCCCTCAGAGACAGCACTTCATCGTCGTTTTCAGCGCTGACTGTATCATATTTGATTCATGTAATGGAATTAAAGCAAACGCCGAGCGTTGTCCCCCTTCCTCGCGTTCAGCAGGGTTTGCTTTCAATACCGAAGGCCCGGTGGTGGAAGCAGGCTGCCTTGAATTCGCTCAGCCGGGTGCAGCTGAAGTCACTTCCCCTGCGGGGACAGAGCGTGCTTTAGTGGGGTGGGAGGAGTGGGGGGAGGGGGGGGATGAGTTTTCCGCAGTAGACCTGAAAACCCAGCAGGCCGCGGATTGGTGCATCCCGGCTGCGGCCGCCTTAGTCATCCGTGTGGTTCTGGAACTGGGCACCAACTTGCGTGTTTGTCCCCGGTTCTTTGTGTGCGGATCAGCTGTGGCGTGGGCTCTGGCATCTAATCCAGGATTTGCCTCTGCGCGAGGCTTATGGAAAACAGATGTCTCGCCGCTCTGGGACTGAGCACAGAATGGAAGTGACCCTGAGGGGAGCAGCCTGGCACCGACGACACGGAGGGAAGGCCCCGGCGCGGCCCGGGAGGCCAGCTCTGCTCCTCGCCTCCGTTCTCTGTGCTGAGCCCGCGGCGTAGACGGCGTCCCCGAGCGGTGTGACCTTGAGACGGCGTGGGGCGGGCACGCCGGCGCCAGGGACTGCGGCCGCCTGAGGTCCAGGTGTGAGCAGCAGCCGCGAGGGTCACGGTAAGTGTCCTTGGCGGCGTGCAGGGCGCGGGCACCCAGATAGGGCTGCGGCTTTGCAGGGCTGGCAGCCCGTCAGCACTGTTCCCCGGATCCCGCGGACCCCTGACGACCCTAACTTGCAAGGAACGCTTGCAAAGTCATTTGGCTCTGGAGAAGAAAGCTGTTCTGTCTGCAACCTTAAAAAGCTTGGAAGGGACAGGCTTCCTCCTTTTTTAATTTTTTTCTCTGTTTCTACTTATTTTCCTTTCCAATAATAATAATAATAATAATAATAATAATAATAATAATAATAATAATAATAATAATGTTCTTTCTTTTAGAAGGACTACTCTGGTAGGTTCCCTTAGGATTAGTTTCCACAGTTACCCTCTGGCCCAGCTCATGCTACACTCCGGTTTATTAAAGGAGGGAGATGTTGCCTTTTGAGGCTTTTTGATAGATGCACGTTGAAAACTGCATGCTGCTGTCAAGACGAGAAGAGAGGGGGGCGGGGAGGAAGCTTGTCCTAAGAAATTCCTGCCAGAGCTTTAAAGCATTCCGTGAACCCCAGATCCTTTCCTACCTGTAATCCGGTCTATTCTAGGGAGCAACCGACTCATTTTCTGCACCCCTTTCCTCTATTTAGGGCACAGACAGCATTAGGTTCAAACACTTTTTGGTTTGGGGGATGTATTTGTTTATTTTCAGGGGCCCCAACTGAACTAATGAGCTACTGTTCCAGCTCTCAAATGCGTTTTAAACAGGATATTTCAGGGCATTTGGAGTTCTGGTAGTCTAAAGACGAGGGTAGACCCTGGAAGATTCATGAAAGGTTGTTCTTGTGACAGCATGCTCCTCTATGCCCCCCCCCCCCCCAAAAAAAAAACTTGGAGCCTTTTTTATCCCTTCTAGGATACAGCTTAACCTTCACATCTGTATTCTTAGAATATAGTTATAAACTCGTTCAGCATAACTGGTATTTCCAGATTCCTTTATCGGGGAAGGAGTTTTCGTGCTGGATTTCCAGTTGATTTCCTTTTGGCAGAGCCAGCACCTGCCCTTCAACTCCAAAGAACAAAAGGGCAGGAATGAGTCTTAAGTGCCCATCACATCCTTGACCAAAGACATAAGGTATTTTATAGGCTCTTTATGACACACATTGCGTTTCCATCCTGTTCAAACACAGGCTCATATAATGATTAAAGATCAGTTATAGGAAGAACGACTCTGCCTCCCTCCTGCCTTGGTAGATATGGACTTTGGTGAGTTCGGCAGGGCTTTCTGCACCCAGGATCGAGTACAGAAGCTTCACACCATAGCTCACTGGCTTCATATCAGCATTTCCTTTGCCTAGCATCCTCTGTTTTCTCTCCTCCTTCTTCTGGAGAATTTCATTTCACTCGGTTGCCATGACCTCATTTTGGATTGTGGCTTGTGCGATGCCGTCACCAACATCTGTTTAGGTGAAGATGTTCCTTATCTGGGAACATCTCTCCAAACCTAGATTTGATTTTCCTTGAAAACTCTATATAATAAATAGTACTGTATCTGTCAAAAATGTGGCATCCCTAAATTAATTATTCCTGTATCATAATGTTACTGTGGGCTTGTATGGATTGCTATTTGGTGAGATTGTAGTTTCTATTTCATACTGAAGTACAAGCAGAAGGAATTTCTCATAGGACACTAAATATAAACGGGTTAGAAAGTATAGTCATCACCGTCTCATGCTCTGACAGTTTCTTTGGTCTGCCTTTGAGTTGAATTCCATCCATTGACTCTTTAGGAAGAGGCTGATAGTTAACGTGCAGGTCTGTATGTGTGTGTGTGCTCTTCAGGCTACAGTAATTTACTCCTTTCCAAATTCTTCACCACAAAAACATGGCCCATTCAGTGTAGATAACCCAACTGGGTAATATTAGCAACTTCCAAGGGAGCTTTGGAGATGAGATCCCAGAACCCTGGACTCCTCAGAAGATATTATAATATCCGCTTTCCCCCACCACTGCTGAAAATAAGGTTGCTTACTTTATCCCATATCTATCTTAGATAACAAACATTTAAAAGACAGTGTTAGCTTGATCATTTTACACAGGGAAAGTTGATTCTGGCAGGTTCTTCAGATACACCTTTCTATGCTGCTGCTAACAAGGAAGGCTGGGACAGCAATGATGTCCTTGAGAAAAATCTGCTTGACTGGTCAGTCTGGGAGAGTTATCATAAAGCCCTGAGGCAAAGACTGATGCCTTATCAGACTGTCCTCAAAGTCAAACCTGGCTCCCTGCACTCAAGGCTCCCAAAGCAAAGATTCAGCTGCAGCTGTTACCTTGTATTCGATGTCTGTCCATTATTCAGTGAGGTCTGCCGTAGTAGTGAGTCCTTACTGAACATTGTCTGACCATTACTCCCTAAACAATACAGCAGAACAGTAATTCTCAACTACACAGGTATTACAAGCGATTTGAGAAGACTTAAAAATAGGCAGGGGCTAGGCATAGGTTATGTGTGGTTTATAGAAGGGACTTATTTGCAGAGGTTAATATCCACAGAGGTGAGAATGCCCTTGAGCCAACCCCTTCAGGTGCCAAGAGATTGCTCTATTTCTATCCTTACATATAAGACTTTAAAACTGAATGACTAGTTAACAAGTCTTTTTAAGAAAACAAACCACAAGTTATCTGAAAGTTCAATGCATTATTTTCTTTGGAAAGAGAGATAATAAGTCTCATCATATGGAGAGTATTTGATCGTAGGGTCAAAAGACCCGACAACTTCTACTTTTGAGATAAATAGAAAATTAGGGAGGGATAAATACGGTGACACAAAGCCAGTGTTTACTTCCTGCTTGGCTTCTATGTCATTTGTGGGGTTTGGTAGAAGTTAAACCACAGAATTAGTGTTTATGTTGGCACGTATTAGATTTTCTTTACAATGGCGCTGTCCTACATTAAATCATGACTTTTCTCATAAGTCGACTCTCAACTTAATGGTAGGACAGGGATATCCTCCTTCTAGAGTTTCTACTCTTTCCATTTTGCCTAACTGTATGCCTACATGAAATTTATTTGTGCGGAATGGCAGTCCCTGGGAGATTAGAACGTTCTCGGGTCTGCAAATGGAGAAGGTATAGGTTGCCTTCTGGCATACACAAAGCCCTGGGTTTTATTCCTAGAACCACGAGAAAAAAAATGTCTTTGTGTGTCCTTGGATCAAACTGTGTACCTATCAGCATTGCTATCATACTGTGGTGGATTAGGCCTGTGTAAATGAAGCTGCTTCTGCCAGCTTTTTCTGCTTAACTGCAGCACATGAATCTACCTGAGACACTAGAGAAAATATCGTACTTCAAGGCCCTGCTGTATGACCTGGAAGTATGACCATGGTTATACAGGCATAGCTGTTTATAAAGGAGAGCCTCAGTCTTGAAGGCATTTTCAAGCGTGGTTGGTGCCTTTGAGAAGCCACTAGGGAGTTTCCTTCTTCCACCCATTCATGAATCTCTTCCCGAAGCCTTCCTCGCAGTTGAGAATGGCGGTACACCTCTGTGCTGTGTGATATTGTTCCTATGCAGACCTGAGCAATCACCCCAGATAGGGAATCCGCTACAGATCAAAGTGAAGGATACCACCAAAGTCCATTTTGGTAAACTAATGACTTTATGGGGGCTACTTACAGGAGCAGAGATGACTCTCACTCAGCTGCATCCGCAGCCCCCAGCTCCACCCCCAGCACGGAGACAACTCACCAAAGCGGGAAACCTGGACTATAACACACAGCTTACAGGTAGTTCAAGAGGTCCGAGAGGGTCTCTTTGAGGCACAGGTGGTCTGGGCCTCTTCTAAATAGCCGGGCTGATTTCTGCTTCTTCCAGGTGGCTTGGCTAGTTCTTTCTTCCTTTAGGCAGCTTGGTTGGTCTCTGTTTCTCCCAGATAGTGCGGATCTGAGCTTCTTGTAAAGAATTCGGTGTGTCTGAGAGACTTCTAGGCAGGTCAGCTGGTCACTGTCTCTTTCGGGTGACTCAGCTGGTCTCAGAGTGTCTCTGGGCTGTCCTTACTGCTTATGTAAGCCTAGGGAGGGAAGGGCCTAACATATTTGGCCAGTTTCAGTGACTTCCTGAAACCTGAGTTGTTACTCCTTGAATTGAAGGGGTTTCCTTGCAGGATATTATACTTGACCTTCCCTTAGAGTATCCCTTGTCTTTACAAACATCCCTCTAAACTAGAGGTTTGTGGGAGGAAATTCTACCACATCACCCCGTAATCCCACCTAGCCCATCACCCTGCACTTAGTGGTCGAAGCAGAAGCACTAGAATTTTGAGGCCAGCTGAGAGCTACATGGTGAGACCCTGTCTCAGAAAAGCAAAATAGTGAATGAAGTCTTCCTGGAACTTGGAGAGGTTTTTGGAGGCTCAGATGTAAACACTACCTGGGAGACCTAGAGGCCCCTGGCACTGAGATATGCTTCCTTTGGTGTGGTACAAGGCATTTTCTTGGATCTTTAAACATAACCTGGGGCATTCTGGCATTTGTTGCTTACTTTCAAGACTTTTACGAGGTCCGGCCTTGCTTCCAGGGTTTCCTTCCTCAGATCCTAGCCAGCTTTGCATTGGTTGTGTGTGGGGGGTGGGTGGCTGCAAAATGACCCACAATGGGAGTGTTGCTGGAGGGTAAATGATAGGCACTCCTGAGCTTTGCAATAATTGAGAAGATGATATCAGGCCCCTGTAATCACGAAAATAGCCTCTCAGACTAAACAAAGATGAAACCGGCTCGTTCTCTTTGGCTACGTGCAATTTATTTAAATTAGTGTCGCACATTCTACAATGGTCTGAAGCCATATCATGACACCAACAAACTGAATACGTTTTCTGGGCCTTTGCTTAGGAATGAAAAAGGTTTGGGCCACATTGAACAGGATTTGCATCTTGTTAGCTTCCCTGAGTGCCCTTGGCCACTGAGCATAATAGAGAATGTGGCTCTATCTCTTCAGCCAGACAGTCTGCCTCAGTTACGGTTCTGCTGGGAATTAAAGTGGCGAACTGGGAGCCTGGGCGAAGTGAGGGGGCAGCAAGCGCTTACAGGACGCTCAACAGAAGAAGAGCCTGCAGTCAGGCCTGGTCCCTCTCTTTCTTACGGTGGAGACTGGCAGGAGAGCTCGCCATGGCTGCGGCAGAGGCTTACACATGGTGATCTCCTTGGTGTTACCGTGTGAATTATTTCCCTCTAGATCTGAGGCACTGACCCGTTTCGGTGTGCAGCGTATGTCCAGGGTGCTTCCTTTCACCTGGTGCGTTGAATTCTGTTTCAGGAAAGCAAAATAATAACCACACGAGTCAAAGAAAGAAGCTGTAGAATCAAACCGTGTGTGCAGTGTCATTGCCTGCTTTGGGTACTCCTTAAACCAATGTTTTACACAGCCGAGGAACAGCCTCCCAAACAGGGTAGACCAAAGATCACTCACAGGGGATGAAAGCTGCCGGGTTGGTTGCTTGCTACCCATAAACACCCATGAGAATCTTAGCTGTTCCCTCTGATACCCTCCTCTCCTACTCCTTGCAAGTTTGAGCCATCCCTTCACCTGCATGTGCTCATTCACATCTTTGCCTTAGAGTTAGTACCCCCGGCTCTCTAGACCTGAGGTCCCCAGCCCCAGTGCTCTCGGGAGACCTGTCACAGTGGAGATAAGCCATGCTGAATAGTTTTAGGACAGTTTCGGGTACAGGAAGGAGTGACCACCAGTGACAAAGACCAAGCACGGCAGGCTAGACGTTCACTCGGTTTAACCCGCACTGTCGAGGGTGGCAGGGATATCGGCGTTGTGGTTGCTGCAGAGAACAAATGGCAAACATCTGACTCTTTGCCAACAATGAACTCAGTAGTGATCAAATCCAACTTGATTGAAATCAGGTTTGCGGAGTATGGTCTCCAGATCCCTGCCATTAAAATTCTTCCTTGCCAAGCTGTTTCCCTTTCATGAGAACAATGCGTTCGCCATCTGCGTGGCACACACTCTGCAGCACAAATGAGCTGAGCTGATAAAGGGTCCCTTTCACTCCGCTCCTGCGGCTGGCACCCACTCCGGGTACCGTGAGGTGGCAGGGAGCCATTTGCCCAAGGCAGGCATGAGTGGAGGTCGATGGGATCTTCTTCTGTTTCTCCTATTCTCTGCTATAAAGTAGCAATTACCCTCTCAGTTTCCTTCATCTCCTGCCCTCTGCCCCTCCAGTTCTCAGTCCAGAAGCCTGGAGTACAAAGCAATCCGTGCCTGAAGGCTAAAACCCACTCTAAGCTGCCCAACCAGTCACCAAAACAACCTAGAAAGATCTGGGAGGTGTGGCTCAGGGCTCAACCCTACACAAAAGAAAACTCTACCAACTGCATGCCCAGCCCTGTCTCACTTGTTGTGAATACTTTCATTAAATGCTAAAATATCAGGTTTCTCAGTTATTCCCATTACAAATATTTCTTTTGTAACTCAGATAAAGTGTTTTTACTTAAACAAAGATTCTCAATTTTTAATGAACATTGATTACAGGTCAGATTCATACAAATTCCTATTGCCTGCCTGTCTCCTTCCTTCCTTTCCGAGACAGGGTCTCACTACATAGCCCTGACTGGCCTGAACCTCTCTATGCTTTGAACTCTTAGAGATCCACCTTCCTCTTTCTTCTCCTGTGTGCTGGGATTAAAAGCATGAGCCATGCCCCTGACTCTTCTTTCCTTCCTTCCTTTCGCTCCTCCTTTCTTCCTCCTGGCGTTGAACCCAGAACCTTGCCATGTTAGTGTGAGTTCCACCCAAGCCCCTCACATCTTGTTACTTCCTAAAGAACCTTTTAACAACCAGAAGAGGAAATTTTTAAGAATTTGCTTTTAGTAGAGCAGTTTCTGTTATAGGGGAAAGACAGATTTAAGGGGTTGTAAAATTGAGAATTCCATCTGCATAGGAGCTGGTTTGCATTTACAATGCGGAACAAAATATTCTTGGCGTGCTTGAGGCTTATCTCAAACAGGATGTTCCATGCTAAACCTCACTCGAGAAAGAACTGAGGACCGCGCTTTTCCTAGATGTCCCCTGAGCCACTTGCTTTTTCTCAAGTCTCCAGAATAAATGCATTCATCCCAGTGACGTTAAGTCCTCTCTGAAGAACCAGTCAGGCTTCCACCATCCTTACGCAGACATTCTGCTAGTGCCCGTTGATGGCTGCTCAGGAGGGCCAGGCAGGAACAAAAGACCTCAGACCTTCTGCTTCTACCCTTGAGACCACCCAGGGCTTCACCTGTGACGTCACACACAATGCCTGCAGATGTAGTTAGAGTTCAAAGCCACAACTTCAGAACTGTCCCTTTCTTGGTTCGTTCACAGTCTTTGGCCAGGGTGTGAAATTTTCAGAACAAATACTGAAGGAGACCGTGGAGCAGTGAGGGCTTCCTCCCGGATCCTGGAGTGGGCACAAACCACACCCAAACACCTGTTTTCACAGAGAGCTCCTTCATTAAGTGGGGGAGAAAAGTTAAAGGGGCTGCTTAACTCGGGCAGAGAAACAGCAGCAAATGACTTGCAGGCGTAGAATGGAGTAGGGTGCATTGGTAAAGGAGATAGGGGATGAGGGATAAGGAAAGGGGACAAGGGAAAGGGGAAGGGGTGTTTGTCCCCATCTCAGAGGGACAAAGGACTGCCTGTGGATAGGAGGGAGACAGATGTGGGACATTGGCAAATGGTGGTTTTATAAACATAAAAGGATGTTGTGGGAGCTGCGGGCCTGCATTCTGCCACCCAGCTCCCGCCACTGGCTAGCTTTACCCGAAATAACAACAAACTGTATTCACTTAAACACTGCTTGGCCCATTAGCTCTAGCCCTTACAGGCTAATTCTCATATTCCAATCAACCCATCTCTAATAATCTGTGTAGCATCAGTCTTACCAGGAAAGATTCAGCATGTCTGACCTGGCAGCTTGCTTCATGGCATCTACCAGGGAGAGGGGAGCATGGCCTCTGAGCTCACTTCCTCTTCCTCCCAGCATTCTGTTCTGTTTACTCCTCCCACCTATGTTTTAACCTATGAGGCCAAGCAGTTTCTTTATTACTTAACCAATGACCTTCCTCCATCAAAAGGAAAACCCCATGTTTAAATGAGGTGTTTAATTTTAATTGGGCATGTTAATTAGGTGAATCAAAGGGGGGGGGTTGATTGCTGGACTTTGGTAGTCAACCTCAGGAGTAGGAAGTAGCCAAAGAAGGAAACAGAAATTGGCAGCTAGCTTTAAAAATGTAATCTCATGGTTTTTAACAAGGCAGAGGAAATGGGCGAGAAGGGCAAGGCCTGGCAGAGCCATGGTCCTCATGCTCAAGCTGCCCAGAGTCAAGTACCCGGGTGATACAGGAGAGAAAATCTTAGCAGAGAGATGGAGGGGAAGGAATTGGAGGTCAGGGCCATAGTGAGTTTGGGGCTATGCTGGGCTACATGAGCTCTGCCTCAAAATGGCCCCTCTCCACCAAAACGTTTAATTATTCACCTTAAAACAGAATCAGTTAACCTAAAATTGAAGTCATATGGAGGTTTTCATAAAGAAAGTTTGGTGCCCGGGGCTGTAAACACAGAACATATGGACTCTGTGTCCTGGTGCAGTTTGCCTTCTTGGAAACAGTCAGTGAGGCCGACGGCTCTTCCTTGATTTGCGGTGCTCATGGGGCAAACTAAGACTCTTAGTTGAATTTCGTTTCTGTTCTCCCAGCATAGTTAGGGCTCTGCGGATTGCTTTCAGTCTTAAAACCAGTAGAATTCAATTAAGAAAGACACAAAACCCACAACCAGGCAAACACTGAACTCTTGGCTTAGGGTGATACATGACCTAGTGGATGCATGTATGTATGTACCAGAGTTGTTGTTGGAGACTGTGGGTGATTTCTCCCTGGAGCCTGGGCCACTGAAGCTGCCAGGGAGAGGGAGTTGGCAGTCCACTGCCTCTTCATGAAGGTTGACCTGTTGACCCAGCAGGATGTGCTTGGCCATTTTCTGCCCTCTTCCTACCCCTCTTTATTAGTCATGACATTTATTGGCCCCAGTGGCATGGATTTAGAAGAACCTGCTTCCTCAGTTCAAGCTCGGGATTCCTTCAGTGTGGTGGTTAACTCGCTTGGCATTGAGAAGGTAACAATGGTTTGCTCTCAGAGTAGAGAAAGACTCAGCTTTAACAAGTCCCCTTCAGGGCTGGGGGCAGGGCTCAGTGGAAGAACGCTTGCTTACCTGTGTGCGCCAGACCCTGGCTTCCATCCCTAGCACCGCAATTGAAGAACAACACACACACACACACACACACACACACACACATGCATGGCCACACACACACGAACACACACACACACACACACACGAACACACACACACACACACACACACACACACACACACACACACACGAACACACACACTTTTCCTGCACTTGTATCTGTACATTGTATGTGTGTGGCATTTCAGAGGATGCCAGAAGATGAAGTCATAGTTGTAAATGATTGTTGGCTGCCGTGTGGGTGCTGGGGATTGAAACTGAGTCCTCTAGAAGAGCAGCCGGTGCTCTTAACTGCTCAGCAATCTCTCCAGCCCTGAATTCTTAATTTTGAACATTTTCTGAGGTAGCAACATGCAGTTTGATCATCTTGAATGTTACTGAGCCGGGTCATCAAGCCATAGCACCCCACTCCACCCCAGTCAGTTTGTGAGCACAGCAGTGGGAGCTGGAAGTCTCAGAACCATCAGGAGCATCCTCAGATGGAAGGCCTGGGAGTCCCGGGTCTCAGTTGAAGCTTATGGAGTTTGAGGTCCACGATGCATAGATGGAACAAAACTGCATGTGCATTCCCTCAAGAAGAACTGATAATGCAAAGCATGCGTGCCTCCTCCCCCTGCTTTTTTCCATGCAGGGCCCAAGCCGAGTGAATGCTTCGGCCAGCTTGGGTCCTCTCCCCTCAATTTGCTCACTCACGGACACACCCAGCAGTGAAATTTGTCAGTTTCCTGGGAGCCTGTCCATCCAGCCAAGCCAACAGCCAGCATTAACCACCAGAGACTGTGGGGGTGACAGGGTGTCAGGTGGGCCATGCAGAATGAGTCCTTTGGTGACAAGGAGCCTGCTGCCTCTTTCCGTGAAGCGGAAGAAAAAGGGGGAACGCTTACATCCAGGGTCCATGATGTGTGTTGGGATTGATTCCCAAAGCCCCATCAGCAGAACCATTTCCTGCTGAACAAGATGTTGCTGTCGTAGTCCATAGCTTCTGCTTCAGAGGTAATAATTCTACTGTCGTTGCTGTCTGTAGGAATTAGGTTCAAGAGAGCGCGAGCTGCTCCGGGCTGTGTGCCCAGGTCCTACTGCCTGCCATGCAGCACTATGGCAATTTTAGCACAAATAACTTCACAATTCTCTCAAGTTATGTGCATCTGCCTCCCTTCCTGTACAACAGAGGGGGGAAAGTTGGCAGCAGCAATGAGCTTTAATCCCCACAAAGACCCATGACAGCAACAGATGACTTGGTGTTTAAGAAGTGGCTTTCATAGTCAGGCCCTCCGGGTATAATTCGGCAGAAGAGATCGGTGCTCGCCAGGTTATACTGGAGACTGAAAACCAGCAGAAGCCCAGTTTTCTCTCTGGTATGATGCCAGTTACGCCGCCCTCGCCTTTGCAAACCTGCCGTGAGCACCCAGACGCAGTGGTGGGAGGAGAAGGGCGTTAGACAGCCATTCTCAAGCTGCGGCTTCCAGGAGTGGGTTGTAAATCAAGTTCGTGAGTTGCAGCCAGTCTATTTTAGAAACGAAATACGTGCCAGGCGTGGTAGCAGATGCACATAATTCCAGCACTCTGGAGGCTGAGGCAGGAGGATCCTATGAGCCAAGCCAGCCTATGATGCATAGCAAGACCTTGTCATGGATACATAAATAAAAAGTAAAGATTAAAAGTGAGCTAGCATAATGTGTAGGGCTGCGTATGATCTCATACTATCTTCGTTTCGGTGAAATATATGTCTATATGGTTCCCAACTGTAATACTGGATTACAGTCACTAAAGGGTGGGGAACCCGATCATAGTTCAGGGAGACTTCACAATCCTACGTGGGTTACTGAATGACATGCATAGTCTATCTTATATAACTCATGGTGGTTATCAACTTCATTTGGCTATTGGAAGGCTTACACATGGATGGCACTGTGTCCTTTGATACAATATAATAATTTTGATATTTAATATAATTTGATATAATAAGATAATAGTGCTTATTATAATGGCGTCTTCTGCCTAGATTTCTTTTCTGTCTCTAATCCTCATTTAATACCCAGGCCTTTCTCCTGAGGTTAGAACTGTGAGCTCAACAGCATTTCCTTGTTGCCAATAAACATTTGGAGTGCAGTCTGTCTGTCTGTCTGTCTGTCTTCATTAGTTTTCGGTTGCTACAACCAAATACCAGGAAATGAATAATTTATAAAAACTCAATGTTCGCTCCGTCGGTGGTTCTGGAAGCTGGAAAGTTTGGGGTCAAGAGGCTGCACCTGGAGAGGGCCTTTTGGCAGATGAGGATACTCTGAGGTATCGTCAAGGGGAGGAACGTAAAAGAAGCAAAATCAGCCAGGCAGTGGTGGCACACGCCTTTAATCCCAGCACTTGGGAGGCAGAGGTAGGCGGATCTCTGTGAGTTCAAGACCAGCCTGGACTACAAGAGCTAGTTCCAGGACAGGCTCCAAAGCTACAGAGAAACCCTGTCTCAAAAAAAAAAAAAAAAAAAAACAAAACAAAACAACAACAAAAGACCCTGTCTCAAAAGAAACAAACTCAAACTTGCTTTGACAGTAGACCACCCCCCTCAAGGTGATACATTATAATCTGTGGGCCGATGATTCTGCCCTGGTGGCCCAGTAAGGGTCACCATGTAAGGCTCCGATCTGGTAAGACCTTACAATAGAGATTGAATTTCAACACAGGTGTCCATGGGGATATTCTAGACTAGATCATCTAGTAATGGCCAAACTTGGACTCAAGTCATCACCACCTTCTCTCGCTTGCTGTCACCCGTATGTCTAACCCTAACACATACAGACTCCTCCATCACCCATCACCCAGGCAACCTGAACAGCCTCCTCTTGATTCTTTAGGAGCCCAGTCATCACCCACACTCATTGGGTTTCTGAGCCTTATTGCCTGGTTGCTCTCCCTAGGGTGTCTCTCTGTCCCTTTCTCCCTCCTCTGTTTCTGAGTCTTCAGGATGCCCATGACTTTCAGGTTAAGGTACACAGCCTTCTCCCGCCACGGCCTTGGGCTCCATGATCTAGGACTCCTCGTCAGCCTTCATCCAGCAGCATATTCCTGCAGGTGACCCTGGCCTGACAGGCTTCCTTTCTATGTTAGCTGGGTCACGCCTGTCTCTCAGGGATCAGTACAGATTGGTTTTTTTGAGTCAGAAATACTTGGGTTTGAAGTCCCTAAACAGCGTTCAGTTGCCTTTGTGACTCAGAAGGGGAAGGTTTATAAAGAGAGAACAGCAATGCCTTTTGGAATAATTAAATCAGTTACTGTGTCTAACAAACGCTATCTGGACTGGGGATGGGGCCCGGTTACGAGATAACTTGGCTAGCATGCACAGAGCCCTGGGTTCCATCCTCATAAACCACATTAACCAGGGGTGGGGACACAGGCTTGATATTCCAGGCTTGGGAGGTAGAAGTAGAAAAGGCCAGACGCTCTGGCTCATGCCTTACTGCTTGGCGAGCTGAAGCCCATCCTCAGATACATGAGACTCTGCCTCAAACAAATAAACCAACAAATTCATTCACAGAACGTTGTTTGGGCTGGAGGGTACAAAACAGGGCACAACTCACATCTAGCATGCATAAGACATGAGTTCATTTTCCAGCAGAGCAAACAAAGACATAAGCAAAGTCAGTCAGTGCCTGGCACACGCCACACCCCTGCTAAATGGCTGTGATCAGTCGTTGGCGTTGGCGTGCGTTCATCCGTTATTTTTAATCTTTAGAAAGCTTCAATTTCCCTCATCCTGCATCAGAGCTGCTGTGTATGAGGTGGCTGAAGACCCCTGCCTCGATTGTTCCTTCTGACTAGTGTCCATTTCCCAGTCTTCTTCCTTGACCAATCCCTGTTCACCCCTCAAGACTCAATCCAAGAGTCTCTTGTCTTGCACCCTCCCAGGGTACCCCAGGGTCACCTCCGTCAGAGCTCATGCCCACAAGAATCGTGATGTTTCTCTCTTTCCTCCTGGACTCAGTGTCTCCGGAGAGCTCCATGAGCAGCTCACCGCTGTAACAAAGGCTCCCTCGAGTGTGCAGGGACCTGACACATGAGGCTCCCTCAAGTGTGCGAGGATCTGACACATGAGGCTCCCTCGAGTGTGCAAAGATCTGACACATGGAATGCACAAAAAATGCTTACTTGAAGAGGAGTGTGTGTCTTGGTCTGTTTTCTGTTGATGTAAGAAAATGCCACAAACTGGAGGATCTAAAGTAAAGCAATGTGCTTTGTATAGTTAGGAAAGCGGGGAGTCAGGGTCAAGGGACCCAGACCGCTGAGCACATTCTTGCTGGTGAGGACTCTGATGAGTCCCAAGGCAAAGCAAAGTATCACATGGTAGGACAGAGAAGAAGCTGAGAAGCTCACATTGTAACAAGGCCACTCCTGAAATAACCCATTGGTCCCTTAATCCATCGACCCAGGAAGGATCAATCACCTCTTGCAGATGTAGTAATAAGGGTGGCGGGGCTGCGTTCCCAGCACCCCGGCTGCCTGCTTGGCTAGCTTATGCCTGAAATAACAACACATGAACTGTATTCATTTAAACACTGCTTGGCCCTTTAGCCCTAGCCCTTACTGGCTAATTCTGTTATCCCGATCAACCCATCTCTAATAATCTGTGAGAACCGGTCTTACCGGGAAGATTCTAGCCTAGTCCATCCTGGGTTGGAACTTCATGGCATGTGTCTGCCCGGGAGCGGGGCATGGTGTCTCTCTCAGGCGTCTGCTCCCGAGAGGAGAGCTGTGGAGTCTGAGCTCACTTCCTCTTCCTCCCAGCGTTCTGTTCGGTTTACTCCTCCCACCTATCTTCTAAACAATGAGAGCCAAGCAGTTTCTTTTTATTTAACCAGTGACCTTCCTCCATCATGCAGAGCTTGCCAGGACCCTCACAATGAGAAATAACCCATTGGTCCCTTAATCCATTGACCCAGGAAGGATCAATCACCTCTTGCAGAGCTCGCCAGGACCCTCACAATGAGAATTAAACTTCAACGTGAGTGTTGATGGAGACATTTAAGCCATTATGATGAATCATGAAAGAGCTGACTGGTGTAATAACTTCCTGACTGGTGTCCATTCCCGCCTCCTTCAGGAAGTTCATCCCGCTGATTGCTGGACATTTACCATCCCGGCCTTTTGTAGCTCTGGCCCCCATTGAGTACCTAATATCACAGAAGAGCAGGCTGTTCCCCCTGACAATACCCACTACTTCACTCCCTGGAGCCTGTCCTTGCTGGATCTTCCTGTTCGGAAACACCCTGCACCTTTAACTTGACTTTTCCCTGAATGGTTTCTGTGCGTCTCACAACCCTTCAAAGGCCACCACAGGACAATGCCAGACCCTTCTCTCACCGGTATTATAACCTTGAGCCTTCCACTGCAGCCTGTGCCTGACTTCTCTCTTACAGAAGAGTTCCTGTCATCCAGCAACCTCTTCACGTGTTTATTTTCACTGGCAAGTTCTTGTGTCTTAAGCATAGCTGCAAACCCAGAACTGCTGGGACATCAGTTGTTTCTCATAAGTGCTGGAGGAGCGAACTGGGAATCAGCCCAACCTGGGCCTCTCGTTTCTGTTTACTGGTTTAACTTGGGAGACTAGGGTATGAGAGTTTCACTCGTCCTCTGACCCTTAAAGACCTCACCTGACTTCAGTGGTGCTGTGTTATAACCACACAGTGCCAGGGCCTTTGGAAAACAGTTTTGATTGACGGATTGGTTTCTTTCCTAGCGAATAAGTGTGTCTCAAGCCTGATGCTTGGTCAGTTTGGGGTATGTGCACAAAAGAAGCAAAGTTGCAAGTTAGAGTTTATGAAATGTCAAAATGTGGATATGCAGACGCATGGATAGGCTGCTGCATAATATGCTGTCAAGCCATGCAGCCCGGCGTCCTGTCTGTCCAGGGTGCCACAGATGCTGGAGCCTGGCACTGTCTCTTCTGCAATGAGCTACTTCCCCAGTGGATCAAAAGCATCTCCCATCATACCTGCTGGATAACCTGTCAAAGTGAAGTGTGACCAGGGCCAGCACTGGGTTCAGGTGGAACACGGCTCAGTCTTTAATTCACGTGGAATGGAACCACTTTCCCCCAAGAAACAGGGGCCCCAGAAGTTGGGCCTTCTTATTTATTTGTTCTGCCCCCCTCCATTGAATCCTCAAGGAAAGATGAGCCTAGACCAGTGGTTCTCAACCTTCCTAAAGCTGTGACCCTTTAATACAGTTCCTCATGCTGTGCTGACCCCCAACTATAAAATTATTTTTGTTGCCACTTCATAACTGTAATTTTGCTACTGTTATGAATCACAATGAAAATATCTGTGTTTTCCGATGGTTTTAGGCGACCCCTGTGAAAGGGTCATTCAACCCCCACCCCCAGAGGTCAGGACCCACAGGTCGAGAACCACTGGCCTGGAGGAGCTGGTAGACATAGCATTTGTGTTGGAGTCCATGCCAAGCGACACCCGAAACAAGTTGGCAAGCCACTCGGTTATCACAGCCTGGCAGAAGGCCTGCCAGTTCCCAGTCACTCAGTGTTTGAACGGGGGTGCCCCTCGCACACTAGAGAGGCACAGCACATGGCCTTCGGGGCACATTTCCCAACATGGGCTCGAGCAGAGTCCAATGAGGACAAAGGTGATAAATCCTGAACGATCACACACGCCCTTACTGCAGCCAGCAAGGACACGCAGAAAATTCTTGGGTGACCAGAAGGTCACTCACTAGTGTGATTGTGGGTGATTACAAGTCAGAACAACTAATACTCTAAGCTACACTACAGCCCTGAGACTGACTATATGTATGAGCTACAGTGCCCTCAGAGGCTTCTAGGAAGGAATGGTGTCCTTAGTACATCTCCCCTGTCTTTGTCAGTTATTGCCTATTCTTCTAGGACTCAATAGTTTATACGAGCTCACTGCTAGTTCAGAACATGTAAAAAGCAGGAGAGATGTGCAGGACTTGGACTATGGCTGAGGTAGGGCCCTGCCCTACCATGAATCCCTGGGTTCTTACTCTATCAATTTTAAAAACAGCGAATTACAAGCGTTCAAATGATGCTTATTGCTCATTACGTCCAGTATTTACTTGTGTCCAGGAATCACATAGACATGTATATGTATTCTAAAACACACTTTATGATCTGCATGTATTAGTTATTTTTCTTGTTTCTATGAGAAAAAATATCTGACCAAAGCAACTAAGGAACAAAAGGGTTTACTTTCGCTCCTGGTTTAAGAGTTCACGATGGCGGGGAAAGCCAGCAGCAAGAGCTGGAGGGGACTGGCCACACCTGCAGTCAGGAAGGGGAGAGAGACAAATGCCAGTGCTCCACTCTCTTTGTCGTTTTTATTCAGAGCAGGACCCAACCCAGGGGATTTCACCACCCACATTCACAGTAGGCCTTCACTCCAGTTTAAATCCTTCTGGAAACCGGCTCTGAGACCCGTCCGAAGGTGTGTTTCCATGGTGATCCTAAACCCAGTCAAGCTGACAGTGACTATCAAGTGTCACAGATGAGCATGTTTTCTGTGAGCAGTGTGGAGACTGTTCCCACCCAGTCCGTGTCGCTCTCAAAGAAGTCGGGCCGTCCTCGTAGCTGGCTAGTGCCACTTTCCCAACAGAGCCTGTCTACAGAAACAGCTCAAAGGGTCTTTAGCACATCAGCACTGGGTCATCTGACTGTTTCTGAAGGGCCTCATGTAAGAACCTGGTTAGTGGGACTGTGTTCTCCCAGGCAGTGACAGGTGACATTACCGTGGGTGATGTCCAGGCAGGCAGGACACTCAGACATTCTTCATGATGCAGTTCGGGGACCACCATAGTGCTGAGTTGCTGTCTCACCCATGGAGGGGCATCCTGCCCCACGGAGTTATAGGCTGGGGAGGGCAATTGCTCTAACCAAGCAAACTGGCCATTGCAAACTGTGGCATCTGTCATGAAAGATTCAAATGGTACGGCGTGATAGACACTGAGGGCAGGATGGTCAGTATGGCCCCAGAAAGGAGGCCTCAGGTAAGGATGGGAACCTTACCCCAGGAGCTACCCCACTCCTCACAGAGACACCTTAATTTTGCTATGAACCAAAGATCGGAAGCTTCCTGTTTTAGACTTATAATCTCAGAGGTTGGTCTCAAGGTCATGGGTCAGTTTGCTTCTAAAAAGTCAGACACAGTTGAGAGCGTGTGGAAGGGCGGCTCAGAATCTGGAGGCCGGCTTAAGACTGGTGCTGGTGGAGCCCTGGCCATGCAGTAGAAAACAGAACCGGACTCTCCTCCTATAATGGGAAAGTTGAAATGAAGACCAGGCTCTCCTGTTTCTGTGTGCAAATAAACACATATGGATAGCGTTCTAACGAACTTAGAAAATAACTTAGTCAAGCGCCTGCCAAAACAGCACACAGACCTAAGTTCTGATCCCCAGCACCCGTGTGAAAAGCCAGGCATGATGCTGTGGACCTGTGTCCTGGTGCTGTGAAAGTGGAGATGGGAGGATCCCTGGAGGCCACTAGTCAACTATTCCAGAGAGCAACATGAACTGTATTCAGGGGACCCTGTCTCACAAACTACGGTGGAAGCTGAGTATGGAGATACACCCTTCAGTCCAGCACTTGAGGCAGAGACAATAGATCCTTGTAACTTAGAAGGCAGCCTGGTCAACATAGTAAGTTCCAAGTCAACCAGAACCAACAGTGAAACCCTGTCTCAGAAAGGGATTGGGGGGAAGGGACTAGACAGATGGTTTAGCAGTTAAGAACACTTGTGGCCCTCGTAGGGTGTAGTAATATGAGTGGCGGGGCTGCATTCCCGGCACCCCGGCTGCCTGCTCGGCTAGCTTATGCCCCAAAATAACAACACACAAACTGTATTCATTTAATCACTGCTTGGCCCATTTCTATCTCGCCTCTTCTAGGCTAATTCTCACATATTAATTTAGCCCATTTCTAATCATCTGTGTTGCGCCCCTAGGTGCGCTTACCAGGAAGATTCTAGCCTATGTCCATCCTGGGTCGGAGCTTCATAGTGTGCGTCTGCCCAGGAGCCAGGAGCATGGCGTCTCTCTGAGGCGTCTGCTCCCGAGAGGAGAGCTGTCGAGTCTGAGCTCACTTCCTCTTCCTCCCAGCGTTCTGTTCTGTTTACTCCTCCCACCTATCTTCTAACCAATAAAATGGGCCAAGGCAGTTCCTTTATTAGCCAATGACCTTCCTCCAACATTTCCCCTTTTTACCACTTCAACCTGTTCACTTTGCATTAAAAGGCTTCTACAGTCAGAATACCTGCTGACTAAGGCCAACACACACACACAGACACACACACATACACACACACACTCCCCTGTTTCTGTCTGTGCTGGGTTTCTACAGACAAGGCTGTTTTGGCTTCTTAACTATAATGTCTTACGTCTTCTTGCCTCTTTGCTATTCCCGGGAGTCTGCCTTCTCTGTGAATCCCCTTCTGACAGGATGTCATGGTTTATTTTTTCTCTGCCCTTTGCCCGATGACTGGCCGAATCCTTGACCTTTGCATTCTACAGTCCTTTGTGCAGGGTTCCGGTTTGCCTGCTATCTTGGGAACTCCTGCTGTTTGCTGCAGCATCCCTACTCACAAACCGTGAGCCATTAATTCCTCTAGTTACCAGCTGCTGGGTGAGAGAGCATTTTTCTGTTCTTCCACATAGTTTTTGCGTCTCATTTAGCTCAAGGTTTGATTTATTTCTATTGCTTCTATTGTTGAGAATTTTATGTCAATCTCTCATCAAAGTATTTAGGTCCCTTAGTGGTACTGACCCTTGTAAGGCCTAGGAACAAATACCCCGTACATTACAGACACTAAATAAGGTTTGTTGGATAAAAGTGGGGAAGAGGACAGGATGTCACACAAAACAAAACAGGAAAACAAGAAGCAGAGAAAAGATAGAAAGTCATCAAGGAAGGCTTGGGGTACCTCTGTATTTATTGGCCTTGGTCCCAGTGGCATGTCCCCAGTGGCATGTCCCCAGGACTCACAGGCCCAGGAAGACACCTACTGACAGGTTCAGGAAGATACCATGCTATATTCAAGCCTGGTCCCTCTGCTATGACCCAGATGTTCTGCTTTCAGCCCCCGTGCCCTCCCCTCCTGTGGAACTGAGGCTTCCCGGCAGCAGGCCCAGACATACTTCTAACCTTTGAGGGTGCTGGGTAGGTCAGCCTTTGCCACAGTGCATCCATTCAGAAGAGGATACGGAAACAAATCACGAGAGCTCCAAGTCCAAAACCTATGACTGACATCAAAGGGCATAGCTTTGGCTCTGGAAAGAGACCAGAGGAGCCCTGCCTCCTCCAGTCTTTCCAGGAAGTCTGCTGGCCGGATGGGAGAGATGCCCTGGCCAGGCTCTCTCTAAATAGTGTAGCAGTGGTAGTGAGCACCCTCCCTCCCTTCTTGAGGCTTGCCTGGCACTGGGATCTGTCTGAGGAGCCTCCAAGATCACCTGTGTCCAAGTCTTGTGGTGGTAGTTGTGCTAAGTGTGTGTGGGGAGAAGCAGGGAAGGCTGAGGCCAGCCTGGTCCCGTGAAGTATGCAGGGAGGGCTCTCCTGCATGAGTCTGTCCACTCTCATGTGTTAATTTTAATGAAAACGGGGGGGGGGGAGCGGAAGGGGTCACACATTATTCTTTGGATAGTTGTTGCTGTTTATCCTATTGCATTAACAAGATCTCCCCAAATATCCTAGGCTGGTCTAGAACTCACTATGCTCACTGCACTCTTGATCCCCTGCCTCAGCCTTTGGAGTGCTGGGATTATAGGTGTATGCTTCACAGTCAGCTTTAATCTGGTCTTACATCTAATACTCAAAAGTTTATTGAATCACATAAGTCCAGAAGTGCGAGTTCCTAAATAGACTTATAAATCTCTTAGGGGCATAATAATAATAATAATTAATAATAATAGCTCATATGCTGACTGCTTAGTATTGGCCTTCTGGTTTTCCCCCTCTTGCTTGCTCAGCTCTCATTCTTATACAGCCTAGACCCACCTGCCTAGGGATGGCACCGCCCACAGTGCCATCAATTAGCAACCAAGAACCCTTCCCCTCCAGACATGCTCACAGGTCAGTCTGATGGGGACAATTTCTCAATTGCCGTTCCCTCTTCCCAGGCATTTCAAGTTGTCAACCGAGATCTGTCATCACTCTCCTATTATATTACTAAGGAAATGGAGACACACAGGAGTAAGACTGTATGCCATTCTGCTGGGCACAGTGACCTCTCTTCCTGTCTGCTCTGACCTACTCAGAACAGGCATGATCCCTGCGTTTAGCATATCCGTGTTGTGTAGGCTGCCCACCTGTGAGCTGCAGCCTCTTGGCTAGTAGATCCATCTGTGCCTGTCCTTATGTACATTTTATTTAACTTACAAAGGCCCCAAGGACAGACGTTGTGCTATTATTTCAGCTATGCCAGTGAAACTGTAAAGTGCTTCCTTAAGTAAGAAGGTAAAAGCTCAGTAAGAGACAACACAGGCACACAACTTGGTTACAGTCTATTGTTTCTGTTTTCTGTTTCTTACTTAGTTGTCAGCCTCTTACTGCTCCTACTTTCTAAGTAAGATTTATCACCAAAGTAAAAGTTATCACAGGTATGCAGGTACTTATGGGGCAATGCAACACATGTAGGCTTCAGTGCAATCCAGTTTCAGGCATCCACAGGGGATCTTGGAACACACCCCAAAATAAGAGACCCATTCTAGAGGAAATCTGAGCCACGCCTTAATCAGAGTCACGTGCTGACATTCACATTAAGATTCAGAGGGATTGCTGCTGCTGGTGGTGGTGGCGGCATTGGCACAGCATTGGCTCACGCCCTTAATCTCAGCACTCTAGAGGCAGAGGTAGGGGGATCTCTGTGAGTTTGAGGCCAGCCTGGTGTACAGAGTGAGTTCCAGGACAGCCAGGGCTGTTACACAGAAAAACCCTGTCTCGCAAAAAAACAAAAGGAAAAAACAAAGGGAAGGAGGAAGAGAAGGGAAGGAGGGAGAGAAGGAGGGAGGGAAAAAAGGAAGGAAGGAAGGAAGGAAGGAAGGAAGATTCAAATAATGAAGACCCATAGACTGTTTAGAAAGATACTGTCCTTTCATGACAGACTTGAAGAGGCAGGTAGTGAGGATGAGAGGCAGGTCCTCCACTTATTCCCCTCAGACAAGGGGCTTTTTTTTTTTTTTTTTTTTACCACCCCTTCAGCTTAAAGCACTGAGTTACTGGATGCCCAGTAAACTCAAGCCTGTTCCCCGCCAGAAGGCACTGTAAGTCTTCAAGATCGGGAGCATCCACTAAGCCTCTGGAACCCAGAGGGGCGGGAGACACCAGAGCCTCAGCCCCAGAAGGGAAAGGGCGTCAGCTGAGAACACAAGCGGTGCGGGATGTCCATCCAGGGCGATCCCAGTCACTCATAGTTCAGAATGCTGTCCTCTCAGTCCTGCTTCCGCCGGCCACGCCCATCCTCGCCACTTGCGTCGGTTCTAATTTAAAAATTAGGTTTTAATTTAAAAAAAAATAAGATTAGCCAACGATATTCATCAAGGAAGGGAGAGAAAGAAATTTACAAGCAGAGCCATCACTATCTTGGAGAAGGACAACAGCTTGCTTTAGCTGAAGTAGCGCTTGCTTCCTGGGGCGGGACCTGTTGCCATAGAAACGGGAGGCGTGGCCATGCAGAACCACGAAGTTCCTGGAGCTGTCAGCTGAGGCTGTCTCAGATTTTTTTTTTTTTCCCAACAGTAGAGCCCAGGAGGTGGGATTGGTTGCGTAGTGCAGAGGAATGTGTGTCAGATTCACGCTGATCCGCACGCTGGTGTGAAGGCTCTTTATTGTGTGGACTGCAGAGAAGAATGTCCTTAGGAGAAAGGCAGCCGCCCAGCGAGGCTGTCGGCTGCCTCTGACCCAGTCACCCACTAGTGTCTCCTGAGGCAGTCTGGGCTCCAGGGTGCCTCTGGGTGTGGCTAGCCGCGCCCACGTGGTTGCTAGGTAGGTCCAGGAGGCAAGGCCAGATCCTAGCTTTGGCTGGAGCTCTAGTTCAGCGGTAGAGTCCTTACTGGCAAGACACAAAGGCCCCAGGCTCCATCCCTGTACTAACAACCAGGGACTTCTGCTACCTTGAATTTAACCATTAAAATGAAAAGCGTGACCACCCGTTTGTCTGGAGAGACAGTACCTCTGTGTGCATGTTAATGTCACAATGGATAAACTGTGACCATGTTTCCAAATGCATGCCTCCATGTTTGTGGAAGCCGGAAGACAACCTCGCCTGACCTTCAGATGCCACCATCTTGGTTTTTGAGACAGAATTTCTTGTTGGCCCCAGGCTCAGCCAAGTAGGCTAGGATACCGGCAACGAGACTTGGGGGTCTTCTTGACTTTTCCTGCACAGTGGGGTAACAAACACAGGCTGCTGTGACTGGAATTTTCTTTAAAAACAAAACAAAAACATGGGTTCTGGGGACCAAAGTCAGGTCCTTGTACCCAGCCCAGCACAGATATCATCATCATCAGGAACCCAGTTAGTACTGGAGATTCCATTCCAGCTGTGGGAAAAAGACATTCCGCTTTGAATTATACACAGCAAACAATGGTAGAAACCAAAGAGCAACTTCGTTTGTGTGCTTTTGCCTTTGGTATCCTCAGAGCAATACATAGAATGGGGTGGGTTAGACACACCGTGAGGACAGCTATAAGTTCGCTTACTCCGCTGTATACAGAGAGGAGAGCTGAGGAAGATGAGTCACCTAGATGCACAAAGCTCACAGCCCCTTTTCCCACCGTCTGTCTTCTTAGCTGTTGGAGGCTCACGTGTTTACCACTGCTCAGCACAAATAAGCCAAACTGAGTGCTTCCCATTGAACTTAAACTCTAGAATTGTAAGGAAAGAATGTGGGGGAAATCTAGAGGACTCTCAGGCAATCCTGCATCAGCCTGGGCTTTGTGATACCTCTTTACCCAATGTAGATATTACAGGTTGAATCGCGTCCCCTTTGCCAAAAATGCATTGAGGTCCTAACCCTCGAGAGCTCTGTTTCTCTCATTTATTTTCTATGCCTGACACACGAGCTGGAACACAATCATCTGTGAACTGGGCACATCTTTAGCGGCAGCACCAACACCGGGCCAGTCCTGATGGGAGTTCTTGGGTTGGAATAATTGTTCCTCACCATCGTCCTTCATGAGAGTTGGGCATTAATTCTCACAAGAGTTCTTTGAAAGCAGAATGGAGTAATGATGACACAAGACAGTTTCTAAGCGTTCTGGTCTCAGGTTGCCCACTTTTCATTGGTTATATCCATGATGTCACTGATACAAATACCTCTTGAGCCAGCTGGCTTTGTTGGACTCTGGAATTGCCTGGTTACCCTCACTGCTCTTTCTTATCCACTAGGGGCACCATGGCACAGATCACATCTACTGTATAGCAGCTACTCCTCCCTCAGCTGGGCATGTAACCTTTTGTAAACTTTAATCCATACTAGAATAATCGTAATACTTGCTCCTACCTTTGGAGAGGTCTGGTTTGAAGTTCAAGGAGAAAATCTATGATGAAAGCCCTTTATAAATCATAAGTCCCTCATAAGATTTGCCTCTCTCTAATGGCCTCTGGCCCAATTATTTTTCAATTGTGAGATTAATATATTTACCTTGCATCGTTTTCTGCCACTTACTGCTTTATAGGAAAACGTCATCATTCTGAGTCTTTTATGAAGTATCTAGGGACAAGCCTTGCACTGGGGCCTAGGAGGTTTAGAGTAAAGGATAGAACCTTTCATAGCTTTTAACCAGGAATGCTACAGAACTTGCAAGAGTGGCTCCCCGACCCAATCTGAGGGGAGAGCACCTAGTAGCTAGAGAAGGAGCCAGAGGAGCCTCCCTAACAGGAGTGGTGACTTTGAAGGAGTGAGAGGGAGTTGAGCAGGGGAAGGAGGTGGGGAAGATGTACATTCTTGCCAGTGGTGTGCCAGCCTGGGGAAGAGGATTTCCCAAAGGAAATGCTGTTGACAACTTATGTGAGATTCTCCCATGTATTGAAGGGTGTTTGGTACCCCTGTGCCTTGCACTAATTGTGAGCTGTGCGTCCACTTCTAACCTACTTTCTGTCTGTGTAGACGTCTTCTTGTAGGGAACTGGAATACAAATACATTTTTCTGTTTTAATTCATGACAATGAAATAATGTAAAATATGTTACTATATGTCCAACCTTTCCCATTTAGCACATTTTCAAAGTTCATCCACCACAGCATATATCAGAATTATATTCTCTTTATTAATAGTATCCCGTTATACGAGGGTAGAAATTTGCTATTTATTTATTTATTTATTTATTGAGGCAGGGTTTCTCTGTGTTGCCCTGACTGTCCTGAAACTTGGTATGTAGACCAGGCTGGCCTTGAACTCAGTTATCTACCTACTTCTGCCTCCTGAGTGCACTCAGGATTACAGGTGCCCACTGCCCACCTGTAATTATACGTTCTTACCAGTTGGTGGATACCAGGGATGTCTCTGACTTGGGGCTGTTCTGAATAATGCTGCTTGTCACATTTGTGTGCAGGGTTTCATGTGGACATATTGCCTTCCTCAGAAGTTTATAATGCAGTTAGGACCAATTCTTAAAACTACAAAGCCAGTTCCCCCTTTACCAGTTTACAAAGTTCCCTCCCTAAAGCCTTCACTGATGGGTTAAGAAATGATGGTGAAGAAATCAGGCAGCAGGTAGGGCTTGGTCCTCGGTCTTATTGCTGGTTATTGTAGTTAAAGGAGGTGCACTTATTCAATCCTAAAATGTCATGCCCACAGTGGCATGTCCTGACATTTCCAAGACCTGCTGATGTCACTGGACTCTCAGCTCCCACTAGATAACCTTCACTGATCTCTGGCGTCAAGGCCCCTTTAAGGGCTCAATGCAGTGCTTACCTGTATGGGTAATCCTTACAGGTGCCATCAAATACGTAATCCTATTGTTTAAATAAAGAATTATTAGTATTTTCTGCCTCTATTGCTGTAAAGAGGATGGTTTTGAATTCTAATACATAAGGTTTTTGTTCTGCAGTATTTGTTAAACCATAGAGACCTAAGTACTGTTAAATAGGCACGTGTTGGCCATTTTGTGCTCTTAATATTTTAAGTACATTTAATGACTTGATAGGAAATCAAGTTATGGACATAATAGTTTGTCAGGTTTCTCAATCCGTAGCTGAAAAGTTCATCACCAGAAACAGAATAGAGCCCGTTTTCCCCGAATCAGAGAATGCGCCAACTACTATTTGTTTTTCTCCCTTAATGATTAGAACTATAAGACACAGAGAAATGGCCTCTGTATTGTCTGACTTGGTGGAACTGCATTGCACAGACCTTTTCCTGGGAGATGCATTGGGTGGGGTGGGTAGAAGGGGCCATGGAACCGAGGTGATTCTGCTTTTTAGATATCTGCCTTCTTTCAAGCTACCTGCAGCATCTAAAGAAACAGATTTCAGTTTAGCTGATGAAAATGCATGCTGTCACACCTACTAAAACACTCCTCCAAATCTGAACTTTTCATCGCTTCTCGAATCTATTCTTCCTGCCTCTGCACTGGCTTATAGGACCAGCATAGTTTCTGATTCGGAATGCTCTTGGGTGGGTACCCGTCTTGTCTGCACGCTGGGAGGCTGGTGCTCCCCACGCCTCCTGGGGTTAATCCTGCAGTCGGGTTTGGGGATGGAGCCTGGCAGTGCAGCCTCGCACTGGAGCGCGCTAGCAGCTGACTGCTGACTCAGAGGGGAAAGCCAGCCACCCGCGAATCTCTTTGCTGCTCGCTGCTGCATCCCTATCCCACAATCCCTTGCTACAGTGTGGCTTGCTGCAGTCTTTTCAACAGACGCTGAGAAAAAAGATGTCGTGTAAGATAAAGATTGATTGGTCTGAATTCGGAAGGGGGTCTCCTACTTGGTAATGACCCAGAAACATTCCTGCCGACTTTCCTGAGCCTTCTCTCGTTTCCTCCGTTTTTTTTTTTTTCTCTTCCTCTGTCCTGTTCATGAGCTGGCACGTCTCTACTTAGAGCAGAAGATAATGCTGGGCTTCTGATGATGGCTGCATTGCATGGTAGGGAATTTTAACCGGTCTGTTTGCATGGTGCTTCCTAACTTGAGACGGTAGCAGGACTGTGCATTGTTCTTTTGGGTGGCCGCGGGGCTGCAGCAGAGGCAGCCTGGGGGGGGGGGGGGTCTTTCTTTACCTCGCTGACTTTTCTGTTTATCGGGAGAGATGGGTAGGTCCTCGGTGTTCCGGATGCTTGCCGTTATTTCTGGGGATAACTGCTGGTACTTTCCTGGCTTCCTTTTCGTGGTGATGCTGCATGCTCCTTCATCACAAAATAGGGGAAGAGCCCACTCTGCCTAAACAAAAGCATCAAATTAGCAACTGTGGGGAGAAAGCTATTGTGAACGGATTAGATTTTTATCCTCATTAGTCGCTATTTTAGTGTTGCCTTGGTTTATTTCAAGTAGAATTACATCTCCTGCGTCTTGATGTCGGGATGAAGTATAGAATTTGCAGGATTCCTTCCTGGGTACTCCTAGGTGGAGGATGTGCGTTTCCACCCTTCCCCCATCCGGCTCTCTGCCCTGGGTTGAGCTCCTTGCCTCCGAGTTACCATTGGAAACCCATTCATTCATAATGCATGACTCGACCCCCTGGATTCTAGATGCCACTGAGAGTGGCAAACACACATCATCAAATACTTCTTTCTGACAAATTTTCCTGCTATGGAAGTCCAATCAATTCTGGGTGGAGCTCAGTGGAAGAACTACACAGAAGGAGAGAGATCCCTGGGTTAGCCCTTAGTTCTGCTTCCTCGAATCATGGGTAATTTTTGTATCAGTTTTTTTTTCCCTGCAAGAATGCCCCACCCTGACATTAATCCTCGTTGTACAGCAATAGGAAAGCCAGTAGGAAGGCTATTTGTTTCCAACTAAAAATTGAATGTTGAATGAATGAATTCCGGAACCAAAAGAAAATATTTGTGTCAGAAGAAAGGATGGATTAGGTGTCACAGCTTACGAGACACAGACTCAGAATGAGGCATTTGGAAGCTGCCGGTTTTTCTGCTTTATTCTCCACAAGTAAATCGTTAGAGGTTTTAAACGCTGTAATACAGAGAGAGCCGTTTGTTTGCTCAGATCCCTAAGCTGGATTCTGCATCACTCAGTGTGAAAGTGATTTCCAAAGGACTCCCCTTGTTTTTAGGCAGGTGCTTTGCTAGTGCTGTCCTGACCCACTGTCCTGTTAAATAATTCAGGCCACTGGGGGGCCAGGCGGCAAGCACACAATGAAAAGTTTCACGTGTGCTGTGGCATGGAGAAGCTCCTGGAGCCTAGCCCTCCAGCCATCACTAACAGCCCTCCCTGGCCCTCTGAAGAGTTCTTCTGTAAACACAAGCGATTTGCATTGCAATGATTGTGAGACAATGTAAAAAAAGCTCCCTGACAGATCCATTGATGAATCACCATATTTAACCCACACATTTTTAAAAACAGACTGGCGGGCCTGTGCACCTTTTCACCTTCTATGAATGTTATAATCCTAAAATAGCTTAATTTTTTTTAAATGTGGGATAACAAAAGATTAATGGGTGCTATGGGTTATGGAGCAAAGTAAAAAACATTTATTCTTTGTCTCAAAAATGAAAATACCCTTCATTTGGGTAGCTTTTAACATTGATTTGTCTAAATTCAATATTCTTATTGGCTTGTGTTGCATAGAAACCCTAAATGTGAATCCATTCTTTTTAAATTACCAAAGCTAAAAATTTAAGAATCTCTTTGCCTCTTTATTTCTCTGATAAGACTAATGCGTGCTAACCAAATGTTTTAATATGTTAAAACATATAGAAGAGAAAGAAATACTTTAGGTTTTTAAAAAAAATGCTGCAAATTATCTTTGTCTGCCTGCCAGAGAGGGTGAGGATATGATTGTGTGTGAACCCCTGCCTTGTTGAGGACCCAACCCAGGCCATGTGCTTGCCAGACAGGCACTCTTAGAACAACGCCCCCAGCCTGGTCCTGGTTTGTTTCTTCAAAAGTCCGAGTCGACTGCTTCTCAGTTGTAGCAGAGTGATTTACTTGAGCATCTGTAGTGGCTGCAGCCTGTCTCATTCCTACCACGGGAGGCCAGAGCACAGTTTGCTCCACAGTCGGCGGCCAGTAGGGCTTTCTGAGTCTTTCTATTGTGTGGGTTGTCTGAATTCAATGGATCAGGTACCCCCTGAAACTCGGAGCCTTGCCTTAGAACCGAAAGTGAGGGGTGTGGGGACCCAAGTTTTCAAATAGCATCACTTGAAGGAGCCACGTGTTGCGACTTTTTCTATGCCAATCTTCCCGGCCACTTCTCGGCCTTGTTCTGCCTCCAGTTTGGAGATCTTCCCTTTCTTCATTGATCCCTTTTTATCCTTTCTCTTGAGACTTATTACCAAAGACAGCACTTACTCTAAGAGCAGAAACAACGTGCTTCCAATGCACCAGAGGTAAAAGAGGGTTATTGTCACACAGGCTTATGTTTTGGGGAGTTCTAAGTGAAATTCTTCTCTCCCTTTCTGTCAGTCCCTCCCAGCTCCCAGAAGGGGTCCCCAGTTCCTTAGCAACATGGCTGCTCCCTGCCCTTCTTGTGGATGTAGAACACTCAGCTGCTTTGTGTAATCCCCAGAGGAAGCCTAGGGAGCCATGGCACAGTGATGGATGTGGGGAGAAGAGACCCCACTCATCTTGATTGTCCCAGGGCATCACAAGGTAAATACCAATTAGCTCAGCCACTTAGCTCTCCTACACAGACAGACTCAGTCCTTTGGAGCCTTGAGAGTCCAAAGCAAAGCTTCAGGGAGTGAGGGCTTGAGGAGTTCCGCTTAGAAATAAACTTCCATATGGAGAAGCCAGTGCATCGAGGGAGGTTGTCATCCATCCGTCCCTGGCAGTGGGAGCAAGGCTTTGAGGAACTTGGGCACATCTTTGCCTGGAGACAGACTGAAGAGGAGAGGCTCTCAGCCTTCAAACATTCATGTGTTCTCTCTCTTTCTCTCCCTCCCACCCTTCCTCTTCTCTCTCTTTTTCTCTCTCTCCTCTCTCTCCTTCTCTCTCTCTCTCTCTCTCTCTCTCTCTCTGTCTCTTTCTCCTCTCTCTCTCTCTACACACACACACACACACACACACACACGAAAGAAAGGATCTTGCCTTCTAATTTACAAAGTGGCTCCCCTGGGATCAGGCAGGCTTGATTGAACTGAAATTGGGTCACCCTGTTTCCACTTCGCAGGAAGACTGCCCTCTTTCTTCCCGCTGAGTCATCAGTAACAGTTCAAACTCAAGTGTAGATGAATGGCACTAGGCTCCTAACTCAGTCCAAAGATCCTACTTGGTGGGGGGAGATACCGTGTGCATGCGTATGTGTGCATGTGTACCTGTGTGTAGAGACCAGAGGTCGGTGTCTTCTTTGACACGGGGTCACCAGCTTGGCTAGCCTGGCCTGTGTGTTCACAATGGTTCAGCGCTCTGCTTGCCTCTGTCCGCTACATCCGGGATTACAGCTGATGCTGCCACACCCGGCTTCTGGCTTTTTCTAGGGATTGAATTCGGGTTCACTTGCTTACATGACAAACTCTTCCCCAGCCCCTGAAACACCTGTCCTTTAAATGGCGCTGCACCCGTGCCTTGAGCTCCAGGTGTCACCTGCCCCCATGGAACATATTTTGAATTATAATTATTAATTCATTATTTTTTTTTCTACAAACATAAGGTTTTTGATCTACTGGAGAAACTGATTTTTTTTTTGTCCTGTCCTTGCTGTCGTCATTAACTGAAGAACTTTTTTAAAAATGTAAGCACAGGGGCTGGAGAGATGGCTCAGTGGTTAAGAGCATCGCCTGCTCTTCCAAAGGTCCTGAGTTCAATTCCCAGCAACCACATGGTGGCTCACAACCATCTGTAATGAGGTCTGGTGCCCTCTTCTGGCCTGGAGACATACACGCAGGCAGAATATTGTATACATAATAAATAAATAAATATTAAAAAAAATGTAAGCACATTATTAAATAAACTCAGCAGAGAGGTCCGAAGACGAATACTGAGCCAGGACTGTGACAAACCTAGCCTCTCGAGATGGAGGTAGAGTTAGGCATGAAAATGGCCACCTGTAGCATTGGCCGTCAGGAGGCTGAGTCAGGAAGGTAATGGGTTTGAGACCAATCTGCGCTATACAGTGAGACCTTGTTTGAGAAAGAGAAGTGGAGTTCTGTACCATCGGGTGGTGTTGAATAAATTATGCCACAACTTACAAATCACAGGCTCTGTCTTCCCTGACCAGCCTGCCAGTCCAGGCTCGCTGCCTCCCTTCTAGGCTTTTCCCTTCCTTTCTCCCCGCTACTCCTCCTCATGCTGGTATCAGCAGCAACCCTGGACGCTTTTCTAGTCTGAATGGTATAATTTGGGGCGGGAAGTGTGGTCTGAATCTCGGATTTGCAGCTGCAGCATTCTCTTTCGTTTCATCTACTGTCAATCCCCCCCCCCCCCCCCATTGGTGGTAACTCCCACCAAGTCGGAGGAGACTTGAGCGAGCGAGCCAGGGAAAGCATGAGAGCTGTAGTGAGGGAAGAAATGCTGGGGCGGGATTTTCTGCTCAAGGACTGTTTCCTGTTTGCCGTGTTGCTTTCCCCACAACATACCATGTTTAGCTGGCAAAACCGCCCTTAATGAGGGCCGTCTGTGCCAAGGCTTAGGCTGTTGACTGTCGTGCGTATGTGTCCTCAGTGGTTTTCCAGCTCTTCCTCTGAATGTGAGCATGGATAAATATGTTGCTGACGCTCACCCTCTGGATGATAACACGTGTTGGAGAGCTTTAGACTGTCACACCGGGAGGCAGGCAACGCTGATGCCAACGGCAGCATTCACAACAAACACGCTTTGTCACAGAACCTAGCTTCTTTCTCCTACTGTCATGTTCTAGTCCACCAGGAGCCTACTCTGTTTATTCAGAAACCAGTGACAGTGAAGTACCAGGCACACACAGCCCTAGCTTCTGGGATGAGGGGAGCGTGCAGACTCACATCCCTGCCATTGCACGCCTTACACATCAGGGTGAGGTGGTAGTGCCGGGGTGGGGAGATAAGAGAGCAACGTAAATAAATTGCAATATAATAAATGCTGTATCAGAAGGGGTTTCAGCCAGGTCTTTCCTGTGGCAGAACTGCCGTAGACTAGGGGGCTTTCAACAGTTGTTCCTTCCAGTTCTGGAGGTTGGAAGTCCAAGCACAGGGAACCAAGACAGCAGGTTTCTGGAGAGAGCCGTCCTCCAGCTTTGCAGACAGATGGCCGTCCCTTTAAGCTCTCCTCACATGGAGAGAGATGGGTGGAGAAGGAGCAGCATGCTTCCCTCATGCCAGGAAGCACAGTGGGAAAAATGCCATCAGCCTGCATGGGTTGAGGAATATGTCCAGAAAGGACAGCCTTTTGCTGTAGTTAGGTATTCACCGTTGGCAGTGCCCAAGCCCTTGATTAAAGACTGCTGCCTCCTCGCAGGCCCAGAAGTGTCCCACCATGCTCTCTGGCTCATGCTGTGCTTGAGTTCTTTCAGGCACATTGTCCCTCTAGGAGCAGTGAAACGCTTTCCGGTAGAGCACATCCAGAAGGATTCCCGGAAACGTTCTTATCCTGGCAAAGCTCGGGGGTCCTTGGGGCTCGGAAAGCTTTTGTGCTGATCATGGGAGTTTTGAAGAGCAAGCTGTCTTCAACAGGTCACTTGTGACCGATCTGCAGCCCTGCCATGACTTTCGATCAGTGTTAAGGAGTAGGCATAATTAATGCACCATGCGAATGAACATACTAACACAGACATGATCACTTGCCAAAATAATTACCATAGAATTAGAACCAAATGCTTTCTCTTATGTTTTAGAGCATAAGAATGTTGGCTTAACAAATTTTATTCAGTTAATATATATCATTTGGTTAAAACATGGATTTTTTTTTAAAGTCGCTTAAATATCTGCGTTCTCTCCCCGCCATCCCTTCTTTTTGCTGTTGTGAGCCAGCATGGTCCTGTGAAAGACATCAGACGTGTTCAAGAGCAAGTGAGATGGCTCAGCGGGTACATGCTCTGCTGCCAAGACCCACTCAGTGGCAGGAGAGAAGTTGTTCACAAAAGTTAACCTCTGCCCCCCTGTGTGCTTGCTGCTGCACCGTAGCCCCTGCACCCCCAACACAAATGGATATATAGATGCGACTTTGAACTTTTTTTTTTTTTTTTTTTTTTGGTTTTTCGAGACAGGGTTTCTCTGTGGTTTTGGAGCCTGTCCTTAAAGATATTCAAAATAAATGTTAACTGGCTTTTCAAAAAGATTTATCTATTTTGCTTTTATGTGCATGAGTGTTCTGCCTGCATGTCTATCTGTGTACCACGTGTGTGCCCCGGAAGCCAGAGGAGGTGTCAGATCCCCTGGAAGTGAAGTTACTGTTGTAAGCCGTCCTGTGGGTTCTGGGATCTGAACCCAGGCCTCTGCAAGACCAGCAAGAGTTTGTGACTGCTGAGCTATCCCTCCAGCCCCTATTTAATGACGGAATGTGAGGGAGTAAGGGAACCAAACCTTAGATCGAATGCTGAGTGTGTGTTCTCTCACTGAACCACATCTCCAGCCAGCACTGTCATTAAAATAATAATAATAATAATAATAATAATAATAATAATCAAACCCTTAGTGAATTTTTGTTCAAGAACTGGGTCGATTTCTCATAGTCAGGCAAGTTTTACTGCCACGGAAGAGAGCGCACCGCCATTGTTGCGACACACACGAACATTACTCTTGTTTAAGATTAGCTACCAGACCCCATCAGAGGAGGCAGAAAACCTGACACCTGAGCCTCCCGCCCCACTGATTTTCCTCGATGACCTTGCGCAGGTCATTTAGACCTCAGCTTTGGTTTCCTTGTCCCTGAGGCAGACAGAGCTTTCCTTCACTAGTCTGATGTCATAGGGATGTGGTCCAGCTCCCGAGAGATGAACCGCCCTTCAGCCCATCAGTGAAGATCTATCTCTAGCTCTTCAGGGAGCACTCTACGGAAAGTCTGGCCGCCGGTGCCGGCCTATCAGATATTCCCACCTACGCTGCCTCACCATGCAGGGAGCTCTGACCGGAAGTGATGCTCCTGACGGATGCTTCACAAACACCATTTGCTAATCATATTCCATTATAAACCTGTGTGTGACTCCATTAGAATGGATCTTGACGGGGTTTTATCTCTTAATTTTATTTATTTATTTATTTATTTATTTTTGGTTTTTCGAGACAGGGTTTCTCTGTGGCTTTGGAGCTCTTAATTTTATTTTTAAATAAAATGTAATTATGCCATTTCCTCCACTCCTTCTCCTCCTCCCCCCTTTCTATGACCTTCCATTCAAATTCATGACCTCCTTTTCTCTAATTATTATTGTCATGTAAATCCCAGTGTGAAACCCCACAGCATCAGAATGCCTCTTCTAACTATGTAGAAGTTTATTGAGATGTGTAGACTTTGGATCTGGTTAATGTTGGTGTGTGGTATTTATTTTGTTTGCACATCTTTAGTAAGTATAAAATTAAAATAAGTAGAAAATTATTGTCACATCCATATAAAGTGAATAATATATAGTTACAACATACTGAGCTCATTAGTATTGCCTGTATGTATATGTTTTTAGGGTTGACCACTTAGATTGGGAAGAGCCAGAGCTTTCTTAATAAAAGGTGAACTACTACTTGGGACTGGATTATGTAAGAACTCTGACTTTCTTCCAGACAAGTGGGATTTGGTTCTCAGCATCCACATGATTGCTCACAACCATCTGTAGCTCCAGTTGCAGGGGATGTGACACCCTCTTCTGGCTTCTTCCGACAGCAGGTGTGCTTGGAGTGTACACACATGCGTGCAGGCGGAACATTCATATACACGGACTAAAAACACATAGTTCTAAAGCAGAAGCCGAAGTGCATCTGACAACATTGGTTGTTTGGTGCGGCATAAGAGCCAGCGCTTGGGTTTGGAAGAGAGCGGCTCCCACAGAAAGCCCAGGGCTTTGATGTTGTAAATACGCTGTGGGTCCCAGCTTCAGACACAGGTCACAGACCGAGGTCTTGTGTCAGATGTAAGCTAAGTCTCAAAAGCAAAGCCTCGTCAAAGCACAAGGTCAGAGCGGTGGGCAGCTCAGGAGGAGGAATGGCGTTAAGTTTCAGAGATGCATTTGCTATTCACCCTGTAGGATGTGTGTGTGTGTCTGTCTAATACATAGAATAAGTTTTTCATTTCTATTATGTTGAAAATTAATTAGCTTTTGTCTGTCCTCCCTCCCTCCCTTCCTTCTGTCTTTGGTAGAGTATTTCCCTTGAGAACAAGAGGCCCGTGGCACTCTACCAAGTGTTTAGGAAACTGAAAAGTGAATTTCAGTTCAACCCTTGCTAACTTTTTGAGATAGGAGCCAGAAACTTTGAGGTGCTGGCCTGAGCTGGGACTGTTATAACCTCCTGCCCAGGGGACTCTGCTTTCCTCTCCATGGTCTTTGTCACACGCACAGTCCCTCAAGTGCACACTGGAAGCTTCCTCTGCATTCACTTCTCTTTCCCTTCGAAGCCCAGAGGCGAGGGCTATTTCTTTAAGATTACAGGGCCTGCCTCTGCTTTAGTGTGCTCTGTTACTAGATAGCACAGTTTGATAACTCCTGGTCATTGTGAGGAACTGAGAAAGGGGCTGGGCTCTGGGAAATGAGAGGGAAGCCTGGGTCTGCGAGCTTGGTCAGGCAAGATTTGCTGTGGAGTCCCATCTCCACGCAGCCGCAGTCCCTGAGAGCCTCCCCATACTTTAGTTCTGAGGGAGAAATGTCCTTTACGGAAGGGAAATTCACGTCCCTTGTAGACAAAAAGTGTTTGCTGTTGTTAAAATGCCCAAGTCCGGTCACTTCCTGGGGTTTTCACCTCTTTCCTATGAAAACTTCTGAATATGTAGAGTTAAGAACAATCAAACCAACAAAGCCATACAGGACTGAAGAGACGACTCAGGGGTAAAGGCGCTTCCTGCCAGTGCTGAGGACCTGGGTCCAACCACGGGATCCTCATGGCGGAAAGAGAACCAGTTCACACAAGTTTGTCCCCTGACCTTCACATGTGCCGTGGCATGCCCACACACAGACGCACAAATAAAATGAGTGTTAAAAACAATTCGCACCAGTACAATCTGTATAACTCTCCCCTGTAAAAGCCTTTGATCAGAGCATTTACAGGCTCTGGGTACATAAGAGAAGACTAGTTTTACCCAATGACTGTATATCATTTCTCAACAGCTTTCAGTTAAAACAACTTACACCAGGGTGTCGTGTTGGGCAGTGGCATCTTCTAGTTCCCTCAAAGTATAGCGATAAAAAAAAAAAACAAAAAAAAAAAAAACCATACCGGGGCTGGAGAGATGGCTCAGTGGTTAAGAGCACTGATTGCTCTTCCAGAGGACCTGGGTTCAATTCCCAGCACCCATATGGCAGCTCACAACTGTCTGAAAATGCAGTTCCACAAGATCTGACACCTTCACACCAATGCACATAAAATAAGAAGCTAATAAATCATTAAAAAAAACCATACTGAATGTCACATGAATATAAAAGGCAAATTGTATATCCAGTCATGGGTAAAGGTATGTGCTTAGCTGAGCCACCACTCACTTTTAAACTCAGCCAACATCTTCTTGGTGGGACACACCCTCTCCTGATCTGTTGTCATTTTACTGTTATTTATAGCACAAACAAGCCTGCTATTACTTCCGTAGGAATGAGAGCTGGCTCTGGTTATTTTCTTTGAGGTCACTGACATCGTCTTCTGTGTTTAGACTGGAAGAGCCCAGGATTGGTGTGCATAGAGGGTGATCACGTGTTTTTCTTCCCTCTTTCCTCACCGGCTGCAGCAGCGAGCAGGGTCGACGGCAGCCGGCCTCCCATGTCAGTGGTCTAGGATGGCCAGTGAGGGCGCCAGCATCCCAAGTCCCGTGGTGCGCCAGATCGACAAACAGTTTCTGATCTGCAGTATATGCCTGGAACGGTACAAGAACCCCAAGGTCCTGCCGTGTTTGCACACTTTCTGCGAGAGGTAAGCTTCTCTCATGCTCCTGCGCTCGCTCGCCACCCACACAGGCTTTCTCGAGATTCTGCTGCTGCCCGTGAGAGACAACAGGCACCTAGAAACCCAGTCAGGAATCAGGATCACCAGTGACTTCATCTCAAACAATTACAAGTCTGAGAAAGCATCCAGGAACGAACTGGCTCACTTCCAAAAGAGGCAGAGCTAAAGAAAACACAGTTCTTCTTTTTCTTTCTTGTAAGAGTGTTTTCAATTGCTATTTCATTTGAAAGATATTTATTTATTTATTTATTTATTTATTTATTTATTTATATTTTTGAGGCAGGCTTTCACTATGTAGACCAGGTTGACCTTGAGGTCACAGAGACCTGCCTGCTTCTGCTTCTCAAGTGCTGGGATTTTATTTTTATTTGTGTGTGTGTGTGTGTGTGTGTGTGTGTGTGTGTATCTGTGGGCAGAGGCCAGAAAAGGGCGTCTGCTGTCCTGGAGCTGGCATTATAGGCGGCTGTGAGTCGTTGACTGGATGTGGGTGCTGGGAACCACACTCTGACCCTATGGAAGACACAGAAACACTTCTCCAGTCCTTTGAATGTGCGTTTATTCTCCATGGCTTTATTTACTATATAAAAACAAAAGCAAAAACAAAAAACATAGGGATAAGAAGTTTGTTATGTGACCTGCTTGGTAGCACAAGTCTGTAATTATAGTACTTAGGAGGCTGAAGTAGTAGAATTTTGAGTTTGAAGATAGTCTGGGCTATACGTGGAAATCTTGTCTTAAAAACAAACAACAACAAAATCAGAATTGGAGTGGTGGCACACTCCTTTAATCCTAGCACTTGGGAGGCAGAGGCAGGTAGATCTCTGAGTTTTGGGTCTACATAGTGAATTCCAGGACAGCCAGAGCTACTAGAAAAACCCTGTCTCAAAAACAAACAAATAAAAAACCAAAACAGAAACAACAAAAACAAAAGCAGAAAGAGGAGTTGTTAGCGTGTCATTTACTTGTGGCTCAGTTTAAATGTATCCTTAGCAAAGCTTTATAAATATTATCCTTAAAAACGGTTAGATACTCTAGTTATGCTTGAACACATGTCTCTAAGTACATTTCTATTACTTAATAGATGTAATTAAAACTGCATGCTTCCTACTTCTAGATCATGAAATAAATGCTTCCAATGATTTCAAATATATGCTGATTTTATTTCCCTGCCAATTAAAAATACATTTATCATTTAACTGGACATTAAAAAAATGAGTTAATTTACTTTGGAGGGTCCTGCTGCAGCAGAATGGCCACATCCTTGATAGCAGAGATGGGTAGAGGGGAGGTGTGTTTGCTTCTGGTTAGAAGCTGTGGGCTTCCTCCTTTCATTTAAAATTATGTAGAGGATTGTTCTGTTTTAGTGATGGTTTGGATTGTGCTTTTCATTTTACTCATATATAGGCATTGTTATAAAATGGCACAAGTGGTACCCTGGTGGGAAGCCTACGGCGGGTGAGGGACAAACACGGCCAGGCAGATAGAAGTTTTTTGGGGGAATGGAAGGGAGTAGGGAAAGGAAAGGGAGAGAGGGGAAAAGAAGAGAAAGAGGAGAAAGAGACAGGAAAAGTACTGCTTGCTCCTGCAGAGGAACAGCAGGAAGGAGAGCTGGAATGGGCAGAGCTTGTCTCTTAAAGGGACCAAAGTTTGCACCTGCATACAGACTATGTATGCATAGGACCCTGGACTGGCCAGGGTAATGCCTGAGTGTTTCCTGTTAGGCTAGCTAACATAATGCCTGGATCTTAACATTCCTATATTTTTCTTATTATAAAAAGGTGGGGAAATTAAAGAGGGCTAGCAGGTGGGAAAGGATTAGGGGAGTCGGATTCTCAAGACTGCTTCTTGCTGCTCTTTCAGGGACTTGAGAAGCTGGGATGTTAGCCACGTCCTAGGGTACCCGGTTGTTTCGCTGCTGTCCAGGCTCTGTGGAACCATCTGGTACCTCTTGGACCTGGCAAGATGTTGGCACAGCAGAGGACAAGGTTAACCTTCCTTAGGTCCTGATGATTGAGGGGGAGGGTGTCAGGACCAGGGAAAGGTGGGGAGGCTGATTGAGAGTTCTTATCTGGAGTGCATCTGATCTATTCAAAGTGAATTCAAGTCGATTCCCTGGAACTTACAAGGATTCTTTGAGTTTGTGAAAACATAAGTTTTAGCCCCGAAATAATCACACAGAAACTGTATTATTTAAATAACTGCTTGGCCCATTAGCTTTCGCTTCTTATTGGCTAGCTCTTACACCTTAATTTAGCCCATCTCCATTAATCTGTGCATCACCACAAGGTCGTGGCCTACCAGCGAAGTTTTGGTGTCTGTCTTTGGCAGGGTTACATGGCTGCTTTTGACTCCACCTCCTTTCTCCCAGCCTACATCCTAGTTTTTCCCGCCTAGTTTGCTGGTAGGCCACAACCCCTTGATAACAGTTATTTAGAAGACACAGGACTCGGAGAGGATATCCGTAGGAAGAAATATGTCTGCTATACTCATAAGGGTATAGGATCCCAGGGGAAGAAGAGCTTTCAGGATGGAGCCATGAGTAACACCAAGCTTTGGTAACTCAGAAAACACAGAACAGACAGGAGGAACAGATCCAGCCAAATAAGGGAGTGGGCAAAGTCAAGCTTGATGAACGTTGGTTGGTAAATATGATTGATGATGCCTCTTGGCCTTAAGCACCATTTTTGACTTCAGATCTGCTTCATTCCTGACAGAGACTTAGCTCAGGTTACCGCTGAGATACTCATCAGCCCAGGTTACCTCTGAGATGCTCATCAGCTAACCCTTCTCGGTTAACTGGATGGAATTGGTGCTTCTTGAAGAGAAGCAAAAGATGCTGTGACCGAGTCTGGGTTTCCCTTAAGTTAATCAAATATTCTAGTCAGATGCTTTTCTTTTATGATTATGGCTTTGTGTGTCAAATGAATTGCAGTGTTGACAAACACATCTGACACCCCCCCCCCCCCCCCCCCCCGCCGCCCGGGTACAAAAGTTCACACATCTGTGAGCCCGATGCTTATAGAACAAGGCTTTCCAGCCTCTCCTGTATGTGTGAGCCACATGGGCATCTGACCTGGTAGGGCCATCCAGTTCCTGAGAAGGTCAAGGCAGTTGGCCTTGAATCAATCACACTGTGGGTGTCAGGTCTCTAGACACTACAGAAGTCTAGAAAAAGAAACTAAGAAGACGTTTTCTTCTTTTCCTTGAGCACAGTCAGTGTGTAGAGCCGATATGAGGGCAGGTTAGCTCTTGGTCTCTGAAGCATGATTTACCTGGTACAGGATACCACAAAGAGTGGGTTTCTGTGAAGTGGCCCACTGTGAGGCATGGTTGATGAGACCATAGACGGTACCTGCATGCAGAAACAGCGCTCTGTACTGATGGCCCCCATGTGTGCTCTGAACAGGTGCCTGCAGAACTACATTCCAGCCCACAGCTTAACCCTCTCCTGCCCAGTGTGTCGCCAGACTTCCATCCTGCCTGAGAAGGGGGTGGCTGCACTCCAGAACAATTTCTTTATCACAAACCTCATGGATGTGCTGCAGCGAACGCCAGGCAGCAATGGTGAGGACTCTTCCATCCTGGAGACGGTCACCGCTGTGGCTGCAGGAAAGCCTCTCTCATGCCCAAACCACGACGGGAATGTAAGTGAGGCAGACCACAGGGCTGCCTGGGGAACATGGTGGCGTGGCCTTGGGTAGGCTTTGGATACACCCCTCAGAGAGTCTTCATTAAAGCAAAGATCCTTAGCTATCTTTTCTGCGCTAATAAAAAGTCTGAGAAATGACTAATTAAAAACAAACTTTTAACAACCCTCAGGCTCTTTTTCCTGCTCACTTTCTCTAACCAGAGTTACTTATATCATAAAATCTGTCTTTATCATCTCTACTTAGGCTAAACAGTTACTGTCCTCTGGGGAGAGAGAGAGAGAATATCAGTAGCTGTTTGCAAGTTACACATATCCAGACATAATATGCAAGTCAAAAATCATGGATGTAGATTGAATGGCAGAAAAGCTCTACAAATTGAAAGTTGATTACTAAGATGCTAATTAATTAGAGTCTATTTTTCTTGGAGAAGAGTTTTTCTCGTGTCTTAGGAATAAAGAATTGAAGCTCCATGAATCTCTGATAAAGACTGCACACTGTGAGTTGTTGACATACTTCCTGCTTCTATCTAACACAATAACTGTTATGGATGCAAATGCATCTTTAAGACTCATCAAATAACTGACTCACGGTGGCTCTGTGCCTGGAAGGGACAGGATAATGCCATGGCTAGAGGCACGGATTTGTGAGTCAGCCTGACTGATTCAAACCCTGTCTTTAATTGATCCTCGCCTCAGCTTTACTAAGTTTATTAAATTCTTGCTTCCTTTTCTGTGTAAAGGAAGCAATAATAGTATTTACCAAATAGGTTATTTGAAATTGGGAAATAAAATGTTTAAATGATATATAAAGCACATAGTAAGCTCTCAGGAAAGGTTAACGCTTAAAGTATTTCTTGATCCAGGTGTGGTGTGCATACCTATAATCCTAGCACTCAGGAAGCTGAGAGAAAAGATGACGAGTTTGAGACCAGCCTTGGCAATGCAGAGAGACTCTCTGTAAAATATAGATACATATTTCTCAGAGGTTAGAAGTGTAGCTCAGTGGTAGATTGTATGCCTAGGGTCTTAATTACTGTCCTATTGCTGTGATAAAACACCATGACCAAAGCAACTTGTGAAAGAAAGCGTTTAATTTGGGGCTTGGGTTTCACAGGGTTGAGTCCATGACTATCATGTCAGGGAGCATGGCAGCAGCTAGACAGGCATGATGCTTGGAGCAGCAGCTAGACAGGCATGATTGTAGTAATAAGAGCGGCGGGGCTGCGTTCCCAGCACCCCAGCCGCCTGCCCGGCTAGCTTATGCCCGAAATAACAACACACAAACTGTATTCATTTAAACACTGCTTGGCCCTTTAGCCCTAGCCCTTACTGGCTAATTCTGATATCCCGATCAACCCATTTCTAATCAACTGTAGCACCGGTCTTACCGGGAAGATTCTAGCCTATGTCCATCCTGGGTCGGAGCTTCATAGCGTGCGTCTGCCCAGGAGCCAGGAGCATGGCGTCTCTCTGAGGCGTTTGCTCCCAAGCTGAGAGCTGTGGAGTCTGAGCTCACTTCCTCTTCCTCCCAGCGTCCTGTTCTGCCTACTCCTCCCACCTATCTTCCAACCAATAAAATGGGCCAAGGCAGTTCCTTTATTAGCCAATGACCTTCCTCCATCACATGATGCTTGGAGCAGCAGCTAGACAGGCATGATGCTGGAGCAGCAGCTGAGAGCTCATATCTTGAACACAACTATGAAGCAGATAGACCGAAAATCATATGAGTCTTTTTAAAAATTTATTTATTTATTTATTTTATTGAGAAAGGGTTTCACTGTGTATCCCTGGCTGTCCTGGACCAGGCTGACCTTGAACTCAGAGATCCACCTACCACTGCCTGCAGAGTGCTGGGATTAAAAGCATGCACCACCACTGTCTTGTAGATGGAAGTTTCTTCCCGCCTGGTCCTACAGCCTTTCAGTCCCAAAGAAACATACAGAGGCATATATTAATTATAAACTGTTTGGCCTATTAGCTCGGACTTATTATTAACTATCTCTTACAACTTTAATTAGCCCATAATTCTTGTCTATGTTTAGCCATGTAGCTTGGTACCTTTTCTCAGTAAGTCATTTTCCTCTTGCTTCCTCTGCTTCTGGATAATAATTGTGTCTCTGCCATTCCTCTTCCCAGAATTCTTCTTGTCTGGTTTCCTCACCTATACTTCCTGCCTGGCTACTGGCCAAGCAGCATTTTATGAAACCAATATGACTGACAAATCTTTACAATGTACAAGAGCATTGACCTACAGCAATCCCTGGCTCTTAGGAGTCTTTTGAAACCTCAAAGCCTGCTCCCAGGGACACACTTCCATCAACAAAACCAAGCCTCTTAATCCTTCCCAAACAGTTCCACAAGCTGAGGACCAAGCATTCAAATATGGGGGCCATTCTCATTGAAATGGTCATACCTAGCATGTGAAAGTCTCTGGGTTCAATTCCTGGCACAAGACCCTGAATTGGATGATGATAATGATGATGGTAATGATGGTGATGATGATGATGATGATGGTGATGATGATGATGATGGTGGTGATTTGGTGTTAGGAATCAAACCCAGGGCCTTCTGAATGCTCCTGTCATGTTGCTGATCTATACTTCCAGCCCTGATGTTATATTAATTTTAATCAATGACCTTATTCACCTTTCTCATTGTACTTTGCACGTAAGAATCATTTGAAGCTACTTGCAATATAAGCCCCCAGCCCCACCCCACTGTGTTATAAACCACCAGGACAGCAAGTGGACGTTAGAGTCAAGCAGTCCTTATCAGCCATTGGCTGCAAGCCACACTGCACGCTGCCTGCTCTGCTTCAGCCGGCCTGGCCTTTTTCAACTCCTCCGTGGGGTTTCTGCCTTCAGGTGGCTGTCCCATTCCTTCCTCCTGCTCCATGCCCTCTCTCCCGTGGTTTGTCTGTCCTTAGTCCTCATTCTCCATTTCCTTCCCAGAAATTCTTCTCTAGCTATGCTCTCTGAGGCAAGCCGCTCCTTTTTTGAGACAAGGTCTCACTATGTACCCTTTACTGGTCTAGAACAGTCTCTATACGTCTCTGTAGACCAGGCTGGCCTTGAACTCGTAGAAATATGCCTGCCTCTGCCTCCCGAGTACTAGAAATAAAGGCCTGCGCCATCGTGGCTAGCCACCACCTAATAGCATTTTACCTCTATCCTGTCACTTCCCATCCTGACCCATGGCATTAGTAATGTCACCCGTGGGCTGTTTGCTCATTGGTCTTCTAGCTCTCCGTCTAGAGTAAGTTCAAATGGGCAGAGGCTTTAGCTCTGTGTATTACATCCAGAATGTCACCCGTGGGCTGTTTGCTCATTGATCTTCTAGCTCTCCGTCTAGAATAAGTTCAAATGGGCAGAGGCTTTAGCTCTGTGGATTGCATCTTCAGCAGACTGGTGTCAGAATTGCCCAACTTGGCTTCTCAATGCAGTCTGCAAGACAGGTGTGAGTGACCCTTATCCACAGACCTGTTCAGGCTTGAACAGGTTAAGTACCAGTTTGACTGACACATCACAGAAGCTAGACCTAGAATCAATAGCATCCTGATCTTTATGACAGCTTCAAACACAAGAAGACACCGAGCCTTGCATATCTGTAACTGTTTAAATAGAAGTACACCAAGCTAGTAACGACACCAAGGTATAACATATACAATACAATCCAAGGGAGACCATAGTGTGGATTTTACCAAAACAAGCTGGAAATTTTCCTCCCAAAGCGGTTTGAATGTTATTTTTCTGACCCCTTTTCTTATTGGCTCAGAGTGAATACTGAGGCTCTCTGCTTGGACTCCCCTCCTAAGTGCTATGTCTAGGAAAGCATTTCAGTCAGGTGCAAGTTCCCATAAAGTTTAGTTCAATCATGGGACTCCCTCCAGACCCTGTTTGACGGGGAAGGTAGTCTTAGAAACACTAGGAGTCCAACTGTAGAGCACCAGCCTAGATTCAAACCAGTGGTAGTGTAGAATGTGGAATAAATGGCACTTGGTATTGAGATAGCATGGTAATGAATGTTAAGGTGTGGTGGTGGTCAGGAATGGTAGGCATCTGGGGCATCTGGAACATGACGTCGGGAGGTGGGGCCACATTACAGGTGGGCAGGAGACTTTCAGGGAGGAACCAGAAAAGTAGCTGGGGAGAGATTGCGACACACTGTGATATCATCGAGAAAGTACTTGACCTAAATTCCAAAAGCAACGTGGACCATCAAACCTTTAAAATAAGAGGTGGATGGTTTACTGTCTGAATGGCAGACAGAGCGGTTGAGACTGAGGGTGGGCACCAGGTTAGCGTTTACTGAGATGCTCAGCTGATGTCGATAAGTGCCTGGACTAGAGAGTATCACCGAGCCCAGAGCAGAAGACGTGTTTCAGAGGAAAGAGGACATTCATGAGAGAATCTGCCTCCCTCACATAAAAACCTGTGTGTTTTAAGAAGGCAATCTGTTGAGCGAAGCCAAGATTGGGAGAACTTGAGCCACAGAAATGGGCTATTTAACCAGGACCCAGCAAAACTTCAGTGTGCTTAGCTCCTGCACAGTGCGCTACAGTTAAGTTGGCAATTGTTCATGGAAAAAAAAAAACCACAAAATGTCTTTTTAAAACTCACAACTATTTAATACATAAAGTAAGGGCAAAACAGGACTATATAAAACACAGAAACTGGGGTTGGAGAGATGACTCAGCAATTAAGAGCACTGGCTGTTCTTCCAGAGGACCTGGGTTCAATTCCCAGCACCTACCTGGCAGCTCACAGATGTCTGTAAATCCAGTTCCAGAGGACCTAACACCATCATGCAGGCAAAACACCAATGCACATAAGTAAAACAACAAAAATACCCACAGAAATAAAGCTTTTGCTGCTTTATGTATGGGGTAAATAACTCCATATATTTTTAAAGGAGATTTTTATAGGTATCAAAGTATTTTCTTTTATTAAAAAAGAATGCAGCTTAGGAAGTTGGAAGACAGGTATTCAGTATAGGCAGAGGCAGGAGAATTAGTGTGAGTTCAACTGCAGCTTGCCCTATATAATGAGACCCTATCTCAAAAAACAAACACACACAGAAACTCAAGAAGCTCAGAAAAGAGCAACATGATAAGTTATGAAATGTGAAAGGACATGGTGCGTGTGGTTCTTAGTCCTGATTGGTGGATGGTAGGAAGATGCACAGCTAATGTGTGGCGCATTTACATTCCTGACACCAGACCTAGGGAAGACAGGAAAATGAAGGCTGTTAATAATCTAACGTAATACTAACCATAAAATCCTTAATGAAAATGCCTCTGAGAGTTCTTCATATGTCAGGACTCTGACAAGGAAAATATGATTATCTCAAAAGAAATTGAGCAAAGAACTTAGAAAATTCACAGGAAAGTTATAAATAGCTAAAGAAGTCACATTCCAGAGATTAGGCCTCACACACACACACACACACACACACACACACACAGAATCTTTATTCTATTTTTTAAAAGTGATAATAACCAAGGGCTGTAGAAATGCTTCATCAGGTAAAGGAACTTGCTGCACAGCCCTGCGATCTGAGTTCAGACTCTGCACCCACGTAAGGTGGAAGGAGAGAACAGCTCTCAGATTTGTTATTTGACCTCAGGGCTTGTGGAGAAAAGGGAAGTCAGCTGGACCAGAATATAACGGGTATTTCAGCTAGCCCCTCAGCTTTTGATTCAGTAATTTCACTAAGAATTATGTCTAAGGAAATCACTGGATAAGATGACGATTTACAATAAGAATATTGTATTCTCTATTTGACATAGAGTTTCTATATTATAGTAAGAACTAGAAATCATTACATTTACAATATTAGACACCAGTTGAGGTTCTTCTCAGCCCATACAACTGATTGCTGGGTGATTATTAAGACTGACTGGTTGATTGATTGACTGATTGAGTCTAAGGATTTCCAGTCAGGGCTGAGCACAGCCTTACTCACAGCCCCAAATGGGTGTTTTTGAAACAAATGACGTAAGTGTTGGTATAAGTGACTATATTCATGTTTAGAGTTCTGGCTTTTCTCTGTGAGCTCACAGTGTTTACAGTATATATATATATTGCATATATACAGTATGTATACACAATGGATACAGTATATACAGTGTATACAGTATAGAGAGAAGAATGACATTTTGTTGCAGAGAGAATGGAAGAGTCTAAGAGGCTGCCATGCTCCACTGTGCTAGCAGCCCAGTGTCTTCATGAGCCAAGAAATGCTGATGGGCCAGAGAGGTTAAAAGGTCAGGGCTTGGAGGAAGAGCACAGGATGCAATTATTGGTAGCTCGAGCCTGACTTCACTTTGAGGCTCTAAGGAAGACATTAAACACTGGCATACCTCCATACGATTTGCACTGAACTCATCTCAAGCTAGCTAGAGATATGAGAGGGTAGATTCGAAATAGACGAGACCGAGATATTAGGAGGCTGCTGGAGTAACCACTGAGAGGCTCTGATTCAGTAGGAATGAGGTTGCAGAACTGCAGCGAAGGAGATTGGCACCAGACTGGTGTTGCCAGTTGACAGCAGGTTCAGTGGCAAGGGTGTGATGATGCCCTCCTCGGAGGTGGTTAACTCTAAAATTACTAGACACCAGGGATGGTAGTATTGTCTATAACTCTAGCACTTGGGGGGTTCAAGTAGGAGGATCACAAGTTCACAAGTTAAAAGCCAACCTGGACTATGAAACAAGGACCAAACCTCCCCATCTTAAAATAATGGGGTTAGGTGATGGAGCAGGTCACACACTCATAGGGCCCTGACTTCGAATCCCAGCGTGAAAAAAAAGTGAATAAAATTAAAACTGGAGGGCATAGGGTGTGGCTTGTGGCAGAGCATTTGCAAGACCCTGGGTTCCCTCCCCAGAATCTCAGAAATAAACAAATAAAGAGCAAAATAACTGAATTTCTATAAAATGGCACTCTCTTCCTCAGGAAGGAGGGGTCTCTCGTTACTGTCTGATGAACAAGTTAGAAAAGAATACCTACGTTTGGGGCACATATCGTTAATAGCAGCACAAGGCAGGACCTTATGAGTTTGAGCTTGAAGCCAGTTCGGTCTATAGAGTGAGACCCTGACTTACAGAAGAATAGAAAGGAATTCTTAAAGACGCTTCGACACCGGAGACCGTAGGATGCCAGGTGCCCTGCTAATTTCAGTGCCTCTAGAACCATTGAAGATTCTTCACGTTAAAGTCCCCCTCCCACCTTTCCACCCAATGCCTCTTAACCTATCACAACTAAATCTATCTAACGGCTCTCACCCTCCTTGGGGTGAATGAAGCAGTTGAAAGTAAGCTCTGAGCCTTTCCTACGTGCAGAATCGCTACCATTCTAAATTTATAAATTATAAATTTACAGACCAGCGAGAGGCCGTGGGGAATTAGCGGCACGTATCTTAAACCCCTCCGTCATCTGGTCGTAGACGATAGGAGCAGATGGCTAGGGCTCTTTGAAACAGGAATGCTCATTGCCTATACAAGCCAGACTCAGTATCCCGGATAAACCGCTACAGTTAATTGCCATGGGTAAATCTTTATAAAGATTCTCAGCCGAGCATGAGAAGGTTAATAAAATCAGGTGATTAACAGCAAAGCGGGGTGCCACCACGCTGATTAGCGCCAGTGGACGAAAGTCTGTCACGTGCTCACGTCTCCATGCCGGCACTGCCAAGTGCTAAAGGAAACAGAATGGCGGCCGGTGATCTAAGAGCCTCTTTGCTCACAAAGCCAACACTTGAGCTAGTGCCTTGTTATCCGGGTTCGACAGATGACCAGGGGACGCTGTCAGTGTTCAGCGAGGCCCCATCCAGCAGCTAACAAGGATGTTGACAGGAAGGGGATATTCGGGGTGAGAATGCCCCTCCCCCATCAACTGTCAGGCTCCCCACAAAGACCAGTGGATTGGCCTGGAGCGTCCTTTCCCCCCCCCCCGCTAGGAATGCATATGGTTCTGCCAGCCTCTCTGTTGATGGACACAGACGGTGACCACCTGTCAACAGCACCAAGCTCACCCTGGCCTCTGGCTGCCCTTCTACCCCTGGGGACAGTGGCATCATCTGTGTAGAGATGGATGGCCTCAGCTGAGGGGCACTAGCCACCCCACAATTAGTGCTGAGCTCAACAAGTCTCAGCTGTGAAAGCCAGGAGCCAGCATTTACAAACCACTAGCTTTCTTCACTTCAAAATGCGTCTTTCTCCAGGGACACCCTTGGGAAGCTGAACCCCAGGGAGCACTTGCTGCTACCCACTCAAAGGTGCAGTCTTTTTTAAGGTAGAAATCATATAACATCAAATTCAATATTTCAAACACTGAAAAGTGTACAATTGGTGGGCTTTATATTCATAAAATTGCCCAAATATCATCACTATCTGGTTCCAGAATGTTTTCATCACCTACACAAAGCAACTCCACACCCTATAAACTCTTCTGCAAGCCCTGGAGAAACACTCAAATACAGAAAGCAAAATAAACCAAGTAAGAAGGGGGTTAGTAACCATAGGCTGATAGGCTCTGGTCTTGGTGACATTTTACATTTTTAGTGTCTGTATATTACTTCATGTCCTTTTCTGGTCTCAATTTCCTCCCCCATTGCCTCACTCCTCAGATTTCAGAATACACTGAACTCAGACCAGAAAATGCCAGTAATACGGCATAGTATTTGAGATATCTAAACGCAGCATGGACACTGACCGTTAAATAAACGTTGCCATTGTCTAACCCGTTCTACATTTGAGGCGACACACTCCTTCCTCAAAGCAGCACGTGACAAGTCAGGGTCAGCCTCTGCTGAGTGAGAAATGTGTCAGTAGGCTGGAGGAGCACTGTTAGCATGTCACAGTCCCGGACCCAGACACTGGCAGCAGTGCCCACGCCCTGAGAACCCGAGGGAAGGAGCCTTTGCATCTATCCGTGGCTCTTCCACACACCATGGCCGGAGGTCGTTTCCTGACTGGTGGGATCTCATGAGTATCTGCCCTGAATGGGAGACATTCATTATGTGTGATCCAGAGATAAGGTTGTCTGATGTTGTGAGCCACCTTCTGCTGAAGCTTTGATGGGAAGGGAATGTTGCCCCTCAACGGATCATGCGCCATGGATCCCTAGGGAGGATGTTTTCAGAAGGAAGTTTCAGGATTCTCTATGCCTTCCTCCCACCAGCTGCTTGAAAGACAAGAATCCCCTTAGACCAATAAAGTTCTAATAAAATATTTGTAATATAGGGCTCATATGTCATTACCAAATATTTGCATTTCCAAAAGTAATTTCTAAAAACTTTACAGTAGGAAATTTAACATGACCTTGCGTTAGTTTTATATCCTTCTGTTTCCTGAACAGATAAAGCAAGGAATATGTTAAAGTGACATAAACCAGTCCAAAGAGCAACTCCAGCTAGAGAAAGGGAGAGCCATTGAAAGGACCACTTAAGCCAGGTACACGCCTTTAATCCCATCACTGGGAGTAAGAGGCAGGTAGATCTCAGTGAGTTTGAGGCCAACCGGTCTACAAAGCAAGTTCTGGGACAGCCAGGGCTGTTACACAGAGAAACCCTGTCTTGAAAAACGAAAACCAAAACAAACAAACAAAAAGAGGGCAGCTTAGGCCACACCATCCGTATCCAGCATTTCCAGTGTGGTAGACCCTCAGGAACTGGGCTGAACTGAATCACACATCTCTTAAAATAAGAAGCAAACGTTCCGTCTTCCCTTGGGATGTTTGAATTTCCACTTGACTTTGTTATTAAAGTACAGTTTAATTCAGCATGACGATATTTTGAACAGCAGATGGACAGAGGAAACTTTGAGCTACAGAGAAACTCGGGGACAGCATCTGCTGGCCATACATAAAGCCTGGGGTTTGAGCCCCAGCTTCAAAAAAGAGAGAAAAAAAGGAAATTTCCAATTCATGGTCCAAGCCTAACAGGTCTCCTTATGTGATAAAAATTTAAAAAAATAAATTGATTTCTATCTCCAAAAGGGGGGTGTTTCCAATTTATGGCCTAGGCATAGTCCTAAAAGGTCATTATACATGACAAAATTAAAATGAAACGCGAATTCCTGTAACTCACTATGTACTTACTTCGAAGTACAATGTTGTATAAAATCTAACATTCTCATGGAAACATTTTGAAGGATTTTTTATTTAAATCTGGTTCATGCAGAAAGAGTGTTTCCAAAATAAAATCAGAAAATACTATGTCAAACAGTGAAGACTAAATAAGGAAGGAGTCCTTTGCGTTGCTATGATACCTATCCCTGGAACCATGGGTATGGGGTGTCCTGTGATTTATGTGATGTAGTGTTGAGTACCACTACAGGTGAGGCACAACCTGAGCTCTGGAAAAGAGACTCCCTGTGATCAGGAGCTTGTTGGCTTCAGTCACACTGAAAATCCACCGTCCATCAAGTTGAGTCAGGATTTATGCCCCTTTCAGTGTGTGAGGTACTAAGAATGTCACGTAAAGTTCTCCCTCAAAAGTGCTCTGGGAAGTCAAAGTGGAGGATGATTACTCCCAGGAGAGGAAGGAGGGCAGTAACTAATTCTCAGGCTTTTGTGTTACGTTGTTACTAAGTGTCCATCCTAACCAGGCTAAGTGACTTAACTTCAGGGTCAGTGTCCTTAGCTTCTGGTTAAGGATATCCAGATGATGTCATTGCCATCACTACTACAGTTCCTAACTGGGAACTAGACTGAGCTGGAGCCAGGCATCATCATGTTCTGTGTGTATTAACCCACTTCATCTTCACAGCAGTCCAGCGGAGCGGGTCACTGTCATGGATGGCGTCATCTTCTCTTGAGAAGCTGAGTGTCAGTGAACTTAGTTCATTGGTCTATGACCATTCAGCTCCGTGGGTGATGGAGCTGGGTACAAACTGCTGAGTGTATCTCCAATTAAGCAGTGGCTGTTTTAAATAAGATTTAGGAGACTTCCTGGGTCCCCAGACCTCTTCAGGGGTCCCACAAAGTGAATACTGCATTTATAGCAGAATAATAAAGATAATTTTTCTTTTTATTCTCTTTCTCTCAAGTGTGTGTGTGTGTGTGTGTGTGTGTTAAAACTTTCCAGAATCTGTATGTGTTCTGCAGAATGAATGCAGAAACAGAGAGGAGAATCCAGCTGTCTTCTATCAAACTAAACCCTGCAGAGATGTACTGAAATGCAAAGCCATGCCACGCTCCTCCAAACATTTTCCATCTTACAAATATTGTTTGTTTGCAAATTATTATTCATAAGTCAACATTAGTATTTAAGTAACTTGACTTTCCATATATTAATAAACAAATTTTTGTTTCATTTTTATTGTGACGAGTATCTATGGAAAGGAAAGAATCCATATATACCAAAGTTCCTTTCTGTTTGTTTGTTTTCGAGACAGGGTCTCACTGTATAGCAGTGACTGTCTTGGAACTATGTAGACCAGGTTGGCCTGGAACTTACAGAGTTCTGTCTTCCTCTGCTTCCTGAGTGCTAGAACTAAAAAGACTTCCACCACCTAGCCTGGCTCAAAGGCTCTTTTAAAGTCCTCAATGCTTTATAAGGAGTTTAAAGAGGCTCTAAGGCCCAAGTCCTTGAGAGGAGCAGAGGTGACCTTGGAGTCAGATGCACCTCTTCTTGAGGCCCGACATGTCAATGTCATGTCAACGTCACGTCAACGCTTGGGTGCTAGCATGCCAACAGCTTTAGTGACTGGGAATGAAGCAGAAGAGAATGTGTGTCTCTTCCCTGCAGAGTGAGCTCTCCGTGTTACCCACAGGTGATGGAGTTTTACTGCCAGTCCTGTGAGACGGCCATGTGTCGGGAGTGCACCGAGGGGGAGCACGCGGAGCACCCCACGGTGCCGCTGAAGGACGTGGTGGAACAGCACAAGGCCTCACTTCAGGTCCAGCTGGATGCGGTCAACAAAAGGTGCCATGCCCCTGCAGACTCCCCACCCCATGTGAGGCCTGGCCTCCACACCTGGTGTTTGAGATGCTAGGGTCATGCCAGCCTGTATATATAACTCCGTATGTTCTACATTCTTCTTGATCATGAGCTCTCAGAACCTCCTGCCTGAAACCAGAACCGAGATTTTCCTTGGACTTGTGTTGCCTTGCTTCCAGATCTGTGGTGGTGGCTGGGATGGTTCTGTGCATGAGACCCGTCCAGTGGTGCTGAGCAGTGATCGCTCAGTTTTCCTAGTGTGTTTGTTTTCAGGTTTTTTTCCCCCTTTTGCATGGATACAAATAAAAGCAATACCTGTGTCCTATATGAGAGAGACTGACCTAAAAGAAGGCATTAACAACCAGCTGAAAGACAGACAAAGTACTCAGTAGTCCTACTGATAGTCAGGAGTCCCAGCGAGAAAAAGATCATCTTTCAATGTCACCTAAAGGGACTTGAAAACGTACAGGACGTTCTCCAGATACTCTGAGTTCAGAAAGTTTATGTGACTGGAAAAAATGATGAAGCTAGACATTTAGAACACAGTAGTTCTCAACCACAGGCAATTCTGACCCCCCACCCCCATCCAGAACACTTGACAATACTTAAAGGCATTTTTGGGGTCCTAGCAGTGGTGGGGTGGGGTATGCTGTTGGCATTGGGTAGAGGAGAGAACACTGTTAAACACCCTACATGCACAAGGCAGGAAAGCCTATCACACTATCGATAGTTAACTTGGGTGTCTGAAGGTTAATGGAAAGAGCTGTGACCCCGAAAGTCTCGTTCGTTCGTTCATTCTATGGCTCTTTAAAGATGGTGAGAAGCGACTTTAAAAGGGGCATTTTGCTCTTAGAGAAACGGAAAGGGTGTGGGTAGACTTTGGAATACTTCTGGGTGGATGTTAATGATCCTTAACGACTCTCCTGTCTCTCAGACTCCCTGAAATAGATTCCGCTCTTCAGTTCATCTCAGAAATCATCCATCAGTTAACGAACCAGAAGGCCAGCATTGTAGATGACATCCACTCCACCTTTGATGAGCTGCAGAAGACTTTAAACGTCCGCAAGAGCGTCCTGCTGATGGAGCTCGAGGTCAACTATGGCCTCAAACATAAAGTAAGACTCTGGCTGTCCCCAGGTTTCCTCTAAGGGGTGTGACACCGGGGCCACTCCGTTCACAGCCGTGGTCTTTAATGTCACCATTGTCCAGTGGACTCCTGCTTTCATTTAGTAGGAACACCCCCTCCCCAACTTCCATTTTTCTTTTGGCGAAGCTGGGATTCTGTCACCTTCTGTAGCAATTCATAGTCTGACGTGAGAGGTAGCACGTCGTGTTTTCAGGTCTTAGAGTTGCCTGGAATGTTTTTCCTCCCGTAATTATAATGTGGGCGAGCCTCTTAACTGCCCTCACCCACACTAACCTGTTCCTCAACTTCAAAGCCAATCCTGACTGTAGTCTTTGTTTGGCTCTGCCGGGGCAGAGAGCTTCTGCTATTCACGTGTGGAGACTTCTCCAATGGTTGGTTTTTGTTCCTTGAGGTAGTAGCCAGGCAGCTCTGAATGGCAGGGAAAGCTACGGAGTAAAGACTATTTCACATCAAGCAATTTGTGTCTCACACTGGGGGTACCGACCTATCTGCCTCGCCTTATGTAAACAGATGACCCAAGAAACGCTCACGTGTGGGTGATGAGGCAGGGAGAGGCGGAAGGGAAACCTCCAGAAGGCACTGGTAACATTTTTCGCCTGAGTTCACTGGGTTAAATGGAATGCAGCTCCTTTGGAGCCAGCTGAGTGGGCGGGTATAGAAGCCGGTTCTTGTGCACGGAGGGCTCTGCCCCAGCTCCTGGCAAGTGTCCTGGAGGAAGTGCTCACTGCTTCTCTGTGTGTCTGGCAGGTGCTGCAGTCGCAGCTGGATACCCTTCTCCAAGGCCAGGAAAGCATCAAGAGCTGCAGCAACTTCACGGCACAGGCTCTCAACCATGGCACGGAAACCGAGGTGCTACTGGTGAAGAAGCAAATGAGCGAGAAACTAAACGAACTGGCGGACCAAGACTTCCCTCTGCACCCGCGCGAGAATGACCAGCTGGATTTCATCGTGGAAACTGAGGGACTGAAGAAGTCCATCCACAACCTAGGGACCATCCTTACCACGAACGCTGTCGCCTCAGAGACGGTGGCCACGGGCGAGGGGCTTCGGCAGACCATCATTGGGCAGCCCATGTCAGTTACCATAACCACCAAGGACAAGGACGGAGAGCTGTGCAAGACAGGCAACGCATACCTCACTGCCGAGCTCAGCACCCCCGACGGCAGCGTGGCGGACGGCGAGATCCTGGACAACAAGAACGGCACCTACGAGTTCCTGTACACTGTGCAGAAAGAGGGGGACTTCACCCTGTCCCTCAGGCTCTACGACCAGCACATCCGAGGCAGCCCGTTTAAACTCAAGGTTATCCGCTCAGCCGACGTGTCCCCCACCACCGAGGGCGTGAAGCGACGCGTCAAGTCCCCCGGGAGTGGTCACGTCAAGCAGAAGGCTGTGAAGAGACCCGCCAGCATGTACAGCACCGGCAAGAGAAAAGAGAATCCCATCGAGGATGACCTCATCTTCCGAGTGGGTAAGGAGTGGGTGCCATACCTGGACTGGGTAGTTGGGGAGCCATGACAAGTGTTCCTGCCAACAGGAACTCTACATTTTGGAGCAGGTTGGGAGCTTCTAGTTTTGTTAGGCTAGCATAATTATGCAGACTCTTTGCAAATGTGCCTTCTTCCTCTCCCATTCTGCTCCTCTTCTTTCTCCTCCTATCCCCTCCACCTTCTTCTTTTTTAAGAGATAAGTACTGCCAGTAAGAAACCGAAAACAAGCCAAAAGAGAAACAGAGAATTCCCAACATTCAGAACCTGACATTTTAAAGGATTTTCAGAATCCTCCTCCCTTTGCTGGGAGTGTCTTTGGAGGACTCCTGCCTAACCCAAAGACAGAAGAATCCTTGCCTCAGGCAAATACTTGTATTTCTGTGAAATCTGTGGGCTTGGGCAGTGGCAGTCCCACAAAAGGAGTTCTAATACCTATGTCTCCACTCCTGCAAGGAGTGGGAGACCTGTGGGGGCCAGCTGTGCTGGGCTCGCTGTGGGGCCAGCCCCTAAGACCCAGGGTGGAGAAGGAAGTGGGGTTTCAGATGAAGCCAGAAAGTGTAGCATGACCTCAGAGATGGGAATGTGGAGTTGCCCCTCCCTCTGACTTATTGCCCGTCACTATTTGTTTTAACTGCTTACTTTCTCCAGAGAAAGCAACCTAAACATACCCCCCTACACACAAAAAAAGGCTCAGTTCCTTCTTAAGGAAAGTAAAAGCTTATATCTTGTTTCAAAAAGCACCTGCAGCGTGTCTCATTCCCCTGTGGTGTCTTCTCCTGCAGCCTGCCTCATTCCCCTGCCGTGTCTACATCCCAGTGCCTAAGAGTGCCGCACAGTTTAACTGGCAGTACTGCAGAACTTCCCAGGGTGGCAATCTGCTGGTACACACTGTGCACTGTGGGAGCTAAGGGTTTGAAAGCGCCAGCCAACTTTTCTCATCTGTTTTCCACAGACCATCTTGGGAAACTAAGGTTCCCTGGAGCATCTGTGGGCCAAATTGCTCAGTTAGCACTCTGAATCCCGGACAGGACTGTGCTGTGGAACAACATGTAACCTGTCTGCTCAGAGCAGTCCTTTCTTGGCCACCCATGGGTACAGGGAACAAGCTGGGACAGACACGGGGCTGGATACCGCCAATCCAGTTTCTCCACTTACACCTTGGCTATATCTTTCTGCTTTCCCCAACTTCAGCTTCCATGGTTATAAAATGCAAAATGGTTCTCCAGATTCTTCCATATTGTCACATTGAAGGGGGGAGGGAGGGGCAGAGACTCTTTGACCTACCAGTTTTATTTCCTTTTGGGAAATCCTCCTGGTAGTTCTGGACCATGTTAGCTCCATTTAAATGTATAAGGAACCTTCGTACTATTTACATAGTGGCTATAAGTTATAAGTGCACATTCTTTTTTTTTTTTTTTGGTTTTTCAAGACAGGGTTTCTCTGTGGCTTTGGAGCCTGTCCTGGAACTAGCTCTGTAGACCAGGCTGGTCTCGAACTCACAGAGATCTGCCTGCCTCCCGAGTGCTGGGATTAAAGGTGTGCGCCACCATCACCCGGCATAAGTGCACATTCTTCTCAGCAGTGGTGAGGCTTCCCTTTATCCAGAGTCTCAACGACGTTTAGCTTGTGTGTACCAGAAGAGGACACCAGATCTCATTATAGATGGTTGTGATCCACCCTGTGGATGCTGGGAATTGGAAGAGCAGCCAGTGCTCTTCACCTCTGAGCCATCTTTCCAGCCCCCCCCCCACATTGTCTTTTTTAAAGTATTTATTATTATTATTATATTAATTATTATTATTATTTTCATGTGTGTGATGTGGGTGGGGGCAGAAGTGCCTCAGCATGCATGTAGAGGTCTGAGAACAGCTTGTGGTTAGTTCTCTCCTTCCTCTATATGAGTTCCGACCATCAGACTCAGACCAGGTCTGTCTGGTAAATCTTTACCTGCTGCACCATCGCACTGACCCCAGTTTGTCTTCTCACCATAGTTGTTTGGAGCCAGAGGTACTGGTGTACCGCTATAATTCCAGCATTTCAGAGTCCGAGGCAGAAAGATTGAGAGTTCAAGACCAACCTGGATTACATGAGCAAGAATTCTCTTAATTTCTTTTTATATGAGCCTAACAAAATTGGTAACAAAAGCAAAAGCATTAAACTAAAAAAGCTTCTGTTTAACAAACAAAACAATCACCAGAGTGAAGAGATAAAATAAAAGAGATTATGAAATATTTGAGTTCCTTATATATTATGGATATTAATACATTAGTAGGTATATGGTTGGCATCAATTTTCTTCCATTCTGTTTTGTTGCTGGTGCATTAGGCTCACACCTAAAAGCACCTTTGCTCAAACCAGGGTTGTGAGCTTTCCCCCTGTGCCTCTCCTTGGGGGGTTGCAGTTTCAGGTCCTAGGCATGGAGTCTTTAACCCAGTTTCAGTTGCTCTTTGTGTTTGGTATGAGGTCAGCATCTAATAATCTTTGTGTTGACCTCTGGATTTCCCAGCACCATTTGTTGAAGGGACTCTTCTGTTCCCTTTGTCCATTCTTTGTCACAAACCAATTAATCAGCGTGTGGCTTTATTTCTGAGCACTCTATTCTTTGTTTGGTCTGTTGAGTGTTTGTTTCTGCGACAGGGTCTCCCTATGTATACCAGGCCTGACTTAAATTCTAGATTCTCCTGCCCTACTGGATTGCAGATATGTGCCAGGATACCCTCTGGACCCTGTATTCCAGAAATATATGTGTGTTTTTTAGTCCTAATATTATTCTGGTTTTGTCCGAATAGCTTTGAAGTAGATGTTGCAGTCAGATAATGTAATGCCTCTGGCTTTGCTCTTCTTCCTCAAAATTGCTTTAGCTTTTTGGAGTTTCTATGGTTACATATGAATTTTAGCATTGCTTTCTTGACTTCAGTGGAAATGTTATTGGAATTTTCATAAGGATCACATTGAATTTTCAGATTGCTTTAGAGAGTAGGGACATTTTACCAATTTGCATTCTAGTCTATGAATACAGAATATCTTTCTACTTATGGCTTCTGAAGTTCTTTCATAAATGATTCTTGGTGTTTAGCGCTCAGACCTTTCATGTTATTCATTAAAAAAAAGTTCCCTAGAATTTTTGATGTTGTTGTTTTAATTCTTTAACTTCATGTCCTAATCTAGTAAGAGTCAGCACTCAGGATCCTGGAATGAAGTTTAAAAAACAAACAAACAAACAAAAAAAAAAAACATTTAGGGCCCCTGGCACCTGGCAGGCATGACGCTAAGTAATGGGTATATCACAGAGATGAAAGAAACGTGATCTCCTTTCTGGCGGAGCTTGCTATTGTGTGTGACGAGGATGGTCTGATCGGCCAACCACTGAGCGAGTGGTGGAAAAGCTGCAGTAGTAAGGGGTTTAAGCCAGAACTTAGTAGGACTTACTCAAGCCTGCAGATGGAAATATGGAGTTTCAGGACAGCCAGGGCTAACTAGTGAGACCCTGTCTTGATCCCCACCCCCTGAATAAGCAAGCACACATACGCACACACACACACACACACACACACACACACACACACACACACAACAAGTTGAAGGAACCCTAGATAGTGGTTAGAAGCAGGAGAAGAGAGCAAGCCTTTTTTGTTTTTTGTTTTTCAAGACAGGGTTTCTCTGTAGCTTTGGTGCCTGTCCTGGAACTAGCTCTTGTAGACCAGGCTGGCCTCCAACTCCCAGAGATCCGCCTGCCTCTGCCTCCCCAGTGCTGGGATTAAAGGCGTGCGCCACCACCGCCCGGCTAGAAAGCAAGCATTTTTTGAGTCAGGTTCTGTGCTGTGTGTCATCTTACTGACAGTAATATTTCAGTTCTGATAGCTCTACAGTATGACATATATATATATATACACATATATTATAATATGTTATATAATATATAAAATGCTTATATAATATATGTGTAATGCCACATATGTGTGCATATATGCCATATATATGCCATTACATATATATGATATATGCTGGAGGCAGCTAGTGCTAGCTTATTCAATAGCTCCGTGATATTAACTTGATATCACCAAGGATCATTTATACTTTGGAAGTGGGCAAACGCTACAGATCAGAGCTCTCTCCCCCAGCTCCTCAGTCCTACTCTTCAAAAGTCATATTATTGGGACAAAATATAACTGTCTTTACCACAGAAGGAACACATACTTAAAGAAGTGAACGCTCCAACTTTCAAGCACTCCTTAACTCCTGTGGCTTTCCAAAGTTGAGGGGTGTGGTACTTCCCATGCCTGACAACTTAATTGATGCCCAAATGAATATAATACAAGTGAATTATAGTGTCTCCCAAATGTTGTATGGGAAAATCGTTCTGAACAAGTTGAGGGAAGGAGCTCAGAGTTCCTGCAAATCCAGCAGTTACTCTCTGGGTTTGTTGGTTAGGAGTTATGAGTGGGTGCGGTCAGCTATCAAGAGCATCATTGAACAAAGGGGAAGTGGAAGACGTGGGAAGGAGGGAAAGAATCACCACTGAATTGTTTCAAAATGTGTAATTCATACACCACACCTCAGTGAGTTGCTAGGAAGTTGAATGAAGCACTCTGTTTCCCTCTGGGGCGTGCCATTTTAAAAGGATGTATAAGGCTGGAGAAGCAGTCTACGCCAGAGCACTCTTCATGCTCTGGGACTGGTCCACCAGCATATAGAACAGAAAAGGTATATAGACTAGAATAGTGTTACGTAGCATGTGCTTAAACAGTTCGCAGGAACACATGGCCGTATTTCATGTCCCTCTGCTAGCCTCACCTCTGTAAGCCACCACTCTCTTCCTTAAAGTCTGTGATGAGGGAGGTCGAGTTAATGAGCTCATTGTAAGATCCCTCCCTCGGTCCCTGGAGAATCTCATCCTCAGGAACTCTCCCTTTCTTTCATGTGGAAACAGTTGCAGTGTGCAGTTACTGTTTTTGCTACGCACTAGGCGCTGTGCTGTGTATTCACCAGCTTCCTCTTCCTGTCCTAAACACCTTGAGATGTTAAGTAAAGGGAGAAGAGCTTTCTTTGGCTCGCGGTTTTGGAGGCTCCAGTAAATGATTGGTTGGTCCGATGGCTTTGGGGCCTTTGATGAGGCAGTGCCTCGTGTTGGTGTTGTGGCGTACCTGATGAAGTGACAGGCTTACCTCATGGGAAGCAGAGTCAGGGAGAGTGAAGGAATTAAAGTCTCTCTCTTTTACAACTGAATTTAGGTTTCAGTTCTCTGTGAGGGCAAAACAGGCGTCTCTCCCAACAAAAGTCACTTTTTCCACAACATCCTTGCATTCAGGGACAAGGGAAAGAACACTTACAAGGCCTAATGCAGCCTCACAATGTCTAAGGACAAGCTCTGCAGCCCCTTCTGGGTTGTGTCTGGAGTTGCCCAAACTTGTGCAAGTATGTCCAAAAATGGTAAGACTAAACCTCAGCCAATTAAAAATATACTAGTGTAACTGCTGCTTGCTTAACCAATTATGTTCAAGATGAGCTAACTACCCCTGAGATTCCCTTAACTGTGCTTAAAAGGAGCCTGCATGCTCCTCTCAGGGTCGCTACCATTTTGTATAGGTGTCGACCTTGCATACTGGAGTATTAGTAACCACTCTCTGTTTTTGCATACTATTTGAGTCTGGGGTCTTCCTTCAGCGTTTTCTTGAACCCTACATTAATAGGTGCTGAAGACCCCAAATCTTTCTCAAGGTACTTCACCAATGACCTAACTGCCTTCTATGAAGCCCTGCATCTTAAAGGTTGAACCACCTCCCACTAGGGCTATAGACTGGGGACCAAGCCACTTACTTAACATTCTGTTGATTATTTAGTAGCCAATGCAAGTAATTGTAAAAATTATCTTTTATTTACATTAAATTAGACAGGAAAAGATTTGGTAAGCACTATCTATCTATGTATTGTTTTTCATATCTTTGTTATGGAAGAACTCATATTAATTACCTATTTCCAGTGCTTTGTGTGTGTGTGTGTGTCTGTACACCTGTGTAGTCAAGGCTTGAGCCCAAGGTCTTGAACACTAGGAAAGTGCTCTGTGTGTGTGTGTGAGAGAGAGTGGGGGGGGAGGGAGAGAGAGAAGACATGTATGAGAAAGTCAGAGGATAACTACTTTTAGGAGGCAATTTTCTCTTTCTTTTATGTGGGATTCCGGATAGGAACTCAGGCTTGCAAGTACATTGAGTGGTAATGGCTTTACCTGCTGGGGGACCTTGCTGAGCCTGCCAAACCTCTTTAGCTGTGTGCTTTGTTCCAGTGCTCTGGTGACCCAGAGTTGGTGGCTCCCAAGCCTCTCATTGATTGCAAGAAAGACAGAATCTTTCCGCCCCAGGGTTCTGACTGGATTAACACGGAGTTTAACTAAATGTCTTCCTGCCCCCAAATGCGGTTATTTCCTGTTTCTACTGATGCTCAGAAACGTGGCCTCATTTTTGTATGGCACAAACACGTGCTGGTGTTTAGGGTGCCTGCATTTTCCTTTTTCCAGCACTGTCCGTGTGTTCTCTTAAGCAAGTGGGATCTTTGTAACCAGATGATGATCACTCTCGCTGACCCTGCTTTCTCCATTCCCTGCTACCTACTGAGTCTTCTAGAAACACGTTGGCCTTTGTGCTTAACAGAACAGACAAAAGGTTAAATGAAGGAGACCCACAGGCCATGTTTGTCCCTGCCTGAACCTGAAGGACAGCGATCTACATTCATCTGTCTGCTCAGGTGTCTCTTAGCCACTCTCCCCTTGTATGCCCCATCACCTGCATGCGCAAGGCCCTACTACACTGGGTGTCTTTAAGGTCATTTCTTTTGTTTTTGTTCCACTCCCAGTTATAAGGTTCTTGCTCTTTAAAATAGTATAATTATTATTTCTATTATTATTTATTATTATTATTAGTGTGTGTGTGTGTGTGTGTGTGTGAGAGAGAGAGAGAGAGAGAGAGAGAGAGAGAGAGAGAGAGACATGCCGCTGCACTGTGTAAGGACAACTTGTGTGTCTGTTTTCTCTCCCACCTTTACATGGTTCCGAGGGTTCCAGGCTTCTGGGACTGACCTGAGTCATCTCACCCATCCCCAAGACTCTTGCTTTCAAAACTGGTTGTGATGTCTCCTCCCGATAACTTCATGATTTATATATATATATATACATATATATACGTATATATATTTATATATATATTTATATATATATATATATTAAATGTATTTATTTATTTTGAGGCAGGGATTGTCTGTCTTGAGTCGTTCTCCTTCTTCAGCTCATCCTTGGGTGCACTGGGATGATAGGTGGATTTTTGAAAAACCAGAGGTTTGGGTTCTAACTTTTCTTCAGAGCACTGGCCTTACCACCTTTAAAAAAGATGTTTGCAAAGTGAACGTTGTAGAATTCTTTCTTTTCCTGTTCTTGAGTTCGGTATTCCTGTGTTCAGTTATTCGTACATCAGCAGGGAGCCCCAAACGAATCTCTTGGGCGCTGCCTTCTTTACAGGGTCAGCCGTGGCTTCCTCAGCTGTACGGCCAGAAACCGACTCATCTTGTTTATCCTTTTCTTTGTATTCATTTGTCTGTTTACTTGTTGTGAGCCTGGTTTTCACAGATGTTGTCCGGGCTGGCTTTGAACTCCTGGGTTCAAGCCGCGGCTTGCTGGGGCTCCATTGGGCACCTCAGTGCCCTGCTCTCTCACACCATTTGAAAAGCACATTCACTCGTTCTGTGTTCATGCGTTCCGCAAAGATCCTTGTGGACAAACTGATACATCTGATGAAATGGTGGCTTCCTTCGTGATGCAGAACTTTATCTTTGGGGGTCTGAATCTTGCAGCGATTAGACACAGAAGACACAAACTTAAGAGGACCCCCGACATTGTTACAAGGATGGCCACTGGGGTCTGTTGAAAACCAGCTGATCCCAAACTGTCTGGCTCAGCAGTTCTATTCTTGATTTGTTCTGGAGTTTTATCCCTCACCAGTTTCACTCTTAAGGCCAGGTCTGTTTCTGAAGAGTCAGCCTGAGCCTGACACCAGCCCCACTCGGCATGCCCTCCTCCTCTTTCCTTGGTCACTATATGGATGACTAAAAGATATTAAACAGCTCTTTTAATATAAATTAAGTTGTAATTAATTTTTCTCACTAGGAATTGAAATTAAACTTTCTAAGTATATTTTAGGTACTGTATCTGTTTCCACCCATTGGTATTCAGCATTTTTATTTCTTTTGAAATAAAAAGGGGTAACCATTAATATACTGATGGGACACTTATTTCCGTCCCTCCTTCTCATTTGTCCTTGCAACCAAAGAGTCTAGTGGCCAAGTTGGATAGGTTTGACCTTCAGCCCAGGGCTGTGGAGACGAAGGCCAGGAACAAACTCAAGGCCAATCAGAAAAAGAAACAGACAAAATTCAAGTAGGGTGAGGTATCAGGATTGTACACAGCCCTTAAGTCGAATTTGAGTCTTAGGGAAGAATGCGGAAGTGGGCCCAGCATGTGAGACCACACTGCTCACTCATGACGTCTGTGACTTCAGTGTGGCTAATGGACGTGCTCAGAACATGAAATGTCCAGGCATCCCCTGAGGGCTACCGAGTAGGAGAGTGAGATTCTGCCAGAACTCTAAAATGCACCCCGACTCTGGCTGAAGCTCCCTGGTTAGAATATTTTTATTATTTCTTTGTGAAAGCTGAATATATTTTAATTAATATGACATTAATGTTATATTAATTAATTATATCACTTTAATACTCCGCTACAAATTGATTAGAGAAAATTAGAATTTGATTGAAAGTGATTTTGCAAAGACTTTATTGCTCTGAGAGAGAGGGTGAGTAGTCCATGGATTCAGTCATAGGGGACATCCTCCTCCCACTCCTCTCTGTATGTATCAAGGGCAGCGCAGAGTCTGTGGCCACGGGTGTCATCCCTACCGCGAGAAAGAAAAAGGACATTGTATTCTCAGGCTACTTATGGAAGCTGAGACTATTCTTTTCCTAATCTATTTCTCTGTAACTTAATTTCTGTGCTTTTCTCATTTATCCTTAGGTACCAAAGGAAGAAATAAAGGAGAATTCACAAACCTTCAGGGTGTAGCTGCATCCACAAGTGGAAAGATATTAATTGCAGATAGTAATAACCAGTGTGTGCAGGTATAGTCCTACGTGTGTTCCTCTGACTGCTCATGTTGGCTAGAGATGGGTGTGTGCTTCTCTGTGTTAGAGTCAAGATAAATGGTATGGGGAAGAAACAAAAGGAATACGTAAACTTTTGTTTTTGTTTGTTTTAGTTTTGTTTTGTTGTGTGCACATGTGTGTGTGTGCGCGTGTGTGTGTGTGTGTGCATGGGACTTTCTTAAACAGCACTGATATGTTCTGATGTATAGTGTATATGACAAATGCCTTTTCTTGCTCCACGGATTTTTGTGCTAGTTCAGATTCTAATGAATCTAAATTCATTGCATAGATATTTTCCAATGATGGACAATTCAAAAGCCGCTTTGGCATCCGAGGACGATCACCTGGACAGCTACAGCGGCCCACGGGAGTTGCAGTGCACCCCAGTGGGGACATCATCATCGCAGATTATGATAACAAGTGGGTTAGCATTTTCTCCAATGATGGAAAGTTTAAGGTAAGGGTGACCACCATTTGGCCCGTAAATAATAGAAAGAACAAAAAAAGTGGCATTAAATTATGTTATTCTTTGTTTAAATCCAATCCAATATTCCATAATTATTCATATGGAGTCATCAATCTCAGTTTTATAAAATGAGAGTAGCTGTGATAATTTTATAAACTTGCTTTCTCTCACACACATGCATTTGCACACATTCATATGAATACACACATACATGTGCACACACATACATATATATGCATATAGATACATATACATGCACACACACCTATATAGTCTACATGTGATTTATTTTATAAAGCAATAGTTTGCTTGCTTACTTTAAAAATATCATGCTTACTGGAAAACTATATTGGTTACTTCAATTTGATTTCAGAAGAAACAAAGTCTCCTACAAAGGGTTATAAAGTAGCAGTTTGTGATTCTCAATTAATTTTCAAACTGTCACAAAGTACATTTTACTTTCTCAGGTCTGTGGTGGAAGACACAGGAGAAACAACATGAAAATGTACATTTCCCACCTTTAAAACAAACACATTGAATGTCAGTCATACATTATTTGTTATAACCTGAAAACACAAGATTAAAGAATGTCACATAGAACTAGGAAGGAAAACAAAACAGAGGCTGTACAGCGATGGCGCCAGTACCCCTACATCCTGGGATCCTGTCATGGGATATGTGCTATCGCCTAGCGATGGCGCCAGTTCCCCTACATCCTGGGATCCTGTCATGGGATATGTGCTATCGCCTAGCGATGGCGCCAGTTCCCCTACATCCTGGGATCCTGTCATGGGATATGTGCTATTGCCTAGCGATGGCGCCAGTTCCCCTACATCCTGGGATCCTGTCATGGGATATGTGCTATCGCCTAGCGATGGCGCCAGTTCCCCTACATCCTGGGATCCTGTCATGGGATATGTGCTATTGCCTAGCGATGGCGCCAGTTCCCCTACACCCTGGGATCCTCTCGTGTGTTATGTACGATACCCTTCTAGCCCCTTTTGGCAAAATGTAAACATGGTGTTTCTGTTAGTCAGCTCTTTATTGCTGAGACAAATTGTCTAAGAAAATTGACTTAGGAAATATTTAGTGTGGTCCACAATTTTGCAGGTCTTCAGTCCACTGTCGCTTAGCTCATGTGCCTTGGTCCTGTGGCAAAGTGAAATACATGAGGGAGGGAGGAAAGCAGAGGGAAGAGGAAGCGATCGGGCTCCATGGCCTCCTTCAGAGATATGCCCCAGTGACCTCCCTTCCTTCCCATTCTGGGATCTTGAAAGCGGATCTCACTCAGTCTCTGGTTGAAAGCATTTGAAGTCTTTGGGTTGTCCTGGTCATCTCATGATATTTACAAGATAATATTTATGAGATGAGTCACATGCATTTTACTCTTAGATTAGAGGCCTTGTGTTATGTGGGGCAGTACCTTTTCAACCCACGGAAATAAAAGAAACATTGCATTATTGCACATGGGTATTCAGTAGACCCTGAACTTTTTGTGCTGCTAGAAACCGCTCCATATAATGGTCCTGTGTCCAGAAAGTTCTCTCGTCTTCCTGTATCTTCCAACACCCAAATCTGATGGCTCTGCTAGGAACATGAGGAAAACCTACCGGTAGCTTTCCTTTCAAAAGTCCTCATCTGGAGAAACCTAGTTATATCTTTTCTCATACTCCAGCAAAAATGGTTATTGATCTGTACATGGGGAGCCCAGGCTGCAGCCGCTTCTGAAAACTGAGTTTTGCTAGTGAAGAGAGAGGGACTCCCTGATGGAGACGTTTCACGCTCATGACTTGATATTTCAGTACTTGTAATAAATACTTGGAAAAACGGGTCTTAAAATTGGGCACTGCTGGCAGTCAGTGCAGTCAACACTGTAAAGCACTTGTGCCCCCTAGAGGATGGGGGAGGGATGTTCCCTACTGCATTAAGAACCTCTTTAAGACAGATGTTGATGAGAACCCATTAAGGTAAAGGAATAGCACAATGAAAGGATCTGAGTACTGTAAAAAAAAAAAAAAAAAAAAAGTTCACCCAGAAAACGTGGCATGCACAATGCAACATAAGAAGGCAATTCTATTATCTGTGACAGCACAAGTGGAACTAGAAGGAATTATGTGTGTGTTTTTTTTTTTTTTTAATGAGAATAGCCCAAATAGTCTAATATATTTCCGTGTCTGGCTCCCGGTTGGTAGAACTGGCTGGGAAGGATTAGGAGGTACAGCCTTGTTGAGGAAGGTATTTCACCGTGGTGTGCTTCAAGATTTCAAAAGCCCACATCATTCCAGTTAGCACTTGCTCTCCCTTGTTGCTTCAACATGTGAGCTCTCAGTTGATGCTCCAGAATCATGCTTGCCTTCTGCCATGCTTGCCACCATGATGGTCATGGACTCACCCTCTGAAACTCTAAGCTGATGTGGGATGCTCTTCTGTATATGTGTTGCTTTTATTGGTTGATGAATAAATGTTTTGGCCAATGGGGGGAGGAAGGGGTGGTGGGAGGAGTTCACCAAGATGTGCAGGCTACAATGTAGCATCTGGACCCAGATGTGCAGGCTACAATGTAGCATCCAGACCCAGACGTGCAGGTTACAATGTAGCATCTGGACCCAGATGTTCAGGCTACAATGTAGCATATGGACCCAGACGTTCAGGCTACAATGTAGCATCCGGACCCAGACGTGCAGGTTACAATGTAGCATCTGGACCCAGATGTGAAGGACACAATGTAGCATTCAGACCCAGATGTGAAGGCAACAGTGTAGCATCCAGACCCAACCGTGAAGGCTACAATGTAGCATCTGGACCCAGCCGTGAAGGCAACAATGTAGCATCCGGACCCAGCCATGAAGGCTACAATATAGCATCTGGACCCAGACGTGCAGGCTACAATGTAGCAGAGATGATTAATTTTGCTTCTTTAATGGGACTTGGTGAAATCAACAGAGTAACTGACTTGCCTTCTACCACAGCACAATCTTTGTATTTATTCCTAACTACCTCAGATGTGTAGCATCTTACTACTGTTTTTACAGACAGTCTTATAGTGTAATGTTTATCACTCTCTGCCCCCTTTACTGTTTTCTCTTTCATCTTCCCTCATGTCTTATACCTTCTAACCCATTTGGGAGTCTTTGTTAATCAGAAATGAGCACAAATCTGGTGACCTTTATGGACACTATATTCTAAAATGTTTTAGCTTTTCCCTCTTGAATTTGCAAGCCATTTGTTAGGTGTTCTCATTTGACTGTCTAATGACAAACTCTGAACTATGTTTCTTACTGTTCTAAGATGGCAAGGAAACACAGTGAGGTGAAACACATGGCTTCTTATTCAGCTTTGCAGAATTTAGTGCAGTTGAACTGGAAACAAAAGGAGGAGGAGTGGGACATTTGGATTCAGCCTTGAGTTGTGCTTGTCGATCTGCCCAGTCGGCATCCTATGGTGGAACTAAGATAATTCTTTGGCTTCTGTTTTCATTCTAGATAATTATCCACTTGCTATTATATGGTTGAGTCACTCCGAGTAACTATTGTTGTCTGTAATGTTAAGTAGTAGTCGTATTAGGCAGTAACGAACAGGGTGCCAGCTCTCCTTTTGATCTGGCATGACACCTTCCTTTCAGACTTGAAAGCACGTGAGCGATTGCCGTCTGTGCCATTATGTTAGAGCCCCTTTGATCCTCGGGCTCCATTGCAGCGTGAGAGTCAAACTTACACAAGCGATTCTGTTGAAGTATGGAGTGGCGGGCTGTGTCCTGCCACCCGGCTAGCTTTACCCGAAATAATTACACGGAAACTGTATTCTTTTAAACACTGCCTGACCCATTAGTTTCAGTTTCTTATTGGCTAGCTTTTACATATTGATCTAACCCATTTCTATTAATCTGTGTAGCCCACGAGCTGGCTTACCAGGAATGATCTTAACCTGCATCTGTCTGGAGTGGGAGAATCATGGCGACTCCCTGACTCAGCTTCTTTCTCCCAGCATTCCGTTCTGTTTACTCCACCTACCTAAGGGTTGGCCTATCAAATGGGTCTAGGCAGTTTCTTTATTAATAAGAAATCACTCCCACATCATTTCCCCTTTTTCTGTTTAAACAAAAAAGAAAGGCTTTAACTTTAACATAGTAAAATTACATATAGCAAAACAGTTATCAAGCAAGAATTACAGTTACAATATTTATATCTATTTTATCTTTTATCATAACTAAGGAAAACTATAACTATCTATTCATTTTTCAACTCCATCAAAGACTCCAGAAGGATATAATACTACCTAAGTAAACAAGAAATAAGAAAACTCTAGAAATGACAGAGACATCTTGCTGCCTGGACAGTCACCCAAAGTTCTTTTGTATGGTTGGGGCATCCATCTTCAGCCTTCAGGCCCATAGTATCCAGCAGACATTTCCATGAAGCAGGAAATTTCAAAGACAGTTCAGTCACTATCTGCTGTGTCCTGCAGAATGTCTCGCAGACTCTTTCATGAGTCATGAACCCCAAAAGACCGTCTCACCTTTAGGCAAGTTTAGCAGTCCTCTCTCTGCGGGTTCTCTGTGTCCATTTTATGCAACAGTCCAGGCAAGAGCAGTTTCTTGCCCAAATGGCTATCCAACTCCATAAGGATCCTCTTCGATGCCCATCTTCCTCTCGAAGTAGATTGGTGCCACCAGGAGCAGATATGTCTCATTGTCATGAAAAGTCCTAAGTTATTAAAACATTAAATGCCATATCCTGCAGTCTTTGAAAGATATGAAGAATGTCTCTCTAACTGAAATGTATCTCTATATATTTAGAAAATCTAACTAACATGACTACAAGCTTGACTATTATTGATGATTAACCATTAACCTATATTTCTTAATTATACATTACATTTTTAAATGAACTACACAATCACAATACCTTAATCAAGATCAGAAATACATATAACAAAATTGACTGTAAAATCCACACCAATGCAAATTACTCATACCTATATCATTTCCCCCTTTAAATGTAAAAGAACATTTACAAACAATATTTTGGGAACATGGGCGCAGTTTTTTCTCTCCAAACTGCTTCCTGCTGAATGGGGGTGCTGTTAATCAGATCATTTAGGGTGTAACCTGTGTGCCAGGTTTATCTCAGTTGGCAGTTGAGTGAAGTAATTTTTTGAGGGTGGTCACAGGAAGTTTTCGGGAGGTCGTGGTCTATCATACCATATCGGGATAGATGCAATCCATAGGGTCTGGTCCTCTGTGAAAACAAAAGAAGACCCTTTCCAAAGCATCATATCCTTAGGCCCAAATTCTGAAGTCATACCCTCATGATATCCGTTTTGGTTCCACTTGGCAGCCCATAGAATGAAATGTCTCTCTGTACTTAGCTCCTTCACAGTCAAAAATTTTAAAGAAAACACAATGTACATAATCCAGACTCTCTGTGAATTTTCCATTTTTACGTGGCTTATTTTTCTTTATTTCTTTTAATCTCTTAACTATCTGTACTCTGTCTCTTTAAAGACTTTACCTTTTTTTTTTTAAACCATTAACTTTATTTTCTATATTCTTTTTCTTCTCTCTCTCAAGCCTATGTACATTCATCCAACAGTGTGGTCTTTTATGTCTGAATCTGTTTTATTGTGAATCTGTAACATTTTTTTTACTATCCAGGAGCATTTTTTAAAATGTTAAGCAGTTCTTAAAAACTTAAGTTGCACCATGTACAGGTAATACGGTACCATCTGTGTCCTGCCCAGTTGAAACCTTAACTGCGCTGTTTTTATGGTAATTACGGTAGTTCCTGCCTGAGACCAGCACAGTTTAGCATGGCAGAGCTGAGCCAAGCGGCTCCTGCCTCAGAGCCATTTGATGCCCCTGAGCCACACACAGTTCCAGGCACACAGCAGTCCACATTGCCATCAAGCAAGCCGTAGAGCTTTACTCCAAATGCTCCATTCAAAAGCTCTGTCTCCCACAGGAGCCAGACAGAGATGGCAATGGCGGCACAGCCCAGAAAGCCGGCATTTTAAAACAGCCAGTTTTTTCCTGCTACTGAGTCAGGACAATTTTTTTGCGGCACGCAACCCAGAAACAGCAAAAAGCTGTCTTAAATTCTCTCTCTCTCCTTTTTAAGCCCTCTCAGGTTTTACGTGGAGTTCATTAGCATGTTGGGTGCCACTCTGTTGAAGTATGGAGCGGCGGGCTGTGTCCTGCCACCCGGCTAGCTTTACCCGAAATAATTACACGGAAACTGTATTCTTTTAAACACTGCCTGACCCATTAGTTTCAGTTTCTTATTGGCTAGCTTTTACATATTGATCTAACCCATTTCTATTAATCTGTGTAGCCCACGAGCTGGCTTACCAGGAATGATCTTAACCTGCATCTGTCTGGAGTGGGAGAATCATGGCGACTCCCTGACTCAGCTTCTTTCTCCCAGCATTCCGTTCTGTTTACTCCACCTACCTAAGGGTTGGCCTATCAAATGGGTCTAGGCAGTTTCTTTATTAATAAGAAATCACTCCCACATCACGATTCCCTGGCCTAAGATGAAATGCTTCCTTTCAACGCCTTTGTGTCTCTCTGCTCGAACGAGGTCACATCTGAATCGCTGTCATTTGTAAACTTTGAAGAACAAAGCCTCCCATGAGAAGTCTTGCTTGGGGAAAGCTCCATTGCTGTATCAGGAAATTAAGAAAATATACATGGAGGCTGGAGAGACCATGATGAAGAGGCGGTGGATGAAGCATTTGTTGTTCTTGTAGAGAACCCGGCCCCACATGTGCTGTCACTGCGGTTCTGGGGCTCTGATGCCTTCTTCTGACCTCTTAAGTCACTAACCACACACATCGCGCACAGACACGCATGTCCGGAAGACACTCATACACATAAAGTAAAACAAATAAATAACAAACTAAAGCGTTCACTGGGGCTCACAGATTATCATCAGGTAGTGCTAAAATATAGGCAGAAAGGACTCTGGAGCAGAACATAGAAAATGTAATTGGTGGGGATTGATTTTTAATTTAAAAGACACTGCAAATAGGCTTTAAAAACGTGTACAAAAAAAATCTAAAATAAAAAATAAGAGTGTAGTAGGGAGGCCACTTGTTGGTTCCTGGCTGCTCATCACCAAAATAATCACCCAGAAACTATATTGATTGAACCACTACTTGGCCCATTAACTCTAACTTCTTATTGGCTAACCCTTACATCTTAATTTAGTCCACCTCCATTAATCTGTGCATCACCACGAGGTCATGGCACCAACAAAGTTTTAGCGCATCTATCTCCTGCAAAAGGTCCATGGCTTCTCACTAACTCCTCCTCCTTTCTCCCAGCATGCAGTTTAGTTTTCCCTGCCTACCTCTATTCCCTGCACAGGCCCAAGACAGTTTATTAACCAATGGTATTCACGGCATACAGAGGGGAATTCCACACCATAAGAATTCTTCTTGCCTTCACTGACCCCACATTTTAGGCTGAAGCCTCTGGTGTCTGACTTTTATTCCCCAGAAGTGCAGTCTCCATGTGGGGTTGGTTCCAGAATCTCCCATGAACTCCACGACCCAAGATTGTTCAAAGTTTCTCCTACAAAATGATACAGTTTGCCATTCATACCTATATACTTAATCATCTCTAGATTACTTACACCTGATACAATGTAAGTGCCTTGTAGATATTTATTATGTTGTATTATCTAGGGAACTGTAACAAGAAAAAAGTCTACATACATTCAGAAGAGATACAAGCGGGGTGTCCCCCCCAAATATCTTTGATATGAGGTTGGTTGAAAGTCAGCTTTCATTGACCTGTGGAGATCTTGTCTGCTGGACCTGGGATCTGAGGACCTGAAAGAATGGGGCAGACTACAGTCTAATACTTAGACCACCTTGCTTTGGTTTCAGTATATTTTTATACATGAATAGAACAAAGCAAGCAATGTTCCAATGAAGGTTGCTTGAGTTCTCAGAAGCATGATCAGAAAAATAGCTAGGTGATGGTGGTGCACCTTTGATCCCAGCACTCAGGAAGGCGAAGATAGGCAGGTCTCTGTGGGTTCAAGGCCAACCCGGTCTATATAGGGTGAGTTCCAGAACCACCCAGAGATACACAGAGGAACTCTGTCTTGAAAAACCAAAAGAAAAAAAAAAGAAAGGAAGAAAAGCATTTAAATAAACACTATTAAGCCCATACTAAATATTAACAGAGCAGCTCTTTCCTAGAACTTTCTCAGGACAGAACAATTTAAACACTATTGCCTGGCGTGTTCTATACATTATATCTGGGAAAGCACCAAAGCCAGGCAGAAGGCCATATCTAGATTCAGGGTCCACTGACCAGGTCGGGTTCTATAACTGTGTTCTGATATCCAACAAGAATCAACATGTCTTATAAATTTGATGTAAATGTTTGTCACAGAAGGTGCATAAACCTGTCCAAGAGCAATCCAGGGCACGAAATGCACCTGAGAGCAAAGGCCCTGTGTCTTTTTCCCTGAAGCCTCTCTCACGGTTCCCTAAGACATGGTTCACCGTGGGTCATTCTTTTGACTGTGTTCCGACAGTTGAATCTATAAACGCAGAACTAAAGTATATGGAAGCATATGGTTGAGAAGAACGCTAATGCTCTGCTCCCCCTTATTAAATAAAAGCAACACACAGACAGAAGGCCCTCCCACACCAACTGTGAAAATTAGAGGATTTAGTCATGATTGGGCAACTGAAGAGATGCCTCAGTCTATAAAGTACTGGCTGTGTAAGCATGGGAACCTGAGTTTTATCCCCAAAACACATGCTAAAAAAAAAAAAATGCCAGGTGATAATGTGTGCTGGTAAGGCTAAGAAGGGAAGATCCCAGGGATCCCTGGCCTACCTCCTGCCTCTACTTCCCTGGTTTGCAAGCTGGAAGCCAATGAGAGAACTCTGCCTCAAAACACGAGGTATGTGTCTCCTGGTGAACAACACCCAAAGTTGACCTCTGGCTTCCACACACACGTACCACACACATACATTTACCTTCCCACATAACACATACACACACGTGCAAATAGTACGTTAGCTTATAAGTAATTCTAGGCTTTTGTTTTTTAACGTGGTAAACAAATATGTGTCAGGTACTACTTATATGTCAGTAAGTGTGGGCGGCTTTGAGCACACAGTGCAAGTCGGGACAGCTGTGACTTCCAACCACGTAGAGCTCAAGTCTAGTAAGGTTTAATGCACATGCCTGAGATTTTAATGCTGAGTGTGATGGTCTCCATTTGGTGACTGCTTGCTTTGCTTACATTGAATCTTTGACACTATTTTACTTACCATTTGCTCCTAAAGTAACATGGGATGTCATTAAAGTTGCTTCTTAAAACATCCTAGAAAAAAATATAAGGAATCCTAAGGTTAAAGAGAATGAGTGAATCTGTCAGTGCGACTTCAGATGTGCTGACAGCCAGCGGCAGGGGTAAGGTGTCTTTCTCTAGACCCTGCGGTCTCTCATCAAGTGTCAATTCAGAAGGGCACAGTGGCCCAATTTTGGTGGCAAATACTTCTTAAGAATAAGGTTTATATAAATGCCAGTAGCAGATGCTGAATATGGCAGGGCCAGTTTTCTGGGACAGAGATACCATTGTTCCATGTGGTACCCAGAACATTCCAGCAAATGACTTTCTAAGACAACTACCTGGCTTCAGATTGGTTCTGTAACGCTTTGAACATCGATGTCTATACTCAGTTCCTGGACTTGTTTCCAACAGACAAAAATCGGATCGGGAAAACTGATGGGACCTAAAGGAGTTTCTGTGGACCGCAACGGACACATTATTGTGGTGGACAACAAGGCTTGCTGCGTGTTCATCTTCCAGCCGAACGGGAAGATAGTCACCAGGTTTGGTAGCCGAGGCAATGGCGACAGGCAGTTTGCAGGTACACTCGATGGTAATATGTAAACCCTCTCTTTTATGCCTCTTCCGCTCATGTTTGCATGTCTGAGCATGTTGAAGGCGCCCCATCCCCAGTGTGCGTGCTGGCTTTGGGGGACAGTGTTGGAGGTGGGAGCAAAGTGGAAGCCGTCCTGAGAAGGCTCAGTTGAAAGGGCAACCTTTGTATGGTTTTTACGGACGGCAGCAGACATCAGATTTTCAAATATGCATATTAAGTAAAACAGTACCTTTTAAAATAAAATATTTTTTTAAAAACCCCACAAGTGTGAAGAGCAATGACTGGCTGTTTCCCATGGACGCAGTTTCACTAAGGAGCCTGGGGATGGCGTTGATCTCACTTTTGTAGGTTACCATACACAAACAGGGGTGTAGGGCATTTGCTTAGAGCAGCGAAGGCAATCTGTTTTACTTTGCTCTGGGCAACTTTGCCATCACAAGCTTGTTGGGATGCACACATCTGCAGGAAAAGGTTGAGCACGGCCCATTGGTTTCCTTTAAAAGGTTGCCTGGGGGGATTTAGCGTTAGCTGGCGTCTTCTCTCTTCGTGGTCATTCTCTCACTCTTTGTCTGGCCCAGATTCTCAACAGTCACTCAGGGCTATAAAACGCAGGACTTCTGCTCAGTCTTTTCAGTAGAAAAATTACTTTGGAGCCTCTTTCCCAGAGCTGAGGATGACAATGCTCTTTGTAGGACTCCATCACTTCCACTTAGAAAAAAGGAAGAGGTAGTGGGTGTGGCTTGCAGAGGGTGGTACAGAGAAAGGCCAGGACTCCACTCTTCTGTGTGCACTGGGGGAGAGGCCAGATCACACAGCCCCAAGTTTAGAAAGTGCAGAATCCAGCTTGTCCGGAGCTAGATGTCTGGCTGAGTGATTGTGAGCTGGGCCTCTGGTTCTTTGTCCTTTCTTCATTAATTGAGTCAACATGTTGCCCGTGTGCAGTGTAATTGTGTGTGCTGTGCAGCGGTGCCTGCTGTGTTACCTGTGTGCTGTGTGGTGGTGTGTGCTGTGTTGCCCGTGTGCTGTGTGGTGGCGCATGCTGTGTTACCCGTGTGCTGTGTTACCTACCCCGTGTGCTGTGTTACCTACCCGTGTGTGCTGTGGCGGAGCGTGCTGTGCTGCCTGTGTGCTGTGTTACCTATCCCGTGTGCTGTGTTACCCGTGTGCTGTGTTACCTATCCCGTGTGCTGTGTTACCCGTGTGCTGTGCCCCATGCATCGTCACCGCTGGGACCCTCATGTGTTCTCCCCCTCATTCTGTTGCAGGTCCCCATTTCGCAGCTGTGAATAGCAATAACGAGATCATCGTTACAGATTTCCATAATCATTCCGTCAAGGTACGATCAGCATGCCCGTTGTTAGCTCTGAACTGCTTTTGCAGAGAAAGTGGTCTGGCTGGAAATGCTTATCGTGTTCCAGGTGCCGGGTTCAGGCCCCTGCACCAAGGTGGAGGAACCACAATTATGACAGTTAGGGGAAACTTTGAAGTGGGGGTGATAGCCAGTATGCGCAGGATTGCGAGATCAGGAAAGAATTAATGCCAATATTATTAAACGGCAACTCCATCCAGGTACAAAACGTGAAGCCATAAAATTATTTCAGCTCTTAGACTGTGTTCTTCTGAGAGATGTGTGAGTAACTAGGTGCCATTGGGGGGAGCAGGAAAGATAGGAGGTTTGCAACCATTAAAGTTCCAGAAGGGACGGTCTCAGGGTGTAGAGATGTTCTTTCAACTATTCGGGCTCACTTTTCATCGTAAGAACATCATAGCAATTTATTTTTTTCTCTCTGATAGCTGTTGCAGGGAACGCATGGGTTTTGTTTCCCATGTTACAGCTGTTAGTAGTATCAGGTGATTCTTGCTTAGTAAACGTAAAAACCATAAGTCAGAGTTAATGAGTACTCTACTATAGTTGGGTTTTCTTCCTTCCTTCCTTCTTCCCTCCCTCCCTCCTTCCTTTCTTCCTTCCTTTCTTTCTTTCAAAGCTACCAGTGTTATTCAGGGATATGTTGTAAGACCCCTAGTGGACACCAAGTTACAAATAGCCACAAATAGTCTAGATTCTATAGATGCTATGTTTTCTTCTGTTTACATACTTAACGATAAAGTTTAATTCCTAGAAACGACACTAAAAGCAGTCATATCAGCTTTCTGTCGCTGTGTTAAAATGCTGGAGAATAACAAATCCAAGCAAAGCTTTCTTTTTGTTTGCGGTCTCAGGGTTTCAGTCATAATTACTTGCAGAAACAAAGAGAAAGAGAGGCTGAGACAGAGCCTGGGGATGAGTTATTCCTCCAAGAACACGCCTTGGTGATGGTGACCTACTTCATCCAGACAGGTTACGTTGCCTTCAGTCTGGGCCACTCACTACTAGTCCGTTCAGTCACGAGCCCGTCAGTAAACCAATCCATTGATGAGGTCAGAGCCTTAGAACTACTCACGTCCTAGAAAGTCCACCTCTGAGCATCCCTGTCTTTGGGGCCCAGACCTTCAACATATGTAGCCATGGAGACACATTTCAGATACAAAGGCAACAATTAACCATGATAACTAATTATAAAATGGATCAATTGTAACAGCATCCTGCTGCAGGCGTTAACTTGAAACTGTGCCTTTTTTCTGGAATTTCCTACTTACTTTCCTGCCATGGTTACAGGCAGCTAGGACCGAGGAAAGTAAAATGCAGAGGAGCAGAGATCCTGCAAGGATTTTGTTTTAATCATGAGACAACTAAGCCAGGTAGGCACAGTAACTGACTGATCAATCACAGCAGGCATCAGAGATATTTCCTTAAGAGTTCTTCATTCTGCACTTAGAATAACCTCTGTTGCTTCTTTGGTTCTTTTTTTTTTTTTTTTTAATGTATGAGTGATCTGTCTGCAGGCCAGAAGAGGACACAGGTGGTCGTGAGCCACTATGTGGGTGGCTGGGAATTGAACTCAGATCTTCTGGAAGAGCAGTCAGTGCTCTTAACCTCTAAGCCATCTCTCCAGCCCTGCCTTTGTTGGTTCTAATCATGGTGGCCTTAGAATTTATAACTAAAATTTAAATTTCTCTGTTTTAACTAAAGTACCTTCTGAAGCAAATAAAACAGTCCTTGTGTGTCCTTCGCCCATGGCCACTGTATATTTCTGCACACATTGGCACACATAATGCATTCTAAGTACGGCACTCAGCCCTACTGTTCTTATTGTGTTGATACAGTAAAATGATAATAAATTGTGAATATTTGGCTTAACAAAATCCTGATCCAAACTGAATGACAATCCACCCTATAGAGATCTAGTCTCAATTCCTGAATTTTTCTTTATTCAGTAAATAAAACTACTTATTTGAAGATAGAATAACATTATTATTAGTATTTTTTTAAAAAAATTCAGCTCTAATTATAACATCTTATATTCTTATAATGTTTTGTAATTTATAAAAAATTAATACAGGTATTTTATTTCATAATCAGCTGTAAATGGCAGAAAAAAAGAATTTGGCAATCACAGTGACGGGAGTCTAGTCTATAGACCACTTTTCTAGGCTTCTCAAGTCACAGGACTTGTTATAAATAACTTGCTCAGACAGCCATCTCTTAAACACTGTGGTTGGGTCAGCTATTTGCAATAAAAGAGTCTTTCAATATTTCACACAGGTATTTAACCAGGAAGGAGAATTCATGCTGAAGTTTGGCTCAAACGGAGAAGGCAATGGGCAGTTTAACGCGCCGACAGGTGTAGCCGTGGATTCGAACGGAAACATCATTGTGGCGGACTGGGGCAACAGCAGGATCCAGGTAGAGCACATGGCTGATACAGCTGACAGTGGAAAGCTGTCTGTCCTCCTCGGTTACGTCATGACACCATAGCTAATCTCCTGTGAGCCCGGGACACTCTAAGTGGAAAGCTAGACAGAAGGTGACATCGTTAGCATAGAGTTCTCTAATGCAAAAGTCATTGATTTATTTAATTTTTCGATTTGAATATTGTTTTCCTCGGACCCCTAAAGGGCTCACAGGTAGGGTTCAAGAGAGTTATTGAAGAAAAGAGTATTACATGGGTGATTTACTAATCTGAACATGAAGACTCATTTTCCTTCATTGTGAACACAGGCAGCAAGCAGTAATTTTAGTAAAACCTCTGACTGCCACTAAGAAAAACCACACACCCACACACCACACACACACACCACACACACTACACACACTCACATGCACAAACACACACCACACACATACTACACACATACAAACAGTATACACTATACACCACACACACTACATACCACACACACTCACACACACAAACACACACCACAGCACACACTCACACACACAAACATCATACACTATACACCACACACACACTACACACCACACACACTCTCACACACACCACACACACACACTCACACATACCACACACACCACACACACACACTCACACATCACACACACATACACATACTACACACCCTGCACACACACCACACATACTCACACACACATAGACATTCACACACACCACACACTACACTCATACAGTCACACACACCACACACACACATTACACTCACAACCTCCCATGTTGAGGAAGAATTACACTGCTTTCCCCCCAACTAATCTTGTCAGGAAATATACTCATGGATGTTCCCAGAAGCCTTCTCACAGCTGTTTCCAGATCCTGCCAAATCAACAAGCAAGGTTAACTATCGAATATCATGTGTGTGAGGCAGCCGGGACAAACCCAGAAGGCTCTTTACATGCTTTCTAAATACATGTTCTGCATCATATGTAACTTCCATGACGCTCCGATTTTATGTGTGTGCAGGTTTTTGATGGGAGTGGATCATTTTTGTCCTACATCAACACGTCGGCTGACCCCCTCTACGGCCCCCAAGGCCTGGCCCTAACTTCAGACGGCCACGTTGTGGTTGCAGACTCTGGGAACCACTGTTTCAAGGTCTATCGGTACTTACAGTGACAGCGGACAGCCCTGCACTGAGGTCTTGCACTAGAAACTGGAACGGAGTTTTCCATGTGGGACCAGATTACCATGGGACTTTTCACACTAGGAGGAACCTTTGGTAAACTTTCCAAGGTTATTTCTGAATGTAACAATTCCCTTAAGAACTGCTTATCCAATTTCCGTAATTCACTTTTAGCATTTAAAAAAAGAATCTCTTCTATTGAATCTACACAAACTGCAAAGTTTTACACCTGGGAACTATGGCTCATAGGACAGGGATTTATGTAGTTAAACTAATTTTGCAAATCAGACATTAAAAAGAATTAGCATATCTTTTGCCCGGTGAATGAATGGTAGCCTTTGCATCGAGCTTCCAAGAACAAAACTTGTAGTTATCTATTTTATTTAAATTCGGTCATGAGACCAAGGGACCTTCTAACCTCACTTTTACAGTAGATGTTATTACTCTGGTGACATTTTTGTTCTTTTTCGATTGTCAACAACCACATATAATTACTTTAGAAAAATCTAACGCTGTCTTGCAAGATCTTCCCAGCTCCGACTCAGGGTCCTCTTGAGTTGAGCCCATCAGAATCAATGCAAATTTCCCAACCTTTCGGGGTTCGATCAAAGATCTTTTCCGTGCGTTCTCCTCACCTTCTCTTTCTACTCACCTTGCATCAGAAAATGAAATGCGTTTTCAGGAAAACCTGGAATTCCCGATGCTTTGGAAGGCATAGGGGGACCCTTTGGTTGTTAGCTTCAGATCAACACACTTGGAAAGCAATCAGGAGAACTCACGTTCATGTGTTCACGTCTTTCCTCTTCCACATCATGGAAGCGAAAGCTTTACCTCCTGCAGAATGTCAGCACACGTAGTCGGACACCGGTGTCCTAGGACAGAGAGGATGGATGGTGTCAACCAAAGGCGTGTGGTTGATTCACGGTCTCCCCTTAGAGAGCAAGTGTTACCAAAGTTGTGTTCATCATTACAGGTATGGGCATGTCATGGTTGTTTATCATTGTCTAATGAACAGTAGAGGCGTTAAGGGACAAGTATACATGGTTATGGTAAGATAGAATGTATTATAAATATTATATATATAAATACATACGTATAGCCGGATCCTTGCTGTGTGGAAATAGGCAAAGACAGAAGCACCGCCCAGCCAGCCTTCAGCTCATTCCCCGGCTGCTGCAGTTGAAGACATCCTCCTGGAGGGGGCGCTCCAGCAGGCTCGCCTGTTGCCATTTTCCAGCATGTTGCGGACGCCTGACTTCCAGGCAGTGAACAGCTTTCTGTTTTCAAGACAAAGAGGAAGAAAGAAAAAAAGAAAAAAGGCGTCTTTAAACGTTGGGTTTGAATTACCTTTCACCTAAGTCCAAATGCATTTTGAGGAACATTACCTGTCACGGATACTGTGAAATGAGACGAGGTGTGTTTCCACTGTGGTTTGATTTTCTACTCAGTTCTGCCAAATAGGAAAACCGTGTTTGACGCGTTTGGTGATGACTTTGGGATTTTTCTCGTTGAAAGCACCTTGGATCCACACTTTGAGGAAACACTTCCCTTACAAGTATATGCTGATGTTTATGGCTTATTATCTTAACGTCCTAATGGTCTCCATACAGGAGCGTTCAAAAATTTGGAAGGGAAATCTGGCTACGTCCAATGGTTTATTTAATTTATTATGCCCAAATCAACATCTGGGGGAAAACACTTCAGTTTTGGGAGATTTACAATGGGTGTAGCTTATTATTTCAGTTCTGTAGGGTTTTAAAATAGCCAAGCCTGTCTGTGATAGACATAAGATTAAATATGCTTCAGAGTGATAAACTAAGACGGCTTCTGGATACCATGATATATGCCTTTGACTTTATGTTTTGATTTTTTTTTTTTTTTTTTTTTTTTGTGCTAGGCATGGACCCCATGGCCTCAGACATGCTAAGCAAGAGCCCCCTATACCGGGCTGTTCCTGTAGCCCATTCATTATGAATGTCAATATTTGTGTCTACAGACTTTCTACTGGGGCCAGGGCATCTGGGCACTGGGATCTGAGGGACGCTTGGAAGAGGCAGGCATCTCTGCCCTTCTACAGCTTAGCTCTGTAAGGGGATTTCTGCTGTGCTGTTTATTAATAGTCTGCCTGCAGGATTGTTTCTGGGCTGTTTAAAAGAAACTTTTTAAAAATGAGTGAATTAATTTTAGTTAATTTTCACAAGAAGAAAACATTTTTTTTTAAAAAAAGAATTTGTCACAGGCCATTTTTTGTTGTTGTTGTTGTTTTGTTTCTTAGAATGGAATCCAGGCCCCAGACATGCTAGGCACACGCTCTACAACTGATGGGTGCCTTCAGAATGCAACTATTAATTTGAAAATGAATTTAATGAATGAGTTCTTTTTGTACAACACTGAGATATTTGTGAACTGAGAAATTAACTCATAAACCAATCAGTCTCATATATAAAATATCTTATCAGGCTCGGTATCTTAATAGGAAATAATACAAATTAAGGGTTTTTTTTAATTAATTTATTTTTTGTTGTTGGGTTTTTTTTTGTTTTTTTTTGTTTGTTTGTTTGTTTTTTGTTTTTGTTTTTTTTTTTTTGAGACAGGGTTTCTCTGTGCAATAGTCCTGGCTGTCCTGGAACTTGTCTTGTAGACCAAATTGGCCTCGAACTCACTGAGATCCTCCTGTTCTGCCTCCCAAGTGCTGGGATCAAAAGCATGGGATCAACCACCGCTACCCTGCTGAGGTTTTTTGTTTGCTTTGCTTTGTTTTGTTTTCTTAACACATGAATAATGGTACAAACTGGAATGAAAAAAATCATTTAACTTATATCTTGTCTGCCATCAGCTACTAAAACCCCTGCTATGGGCACTGCAGGAAACACTACGTTCTACACTTGGGTATGTGTGCGCAGTTACTGTATTTCTTCGTGGTAAGCGTATTTTGGGGCGGGGGGGGGGAAGTGCTGCTGCTAAGATACAAATAGACAAAAACTAAATGAAATCTTGTCTCATTTGATGGGAATGGTTCCTGGTAAACTTAAGAAGGATTTTTTTATAAGTAAGTGGCTCTTTTGGTTCTAGGCTACTGTGATTGTTTATCTTTGTCCACTGTATAGAACGAGTCACTCATGATACGTAGCACTGAGAAAGTAAGCATTCGAATTTCCCTTGGGCACTAAGGGCAAAATACCTTCAGTTAGGTTTTATAAGTTAATGACAGTGTGTCTTCTCTCGTAAACCTCCCCTGCTGGACACGGGGCGGTAGGAAGTCACCTGACCAACCAGAAACACACTAACTAGGAAGCCTTTCTGACTGTTGGCCATTTTCTTAATGATGTGTAAGGTTTTGGTGACACTTTAGTCTCCATGACTAAACAAGCCCCTGAGTTTCCTGCACTTGACAAAACTGGAGGCAATAAGTATGCCTAGTCCATGGACACTGCTCCCACTCATGTACAGGGTATGTATGTCCTCACAGGGAATGAACTGGACGAGCAGTACGCCACCAGGGTTAGCAGAATTGCTTTGGTAATACCTACAGAGGGAACGAGAGGGCAGATCAGCACCGGGCTATCTGTAGATCACGTCAAACGGGAAAAGTCTCTGTGTGCGTCTGGACTCCACGGCGTTCTCTCTGCTCACCAGCTTCTGACGAGGGAAGAGGGACTCTCCAAGTAGGATAGAATTGAAGCTTTCTGATGCAAACCTTAGCTGATCTCCCTTACAATCGAAAAGTCCTAATACTGTTACTTTCTGTAAGCGTTGCAGGGTCTTATAAAATTTACAGTTATTTTAATATTTTTGATAACTAGGAATCTATAGCATTGCCATAAAGGAAACTAAGTGCCCATTAAAAATTTGTCTGGTATAAACAGATGCTCTTTTGGTTTTGCTTTAAACGGCAGTGAGCGACACATCACGGCCCTAGTCTTCAAGACGCTTTCCAGTGTTGAACTGTGTGGTCGCTGATCGCGTGGTCTGTCTGTGCAGAGTGTATGGCTGCTACTCATCGGTACCCTAGAAGAGATTAACAATCAGCTATGTCGTTCCAATGAATGTACAGCACTTCTATTAACGTTTGAAAGCAACACGGCCTTAACCTCGACTTTTGCTTTATGACCTGGGGTATTGTGTCAGCGACCAAGTGTGCCCTCCCGACATTATCATTCCCAACTGCGTAGCCTTCCTATGAGCCCGCCCACGGGTATGGAGGTTGTTTGTTTCCTTTTCGTTCCTATGAAGGTTTTGTACATTCCACCTTTACAGATCTGTCTCATACATTCTGTGTATAGAACACTGGTCTTTGTCATCAATTATTGCTATAACCTCCTCATATGTTCTTTTCATGGATCGAAATGCTGACTGCCTATTTACACGGAAGAATGGACGCTGTGCATCAGTGTGTTTGGATGTTCGTAGCTACATACGTACCACAGTATTTTGGATGCTTTAGTCTAATAAAACTTTAAATTAATTCTGTCTTGAAACATAGGAGAAACAAGGTTTCGTGTGTATATGGTTACCATGCACAGAAATCTCAAATCATTATAATAAAGCTTGTTTTCTCCATTTTCAGGCTGAATATTCATTTAACAGATTGCTCCCTGTGTGGAGGGGAATGGGGGCTGTTCTGTACCGTGTAGGATACTTCAACACCTTGACTAAACTGTTGGGCTAGGGATAAAGGAAAAAAGCTGACTGCTGTTTTTGTTGGTTGTGTTGCCGACTACGTGGTAGTATCTGGGATGTGGGTATGAAATTGGAGCTGGGGAAATCCTGACCCAGTGGACAGTGTGTTTACTTAAATGTCTGTCTTTATAATCTTCAAAGGGTTTTAAGATGAGATGGCCTTTTCCTGGTCATGGCAGGAAATCAAGAATGACCTCACTACAAGTATTATTTCTTGGAACCAAGAATTTATTTACACAGAGCTCATCATAGTAAACGTCTCTGTATTCTATCAAGCTCCTGTAGTAATTAGGGCGGCAGGGCTGCGTCCCCAGCACCCCGGCTGCCTGCTTGGCTAGCTTATGCCCCAAAATAATTACATGGAAACTGTATTCTTTTAAACACTGCTTGGCCCATTCTCTTCTAGGCTAATTCTCACATATTAATTTAGCCCATTCTAATCATCTGTGTGTAGCACCCCAAGGTGCGCTTACCGGGAAGATTCTAGCCTATGTCCATCCTGGGTCGGAGCTTCATCCCGGGAGCAGCGGGGCATGGCGTCTCTCTCAGGCATCTGCTCCCGAGAGGAGAGCTGTCGAGACTCTGAGCTCACTTCCTCTTCCTCCCAGCGTTCTGTTCTGTTTACTCCTCCCACCTGTCCTCTAACCAATAAAATGGGCCAGGGCAGTTCCTTTATTAGCCAATGACCTTCCTCCATCAAGCTCCTGGATATATACTTCTAACCACAGAACCATCTAGAATACACAGAGCAGTCCTCGCAGAGGCCAGTGTCCGGGAGCTTGATAATGTGCACACGCCTAATCTTCTCAAAGAAGCTGTTTACCACAGTCCTTGAATTCAAGATAAACACTTCTCAAACAATGCCTCTGCGTGCAACATCCAAGTTGTCATATTCAATGTTTTCTATTTCAGCAGATTGGAACTCAGAAAGAGGTGGCCAAAGTTAGCCTTAAAAGGAGAGAGAAAGCAACAGAAATTAGAATAAGGGCCTACACTGACATCCCTGGCTGCGGATTACATAATAATATTATTTTATTAATCTCCACCTCTGTTCTTCACTTTTTTATTATTGTTCTTTTGGTTATTTTGAGGCAAGGTCTTTTGATATTGCTCTGGCTAGTCTGGAATTCATGTAGATCAGGCTGGTTTCGAGCTTGCACCGGGGTTCCTGCATCCCAGCTGTGACTTTTCCTCTCCTCCAAGCAGGTACCATGGCCATCAAGGGCTCTTTGGTGTCTATCAGACTTAGAGAGAAGCACCTCCCATCATCCGGTACCTCGGTCTGTTCACTTGGACCACATCTCCCACTTTCCAGAGCAGCAGGATCCAGTTAAAGCTGTGGTTTCTCCTGGCAGAAGTGAGACGGCAGGACAGGTAGACGGGCGTTCAGTCTTTGACCACCGTACCGTCCTTATGCCTCTCTGTAGTGCATGCATATGCACTACATATGTGTAGCATGCACAGCATGCTAGAGTTCCCACAGTGGAAGGGCTACAAAGATGAGCAAAGGAACCTGTGCCACTCAGGGGCTCACAGTTGATGAAACAGACCTAGACTTAGTAATGTCACACATATACACTTGTAAGTGCTGTTCCACTTACACTCTAGCAAGCATGCTGTGACCAACAGAATACCCAGGTCCTGGTCTAGTTGCTAGGGGATAGCAAAAGCCTGGGATATGGCAAGTAGGTTTTGATGATACATACTTACTCTATGCCAGTTCTCCTTTGTAGGAGCTTTGGACGTTTTTTTGCTACTCACCTTTACCCGGTCATATGGAACTACTATTTTAATGAAACCCAGAGAGACAGATTCACCAGGAGTTGCTACGAATAATTTAGAAAGCTTCCATTTACTCTCTGCTAAAGTTCTTACAACCAGTAATACTTACTGGTTAGAACCAGAATACTTAGGATTCACTAACAGTACAGAACACCTGAACCACTTCGTATAAGATTTCCTTCTAAGGCTAGGAGCGGTGGCACACGCCTTTCATTCCAAGTCAGTTTGGTCTACAAAGTAAGTTCCAGGGCAGCCAGGATTACACAGAGAAACCCTGTCTCGAAAAGTAATAAAAATAAAAACAGAATTTCTTTTATAAACGTACTCATTTCCTGCAGACAAATCCCCATTTTTTTAGCCCCCAAAACACACTTAAAAGCGAAGACTCAAAGTTGCCTTTCACACAGAAAAACAAAAGCCACATTGAACACTTACGTAACAAACAACTCTGCAACCCCTGAGGCAGGGGAAGAGCACCCCAGCCCCGGACTTTTCTATTCCACGTTCACGCTCCCCAACCCTGCAGGTCCTTTTGGTCTCAGCGCTCCAGCCCATCCCAGGCCCCGCCCCCCACCGCCCTGCGCGTCATCCCAGGCCCCGCCCCGGTCCGGTTCCTCCCTCGGGTCCCGCCGCTCTCGAGGGCCGCTAGGGGTCGTCGCGACCGCCCGGGTTCTTCCTCCGCCCTCCCCACCCCACGCGGCTGTCGGCGCCAGAGTCAAACGGGGAGGCCGCGGTTTGCACCATGGTAAGAGCGAGCCCCACGCACGCACCTCCGGGCTTCGGGGCGGCGGCCGGCGGCGTGGTGGGAGCCTGGCCAGGCCCCGCTCCTCCTGCTGCGCCCGAGCTCTAGCGGCGACCCACGCCGCGCTCGGTCTGAACCGGAGCGTTCCGGAACCGAAGCCCGGCGAGCGGGGCCGGCCCGCGGTGCCTGTCCGAGAGCCCCACGCCGCCCGTGGGGCTGAGTTGACGCAGAGGTTTTCAAGGCCCTTTGGTTCGGCTGGGATTAGAACCCGGGGCCTCGTGCAGGCCGGGCACGGCGCTCGCCTTCATCAACAGCGGCGGCCCGCGCTGCCCCCCTCCCTCCCCCCCTTATCTTTCCGAACTTAATGACTTTCTGCCCATTGGATCATTTTCATCCACCTTCAAAGTTTCGCGCCATTCTTTCCGCTTCTGGCGACAGAGTATCAATGTGTCGTTAAAGTGACCCGAGATTTTAATATCTTAATTTAGTTAAGAAGCCGTTACAAGGGGTCGACGAGGTTGTAGGGCATTTATTTGAAGAAACTTGCCCAGCTGTAATTATAACTGATAACGGCTTCTTTGTGGTTGAACTAACAACCGGGCCACCTGGGCATAAAATAGCTCAAAACAACCGTGTTACCAGTACTTCGTGTTATCAAGTTTCACTTTGTAGAATTAAAGCACCCGACTACTACAATGAACTATTTATTCGTTATTGATGTGCCGGCCAACCCTCTTTATAGGGCCCTTGCCTACTGCCAAGGGATTTAATGGCTGTTAACGCTTCACATAGGTACTTGCTATTATTTTTATATATGATCAGGAAAAGAGTTCAGAGTTATTCTGGTCAAAGTTAAATTTTCGGCCTCTTTGCTAATCCTGGATTAATAGCTGTTTTGATTTGACTGGGCTTGCTTTGCAAACAATTATAAGTGTAGGCCTACAGTTTGAAATTGGAGAAAAAGCAACCTTGAGAGTGACATCTTTTTAGCTTTCAAAATGTTATCACAAATGACCAACAGGGTTGATATTAGCAAGACTCTAGGTACAAGTCTCTAAAAAGTGCCTTGAAGTCCTTCATTCAGATAGGAAGTGTCATAGACCTCGGGTGGCTTTTACTAACAGGAAGGCATCCCCGTTTTACCCACCCTCCTCCAGTTTTAAGTACTGAGCCCTTTTTATGTTTCTTGTGGAAGTCTCTAGTGTCAGTAGGATGCCCTTTTTACATTAGGTATTTTAAATCCGACCTCAGTGGTTCCCAGATGTGGCTAGTAGTAACTTATAAAATAGAAAGAAACAAAACAGCCCGAAAGGCATGGAAACAATTCATCTGCCTTCTTGGAATGATTTTATATTTGTTGAGTAGTAAGAGCCTTGTAAGCTGTGTTCCCCAGGACGTGCCCTTAACTTCTTGTTTGCCTCTGGGAATTGCAAAGGACTTCCCAGGAACTCTTTTTAAATAACAATATTAAAAAAGGAGGTTTGCTCCCGGATTTGGCTCCTTCTTTCTCCTGATTTAGCCACACAATAAAGCCCCAATGTAGGGAGCTGAGGGAGACTTGAATGAGGGAAGCCCTGAGTGGATGTGTTGTTGATAAACGTGACCACACCAAAGACCCCATGGCCTCAGGCAGAGAGGATGGCAAAGTCTTCCCTGGGAGATCCAGAGCGAGATTTGCCAGCCTGTGTGGGAAATGTGCAGTGTGCTTTATTCCCTTCTGGTGTTTATGGCCTGAGGAATGCTCGCCTGCAGAGGCTGTTCCTTGGCTACCAAGATTAGCTAATCCCGCCCCCTTGTTCAGATGTGTGTATTAGTCCTGTCTCCTTGTTTATCTGTATGTAATAACCCTCTGTGTGCAGCCACCTGCCTCTGCTCAGCTCTGTAATGAACACACTGGGCTTCTGGAGTGCCACAGTTTCTCTACCAAGAGCCCAGAGCACCAATCCCAGCTTTCTGTTTGAGCATCCTTCTGTCTGTCTATCCTGCTTATATTTCATTCCCTTGCTGACCTGGTCAGGTCCATGTTATAGAGCCATGCAAGGGAATCACACCCTAAGGAGATTGCCACTTCTCCACACAGCCCCTGCCAGCCTTGGGAGTCTAGTGAGACAAGCAAGTCGAAGCAACTGAGAATATTTTTTAAAGAGGCATGCCTAGGCTCATCATCACCATTGCAGTTCACACAGGGTAACTTGGGCTCTAGCCTTTTCAAGTCCCTAAGATGGGCGCATGTGTGGTAGTTTGATGCCCACTGGCATGGGAAGCGTACCTGGGTGTGAACTTCATCATGGCTTCAGATACTGCAAGAGAGCCCGTGGAAGGGCTCATAAAACACCCCTGGGTTCTAACTGTGCACTATAAGTTTAACTAACAGTGGTTCTGCATAGCTTCCTGGAGCTTGTCTGCCTCACTGAGAGTGCTCTGCTGTCTCTGCTAGCAAGGTGATGGCCACCAGCTTCCTGATACTTAATACACCCTGGATTATATGTTTTGGAGTGCTGTGGGCTTCTGAGCTGGAGCACCTTGGAGGTATAGGGTGGGCGCTTTTACTGGTTGTGGTCCTGATGTTCAGTGCAGTCAGTGATGGATGCAAGTGTGTCCTGGGAACACATGCTCAGCCTGTGAGGGCAGCAGAGGGAAGGCTTTCAGGAGAGAAGGCCCACACTAGGCTGTGGGAGACCTTTTACAGTATGGCAGGAGTCGGAGGGGAGATGTTTTAGGTAGAGGGACATCTTTTTACAGGGCACAGAAACGATAGAATGCTTCCTGTAGAGAATTCTGGAAATAATTTTATTATTATTATTATTACATTTCAAATTGCACGGTGTTTCATCTTGTTATGGTAAATTGGGGTGGGGTGGGGAGTTACTCAGAGCAGTAGGTTGGGGTCAGGTGATTGTGGGTCTTCTATACCCTGTGAGGTGCTTGGATCCTTAGGAGGACTGGGACACTGGGACCATCACAAGGTTTGAACATGGGGGGCTATGTAGTCAGATTTGTTTCTCCATTAGAGCATGAGGCCGAAGTGTGTTTAGGCCGTTGAGGACAGACTGCAGGAGACAGCCAGTGAAGGCTTGAATCCTGGCAGAGGTGGGACAGGCAGGACGTAATAGAGCAGTGGTCCTCAACTTGTGGGTCACGACTCCTTTGGGGGTCAAATGGCCTTTCTCAGGGGTCGCCTAAGGCTATTGGAAAACAGATTTTTACGTTACGATTCATAACAGTAGCAAAATTACAGTTATTAAGTAGGGAGGAAAATAATTTTATGGTTGAGATCACCACATGAGGAACTGTATTAAAGGTCACAGATTAGGAAGGCTGAGAACCACCATGTTAGAGAATATTTAAGAGCCAGTGTTGACAGAGCTTGGTAGTTGGTAATGAGATGAAGGCCCCTAGGATGCCTGCGGGGTCTTTGGCATAGGTAAAAAGTGTGGCTCGTTTTGGCCCACTTGAGTTTGAAGTCTGTCCAGCAGGCTGGTAGATACATGAGATAGAGAGGTTCAGGAGTCTCCGGGGCCAGACCAGCATCTGTGGTCTTCTCACAAGTGTTAATTAAAATTAAAGATGATGAGATCAAAGGAGATTTGAGGATAGGAAGGGCTCAGTATGGTTCCCTGGGGATTGCTGTCTTCAGAGGGACAGAAGAAAAAGGAAAGTGTGAATTTGGAGGCTGCTTACTTATACCAACACGCTCATCAAGACACACAACATAATACTGTTGCTGTGGAAACGAGTGAGTTCCTGGTTTTGCCAGAAGAAATACAGAATGGTGTCCCAAGATCCTTCTTTCGAGTGTTAGAGAATGATGCTTTCTGGTAGGGATTTTGGTCGGACAGAATCAATCTTTATCTTATTATATCTTAACGAGCAGTTTGTTTTCCTGTGATCTGTTGTGTAGTAATTTCCTCCAAAGTTATAGCTCTCTTGGAGAAACTCTTTAAGACATTGAATGTGGAAAGGGAGGTAGAACAGGGGGTTTTAGGGCAGGATATTCATATGGCGGTGAGGCACCAGTGTGGTCTAAGGCAGCGGTTCTCAACCTGTGGGTCACAACCCTTGGAGGATCAAACAACCCCTTCATAGGGGCTGCATATCAGATATCTTACATATCAGATATTTACATTGCAATTCATAACAGTAGCAAAATTGCAATTATGAAATAACAATCATTTTATGGTTGGGGTCACAACAATAGGAGGAACTGTGTTAAAGGGTCACAGCATTAGGAAGATTGAGAACCACTGCTCTAAGGGGAGGTGCAGCTGCTGCCACAGACATTATACAGTAAAAGAACAGCTGACAAGTCACTGAACAGACTCAGGGGAGTAGGAGGAGCCTGATTTGCAGGGCTCGGGAACACCTGTTTTCTGGATAGTCACTGTCAATTCTGTAGAGATCTTGTGAGGTCATGGCTCTTCTCCCTTCCGTAATGGATTCATCCCGAGATACCCCAGCAGTGTATAGATCATTCGATGAGGTAATTTTTTTCTGTATGGACAACTTGATGACCTCTGCCACATGGTGGGGCTCTGGTGTGAAAGCGTTCACTCAGCCAAACTTCTGTTCTCCTAGTCAAATCTACATACAGCTCGAGCCCCACAGTCATCCTTATTGACAGGAAAGGAGCCCTGAGCAGGAGGCGCTCAACTGAGAGACAGTATGTCTGCTGTCTGCTCTTATTGATAAACAGATCTGGGTGACCCTGGGTTCTCTAATTGCGAACTCAGAAGAATATACTGTCCTTTGCTCTACCCTGACAAGCTGTTAATATTCTGTGCTTTTCTTCACCTTTCATCTGACACAAGGTCTTAGTCTAGGAAATTAACTATTTGTACCTTTACCCCTAAAATATACAGGAAAAAAGCTTGGGTTACTAAACCAGCCCCAGAGAAAGAAATTCTTTCTCACCTGGGTGCCAGCAGATACAGCACCAGGATGTTTAGCCCAGGGAGCCAAATTTCATCGTAATCCTCCCAGTATCTTCCAGGGAGCTGCACAGCCACGCCCCTTCTGAAATATAAGGCACCACTTGCCAGTCTTTTATCCACCCTGTTAGCCCTAAGAAATGCATGCTTGGTGCCATTGTTCTCACCTATGGGATTGCTAACCACGTCTCTGTGGGTGTGTAAACGGGAAACCTTGTGGGATGGGTAGACAGTGAGGAACATTGAGGAGGGCCATAGAAAGGGGAACATCAGGAGAGCACTAGAGAGAGCACAGACAGAAAAAATGGGACTTGATAAAAAGACTTCTGTGAGCTAATTTGTTTTGTTTACCCTCAGACCTTATTTATTTATTTTTTTTCGAGACAGGGTTTCTCTGTAGCTTTGGTGCCTGTCCTGGAACTAGCTCTTGTAGACCAGGCTGGCCTCGAACTCCCAGAGATCCGCCTGCCTCTGCCTCCCGAGTGCTGGGATTAAAGGCGTGCGCCACCACTACCCGGCATACCCTCAGACCTTATTGTCAGGTTTCACCTACTCTAGTGATCCTTCTGAATCCAGAGAGGTTTAGTGGGGCTTAACCCCAACATGAACCTCAATGTGAAACAATTCTGTTGGAAAGCTCATTAAATTAAGACAGGAAATAAACAACTCACAATAGCTTCAGAAAGTCCCTGAAATCGTCTTAGGCTGGGCACTCCCGTAGAATATATATTGTAGCACAAATTCTAGTTGGTCATAATAATATAAACCAGGATTCAGATATTAGGGGGTGAAAGCTGAAAGATCAGAGAAGCAGAGCAGCGGCCACTAGTTCTTATCTCACGAAATCCTCAAACTGAATGAGTTATCCTGTCTCTACAAGTCCTCAGACACTTGTTCATGATTACCAAGGAAACAACATGATCCTGTGCAGTTTTTGAGAAGGATGCAGAGCACTTAAGTTTAGGGCCGGTGAGATGGCGCATTGGTAACAGTGCTTGTTGCTGAGCTTGACTATCTGAGTTCATCCCTGGAGCCGCACAGAGGAAGGAGAAGACTAACTTCACTGTCTTCTGATCTGTATACATGGTCCTTAGCACCCCACCCCCCAAATAAACAACAAATAAACCCCAGTGTTTCTCGCGTTGTTTTTATTTTTCTTGCAATTTTTTGCATTAAAGAAATTTGGCTCCTCTTTTTGTTTAATTTGAAAGTAAGTTAGTATGTACTGTGTATAATATACATAAGAATTATGTATTTCAGTTATATACTGATCATCTTGTTTTCAAATCTGATAGATTTATAGGTATTACAGGCTTCCGTTTTCTATGTGGATAGGGTTTTCTTACAGCCTGCACACAGCTGCCACTGTTCATTTCCTTTCAGTTAAAATACTGAAAAAATGTATGTGTATGGGTGTTCTGCCTGTATCTATGTCTGTACATCATGTGTGTGCCTAGGGCCCAGGGAGGCCAGAAGAGGGGGACAGATGTCCTGGGGCTGCTGGGGATTGGACCATGTCCTCTGGTTTGTAACCACCGCGCTCTTGCTAGCCCCCGTTGCTGCCATCTCATACTCCAGCTCAGCTCTGATCTTGTCACCCCTCTGCGCGCCACTGTCTTCCCAGCTAGCTAGCCTCTATGCCAAACGGCTTTTGAATTGTCTCGTCCTTTTCTCCCCCCTCGCAGTCCGTGCAGTAAGTGTATCAGTGCTTGACTTAGTGTCCCTGACACTGCCTGCACCTGGGGTCTGCACAATGCCCCGCCCTACTTCCCAGCTTGACCAGATCTCCAGGTGGGACTAATCAATTCCTTCCCCGGTATTTATGCAGCAATCTGTGTGTGTAGCTGTTAATTGATTATAAGGAGCTGTCTGTTTCTTTTGAAAGTTGATACAGTGGCTTCTCATTGGTTCATTTTGTAAATGCTAAATTTCTGCAGAGGGTACAATAACACATACTTTTAAATCCCAGCACTGGGAGGCAGAGCAGGTGGCTCGCTGAGTTCAAGGCCAGCCCCCGCTACTTGAGGACAGCCAGGGCTACACAGAGAAACCCTGTCTCAAAAAAAAAAAAAGCACAAAATAAAACAAAGTAGAATTCCCACAAAATGTTGTTTCTGTCGCTGCATGTGTAGGGAAGAGCAGCCCGTATTCACAGGGCTGCTGGGAGCCTGTGGACGGTGGACAAAATCACATAACAACATTTAATGCCAAGTTGTTGTAAAATGCTGTTTTGAAACCGTGACTTTTGTTGATTTGTGTTTTATGCTTCAGTCAAAGAAGAAAGGACTGAGTGCGGAAGAAAAAAGGACCCGAATGATGGAGATATTTTTTGAGACGGTAAGTCATCCCCTAATGTTGTTAGTGTTTTGTATAATGTTTACAGTAAATGTATTTTTATAGTATGCTGTAGATTTTTCTATGATGTAATTCAGTGTCTCATTTTGTTAGACACCCATACTACCGTGGTTCTTAAGGGGCAGATAAAATTTTCCAATATTTTTGGCTCTTCTGAGCTGTGGATCCTAAACGCCCTGTAGACTGATGTGGAGTTCTCTTTCTGAGTTATGTATTTGATTATGACCTCCTTTTCTGAAGTACTCGCAGCAGTTGCCTGGGTGCTGCCTGGGTGCTGGCCGCCCCAGGCTTTAGTGTAGGGTTTCCGATTCAGCAGCAGACGGTCCTGGGGTAAAGTCCTGTGGTCGTCAGCTTTGCTTTGCAGATGAGGGCTCCTGAGACAGAGGGTCTGAAGAGCCTGCCAGGGTCTCAGAAAACAAGAGTGGACATTATCAGGTGTAAGCCAAGGAGGACCACGTGGTTTCATAGGGAGCTCAGACATCCTTCTGCTCTGTGTTTGCAGGCTGCCTATGGCATTATGATAATACCCAGGAGAGACCTGTGTTGGTCACTGAGAGAAAAATAAAGTTTCTGCTTTACTAAGTGACAGTCAGATGAAAACCAGGCTCTAGGTCTACTTTCTTAACCATGTTCCTGTCCATAGGCCTTTCTTTTGTAAAGAAACAAGTCCAAACGGGCTTTTCATCCCACAAGAAGTTCTCCCTATGCCCTTTATCCCACTGGCTATTCTCGTCCTGTGCATACGGGGGAAATGGTAAAATAGAATATTATGGAGGTAAAATTCATTTTCATTTGATAATGGAGATTCTCGTACAGTTAAAATATTCTGAGGAAATTCTGGGTATATTCTTTATGTTTTTAAGCCAGTGCACGATTGTCATTGAGAAGATGAAGTTTGTTTCAGTTTTTCTCTTCGGCCGAGTTGGATATTTTTTCCTGTGGCCTTAGAGCAAGAACAGACCTAATTTCTTCCAGGCAATGGAGACTCGAGGAAAGTAGTCAGTGGAATGATTTTATCCTTTCCGTATTGATCTTCTCAAATACCAAAGTTGGCCATTTCTGGTTTAAAAATGTTCAACTTCACCCTTCAGTGGCATTTGGACACTAAGGAATAACAACTTATAGACATTCAACAGAGAGTTTTCTCTGCAGAGGAGATCAGCCGTGTTGGTTGGTTCCATGCAGCTCAGGTACCCCCTCTGTCCTCACACTGTGATGAGCATGCCATGCATGCTGATTTCAGCTGTGGGCTCTGGGAGGGAGCTGCAGAGTGAGGCGATGTGCTTCGGAAATAGTGGGAGATGCTGTGTCTGTTTCCACACGGGACACCATGTGTCTGGGCTCCAGACCAATGCCAAATGTTCATAAATATTAGACGTCAGCCCTTCAGCCGTTCAGAACAAGTCAATATTATGGTCCAAGGTTGAAACATCGATTCTGGAATTTGGGTTCTAATTCCATTGTTGATAAATAAAATTCTAACAAACTCAAATACTTCTAGCTCAGACATTCCACACCATCAGTTACAGAATTTGGCATTAGATACGGATAGTGGCCCTTCTCAAAGATGGTGTCATGGCTAAATGTTCACTATGTGGTGTTAAGTAGAAAATGCAAAATCTGGAAGAATATTGCTGTTATGTTTTATTAATCATATGCTAATGCAGGGTTGTGTTTTATAGTCCGTTTTTTCAGTTAGTCTCTGGTGAGTGTGTTTCACCTTCTGAATTAATTAGAAAACTTGCTGGCTAAGAACTGTGTGCCATGCTGGTCACGATTCTGGCTAAGCACCATGTGCCATGATGCTCTAATCTGGATAAACACCGTGTACCATGATGCTCTGATCTGGATAAGCACCGTGTACCATGATGCTCTGATCTGGATGAGCACCGTGTACCATGATGCTCTGATCTGGATAAGCACCGTGTACTATGATGCTCTGATCTGGATGAGCACCGTGTACCATGATGCTCTGATCTGGCTAAGCACCATGTGCCATGATGCTCTGATCTGGATGAGCACCGTGTACCATGATGCTCTAGTCTGGCTAAGTACCATGTGCCATGATGCTCTGATCTGGATGAGCACCGTGTACCATGATGCTCTGATCTGGATAAGCACCGTGTACCATGATGCTCTGATCTGGATAAGCACCGTGTACCATGATGCTCTGATCTGGATAAGCGCCGTGTACCATGATGCTCTGATCTGGATAAGCACCGTGTACCATGATGCTCTGATCTGGATAAGCACCGTGTACCATGATGCTCTGATCTGGATAAGCACCGTGTACCATGATGCTCTGATCTGGATGAGCACTGTGTGCCATCATGAGTGGTTCACCAGCCGTGTGTGAGAAATCTTTTCAGAACATTTTGACAGCCATGAGGAGCACACAGATGCATTCCTCAGCTCACTCCTTTTTCAATTCATTATTTCCTCTTGTCTTGGACACACTTTATGTAGATTCTGGGTTCCAGGTCTTTTTGTCAAGTAGATATTTCTGCAAATATTTTCTTTTCGGCAGTATCTGTCTTGGCAGTTTTGCCAAATGTCCGTTAGGATCAGCAGAGGTTTTGGACATGGTCCCCATCCAGTTGATGTGCTTTCTCAGTTTAACTTAGAAAGCAATGGCTCTCCACCCCATCCAGTCACAGGGCCTCTTCCTAATCGCTGGGTGCATTAGTCTCCCAGACAGTATCAAATCTCGCTGGCCTAGTGCCTGTCACCACTGAGGAAAGGGGCGGTCAGCAAGGACGGTCCCTAGCTGCTAGACTAAATACTCTGAATGCGTATTTTCCCATAATGCTGTGTTCTGCATGTGTACGTGTGTGAGTACGAGCGATTGAGACAATCGTGAGCCGGACAGCTTTCTGTCATGTAGACTTAGCTGCTTCATGAAACCTTAGGTGAAAACCAACTTCGACAGTTGTCTGTAACTTTTAGTTACAACTGGTAAATCCGTGGAGCACGAGACACACCAAGTAAAGCACTTTCCCTCCTTTTCCTTTGGTCTCTTTCCCTCCCTCATTACTTCCCTCTGTTCCTTCCTTCCTTTTTTTTAAGGTAGGACCTTTTTATATTGCGCAGGCTGGCCTTAAAATTGTGGTCCAAAGCAATCCTCCCATCACTGCCTGTTTTGTTCCCCTTTCCTTTCCTTTCCTTTCCTTTCCTTTTCCTTCCTTTCTTTTTCTCTTTCTTTCCTTCTCTCTTTCTTTTCTTTTTTTTAAGATTTGTTATTTTAAATTGTTTTATGCGCATGAGTGTTGGCCTGAAAGTATGTATGAGTACCATATGTGTGCTTGGTGCCCACAGAGGTCAAAAGGGTGCACCAGATCTCCTGAACCACCATGGAGGAATTGGGAACTGAATTAGGGTCCTCTGCAAGAGAAGCTTTTAACCACAGAGCCTTCATTTCTGCCTGATATTTTTTGCTTTTCTTAATATCAGAGCGTCAGAGCAGCTCGTTATCTGATGTCACACATTACCTTCCAGGGTTAATCTTCCTGCTTCAGTGAGAAGCTGGCTCTGTTGTTGTTGTCCATCCCCCCACAGACGTCTGTTCTCCTGTGGAAGTGTGTCCAGTTGTCTGGTCCTGCACAGACGTCTGTGCTCCTGTGGAAGTGTGTCCAGTTGTCCATCCCCCCACAGACGTCTGTGCTTGTGTGGAAGTGTGTCCAGTTGTCCAGCCCCCCACAGACGTCTGTGCTCGTGTGGAGTGTGTCCAGTTGTCCGGCCCCCCACAGACGTCTGTGCTCCTGTGGAAGTGTGTCCAGTTGTCCGGCCCCCCACAACGTCTGTGCTCGTGTGGAAGTGTGTCCAGTTGTCCGGCCCCCCACAGACGTCTGTGCTCCTGTGGAAGTGTGTCCAGTTGTCTAGCCCCCCACAGACGTCTGTTCTCCTGTGGAAGTGTGTCCAGTTGTCTGGTCCTGCACAGACGTCTGTTCTCCTGTGGAAGTGTGTCCAGTTGTCCATCCCCCCACAGACGTCTGTGCTCGTGTGGAAGTGTGTCCAGTTGTCCGGCCCCCCACAGACATCTGTGCTCGTGTGGAAGTGTGTCCATCTTAAGTTCTGTAGGACACTGAATGAGATACAACATTCTTCTAGTTCTGAAATGCTCAATTTTTGTACAGTATTTATTTGTAGACATGTCTTTTTGATGCTATGTTTTATGAGTATGGTTATGATAAGCATAAATAAACAGAAGAAAGTAATTATGTGTTTTTCATGTCTTTAAATCCTTTTAACTAGAAAGATGTATTCCAACTGAAAGACCTGGAGAAGATTGCTCCCAAAGAGAAAGGCATCAGTGAGTATTAAAGAGATGGTGGATGATGGGGACTTGGGGAACTTAGTCTTTTCTGCCGTGGGGTTTCCCTTTATTGTCAATGCAAAAATCTAGACGTGAGTATATTTGTAAAAGCCCCATATGATACTTCTCGGCCATCAGTCAGTTCCTGTGTTTGGACCCTCTGTTCTAGAACAGTTGAAAGAGGAACACATATACCTTTACTCATGCACACTTACTTTATAGCTTGTTTCAAAAGAAGTAAAGATTGTTTCACTTATTTTGTAGTATTTGTCAAATGTGATTTGGTGTCTTTACATAGTATGTCAGTTTCACGAAGCCGTATCAAGAATTTACTATGAATATGAAATCTTAAACTTACCTTCTCTTAGCTCTAGAGGTAGAAAGTTGACATGAAAATATGAGCAGGGTTGGTTCCCTCGGAGACTGAAGTACGGTGCTTTTCATCTTGGGATCCTTGATTTTCCTGGCGTCCGTGTGCTATAGTCAGACTTCCATGGCTGTGACAGAGTTCCTGACAGACAGCTTCAGGGAAACAGGTGGAGCAGAGCAGCTCCCATCCCTGAGCGAGGAAGAAAGGTTGGCCTTTTTCTGTTCTAAGAAACTTTAGAACAGTTTTGTCAGTATATGTACGTAAAGATCTGTCATTCTGAGAGGAAACCATCTGCATGTGCAGTTTTGTGTTGATAGTTATTGTGTGGTGAGGAGTGGCTGTGCTGGGGGCGGACCCAGGGCTCACCTTCTCGGGCTAGTACTCCACCTCTGAGCTAATCTCACCCGAGTATCTTCTCTATATAGCATATCGTCTGCATATGATCAGTCCCAGCCTGTGACCACCCATCAGACCTGCTTAGCCGGTCACCTATTGTTGACCATCTAGATAGTCTATAAGTGCTGCTACTAAAAGTATTGTATGAATAACAGTTTCTCTGCTCTGAGCTGAACTGCGTTCTCCCCAGTTCATGTGTTGACTCTCTCTTTCCCACCCTCCTGGAAGTAGGACCTTCATCAGGGCCTTAAGTTAAAGGCTGAGTGAATGATACACATATGTAGTCTCAACACTCGGAAAGCATGAGTCTGAGTTAGCTTGCGCTCCACGGTGAGAGACTGTCACGGTCACCATGCGGAAACAAATGGTGTGTGAGGTTTTAATAGTGGGGCACTGATTTTAAGACGAGAGAGAGATCTTTGTGTGTCTCCAAAGGAAAGGCCACCCATAACAAGAACACAGGCTGTCCACACAACAGGCAGAGATCCTCACCAGGAACTGAACTGGTTGCTGCCTTGTCCTGGTTGCTGGAACTGTGCAGCTAAACACGGGGCCTCAGCCTTCTCAAGCCAGCGCTTTCTGGCTCTACCTTAGCTGCTGGGTAAGCCTGGTCTGTGGGGTTTGGTTACAGATCCCCTCTCCAGGTGCGTCGTTAGACTGCATCTGCAGAGCAGAGCAGAGACAAAGGCTTGCACAGCTCTCAAAGCTTCAAGCACGTCTTCTTAAGTCGCTTTCAGGAGAGGCTTGGCCAGCTCACGCTCACACTCACTTTCTGTTTCTTTTCAGAGTTGGGTTGGACCCAGGGCTCGCTGCCTGCTAGGCAGCGCTCTGTCGCTGAGCCTCACGGCCGACTCTTTCATCTTTAGAATTCTTTGACTTCCATTTCAGTTTGGACTTTATGAGTAGAGTTGATGTTTTGCACACTTGGTGTCAATTTTATTTATTAGATCTTTACATTTTAAATAAGCTTTATAGCTAGAGATCTGCTCTAGGGAAAATTTAAATATTAAAATGGGGATATGGTTTTTGGTATATAGAAAGTAAGCATTATTAATAGATTCTGACTTTAAGTCTTAGCTGTAACTGTTGGCACTAATTTGTTTATTGTTTGAGTTGTCACAACTTTTAGTTTCCTTAGCTGAAGGCAATACATGTTTATTTTGGGAGAATAAAGAGTCAAAGTAAAAATCGTCCGCTCTCCGCCATCTGAACTATGGTCACATAATACACACTGTCTTTTCACTTCTCTATAGCATGCATTCTGTATGGCGCAACATGTGTTTATCCATATCCTTAACTTCGCTGTATAGCATTGCATTGTGTATTCAAAAAGCCAACTATTGGGCTAGTTTCCAGTTTCCTTTGCTGCTGATAAAAATGCTTTCCAAGGGCTGGAGAGATGGCTCAGCGGTTAAGAGCACTGCCTGCTCTTCCAGAGGACCTGAGTTCAATTCCCAGCAACCACATGGTGGCTCACAACCATCTGTAATGGGGTCTGGTGCCCTCTTCTGGCCTGCAGGCAGATACACAGACAGAATATTGTATACATAATAAATAAATAAATAATTTTCTTTTAAAAAAATGCTTTTCAAACATGTATGTCCATCTTTCTTCTCTGTGGCTGAGTGACAAACATGTATGTCCATCTTTCTGCCATGTGACTGAGTGACAAACATGTATGTCCATCTTTCTGATGTGTGGCTGAGTTTAAAAAAGCAAATGTCTTCAGAAGGAAAGCCATGCGCTTAAGGTTTAGATACATGCTTCCATATGTATCTTTGGATCCTTTCTTCTGTCTTGACTGTTTTTAATTTGGTAGTCCAGGAGGTGTGCTGTTGGTTCTAGTTTGTCTTCAGTTTAGAGTAGAGTTAGAAAGGCTGGGGCGGCGCTTAGCCTAGAGCACTTCTCTCATGTTCAAAGCCCTGGTCTCAAACTCTAGTACTAAAAAAAATAGAATGCCGTCGTAGTTGAAATCCTGAGCGTGATTATTTATAGAACACTTTTATTTGTTTTTAAATTAGCATACCAAGTGACAGTTTCCTTATGGCATTGCAATGTGTACTCCAGTTTGGTTAGCCGCCCTCCCCCCAGGACTGTGCACGCCCGCTATGTGCCTTTATGTCACTGTGTCCTAATCCTGATTACACCTTCGTTCTTACGGTTTCTTTTTCCTTCTCTTGTGGGTTCCTTTCTAATTCCATGACCTCTGCCCACGCTTGTTCCTGTGTGAACACCTAAGATCTGCATGTAAGAAAAGACATGCGGCTGAGTGATGGAGGCGCACACCTCTAATCCCAGCACTCGGGAGGCAGAGGCAGGAGGATCGCTGTGAGTTCGAGGCCAGCCTGGTCTACAGAGCGAGTACCAGGTCAGGCTTCAAAGCTACAGAGAAACCCTGTCTTGAAAAAAGAAAGAAAGGAAAAGGACGGACATGCAATGTTTGCCTTTGAGAGCCTGGTCGCCTCACTTTTCTGCACATATAGATGCCCGTTGATAAACTGTCATCTTTCTTTCTTAGCTCTTAACTGTGGTCTGCTCTGCAAATGTCTCTCATTGCTTCCTGTTGAATTAGCCATGATGCTGCTTACCATGGAGTCTGTGCATGTTTCCCTGCAGCTGCCATGTCAGTCAAGGAAGTCCTTCAGAGCTTGGTGGACGACAGCATGGTTGACTGCGAGAGAATCGGGACGTCCAATTACTACTGGGCTTTTCCAAGCAAAGCTCTTCATGCCAGGACACGCAAGCTGGAGGCTCTGAACTCTCAGGTAAGGAAGGCTCCGCAGCCTGAAGAGGCGTGCTTGGTAACGGACCTGCTTTCCAATACCGTTCTCCTATTGGTGTGTGGAATTGAGGGTAATCGATGTGTGGACTGAGTGATTGAAGACTAGGGCGTTCTTATGCCGACTGCTCTGGTTTTCTTGGAACTCCATAAGAGATTGACAACATCAGCCACGTTACCAAATCGTCATATAAATCAACTGCTGTCAGTTCACTCCTGGCCTGCAGGTCTGAGAGTTGATGTTGAGTGTAGTTTTGAGTACACCCTCTCTTTAGTTCTTAGAAGCCATAGGTCAAAACTTAATCTGACACAGCTCTGTGAATCGGGAGTTAGGGCATGCTGACATGTATGCATAGGTCCTGTGTGAATCAGGAGTTAGTTAGGACATGCTGACATGTATGCATAGGTCCTGTGTGAATCGGGAGTTAGGGCATGCTGACATGTATGCAGTAGGTCCTGTGTGAATCAGGAGTTGGGGCATGCTGACATGTATGCATAGGTCCTGTATGAATCAGGAGTTAGGATATGCTGACATGTATGCATAGGTCCTGTGTGAATCGGGAGTTAGGGCATGCTGACATGTATGCATAGGTCCTGTGTGAATCAGGAGTTAGGATATGCTGACATGTATGCATATGTCCTGTGTGAATCGGGAGTTAGGACATGCTGACATGTATGCATAGGTCCTGTGTGAATCAGGAGTTAGGGCATGCTGACATGTATGCAGTAGGTCCTGTGTGAATCAGGAGTTAGGATATGCTGACATGTATGCATAGGTCCTGTGTGAATCGGGAGTTAGGGCATGCTGACATGTATGCAGTAGGTCCTGTGTGAATCAGGAGTTGGGGCATGCTGACATGTATGCATAGGTCCTGTATGAATCAGGAGTTAGGATATGCTGACATGTATGCATAGGTCCTGTGTGAATCGGGAGTTAGGGCATGCTGACATGTATGCATAGGTCCTGTATGAATCAGGAGTTAGGATATGCTGACATGTATGCATAGGTCCTGTGTGAATCGGGAGTTAGGGCATGCTGACATGTATGCATAGGTCCTGTATGAATCAGGAGTTAGGATATGCTGACATGTATGCATAGGTCCTGTGTGAATCGGGAGTTAGGGCATGCTGACATGTATGCATAGGTCCTGTATGAATCAGGAGTTAGGATATGCTGACATGTATGCATAGGTCCTGTGTGAATCGGGAGTTAGGGCATGCTGACATGTATGCATAGGTCCTGTGTGAATCGGGAGTTAGGGCATGCTGACATGTATGCATAGGTCCTGTGTGAATCAGGAGTTAGGGCATGCTGACATGTATGCATAGGTCCTGTGTGAATCAGGAGTTAGGGCATGCTGACATGTATGCATAGGTCCTGTGTGAATCAGGAGTTAGGGCATGCTGACATGTATGCATAGGTCCTGTGTGAATCAGGAGTTAGGGCATGCTGACATGTATGCATAGGTCCTGTGTGAATCAGGAGTTAGTTAGGGCATGCTGACATGTATGCATAGGTCCTGTGTGAATCAGGAGTTAGGATATGCTGACATGTATGCATAGGTCCTGTGTGAATCAGGAGTTAGGACATGCTGACATGTATGCATAGGTCCTGTGTGAATCGGGAGTTAGGGCATGCTGACATGTATGCATAGGTCCTGTGTGAATCGGGAGTTAGGATATGCTGACATGTATGCAGTAGGTCCTGTGTGAATCGGGAGTTAGTTAGGGCATGCTGACATGTATGCATAGGTCCTGTGTGAATCGGGAGTTGGGGCATGCTGACATGTATGCATAGGTCCTGTGTGAATCAGGAGTTAGGACATGCTGACATGTATGCATAGGTCCTGTGTGAATCGGGAGTTGGGGCATGCTGACATGTATGCATAGGTCCTGTGTGAATCGGGAGTTAGGGCATGCTGACATGTATGCATAGGTCCTGTGTGAATCAGGAGTTAGGACATGCTGACATGTATGCATACGTCCTGTGTGAATCGGGAGTTGGGGCATGCTGACATGTATGCATAGGTCCTGTGTGAATCGGGAGTAGGGGCATGCTGACATGTATGCATAGGTCCTGTGTGAATCAGGAGTTAGTTAGGGCATGCTGACATGTATGCATAGGTCCTGTGTGAATCGGGAGTTGGGGCATGCTGACATGTATGCATAGGTCCTGTGTGAATCAGGAGTTAGTTAGGGCATGCTGACATGTATGCATAGGTCCTGTGTGAATCGGGAGTTGGGGCATGCTGACATGTATGCATAGGTCCTGTGTGAATCGGGAGTTGGGGCATGCTGACATGTATGCAGTAGGTCCTGTGCCTCCTTCTCTAAAAGTCAGAACAAGGGTTTGGTTTTGTTTTTTGTTTGTTTGTTTGTTTTTGTTTTTCTTGAGCAGTTGGAGAAGTTTGCAAGTTTTTTAGAGACTTCCTTTCCAGTTCACAAAAGAGGTTGCTCAACTTTTCTGGGTTGTGGTGAAGATGAAAGGTCAGGTTCCTGGTCCTCTAGGGTTTCTGCATGTGGTGGCCACACATTCAGATAAGTGATGGCTCACCCAGAGTGTAGACTGTGAACATACTTATTCACAGAGCAAGTAGTTGAGGACTTGTATTTTACTGAAGGTGACTTGAAAAGTAGAAGTCAGTGTGCATGCTCTAAAAGACCTGTGCTGGAAGTGATTTCCCTGCAGGGAAGCGTAGTCAGTGAGGACCTGCTAGTGCTGAGGGTTCACACAGACACGGGGCTGGGCACAGCTGGTGGGCACGGCTGGTGGGCCTCGCTCAGGCTGTGTTCTACTGATTGCCAAAGTAGAATGTCAGCTTCCTTTGAGCTTCTTGTTAATGATTTCCAGATTGGCTTGGGGCTGTGGGGTGGGGCGACTCTTCATTTCCTTTCTTTTAATGTCATTCCTTTTCTGCTGGTGATTCCAATTACATTCAGGCACATGTCTCTCGAGGACAGACATTCTTATAGTAAAACTGAAAATTAAATCAGGAAATATATTTTTCTCCCTTGCCTTTTGGTTGGATGTGTTGATCACCATTGAAGATGGTCTGCAGGACTCACAGTTATAATTTGTTTTAACGTCAACATTTTGTAAGATGCCACAGTCAGCCGTGTGTGGCATATGTCAACCTTCATAGATTTACCGTGTGTTGCTGTGGCCGCACACTGTTGTGCATTCTCTGAATAGAAAGTAAGTGGTCTATGCCTAGAGAATTCGTAGTTTCCTTGATCAAGTGTACTTATCTAACTTACTTGGAAATGATTAACAAGAAACTATAAAAAGTTACCAGTATGATGCTTAATGGTAAGCTTTGCTGTGAATTCTGTTATACAGTTTAAGACAAATGCAAGGCTCCTAAATTTTTCTTTAAATTCTATCTATTTATTTGTTTGCTTGTTTATTTATTTGTATATGTAGTGGCGTGTGTATGCATGCCACAGTGCATGTATGGAAATGAGAAAACAGCCACAGGGGTCAGTTCTCTCCTTTCACCAAGTGACAGTGGTCAGGCTTGGTGGTCTTTACCACTCAACAATCTCACACCCAAAGTCAAGGCTTTTATAGATATGTATAGTTAACACAGCATTTTTAGAAACTGTTCTTTTGAGCTGAAAGGAGGGTAGGGTTAGAACCAGTGGTTCTCAACCCTCCTCATGCTGCAACCCTTTCATACAGCTCCTCGTGTGATTGTAATGGTTTAAGGGTGGAAGGCACCTTGGGTTGGAGACAAGGGGCACCAGGTGGAGCCAGAGGCTCCACAAAGTCGTCCAGTGTAACAGATGCCATATGAGAGGTCTCGTAGGGGAAGGGCAGAGGTGGCCTCTGAGTGGGCGCTGGGAGAGAAGGCGATAGTGCATGTGCATAGGGAAAGTTCCTGACTCATGGTGGCTGACGGTGGTGTGTCCTGCTGTCTGTCTGTCCCTCAGGGCAGGGCAGTTGAAATGCCCAAATGCTAACAGTGGTGACCTCCAACCTTGAAATTATTTCATTACTGCTTCATAACTGTAATTTGCTACTCTTATGAGTTATAATATTTGATATGCTACCCCAAAGGGGTCTTGACCCACAGGTTGAGAACCACTGGCTTGGTTGCAGGTGGAGTGTGTGGAGAGGAGCCGAGGATGTGTCCGCCACTCTGGCTCAGTTCAGAGCTCCCTGGGATTCTCACGCCTGCATGAGGCATCAGTGTTGATGTTAACTGTGGTGTACAGGTGAGGAAGCTGAGGGGCCACTGTTCAATAACTTGCCCAGTGACAGTGTGGGAGATGGCAAAGGAAGATCTGATTCTATGCATTTTGACTATCTGGCTGTGCTGTTAATCAAGCGAAGACTAACGCTGATAGACTATAGACCTTCAGTTGATAGATAATGACGAGCTTAGGAAGAAGAGATGCAGACTTTTTGTTATGTGGTCACATAAAGTTAGAAGTTTATTGAGGGCCAGGCGGTGGTGGCGCACGCCTTTAATCCCAGCACTCGGGAGGCAGAGACAGGCGGATCTCTGTGAGTTCGAGACCAGCCTGGGCTATAAGAGCCAGTCCAGGGTCATCCTTTTCAATCTTGTCATGAAGCTTCTACATGCAAAGGAGAGTAATTCTGGAGGAAGTCTCACCTGAAAACTACCAAAGCAGACACTGCTCCACTCCACAGGAACTGGACTGATGCTGTACCACCAGGAGGTGGCAGAGTGGCAGTCACGCATGCCACTGATTCCCAGTTGACCCTCATTTCAATTGGTTTGGCCCATTTTGCCCCCCAGAAGATTGGGAGTATTTTGTAAATTTTAGTATTTCCGAACTAATAACATGTCTAGGTGCTCTGTATTTTATAGAAGTTTCTTAAAAATTAATCCTGTTAGTTCCATTTGTTTTTAAATTGAGCTATTTTTGACTCAAGGGTATGGTTCCGACTTAGATGATTGCACGGAATCAAATTCAGATATAAGAGCTTATCATTTCTCCAGTATTCACATTTATTTATTTATAACCATGACTGTCCTATATTATAATTATTTTTAAACCCACTTAACTTTAGATTAGATACAGAGCAATTTCAAGTTTGAAATTTGTTGATTTTCTTATTTTCAAGGCTACACATTTACATTTTGACTAACCTCTAACAATTAAATTCACTACAAATGTTACTTTGGTTGGGGTCATTGCCTATCTCTTATTAGCACCAAATGCAAAGTTAAATCTTCAGTAAGAAACAAAGAAGTACAGTGCACTTCCTAGAGTACAGAACTTATAAATCAATGGCCAACATATCCTTGAGTGAGGAAAGTCCATGCAGAAATGTCAGTGCCCGTCTGTGTAGCGAGTTCATGATGAGGCACCCACTAGGTTTCTATAGATACGTTCTAACTCTGGCAATAGAGCAGCTCGTAAAGGACCATGACTGTATCTGAGAGGAGGAACCGTCAATAGGCAGGGCTCAGCTGCCTTTCTGAAGAGGAAGAGATCAGTGAGGTGAGATTTGTACCCTCAGAAACTAGACAGTGCAGTGCTGTATAGTTCGCATTGGTTCGCATTGGTGGTGCTAAAACTAGACAAGAGAGTAATGTGTGTGGAGAAGCCTAAGTGAGCCGTGGGAAGGTGGGGTGTGAGAACCAACGCCACAGAATGGTAGGCTGACCTCCACACACAGCTGGGAGATGCATGGCCACTCATATGCAACATGAGCAACGTTTTTTAATAATGGGACTGAGGGTCTGTCTTAGCTGTAGAGTGCATATTTAGCATGTTCAAGGGTCTAGGTTCAAGTCTCAGCTCTACAAGAAAAGAAACATAACCTATAAAAATGGGAAGATTCACCAAATATTGGTAATTGAAGTCAATATAAGACTAATGAAATATGGAAATTGATTTAGTATAGTATATAATTGATTCTCATTTCACTTAATAGAAATATATCAGAAAGTATGGTCTTCAAGGGTATCTTGCAGTAAATACCCCTTGAAAATATAAAATATCATCTTTTTTATTTTTTTTAAGTGTGGACTTTTGATTTCTAAATACAAAGATACTGAAATATTTTTCTAGTTCATTATACAATATATAGTAGTAATTTGCTTTCTCTCAGAATGTAGATTGTATTTTCTCATAGATTAATATGTGCTTCAGTTGGGTTTGGTATTTGGAGAAAACAAAATTTTATTTAGATCAGTATTCATAACCAGTAGGATCAGCATCACCTGGGAAATTTATAAATGCAACTTCTTTGAACTATTTTCTAGTGGCAGAGTGCTTGCCTAGTGCTCACGGAGTGTGAGGGCCAGAATTCCCCCACTGTTCTATGTAGAAGCTGAGGAGGTGGCAGGAGCAACCAACTAATTCATGCCACTGCTTGAGACCTGCTGGCTCTCATGCTCCATAGACGGTGGCTAAACAGCTCAGCTCATTCCCCTCAAAGCCTGCCTTGACTTAATTCCACAGGGCATATTACTTCTAATAGCTGTATAGATCAAAACAAAGAAGCAAAACTTAAAAATGAAACAGAACCCAAAGCCCGATGGCAAAGGCAGCCTGACGAAAGCTGTGGCTGCCATGGGTTTTGGGGTGAGTTTCTGAAATCTCACAGAGACAAGCAGCCTTCAGAAGTGTCCTGATCCTGTTGTTTAAACTGTCCTGTATTACCAAGATACTTAACGTGACAAGTCATGAATGTAGTGTTTCGTGTTTAAAATACTTAGGTTGGGGCTGGAGAGCCAACTTGGTGGTTAAGAGCCTTTGCTGCTCTTCTGAGCACTGAGATCCCTGCCTATCACATGCTTCATCTGGCGGCTCACAACTGGACGAGGACACGACACCCTCTTCTGACCTCTGTGGGCATCTGCACACAACTGAGAGACATAAATAAAATAAGATGCATCTAAAATACTAATGTGTGTGTGTGTGTGTGTGTGTGTGTGTGTGTAAGATTATTAGAACTGGGGAAGCATTGGATGAGTCAAGCTGTAAATGATTATTAATAGACATGTACCTTGAGTACTTGGTCCATATTATATATGTGTGAATATATTCTCAACTTATCAGATGCTTTATGTAATTATTAACTTTAAGACTAAAGTCTGGTTATTTTATAAACATTTTCTGTTTTTAAACTGCATATGTATTGTTTTAATTGGAGAATTCCCCTGTTTCTGAATTAAAGTGATGTATACATTTAAAGATTATTTCAGGTAGGTCCTTGAGGATTTCTTGAAACATGGAGTATTTTTTTTTAAATATTTATTTATTTATTATGTATACAATATTCTGCCCATGTGTATGTCTGCAGGCCAGAAGAGGGCACCGACCTCATTACAGATGGTTGTGAGCCACCATGTGGTTGCTGGGAATTGAACTCAGGACCTTTGGAAGAGCAGGCAATGCTCTTAACCCCTGAGCCATCTCTCCAGCCCATTTTTTTAAAAAAATGAATCGCAATCTTTGTTAGGAAGAACTCAATCTTGTTGCTAAATTTAAAGCTTGAAGCTTGTTTTGGCTGAGAAAGCTACCCGCGTGTTTTGTTAACAGAGGAAAATAGTGTCTCCTGGAGAGCACAGCTGTGCAGGGCCAGACTTACTTGTGCTCTCGGAGCTGGTGCTGGAAGTGAAAGGAAGCAGATGGGGTCTCTGCTGGCACAGGAGCAGCAGCGATGTCCCAACAGCGAAGCCACCAACTTTCTAGAGATTCTTTCTGAATTTAAAGCAAGACTGGTATTTGAACATTAGATTTGAACTAGATTTATTGTGAAAAGTCAGTTTCTTCTCAGCTTACAAATTAAATTGATGCAGTCCTCAGTTACTTTCTAGATGGTTGTGACTCTGTGTGATGGAGGTCACTCATCTCCAGTCAAACAAGTCCAAACTCTCTTAACTTACAGTAAAAGATGGGGAGACACTGGGTGTTGGGGATTGTCCGTGATTATTCATTTACTCACAGACTCAGGTGAGTGTGAGGGTCAGGTGAGCCCTGAAGATTGTGAGCCTTTTCTCCATATTTACTGTATGGATGGCTTCCACATGGAATTCATGTGCTTTCTAAGCTAAATAAGATAAATACCTGAGTTATTTAACTAAATAAACATTTCTAAAATTGGCAGGAGGCTGGGCTGTGGTGGGCACACCTTTAATCCCAGCACTCGGGAAACAGAGCAGGCGGATCTCTGAGTTCGAGACCAGCCTGGTCTACAGAGCAAATGCCAGGACAGGCTCCAAAGCTACAGAGAAACCCTGTCCCAAAAAACCAAATTAAAAGAATATTTATAGGATTGGCAGCAGATAACAGATGTGTGACGTGTGCAGGACTTGTGGATGCTCCAGTGGGGACAAGTGAGGTAGATGGTGCTGACTGTCGTGACATAGTACTGACTGACTGGGGTTGCACAGTACAGGTCAGCAGGAAACAGCATGAGGTATTCGCCAGAGACCTTAGTCAAAAGTGAAATGAAATTTGAGTACAGAGTTTTAAAGGAGATATTTTTGAATTTTCAAATCCAACTTAAAACTGAACTAACTTGAAGTAGTTTATTAACTTAGAGGTTATTTGGGTTAGAGATGAAAAAACAGCTAAAGATTACATAAAAATATTGAAGACATGGCTGGGGGTGGTGCCACAGGCCTTTAACCCCAGCTACTGGAGAGGCAGTGGCAGATTCTTCTCTTTGAGTTCCAGGCTAGTGAGGACTATGTATTGAGACCTTGTCTCAGAACAACAAAAATTGGGAAAAAAAAAAGACTTTTTTTGGGTGGGGATAAAATAAGAAAACATTTACTTTTGAGTAGGCTAATGTTTATGTCTATTGGCACAGTCTGTTTTTATTTGTTTTTCAAGAAGGGTTTCTCTGTGTAACAGCCTTGACTGTTCTGGAACTCATTTTGTAGAGTAGGCTGACCTTGAACTCACAGTGCTGGGATTAAAGGTGTGCAACACCATTTTCTTATTTAGTGATAGATGGGGGAGAGCCTAGCATTATGGGTGGCACAGGTGGTTTTGGGGGCTGTAAGAAAGCAGGCTGGAGCCAGTAAGCAGATCCTCCATGGCCTCTGCATCAGCTTTTGCCTCTAGCTTCCTGCTCTGTTTGTGATCCTGTCCTGACTTCCTCTGGTGCACTATGGATGTGGAAGTGTAATCTGAATTACCCCCACCACCACCACCACTTCCTTTCGGTCATGGCCATTCCGTCTAGCAGTCAATGGTAACCCTAAGACACTTTTCTTTCATTCTGCTCTAATGATTGATAATCTTCTTCAAATTAGAAACATTAGTTTTCAGTGTGGCCTTTAGAGCTGAACCTGCAGTCTGTTTCATTTTATCTTCTATCCTATCTGCCAGGCAGTTTCTTAGCAAACCATTTTATCTGCTTGATTCTCTCTCTAGCTGTTGGAGGGAAGCCGGAAGCATGCGGACCTGCAGAAGAGCATCGAGAAAGCTAGAATTGGCCGGCAAGAGACCGTGAGTCTGTGTCTGTGAATTCGTGTGTGTGTGTGTGATAGCAGCATAAACCCTGGAGCCAGGCTGCCTGACTTTGAAAGTCTCCTAAATTTTGTTCTTAACTTTCTGGGTTGTAACATGAGGATAACAGAACATGTTCGTTAGGTTATGGTGTGGATTAAAGTAGTCGGTATTTGTAGAAGTTTAATGGGACGTTTGGTACATAGGAAGCCCTATTAAATATGTAGGTAGGTATTTTAAGAATTGTAGGGCTGGAGATATGGCTTAGCTGTTAAAGATAATACTCACAACCAAAAATGTAAGAGTTCTGTTCCCAGCACCCACAGCTGTCTCGACACACACACACACACACACACACACACACACACACACACACATAAAAGAATTGTCAAAACTTTTGGCACATAATAGAAAATGATCAATATAATAATATCCTTGTGATGGCTATTTTTGGTTGTCAACTTGACTACATCTGGAATTAACAAAAACACAAGTGATTAGGTACAACTGCGAGATATTATTTTCTCGATTAAATCATTTAAAGGGAAGATCCCCTTTTAATGCAGATCTTTTGAGGTGGGAAGATTCCTATTCATCTGGGCCACACCTTCTGCTGGAAGCCTGTGTGAAGGACAGGGAGGAGGGAGCCTGCTCCTTCCTTCCTTCCTTCCTTCCTCCTCTTCTTCTTCTTTCTTTCTTTCTTTCTTTCTTTCTTTCTTTCTTTCTCTTTCTTCTATCTATCATCTACCTATCTACCTACCTATTTTTTCCTTCATCCATCCATCCATCCATCGTCTATCTAGTGATATATATCCAGAAGTGATTCCAGAGCAATAGAAGTATAGGATGAATTTTTTAAGTATCTAGAATAGGTCTTCCAATTTCCGACCCCTACTCTGAAGCCTCTCCAGTTATGGAGCTTCTCCTAGACACTTGGACAGTGTTGAAAGCCCACGGTATGAACTATTTTACAAACTTAAGGAGTCAAATGCATCAGATTATCCTGATTCACCAATTGTGAGAGGCAACAGATTTGGTGACTTTATGTATGAAATTTTTGACAGTTTCTAAAAAAATGAGGAAATAAAGATGCTAGTTGCTTGCTCCAAGCATCTCTGGGTAAACTGGTAATGGAAGAATATGCTCTGTGATGAAACTATCTTTTAGCATCCAGGACACAGTGGTGGACAACAAGTGCAAGGAGCAGAAAATCAAACCAAAGCCTTCTTTATGTGACTGGCTGAGTTCCACAGAAAATCCAAGTCCCAGCCTCTGAGGGTGTTGAAGTAGGGGCACTCATGGTAGAAAATGGGATCTGTACTTAGGGTGGAGATCTGTGGGAGGAGCCTGTGGAGGCTAAGAACTCTGAATCTTCAGGTTTTCAAGGGTTTCTCTCTCCTGAGGAGGTACTCACTTCATCCTCAGCAGAAAATGTATTCCCCCATCCCCTGAAATATTGCCTCTGCTGCCCTTGACCGGGGAAATGAATCATTTTTCATCTGCTAAACCAGCAGTCACTTTTCCCTTAAGGAGATGCTAGGCAGGGTGATACTGATGACCTCCAGGTAACCAGTGGTCACCTCTAGACCTACAACTAGACTAAGGGCTAAGCAGGCTCCTTAGAGGGAGATTGAAAGGAGGTGCACTACAATACAAGAGAGCTTGATGAGCTTGATAATTTATTCATGCAGAAGTCTGGAGAAGGTGCGTGGAAATTGAGTTTAAGGATGTAGGATGTGGACAGAGCATAAAACTGGATCAGCCTGAGTTTTTTGCTATGGGCTCACTGAATGGAGATTCTCAGTTTGGTATAGACGCTTTCTCAGTTTAAAAAAATGCCAAAACGTTTGTTTGAATGATTGGCTGAAGCGTTTGTCAAGAGATGGCCCAGTGAAAAGAAAGGTGGAGATGCCTGATATCCCTTGGCTTAGGGTCGATGAAGGGATTTTAAGACTGAGGAGAATTGCAGTGCAGGAGTGGGCTCCCTGTAAAACCTATCATCCACTGTGGGGACACAGAAGAGACATGTTCTTCACGAATCCTATAAGACATAAAATGGTGATGGGGCATCAGCTCATCTAGAGAGCCTTGCTGTCACCCCTTCCCTGTGCCAGACCTTAGGGCTGGAGATGCTGCTCCTCAAGTTCGACAGATTAAGGGCAGTGGGTTTAATTGGGACCTGAAGTAGCCGGGGCCAGGTGGCAGCACTGAATTGCCAAAGGCAAGGTGATTCCAGTTAGCACAATGGTCAGCCCAGACCATCAGAAAACATAGATAGTTACAATTCATAACAGTTGAAAAATTACAGTTATGAAGTAGCAACAAAAATACTTTTAAGGTTGGGTGTAATCAAATATTTCTCTCCCACCCTCCTGTTCCTAAATACCCGGCAGCCACTTCTCAAGTTAGCACAGAGACTTAATATTATTACAAATGCTTAAAATTAGACTTAAAATTATTTATAAATGCTCAGACTTATTACTAACTAACTTAACATATACGTGAACCCATATTCCTTATTTATTTATAAATGCTCAGACTTATTACTAACTAACTTTAACATTTACGTGAACCCATATTCCTTATTTATTTATAAATGCTCAGACTTATTACTAGCTAACTTTAACATTTATGTTAACCCATATTCCTTATCTACGCTCTGCCACATGACAGTTCCTTTTCTCAGTATGGCACACCCACCTACTCTCTCTCCTCATTCTGCCCTTCTCCCCATCATCTTTAGTTGGGTAATCCCACCTGTCCTTCCTGCCTGGCTACTGGCCAGCCACCGTTTTATTAAACCAGTTCGAGTGACAAATCTTTACAGTGCACAGGAGGACTATCCCACAGCAGTTGGGGTCAGCACAACATGGAGCTGTATTACAGGCTGCAGCTTTGGGAAGGGGGAGGGCCACTGCTCTGGTGCCTTCTGTAGAGCTAGGTTTATAGATACAAAACTGCTGGAATTTGGTTTTATTATGGAAGTTCTTTATTTGTCCACCTATTGTGATGGAAAGTTTTCCTGGGTATAGAAGTTGGGGTTGGATCTAAGAGTCTCTCTAGACCCTTCTGGGTTTTGGAGTCTCCATTGGGAAGTGGGCATTATTCTAATAGTTATTTGGTTTGTAATACTCCTGCTTTGCTCTGTGTGTTTGCTGCTTTGATTATTATGTGGCGTGGGATTTCTTTTCTGGTCCTCTCTGGAGTCCTGTATAGGTTCTACCTTCTTTAGATTGGGGAAATTTCTTCTACGATTTTGTTGGAAATATTTACTGCAGCTTTGCTTTGTGTTTCTGCTTTTTCCTGTGTTCCTGTTATTCATAGATTTGGTCTTTTCACAATGTCCCGGATGTCCTGGATCTTTTATGCCTGTATTTCTTAGATTTAACATTTTCTTTGACCAGGCTATCTATTTCTTAAATCTTTTCTTCAATGCCCGAGATTCTCTCTTCCATCTTTTGTATTCTGTTGGTGAGGCTTGCCTCTGAGGGTCCTGTCTGAATTTCTAAATTTTCATTTCTGGTTTTCTCTCAGTTTGGGTTTTCTGTATTGATTCTATTTCTCCCTGCAGTTCTCAAACTGTTTTCTTCATTTCATTCCACTGTTTGTGTTTTCATAGATTTCTTTAATGAATTATTAGTTTCCCCTTTTAGGACCTCTAACATATTCATAAAGGCTATTTTGAAGTCCCTATCTTCAAAATGTCTCTACTGCACTTCTCAGGGCCTGTTATGGTGGGGTCACCGGGCTCTAGTGGAGATATGTGCTAGCTGGGCTAGAAGCGGGGTTGGGGGCTGGGAGGGCTGATAGGTCGCCTGAGGGAGGAATACAGGGTGTGCCTCCAGGATCTGCTTAGTCCCCTGGGAATGAGTGCAGAGAAGGAGGAGAGGCAGGAACTGGTGGTCTGTTGGCTTCTCAGAGACTCAGACAAAGTGATGTGGGGGAGGGGCAGTGTGGCCACCTGGGAGAGGCCTGTGACCTGCTAGAGATGGGGCAGACAGGAAGACGAGGCTGAGGCAGGTGGTCTGCTCCAGAGCTCAGGATGAGACAGGCAGGTTCCCAGGAAGTGCCTGCAGAGGTGGTGGCCATGACAGAGGGATGGGGCAGAGAGGCAGGTCTAGTTCTTTCTTTCTTGTGGTACTAGAGTTGGAAGCCAGGGCTTTGTGCATGCTAGGCAAACACACCACCATGGGGAAGAAATGAATGACAAACAATGAGCAAAATCTTTATATTTTAACACTAAAGTCAGCAGGCACTAGTAGTCGCTGGGCCTTGGCCTCGATTTCTGTCACTGGATAGTGAAAGGAATCAGTCTGAAGATGTGTTACGTGGTGGAAGGACCACGGCACAGGTTCACAGGGAGCAGAAGATGTGTTACGTGGTGGAAGGACCACAGCACTGGTTCACAGGGAGCAGAAGATGTGTTACGTGGTGGAAGGACCACGGCACTGGTTCACAGGGAGCAGAAGATGTGTTACGTGGTGGAAGGACCACAGCACTGGTTCACAGGGAGCAGATGTGTTACGTGGTGGAAGGACCACTTCACAGGGAGCAGATTTGTTACGTGGTGGAAGGACCACGGCACTGGTTCACAGGGAGCAGAAAATGTGTTACGTGGTGGAAGGACCACAGCACTGGTTCACAGGGAGCAGATGTGTTACGTGGTGGAAGGACCACGGCACAGGTTCACAGGGAGCAGAAGATGTGTTACGTGGTGGAAGGACCACGGCACAGGTTCACAGGGAGCAGAAGATGTGTTACGTGGTGGAAGGACCACGGCACTGGTTCATAGGGAGCAGAAGATGTGTTACGTGGTGGAAGGACCATGGCACTGGTTCACAGGGAACAGTCTGAAGACGTGTTATGTGGTGGAAGGACCACGGCACTGGTTCACAGGGAACAGTCTGAAGACGTGTTACGTGGTGGAAGGACCATGGCACTGGTTCACAGGGAGCAGAAGATGTGTTACGTGGTGGAAGGACCACGGCACTGGTTCACAGGGAGCAGAAGATGTGTTACGTGGTGGAAGGACCACGGCACTGGTTCATAGGGAGCAGAAGATGTGTTACGTGGTGGAAGGACCACGGCACTGGTTCACAGGGAACAGTCTGAAGACGTGTTATGTGGTGGAAGGACCACGGCACTGGTTCACAGGGAACAGTCTGAAGACGTGTTACGTGGTGGAAGGACCATGGCACTGGTTCACAGGGAGCAGAAGATGTGTTACGTGGTGGAAGGGCCACGGCACTGGTTCACAGGGAGCAGAAGATGTGTTACGTGGTGGAAGGACCACGGCACTGGTTCATAGGGAGCAGAAGATGTGTTACGTGGTGGAAGGACCATGGCACTGGTTCACAGGGAACAGTCTGAAGACGTGTTACGTGGTGGAAGGACCACGGCACTGATTCACAGGGAATAGTCTGAAGACGTGTTACGTGGTGGAAGGACCACGGCACTGGTTCACAGGGAGCAGAAGATGTGTTATGTGGTGGAAGGACCACGGCACTGGTTCACAGGGAGTTGGTACTTCCACGTTTGCTTCAGATTTATTGTTTCTTGTTAGTTTTCAGCACAGTCGCAGATGGGAACTGGAAGGTGGAATTTCTGTAATTACTGAAGAGGAAGTAAGATCCAGGTGTCACCCAAACCTGCTCAAAATTTTTCTGTAGTTGAGAGAAGCACCATCAGTGAGTAGTGCCATAAACATCCCTAGAAGCTGTCAGACTGTTTGCTGAGTGTGAGTCAGTCCTCTTAGCCAGTGTAGCTGCACTGGGGCGGGGCCTCCTGTCAGTTGAGGCACAGTGGAGCTTCCGCCAGCAGAAGGGCATCTAACCAGAAAGCTCCTACGGAAGCCTCACTGCCCCCTGTCTGTTAGGGATCAGCCATGGAAATGTTGCTGAAGAAGTCACTAACACCGGGCACTTTGTCAGGAACTTTCTAAGTGCGTTTTGCTTGCCAGCAGTATAAGAAGGAGCTGCCATTATGATCTCCAGTCTTGTGTTTGAGGAACCAGAAGCATGCTGACATTAACTGTCATGGCAGAGATTTCATAGCCAGTGCTTGGAGTGTGGCCACTGCGCTCACACAGACCTTCACCCTTTGCTCCTCCTGTCCTCGTCTTTCCTCTGTGGAAGCGTGTTTAACCGGGGTGTAGACAGCAGGTGGTAACCATTGTGGTACATCCTAGTTAGCCTTGGACTTCTCTGAGCTGTGTCAATACAGTATTTACTAATTATATTCACCCCTTACATTTAAATCATACACAGTTCAGTTTCCAGACACAACTGCCATAGTGCATGGACATGTGACCAATGACCCTGTGCTGGAACGTACAGAGCTAGGTTGTTCCCAGCATGCACTGTTCTGTTGGGCTAGTCTCTTCTAGAGCATGGTATTTTGTAGACAGCAGGAACAGTAGCAAAACCAAAGCCAGGGTACAAATAGGACATACGGATGGCAGGAAGCCTTAGGCTGGCACCATTCAGGCCACTTGAACTTCGATTTCTACCTTGTATTTGTCTGGGAATCTTTGCCAGCATTTGATTTTGTATGAATTACTTTTTAGGGTTCACAAGTGTCAGTCACACAGTCGTGGCAATATGACATCTCTGTGTTGATGAGGGCTCTGTCTGAAATGTCAGAGGGTGCCTGTTGGCTTATGCTATTGAAGAGCCTTATTTGGTTCACCTTGAAAGAAAAATGACAGGAGGCCATTTCTGATCCCCTTAAATATTTATAAAGGTTAATCATTTAAAGTTGAAAAAATCTACAACATTTCTTCAAACACTTTTTGAAGTACAATTGTTTAATGATTAATGTTGCTAGAAACCATGACTTACGTGCATGAGCGCAAGCCGTGAAATTACCCAGAAAGCAGAGTGACCTTTCCTCTGGTGTATGATGACGTCATCCTCTTTGAGTACATCCATGTGTAACCATCTCTTCTTGCCTGCTTTTTATTGTTCTTTCTACATATCATTATTTAATTATTATATATGAACAGCACGAGGTTTCAGAGGGTGGGATTAGGTTGTTCTTACACTGGCATATTTGTGTGTACACTGAGGCCTGTTCTTACACTGGCATATTTGTGTGTACACTAAGGCTTGTTCTTACACTGTGCATATTTGTGTGTACACTGAGGTTTGTCCACTGAGGAACCGGCTCCAAGACCTTGTGATACTAAAATCTGGATGCTCCAGTTCCTTTAGGTTTTCTCATGGGGCTCACAGGTGTAGGTGCTTGCTGCCAAGCCTGACAGGGACCATGTCAGTTATGTATGTCTCTATATAATACCTATGTAAAATGTATTTACACGTAAATGTAATGTATGTTTATAAAATGACACAACAGTTGCATATATCTTATTAATCGTCAGATATTTTAAATAATCTCTAGATTACTTGTAATTCCTACTACAACAGAAGTGCTCTGTAAACATTTCTTCCTGTTACGTCATAGAGAGTGACACTGAAGGAAATGTCTGTGTATGTGTAGTGTAGGTGTATTTTCTCTCTTTTCGGGGTTTTGATATGAATGAGGAACCTGTGGATACTGGGAGCTGATTATATATGTCATATACATGTGTTTACAGAATTTATTACTTCATTACACATGAGATTTATTTTGTTGCGGAATAGAATATTTATTTAACTATGTAAAGATGTATTACATTTGTTGTATTGCAGAATAATTGTTAACTCTATAAAGATTTTTGCATTTGTTTAACTATGTAAAGATGTATTGCTGTTTTACCTTGCCTACCTAAGGTACCTGATTGGTCTAATGAAAATCTGAACAACCAATAGCTAGGCAGAAGAGGGATAGGTGGGGCTGGTGGGCCGAGAGGAAAGGGGAGCCAGCCAGCCAGACATGGGGGAAGCAGGAAAGCAGGACCAACAGAGTAAATGAGGTAAACAAGCCTCAGGGAAACACATGGAATGATAGAAATGGGTTAATTTCAGTTTAAAAAGCGAGCCAGAAACAAGCCTAAGTTAAGGCTGAGCATTGATAATTAATAATAAGTTTTCTTGTGATGATTTGGGGGCTGGAGATCCAAGGACACCTGCTACATGATTTGGCCTAACTGTACATGAAATCCTTTACCTCTAGGAAGAACGAGCCGTGCTTGTAAAAGAACTTTCTTCATTTCGGGACCAAAGGGATCAACTTAAGGCAGAAGTTGAAAAATACAGAGAATGTGACCCACAAGTAGTGGAAGAGATCCGTAAGTTCATGTCTGCATGTTCACTCTGTGTCACGGGCTCACGAGACAGCTGAGTGCTCTCAGCTCTGACACGGGAAGCATTTCTGAAATAAAGCAGGAAGTAAAAGGTGGTAGGACAGACAGACATAAGACAGGACACAGAGAGGTCAGAGAAGCACTTTGGTCTTCCACCTCCGGGCCATGAAGAAATCTGCTAATACCGTCTAAGAAAAGGATACTAGAAATACAAGAGCTTGCCTTATGTGTGTATCAGTGATTTTCTTCCTCGTGTGTGGAGGTCAGAGGGCAGCTTACAGTAGCTGGTTCTCTCCTTTCACCACACGGATTCCAGGAATTTGACTCAGGTCATCAGGCTTGGTGGCAGCACCTTTTAGCTACAGAGCCATCTTGCCTGCCTTCCTTCAATTTTAAAACAGAATCTTCAAATCTTGGTATTATTAATGTATTTATAGAAACATAAAATTTAACACTTACAGATTTTAAAAAGCATAATGATAGAGATTTTAATTGTTAGGAAAATATGTATAACTTTTTAAAAGATATGACATAGCACATGACTGAGACTTTGAGAAACCTGGGACTACTTGGTACTTTAGAAGTAGCCTGAGCATAGTTGGATTATAGTTAACCCAGTGTGCGGCCCAGCACACACAGACACATGTGTGTTGTAGTTGGATTATAGTTAATCCAGTGTGTGGCCCAGCACACACAGGCACATGTGTGTTGTAGTTGGATTATAGTTAATCCAGTGTGCGGCTCAGCACACACATGCACATGTGTGTTGTAGTTGGATTATAGTTAATCCAGTGTGCGGCCCAGCACACACATGCACATGTGTGTTGTAGTTGGATTATAGTTAATCTGGTGTGCGGCCCAGCACACACATGCACATGTGTGTTGTAGTTGGATTATAGTTAATGCAGTGTGCGGCCCAGCACAACACAGGCACATGTGTGTTGTAGTTGGATTATAGTTAATCCAGTGTGTGGCCCAGCACACACATGCACATGTGTGTTGTAGTTGGATTATAGTTAATCCGATGTGTGGCCCAGCACACACATGCACATGTGTGTTGTAGTTGGATTATAGTTAATCCAGTGTGCGGCCCAGCACACACATGCACATGTGTGTTGTAGTTGGATTATAGTTAATCCAGTGTGCGGCCCAGCACACACATGCACATGTGTGTTGTCTTTTGGCCCAGGCTGGCCTCAGCCTCCAGAGGGCTGGGATTTCAGTACAGTCCGGGTCACCTGTCCCAGGAAATACCTGTGAACATACATGGAGACCACAGAGTGGAAGCTTTATTGACGCTGACTAAGAAGTATAGAATGTAAATACAGTAAAAAGGAGAGAAGTCAGCTAAGCGGAAAAAGTGCTGCCGTACGGAAAAGCTGTTAGATTGCAAAACGGCAGTGAGAGGAGCAGACCCAGTCCAGGAGTGTGAGGGTCAGATTGTCTTTCTGGGAAAACAAAAGCTTTTCAGGAACCGCTTGCAGGTACTGCCATTATGGCCCTGAGAGCAAGTCACCTGAGGGTGTGGAGCCTGGGGAAGAAGCAGGTCTGAAGCTCTGGGGACCTTCAGGCACACCACACCGCTGACTTCTTCCCTGTTGAGCCTGATGAAAAGTAGGCCAGCTGGCTGGTCAGCACCACCTCCTTTTTCTCCTGCTCCTCTGACGTTGTCACAACTTTCAGTTCGAGTAGCTGTTGTAGTGCCAGCTTTAGGGTGATGTAAAAAGTCTGTGTGCAGACCTGTCTCCCTAACCCTGAACTCACAGAGATGACTATCTCGGAGAGCTCCGCTTCCAGCTCTTGGTGAAAATCTCTGTCTCTTTATAAAATGTTTGATTTTAGAGACCAACACCAGCCCCCTGGTGTGCAGTGATTCTACCACTTTCCTTGGAACACCAGTCCTCCTCCTCTTCTTCCTCCATCTCCATTTTTACTTATTTATTATGTATACAGTATTCTGTCTGCATGTTTGCCTACATGCCAGAAGAGAGCTCTAGATCTCACTACAGATGGTTGTGAGTCACCATGTGGTTGCTGGGATTGAACTCAGGCCCTCTGGAAGAGTGGCCATGCTCTTGACCTCTGAGCCCTCTCTGCAGCCCCAGAGCAGCTCTTCTTTGCATCTGTTCCGTTTTTTCTCTACTTACTAGTTGTCAGTGTTCGCTCTCATTGGTACTGCCCAGGTGTGTCCTGGGGCAGTTGGCTTCTGCTGACATTACTTCTAGATATCACTCACCACCAGGACACTCAGGATGGAAAGCATCAAACTGTTGCCAGGTATCTTAGCAGGTCCCACAACAAGCTTGGGAATAGTTTTAAAAATCCAAAGTCACCTAGCAAAAAGAATTTGTTTTGCTTTCAAAGGTTGAGGTTTTTTTTGTCTGCGTGTTTCCTTCACTGTTTATTGTTGAACCCTAAATATAAGTGTGTGTGTGTGTGTGTGTGTGTGTGTGTGTGTTTGGGATGCAGGTCAATATACCAGCTGTGCAGATACTAGGAGGATGTCACACACAGCAAACAGGGTGATCTGTCGGTCAGTGCTGGACCAGAAGCACATCCAGCAGGGCAGAGCATTAAAACGCTTACAGCGTCCATGGGTTAGAAACTCAAGAGTCATTATGAAAGGTATCACAGAGACCCACGTCAAACTTGTTGACAGGAAGACTGTGTTTGACACGGGAGTTAACAGTGGATTAAGAACAGATTACTTTTTGTCCAAGAACAGATTAGTGTATTTGAAGACATAGCAAACAGAAAACGTTAACCATCAAGCTGGCATCCATGGTCTGAGAACAGCCTAACCTAACATATGTGTAATGAAACTCAGAAAGGAGTGGAGTGATTGCTGGACCAGGAAAATATCTGTAAAAACAATTGTTTTTAAGTTTTTATGAAGCAGATTGTTCTCTGGCTACTGCTCAGGTCCCTACACCCATGCAGTAGATATTATAAATTATTCATGAAAAATTTTAATGAAAACCACAAATTCCACAGATCTAAGAACTTAAAATTGTTAGTACAGATGTCAGAAATGTCTAAATTTAAACCTTATTAAATTTAAACAACTTTACTAGGGTCTAACTTCCGACCCCAAATGGCAATGTGCTTCTTTATAATGAAGACTTTCAAAGGATTTCAGTGATCAGGTTAGTGCAGGAAGAACTGGGCTCAAGGATTACATGCTTTATAAATTGATTTTAATAGGATTTAACTCAACAGCAAGCTCCCATAGCCACTTTCCAACACTTAGTCTTATCCAGGCTATCCTTGAGTCATGTGGGATACACTTTCCTGATAATAGTTCACAAAGACATGCTTATGTATTATCTCTTTCTTAACACAATGCCTGTAGCAAATGGATGGATCTAGAAAACATCATATTTGAATGAGGTAATCCAGACCCAGGCCCAGAAACACAAATATCATATGTACTCACTCATAAGTGGCTTTTAGACAAAAAGTAAAGAAAACCAGCCTACAGTTCACAACACCAGAGAACCTGGACAACAAAGAGGACCCTAAGAGAGACATACATGGATCTAATCTACATGGGAAGTAGAAAAAAACAAGATCTCCTGAGTAAATTGGGTGCATGGGGACCATGGGAGAGGGTAGAGGGGAGGAGAGAGTAAGGGAGAGAAGCAGAAAACAAAAATGTAGAGCTCAATAAAAATCAATTTTAAAAATGCCTGTAGGAAATATTTGTAGTTCAGCAAATATTCCAGTTGGATAATTGATTTCATTGACAAGTTTAATTTGTAAGTAACCAGGGAAGTAAGGTCAACGTAATAGCCTTATGTAGTACTATTTTTTTAAATATTTATTTATTTATTATGTATACAATATTCTGTATATGTGTATGCCTGCAGGCCAGAAGAAGGCACCAGACCCCATTACAGATGGTTATAAGCCACCATGTGGTTGCTGGGAATTGAACTCAGGACCTTTGGAAGAGCAGGCAATGCTCTTAACCTCTGAGCCATCTCTCCAGCCCCATGTAGTACTATTTTTAGCCAAGTCAACCACTATTTGAACAAGACTAGATAAAACTAGTGGTAGAAACTAAATTCCCACAAACATACTTGAAAGTAAGTCAGGTGTGGTGTCCCGTGCTGCGTGGGAGACTGAGGCACAGAGATTGAAAGGTCAAGACCAGCCTGGGCAACTTCAATTCTGGTTTGTTGTTGTTGTTGTTGTTATTGTTGATTTTGGTTTTGTTCTCCTCCCCCTCTCCACTTTGAGTTTTTTGAAGCAGGGTTCCTCTGTGAAGCCCTGGCTGTCCTAAAATGTGCTTTGTAGACCAGATTGGCCTCAAACTCAGAGATCAACTTGTCCCTGCCTCTTGAGTTCTAGAATTAAAGGTATGTGCCATCATCACCACTGCCTAGCTTCCACGTTATATTTTAAGTGTGCAGTTTTGTATTAAAAAATTATAAGACATGCAAAGAAACAAGAAATGCTCCCCACAAGCCACAGTTAAAGTCCTCAGTAGAAACTGTTCTGAGGAAGCATAACAGAAAAACATTTTAGTGAGCTGTTCTCAATGTCCACTGAAGGAGACCTGTCTAAAAAGTAAAGACAGGCCTAACGTTATCTCACAAAGATAATATTATTAAAGAAACAGAAATCAAACCAGAAGAGCCAAGTGGGAACTCTGGAGTCTAAAACTGCAGTAACTGTAGTGACAGAGCTTTGAGCCAGCTGCAGAGAAAACCAGGTCGGAAGGTGGTTCAACAGAAACTTCCTGATGTGAGGAAGAACGAACAACCAGGAAGCAGTTCCAGATTCGCAGGCCTGTACCACATCATGGTCAGATTGTCCTAACTAAGGACAACTCTGGAAGTAGCAAGAAAGAAGCAAGTCGTCACAATTGGGGATCTTTGCTAAAATTAACTGCTGTTTCTACTTAGAAAATAGAGAGGCCAAAAGCACAGGAGGAGAACATGTTCAAAATACTGAAGGAAAGCTGTCAATCAAGGTTTCTATATCTAGAAACAGTTCCTTCAGAGATAACAAGCAGAATAAAAGACCCTCGAGTGAACAACTACTAGTTATACCCGACCTTAGAACTCAACTCGAGTGAACAACTACTAGTTATACCCGACCTTAGAACTCAACTCGAGTGAACAACTACTAGCTTATACCCGACCTTAGAACTCAACTCGAGTGAACAACTACTAGTTATACCCGACCTTAGAACTCAACTCGAGTGAACAACTACTAGTTATACCCGACCTTAGAACTCAACTCGAGTGAACAACTACTAGCTTATACCCGACCTTAGAACTCAACTCGAGTGAACAACTACTAGTTATACCCGACCTTAGAACTCAACTTGAGTGAACAACTACTAGTTATACCCGACCTTAGAACTCAACTCAAGTGAACAACTACTAGTTATACCCAACCTTGGAACTCAACTCGAATGAACAACTACTAGCTTATACCTGACCTTAGAACTCAATTTGTTCAATATAAAGAAAGAAATCACCAGTGATTTAAGCAAACAAACAATATACAGACTTCTGTATATTTCCTTTGATTTAGGACATAGTTGTGTAAGCAGCACTGTCTGCATCGACCACACAGTATATAGAATACAGTCTGTGGCAATACCGGCATAACCTGGAGGGTGGACATGGTGTATACATACAGCAGGGAAAGACGGGTGGAAATTAGGTTGATATTTATCTGAATTTTCTGTAGTTAGTGGCAGTCCGCAGAATAGTCACCAAAAGATAATAAAACTACCCTCAAGATACCTGGTACAAGAAACAGCCGGGGAGGTAGGAGTTACGTTTCTTTTGTATTTTCCTGGAGTGCAAAAACCCGAGTGTCATCCTCAGTTTTCCTTTCTATTTCAGAGCGCAGAAATTTGAGGGGGGGGGGAGGAGTGGAGGGAGGGAGGGAAACTTTAAATAATTCCACTTAACACAAGCGTGGATTTGGGACTATTGAAGGGCGACGGGGACACTTGCCGTAGTGCCTTAGCTCCTCTCTGCTGCGGTGATGAAAGACAACAGGACCCAGAACAGCCTGGGAATGAGTCCCTAGTGATGAGGGAGGCCTGAGAGTGGAAAACAGCATTGATGGGACATGGCATGAGGATGTAAACTCCCACAGCCCTCTCCCAGTGACAGGCTTCCTCCAGCGAGGCCCCATCTTTAAAGGGTTCCTCAAACAGCGCCACCAGCTGGGCACCAAGTGTTCAAATATGAGAAAAAAATTTCACTCAAAGCACCACACATGGGAAATGACAAAATGTCATGTAAATCATATCATAATTATACTAAGTGAAAATGGCTTGTTTTCCAATTAAAAGGTTAGGAAGGCCAAAATTGAAGGAAACTAGTAAGCTAATTATATACCACCTACAAGAGACTCATATTTAAAGACTAAAATATGTCGAAAGTAAAAGGCTAGAGGAAGACTTGGAGACAGTAATTGAAAGAGGTCCTAGCAGCTAAACTAAGAGCAAGGAAAGTAGACTCTGGGAAGTTATTGCTAGGGTGGAAAAGTGCAGTTATGATGATGATGAAGGGTCAGCAGGTACAAGTTACAGACGTGCATAGCTGTAGAATGAGAAATGTCTCCCTCGGGCTCCAGCATTTGAACCCTGGTTCCCAGCTGATGCCACTCTTCGGCAGGTCGAGGAGATGTAGCCTAAGTGGAGGACGTTTGACGGGAGGTGGGTTTTGAGAGGTCCAACTTTTCCTCCTTTCTGTTTGAGCTTTGCTTCCTGCTTGTATTTGAAGATGTGAGTTCTCAGCTCCCTTTTGCTGCCACATTTCCCTCCAGTGCCCGCTACTATCCCTCCACCATGTCCTACTCCATGACCCTCCACCGTGTCCTACCATGTCCCTCCTCCATGTCCCTCCTCCATGTCCCTCCTCCATGTCCCTCCACCGTGTCCCTCCTCCATGTCCCTCCTCCATGCCCCTCCTCCATGTCTCTCCTCCATGTCCCTCCTCCATGTCCCTCCACCGTGTCCTACTCCATGACCCTCCACCGTGTCCTACCATGTCCCTCCACCATGTCCCACCTCCATGTCCCTCCTCCATGTCCCTCCACCATGTCCGTCCTCCATGTCCCTCCACCATGTCCCTTCTCCATGTCCCTCCTCCATGTCTCTCCTCCATGTCCCTCCACCATGTCCCTTCTCCATGTCCCTCCTCCATGTCCCTCCACCATGTCCCTCCTCCATGTCCCTCCTCCATGTCCCTCCTCCATGTCTCTCCTCCATGTCCCTCCTCCATGTCCCTCCTCCATGTCCCTCCTCCATGTCCCTCCACCGTGTCCCTCCTCCATGCCCCTCCTCCATGTCCCTCCTCCATGTCTCTCCTCCATGTCCCTCCTCCATGTCCCTCCTCCATGTCCCTCCTCCATGTCCCTCCACCATGTCCCTTCTCCATGTCCCTCCTCCATGTCCCTCCACCATGTCCCTCCTCCATGTCCCTCCTCCATGTCTCTCCTCCATGTCCCTCCTCCATGTCCCTCCTCCATGTCCCTCCTCCGTGTCCCTCCTCCATGCCCCTCCTCCATGTCCCTCCTCCATGTCTCTCCTCCATGTCCGTCCTCCATGCCCCTCCTCCATGTCCCTCCTCCATGCCCCTCCTCCATGTCCCTCCTCCATGTCCCTTCTCCATGTCCCTCCTCCATGTCTCTCCACCATGTTCCTCCTCCATGTCCCTCCTCCATGTTCCCCCTCCATGTCCCTCCTCCATGTCTCTCCTCCATGCCCCTCCTCCATGTCCCTCCACCGTGTCCCTCCTCCATGTTCCTCCTCCATACCCCTCCTCCATGTCCCGCCACCGTGTCCCTCCAGAGCCCGCTGCTGTCCCTCCTCACCATGATGGTTCTTCTGGAACTGTAAACCAAAAGACTTTCCCCCTTAGGTTGCCTTTGGCCATGGTGTTTATCCTAGCAACAGAAAACTAACATATGTAACTAACACAAGAATGCTAAAATACATGGAACAAAAGCTTAAAGAATTAAAAAGACAAATAGATAATTCAACAGTAATTATTTGAATATGTGTTCATCGTGTAGATGCAGTTCCTCCTTGCAGAAGGAGGCATTGGATTCCCTGAATCAGAGCTGCCATGCAAATGCTGGGAGTTGAACCCAGGTCTCCTGAGAAGGCAGCCAATGCTGTTAACCCTTGAGCCATCTCTCCAGCCCCAGCTGACTACAGTTTTGTTTTGTTGTTTTAAAGACAAGTGTTGCTGAGGATATGGAGAATTGGAGCCCTGTGTAGCTGGTAGGATTACAAAGTGGTTCAGGTAGTTTAAAAAGTAAAGGCCAGGTGTAGTGACATGCATTTACAACCCTATCAGTTAGGAGGCAGAGGCAGGAAGATTGGCAAGTTTGAGGCTAGCCTGACCTATATAAGTTCCAGCTGAGCCAGGAACTTAAGGTAAGACCCTGTCTCAAAGAAACAAAGAATTATCCACTCTCAAAATAGCACAAACATATGAGTCATCAGTTCTGTTGTTAGACTCATGCTCAAGAGAATTGAGAATATGCTCAGTGCAATTATTGTTTGGGTTCATGGAATGGTCCATTGTCTGTCAGCAGATGAATGGGTAAGCAAATTGTGAAATGTAGTTTATTATATGAGATAGTAGATACTGGTTTATGATGAACCCTGAACCACACTCAAGAGAACACACTTCCTTCATATAAAGTATCCCCACAGGGTAGAGCCGTAAGGTAGAAAGCAAATGGTGGCTGTTAGGGGCTAGAGGGTGGGGATTGTGTTGTCTGTAGACCAGTCTGACCTGAACTTAACAGAGATCCTCGTGCCTCTGCCTTCCAAGTGCTTGGATTAAAGATGTGAACCACCATGCCCAGCTTTATTTCTAAAATGTTTAAAAGTCAAGATTTACCGAGCCTAAGAATATCTAGAGTAAGCTGGGCAGTAGTCATACACACCTTTAATCCCAGCACGTGGGAAGCAGAGACAGGTGGATCTCTGTGAGTTCAAGTCCAGCCTGGTCTACAGAGTAAGTTCCAGGATAACCAGAGCTACACAGAGAAACCCTGTCTCAAAAAACAAACAAACAAAAAGCAAAAATAAAAAAATAGAGTAAAACTCTTACCAATAAGTTGTTTTATCATTTTGATATGGTAGGTTGAGAAACATCTCATTTAAACGTGTACTTTTGGGGATGGCAGGGTATCTCAGAGGTTAAACATGCTGGCTGCTGCAGGGGTGCCCTGTGCCCCCACACCTGCCCCCCACAATAAGTAAACAAACAAAGGTGTAAAGTAGCCCTGTGCTTTAAAGAAATGGTGTGTGGAGATGGTCGTTTAGAAAGGGAAGGTGTTCACACTGGCTGGCTGTTCTTTGCTAACACAATTGCAAAGATCTAAAGTTTTCTCAAGCATTTTTAAGATACAATGTTATAACACTACTTGAGCTTTCTCATGGTAATTTATAATATGTGTAATTTTTAATACTTTGGTGTATATTTCTAGAGGGTTGGAGCTAGTTTTATATGTATTAATATACATGTCATTTTATCCTTTTTCTTCCAGGTCAAGCAAATAAAGTAGCCAAGGAAGCTGCCAACCGATGGACGGGTAAGTGCTGCAGCGGCCCTGGACTGTAGCAAAGGCTCCCGTGGTGTGCAGTCCAGTGCCTTTACATGCGTTCTGAACCCTCTTACTAAAGAGTCTCTGTGCATCCAGGAGTAGCTCCAAGTTTACCTGTGGTAGGGCTCTCCCTAAGCCCGGCTCCTGATCACCGATCTTACATATCTAAGGGTGTTGAAGTCCATGTAGTTTTGCTTTTCTGTGGTGCTGGGGATTGAACACAAGGCCTCGCACAAGCCAGGAGAGCGCCCTCCCGTTGATAAGTATCTGCAGTCTGCAGTCATGTATCTGACTTTATAATCCCTTTGGGATTTCGGAGACTCCCGAAGGTCTGTCTTCTGGAAAACAAGAAGAGCTAAGGTGTTTTGAGGATGCTTTGCTGTTCACAGTGTGGTGTCTTCTCACCTTATCTCTGTGGGAAACTTCAAGCCACACGTGATTGTTGTTCCTCAGTTGAAGCAAGGCCACAGGTGTTGTAGGAAGTAGGCTCTGCTGTATGATTCTCCTCTGTGAGCCTCTTTCTTTTTCTGATCTAAGAAAGAGGGGTTAATGAGCTCTGGCACCAGATGTGGCGGCACATGCTCAGAAACTTCACATCTGGGAGACTGAGGCCAGAAGACCATGAGTACGGTCAGCTGGGCTGCATCGTGAGGGTCCATCCTGTCAGGCCTGCTCCCCCACAAATGCGTTATGTGTGTCCTCAAGTTTAGGAGAAAGTTAGTAATGATTGTTGTGATATAGACAAGTATGATCAAAGTAGCACTGATGTTTTCCCGTGATTAATAATAAGATGGTGGTGGTTGAGTTTCTCTGCCTGGTCAGAGTCCAATTCCTCCCATGTGTTGGTCATTACCATTGTGCTCCCACGGGAGGAGGGTAGGCACACGGGACGCGAAGAAGAGGACGTGTGGGCACTGCTGAGTCTCAGGTCAGCCTCCGGGAGACAGGCTTGTGCCAGACTTCCTGCTGCAAAGCCCGGCCTGCTTTTCACAGGAAATTCAAACCTCATTTTCCCTAATAAATAGAAAATATTAATGAATTCTCCTTGGGCTCCTGTAAAGCTATTATTTATTTGTTATAAGTTGTTTCCTAAACAGAATGCTGCTTTAGTAAAGGAAACAGAAGAGCAGTCATTGCGTCAGAGACATAGAAGTGAGTAAGGGTTACATTGTGAGACGTGAGACGCTGTGACACACGCCTGCAATCCCAGCACTCGGGAGGCGGGAAAATCAGCGTTCAAGGCCAGTCTTACCTAGGCCACAAAAAATAATAGTGATAAAAACGTATTTTACATAGGTCTGAGAAATAGAGAATTCTGAGTGTGAAAATAAAGCAAGTGTCCTTGTGGATTGAAGATAGGATGGGCGGGGCTAAGATGAGTGGGGGCTCAATGGGCAGGGAGGGCAAAATGGGTGGGGACAGAGATGGGCAGGAGTTGCGAGGGTCGGGTCCACCTGAGGATGCACAGGATGGAAGGTGAGCACTGACTATGACCTCCATACGTGCACCATGACACACACGTGCTCAGCCTCCCCCAACACAACACGACATAAATTCATGATTGTCCTCCAGTGGTTTGCAGAATGCGCCGTGGCAGAAGGAAGTCACTCTGAGCTCCCGTTTGCTCTGTGACCCTTTGAACTTCTCGGAACTGGTTCCTCATCTGCTCTGTGAATAATTCCGCCTCACATATGGAGTCTGGAAGCACTTCAGCATGGTGTTTAGACATCCGTCTTCTTTCTCTGGTTCCCCAAAGCACTGTAAATTCTGGCTATTAAGTAATTATAAATTGTTTCCCCATTTATCATAAACTCACAAAATTGTCATTCGAAAAACTTTCATAAAAACATTTTTCTCTCTTTGCGGTTAGCTGCCTCCAAAAACAAGCAAACAAAAAACAAAACAAATCAAAAAAAAAAAAATCCTGAGAGTTTGAAAAGCCTGTGGAAGGGATGTTGTTATGGTGGCAGAAGAACTGCTCAGAACGGTTTCCCAGGCCAGGACGGAGCTCAGGTGGCTGCTTAGCTGCTTAGCGTGTGCAAAGCCAGGCTGGTAAAGGAGGTGGGGGCGGGAGGGTCAGAAGGTCAAGGTCATTCTGCCTCGCACAACCGCACAACCCTTTCCACGTTGGCCTGGCTAATGAGACTTTGAAATATTTCCACTTAAGGCTCCAGCTAACTCTTCACATAAACTTTGTGAAGAAAGGTGAAGATAAGAGATAAAGAGAGTTACATCCCAGATTTCGAAGCAACAGAAAAGATCAGTGTTATTTATACAAAAAGTATCAGGTATCAATTAAGTCAGATTTAATTTTACCTCGCAATGTCCTTGAATTGTTTCTAGAACTATGACTCTCCAGGCTAGAGAGATGTTTTTGAAGAGGACCAACGTTGAGTTCCCAGCACCTACATGAAGACTCATAACCGTGTAATGCCAGGTCCAATGTATCCAGCACACTGTCCTGGCTTCCAAAGGCTCCTGCATGCATGTGGCATAAATAAATCCATGCAGGCACACGACATACACATAAAAATAGTAAATACATTTTGATTTATGTTGTTTTTCAAAACAAAGTTTGTCTGTGCAGCCTTATCACTCCTGGAACTCACTCTATAGACCAGGCTGGCCTCAAACACACAAAGATCCCTCTTCCTCTGCCTCCTGAGGGCTTGGATTAAAGGTCTGCACCACCACCACCTGGCTGAAAATAGATTTTTTTTAAAAATACAATCTAATCTGATTATGCTCCCCTAAGAACTCCTCCCGGATCCTCCCTACCTTCCCCACCCACCCAATTCACACCCTTACTTTCTCCCTCTCATTAGGAGATTAGAGGTATCTAGAAAATAAATAAAAACAAACCAGAATAGGACAAAACAGACGAACAGAAGAAGAGCCAGAGAAAAAGTTCAAACACATAGATATAGAGACAAACTTGCCCACACAGAAATCCCATAAAAACAAAACAAGAAACCAAAATGTGTAAGATTTTAAAAAAAGAATATCTATTGTTTAATAACGCAACATTTTAGTTTATAGAATGAGAGATTGCCTCCAGCTTGTGGTGGCGCATCCCTTTAATCCTAGCACTCAGGAGGCAGAGGCAGGTGGATCTCTATGAGTTTGAGGCCAGCCTGGTCTACAAAGCAAGTTCCAGGACAGCCAGGGATACACAGAAAAAAATCTTGTCTTGAAAAAAATCCCTGTCAACAAAAAATAAATAAATAAAAAGAAAAAAAGAGTTTTAAATATAGATGAAGTATATATCTTATTTATGTTTTGTACTTCACATCTATTTAACAAATTACATCGTAATAAATCCAGGTAGTAGAGACTTAGTGACTGAGTTTTCTGTGCTAGGAATCAAAAGGCATCTTAGTGCATGAGGTAGGAGACGTCACTGCAAAGGCTTACGTTGATACTGAGTATAAAACCATATTAACTAACAGGAATCAAGACTTACAAACAAGTCTTAAGTTGTTTCCTTTAAAAGAATAGTCTGTCCACTTAAAAAATAGTGTATAATAGGAGAATTATTTGATAGGGAATGCATTGTCAGGATTATATATGGACCAGCTTCATAAGGCAGACATCCAATGGCTGAGGAGGGCTCGGAAGCATCTCTGAATCGACCCCTGCGCACCACAGTGTGGCTTTTGTTGGTGCTTTTTTTTTTAGTCTTTGCATGTTTTCTTGTCCTTAAGGAGACCTAGAAGCTCCTGTCTCACACTGCCGCGTGTGCAGTGCACGAGTGCTGTCTCCTGTCTCACACTGCCGCGTGTGCAGCGCACGAGTGCTGTCTCCTGTCTCACACTGTGTGTGCAGTTCACGAGTGCTGTCTCCTGTCTCACACTGTGTGTGCAGTTCACGAGTGCTGTCTCCTGTCTCACACTGTGCCGCGTGTGCAGTGCACGAGTGCTGTCTCCTGTCTCACACTGTGTGTGCTGTGCACGAGTGCTGTCTCCTGTCTCACACTGCCGTGTGTGCAGTTCACGAGTGCTGTCTCCTGTCTCACACTGCCGCGTGTGCAGTGCACGAGTGCTGTCTCCTGTCTCACACTGTGTGTGCAGTGCTCGAGTGCTGTCTCCTGTCTCACACTGCAGCGTGTGCAGTGCACGAGTGCTGTCTCCTGTCTCACACCGTGTGTGCAGTGCACGAGTGCTGTCTCCTGTCTCACACTGCAGCGTGTGCAGTGCACGAGTGCTGTCTCCTGTCTCACACTGTGTGTGCAGTGCACGAGTGCTGTCTCCTGTCTCACACTGCAGCGTGTGCAGTGCACGAGTGCTGTCTCCTGTCTCACACTGTGTGTGCAGTGCACGAGTGCTGTCTCCTGTCTCACACTGTGCTGTGTGTGCAGTGCTCGAGTGCTGTCTCCTGTCTCACACTGTGTGTGCAGTGCACGAGTGCTGTCTCCTGTCTCACACTGCCGCGTGTGCAGTGCACGAGTGCTGTCTCCTGTCTCACACTGTGTGTGCAGTGCACGAGTGCTGTCTCCTGTCTCACACTGTGTGTGCAGTGCACGAGTGCTGTCTCCTGTCTCACACTGCCGTGTGTGCAGTTCACGAGTGCTGTCTCCTGTCTCACACTGTGCCGTGTGTGCAGTGCACGAGTGCTGTCTCCTGTCTCACACTGTGTGTGCAGTGCACGAGTGCTGTCTCCTGTCTCACACTGCAGCGTGTGCAGTGCACGAGTGCTGTCTCCTGTCTCACACTGTGTGTGCAGTGCACGAGTGCTGTCTCCTGTCTCACACTGTGTGTGCAGTGCACGAGTGCTGTCTCCTGTCTCACACTGTGTGTGCAGTGCACGAGTGCTGTCTCCTGTCTCACACTGTGTGTGCAGTGCACGAGTGCTGTCTCCTGTCTCACACTGCCGCGTGTGCAGTGCACGAGTGCTGTCTCCTGTCTCACACTGCCGCGTGTGCAGTGCACGAGTGCTGTCTCCTGTCTCACACTGCCGCGTGTGCAGTGCACGAGTGCTGTCTCCTGTCTCACACTGCAGCGTGTGCAGTGCACGAGTGCTGTCCCTCTCTCACACTGCCGCGTGTGCAGTGCACGAGTGCTGTCTCCTGTCTCACACTGCCGCGTGTGCAGTGCACGAGTGCTGTCTCCTGTCTCACACTGTGTGTGCAGTGCTCGAGTGCTGTCTCCTGTCTCACACTGCCGCGTGTGCAGTGCACGAGTGCTGTCTCCTGTCTCACACTGTGTGTGCAGTGCTCGAGTGCTGTCTCCTGTCTCACACTGTGTGTGCAGTTCACGAGTGCCGTCTCCTGTCTCACACTGCAACGTGTGCAGTGCACGAGTGCTGTCTCCTGTCTCACACTGTGTGTGCAGTTCACGAGTGCCGTCTCCTGTCTCACACTGTGTGTGCAGTGCACGAGTGCTGTCTCCTGTCTCACACTGTGTGTGCAGTGCACGAGTGCTGTCTCCTGTCTCACACTGTGCTGTGTGTGCAGTGCACGAGTGCTGTCTCCTGTCTCACACTGTGTGTGCAGTGCACGAGTGCTGTCTCCTGTCTCACACTGCCGCGTGTGCAGTGCTCGAGTGCTGTCTCCTCTCTCACACTGCCGCGTGTGCAGTGCTCGAGTGCTGTCTCCTGTCTCACACTGCCGTGTGTGCAGTGCACGAGTGCTGTCTCCTGTCTCACACTGCAGCGTGTGCAGTGCACGAGTGCTGTCTCCTGTCTCACACTGCCGCGTGTGCAGTGCACGAGTGCTGTCTCCTGTCTCACACTGCCGCGTGTGCAGTGCACGAGTGCTGTCTCCTGTCTCACACTGCAGCGTGTGCAGTGCACGAGTGCTGTCTCCTGTCTCACACTGCCGCGTGTGCAGTGCACGAGTGCTGTCTCCTGTCTCACACTGCCGTGTGTGCAGTGCTCGAGTGCTGTCTCCTGTCTCACACTGTGTGTGCAGTTCACGAGTGCCGTCTCCTGTCTCACACTGCAACGTGTGCAGTGCACGAGTGCTGTCTCCTGTCTCACACTGTGTGTGCAGTTCACGAGTGCCGTCTCCTGTCTCACACTGTGTGTGCAGTGCACGAGTGCTGTCTCCTGTCTCACACTGTGTGTGCAGTGCTCGAGTGCTGTCTCCTGTCTCACACTGCCGCGTGTGCAGTGCACGAGTGCTGTCTCCTGTCTCACACTGTGTGTGCAGTGCTCGAGTGCTGTCTCCTGTCTCACACTGTGTGTGCAGTTCACGAGTGCCGTCTCCTGTCTCACACTGCAACGTGTGCAGTGCACGAGTGCTGTCTCCTGTCTCACACTGTGTGTGCAGTTCACGAGTGCCGTCTCCTGTCTCACACTGTGTGTGCAGTGCACGAGTGCTGTCTCCTGTCTCACACTGTGTGTGCAGTGCACGAGTGCTGTCTCCTGTCTCACACTGTGCTGTGTGTGCAGTGCACGAGTGCTGTCTCCTGTCTCACACTGTGTGTGCAGTGCACGAGTGCTGTCTCCTGTCTCACACTGCCGCGTGTGCAGTGCTCGAGTGCTGTCTCCTCTCTCACACTGCCGCGTGTGCAGTGCTCGAGTGCTGTCTCCTGTCTCACACTGCCGTGTGTGCAGTGCACGAGTGCTGTCTCCTGTCTCACACTGCAGCGTGTGCAGTGCACGAGTGCTGTCTCCTGTCTCACACTGTGTGTGCAGTGCACGAGTGCTGTCTCCTGTCTCACACTGCAGCGTGTGCAGTGCACGAGTGCTGTCTCCTGTCTCACACTGCCGCGTGTGCAGTGCACGAGTGCTGTCTCCTGTCTCACACTGCAGCGTGTGCAGTGCACGAGTGCTGTCTCCTGTCTCACACTGTGTGTGCAGTGCACGAGTGCTGTCTCCTGTCTCACACTGCCGCGTGTGCAGTGCACGAGTGCTGTCTCCTGTCTCACACTGTGTGTGCAGTGCACGAGTGCTGTCTCCTGTCTCACACTGCCGCGTGTGCAGTGCACGAGTGCTGTCTCCTGTCTCACACTGCCGCGTGTGCAGTGCACGAGTGCTGTCTCCTGTCTCACACTGTGTGTGCAGTGCACGAGTGCTGTCTCCTGTCTCACACTGCCACGTGTGCAGTGCACGAGTGCTGTCTCCTGTCTCACACTGCAGCGTGTGCAGTGCACGAGTGCTGTCTCCTGTCTCACACTGTGTGTGCAGTGCACGAGTGCTGTCTCCTGTCTCACACTGCCGCGTGTGCAGTGCACGAGTGCTGTCTCCTGTCTCACACTGCCGCGTGTGCAGTGCTCGAGTGCTGTCTCCTGTCTCACACTCTGGGCTGTAATTGACCAGGCTTTCCTGACTGAACTCTCTGGTAAACTAACATAACTCCTGAACTTATGCTGGTTGCTAGTATTCTCATGTTATGAAAAGCTGAAATTCATTTTAGATTGTTAAGAAGAATAGATTCATTTAAATATCTGTTGGCATTCTCTAACACATTCATTTGTTAGCACTGTTGAATCTTTTTCTAAAAAGACTATATATTTATGTGTATATAATATATGTCATATATATACTATATAATAATAATATATGTGTGTGTATATATATATAAAAGTTAACTAGACCTAAAGCCTATCCCGTCAATGCTCTTCTACCCATCTGGGGTCCAGCACTGTCTGTCTGCACGTGGCTGTCCTGTCGTCTTTCCTCTGCCAGCTGCAGATCTCTCCCACTGTCTAAATTGTAAAGAAACCTATCGCATTTGGTTCGGTTCCACCTTAATGGCCTCATTTTAGCTCCATCATCCTTTTAAAGGTTCTGTCTCCAGAACATTTAAGGTGGTGTGACTGGCCACTGGCAGGAGTAAGGACATGATGTCGCTGTGGCACTCAGGAGGAACTTGTTTCAATCTTTCATTCATTTTTACAACTAGTGCAGAGCACTCTAGCAGACTTGGGAACTTATGCCATCGTTCTTGTGTTCATGGAAAGCATTTTAATTATAAATCATATAATAGATGAGAACTGTATGGAATTGAGGGGTTAGGGGACCATCAGTCTTACCCCAGGGGTACATGGGTACCGTCTTCTCCTCTTGCTGCCCAGCAGTGATGCCTGAGCCATAGGCATTGACCTCCTGCTGTTATTGCACTGGAGTGAAGATCCTTGTCTGGAGATCGTTGTGTACAATTCGGGGTTCTCCCTGTAGGATAAATTTCTTTAAGTAGGTGCAGCTTTCCTTTCAGTGGGAGAATACAAATTCCCTGTAGAGATACGAAGACACATCTGTTTCTATGTTAGTTTAAGAGGAAAACCTTTTCCTGTCCTCTTGCCCAGTCCTCAGGCTGGCCTGCTTGTCTGGAAGCCATTAGTCCAAGGAGAAGTGTAGGGTTAAGACAGCCCCTTTAGGGGGCGGGGTTTGCCTCGGGCGAATGCCCACAGATAAATGGGCGTGCGGGAGGCGACTCCGCCCTTCCCTTCCTACCTCCTGTGCCAAGCGGGAACTTCGGTTCTGTAAATTTATCATTAAAGTGGTAAATATTCTTTAATATCTGCATTGCATTTATTTACGCCGATACAGAGAAGGACAGAGGTCTGAGAGAAAGTGCTCCCTTTGGGAGCAAGAACAGCTGACGTTGCTGAGGTAGTGGAGCCTGAGCTCTGGTAGAAACACAGGAAGACTGAAGGAAGCTGCCCTGTCTGCATTCCTAAGTAGCAAATGACTTCTTATTTTACTGTATCAGAGAGTAATGGAAGCATAGTACCAATACAGATAATTAAGTTATGACGTTTGATGATTGTGGTTTTAATTCTCAAAGATATTTTTAATTTTTTATAGATAACATATTTGCAATAAAATCCTGGGCCAAAAGAAAATTTGGGTTTGAAGAAAATAAAATTGACAAAAACTTTGGAATTCCAGAAGACTTTGACTACATAGACTAAAATGTTGGACGATAAAGGATTTGCGGGCTCTTAAATCGTCAAGTCTTAAACATTGTCTGACTAATGCTGCCAAATTTCCATCTACTGTTAACTGTTCATCATTTTACAATTTTAAATAAAGTATAAAATAAGGATGCTCTTTGTCCCTTTTTGGTACCATATTCCACACTGTGCTCACGAAAGTGCTCATCAAGGCAGGGCAGCTCATGCAGAGTCCTCACTCCCGCAAGTAAGGTGTGCACAGGATTCTTAAAAAGCAAAGCCACGGCAGGGTGGGGCTTTTAAATTTCATTCAAATATTAAATGCCCTGTTGCAAAGACAGACAGACAGATACACACACACACAGACACACAGAAATAACCTTTAAAAGTGCTGTTTCACTGTACCTCAGTACTTGGTGAAAACGGATGTGACTGACATCCAGTCTTCTGCAAACAGGAAAGTATTTCTTCAGTTTAGACTTGCATTGCAATTCCAGACACGAAGACTACTTTGTCCTAATATTTGGTGCCTTTCTACTGGAAAGAACATGGCCCACTGTAGTGGTTTATGTCCTTTCAGAAGATGAGATGTATATGTTCCTTAACATGACACGCATAATCATGAGTGCCTGCCCCCGGCCCAGCTATAGAGAGGGAGGGCTCAGCTTAGCCATCTGGAGCATTTGCGGACACTGCAGACTTAAAGACAAGAGCAGTATCGTAAGGCCCGCCACACCACACACGCCTCAATATCCTCACACTGCCTTGCACTGGCGTTCTTTCGAGTAACTCGAGTCAGATGTTCCATATGTCTGACAAGACCCAAGTGGCATCCAGGCCATTTGCTAGGGAATCAGGAGTTGCCCTGGGCCTGCTAATCCCTTCCTGGCTGTGGGCAGTGCGAATTGGTGTATCCATCTCACTGGACGAAGAATTGGATGTGTGAAACAGAAGCACAGAGCTTTGCGTGGTCCCTCATACTTTTAGTCTCAGCACTAGGGATACTGAGGCAGAAGGATTACTATGAGTTCGAGACTAGCCTGGGCTCCAAAGGAAAAGGAAAAAAGAAAAAGAAACCCCTGACTACACAAACGCAGACATTCTTCAGAGTTTTCAGGCCTGACTCACTACCTTTGCTTCCTTGTTTAGAAAAAGTGTATGTGTATTCAAAGAAGATGACTTTTTCCATAATGCCTGAGGTGCTGTTCTGGAAGCAGGGGACTCTTTCTGGATTTGGACCTTCAGGAGGCTAGTGGAGAGTGAGTGAAGGGCTGAGATCCTGTCTACCCCCTACACCTTAGTGGTGTTATCAGAGTCCTAGAGAAATTGTCATTGTGGGGCCCCATCCTTCTTTTGGAGACGTCAAAGATCACTGGTACCTACCTGCCTTTCCTGTTTTATTTGCATCACTGTAGAATATAGGAGCTTCAGTTATTGGTGTGTTCCGTACAATGCAAGGAAGGAACCAGTTAGTTCTCTTTATAAGTTGAATTCTCTTTTTGGGATAGTTTTTGTTAATCTGTCCCCCAAAATTACTGCAATTACTCCATAGCTTTTTATCTCCCATGGAAACAAAAGCAAAACCACTGCCCCAGCGTAATGCATGTCTGGTTTCCATTCTGAGGTCAGTACATCTTTACAGTATTTTGACTGATTTAATTCCATGGTTTTTCCTACTATCAAATGTAGCTCAGCAACTGTTATTCCTTTCTTATTAGCATTTAGAAAATTCAAAGTTAATAGGTACTCCACTGTAATTGTGGACCAGGCTCGAAAACCTTCAGTCTTCAAATGGGAGCCCACGGTTTCTTTACTTACTTGCTTGTTCTCTAGTGTCTTTATGAAGATGTGCACTGTATTTGTTGAGTCAAGATGGGTGGACATTTGGATTTCATGTTATTTCAGACTACATTGAAAGAACATATCTAAACATATCTCTTGGCACATTAGTGGGAGTTCTGAGGATGAATTCCTTGACCAAAAAAATGTTCCTATTCATGAAGAATTAATCTTCTCGAAAGAGCATGAGAAAGACACGTTTTATAGAAAAGAAGTAGAAAGGGCGGGCTGCGACGTTGAGGCCTTGAACACCTCCACAGAAAAATCATCTCCCAGTCGTTTATCTGTAAGTAGTTTTTTGTGTTTAAAATACTGTTTAAAGTTAACTGGCAATCTTTCATCCAAACAGACTTGTGAACAATATTGTACTTTAGTTAGGTTTCATTATTGGAGAAGTACACTCATAACGTTCCTTGGTCATTAGACTGAAGATTGACGCTCGGGTCAAAGCCCAAGTCCTTTCTGAAAGCGCTCTGAGACACGCCTTTACCCGTGAAGACCGCGTCTGATGCAGAGAGGCTGAGCTATTTTGCAAGCCTGGACTTGGAAAGCATCGTGTTTCTCACAACAGTTTGAAAAGTAACTGCAGGAACTTGTAAGCCATTTAATTTGAACAGTTGTATGTTTTCCAATGTAGGTGTGTTTGTTAGCATGTTCAGGTAGCCTGCCTTCTGCCTGGCTTTGTGTCCAGGGCTGGGTGGCCTTTGGAGACCCACATCTGCCTGTTTCCCTGCTGCTCGGTGAGTTCTGTTAAAGCTATTTGCTTTAATTCTTAGGTTACTGGAACAAACATTTACCTTTTAAATTCGCCAATAAAGTCATCTGCATGGATTGAAATGGCCTGTGTTCATTTGTTTCTGTTTAACAGACAAATAGAGAGAGAGAGAGAGAGAGAGAGAGAGAGAGAGAGAAGAAAGAAAAGGGGGGAAAACACATTTTATAGCAGTGTTTCCTTACTGGATCCAGAGAAGTGGCTCCCTTTGTGTCAGCACGTTACGTAGTGTGACATCAGGGCATGCAGTATCTACATAGCACCGTTTTCTTGCTCAACCGTGCCCCAGAGAGGTGCTTCAGCTTTTCTGGCAGACAGACATCATCAGTGACGGCTACAGCATCCTGCAGTGTTAACTGTGTTTTAAGGTCATTTTAGGAGCGAGGCCGGAGCGTTGGAACTAAATATAACCTACAGAGAAAGATGACTTTTTCATTATTCAGCAGAAGCTCCCTGAGGGCATGTTTATTTTCACCCCTTTCAGCCCCGTAGGCCGGAACACTTCCTCGGTATTTGACATGAAAGAATTACATGATATCTCCACCTCCAATGGTCTCTCGCTGCTGCTTATCAGTGCGGTAATTGTAAATTTTAACTGGCCTGGCTCCAGGCAGCTGTTCTTTTTCAGGCCGCTTTTCCCTCTGTCCCTACAACTGTGTCAAATGTTGCCGCTTAGACCTCTGCCTTACTCAACCACACTTCCCTTGATTTTCTGTTAGGAATTTTTTTGCTGCTCTAACTTGGGCCCTCCCTCCTCTCCTGACCGGCTCACCTTCTCACCACTTTCCTGCTTAGGCCAAACTCTGCTGTCACTGATGACAACCCTCTGGGGGCCGGGAGCGCTGCCTTTCCTCTTCCTAGTGTCTGATTCCGGTGTTGCCTGGTTTTTCCTGACACAGCTCCACAGAGCTTCCTTAAACTGTGTTGTCCAGATGGGAAAAATGCCATCCCTTCCCTGTGGCCGGTTACCCTAATGATCAGCCCAGTTCTTCAGGACACGCCTTGCACATGTTATGCACATGCATTTGGTGCTGTTTCTCCACTCTTCAAAATGCTTGGCATTCATTTCTGGCTCGTCTTTGTCAGACTTCATCAGATGATGACACAAAGGGAGATGAGCAGATACAAAAGTAGTGTGAAGTGTAAGGGGCTGCAGAGACGGCACCTGCCGCCGAGCCGGGTGACCTGAGTTGATTCCGTAGGACCCACATGGTGGAAGGAGAGAACTGACCCCTGAAAGTTGTCCTCTGACCTCCATATGTGTGCTGTGGCATGTATGTGCTCATGTATGTATATGATAAATGTTTTAAAAAGTTTAAAGTATGAAGGAAACCAGGGAGAGTCTGTTATAGCCATGCTGAGTGAGCAAAACTCAGGAAGCTAGACCGTTTTCCAGGGTCTGGGTCTCGAGAGCTGCAGCATTAACCCCCTGAGAGTCCACCTTCGGAAGGTACCGCCTGCTCTGGCCTCAATACTTGATACTTTCTTAGAAAAACTGTAACCTTTATTTTTATTGCATTTAATTAAAAATTTTATGTGTATTGTGTATATCATTTCCCCCTTTCTTCAATTCACCCTCTTTTGTTTCCCCTCTCCTCCCTCTCAAATTTCTGTCCTGTTTTTAAAAAGTGTGTGTGTTCACACACCACACACACACACACATCCATACACTTGTGTATATTGTATAACTTTAGGCAAATATAAAATGATTCTCTGTGGGTGTTTCAAACACCCTTAATGTTTTTTATTCTCCACTCCCTCTTCCTCTGCATTGTCCAGCTCCACTCTCTCCCCAGGTAGAGACCCCCCCCCCCATTTCCCTGATTTCCCCTTTGTATCACCTTTGTCCTGCGTGTCCCTCCCAAGCTCACCACCCTCACAGCTCCTCTGGTCTTTTCTGCTCTCTGTGGTTGCTCTAGGTTGAATACTCACACCAGAGGATGTGGGATGATGAGCCACAGATGAGAAACATGGGATGTCTGTCTTTCTGGGTCCATCGGTTTTTCTGAAATTGCCATGGTTTCGTTTTTCCTCACAGCTGAATAGTCTCCTGGTGTATATGGGCCACATGTTCATGACCCATTGAAGGACACTTAGGTTGCTTCCATTTTCTTAGCTACTGTGAGTGGAGCAGCAATGGCCACGGCTGAGTCCACATCTGTGGAGTTAACGTCGAGCCCTTTGGGTATGCCAAGGCGTGGAATGGCTGGGTCACATGGTAGACTTAACTTCTGCTCTTGGAGAGCTCTCCACACTGATTTCCAGACTGATTCCACCAGTTTCCAGTCCCACCCACGCGAGTGAGAGTCCCCACGTCCTCGCCAGGGTTTACTGTAGAAGCCACTCCTTTTGAACAAGAATAACTTGAAATAGCAAAATAGATGACACAGAGTAGGTTATTATTGTCAGAATTTCCACAGGCCATGTGCTATGTTTTTAATACAGAGAAGACAATGTATGCGTGGTTGTCATTACTAGACAACTGATAAGAAAAAGCTAGAAGGTTGTACAAGAAAATCACCTACAGGGTGAGGAGGAGGGATTTTATTTTCTTTTGACACTAATTATTTGTTTGAGAGCTAAGTATAGTGCAGGAATTCTAGGGATTCTTGCATCTTCTGACCCCAGCCTCCCTGTGTCCCCATCCTCTGCAGTGTTGAACAGTTAGCTCCATCTCCTCCTAGGAAGCCATTGGTGTAACCAGTGTTGTTTGCTGTGTGCTGTGCAGGCAGCCCCTCTGTCGAAACTCACCCCTGTAAGGTCTGCTCCAGTCCAGGCCCTTCTGAGGGGCCCTCGACAGTAGTGCCTGCTCACAGTGACTGCCTGAGGCTGTCATCTGGTGGCAGTCAAGCTTAAATTGGTTCTGCGTGTTCCTGTTGGGATGTGTGGTGTCCATTAGGTCTCCAGACCCTCCATCCTTCGTGGTCCTGAGGCAGCTGCTTAGGAGGTGATTGCTGATGAGATCAACGCCATCACCGACAGCTACACAGGGAGCTGTTGGAAATGCTCCCCCACTTCCTGGAAAATGTTTCTCAAGTCTAGGAACCAAGTGGAGTTGGAGGGGAAAGTAGGGTTGGGCTAAGGTCCGGCTCCAAATATGAGTTTTGGTAAGTTACTTAACACCCCAAGCCTTCGCGTTCCCCCTGTTAAATGCACGTAGAAGTGGCTTCAGAGGTGTCGAGAGTGTTTGGAGAGTTAGGAAAACCTGTGGTCCTGGAGTGACGCTGTTCTCCTGCATGGAGCTGTACAGGCTCAGCGTGAGCAGTCTTGTTCTTGCCAGAAGAGAAGGAATCCCCGAGAGTGACAGATACCACACGTACGACAGAAGCTACAGTTCTGGCTGTGCAGCCCTGGGGCCGAGCTCCACCACGTCCCCCTCCCTACACCCCTGCCACCCTGCACTCCTTCACTTGGATTCAGGGCAAGGGGAGGGGGTTCCAGAAACTGTCGCTGGGAAATTGAAAACCATTTTCTTACAGAAAAGTGTTGTTCTACTACGTGCAGATCACCTTCGTAAAATTACTCACGGGCTCCTTTAGCCGTATCTGGCGAATGAAACCGCCACATCTAAAACTGTTTCCGTGGGAAACTATGTCCCCAGCTCCTAACAGCAGACTTAGAAATGAACTATTGGAATGCATCGTGTTTGGGGACAGTCTGTAGGTCAGCGTTCGTGACTCATTGTCAGTGAACGAGGAATCGCATCTACTCCACCATTTCTGAAACTACAGCGCTCACATTTCTCTGAGGTCGTCAAGGATTTAATGCTGTTTAAAATAGCGGCCGTATAAACCTATCGCAATATGTTGCTATCTGGAATCTTATAGTCCAGCTCTTAACCCAGCAACCAGGATGCACGTGTGTGCTCCTTAGACATCAGGATTTACTGTTTTTAAGGAAAGCAGAGCTTTGTGCTTTTGCAGGTTCCTGTGTGATTATATAACTACTGCACCCCTGTCCCCCCTCCCCTTCCCCTGTGCGGAGGCTGGCTGCCCATGTTTGGTAACTGTTCCACAGCGGATTCTGATACTGAAGTGAGCCAGCACAGCCCTTATTCGGATGGGTCGAAAGCTGAGCAGCTCAAGACGTAAGATGTAAGAATCTCCTGCATGGGCAGGAAATGTAGCTCAAAAGTGGGATGCTTCCAGCAAGTACAAGGTCCCGGACATGATTCCCAGCCCAGCAAGAAGAGAAAATGATGAACCTGTGGATTCTACCTAGATCAATACAGTGGATTTGGAACAGGTTGTTCAGGAGAATTCATGTTCTGGATGGGGCTGGTGGACTACCAACAACCCCCCCCCGCCCCCCGCCAATTCCTTGTTTCAAACTTCTCTCCCTAAGTCCCAAGAGCACATGCTTCCAACTCTCTTGTTTTTATTTTGTGTGATTACCGTGAAAAGCATCAGGCACACCTTCCTTTCTTTCCTCATTCGTCCTTGCTGTTATGATCAGAGTGATTTCCAGGTCCTCTTTGCTGCTCATTCCAGGCTAGTATTCAGCTGAGCTACACTTTAAATTCGTCTCTCTAGGACAGAGAAGATCAGCTGCAGAGGTAGGCAGCAGGCATGGATTCCCTGTCCACCACCGTGGCTGGGTCCCAGCCCACTTTCAGTATTGTTTAGTACTTCACAGTAAATCGTAAGAAGAGGACACCTAACCCAGAACATGTGCCTTACTTGGAGGGACAGCTGCAGTTTTCTGAGAACTGTGGAAACTGAGCAAGCTGAAACTTTTCTGCACACACTCAGACACACATATACACACACGCACGCACGCACACCCCTCTAGTCATTTATGGAATGCCTACTTTACACTGTTCACAAAATGAGTAACAGAGTCCTAAAGATGATCTTTGTGCAGAGACAGAAACTGAAATGGCAATTACCGATCAATACATGCTGCGATAAAGATTCGTGAATAATTCGGGGGAATCCAGGAGAAAGGCAGTCACCAGCTAGGGCTTTTCAAACTGCCTCACAGAACTGAATGAAATTAGGGTTGATTCCTAAAGGCAAGGTCCTCACAAACTACCATGTTATTCTTTGTGATTATAGATTATTACTCATTAGCTTCAGATAAGACTGACAGTCGAGGCTGGGGTGGTTCATTGTAGCAGGGCTGGCAGCACTGGGGCCGCCAGAGGTGAGGATGGGGAGGTGGTCCGAGGACCTCTCTGGTGTCCTAACTTAGGACGCAAGTGTGGAGAGAAAGCTAGTCCTTCCGTTCGTTCTTCCACCCAGCGACTGTACTGACAATCAGGTTCTCATAAAGAGCCTTGCTTACTTTGGAAGGCATTGAACAAATACCCTAAGTAGCAGGTACTATGTCAGCAAATACAGGATATTAAAAAAGGTTCATTGAGAACTGGATTGGAACGGCAGCTGGAAGTAGTTTCTGGGGGAACAGCATTTAATCTGAAACCTAATGCAGACGGTGGGATGAGCGTGCATGACGATTTCCCATGGAAAAAGTCCTGTTTGTGAGAGGATGAAAAATCAGAGCCCCATGTCCGTGGAAGAAACGAGGTTGTTGGTAGGACTAGAGAGAGTGGTAGATCTCTCAGAATTTGTAGAAAGTTTAATAGGTTTGGGAGGTTGGAAAAAGTCCATGATTTGGGGATGGGGATTTGTTGGCAGAGTTCTTGCCTCCTGTGCACACGTGAAGATCTGGGCTCAGTCTCTGTCACCGAAAGAGCTGGGCCCAAGGGCACATGCCTGCAATCCCAGCACCAGGGTCATGGACCCAGGATATCAAGATCATCTTTAGCTGCATAGCTACTTTGGGGAGATCAGCCTGCGCTACATGAAACCTGTATGAGACCAAGAGGCAGGGACAGAGACATTTCAGATCTGTATTTTGAAAAGTCACTCTCATATAGAACGGTGGTCATTAAACTTTGTAAACCATGTACTTTTATGAACACACTATTTTAGGAGACAGGCATGTACCTCAGTGCTTCTCTACCATCCATGATGCTCTGGATTTGATCTCCATACCCCAGAACCGGGCATGGTGCCATATACCTGTGATCCCAGGATTTAGGAGGTTGGCCTGATGCAGGAGGTGCAGAAGGTCAAGGTCATCCTCAGCTGTGTCGTGAGTTCAAAGCCAGCTCAGTGCTGAGGTTTAAGTTAGTGACTGTTCGACCCTGTTGTCTTTGTTCCTGTGGGAGAGCAGCACGTCGTGGTAGGAGCACATGGCAGAGCAACATCAGTTACGCCATTGCCAAGATCAAGTACGAGGACGAGCGTGGGCCAGAGTCCCACAGTCCTCTTTACAGATACATTTCTGATGAACTACCAAAGCTTTTACCAGCGCCCACCCCTTCAAAGTTGCTCCATTTACCCATAGTATCCGCCTGGGTACCAGCCCTTTATTTAACACGCGGACCCTTGAGGGGCACTTGAGATAAAAACCAAAGGTTTCTGGTATGCAGTTGGTAGAGACAAGATTGGAGAGGGTAGTAGTTACGTTTATTGTAATAATCTGAGTCAGGGATGGTGAACGCTTAGAACAGGATGAGGAGATGCAGAAAGACGGGGCATTTCCACGCACAACGGCAAAGACTTATTGTGGGATGGAGGCTGGGTTAGCGATGAGCTAGCTCACAGTCAAAGAGTACACAGTTTAGCCTGGAGTAATTGCCTTGATGGTGTTAACTTTTATATAGTACTATTGAGTAAGTGTTTCATTTAAATTTTGGAAGAAAAATAATAGTAAAAATTCTAAGTCATGTTTCACGGTGTTTTATGATTGCTTTGTGAGAGATGTTGTCTTTAGCGCCCTTCGTTTAGTGTCTGCTTCATTTGTTTGTCCTTGGCGATGCTGGAGATCGAGCCCAGAGCCTGGTGCCTGCGAGGGAGGTGTCCCGCTGCTGGTGTTTGACCCAACCCATGTTTGTCTTTTGTCTCTTCTTGGGGAATTCCTGCCGAAAACCACCATCGCCAAGGCCCCATTTTCTCTCTCTGGGACAGAGCAGCCTCTGGGCTCTGGAGGTTGAGCACATCTTGTATTGCTCACAGCCAGACTGGGATCCATCTGCAATACTCAAGACTGACCCAGGTCAGGGTCTTCTTTAGGGTGTTTGTGCGACCGCTTGAGCCTAGTTCTCAGCCGGCGACACTGAAGGTCACGTCAGGTAGAGATGTCCACACATGCACATGCAAACGGGAGGTGTCGGCCTAACCTGCCTACCACAGGTGTCTTCTGTGCGTTCCCAGAGAAGCACCTGGAGTTCCTCATGAGGTGAGGGGCTTTGGCTCGGTGCTCATCACTAGGGAAATGTCAGCTGCTGCCACTATTTTTAAAATCCTTCTTATTGATTTGTTTTTTAAAAAGCTGTCCCTTTTGGTGCTGGGATGGGTCAAATACACTGGATGCAAAGCCTCTAGGAGCTAACTTGTGTGTATATACTGAGATCTTCAAAGCAAATTCCTTAGGAGCTGCTGGGGTAACAGTGTGTAAGAGAACTGGGAACCAATTAGTAAGTGAGCTGCCGAGAGCCGTCCCAGCCACAGTCCTGTCCCAGAAATACTAGTCAGCATGGAAACAGCTTATCATAGACTCATTCAGCAAACAAGAAGTCTGGTGCACCTGTTAATGCTGATAATCTCTTCAGCCTCACTTTCTTAGCTGTGAAAATTGGGAAGCCGGCCCACACTGGCACCTGGGTAGTGACACAAGACCATGTGGGGATTGCTTCTTTTTCTCTTCTCTTCTCTTCTCTTCTCTTCTTTCTTTCTTTCTTTTTACAGTGACATTTATCTTTATTGAAAATACCATGGGGCAGTGGTGGCGCACACCTTTAATCCCAGCACTCGGGAGGCAGAGGCAGGCGAATCTCTGTGACTTCGAGGCCAGCCTGGTCTACAATAGCTAGTTCCAGGACAGGCTATGAGCTACAGAGAAACCCTGTCTCGAAAAACAAAACAAACAAAGAAAGAAAAACAAGAAAAGACAATAAATTTTAAAACATTCCGCATCTCCTCACACTAGCACCTTGAATTTATTGAGCACGTTACCTTCCACACGCATGAAGTCTTCACAGTGGTGATCCTCGTGCGGATCCCAGTTTGCACTGTGCTTCTCTGACCGAGCACAGACACGTCACACTTACACAGAATTCCACGTGGTGATTCTCATGGCTGTGCACACCATCATTTCATTAGCACACTTTCTCTAACATAGAGATTTTCTCCATGTTGTTGCTACTGGTTATAATGCAGGCATAGACATTCTCATGCATTTGTATTTTTCATCATTCTTTAGTTTAAAAGTAATGGGAGCTCATGGGGCACAGAGCACAGCCCTTTAAAAATTTTAAATTTACTTCCATTTGCGTGTGTGTGCGTGTGTGTGTGTGCATACATGTGGCACACACACACACACACATGTGCAAGGCAGAGGACAGCTTTCCTCACTTTCCATGCTCACTTTCCACAGTGGGTTCAGAGAATTAGATGCAGGTCTCAGGCCTGTGGAGTGAGTACTCTGACCCACGGAGTCATCTCACAACCCCAGCATGGTCACTTTTAGGACTTTTTATATAAAAAAAAAGTGCCATATAGCAACTCCAAAGGGTTGTATCTATCTAAAATGATATTTGACATAAGTATTAGTCTCCTTAAAAGTTTTTTTTAATCAGAAGTAGTTTTATTTAAAGTAAAAAAATAAGTATTATCTCTTAAAAACAAAATAATAAACCCAACCTGCCGTGGGGCAGATGATCCCACAGCTCACTCAGGTTTGAGTGAGTAGTGCTCCCCTCCCCTTAAGTTAGGGCACATGTGGAGATGCCCATAGGCACACAGAGGAAGCTGGAAAGGGGGATATCTGGTCCAGAGGTCACCCAGGGCTCATCTGGCTTCAAAGGTTGAGGGGCCCTTGATCTAGACAGATCTGTGTCTCAAGGTGCCAGTGTGTATGGGCCAGGAAGCTCTAGTCACAGACAGGTTCAGAGAATTAAGGTCACAAAATCTGGTCAGGACAATGATGGTGAGTGAATGCAAAATCTTCTCGTCAGTGCATTTTATACTGCATCCCCACTGTGCTACATGCGTTCTGACTGTGGGATCCACCTTTATATGCAGACATTTAACTATAAAGAGGATTTTCCGACATGCTTAAGCCAGACACCTAAACTAGCAATTTGCTCCTAAGCTAAAATCTAAATACAGCCCTTAGCATCAGCAAATATTTGACTGTTTTCTCTGTCAGTTCACAACTCTTTTAAATTGTGTTGTAAACTCTTTGAACAACCTTCTGTACAGTGTTAGTATAGCTCCGATAGTAAATAAAGAATACTAGCAATAAGTTATATACACCGCAAAGGGAAAAGACTGTAAGTAAATCCACAATCTGAGGAATTCTAAAGGGAAACATTTTAAAGTGTTGGTTTTGTAGAGGTAGAGAAGGTTCCCTCTTTGCATTTCAAATTCCTGCCAGCTGGGGACCGTACTATACCCAGGTCCCTCACAAGCCCTTGAACTCTGAGATCCGCCTGCCCCTGCCTCCCAAGTGCTGGGACTAAAGGCAGGCGCCACCACATCAGCTGTATCATAGGCTCTTAGCAGACATTCCTAACACGGCATGGATGATTCTGACTTATACCCAGTGTGGATGCTACCAGGAAGAGAAGATTCATTACAAAGGTGTCCCACCTTTACTGAGTGTCAGACACTCCAGAGAGTCGAGGAGGGGTTAGCTCTCTTAATTGCACTGTATACGTACATACATAACTTTTATCTTCTGTTATTCCCATACATCACTGGGTCTGGGAATCTTGCAGGGTTAAAATTAGATATTTTCCACTGCTCTAGCAGGTGCCAAACCATAGTAACAAGGCACCCCGAGCTCTGCACTCCTTCTACTGCACCCCAAGTGATGGCCTGGTTAGTCCTGCGGACTCAGCCAGCCTTTATACACAAAAACATATCCATGAGACCGCATAGCACTGGGGAGATTTTTTTCTTTTGTTTTTTTAAGACAGGTTTTCTCTGTGTAAAAGCTCTGGCCTCTGGCCTCAAACTCACATAGAAATTCTCCTGCCTCTGCGTCCCGAGTGCCGCAATTACAGGCATGTGTCACTACTGCCCTGCTCTTTTTTTATTTTTATTTATTTATTTTTTTTTTTGAGACAGAGTCACTATGCTGACTAGGCGGTCCCTGAACTCACAGACATCCACCTGCCTCTGCCCCCATGCCCAACTGGAGAACTATAATCCATAAGGTTAAATGCTATTATTTTTTTCTAGAAAATAGTTTTTATAACTCTTGAACTCTAGTTCTAGAGGAGTGTGGTTGTTTATGTATACAGCTTTATAGAAAGACTTGGTCATTGCTCTGGTGAGAAAGGGTTTTTCTTAGGTGTCTAAAGATCATTTGTGATATGGCGCTGCTTGTGTTCAGAAACAGCTGCTGACCACGGGGCCGGCAGCGGGGTCTGGTCTCACTGCACACGTGGCCTTGGGCTCGGCACTGAAGGAAGGGGGAGTTCCTGGAGCTTTCTCAGATCCGAGCTCCAGAGAGGGGCGGAGGAAATGCTCGGGTTGAACGCACTTGCTGCTCCCGCTGGCAGGGGACCTGGGTTTGGTTCCCAGCACTGTTACAGGGGATCCAGCGCTCTCTTCTGACCTCTGTGGGCATGGATGAATGCAGCATGCATGTGAACCTGCAGGTCAACACCTGTACCCAGGAAACAAAAACAAATGAACCTGAAAAAAAATAACCAAGACAAGAAGAGGGTTCAGTCAGCATAGTGTCCTTAGTTAGGTTTCTGCTGCTGGGTAAATACCATGACTAAAAGCAAATGCACAGTCTGTCAAGGGAAACTGAGGCAGGAGCTGAGGCAGAAACCGCAGAAGGGAAGGAAGAAAGCTACTTAATGGTTTGTTCCTGCTTGTGCCCAGCTGGCTTTCTTTCACAATCACCTGCCTGGGGATGGTAGCACTCATGGTGAGTTGGGCCCTCCCACATCAGTCAGCAATCAAGACAGTGCCCTCAGATGTGCCCACAGGCCAGTCTTCTGGAGGGACTGTTTCAGTTGGGGTTCCTTCTTCCAGCTGACCACCAAGGTCATACTATTCAAAACATTAGTCCCCAACCAGAGGGACAATTTCCTGGCTCTTTGAAACCCTGGGGCTAGGTGAAGAAAGAAAAGGAAATTAGGGGTCCTAAGAGTTTAAAGTGTCCTGCTGTACCCCGTGTGCCAGGAGGAAACAGGGCACTCCCCATCCCCAGGAGAAGTGGCCACTGCAGGAGAAGTGGCCACTGCAGGAGTGCCTGGACAAGCAACTGCAGAGGGTGTGGATGGCAAGGATTGACCCTAACACTGCTGAGAACTCCTAGACCTGGGTGGACGCCTTTGTAGCAGGTGACTCTGGGCAGAGGGCTGTACACAGAGTCACTTGGTACTGCCCACGTCCCCAGAGCTTGGGGAAATGAGAGAAGGAGACCCGCAAAAAATAGCTGAAAAAAATTAATAAAGAAGAAGAAGAAAAAGCTCGAGATGAAGTTTCCCAATCTGGGACTTGAAACAGAAAGATACATGATACAGAAAATGAGATTATATGCTTTGACGAAAGCATCTACACAGACTGATGATTACAAGCTGGCTCTCTTATACGAAATGCGGTAGTAAGCTTCAGTTTGCCGTGACTAGGCCATTGCGCACCCTTGGAATGTGGGTGCCTGGTGGGCTTTGCCATACCAGAGCTCCAGAATGAAAAGCTTGAGAAATGATCCTCAGTGCCAAGACCAGAGTCACCTGAACAATCACCCGAGGTGGGATTGGAAGCCAGGAGAAGATAGGGTTTGCTTTGGGTTTTTTAAGATTGTTCTGTTTTTTGGTTCTATGTTTGAAACCCAGGGCCTGGTACATGTTAGACAGGACCTCTACCCCTGGCCATTGGCTGGATTTGTTCTTGATAGTGGGTTTATTTTTTAAATGATTTTTTTAAAATTACGTGTATGGGGGGATATATGAGCATGAAGGAGCTCTGGGAATCCAGAAGAGGACTTTAGATGTCCTGGAGGTTACAGATCGTTGTGAGCCACCCAGCATGGGTAGTGGGAACCAAACTCTGGCCCTCTGCAAGAGCAGAAGCCCTCCCAGAGGATGAGCCATTTCTCCAGCATGTTTGTCTCTTTGGTTTTGCAGATCGGGTCTTTTTATGTATCCCTGGCTGGGTACTTTCTTTGTAGCCAAGGCTAGCCTGCCTGGACCCTACAGTCATCTGCTTCCTCTCAGCTCTGGGGTACAGAGATTACACATGTGCAAACTGTTATGTCCTGCATGATTGCAGTTTTGAAGACTCCACTGAGATCTTAGAATTTAGAGGCAGCTTACCCAATAAAGCTCTGTTTCTTCTCTACTTTTCCAAAATACAGTTGAGTGAGTGAGGAACATGGGCCCAGAGCATCAGTGGAAGCTAATGTTGACCCTACGAACTCCTCCCTGAGAAGTCTGAGGTGGCAGGGAACAGGTGACATGAGCCAGCGGGTAGACCGGATCCCCGGCTCGGCCTGCCTTGTGCAGTTGTACCGGGCTGTGAGGGTAAAACACGATCCTAAGAGCAGAGATGTCTGGAGCAGAGACAGCCTGCCAGCACCCTGTGGGAAAAGGAGTCAGAGAAATCAGCATGGGCAGAGGATGGGGAAGAACTCGCAAGTGTCAGGGGAAATCGAAAGGGGCCTGAGGAGGGGAAGAGGAGAAAGCCTTAAGCGACAGCTCTTGGGGATTTCTGATGCCAGCGGAAGTAAAAGCCACAGAAGTAGAAAGAGGAACTGGGCCTTCAGAAGGCTGCATTTCCCAGTGTCCTCTTCAAGTCCCCTCCCCTGAGAAGCAACCATATTAGGAGAAAGAATGGAAGGAAATGTCCCGTTTGTGCCTCAGACCTGACTTTGAGGCTTCTGAACCCTGCCTGCAGCGGGGGTGGGATGGGGAGTGGGAAACCTTTCAAGTCCTGTTCTGAGGAAGAGGAGGAACGTGGAAAAGGAGGAGAGCAACACCAGACGGAGGCTTCTAGAAACTTATTTCATCAAGAACCTGATTCATGCTCGAGGCCAGTCGTAAAACTAAATGGTACATCTGGGCCTCTAGTGGGCAGCTTGCAAACTGAGCGAGGATGAGACAGAGAGGGGGACTCTCAAGGTCCCAGCTGCTCTTCAGAAGCTTTTACTAAGGACAAACGCAAGCACATGATTCGTATTCCCTTTGGAGAGCCAGGCATTGCTACCACATTAAAATATCGAGACTGAGCCATCGTGAGAACCATCACCAGTCAAGAGTTGACACTTGTTAAAATGTCCAGTTGTAGGGAAACAGGTGTTACATCAAATGTGTCACCTTGACTGCTCTACAGGGTTCAGCACGATGGTGTCCGGTGCATTCACATTGTTCTGCAGCCACTGCCACCACTCAACCTTCAGAAACATTCTCCTCTTCTCCTGCTGGAACTTTGGGCTCATTACACACAGCTCCCAGGGCCTGGAGCCGTGGCTCAGCAGGGAAGAGCACTTGTTGCTCTTTCAGGGGACAGGGGTTCAGCCCCCAGCACACACATGGTACTTGACAATCATTCTTAACACCAGTTACCTGATATCCAATGACCTCATCTGACCTGTGTGGGCACCAGACTGCCTCAAACTCAAGACAGACAGAATTCCAACACACAGAGGGGAGGTGGCCACAAGTCTCGCCTCTATGTGAGGGGCTATTGGCAGTGGATAGCTGCTGGGAGAGTCATTTTTTAAAGCGGTGGCCCTTGGTAGGTCATGCTCCGGTGCGTGGTTGCAGTCCTGGGAGTTTATGAGCAGCACAGATTAGAGTTGATGAGTTTTTTTGAAAAGAGGATGATGTCGAGCTGAGCGGCTAGGGTCAGAGGCAGTGCTGGGAGTGAATGTGACTTCAATGCATTGTACAAAGTTTGCAAAGAATTCATTAAAACTGTGCCTCTCTCCTGCTTCATGCCTGTATCCAAGCTCTTGGGTGCTCACTGTGAGTTCAAGGACAGCCCGACCTATAGTGTGAGATTTTATCTCAATTTAATAAAGAACTCAGAGCGCACATTCCCAAGTCATGTGTGAAATTGTCAGATCAGTGAGCAAGGTCTGGTGGGGGTCACTTGGCTGCAAAGGGAGGCAGGAGGTGGCCTCAGGTTACCGTTGTCCAGGCCCTCTTTTGGGTTATTTTCTTGGTTTTCATCTTCATTTTTGTTTTCTTGTTAAAGACAAAGTTTCAAGGGATTGCCCAAGCTAGCTTTGAGCTTCCTGGACTCAGGCTGTCTACCCGGGTCAGTCTTCTGAGTCCATGGAACTCATGGAACTCATCCTGACTAAGGATGGGATCTTGTCATCTCAGTGACAAGACACTAAATCCAGACACTTTTCCCTGCTGGTGAAAGGATAGGGTACTTTTGTCTTGCCTCTCCACCCTTGGATGAAATTCCGTGTGTAGGCAATCAAGAGATAGTTATTGATCAGTAAGTACGTGTCTGTGCCTCTGCCCTGACTTCCAGTGTAAAACCTGTTTGCTAGGGTTCAATGTGTCACTCCATTGTAGAATGGCTGCCGCGCACGTCCGAGGCCCTGGGTTCCATGCCCAGTATGCAATCCTGGGGGAAACCCGATTTCTATGATTTCTGTAGCCCTTTGCTTTTCAGGGGAACTAATAATACAACCAGAGACTTGGAGAAGCAGGTACTGTAGGCGCTGTGATGTAAGAACTCTTCTACAGAAGATACTGCATTACATTTTTGAATGTGTTAGCTCTAGTGCATGCATATGTGTGTGTGCGTGCCTGTGTGCATCTGTGCGTGTGTGTGTGTGTGTGTGTGTGTGTGTGTGTGTAACTCTTTATAATCCTAGCTACTTGGAAGGCTGAGACAGGTAACCAGTGAGTTTAAGGTCGACCTGAGTTATGTAACCCTGTGCCTCAAAAATTTTTTTATGACTGCGGAGATGGCTCAGTAGCTAAGATTGAGCCCTGCTCCTGCAAGAGCGCCTGAGCTGGGTTCCCAGCACCCACATAGAGTGGCTCACAGCCAGCTGGAACTCCAGCTCCTGGGGACCCAACACACTCTTTTGGCCTCCTTGAGCATATGTGCTCATCTACACGCTCACACACACAAACATTTCTAATGTATATGTAATATATTTATGTATATAATATGTGGAGATGTGTATCTGAAAGTATAGCTCATTGCTAGAACATGTATTTAACATGGGATAGGTCCTATCTTAGATCTTCAGTATGAAGACGCAGAATGAAAACATTTACCATTTGCTGGTAGACTTCTTTTTGGTGCTTCAAAATGTTTTAATACTCATAGAGGTTATTTTCTACTTTTCATATCTTATTCAAAGGATAGTGGTTAGGAACCTTACTTATCAACTTTACTTTGCGTTACATTTGGGAATGTGTTCTAAAATGAACACACCAGACTGTGTGCACGTGCGTGAGTGCCAGTCCTCTGCCCTTCTGTGATCTTTTGCGCTCTCAGGGTCGTGATGAGATTGCTCCTGCACTTCCGTTCAGCCCAGTGATTTCAGTTGTGCTGTGAACAGCCACCTCCGCCCACACAGTTGCCACGGTAGGTTCTCACAGGGTTTCTCTCAGCCCACCCAAAGTTATTTATATCACATTAGCTCTGAGATCTAATAGTTGTGTCTGTAAACTCCTTGAAACAAAACTCACCCTGGGCTTCCCAGAAGAGGCTCTAGATTAGAGTCATCACTGTGAGAAGAACATAGGTTGTGGTGGGGCTGGCAGCCTCACCCCTGCCCGCCCTGATTTCCTACTCTCAGGGTCTGTCCCTCTGCCACTGTAGCTGGAGCTAGTCTCTTCTTAAGTCAGCCCAGATGAAGGCCACCAGTGCTTCCCTGGTGCTTCATGGCTCGGACAGTATGGCGCTATGGCTAAGGGTGGGGCCTGTTAGGCTGCATTTTCCAGAGCAAATTCAATTTCACATTCCTGGGTGATTGTTTCACATCCTGGCCGATGGCTGGTTTGCCTGTTTGTTCAGAAATATTGCTGGAAATATTGGTGGAAAGTAGAGGGAAGCCAGAGCGCCCGAGCATCTCATCTAAGGTTAATGTCAGGACCATCCATCGTTTGTCCTCCTGGGCTCATGCCTTCTCCCTACATGACCCCTTACATGGGACCCTTCCGGGTCAGTGCTAGGGCATTCGCCAAGCATAGGCAAAGTGTTGGATCAAATGCATGGATTTTTATATTCTTGAAAAATGTCGAGTAGCTTTTAAAGTGTTCTAACCATAAGAAACAAACGTGAGAACAGGTTAATTAGCCCGATGTAGCCATTCCATAATGTCTACATATTTTGTATGTTGTATACCATAAGTACATGTAATTTTTATTTGACTATTTAAAATGTTTTTTTTTTTTTTTTAAAGAATGAAGGGGCAAAATAAATGTTCAGCACATGAAGGAACAATGTAGACCTTGTCATGTGGAAGACAGAACCACAGTACCCAAGTCAGGGCTGCTCAGACACTGAGGCTGGGGACTTCTGAAGAGTCAGTCACCCTCTCTGTTGTCCCTAAGATGCTCCCGACACCAGTGGCTAGTGACGCTCCTCTTTCCCCACTTCCAGTTCTCAGTAGTCATAAAAAAGAAGTCAAGTTTCCCCATGTTTGTTGACCCACAGACTTACTTTAGGCAAGGAATAAATTAACCATAAATTCAGATTGAGAATCTGGACTACCACAGAGCCGAGAACACATGACTCTTCTATCTGTCATCTGTGCTAGGAATTCGTTTGTAATTGCAGAGATTTTGCTACTGTTTATACAGCATTCGAAACCCTGGACTTGTACTCCCAGGAGATCACAGTCAGACTGTTTATGTCTCTCATCAGCTGGATGAGAGCAACTTTATTATTTTAAATGCTCCCTCCATCTTGCCCCACTTCCTGATAACCAACCTTCACCAAGAGACTGGAACAGACACCAGCAATTAGACATTAGCAAAAGATGGAGGTTTTTAAGCTAGTTCCTTATCTTTCAAGGTAGAGAGATTTTAGAGGCTGTTTTTCATTTGCGGGGGGGCGGGTGATGTAGGATGGCTCAGGCTCATACCAAAGTAAAGGGGAGGCATGCTATATTTCTGTTTTACTGCCCCAGAGCTTTGGGTGTTGGGAATGCAGTCTATGCCCTGTTGGCAGGGGTTTGGAATCAAGTTACAGTCTGTGAGATGACAACACATGTTCTGGATCAGGGCAGGGAATGTTCAGAGCTGCAACTTGTCTTGTCTCCCCATTAGCACAAAGTCTTGCAAACTTGAAGCTGGAGAAGAGCCTAAAAACTCTAGGCTCGGTGTCCATGTGCGTGTTTAATAATGCAACACAAAACATAGGCCTGGGATAAATGCTATAAATTGAGGTCATCAAAAGAGAAAAAAAAACAAACAAACTGAATAACCACTTTTATTGAACAGATCACTAGTCTAGATGCTACTTTGTTTGAGCTAGGAATACAGCTGCACGGCCATTTTCATCTGTACCCCATGTTACAGTGACGTCTAACAACAGCTGGGCTCGGGAAGAAACTTGGTGGAATGGTCCATCTAAATAAGACACGAAAGTTCTGTGTACAAGGTTCAGACAACGTAAGCCGAAACCCGATACCCCTGAGGCAGGAGTGAGAAGCTGACTCTGGGCTCTAGACGCTAACCATTCAAACAACATGTAAGTGCTTGTAAGGCCAGCGCGGAGCTGGCGTCATCTGGCAGCCTTTGTGAAAACAAATGCCAAGGCTCAGCAAAAAAGGTGAAATACTGTTCTTTGAAAGATGCAATTTCCTCATTAAAATAATCAGAAAGGATTATTTAAATCTCAAAACCTGCAGCGCTCTGCCCTCTAATGAATGGCTTACCGCCTTTGCTTCACCTGTATGCACAGAGGCCTCCTCTGATGCCTGTCCTGAGTGAATGGATGAATGTTGCAGGATTTTAAACATCCAGACCACAAAATCATTGCACCAATCATAGTTGACTTGGTGTTTTTTTTTTTTTTTTTTTTTTTTTGATTTTTCGAGACAGGGTTTCTCCGTAGCTTTTGGTTCCTGTCCTGGAACTAGCTCTTGTAGACCAGGCTGGCCTCGAACTCACAGAGATCCGCCTGCCTCTGCCTCCCGAGTGCTGGGATTAAAGGCGTGCGCCACCACCGCCCGGCGACTTGGTGTTTTTAGAGCATTGATTTATTAAAGTTGGTCTGAATTTCCCAAAAGGAACAAGACTGATAATAATCAAGAAAAAGACGTAAGTTTCAGTTAGGAGAGAGATTGTTTTATCATTGCTTATTTGAATTTGGAACTGTACGGATTTGTGAAATGAGTCAGGCTTGGGCTGAGGCAAGAAGGTTGCTTGAACCTAGGAATTTGAGCTCAGCACGGGCAGCAAGCAAACAGGTCTCAAAAACTGAAAAACTAGACGGGTCTGTAGCACAGAGGTAAAGCTCTAGACCCGGGTACTGAAGAGGATGAAGGCTTGACTAATATTCAAGGCCCTGCGTTGGTCCCTAGCACCTCACAGACCAAGTGTCGCTTAGAAGGCGGATGCAGAAGATCAGGAACTCAAGGTTTTCCTTGGCTGCAAAGTCACTTTGGAGAAAACATGGAGGACATGAGACCCTGTCTCCCCCACCCTCAAAAAAGAGAGTTTATAGAATCCTCTCTTGATTTAAGAGAGTTGTCGGGAAGCACGTCAGCTAAGCTTTGCCGTGTTGTCCAGAGTGACGCTGTAATGTGTCACTCTCTCACGAGAAGAGGCCCAAGAAAACGATTTAAAGGGGGGCGCAATTACTTTGGTGAATGGTTCTGAAGTTTAGATCCATTGCCCCTGTGCCCTATTGTTTGTCACGAGGCGGAGCCTGACGCAGAGGGCGTGGCGGAGCGGGGCTGATCACGTGGCATCCTCGAAAGGAGAGAGAGAGAGAGAGAGAGAGAGAGAGAGAGAGAGAGAGAGAGAACCAGGAACTGAGGACAAAGTCTAGTCCCCAAAGACCTAATCCTTCCAACCAGGTCCCAGATCCTAAGTTTCTACAATACTCTATCAAATTAGGAGTGATTGGAAGTGTCACCCCAGTCCCGGGCATCCGTTCTAAGCCTCTCCCCCTGGGAGCTTTTGTCCGGACTCCACCTCCAGGAAACACGCCAAGCGCTGAACCCTACAGGCTATTTAGGCTGCGGCTGAGAAAAAAAAAAAAAAAGAACACGTGGTCTTGGATTTTGCATGCCTCCCTTCCATCTCTCCCTTCTCCTCACCATGCTCTCCTGGCCAGCCGGGAGCGCTGCATTTATTAAACATGGGCATCTTTGATTCGGTCTAATCTGGTCTGATTGAAATTATTTGCATTGGCGGAGAGGCTCTTCTTAAGATTATACCTAACAATGAGCCCATCAGTGAATTAATCCTCGCCTGAGATCAAGCGCCATCATGACCCAACCATTTCCCGAGAGCCCGACCTCTGGACTCTGCTACACTGGGGAACAAGCCTTGAATTTATGAGCCTCTGGGGGGGACACTGGAGACCACACCATAATACCGTCTTCATCTTCAGGGCGAGCTTTGCAAAGCACTTTCCAGTCAGCAAAGTGCTTATACATCTTTTGTTCTACCAGACACCACCTAATCCCTGTTTGCTCTAAGATACATGTCGACTGATTCTTCAGAGATGGCTTCCCTGATGACTAGTACTGTTCTAGCCGTCCCCTGTCCAGAACCTGCTCCCTTCGAGCTGCTGACCTGTGCACCAGTTTCCTGCTACAGGGATGTCTGTGCTGCCCTGCTCACCAGAAAAGCAGAAAACTCCAATCATTCTCCTCCCTGGAAGTCTCCCACACAGTGCTCACTCTCTTCCTGATGGTCCCGCTCCCCAGCCTTCCAGTGTATCTCCCTCAAGCATGCAAGGTTTCCCTTTGCAAAGGGAAAAAAATTGTGTGTTTGTGTGCACATGCGTGTGAACCTGTGCACACGTGCATACATGTCACAGTGGAAATCAGAGGGCAGTTTGCAGAGGTCCTTTCTCTTCCTGAACCACATGAGTCCGAGGATTAAACTCAGACCTTCACGGTTGGCAGCAAGTGCCTGTACCTTGAGGTGTTTCCCTGGACCTCCTTAGACCATCTTTTACAGAAAAGAATGCAAAGTTGCCTGGGCATCCCCAGCTTTTTGAGCAGTGGTCTGTGTCTAAACACCCTCACTCGGTGACTCCTGCTGTTCAACACCATCCCAGATGGAGCCCGACTCCTTTCTTCCTTCACAAACCCCAAGCTCTAACCAAAGTCAGACGCTTCCTCCTCCACATTTTCCCAGGTTCATTGCTTGGAGTTCCTTTACTAGCACTTCCTTGTGCTGCTTCCTGTTTATAGTATTAAAATACATACTCGTGGGCTGGAGAGATGGCTCAGAGGTTAAGAGCATTGCCTGCTCTTCCAAAGGTCCTGAGTTCAATTCCCAGCAACCACATGGTAGCTCACAACCATCTATAATGGGGTCTGGTGCCTTCTTCTGGCCTGCAGGCATACACACAGAATATTGTATACATAATAAATAAATATTTAAAAAAATACATACTCGTGTGTTATATATATTTGTCATTGAGTACTTTCTCACGGAGGTTGTCACAGTGTTCTTTGCTTTTCCTGCTTAGTGGCTTTACCTGGGTGTTTCCAGTTTGAGCTCTCACAAATAACATTGCCATGAGTATCTTGTAAAATATATTTAAATTATTTTCTCTAAATTTCTAATTACTACTGTGTCAAGGGTACAGGCATTTTTAGGGCTCTTATCCCTTATTCGGCTTGTGTTCGAGGAAAGGCACCATCTCAAACTGTCTTTGGAACTGTAGGTAAAAGAGTTCTTCAAATCTTTCTCAATACTTAATTTTACAATAATTTATTTTTTTTCTACTGTTAGGAACTTCATCTCCATAAAGTGACACTGGCCGGTGTGCAGCTATAGGGGTTTGATTGATGTGAGTTAATCCCCAACACCAAAACTAAGATAAAATAAAACACTACCACAACAGGCTTGATTTGCACTTCCGAGTCATACAATCTATCAATATAAAAATATTCAGGGATAGGGAACACGGTCCGTGGGTCAAAGTGCTTGCCATTCAGCCGAGATGACCTGAGTTCCATCCCTAGAGCCCTAAGAGGCTTGATTTGGGTGATGCACACCTGTAACCCCAGCGTTCCCATGACGGAGATTGGAGATTCAGCCCGAAGCTGGCCAATGCAGCAGAGGCAGAAGCAGAAAGACAGACTCTGCCTCAAAATAGTAATAATGATAATAATAGTAATAACGTTGAGGGAACTGACTCTCCAAAAGCTGTCCTGTGAGCTCCACGTGAGCACCTGCAAACACACACACTCACACATGTGCACGCGCAGAAACACACAAAGGTAATTTTTTTAAAAAGAATTCAGGGCTCAGATAATCTTTAATATCTAGGAAGAATTGCAGTCTGGGTGAGGTAAGTCATTCCATCATGTCTGTCTACTGGGAGGCTTCAGGACTGGCACAAGAGAAGTGGTGCAGGGTGGCAGGGGCAGGGTGGACCTCTGACTACCGTTTGGCAATATTGTTACTGCTGTAGTCTGATTACATATTTCCTCATCCACTGATAATTGCCAATGCTTCCTGGCTAATTAACCTCCCTTCAAGCTTCAATTCCAGCACACCACTTCCAGCTTAAAGTGCTCACACGAAATGAGGGCCCTAGGGAGGAGAAGGGGGCACGGAGCCAGCTAGGATGGGAACCAAAGCTTCCTGAGCCCTAGACAGTGGTCTCTCTCCCACATCCTCTGTTTCCCACTGCTTTCTGGAAATGCGATGTCTCAGGAATGCAGCTGTGTGATGCCGGAGCCTTCCCTCAGCTGCACAGCAGCCGTGGGCTGAGCTTCCCACACCCGCTGTTAGTGATTCTGCCCCTTGGCTCCCACACACTGTCCTGAGGACTCCCTTCAAGAGCTGGCTGGCTCCAGTCTGTGATACCTCCTGCTGCTCCTCCAAGCTACTGTTAGCTGTGAAGTTTCCTCAGGTTGTGTCTCTGCGTGTCCTGTTTGGCTGCTGCGCTCTCCCTGAGCAGATAGGCTGTTTCTCTATGCTTTGGCAGTGACCAGCCAGGGTGTGAGAATCGAGTCATGGGGAATTAATTTTCTGTTCAGGCCCACACTGATCATGATCTGAAGCTTCCATTCTGATGGAAGTATGGAGTGGGGGGTGTTTAAAAGGGTGTGGAGTAGGATGTCATATTCTGTGATCCTGTGAGGATGTTCACCTCAGTAGCTCATTGGGCAATCTCATCGCATCCATAGGGCATACTTTTATTTTACACACACACACACACACACACACACACACACACACACACACACGGGGTGGAGCAGGGGTATGAGAGAGGGGGAAAGAGATGGAGGGGAGGAAAAGGAAGAGAGAAGGAAAGAGGAATGGAGGGAGTGGAAGTGAGGGGAGAGAGATGAGACAGAGAGAGAGACAAAGAGGGAGACAGAGAGGAATGCATACACACTGATTTTAGCTTGTTGTAACCATATGTCCTGGCATATTAGTAGAGTCATGGGCTAGACTGCGTGGGTTTGAATCCTGGCTCTGCTGTTTAATTCCATGACAGAGGGAGGTTCTCGTAATCTCTGCCTAGGTGAGCAGTTCCTCCTTTCACTGACAGGGCATTTTATTGTTTTATTTTATATAGGCATTTACTATGTACTCAAGCTGTTATCTATTTATTATGTACGTGTGTGTGTGTGTGTGTGTGTGTGTGTGTGTGTGTGTGTGTAGAGATGGGGAACTTCTCTGATGCCTAGATTGCTCTCAAACCTCTGGACTGAAATGACCCCCACGGCCTGCTGTAGCGGAACTATAGGCACGTGCTGCCACCATGCTTGGCTCTTCCTCTTCTTGTTAGCTTTTGAAAAGAGGGGAAGATCTCAGGATTAGGGGCAGATCAAAGCTTACCTACGGCATTCCTTTTGCGGTTGGTGGTCAGCGTAGACAGCCCTTAGAGGCTGAGTAGGGAAGCCCTATCCTGGCTAGGATGGCTGGGACTTGAACCTCTGTGGAATGGAAGAACTGGGGAGGGGTATCTGTGGGGGCCACAGTTTCTGTTAGCCTGGCAATGAAGTGGACTTGGCGTCTGCCTTACATGAGCCGTCACTCTTCTCCTGCAGTGCCCCTGAAATGCTTCTTCAGACCACCCCCCTTTTAGATTTATTTTTCTTAACTTTGCCAAGTGACCCTAGCTTGGCTGGCCAAGTGTACTCAGGAAGAAACAAAAAGTTTCCCTTTATCCCCCCTCCTTCCTAATGTGAGGCTCCCCGATGCTGAACCAGCAGGCTGTTATTTGAACTTTATGTGCCAAACCTAACATGGCTGTAATTTGAAAGCACGCAGATCCAGGACGCTGTGAAGCTGCTCTACACGGTGAGTTTTGAAGCAGGGGGGAATGATGATCGCTGCAGTTCAGGTTTCTGCTTTCAAGCCATCAGGTGGGGACAGAAAACCACGCGAGCATGGGAGTGGGAAGGGCCGTGGAGGCTGTTCTCGTTTTATAACTCATAAAGTGCCAAAGCGTCACAGGGAGATTATTCAGACGGCTGTGTCAGGTACATGGTCATTAGCTCTGGAAGCTGCTATACCGTGGATTTGGAGAGCTCCTGGGACAGCCGGAGTTACAGGGCTTAATCCATATATTACAACATGGCTACTCAGTTAAATGGGAAGAAGACACCCCCATCTCTGTCGCTCAGTGTGCTGTCGCTTCTGGAACCCTGGACCGTTCAATAACCAGAAACTGTCTCCGAGGTTTTGACGGTCTGCTAAAAAGGGTGCTGCTACGTTTGTGCTCGGCCACTGGGCTATACACCGGCCTCCTCTGGTGACACATATTCAAGCGGTCACTGTCCAACAGTGGCCACATTAACCATCTACTCCCTTGAGGATGTCCAAAAGCATCCATGAAGAACTTGTTCTGAGTTCTAGTTCTGCTCTTACTGACTTAAGACAGCTTTCTTATCTGTGCCGTGAGCCCAATGTTAGTGCCTCCTCTCATTCACTTGTGGTAGTGCTAGGCGGTGGCCCCTTTGAGAGGTGATTAGGTCCCGAGGGTTGTTATGATTGGATATGAAATGCCCCCAAGGCTCCTGTGTAGGTCCCCAGGCAGTGCTGCTGTTTGGGAGGTTGTGGAGCCTTAGGAGCTGGAGTCTGTCAGAGCTGTCACAGTGGTGAGAAAATCATTAACACAGGGGAGGAATACTAATGAAAGGGGTTAGTGCCTGGTCAGAGCCCTGGAGAGCATCCTCTGGCCTTCACCAGACTGGATCAATGTTGACTCCTCTCCCCAGCATCCCAGGGAACCAATCTATGCCATTTTTAAACCACCCTTCAAGTGTTCTGATAGAGCACCCTGAAGGGACGAAGACATCCATTTCCCCGTGTGAAAAATGGAATAACAGGAGAGTCTACATCCCATGGGGGTTATTGGGAGTGCTTATGGCAGGGCATAGGACATCATAAATGCTTCAGGAGGATTCCTATCATCATTTCTCAGAGCAGCGGCTGAGTTCTTGGCCTTAAAGTTTAAATGGTGATAGAGTTGAAAGAGTGGGTAGCACCTCTGCTTCCCACAGCAGGGCTAGATCTCACCTTTAGTTTATGTAGGATCTGGAGCAATAGTTTCCCTGAGACCATCTTACCAAGATATTGCTTCCATTTTCTTGCTGCTCTTGGGCACTTTATCTTTTCCAAGAATAAGGGAGAAAAACAAGCAAGGATGGCAGTGGGGAATCTATACATTTTGATTCCCCAAGTAGATAATGTTGATCACAAAGTGAAACTAGTTAAGTTAATGCCTTTTCTATCTTAGTGGCTTATACAGACGACTATCTCAGTAGGCCATCAGCCAGAACATACAAAGGTCCATTGAGGGGCCAGGCCTATATGTTCAGATGAGTGGAGACTCAAAATAAATGTATGACAGATTTTTACTGAGTTTTACGTTGCCTATAATTTATCACTGGAATGGCACGTGAATGGGCCAGTGTTTAGCTAGGTGCAGCTTGTTTCGTAAGCTTCACAACTATAGCTGGGTCTTCATAGGGTCTTCTAAATTTACGACAAATATCCTTTATCAAGTAGAAGTAAAACCTGATCTTAAAAAAAGTAGGTTTCCAGTTTATGTTCTTATCTCTTTTTTTCTCAAGAGACAGGATGGTAGGATGAGTAAGAGGTATGGTTTGAAGGTTGTTTCCCCTTCCATCTGTCGTTTCTAAATAAAATAAGGGTCACATAGCTAGTTCTGTCAAGTTCTTCTGAATTCTACAAGACATGTAGGTACCAAAAGTTTCCAACAACAGATTAGAAGAAGGTCTTCCTCTTGTAGGAGATAGTTCCTGGCCACATGGTTCGGCCACTGGTCAGTGAGTCAGTCTGTAGAATGAGATGCTGTCCTTGGTTCAGGCATCCTTGAACTAGGGCTCAGTGTGGTCACTCCCTGTACAAGCAAACAGCAGCACTTCATAAGGGATGGGTTGCAAGAGTCAGAGGCGACAGTCAGGACAAAGGATTTCAGTAAAGGAGGAGGAGGAAAGTGGGGGCTGCTCAGAGGGCCCCTCAGGAAAAGGTGCTTGCTTCCAAGACTGATAACCTATGTTTGTTCCCTGGGCACCCACATGGTGGAAAGAGAACTGACTGCTGGATCGTTCTGGATTTGAGGTCAGGCTGATCCAAATAGTAAGTTCCAGGCCAGCCAGGGATAAACTAAAGTATAATAATAAAAAAAAAATTAGAAAAAGACAGAAAGTACAAAGATCCGGAGATGGACTCAGTTCTGGTGGGCTCGCAGAACACGAAGACCACTGGTTACTGGAAAAGCTAGGAGAAGTGGTCAGAAGGTAGGCAGGGATAGATCTCTCATAGTTCTTACAGAATGATTTTACTTGAATATCAATTGTTTCTACTACAGGAAGCTACTGGAGAGTTTTACATGTAGCATGAGCTCTATTTTGAATTGGCCATTCTGGTTCTGGTACGACTGAGGTTTAAGGAGCATGGGTAGGAGCAGAGATCAGTGAAAGACCTTACAGGCCCCTGCATGAGAGAGTGGGGAAGAGGGATGGGAAACATTTTGAAAGTGGACACATGATTTTTTTTTGATAAATTTAAAAGATATAAAGGAAAGGAATTAAATATGATTCTTGGCCTTTGGCTCAAGAACTAGGTGGAACCATTAACTTGAACTTAGGAAGGCTAGGGAGTAATGAATTTGGACAGATGGAATTGAGAATTTGAGACATGTAAGGTTTGCGAGGCTTACAATACAATGGGCTATGGATGGGAAGCAGGTGGCAGCATTAAGTGTGGGACTTCTAGTTGGCCTGACATCTGTAGACTCATCCCATAGGCAGTAGCGACCCAGGGCTGTGCGCGTCCAATAGGAGGGACATGAAGGGTGTACAGATTTAAAGGTTGGGCAGGGGAGGAAGAGCCTGTCAAGAAAATTGCATAATGTCTTATTTTGTTCTTTACTCTTCCCACCTAGTACTGCAGGCGGGGTAATTTATAAAGAAAGAAACGTATTCCTAACAATCTAGAAACCCAGGAAATACCTAGTTTTTGCATCCAGTGAGGACCTTCCTGAAGGACAGCCTGGAGGCTTCAGGAGGTGATTGGGGCAAGGTTATTGCAAGGTGGTTCAGCGGGCAAAGATGGCTGCCTCTCAGCCTGATGGCCCCGTGGCCCATAGTTCGAGTTCTAGAGCCCATGTGGTGGGAAGAATGGCCCTGTGGTTATCTTCTAACCTCCACGTGTGTAGCATGCACACATACACCCACACAGATAAATAACTGTATAAACAATTCTAGCTGGGCATCGTGGTGCACGCCTTTAACCTCAGTACTCAGGAGGCAGAGGCAGGCCTGTCTCTCTGAGTTCTGAGGCCAGCGCAGTCTACAGAGTGAGGCCCAGGACAGCCAGGGCTACACAGAGAAACAAACCCTGTCTTGAAAAGAAAAAAAAAAAAAACAATAAAAATAACGCTGGAAAAGTCTTTGTAAAAACAGTGCCTTTGAGTCAAGGGGGCAGTTTGCATCCCAGGAATAGGTTCCTACACTGTCAAGGGGGCAGTTTGCATCCCAGGAGTAGGTTCCGACATTGTCAAGGGGGCAGTTTGCATCCCAGGAGTAGGTTCCGACATTGTCAAGGGGGCAGTTTGCATCCCAGGAGTAAGTTCCGACACTGTCAAGGGGGCAGTTTGCACCTCAGGAGTAAGTTCCCTCCCTGATGTGGACATTTCCTTCTAGCCAGAGTGGAAACTTGGATCCCAATGGCAGTGGGGGTGGTACAGTGAAGCTCTTGGTCTCGTTCCCTTAGGGTAGGGCTAACACTGCTGGACAGATGGGTCAGCAGAAGGCTGCTGCACGTGCATGAACTTTCCCAATGTTTGGATGATAAATGATAAGATAATCGGTAATCCATGCGTTTGAAGTGTTTATATCAAATTTAGCACATTATAGGTGTGCTATGCCTCCACACTGGGAATAAATAGCAACATGGTTTCTAGCATTTCCTGGGCACCTCCTGGCAGATGTTCACCGTGCCTTACTCATCCATCTTCACAGCCACTCTCTGAGCAGGCCTGTCTGATCATCTTAGTTAGAGGTTAGGGTGATAGGGGTTACCATGTGAGCCACTTTATCAGGGTGTGTTGAGATATGTGTGTATAAACTTGGTTTTCATCTGCACTTAATTTTAAAGGGTTTAAAAACCTTGTTAATATCACTGATATTTCCAAATCAGAATTGATTTTGTTGTAGTTTCACGTTGCTGGGGATTAAAGCCAGGGTCTTGTGGCTGAGGCGAGGGCTCTGCCGCTGAGCTACGTCCCCAGCCTGCTTTTCCTTTTTCCTTTTGAGACAAAGTCTGTCTCACAAAATCAAAATCACCTGGGCCGTCTTTGCATGAACTCTGTGGCCCCAGGATGGCCTTGAGAGCTCTTTATGCCTTACCGTGTCTAGGAATTGGTAGGCCTGGGCCATCAGGCAGCAATAAGGGTGGGTTTTCTGTTGTTACTGTTTTCCGCTCTGTTTTGTTTCTAGGTTATGATGTAGATTTAACTGAAGAAAAAAAGACCCTCGAAGTTAAATTTAAAAAAATAAAGTTTTTTCTCAGATTCTCAGTTCTAATCGTCTGTGACTACCGTTGACAAAGGGGGTTAGCAGAAACATAGCACAAATGCCCAGGTGTCATCTTTGGAGAAGAATTTTAAAACACGGAAGCTGCTTAATGAGTTATAACTTTCCTGTTGCTCGTGAGTCAGCATGAGCCATACCTCCAGAGAAGGCTAAGTGGGTCCGATTTATCTAAGAAGACAGCTGTGTGGTCCTGTATCCTACCCAGCCCCATGGTGCTGCAGATACACGCTGTTGGCTTGGTGAGCAACGGTCAACTTTAGAAAGACTCCAATGTGAAAATATCAGGCTGCCCCGGAAAGCCTTCGGTAGGAGAATAAATGAGAGCACACTCAGATGGAGCCGGCAGCAATATTCCTCCGTCTTAAATAATTCTCCTTTGATGGTGTGGAACGTGTTAGTGTGGGGCTTTATTAGTAAAGAGGTAATTTAAAAGTTGGTGGAATTTTACATTGTGACTTTCAAATCAAGCCTGCTGTCAGGGTGTGCTTGCTTCCTTAGCACAGGAGATTTAGAATTAACATACGGTAAATAAATAGGCCTGTGAGGGAACTTGGAAACCAAATGAAAACAAGTGTGAACTGCACAAGTGCTGTTTTTGTGGCACTGTAGGTTAAACCCAGAGCCCGTGTGCTAGCCAGGCTACACCCTCGGCCCAGTGCATATGGTTTGGTTTTTTGGAGACCCTTTAACACCGTGAGGTAATTTCAGTGTCCAGGAGTCAAGTATAAACCCAGAGGAGGAGAAAAGATCACAATGGGATGCGACAAGGAGATCCTTGCTAGGCATGTTTCCAGGCAACCCAGGAAAAAAGTAAGACACACGTGGAGTTGCTCAAGGTGGGCAGCACGGGGACTTTTTCATGCGGACATTTCCTTTTATCAAATGTTAAGCCTGGCAAAGAAATCGGGTGGTTTAACCTCATTTATTTAGAGTTACATTCAGACAGCGAGATTAGGTTCACAGTCTCGAGTGTCCATCGTTCGTTTTGTCCTTGTCCAGCATCTGACCTGCTATGTGACCACATTTTCCCATAGTCTAGACTGGAAGGCCCCAGAAGCAATTAAACATTAGATCAATGTAAGCAGACAGGTGTGCACCATCGCGTCCCTTCTTTATACCGGAGAGCTCACTCTCTGAATTTCATATGAGCTACGTCTGCTGCACGCAGCAAATCAACTTAAAACACAGGGGCAGAAAATATATTTCCAAGTGTGACTCACACTGCTTACTAACGTTGGAAATGGGCGGGCGACCACCATACACTTCCACTCCATTGAGTTGCCTGGCTCAGCTCTGCAGTCTAATTCCGAAGGTGGGGACATTTGTAGGGTCTCTGAAGGCCTGAGTGACGACGAAGCTCTCCCACCTGTCAGGACTTGGACGGTCTCCACAGAGGGTGCCGAGCGCATTACCGCCACGCGGCGCTGAGGTCAGCCTCTCGGGTGTTGGGAGAGCTTTTGATTCTAAATTACAGACCTCGCAGCCACCGGATATCCTTGCTGCAGAACTGGCAGCAGCTATGCGGCTGCACTCGCGTTTCCTGACAACCACAGCATTATTTCCACTAATATCCTGTTCCAGGCCTTGCGCTGGGGCTACCATTCATTCCCAGGACCCCACCCCCGGGGTTACCGTCCCCGTCCCCCACGACCGCGACGGGGATGTCACCCACAAAGAGAAGCCCCTGAGCATTCAGGAGAACGTCTTCTCCCCGTGGGCTGCCAGGGGTCCTGGGGCACGTGCTGCGCGCCACGCCGTGCCGCGCCGCGCCGCGAGCGTTCGCATTGTCCTCGTCCCTGCGCTGCCGCCCGCCGCGTTCCATCCCCCATCCGTCGGCGGACGGAGCACACTCGCTCCGGAGCCAGCCTAGCGTGGCCGCCGAGCGGCGGTCCAGCAGCTGCGGGGGCGGGACCACCGGCGGGGGGCGGGGCCGGAGGCGGGGGCGGGGCCGGGGCGCGGGGGCGGGCCCGGGGCGCGGCGAGGCGGCCGCGGCGCCAGCAAGCCAGAGAAGGAGAGCGCTGCGAGCGAGAGAGCGAGCGAGCGCGGCGAGCACCAGCATGGCGGGGCTCCGGCGGCCGCAGCCCGGCGCCTACCGCCGAACGGCCGCTGCGGCGAACCTTCTGCTGGGCGTCTTCCAGGTCCTGCTGTCCTGCTGCCGTCCGGGAGGGGCTCAGGGACAAGGTCAGCCCGCCGTCGGGGCTGGCAGTCCTCGCCGCCCCGCCCCCCCTTTCTTTTAAGGGAACTGTTGAAATCTGTGAGGGATCGCGGAGGAAGGGGACCCCGGGCGGCTCGGCGAGGGGGAAGACGGGCTGCTGCAGCCCTGCGACCGCAGCGTCCCCTCGGCGGCCCTAGGCCGGCTCAGGAGCGGGGCAGCGCGGGGCTTGGGGACCGCTAGCCGCGCGCGTCCCGGAGCCTTTGTGCGCGGGCCCCTGCGCCCCGGGCGCATCCCCCGCTTTGTGTGGCGCGCGGGTGCCTCGCCGCGCCCGGCTTCCTGCAGCTTTGTTTCCCCTCAGCCTGGTGGCCTGGGGATCGCCGTGCCTAGTGAGGCGGCCTCGCCCCCAGGTCCGCACCATGCTTGCGTGCCCTCAGCTCCTCGACCCCGGGGCGCCGGCTGGACATTGTCTTTGCATCCTCGGTTCACCCCCTCGGGGTGGCCTCCGCTGGAGAGAGGAGAAGCAGACTTGTTTGGGGCAGGCGGGTGGCACGGGGGGACGGGCGAGGAAACAGGAAGCGTCTCTTTTCCGTGCATTACAAACGCGGTGTGCTTTTTGGTGTCCGTACAGCGATTGAGCCCTTGCCGAACGTGGTGGAGCTGTGGCAGGCTGAGGAAGGGGAACTCCTGCTGCCCACTCAGGTGAGGAGGACCAGGTGACAGGGCGGGTGCCGGCGTGCGAGGGAGGAGAGGCCTGGAGGCAGCCGGCCTTTCCCTGTCGCCCTGGAGCGTTCGGGTCACTTTGCAAGGCAAATAAACGGTCTTGCGGAGCCTGAACACCTGGCAACGGTGGCCCTTCGGCCTCCTCCCGCGCCATGTGACAGGCTGTGAGTCAGAAGGTGGGTGCCCAGGCCACTTGAAGCAGGTTGGGTGTTGCACAGCCTTGTGCCCGATCAGTGGCAGATTCTTTGGCCTTCTAATGGTCCAGGGTGGGCGGGGGACTTGGGTTTGGGCAAGCGGGTGTGGTGTGGATGGCAAGTAGCTGCAGGGTTGAACACAATGGAGATATTGATTTCATAAATGTTGGTGAGTGATGCTCGCCATTAGCCTAAGTAGCTTTGGGATGAAGAAGTGACTTTAAAGGCGTATAATCTTGGATTTTCTCCAAGTATCTTTTATTCCTGTTAGAATACACCCACTTAAGAACCTGAATTTCAGGTTTTTTTCACCCCCCCCCCATGAGATAATGATTACATGTGGAAAAATAATTGCTGTCGTTTTATTGGGGGAATCTGTAGCATAGAGGGCTTCAGACTGCAATGGATATTGCAAAGCTTTTGTCTTGCATAGAATGTTTGAATTATGCAAGAAATTCCCACTGACTTGCAAAAGATGCCCATTTAAACATAATTTTGAAGACTTTTTTCACCAGTAGTGCTGCAGAGACCCAAAATGCATTGGGGATGGAAGGGGTGTTGAATGATAAGAGAATATTAACTTGCATATGGTAAATTTCAAAGTGTTTATTACTTCCCATGCTGGTGGCAGCATCAAAATCAGGGCCGTGAGCTGTAACTTCTTGACCTCTCCAGGTTTACCTTTCTTCTGATGTGAAGCGTTGATGGCAGTGGTTTTGAGAAACTTGGAATATTCATTTGGCCAGGGATAATGATTAATAACTGACAGGCAGAGAGAGGTGGGTTTCTTTTTTTTTTTTTTTCTTTTTTTCTTTTTTAGAAGACAATTTCCTAGATCTTTTCTGGAGGCCAGCAGGCTGCAGGAGAGCCACCTTTGGAGAAGAAGCCCCACCAGCAAGCAGTCTTTGTTTACCAAATGGATTTTTTTTTTTACGCTCCATTCTAAATCATACATCTGCTTTGAAAAGTGTTATGTGTGGGGTACCACCACCACCACCACCACCAACAACAACAACACCAACACCACCACCACCAACACCACCACCACCAACACCACCACCAACACCACCACCAACACCACCACCACCACCAACAACAACAACAACAACAACAGAACAAAACCCAAACTCAAACTCATTCATAACCTTAGCTGAAAACCACCCTAAACACTCGGTAGCATTTACTTTGAGTAGTTATATTCATGAATATCAGTGGCTGATTGGTGGTATGAGCCACCTTTGAGCCAGAGAGGTCTTCCTGGTGGGGGCCTTCACTGTTCACGGTCATATGCTGAAGATCGTTCTGGTCTCTGCTCCTTGGATGCTGGTGGCACTTTCATGTCATGTTATTGTACCTCTCCCTGCTGCGGGGGTTTTTATTCTTTTTTTATTATTATTTTAAAATAAGGCCTTGCAGTGTTGCCTCAGATCCCCTCACTCAAGCCATCCTCCTGTTTCAACCCTGAGTTAGCTGGAGCTACAGGACTGTGTGTCTTCCCTTGGACCTGGCTCCAACCACCAGTTTTACCCAATGAGAACGTCTCACAGTGTTCCCGGGAAGCAGGGTTTCCCTGGTTAAGATGCACAGATGAGCCTTTGCATTGTAGCTCGAGTGACGCCTCCAAGCCTTCAGTGGGTCATGATGGAGGCCAGCCCAAACAGAAAATAAATGATAGACATTGTTTCTGCCTTCGTGAAAGATATATTCTTTGTGGCCCCGAAATGGAAATGCCAAGGCCTTTGGTAACATGACTTCATTTATAGGCTCAAGAGTTATTTTATGAAATGCCCAGTTTCTGGCTTGATCTTTACTTCACGTGCATAGTGTAGTTTGTAAAAATGGTTACGGTTGAGAAGTTGTCATACCCGAATGCTCACCATAGAGACCTTGATAGCTAAGGTACTTTAATGCATGCTATGGCGGAAGTGAGACTAGTATGTATAGTTTTCTGCATCTGTCATCTCTCTATGCGTGCCCTTTAGACACTGTACCACTGGGCATCAGCCTGGGCAGGGATGAGCCGTGCGTGCGTCTTAGATGCAGAGTGTTCTGAAGAAGGTCATTTGGAAGAGATTCTTTTCAAGGAATTTAGAATTACTTTCAGAAGGTTTCCTTGTGTATGTCATAAGAGACTGGAGAATATTTTCAGGTTCTCCAGGAAGTCTAAGAAAGGCCTATGGAACCTCAGAGTTATCAATGAGAGCTGAACATCAAGTTGTGCTCGAGGATCTACCAATACTGATTATCTACAGAAGTGGTTTTTTTTCCTTTTAACTTTTTCTTATGGGACTCTAAGTGACTAAGAACTTGTTGCTCATCATTAGTAATTGTTACAAGCTGCCAGACCCTCTTGTCTTTAAGTGTTTAGGTATGAATCCTCCCACTATTTAGCCTGTTAATTCACTTTTGTTGTTGCTGCTGCTGCTGGAGATGGAACCCAGGGCCTTTCACGGGCTACACACGTGTTCTAGTCACTGGGCTGTATCTGGGCCCAGCATACCGTATCTCCATTACCAGTTTTCTCACGTGCAGAGCAGGGTATTTTTATACTAAGTTCAGAGGAGCTCCTGAGGATGACCTTCTTTGACCTCGGTGATCCTGGTAGCTTGTCATTTTAGTGGTTTCTTAGCCAACTCATAAGCTCCGTCACTGGAAAACGCAAACACTTTCCCTTGCTGAAGGGGCTGCACCAGGGCAGATAACCCACTGTGGTGGACTCTGTGGTTAGGCTGATATGGATGTTGTTCGTGTGGGGGTGTCTGTCTCCCGAGAGTGGCAATGGATTATGCCCCCACCCCTATTTACATATTTTTATTATATAGTCTCCTGTTAGGACATTGTTTGGAATAGTAACACAGAAAATTATCAGTCATAATGAGAGGCTTTATTGTTAGAGTTACAGATCTTCCCCCGTTCTCTGATGATGCAGTACCTGATGGTACAGAAGCCATGCTTGTCTTTTCATGGGCTGTCTGGTGGCAGCCGCATTTGTGTAAGATAGCAAGCTTTGTGGTCCGTGTGTATGGAGGGTGGTGCTCCCTTGATCTGCTCTGGCCTTTGGGTCTCTTTCCTGTCCCTCCTTTGGGACCCGCTGAGCCCAGTGCGTCGTCTGTGGTGTGAACCATGGATGTTGACTGTGGCACGGAGGCACCGTAGGGCTAGGTCCTTTGTGACTCTTGGGTTTCCTGCTGTCACCATCATCTCCCTTCTGCATCTCCTGTCCCATTTGACTTTTCTTTGCTTGTGTGTGCCATGTTGTCTCAGCTGGGTTCCTATACGTAGTCTGGGCTGCTGAGGTTTGAGAGCGCTGCTGTGGCCACCATATTCCCTATGTAGTGGGAGTTCAGTGGCCACCATGATGTCTGGCTCCACTGTCTTATTGATGAAGTTACTCAATCCTGAAGATTACAGATGAAATGCCTGAGTGTTCATTGCCCTGTTGTTGTGTCCTGTTGGTTCCCAGTCTGCCTGGAATCACTCCTGAACACCACAGAGTGGAAATGGAGATGCTGGACCTCATATGGGGCCTGGTGGGATGGGCGGGCCAGCCCGACTTGGGACCCTGATGCAGACGCCAAGCATTGGCACGGCACCGTTGAACCTCTCTGACTTAGATAAAGAAGATCTGATCTTTAAAAATACCATGTCTTCTTGATTTCCCCATCTAAGATTGGGGGTATGGATAATAGAAATTGGTAGAAAGTGAAACCAGAAACAAGATAGTGAACATCTGTTTGTTTTAATCTCAGGTACATTATTATGTAATAGCATGGAACTCTGGTCAGTGAATCATTAACTAGTATTTGGAAATCTTTTTGTCATAGATGTTTATTTTTGGCTTACTGTGAACATTGAAAAATAATAACTAACATGGGTTGAGAACTATCAGCATCATCTTTATATTCATACCCTACAGAGTGTGAGGCATTGTTGCCTGATTTTATAGCTGAAGACAGTGAGGTACTGTACAGCTAAGTAAGTCACTCGCTGCAATAACAAAGTAGCAGAAAACGGAAAGAAAAAAAAAGTGCTGGGAAGTATTGGCCCGGGCCTTTAATCCCAGGAGGCAGAGGCAGGTGGATCTCTGTGATTTGGAGGCCAGCCTGATCTACAGAGCGAGCTCCAGGACAGCCAAGGTTACACAGAGAAACTGTGTCCAGCAACAAACAAGCAGAAGATGTAGCAGGGAGGGTTTGAACCTAGGAAGCGGTTAGCTCTCGAGCCTGAGCTTTTTTGGCTGTGTTGTGTCTCAGTGCTCTCTGAGCACTGTGTGGTGGTGATCATGGTGCCCGTGTTGGAGGGAAATACAAGTTCTGTTTTGTGAGTTTTCAGAAAATACCAAGGACTATTAGAATCTAAGAGACAGCTGGGTTGTACGAAGCCTGCTGGCCAAACACAGTTTCAGGTGCAGATGGTGGTACAGTAAACCCAAACACCTGCCGCGTGGACCCTGCCATTTATACAAAGGCACATGGATGGTGAGAGACACACAAAATCTAAGCCATGCGGTCTGTCTGAAGGGCACGCATGTTGTACGCAGACAGGGAGAGGCAGTGATGGGAAAATTTTAGTTGAAGCCATCCATGGATGCCACTTTGAAAAGATACTTGAGCTCTTGAAAGCAGCATGGGATGGCAATGGCCAGTGGAAGGGCTCTGGGGCACTGGGGTGGGTAGGAATAGAGGATTTGGTCTTGTTCTTTGAGAGCTCGGTTTTGTTGAGGAGAGAAAGCTGGTAATGCCTGGGACAGCTTTTGAGTGCTGACAGTTAAGAACAGAGAGAAGAGGCCAGTGTCTCCCGAGGGGTCACTTGAGACCTAAGGCCAGAAGGGACCCAGCCCCCTGAGTAGTCCAGCGTAGTCAGTCCAGCGTAGTCCTGAAAGAGTTTGGAGTAGTCCCATGAACACTGGGAACTTCTGCAGCACCTTCTGGTTTTTGAGACAGGGTCTCACTGTTAGTCCAGGCTGGCCTGGGAACTCTCCATCTTCTCTCCTCAGCCTTTGGGTCATCCGAGCAGGGACACTGGAAGCTAGGCGTATGATGGGTGGTAAGGAGTGATGTGGACCAAGATGGGTATCGCAGTGATGTTTGTAGGATGGAACGGAGGTGAGCCTGTAAGCATAACACAAAGCCCTGTATATCACCCCTGTAAAACAAGCCTTGGGGATATTGGTGGTGGGCCAGTGGGCAGGACAGGGGAGAATGTGCAGATCTGAATTTCCAGTTGGCGGTGGAGAGAGGGGACCAGTAAAGGTTTTGCCTAGGGGTCTGGCTTTGTGATGGTGCCTTCAGCAGAAGTCCGGTGTGTGTGTGTGTGTGTGTGTGTGTGTGTGTGTGTCTGGTTTTAAATAAAACCAGCTGGAGCTTCTCTATAGGCACTGCTGACATTGGGATGTATGTTCACCTGGGAGTGGAGCTCGAGACGGTGTACGTCTGGAAGTAAGACCGTGTTGTAAGCAGTGCGCGTGCTTGCAGTGTCCTTCCTGCGGCTGCTAGGCTTGGTGCTGTGTGGACCAGAGCTTGGCTGGGAAGCGAGAGAACGGTGGGCGCGGATGGGATATCTGCAGTGAGAGGGACAGAAGAGCGGTCTGGCCTTGTCCTCTCAGTCTGTGTTAACATGTTGAAGATTTTATGAACTGTCTGATGTGGGAACTCAACCCCAAGCCCTCTGGAAGACAGTAATGGCTCTTAGCCACTGCCATCTCTCCACACCCAGTACACTGAAGCTGTAGTGAAGGGACCCTGGGCCGCGAGGACCAGAGACAGGGACTGGAGGGTTAGCGGCACTGGGAGTAGAGGAACTGGAGAGAGAAGCTGGAGAGTCAGGATGTCCAGAGCTCCAAACAGAGGTGAAGCCTGGCCGCGTAATGCCTCCAGGGTTAATGTGGGCTGGGCACTGCAGGGCTTAGTTGGCCTTGGCTTTTCTTTGTCCACCCTGCTCGTGTTTCCTCCTGAAATACACAGAATAGTATTTGAAGGGGATGTTTGCTTAATTTACAAAATTAGTGGCCTTTTTATTGATGTCATAGTGTATTCTATATTAATATGTAATTAATATAGAATATACAATATTAATATAGAATATACAATATAATATACAATGAGCTATACAGTGTCTTTTTTGTCTTTAAATTACTTTTTTATTTTTGAGACAGGATCTCACTGTGCAGTCTGACTGGCCTTGAACTCTTTATGTACACCATGCTGGTCTCTTAACTCCACCTACTTCTGCCTCTCTAGTGCTCGGACTAGGCCACCATGCTCAGCTAAATAATGTTTTCTATACTTAGAGATTTTATTATTAGATCTTATTATTTTGACTACTGTCTTATATGATTAGACTTAAAATGTTAAAAAAGGCTCTTGAAGTGTTTTGGAATTATGTTCAGGCTATGTTCTAAGCCTTATTTACTTACCGTGAGTGTCTGAGAGACCAGTTGCCAACCTATGGCTTTATATTGCCATTATGACATCATTAAACAAAAAGATTTTTGTGTGTGTCTGTGTGTGGTGCCCACAGAGGCCAGAAGAGGGATTTTTTCCCCCCAGGAGGTAGAGTTACAGGTACTTGTTGGTTGACTGATGTTGGTGTTGGGACCCAAATTTGGGTCTTCTGGAAGATGAGTAAGCACTTTTAACCACTGCCCCCCTGTATGACACCGTTGTAAATCTCCACTGATGGCTGGGTCACTTTAGTTATTCACTGCTGCTCAGCGTCGCACCGTTGGGGACTGTGTTTCTTTGAGACAGTTGCTAATGTGTGTTCTTTCACTCCAGGGTGACTCTGAAGAGGACTTGGAGGAGCCTTCTCAAGAACAGAGGTAAGCAGAGAGGGGACAGATCGTTGCCTGCTGGGCATCCCTACGTCACTGGATGTATTGGTCTCTACATGTCTCTCTCTGTATATGTGTTTACTGTTCTTTGTAACATACCTTTCTCTTTGACCTCAGTGGACTCTACGTTCTCCAGTAATTTAATCTGATTTTGTTTTAAAATGATACAAAAAACTGTTGTCAATATTCCCTTGTTTTCCACACCTTAGCCTTGTTTTTCCTGGGGTGTATTTATGTCTGCCTTTTTGTTTAGAAACCTCTGTCGAGGTCAGACTCTGTGCCCAGTGCTAAGGAGAGCATACCAAACAAGTCCCGCATTGCCTTGTTGTATGTAGCGTCCGTCAGTAAAAAGACTTTTTCCTGCTGTTCTGTGTGTTCCTGGTTGTGCACATACACACACACAGCCTTAGGACTTCTCTGTTTCCTAAGAAACGCCTTCCCCTTCAGGTCAGCCTCAGTAGCCCATGGCTCACAGCTGGATCATCCTGGACTGTACTTCATGGTGCTGGTGGCCGTTATTCCAGTACTGTGCTGTTATTTTGCTCCCAGCTGCTTTGCTTTTTAACCTGTTTTTTCCTTTTGTTTATTTTGTCTGTTCCACTCTTCAGAATTGAGATTGTTCCTGATGTGTGAAGATAATATCATGACCTAGGTGGAAGGCTCCTGTTAGAGACCTTCTTTGTGTCTGTTTCTAGAATGCAGAGTGTGGAGCTCTAAGAATTCCCTCAGTGTTACGTGATGGGTGACTGGTCACTGACTCCATGTATGAAGTATTCACTGACTTACCTAGGGCAGAACTGTCATTGCTCAGTTGATTTTAAAAACTTCCTCAAGCCCGTCCAATAGCTTGTGATTTAAAATTAAATGTTTGAACGGGTGTGGTAGATTTGCCTGTAGCCCTAGTGCTTGCTTGGGAGGTAGAAGCAGGAGGATTGGGAGTTCAAGGTCATCCTTGGCAACACCGTCAGTTTGAAGCCCTCTTGACCTACATAAGACCATGTCTTAGGAAACCAAAGGCAAAGCCCAAAACCATGGAGACTTGCTTTAGAATAAAGATTTACAAGAGAATGACAGAGGTCCAGAGAGAGGCCTTGCATGATTGTCACCCAGCACACCCTGTTGTCATGCTAGCCTCGTCTAAAGCTCTGGTACATTTATTGCTGTGAAGGCAGCATTGCTGTCCTACTGTGGACCAAGCTCTCTTCTTTGTTTAGACGTCGTTAGTGTTTTCCTAATACCCTCCAGGGCCGTGTCTTCAATTGGCCTTCAGCGTCTTCTTCGCAGACTGTCTGCCGTTCTTCTCTGTGGGATTTAGCGAGTTGGTTGTTTAGCCACTTACATCACATGTGTGCATGGAGACTGATTCCTTGATTTTAATCCTATGCATTCTTTTTTTTTTTTAAAGATTTATTTATTTATCATGTATACAACATTTCTTCCATGTATGCTTGCATGCCAGAAGAGGGCACCAGATCTCATCATAGATGGCTGTGAGCCACCATGTGGTTGCTGGGAATTGAACTCAGGACCTCTGGAAGAGTAGTCAGCGCTCCTAACCTCTGAGCCATCTCTCCAGCCCTCCTATGCATTCTTTAAGGCAGTTCCAAAGTCCCTCACCCGGAAAGGATTCTCTGCTTTTGAGTATGATCGTGGGCTTCTCGTCTGTAGGTCCCGGGTCACATGTGAAGGTTTAGTAGTCATGTTTCCCTGGGCTTGGGTTATTTTCCATTGATCACTTTCCTAAATTTTGATGGTTTTGTGAGGAGGTCAGGTATTTTGTATATAATGTCCTTGGATTTTAGCTTGTCTGATAACTTTTCTCTGTTTGAATGGGCCAGAGTATGGGGAAGAAGGCCACAAGACAGGCTGCTTTTCTGTCTTGTCACGGCAAGGAAGGTGTACGCATGCAACAGCTTCTCCTTGGATTCTAAACCCTTTCTTTTCTTTTCTTTTCTTTTCTTTTTTTAGACAGGGTTTCTCTTTGTAGCTTTGGCTGTCCTGGAACTCGCTCTGTAGACCGGGCTGCCTCTGCCTCCTGAGCGCTGGGGTTAAAGGCGTGAGCCACCACCGCTAAGCTCGCCTTTGATTATGACTTGGGTCACCAGGTCACCATCTGTCTGTCTGTCTCCCTGCCGGGGCTCATCTCACCGCCTCCTTCACACCGTGTTCTCTGGGGGCAAATGTATTACGTAGAATTAAGCTACATCAACCCAGGTTGTTAGAATTTTCTGTGTAGATTTGCGGCCCTCCTGTTTATTTAGTAATTCATGTGACTAAGCTCTGAGACCCCCAGCCCAGCACCGTGTGTCCTTCTGTTTTAGTACCATTCGTACTCAATCTTCATTGAGGAGCCATTCATATCGTTTTACACCTCTTAATTACTTTTTTATAATTTCATGAATGACACCGTGCGTTCTGTCAAGATATCCTAGAGCAGCTACGTCTATGGCAACTCGAGACTAGAGACATGAACTTGGCCATACCGCAGTCTGGGCTTTGAGAAAGCATGACTGGTGCTGCCGTGGATCTGCCTGTCTAGAGAAAAATCTAGATGGTAAAATGTCAGTGTTGCACCAGCCGAGGCTGCCTGACCACTGCTGACTCTGGCTGTGGGGCCTCTCCTCACACTCTCCTCAGCTGAGGAAGCTGTTCAGCGCCACTGGCCTTGGTGAAGACTCTGTCTGTGTTATCTTGACATCATCTTCTGTGGCTGCTCCGTAATTGTGTTTGGTTGCAAGCCAGGAAGGCACTATTTGAAGCCTTTCTTCTCGCCTCCCCATCCCTCCTTTCCTCCTGGGTGTTCTCAGATATCAGCAGCCATCTACTCCTTTGCTGAGAAGAGGAGATTGCTTTGGGAGATTCTGATGAGAGGGAGCAAACCTGGGTGACTCCAGCTCGTCCTTGAGTAAATGCTCTCCGGGACGCTGAGCTGGCTCCCTGAGCACGTGGCTCTTGGGAGCACAGTAGTGTCTAATAGGATCAGAAAGGTTGAAGTATTGCTAAGGAATGAATAATGTTATTTTAGCTTTGAAAATGATTGTAGAAATCACAATCACTGCCTGGCTAGGTACATTGTCTGTAGAATGCTCTTCATTAGTGTTAATTTGTACCCTGCCGAGGGTAGAACCCAGGCCTCTACGTACTATAGACCAGTACTCTACAACCCAGTCCCTTTTGAACTTCAGAATGTATTTTTTTTAAGGGGGTGTTTAAGGCAGGGTCCTGGACTTGCTCTGTAGACTAGGCTGTAGGCTCACAGAGATCGGCCTGCCCCTGCCTCTGCCTCCCAAGTGCTGGGATTAAAGGTGTGCGTCACCACTTCCCAGCTCAGAAACATTTTTATCTGCTTAGGAAGAGCGGCAAAACAGTTTAATGTCAGTTAAAGGTGGATCCTGAAAGTGGGGACACCAGAAGTCGGGACACTCCTGGTGGCCCTCCGCAGCTGAGAGGCACCTGCTCTTGAGTTTCTGTATGATATATATGAGAAGATTGCATATTCCATGTAGATAGAGTATATATAACCTATATAATATATAAATACTACATAGAGTATGGCAAGCATATTGTACCTTCTGCCCAGAACTCTCACTTAGTGTTCACCAATATCTTCAAAGCTAGCATGTCCGAACTGAACTCCTTGACTCTTCCTGGGCTCTTCTTTTCTTCATCATCAGGTTCTGGGGAAAAAGAGCAAGCACCCTGAGCTAAGAGTCATGTCAGCCTGCTGTATACAGTGAGGTACAGAGGGAGGGAGGGAGGGCCCCTTTACTCCTCATACCCTCTCAGAACCCAGAGTCATCTTCAGAGAGTCTTCTGCCTCTGTCCAGCCAGGTCTCCACATTCCCATCCCAGGGATGCACTGAATCCCTCCTCTTGAGATCAGCCTATTTTGTGTTACATTATTGCTGGATAGAGTGCAGGCTCCCAGGTGTGCACAGGCACAGAGGACTGTGTGTCCTCTCTGCCCCTCCCTTCCGCCTTCCCTCACCCTCCCTGAACCTTGCTCACAGGGTGCTTGCTCCTTTGTGGAAATTACCTTTTGTGGTACCCGAGGTCCAACCTGGTACTCCTTCTGTTGATTCCCTAGTCCTAGACTCAGTCACTGACGCCGAGTTGAAAAGCTGCTAGATGCTATTCTGCAAGATCGAGCTATTAAATAGTCGTCTTTTAACTCAATTGCGTGTTCTCCATAACCAAGTCCGCAGTCAGTCGTGGCTGTGAGAGCCGTGGCACCAGTGCCTGGGTTAGGGTTGTGGCTTCACATCGAGCCCACTGCCAGAGTCACATGTGACAAGAGGCTGTCAATCAGGCGCTGTCAGTATAAAGTTCTTGGTGCCTCTTACAGGGCTGGGTTACAGGGAGGGCGCAGGATGAATGTGTCTAGTTATGGTCTTTCTAGTTTTAACATTTTAAGAGGGTTGTCTTTGGCTGCAATCAGTCTCGTCGTTTAGGTTTTCTTCATAAAGTACAGGCTTTCTAATGGTGCTCATGGTATACATTAAAAGTTCTCTAACCACAAAATACTTTAAAAATGGTTTTTAAATTTGTGTTGTGAAGACATTAGCCAAGTGTAAATGGAGACTCTGCTTTCATTCCTGGAGAACATAGTCCTAGCATCCGGAGGGGAATCCCACATCAGCAAAGCTGCAGTCAATTTATATAATTATTTAGCTTGAAGTGAAATAAATTAGAAAAATAATACACTGGAACTAGCAGACTTTGATTTGACTTTTTTTAGATATTTAAATAATCTCTTACAGACTCTTGCCGTGGCAAGTTTTGTGTGCATTTGTATGTTAATATCAACTATTTGAACCTTCTTTGGGGTCATATCAAATAATTTTTTTGTTGTTGTTGTTGTTTTTTGGGTTTTTTTTTTTTTTTTTTTTTTTTTTTTTGAGACAGGGTTTCTTGGCAGAACAGTTCTGGCTTCCTGGAACTTGTTCTGTTCTCTAGACCAGGCTGTCCTTGAACTCACTGAGATCCTCTTCCCTCTGCCTCCCAAGGGCTGGGATTAAAGGCGTTCACCACCACCGCCCAGCTCCCAAATAATTTTTCAGTCCTTCAAGAATTGCTAAGTGTTAGCCTAAAAAAAAAAAAAATAGGCGAGTCCCTTTAATGCCAGCGACTCCCGGAGAGTGAGTGAGGGGCTTGCAGCGTGAGAGGTGTGAGTGTGGGGTGTGCGTGTGTGTGGGATATGGCGGGTGTGTGTGCGTGTGTGTGTGCGTGTGTGTGTGTGCGTGTGTGTGTGTGCGTGCGTGAGTGCGTGCATGCATGCGTGTGTGCATGTGTGTGTGTGTGCGTGTGTGTGTGTGCGTGTGTGCGTGTGTGTGTGTGTGGATGAACTGGTCCAGGCGGAATCACACTGCTTCTTCCTCTGGATGGGGCAGCCTTTAGAAAAGTCACTCCTGTCAAGTAAAGGGCATTCTGCGCGCACCACTGTGGCTGGCTGATTATCGCTCCAGGTTCAGCGGCAGAATCACTTCACGGAGCCCATTTAGTAGATGGGCATTCGGCAGAGACAGCCAGGCAGAGGCACAGCCCAGGAAGATGTGCCCATCGAATCGAAACAGGCATAGGAAAGACTCGGAGAAGTGAGTGAGCCTGGGACAAGAGCCAAGGTACAGCTGTGAGACAGGGAGGGAGACACTGGGCCTTTAAGCCCTGGGACAGCTGATTGATGCTCTGGTGTTAGGCTGCTGTTCTGTGGTGGGCGTTGTGATCTGAATTGCTCTCTACCATGTTACAATGGCCCGTGAGACACGGAGGCCCTAATTGTAGAGGTGTCTTGACACCACAGTGACAGTATTGGTTAATTCTGTGAAGGTGTTCTAGACTTCTTGTTACTTAAGATAACAGCACAGCTGGGGTTTCAATACTTAAAATAATTTCCCCAGGCAGCTTTTTCTGTCTGGGAACACCAGCATTAGGAATATGGGGTCTCCTGGGAGCTTGTTACTCTTTTAAATGAATTGTCATCAAATTATTAGTTTGCTGTTAAGAGTTTTGCACATGTGAAATCTGAGTCTAGAGTGGTAGTGCCTGGACCCTCCCCCCCCCAATTCACACACACACACCACACACACACACACACACACACACACACTCGCACATGCCATAGGAAAAGACACTGTGGTTGAGTGCTTGGGCTTCTCTTCCTGAAGACCTGGGTTTGAGTCTCAGCACCCACACGGTCACGTGTAATCATCTTTAAGTCCAGTTCCAGTGGACACAGGCCTTATGCAAACACGCGCACAGATATATGCAGACAAAACACCCATACACCTAAAAAAAATTGAGAATTTTCAGTTCTTAAAAATTACTCCTATTCTAGAAGGTGTCCTTATCTACTTCTTGGTGTTTTCCTCGCTAAGGTGAACCTTCGTGAGCTTGAGAAACAGGTTAAGGGAGCCATTCCTACTCCCCCAGCCTCCGTCTCTGCATTCTGGTCAGAGATAGTAGCTCCGAGGGACGTATCACTGCCAGGCTGTTCTACAGGGAGGAGGTCTGCCCCCGTGAGATGCTCTGAGGTACCCACCGCTGCTGCATTTGCAGCTGGTTTGTAGGGTTGGCTTTAGTGAGACCTCAGCCATCGTGTGGTCTCTAAATAGACCAGATGTTGTTGCCATCCAAACAGAGCCAACCAGACGATACTAAGAGAGATGGTAGGAGTTTTTGGGGAAGTCTTCTGGGCTCATCATTAATTTTTTGCTTTTTTAATCAGGCCAAGGTAAATCCAATTCATGCATTAAAACTGAATTTAAGTATTTGCCCAGGTGTTGTACCTCTGCTTTATAGATTGCTCTCAGATGTGTTGTCCTCGATGGCCAGGTGGCTGTGTGGTAGTGTTCTTATTTTATTGACGAGGATAGATATCGATAATGGTAAAATAAGTTGCAGATCTGTAAAGCACAGACAGATGTATGTCCTAAGTGCCCTCTTTCTGTATACCGGTCTACCCTGGCGTTGCATACAAAGGAAAATAGGTTGGAAACCATTTTCCCACTTGGATATAATGACAGCCTGCTCCTGTGGGAAGACACCATGTCCAGGATTGAACTGAGGAAGTGCTTCCGTTCTTTATTGCTTGTAGTTCCTAACAAAACCCCAGGAAAATATGATGAGCTGGCTCTTGAGACAGTCTCAGAGTTGGATCTTTTACCACGCGCTGGACCGGAACTTCAGTTTTACGCTCTTGCAAAATTTTAATCCTTCATGAACATTCTAGTGTGGCCTTTTGAAATAATCTGGAAAATTTAGACGTGGTATCATAGCGCACCTGGACTTTGTAGACCACATGTCACCGTGCTGTGTCCAGATAAGCTGTCCTGTTGGCTTGCTTTGCTTTGTGATTATTTTCAACAGCAAGGAGCAGAAAACCCTGACTCAGCCAGCTCCAACAGTAAGGCAAGCATCATGTCACCCAGCCAGAAGCCGGGGCAGGATGGCTCTGGGTTGGTCGCCGGGGCAGGATGGCTCTGGGTTGGCCGACTCAGCAGGTTTCCTACCTGCTTGTCTTGCTGTGGTCACGTTTGCAGACCTGCAGACCTCTTCCAGAAGAGCAGGTTCAAATAACCCCCAAAGGGTGCCTCTTCCTCAGTAGCATCCTTAAGCCCCATTTTTGAATCTTCCAAGACACTCACGGTGGATCTGTGCCTGTCACGGCCCCTTACTGGCCTGGGGTTTAGTCACAAGGGAGTTATGGTCATTGGCCACAACCAGGGCTTCGCCCGAGTGGGAACAGGGACCTGGAGAGTGGGGAGTCAGAGCAAGTGAGTAACTGGGACCAGGTATGGGGTGAGCCACCCAAGGTAGTGCTTCTCCAGTGCGGTCCCTCTTGCAGACTCAGCGTTACCTGGGAACTTGTTAGACAGCTGAGTTCTCAGACCCCACCCAGGCCTACTGAGTCAGAAGCTCCAGGGGAGAGGCCCAGCCATCTGTGTTAAGGAGCCCTCTGGGTGATTCCGATGCAGGCTGCAGCTTGAGCGCGCTGGTCTAGCGTGAGACATCTGAGGGATCACGCTGCTAAATTACCTTTGTTGACGATTAAATAACGAGAGGCAGAGGGGATCTTGTGGGTCAAGCAGTCAGTAGGAGCTGGGAGGTGAAAGTTGTTCAGTCTTTCCTGTCATCACCAGCTCAGGGTTTTTGCAGACTAAGTTTGCAATGTTCTCTTCATATGGTATCCAGTTGTGTCAGTGTGAGGCCGGTGTCCAGCCTGCCGTGGCACATTGGTGAGCAGGTGGGTTAGGCTCTGGCACGGTAGCTTCCAGCAGAGAACTGAGGACCTTTCTCAAGCCATTTGTTATAAAGGATGTGTGTCTGGCAGAAAACATTGGCCCGATAACAGAAAGGCTCTGTTACTGGGTGGGAGCGGCCACTCATAGTACAGAGCAGTGTGTCTGCCCGGGCTGTCTGCTGTGACATGTGTCAAGGCTGAGGCTGTGTGTGAGAGGGGCTGGGGCAGGGAGAATGTTGGGGTGCAAAAGGGTAGGAAGTAGAAGTTGGAAGTGTTCTAAGAACTCTGAGAAAATGGGGTGGCAATCAATACAGGAATCACTCACACTGAAGGGGACTTCTGTGTTCCCGCATCTCCCTCCTCCCTCAGCCCCACCCAATGACTCAGGGTGTCAGGAACTTGGATGGTACTGGGGCAGGCTGCGGCCTGGAGGAGGCAGCTGGGAGCTAGAGGGAAGCAATGAGATTGGCACAAGGATTGTCATGTGTAGTTCTGTGAGAGAGGGGACTCCCCAACTCAGCCATAGGCTGGGGATTCCCTAAGGTCCTTCTGTAGTACTGTGGGAACCCTCGCCGGCTGAGAGGATGGATAGTAGGGTAAGAAGGGAAGCAAGTTCCAGTGTGGTGTTCTAGGGCTGATGTAACAGAACCACAAACAGTGCCTAGAGCATTAGAAATGAGTTCTCTCCGGGCCTGGAGAGCAGCAGCTTGGTCTGAGTGTCGACAGGGCCGTTCCCTCTACAGCACGCAGGGTCCCTTTGCATCAGCTGTCTGGCAGCTGTTGCTGTTCACTGACTTGGAGCCGCCTCGCTCTGCTCTCTGCCTTTGTCCCTGTGTGTCTCTCTTCTGACAGGATGACTATGCAGTTTAACTCGTAACCAGCTCTAACTTAGGAGCCTTATGAGTAGCCGCTCACCTTCCCTTCTGCCCCCTCCCCCTCCCATCCCTAGCTCCCCCTAACTCTGGTGCTCAGAGGAAGCATGGTTTGGTCAACAACAGGTTGTCCAGCTCCGTGTCAGCTGCACAGGCATTCCTGAGGATCTTTGCCAGCCTGAAGGTTGGCACACAGTGAATGGATCTTCTTTCTAAATTATTTCTTTGTGTGTACTTGTAGGTGTCCGTGCTAAGAAAATGACGATAGATCATGAGCTCTGAGCAGCTCTGTGTGTGTGTGTGTGTTCATTGTGAGAAATTAAGTGGGAAGGTGTGGGAATATGTTGGTAAAACAAGTGGGTGAATTCGTGAACGCAAACCGTGCTTCTTCCGTTAGAATTCAGAACAACGGAACCACAGAAGAGGCTGTGGATCGTGTGTGCCGAGGTGTGCAGGGCCAGCATCTTCAGCCTAGCTGTTAGCTGCCTAGCCAGCGGGGACTTGCTGGTGCATCCTGAGGACTGTTCCTTGGCTTGGCAGAAACTCCTGTTGTTTTCTGTAAATGCTTGAATCCTGGAGGGCAGTCCCTGCGTTCAAGCATTTTAATGACATTTACTCAAGGGTGTTCCAGTGCTGCCCCAGGAAGAGCTGTGTTCAGAAAGTCTGTTTTCAGGTGGGAAAATGCCATATCCAAATTGCCTGTTAATTGTTCGAGTGCTGCCCCAGGAAGAGCTGTGTTCAGGTGGGAAAATGCCATATCCAAATTGCCTGTTAGTTGGACTTTCGTGTAACTTAATTGGCAGCTTTGTGTTTGGGGAGAAGCTGATCTGTGATCCTGAAATTGGTTCCGGGTGGGGTGGTGTAATTCCTGGGTAATTAGGTGTCCCTGCACTTGCTCTCCTCGTTAGCGGCAGAACCATGAGAGGAGGAGAAAGCTCTGGGTCTCTAGTCCGTAATCTTTTAATCCCTTTAACCTGGGTTGTAAAACGAGGCTACATTTTAATTAGAAAGTATATCTAGTCGGCCTGGAAGGGGTTTCATAATTCACCACTTTTGGGTTCTGGCTAGTGGGGAGCCTATCCCTAATTGCCTGGTTAGATGCAGTTGCAGGTTAACCCTGAGTCTCACCGAGCCAACACTCTAGGTTAATAAATGAGCCTAAAGCCCAAGCAGAAGCAGGAGAGTGAGTTAAGTTCAAGGATGTGATCTGGATCTTGTCTCTGCAGACTTAACCATGATGCCAGCTTGGGGATTAGGGTTTGTGGCTGGTGGCTGATGGCGTGGCGGTAACTTGGACTCTTGAGTTTAAGGCCTGTCTCACTTAAGTACTATTTATGTTTTCTTCAACTTCCTCGTTGGAACTGGGAATCGAAAGGGAGACTGGACAAGGAAAAAGTGTTGTAAGAGACTCAGCATCTGTGATAGTAAGAGAAGGGCAGAATGCAGAAGCAGACCAGGGCACGGATAGGGAGGGCTGGGTTTCAGGGCGTTCTTGCACACACATGCCCGATAGGGTTCTGACCAGACAGCTGTTAGTTCAGTGGTGAGAAATCCCTGGTCTTTTGCATTGTTGTTTGCTCAGTGATTTCTATCTTTTTTTGCCCCTGTAATTATTTATGTGGTCAGTAATAACTTTTATTCTTGTAAACATGTTTATGGACAGCTTGAAATGTGTTGTCGTATTAGTTCATTCTGTTTATGCATTTATTTTGAGCAACTGTAATCAAAACCCTCAGCACACTTACTCTCATCTCTGTCCATTTTTAGTGCTACCTTTGTAGAGTATGATTTTACTTTATTTTTTTGGTGCTGAGGATTGAGTGTGCATGTACTAATAAACACGATGTGTTGCCAAGCTATAGTTCCAACCTCGTTATATTGTCATTTTTCTTAAGTTTTCTTTAGGTTTTGGTAGATAGACTTTTTATCATTTTCTTTGGAAACAAGACATCATCCTGCTGGAGGAGGAGACTTTGCATACTTATTGGGAGGAGTGGGCCTTCAGCTCAGTAATGCTGCACCCTTGGTATGGGGTTCCTACACCTGGGTCCTCCAAGACACCTCTTATCCATGCTTGTACAAAGGCCTCCTGGGGAATGGTTTGAAATTTCATTTAGTTTATATTTTGTATTTCTTGAGGAAAAAGTAGCCTAGACCGGCATTGAATTCACTATGTAGTTAATGACCCAGATCTTCTGATCCTTCTGTCTCGACCTGAGTGTTGGGATTACAGTGCATGCATTTTTATTATAAAGGTGAGGACATATTCCTTTTGTAACATTGCTAATTACCTAAACTGGGAAAATGCAGTGTTAAGTTACAGAAACTTTAACTCAATGCAAAAGAACAGATGGTTTTTCTCTTTAGTTCATCTTCAGTTTAAAAATTGAGTTTGGGTCTTGAGGTGACTCAGCAGGTAAAGGCATTTGCTACCAGCCCTGATCGAAAGAGGTGGTCCCCAGGTCCCACACGGTAAAAGGAGAGGACTCGCCCCTGAAAGTTGGCTTTGACTTTCATGTTCTTATGCTTTCTGTCTTGTCTGCTGCTCCCCTCCCGTCTCCCACACACAATAGATGTAATAATTTTTAAAGAAATTGTTGAAAATTTGAATTAACTAAAATGTTAACTTTTATTCAAATCATTATGCTTTCTATTAATGGATTTTTAATTAGATTTGCAATGGGTACTTTGAATCCTTAGGTTAGCAAGTATCTCAAGAGGGTACTTTATCTCAAATCTGTTAAATTAGTCCTCAAGAAAGCAGCCATCAGAAGACAGTATAGGGGTTCAGCTCAGGCGGGGGACATCCAAGGCACCCCCATGCAGTTCTGCTCAGGCAGGGACTAGGCATCCACAGGCCAGCTGTGGCCCTCAAGGCCCTAGCTAGCAGGAAGACATCCATGGGTCCACCCGAGGTGGTGGAGAAAGGAGAGAGACAGAGAAGCGGAATGGTTCGTGTGCTGTGGAGAGCAGCAGAAGGGAAGAAATGAAGCTGTTGAGGAGTGGGCGGATGTTGGTGGCCTGCTTGCCACAGGCAGCCATGGTGATGTCCAGGCAGGGTGCTGCCAAGGGCATGTTTGGGTCCTTGATCCTACCACAGCCAGGGCCCGTGTGGATGACTGTGACCTTTATTGCCACCAAGGGCCACAAGGGTGCCCAGTGACTGGGCTGCCATCCCTGGCCATGTAGGTGTCCAGAGGCCATAACCTGAACCGTGCTGATCTGGTTGGCCACGGTGTTGTCCAGAGACCTGAGCTGCTGCCAGGGAACATGTCTGGGTCTGTCTCCCTACAGCAGCCAGGGTCTGCGCTAGTGTCCGTGGCCCATGTTGCCACTGAAGGCCACCTGGAAGCCTCGAGTCTGGGCTCAACCTGTGGCCTTTTGGTTTGTGCCCCCACCAGAGCCATGCTGGTCTGGGTGACCTGGGCTGCTGCCAGGGGCTTTGTCTGGATCCGTGGCCTTACAGTAGCCAGGATCTGAGTCAGCATCTGTGATTCCTGCTGCAACAAAAGGCCATGTGGTTGCCCAGGGTCTGCTCAGCCACCAGGAACCATGTTGGTGCCCAAGGGCCATGCTGCAGCCGGGACCATACAGGTATGAGTAGCATCTGCTATTATCTGTTGCCATGGTAACATCTGGGTCAGGGCTACAGCTACGGGCTGTGTCTGGGTCCGTGGCCCTATTGCAGCCACAGTCTGTGTTGATGTTCGTGGCTCCTGTTGCCGTCGAGGGCCATGTTGACTCCAGGGGTCTGGGCCTCTACTTGGGATCATGTTGGTGTCCAGAGCCCACTCTGCCACTGGGGCCATCTGAACTCATGGTGACATCCAGGCCTGGGCTGTTGTTGAGGGCCAGGTCTGGGTTTGTGACCCTGTAGCCTCCAGGGTCTGGGTGAACATGCATGGCTCCTGTTACCACTGAGGGCTGTGTGGATGCCCAGGGGCAGGTTAGCTACCTGAGTCCAGGATGCACGCAGATTTGAGTGGCCTGTGCAGCTATGCAATGCCATGGTGACATCCAGGCCAGAGCTTCAGCTAAGGGCCATGTCCGGGTCTATGGCCTTACTGTAGCCAGGGTCTCTGTTGATGTCTGAGGCTCCTGTTACCATCGAAGAGCACGTAAACACCCAAGGTCAGGAGCCATGTTGGTGTCTGCGGGCCCCTGGGTCTCAGATGCCTGCCCATCTGAGTGGTGTGCACTGTCACCCGGGGCGGTGGTGACATCCAGAAACCCAGGGTTGGGGCCACAGCCTGAGGCTTTGGTGGCATCTGGGGCCATGTTGCCACCAGACCCATCCCAGCCTGCATGACCAGTGTTCCCACCTGGAGCTCAAACTGCTGCCGAGGGCTATATCTGCATTCCTGGTCTAGTTGCAGCTGGGTTCTGTGTTGATATCTGTGGCCTGTGGCACCTCAGGGGGCCATGGAAACCATGTGTGATGAAATCAGAGATCCATCCTGAGGCGACCCCGCCTTCGCAGGCCCAGGGAAAGCTGGTCCTGTCTTTCACTAAATACTGCAGAAAAAAGAGCTGTCCCTGACCCTCTCAGAAGAGCTGATCCCTACTCTCAGGGGCGATAGCCCCACCCCTCATCACAGGGAGAGCTGGCCTTGACCCTCACAGGAGAGCTGACCCTGATGGCAGGGATAAGGGAGCTCAGCACCCCCCTTACCTGAGGCCTGAAATAACCAGCCTATCTATCACTCAGGTCCACAGCGGGGCCTTGGGTTGGCCCACCCTTACATCTGCCCCATCTAGGACCCGCCAGAGCTTGTGAAGGGACCAGTCCTGTGGAACGATACCGACAGGATCTCCATGACTTGGGGTAACCCAGAGGAGTTCTGGTGAGGATCCAGAGGTGGTGGTGGACCAGAAACCAGAGCAGTGACTTTTCGATGAGCATTTGCTAGTGAAGCTGATGGACAAAAGGGCGTCCTGTGTGTCACACTGAGACCTCCAGAGCCATCAGGATGGATGAAGAGGTGCTGGAGAGGCAGGAAAGATGGAGAAGCCAAGAGTTGGTCTTGTTGTTTTTTTCTTTTTGTTTGTTTGCTTGTCTTGTTTTGATATTTTTTTTATTTTTTTTTTTTTGAGGATAATGCTGCATGGGTGAGGGGAAGATATGGGGGACCCCAAAGTGAGTGGAATTAGGGTTCATGATGTGAAATTCCCAAAGAATCAATGAGAAATGTATATTACTAAAAAGAAGAAGCTGGGCGTGCCGGACGTTGGTGGCACATGCCTTTAATCCCAGCACTTGGAAGGCAGAGGCAGGCGGATCTCTGTGAGTTAGAGGCCAGCCTCATCTATAAGAGCTAGTTCCAGGGCTACAGAAAAACCCTGTCTCAAAACCAAAAAGAGGAGGAGGAGGAGGAGGAGGAGGAGGAGGAGGAGGAGGAGGAAGAGGAGGAGGAGGAAGACGACAACAGTATGGGGATGAGAATCTCACTCACACCTCACACTCAGTCATAGTGTGCTTGCTAGCATGTGTGAGGCCCTGGCTTTGGTCTCCCACACTGCAAAAACAAAACAACAACAAAAAGGATGTCTGTTGGTGATAATAAGCTGGCATTTCATAGTTGCTAGAAAGCCCCTGAAGCACATTGGTCAAATGAGTAAGTTATAAACATTCTCTGCTCAAGAAAGGAATGTGGTTTTGAGAGAGACTTCGGGTTCTGCAAAGCGAGATACGCTTGTGAGCTGAACTTCTCTTTACTTCTTTCCACCTAAAATGTTTCTGGCTGGCAAGTTCTGAAGTAGTGAGTTTGTGGGAGCCTCGGGCTGAGTTAAACGGACAGCTGACAGGGAGAAGCAGGGAGCAGAAGACAGAAACGGAACCGGGAGCTCTGTGTCTGTGGGCTGGCCTGTGAAATAACACTGCAGGTCCAGGTGGCTTTGGCAGTGACTGCCTGGAGCACAACATTGTTTTCCCGCCTCAAGGCCGGGTTGCAGCACAGTGCCTAAGGTTTGCTGTGCCTTAGACTCCCAGGCTTTAACTCTGATGACATCTGCTAGTGACAGTTTGCTAAACTTTTGTGCCTTTGTTTCCCTTTCTCTAAAACAAGGGTTCTATAGTGCTTCGCTGGAGTGTGAGGTTTAGTACATATAAAAACCGTGCCTGTGGGAGCTTGTGGTTGGCAGTGAATATCGGAGTGTGTGTTCTTGAGAGGGAATCCACTTGTGAGAACTTCATGGAAGTAGAATGAGTTTAACACTGTACTTAGAAAGGGAACCCTCTGACTAACATACAGGCCAAAGACTAGGAAAAAAACGGCAAATGTCCAATAGCGCTTCTGTATAGGTGGTGTTATAGTAAATACTCAGCCAAGAAGGATGTTCATAGTACTGAATTCTCAGAAAAATGTTATCTGTGCAACCTGGAAGACTTCATTCTGAAATGACCAATATTTACCCTTAGTAAAGGGTTGTTACTTTATTATTTCACTGTTTATTTTTGCTTGGTGTGCTCTACGGTCATATATAAGTGTCTTTATTCGTGTGTCTGTGCATGTGTGTAGCATGTGCATGCCATGGCGTGAGTGTGGGAAGTCAAAGGACAACAGTAGGCACCTGTTCTCTCCTTCCATTGTGTGTCATTGGGGGGAGTGCCTCTACCCACTGAGCTACCTCACCAGCCCACAGAAGTGTCTGGACTCAGACAGGGGAGCACACGGAGACAGGAATGGCACAGAGACTCCAGTCCCCTTTGTTCTGAGTCGGTGGTCCAGTGAAAGTCCCTTGTGCTAGGCTGTCCTTTCCCGGCTGTGGTCGTGGTGCAGGCTGCTGTGCCTCAAGAATGGGAAGTTGTCCTCCAGCAAACAAGTGGTTGTGGGGCTTCAGGAAAGAGCCACGCTGCGAGGTTACTGAATGGTGGGCCTTTGGGGCTGTTGCTCAGAAGGAGTCCAAGCTAACAGCAGCCAGTGGAGCCAGGGAGACAAGTTCCTGAAGTTCAGGGTTCAGTGAACCGCCCCCAGACTTGTCCAGTGTCTCTTGGTTCCGTCTGAGGAGGTGTGAGGGGTCTGGGGAGATTAGTTGCTGTCTCCAGGAGAAGCATGGGGCTGTTTTAGAGGCTACCACGGGTGTGGCTGTACCCTGCGTTGGGAAGGCGTGTCAGCTGTCAGAGCGGTCTGAAGGTAATTCCTAGAGCGCAGCCAGGCTGTGAAGTCCCCGCTAGCTGCCCTCCTGGGAGCGGAACCAAATCAGAAAGTTTAAGACAGCCCCAACATCAAACCAGATTAGACTGGATTTAGTGGATAATAATTCTTTAGAAGTGGCTCACATTATACTTGCCACAAGTGTCACCTGAGAAACTTGCCCTAAACTATATGGGAAAACAAGTCCCAAACATTTTTTTAAACAACTTATTTTGCATATAAATCCCAGTTCCCTCTCCCTCCTGTCCTCCCAACTCTTCCCACTTTCCCTCCCCCCTCCCCATCCACTCCTCAGAGAGAGTGAGGCCTCCCACGAGGAGTCATCAAATCTGTCACGACACGTGAGGCAGGACCAGGGGCCTCCCCTGTATCTAGGCTGAGCAAGGTGTCCCTCCATAGGGAGTGGGCTCCAAAGAGCCAGATCATGTACTAGGCACAAATCCTGGTTCCACCGCTAGTGCCCCACGGACTGCCCATGCCACCACACAACTGTCACCCGCATTCAGAGGGCCTAGTTCGGTCCTATGCTGGTTCCCCAGCTGTTAGTCCAGGGTCGCTCAGCTCCCATTAGCTCAGGTCAGCAGTTTCTGTGAGTATGCCCATCATGGTCTTGGCCCCCTTGCTCAGAACAAGTCCCACACATTTTAAATCCCTGAATATTTGAACTAAATTCTGTCCAGAAACTAGCAAACAATAGATAAGTAAGGGCAATTCTTTACAGTGGGAGGGGGAGGCACACCAAGAATAAGGGAAACTTGGTCTTTCAATAATACCTCCTACCTCTGTATTATTCGGTGATTCGGTAGTGCACACCCCTTCCCCAGCCATACACTTAGCCTAAACTAGCTCCCTCCTCAGAGGTCACCAACAAATATTGTTGAACCCAGCCCTGTTGGTTCTGATAGTCAGCTGGTGTTCATGAAGACATTTTCAAAAGGACTGTCTTGCAGTGGGGCCCTGGGGGAGGTTCCCCTTGCCTCTGAAAGCTAGCAGTGAGAGTGTGGTGCTAAGGGCAGGCAGGGTACGGGGACTTGAAACTGCCCGGGACCTCCCCTTACTTAACTTGTTCTTGGTTAGGCCTCCTGCAGCTTCAGGCCGCAAACACTGGGTTACATCTGTGTTTTAGGTACTTCTCCTGGCCTTAGAGACAAATCCCTCAGAAACCTGGGACTCTAGCCCAGTTTGAAGTATTCCATCCCTAGAACCATTTATGGAGAGAGTGAATTTGATTAAGTTAGACTCTGTGTTTTGTGTTCATCTTTCCAAAGGTGTTTTTGCAGTCTATATTTCTGGCAGGATACTTCCCACCCTGGAGTTTGACTCTGGTAGGTGCTGAGAAGCTATTGATCGGACTCACAGATAGATAGAACAGGATGCCGTTAGGGCTAGTCACCCGATATGCTGTAGTCTTTCCTGCTCTATATTTTGTCTCTGTAAATGCATTTCAGAATGCAGAAAGGGTCACTGTGTCTCCCCCCTTTTAAATCAATGAGCATTTAAACATTAAAGTCGAAAGGTTTGTACATTGACCATCCAAATAGGTTTATGTCTCCCAGTTCAGCTTGTACAGGTGTCCTTAAAACTTTTGAGAGAAGAAGCCATTGTGTGAGCAGCTTGACATTCTGATCCACCAGGTTCTCTGCGTAGCTCCATTTTGGTTGCCCGGGCAGAGTGGAAACGGCAACACCTGCTTTATCACACACACCTCTCTGAAGGCCCTGGGCAGCCTGGGCTGCTGTGGAGGCGTTCTGTGCTGGATGTCCCATTGCCTGCAGCCCTCTGTCTTCTCCTCTGGGGCCAAGAGGCTCGAGGGGCCTCAGCTGGCCATGAGCTGGGCAGAAGGCAGCAGCTGCAGTCCCGCGGCCAGGAGGCTGACCAGCCGGCTTCCCAAGCTCTGCTGCCCTCCCCTCCAGCCCATCTCACGGGTTAATACATTCCTGCAGTACGTGCTTTTCATAGCTTGTTTTACCAAAAGAGGTTTTGCAAGGTGCTAGGAAGGAGGCTACCCATTCTTTGCACGGTATTTAGGGTTAGTTGTACTACATGGGGGTGTAGGGCAGGAGGGCCCAGCAAATGTGTCCTCCATTGTAGTCTACAGTATGAAAGGTGAAGAGAGCTCCTACGGTCCATGGGGTCCCAGGGTGTCCTCACTGAGCAAAGCTGGACCTACCTCACTGCAGGTATATACCAACTCAGAGGCCCTCAAGGGAAGAGAAGCCCTGTGCAGTGTAAGAGGTGTGTGTGTTTGCAGTGTGGGAATCCAGAGCCCAGCGGTGACAGGTGGTGCTCCCCAGGCAGTGCTCTCCAGTCGGTGTTCCCAATGGGTGCTCCCCAGCGAGTGCTCCCCAGCCAGTGGTTCCAGCCAGTGTTCCCAGCAGAGCTCCAGAGTTAATGCTGGTTCTGCTGTGTTTCTCCTGAGTGGTGTCTGACATGCAAAGCTTGGACAACCCTTTATTTTCTAAAACCTCATTCTGGCTGATCCTGACACAGCTTACTTTTCTCTGTTCTATTAGAACTTCTGGTTGGGCTGAGCCTGAACCCACTATTCAAGGATTCTGAGGCTGTGCTGTGTGTCTTATGAGCATCACCGTAGGCAGTGAACTCCTGGCCCCGGGGAGTAGTCCTCAGCTGTCAACCTCCAGAGCTCACATTCCATCTGGCGGATTTGGGTAGTGCCCAGCATCTTGCCCAAGGCTACCGACCTGCAGTAGCACCAGATGCAGTTCTAGCAAGGCTTTGGCACAGTCTGCAATGTGTCAGTTTTGCCAGTAATCCTCTCCCTGCCAGTGAAGGTGTAAGTCTCTCTATTGATTGACTGTCGGCTTCCGCTGGATCCCTTTATATGACGGGAAAGTTACTGCCACTATTGTGGTTTGGGTGAGATTATGTCCTCTGTAGTCTCTGACATTTAAGTATTTGGTCCCCAGCTTTGGGGAGGCTTACGAGGTGTGGTCTTGCTGGAGGAAATATGTCTGTCCCTAGAGGCAGGCTCTGGAGCTGAAGACTCAGCCATTTCCAGTTCTGGATGTCGGCCCTCAGCTTCCCATGTCTGCAGCCAAGCCTTTCCCCTGCCGGCTGGGGTTCTGATCCTGGGCTGGGACTGGCTCTCCCTTCCCTGCTGAGCCTCTCGCTGGCACTGTGCTCTGGGAGTCAGACTCACATCTGCCGACTTGGGCTTCCACCCCTGGCTACAGACCGTCTCTGTGGAAGGGCACTTTCTTCCCTGCCAGAGGGCTTACCGTGCTGTGCTCATTTGGACAGTTACCAAATGTTGGTTGGTTTTATCGTCTTCTTAACTTTTCCACACTAAACTTTCCCTCTCTTTACCCGCTATTGTTTAGTAAAAACTGTTTTGTTTTGTTTTTTTTCCCAGTGGAAATTTTCCAGAGGTGTTAGAGTTGTGGACACGTTCCTTTTGTTTTGTTTTGTTTTGGTTTGGGTGTTATTTATTATAATGAAACCTGAAACTTCCTTGGAGCCTCCGGCTGCCTCTTCCTTGTACTGCTTTTTTAAAAATTAAAATTGCATTATATTTATTTATTTTGGAAGGGCGTGTACGTATGTGGGTGTAACTGCCATGGTGCACCCATGGAGGACAGAGGACTTGTAGGATCAAGTCTCTTCTTCACCATGTGGGTTCCTCCATATTCCCTGTCTCATGTTTTTATGGCCAAACAAACTAAAGAACACCCAGCAGGCATACTAACTGCAGGCCTTCTCTCTCTCTTTCTCTCTCTCTCTCCCTCCCTCCCTCCCTCCCTCCCTCCACACTCCTGATTTACACTTATGGAACGCTAATTCTCTAGGTCCAAACACCAAGGACCATTGGCTTTTTACTTACATTTTTGTTGACAAAAGATTATTATGCATTAGATTTGGCCTTAAACCACCAAAGCTTTTTTATATTCAGCTAATAAACATTTGGAAGGGTTCTGTTGAAAGGCTGAGAAGTGACTGAGTTTGCCTTGTGAGCCCCAGCATCTGGCACGGGGGTAATTCATATGGCTTTGGGAGTGCCACCAACTTCTGGTGCCATAGCTTGTTTGAAGTCTGCCGAGGAGTGCTGTGAATCTGATTGTCGCTTCTGGAAAATCCCCGTCTTCAGTTTTTACATCATTCTCTTCTGTTAAGAGGACAAGTGAAGGTCCAAGACTCCATTCCTAGATGTGGCCTTTCTAGAAAGCAATGCCTCTTTCTGCTGACTGTTTTTTCCCCCTTTCTTGATTCCTGTTTTTCCTGACTGTGTTTATTTTTGCTGACCTAAATACTTGAGATCTATTTTTAGATGTATAACTCAAGATGCCTGGAGGCTAATCTTAATATAAAATGTGCAGGAGCACGGAGAAACAGAATTGCAGTTTCTCACGTGTAGCTGGGAGAGCCTTTGCTCATTCGGGAAATTTCGTAAGAACCTTACCACTTAGCAGGTGCGCGTGCGCTGCTCCTCATGGCCGTAACTTCTTCTCATTCACCCTTTCTCTTACTCATCTGCAGAGTGGAGGGGATTTTCTCATTTCAGAGTTTTTCTTTTAAATTCTTTTAAATTGTCTCTGGATTACAGCACAGTTTTAAAATTGCCTGCATCCAGGACAGGATGAACAGCATTAGCATAGAACCTGCTATAGTTAATTCGCATAAAGCCAGGGGCCTGGGAAGGTGGCTCAGTGGATAGCCATTGAAGCCGGAGAACTAGAGTTCAGATGGCTGCCAGGAATCCCTGCGCCCAGAGGCAGGGACGGAATTCCTGTGCGAGCCAGCCAGCTAGACGCTAGAATAGTGAGCTCTGACTTTCAGCCCATCCCTCAGGAATTGAAGTGTTCAGTGATGGGGGAAAGGTCTCACGGTAAGTCTCAGGGCTTCCATGTGCATGCGTGCACATGCCCGTGTCCATGAGCATGCAGCTCTTCACACACACATGAAATGAAAAAAATTAAGCAAAATGATAATTGTTTATAATGAGTTGTATACAAAGCACCTTAGCTTTGGGAAACCTGCTGGATGGACTACGTTGGATGGGAAGAACTATCTGTGGTTAAGAGAAAGCAGTAGGTATATAGGAGATTAATTCTTCAGTTCTCCTTTGTGCCTGGGGCTGGTTAGGAGGACACAGGATGGGGCCCTGCAGTGTGCTGGAGTGTGCTTTCAGGCTACAGGTTTCATTTCAAGCAAAGCAAGGCTAATGTCTTTTTCTTGGTAGCCTTACTGCAGGAATGTACTAACTGCCTTTCTGGTTGTGAATTTGCTTTGGAAATGACTAAGGATCAGGAAAAACAGGCTTATGTTAAGTAAAAATCATAGCTGAGGCAATTTAAAACTTATTATTCTGGTTTTTCCAGCATATAGTGAAACCCTTGTTTTTAATCATAGTAAAACACAAAATGCCTTTTTTCCTCAACAAAAGAAATAGCAGCCTATTCAAATGGTAATTATTTTGCTCATTGGCTAGGCTAAGTTGTAATTTAGATTTCCTTTTTTTTTTTTTTAGACAGGGTTTCTCTCTGTGACAACCCAGGCTGGCCTGAATTCACTTTGTAGATCAGACTGGCCTCCAATAGGTTTTCTTGTAAATGATTTTCCCCACAATTTATCTTCAGAAGCAGCAAAGTACTGTACGTCTCTTAAGTAGGTTTTGAGACTTGCTTCACAAGAACCTTCTTCTCTCCTAGTGCAATGTAGGGCTGCATGAAGGGCAGAATCCTTGGCTTTTTCACAGGATCTCATTTGCAGCAGATGACATGCAGTTGTCAAGGATGGGTACCTGCACCTGAATCCCAATTTGTTTTTCCAGAGTGACCAGCCTTCAAGAGCTTGTCTTGAAATAGTCACATTCTGAAATACTGGGCCTCAGGATTTAGATATGTCTCTTAAGGGAAAACACTTTACTCCTTAACAAGACTGAAGGGAGAAAGAACATTGTTGCGACCCTGTCGGCCTTCTTATTTTCTGTAGAGGTGCATTCTAGGTCTTCCGCACATTGCATAAGACAGAATTAAATTTATTCTCCATCTAAAATGTCTTGTGCAGAGAAACGAGCAGAATCAGAAAACAGGAGGTAGTGCCATATCTGAATTGAGGGGGGGGGGGTGGTACTCAGTAAGTGCAGACCAGGACTGCAGTGCTGGGGACTTGTTGGAAGGATGGAAAAGTATGGGAAGTGCCCAGGCTCGCTGGGTGAAGAGTGCTGGGCAGAGCAGAGGGCCAAGCATGGTATGTTGTTCTAGATTTTGATAGCCTGACTTCTTTCCTGTGAAATTGAAACCTTTCCGTGATGACAAAAAAGATCAGAAAGTGTTTTTTAAGTAGAAGACAGAGAAGAACAATTTACATATTGGTAGGGCCGGCCGGAGAGAGAAACCAAAGACTAGGTGCGGCACTATGCCGCCGACTTTTGGAAGAACCCACCAGCATCTTAGGAAGATTGTCACCTCTCAGATACAGTTCTGTAAAATATGAGATTTCAAAGATAAAAAAAATGCCTTCTCAAAGACTACCATAAGAAATTGAATACTTAGCTGGGCGATGGTGGCACGTCTTTAATCCCAGCACTCGGGAGGCAGAGGCAGGCAGATCGCTGTGAGTTCGAGGCCAGCCTGGTATACAAGAACTAGTCTAGGACAGGCTCCAAAGCTACAGAGAAACCCTGTCTCGGAAAAAAATAAAAAAGAATACTTTTAATACTTTTTAAGGACCAGAGAAGTGGACCATCATATTTCTCAAAATGACATACAGGGTGACATACAAGAATTTTATATTCAGCTGAAGTGTCCTTCAGGTACGAAGACCAGAAAACAGTCTTTGCAAGTGCGGGGAGTCAGTGTCCTTGGGTCCTTGCTAAGAAGGGTGTGTACTGGCTTCCCATACCTGAGAGAGCTGTGACAGCTCTCAGTTCTGGATGGGTCAGCACGACAGGGTACCCTTCAGTACCAGAGGGCGAGTAAACTGACAGAAGATGCTCTTACCTCGTTCATCACTTGGTGCTGCTAAGAGTCTGGTACTGCACATGCTTGCTGGGTTTGCACTTTTTTCTGCATTGTGACTCTTGACTTCCTGAAAGAAAACACAGAACGAAAAACACAAGTGTAAGCATCATCAAAACAGTGTCACCTGGCGTGAAGATGTCACCTGGGACTTCAGTTCTGTAGTGACATATCCCGATGTGTCTTCCCATTCAACGCTTGGTAATTGTACACCGTATCACTCACCTGTAAGATTACCGGGACAGATTATTAATGATGATTCTGGAAGGCTTGCTCAAATTACAATGTGTGAATAATGTTTTACTCTTGCAACCTATGATACACTCTCTGATTTTTTTGTTGTTGTTGTTGTTAAAATATCTTGAACTTGGGGTGTAGCTTACCGGTAGAGTGCTTGATTTAACCCCCGGTGCAGAGGGAGAGAAGAGAGGAGGGAGAAAGAGAGAAGTAACGGCAGTTAATCGGGTGACATACAAATTAGAATAATACATTACCTTGCCACAATAAAAAGCAATTTTTATGCCTGGGTATTCATTAGTTTGGTGGTTCCCAAAGTGACCCATTCCTCAGAATCCTCTAGAAAGCAGAATTACCGGTGCAGCCGGCCCCACCCTGTAGTGACTGAATCGAATCTACAGGCTGTCACAGCTGGAACTCATAGCTTCACAGTCGCTTTGTCTAGGTCCACAGCTGATTTCAGGTACCCTATTCTGATCTTGCTAACTGGAATCTATCAGGAAAGAGAGTGCAGTGTTGGTTCTGCAGAAGGCTCCGTTTCCACATGGAAGCCAGTCTTAGGAAATGGAATGGTATGAAAACAGTATTCCCATGAGTGCTTATTCTCATGGTACTGATGATGGGATTACATGGCTTCCGTGCAAAGCATGTGCCTTACCACCAGACAGCATGGATGTGAAACAGTTGACTTTATTTGGAGTTTGGGTAATTTAGAAAGACTTTATCTTTTTCTGGGCCATCTCTACGTGCCTCTGAACTCAAGGTCTGCCATTCTTTCCGTTGACTGGGAGCCGTGGCTGCGAGCTGGAGATATTTGGAGACTCTTCAAGGCAGACTCAAGTATCCATCATTTGAGGGAGCCATGGCAGATACCTAGTCCTTGGGCGGTCTTAATCTTAACCTGGTCTTATTGAAAAGATACCATGGCCCAGGGGCCTACTGGTCGTTCACCACTTTAAGCGAGCGTACTTCCAGCTTGCCTCTAGTTCTGCAGCTGCCCAGAAGCAAGCGACTCTAATGACTGTGGAAAGGAACACTTTTGCCAATAAGTTTTTCACTCTCTGTTTTCCAAAGCAGTGAAAATGACTTCCTTGATTGGTCAGATGATTTGTAGACACCTGTGGATGCGTTTTGCTTGAGGAAAACGCCCAACTCCCCTTGGCATCTCTGCCTAGGCTCACATCTGTAAGAACAGTGGAGTTCTGATCTGATCTCAGTCCCACCACTAACCAGTTTCTACTGAGAATGACCAAACTGGAAGGTACCGTCTGTTTCTCTAGAGTGCACATTTCCAGCAAAATCTTGACTGATTGTGATGATAATATGCCCAGGTTTCATAGTTCATAGATCTCTGTTGCAGAGAATATAGGGAAGACCTTAGCACAGAAGTCATAGTATGGAGGACCACGGAAAGTAAGCAGAAGGAAGTCAAGGCGAGCGCCTGCGGTACCATTCCCAGCTGGTAACGGGCTCTTCAGTTGGTTTCTCTGAATAGATGCTGTGTGCAGAATGGCGGTGGGCGTTCCCACCAGAGTGGATGCCTTAACTCAGAATTTACAGTACTCCAGGAAGTGTATTCTTTGCAGCAATAAAGATAAGGACAATGTGGTGTTTAGAATGGTAACTTAAGATGTGTGAAGGAATTCAGAGGTCCCCCTTCCCCATTGTTTTTGGAGTTATAGGGACAAAATTGTGAGGAACCTTGGCGAAGGCAGGGGAAGGAAGAAGCTGCTGAGCATGTATGTGTATTTTCCAAAGGCTCTAACTTTTTTTTAAAATTAAGATAGGGTTTCTCTGGGTAGCCTTGGCTGTCTTGTAACTTATTCTATAGACCTGTCTGGCCTTGAACTCAGAGATCCACCTGCCTCTGCCTCCTGAGTGCTGGGATTAAAGACGTGAGCCATCAAAGTCTGGCTTCTAACAGTTGTTTTTAATAAACAAGGACAAATTGCCTACCCTTGAATGGATCCGAAAGGTTCTCTCTTCTTAAGATCATTTGGTTTTATTGACCCATACTCATTTTGGGCATCGCTCCATCTTATTCTTGACATCTGGAAGTCTTCTGCCTTGATCTCCATCTTTTAAAAAAGACATTCTCTTAGGCCAGGCAGGCATGGTGGTGCCCATCTTTAATCCCAGCACCTGGGAGGCAGAGGCACGCTAATCTCTGCATTCAGGACAGCCGGGTTCGCATGGTCATTTTAGAGATGAAGGCTGTTGGCATCATCAGAGATGCTGATTTGCTTTAGCTCGCGTGTGCCATTCCTCATCTTTTGCTGGTTCTCTTCTCATCTGCTGCTTTGGAGTGTCACAGAGTCAAGAGAGAGTGCTGGCGGTGGGCAAAGGGAAGTACTAGCTAGAATCTGGAGCAGAGCTAGTAGTGGCCAGGGTATGGTGGTTTCATGATTACTAGCAGGCTGCACGTTTTTCCAGTCTGTTGTTAGTGTTTGCCTAAGGGGAAGAAAGTCATGTTTGCATTTTCTGAGTATCTTTGCATATTGCCTAGAGAAGGCTGTGAGAGCTGACCTATGATAAGCCTGTTTGTGTTGGCTCAGGGCCCCTTCTGAGTAGGGTAGTAGTTTCCTTTGATGATTTTGTCCTTGGTAGTTTTGAAAAGACAACCCAAAGATTTTAATCAAATGAGCAGGCTTGGGTTGAACTGGAGTGGAGGGGTTAGTTGGCTGTTCCAGCCCTGGGGCAGACTAGGTGTTCAGGAAGGGGGCGGAAGGAGGTGGAGTCATCTCCTTCCTCTGCCGCGTCTTCCTAGCTTCCATCTCAGGGATATTTGGATGTTTGCAGACGTTGCCGTAGCATGAAGATATTTAATGCTAAGTGTGACTCTTGACAGTCTTGGCCTCTGTGCAGAGATGTCCTCCTGCTTACCCTTAGCCCCTGTTCCTCCGCCCCCACCTGGACTATGGCCAGACTCCAGAAGACAAACTTGACTGTGGTGATTTGATGCTTCAGGAAAAGACAGTCTAGACATCAGAAAGAATCCAGGGACACCCTTGTGAGAACTAACGCGCCCTTAGGAGTGTTCGCAAAATGTGACCGCCACCTGCCTGTCACACCACACTAGCTAACCGTTTGACAAGAATTAAGGCGAAAATGCCCATCTTTGTCCATTCTGTGTTCCTGTGACAACTTTGAGCACCACCGGGATTACAGCAGTTTATCGGATTAGAAATGTTTACTCTCATGACTTGTTTCTAAGGTAAATGCTAGGATCAGCCTGTCTCTGTAGAGCTGGTTGTGCTCTTTCTGCCTGCTGCACAGCTGGGATCGAACTCGGGTCCTGGTGCACGCCAGGCGAATGCCGCACTCCAGGCCTCATTTTTTTTTTTTCACCCCAACTGTCGTGGACTTTTAAGTTGATTTCTTTAAGCGGCTATTTTTTGATAAACCGTTTTCCCCGGATGCCGCACCGCATGGGCTTCGGGGTCATTCTCTCTGGTTTGACCTCTCACTTAGCCTCTTGCCCTGGGGTGTTGGCGTCGCAGCCCCGCCGCCGCCCTTATTACTTCATATGTCAATATCCGTTGTATGGGTTCACCACACTTTGTTGATTGCCAGTTATTCATGTATCAATTATTTCCCATTTGGGGCTATTATAATAGTGTTGTTAAGAGAACACATGAGAACGTTGTTTTGGTGACGACATGTTTTTTCCTTTTGTTGAGGATGTAGACAAGAGTGGAGTGTCTAGTTTGCGTGGTAACTCTGTAGAAGACATTTTGAGTAACTGCCAAACTGTTTTCCACAGTAGAGGGAGCGTTTAACTTTTCCTCCAGCAACGTGCAGTGTTCTTGTTTCTCAGCGTCCTCCGCTATTATTTGAGGGGCCTGTCTGGAGGCAGGATCTCAAGTGTCCCCGGCTGACTCTGGACCCTGCTCTCCTCCCCAGCCCTGGGACTCCAGGCTCTACTACCTGGCTCTGACTGACTAGCGGATTAGAATAGAGTCTTATTGTGGTTTGATTTCCTTTTTTCTGACCCCCTCTTCTCCCCTCCCCTCCCTTTCTTTTCTGAGGGACTCTTATATAGCCCAGGCTGACTTCATGAAGTTGAGTTACATGAAGCTGAGTCTGGCCTTGAATTTCAGATTCTTCCATCTCCCAAGTGTTGGGGCCTGCAGGCATGTGCCGCCATGCCCAGTTTTGAGTCATATTTCTTTGCTGACTAACCATGTTGAGCTTCTTTTCATATGTTTGCTGGCCATTTGTGCCTGTTATTTCTCCATTTGGGGAAATGTATGGTCAAATCATTTGGCAATTTTTAAACCGTGTTAATTCTTGTTTGTTGGTGTGCGTACCTCAGAGAATGATGTCTCCTGCCAGAATCGCTTTGTACTAAGGCAATCCGTTATTCTTCCTTTCACCTTGTGGCATGTTCTCCAGTGTTCTGGATTAAACCCAGAACTTCAGACATGTTAGACATATGGTCTACCGCAGAGCCATGCTCCCATGGACTGTATAATAGACACATTTTAAAGTTGACACGCTGTGGCCATCTTTCCATGCCCACATGTCATTACATCACCGTTTACAACTGCTTTATAGTTTTTTATATGAATGCAGTATCATTTAAAATCGAATTCTTCATATATGAGGTTCATTTGACTTTTCTTCCTTTTGTTAAGTTTTATGTGCTGGTGTCAGCTTTATGCACGCCACACACAGGCTCTGCCATGAGCCGCATCCCCACATGCTCAGAGCTTGGTCTGGAGGGGGAAGGAGCATCTTTTCTCAGGTGCCACCGCTAGCCCGACGCCATGTCCTGTGTTTAGTGCTCCCGTTCACACTCATCTGCTGGGCTTTGGCCATTAGCTCCCCACCTCCTTCCCAGCACTGGGCAGTAGGGGTTTGGTTTATTTTTTAGAAATTCAATCCAAGAGATTCAGGCAAGCCTTGTGTATTTCTTTTAATTTGCATTTGTTTGTGGAAGCGTTTTGAAGTTGTTTATGTTCTCTGTTGGGCTTGTTCCTGTGTTGGGAGATTGCTTCCTATGCTTCAAGAGAGGATGTTCCCTGTATTCGAGATTAATCCCCGTGCTCTGTGCTCAGTGTGGAGGCTTTCCTGCCTCCCCCACAGGCACACACACCTTCCTTTGCCTTCTCTATAGGTGGGTTCTTTCTAAGGCAGTGGGAGGAGTCCTGAGAACAGTTTTTTATGGTTATACTTTGTGTCAAAGTTTTGAAAGTCAGACTTCACACACACACACACACACACACACACACACTTTTTCCCTAAAATGCTCTGTCCCTCATTCCCCACCTCTATACGTTTACACAGCTTGTGTATGACACAGTGTTAAATACAGTATTGAGCTGGAGGGAAGCCACCGTACTTGGTGTCATCAGATTTGTAGCATTTAGACCAGGGGCCTGCGGTCCCACCTGTCCTTGGTTCCTGCAAGGCTCATAAAAAGCACACTAGCAGTGCAGAAATAATGCTGACGGTTTTTAAGCAATGTTGAGCTGTATGGTCCATCCTCCTGTGTCCTCAGACTAGGATGACCCGGCAGAGTTACTCATTTCCTAAAGCTTCTTAACCAGCCCTGGGATTGATTGCCTCCTTCTAAAATGTTTAAGTTTATAAGCCTTTGGTATCATGTTTTCTGTGGCTTGTTTTAAAATTTGTCTGACTTGAGTGGTGTGCCCTCCCTGTGATTTGTTTTCTAGTTTTCTGAATTCCCTATGGGCGCACATTTTATAACCCAGGGTGCACACATCCAATCAGCTTTTGTTGAGCAGACAGCTCCTGACTTGGCTTCTGTGAGGGTGGAGACCTGGAGAATGGAGTTGTGACTATGAAGGGCTTCCATTGCTTCCTGCAGACGAGGTCAAGGCGAGCGGGTGCTGGGATTCGCAAGCCTTCCCCAGCGCCGTAGGTGCAGCCCTGGGGACTGCAGCACTGAGCCTTTTCCCCAAAGGTCTCCTTTGCTGAGCACCTGTGGACAGCACCGCGTGGGCTGGTGAGTGTTTCAGAAGACAGTGCCTGCGGATGATAGGGTGCTGTGGGAAGCTCAGGAGATAGGGCTCAGGCAGCGTGGAGAGGAGGAGAAAATACGGCCAGAAGAGGGCTGAGCCTGGCGGGGGGGGGGGGCTCTGAAAATAGGGAGACATCAGTAGCCGAGAAACCGTTAACGGAGTGCCAAGGTTCGATAGCATGTAACAAACACCACCGCGTGATTGCCATTTTGCTTCTGCTGTCCGTCATCCTTGAGAGGAGATGATGTCGCAGTCCGAGGGACCTTAGATGGTGACTGGCATGTGGGTGGGAGGAACCGCTAAGTTACTGGGAATTAGAAGCGTGTATGACAGTTTCACTCTTACACATGCTGTCTTGTGTTTGCTGTAAAGTCAGTGCCTCTGTCCAGGATCCCCGGGGTCCTGACATCACATCAGACGTCAGCTTTCTCTCACAGCCTGGGGACCCGTGGGAACAGTGGGGGACCTCACTTTGGTTTATTTGCTTATATCTTTAAAAAATGAGCACTTTTTCTGCATTTAAAAATGCTTTGTATTTTTCTTTAGTTTTGATTGTTTTGATACAAGCCTGGAATTCATAATGCAGCCAGGCTGGTCTCAGACTGGGAGTGATCTTCCTGCATCAGCCTCGGAAGTGCTGAGGTTACAGGCATGCACCACTGCGCACAGCCTGTTAGTTTTATGTTTCTCATGAACGGCCCGCAGTCTTTTTCTCCTCATCCTTCTGGGGTGTTAGGGGCAGGGCAGACCGCACACACAAATGACTTGTTTTGCAAATGGTTTACTGAGGACACAGTCCTGGGGAAAACGGAAGGTCTCTGTGAATGGGATCTTAATGGCAGAGGTTTGAAGCTCTGAGCTTCTGACAGCCGGGCAGCAGGTGTTCTGGTGTCACGGGCAAAGGCTCGAGGTTGTTACTGAACCTCAGCCTTCAGTAGAAGCTGCCGGAAATTACTTAGTGGAGGAGCATGCTTGTTATTATTATTTTACGTTAAAGACTGTGCTCAAATCGGCATGGATAGTTCTCTCCCTGTAAGGTCACTTACCCTGTAAGGTCCCACTCTGGCCTTGGGTACCATTAATGTAGAAGCGCTGGCTCCTTGATGGAGCGGCTACTGATTGCCCTGGGAGCCCTTTGTGCATCCTTCCCTACTAGCCTACAGGCTCAGAGAAAGGAGAGCAGCTGTGTGGTTCCAAACACTACCTAAGAGGGAAGCACCCGGCCAGTGTAATCTGAAAGCAGGTGCAGGCAGTTAGCACCTGTGAGTTTGGCTAATTTTAGAGACAGGGCTGCCTGGAAGGCGGGTCCTATAGGCAGGGGAGGGCTAATGACTGCAGACCACGTTAGAATTGAGCTGAATGTCAGGCTAGGTGAAAGGCATGGACATGGAGTTCTCCTGCCAGGGCCTGCACTCGTCAGGTGTGTGCTATGGATGGGCCAGAAACTTAGATGCTGCCCCGACCCCAGGGAATTTACACGCTCTACACTCGAGGGAGTTTACACGTTTCTGCGCTTGAAAACAAAACTACCCGGGAGAAGCCCTGACCTTCATGCCGAGTGAATGCTACTGGCAGCACACAGGTCGGGGAAAACACTTGGCAGCAATGAGCCTGGGAGAGCCTGCCGCCCAGACCTGTGTGAGCTCAGAGAACTAGTCCGCTTCCTCATCTGGCCTGGCTTTGGGGGAGGGGTGCCCCTGGAGCCTCTGAATAAATACCACCTTTCTGGCCAGCTTTATTTACTATTTGGGGTTTGCTTTCCGATTGACTTAAATGTACGTTAAAATAAACTCAAGTTGAATGCTCAGTTTTCTTGCGTCTTCAGGAGAAACAGGCGACCAAACTTTCAATTCTTGTTTATACAGTAAGCAGCAAATTGGGGAAGGCCCAGGGAGCCTGAGGGGGAATTCGAATAGCACCCTCGGGAGACAAGTCAGGCCACCTGTGAGCTCCTTAGGCCCCTCTTTTCCTCCTGACAGATTCGGGTAGGAGTGGTTCTGTTAAGGGACGGGCCTGTAGGTGTGTCCAGGGACTCTTGACCGAAGTGGATTAGCAGTGAAGTCTGAGAAGGAATTTTGCCTTGAGTGAGTTAATAGGAGAGCTGGGGACCCTGTCACAGGCCCTTGTCACTTCTTTTCAGCTGGGACCTCTGGACCCAGTAGTTAAACCGGTTCTCCTAGTTCACAAAGCAGGTGTTCTGCTCTAGGGGAGCAGGTCTGTTCTAGGGGGGTGAGGAGGAGGCTTGCAGCCCTAGGGGGGTGAGGAGGAGGCTTACAGCCCTAGGGGGGTGAGGAGGAGGCTTGCAGCCCGCCCTGGGCACCCGGGCCTTTCTGTCTGCGATTTGGGGAGAGTCCATGCTGGAGGGCAGCACTACCCACAGGTCGGCGGTGCATCAACTCTAGCTTCTGCCTAGATCTGCGATGCTGGGATTCACTTCTTCTGTGTCTCGGAAGAGGATGGTTCCTTCCTGCGAGGGCTTGTCCTGTCTCTGGAGGCGTGGGCTGATGACAATGTCCATCAGATGGACACGTATTGAGGACTCAGTTGCTACTGTTCCCTAGGGAACATTCCTAAGCATTGGACTAACAAGGCAGGGCACTTTCAGATGCATTACTGTGATGGAAATCAGTCCCTCTGCGTCTGTGTGCGCCACCGCATGTGTGTGGAGGTCAGAGGACCACTCGGCACAGGACATCAGGCTGCCCCCAGTGCCCCCAGTGCCCTTCCCAGCTCCTCACTGCTGTTTACTTTTTCACTTTTACACATGCTAAACAGGTAAGTGTTCTGTACTTGAGCCGCACTCCCATCCCCTGGTTGGTTCTGTGGTAATTGCTGGAGACCGTACTGTTGAGTAAGTCTTCTGGCTTAGAGAAAATACAACCCTTAAGAATGTTTGTTTTTTATTTTTAGAGTAGTAAAATGCATAGAATATCAAATTTGCCATTCGAGCTACTTGAAGGGTATAGTTGAGTATAGACGGCATCCAGGTTACCAAGTGACCATCATTGCACGTTTCTAGATTCTTTTTTTTAATCCTACAAAACTAAAGTTGTGTGTTCATTAAATAATAACGACTGTAGTGCGTGGTGACAACGCCTGTGACCCTAGCACCTCAGCTCCGAAGGCCTGAGCTACTTAGGGGAGAAATCACAAAACAAGAGCAATTAAAAGCAAATCAGTAACTTAGTAACTCTCCCGTTATTCTGTGTGTCTGCCTTGGTAACCACCATTCTTCCTGTCTCTGATTTGACTGTTCTCATGACCTGCCTCGTGGGAGTAGATTACATAGATGTGTCCCTTTGGGACCGGCTTTTTTTTTTTTTTTTTTTTAAACTTAGCATGTCTTTAAGCTTCATTGATTGTGTCTTGTTGTTGGTGGTCATTTTAAAATACGAGACTTGTTTGGTTTATGGTCTTTAATAGTGTGAAGAAGAACAGAGAGACCCCATAGTCCACTTCCCTTTTGTTACTTGGAGTGGAGATTTCATTCTAGAGAAAAAGTCCCTCTTACACTGGGACATCTGGTTCCCCCAGTCACAAAGAGAACCACTGAACTTGAGCTTCTCAAGAGCGAGAGGTGACGTCTGAGTCTGTGGGGCTGAGGCGGGAGAGCTGGGGAGAGGTGTGAGGTGGGAACCCCCAACGCCCTTCATGAAATGGTACGTTCCCATCTTTGAAGCCTGCTTTGTGGGTTTGGAGTTCCTGTTTTATGCTCCTTTAATTCAAACTTTCTAAGTGCATACGTGTGCTCTGTAGGTGACTTTCTTTACGTATGACTGTTAGGAGGCTTCAGAAGGGCCATTTCTCTCAGCCACGGACGGCGGGTACGTCAGGAGAGTTGTGTGTTGTGTGTGTCCAGGAACCACACCCAGGGTGGAAGTGAAGGCAAACGCAATACAAGGAGGCCGTGGCCAGCTCTCTGCACCTCAGACAGCCTGCTTGGGCCTCTTCCCGGAAGCCGGCCCTCCCCAGCTTCCTGCTGTTTCTGCTGCTTCTGCCTTTCCTGCTCTGCCCAGTGCTCCTCATTGCCCTCTCGTCAGAGCGAGTTCTGCAAGGCCTTCTGTACCTGTTGTTTTGTATCCCGCTGTCCTAGCAGATGGTTTTTTCCACAGATGTTTCTCAGGTTGAGTGAGTAGCTGGCAGTCTGCCCAGGAGGTGGCCCTTCCTCCGGCTCATTCTTTACCACACGCCCCACCTCCGCTTTGGACACTAGGTGTGCTCCAGACCCTGCCTCCATTTACCTTTACCATTCTGGTGGAAGTGGGGAGATGTCATGCCCCCTCCCCCAGCCCACTCTGATCTGTCACATAGCTGGGCTTGAAGGAGGTTTTGTGACTCTGTTCATCTCATGGCATTGCTTTTCAATAAAAACAGTTTAGATCACAGAACTGCCTGCAGCTTTAGCATGTGTGTTAGACTGGGACCCAAAAGATGGCCGTGACTTACAGTGTTCTATCAGGCGCTGGCAAACTGTTGCTACCGTTTGAGCTACAAGTGTTGACCAAATCAAGGCATTTCCTAAGAGCTGGCTCCTTGCAGTTTGTTACGTGAAATATTTTTTATAAGACATAAGACTTGTCGGGCGTGGTGGTGCACGCCTTTAATCCCAGCACTCAGGAGGCAGAGGCAGGTGGATCTCTGAGTTCGAGGTCAACCTGGTCTTCTAGATCAGCCAGGGTTGTTACACAGAAAAACCCTGTCTTGGGGGGTGGGGGGAGACATAAGACTTATTCTCAGTTTTCTGAAAGCTAGAGAAGGGGAAAAGTTGAAGCATAACACACTTTAAATTTTGAAGGAAAATAGTTTTCCTTCAGGTGTGTCCAGTCTGAGGCTTGCAGGCTACAGGTGACCGAGAGTAGCTAGGAATGCAGCCCAGCCACAGAACCGTAAGCTTGGCAATCTTACTTTATTTCTGTAACTGATTGCTTAGCCTTTGAGCAGAGGCTTTGTATCAGGAAGTTCCCCTTGCAGTGTCAAAGGTCGGACGTGGCTGGGAAGGAAACCGACTCTGAGGTAGGTCTGAGGGTCTGAGTTGAGGTAAGAAGGGGAAGTCTCTGAGGAGGGACTGAAGTGCTCGCACATGCTCACACTGACATCTGCAGCCTGTTGGCTGGTGTGTTAAAGGGGAAACACTCAGAAAGCCCCCCACCCCCGCGCCTCTACCTGACTTCTAGTATTGGGATTGAATTTTCGTAGGATTACTAATTTTCACTGATAGGATTATAGAGGAAAGTGTGGGCAGGGATAAGAGAAAACTAAAGGGCGTGGGCATGTAGCACAGTGGTGGTGACCTAGCGTATCCTCTGTTGCTTCAGGGTTTTGTGAACAAGTTCAGCTTTCACTAGTATCTTGGGTTAGATTGCAGGATAGAAGGGGGGCGGGGAGGCTTGGTTTTCAGCTCTGCTCATTAACTAGATTCCTGACTTAAGGCCAGAGCTTCTCTGGGTTTGCATTTCCTGGTGGGGAGAAGAGATTTAGTTCTGTGATCTCTTAAGGTTGCTTCTGCCCTAAAACTCCAGGGTTATCAGTTGAGGCCTGATTTTATTGCTGTGTTATTGAAAGATGTTCAGCTGTGCAACATTGTCCTTGCCGTTGTTTGTTGCCGTTGGCTGGCATGTCACGCTCCCATTATAATTTGGCTGCTATTGAAAGAAATGGCTGGTTTTATGCTATGGCCCCAGGAATGTTCTGTGGAGGAAAAGTGAGGGCTGCCTTTGTAAAGACTGGATTGTGTGCTAGCTAGTTCTGTGTCAGCTTGACACAAGCTAGAGTCATCTGAGAGGAGGGACCCTCTCCTGAGAAGATTGGGCTGTAAGTAGACATGTCTGCAGGGCGTTTTCTTAACTAGTGATTAGTACGGGAGGCCCTAGCTCATTTGGGTGGTACCATGTCTGGGCTGGTGGTACCGACTCTGGGCCGGTGGTACCGTGTTCTATATGAAAACAGGCAGAGCAGGCCAGTACGCAGCACCCCACTATGGCCTCCGCTTCAGTTTCTGCCTTGTTTGAGTTCCTGCCCTGACTTCCTGCGATGATGAGCAGTGATGTGGAAGTGTAAGCAGAATAAACTCCTTTCTCCCCAAGTTGCTCCTGGCCATTGGGTTTCATCACAGCAATAGTAGCTCTGACGGAAACAAATGGCTCATGTGTTAAGTCCACATTGCCACAGCAAACCTCATGGCTAAGAGTGTTAGCCATGCACTGTGCAAGAGTTTGACAGGCATTTCCTGCGGCAAACTTTCTTGTTAGGACTGTCAGCCCACGAATAACTACATGGAGACTTCTTAATTATGAAGGCTTGGCCATTAGCTTAGGCTTATCCCACTAACTTATAGCGTAAGTTATCCTGTTTGTATTTGTCTGTGTTCTGCCTTGTGGCTTGGGTACCTCTACCCTGTACCGTAAGTTCGACCTGTTCAGTGTCTCCCAGGTGCATTGTGTGCGCCTAGATTGCTTCTCCTCTTCCTTTCTCTGCCCGGAAATGCTGCCTGTTCTTGTCTGCCTAGATTGGCTGTTCAGCTTTTTATTACACCAGTCATAGCAACATCTTCACACAGTGTGCAAATCTCTCACAGGAATGCCCGGCTTTGTAGGCGGTGGCTTGACCAAGCACTGTTTTCTAGAGCGTGTGGGAATGATTCAGCCAAATCAAAAGTCTCATGGCTTTTATAAAGTTTTTATAATTTTACCTAAAAAAGTTTTGTTTTGAGATATGATTTCCCTTTGTGTCCCTGTCTGGTGTGGAAGTCACCGTGTAGACTCAGGGTGGCCTCAAACTTGAGGTGACTCTCTTATCTCTGCCTTCCTAGTGATGGGTTACAGGTATGAGCCATGGAACTTGACTGACTCTGTTTTTACTTTTTAGCTTATCTACTGAGTGAGTATACTGCAAGAGAGTGATGGGCATCTGCTATGATACTGTCTGCATCTCACGGCTTTCATTTATTTATTTAAAAACTTTATTTAATATACAGTGCCTGCCTGCATGTGTGCCTGCAGGCCAGAAGAGGGCACCAGATCTCGCTATAGATGGTTGTGAGCCACCATGTGGTTACTGGGAATTGAACTTAAGATCTCTGGAAGAGCAGTCAGTGCTCTTAACCGCTGAACCATCTCTCTAGCCCTTATTTTTACAAAAGGATTTTCAGATCATTGAGATGGCTCAACAGGTTTCTTAGTTTCTCAGCACAGTTTCTTACTGTGATAAAACATCATGACCCAAAAGTAACTTGGGGAGGAAAGGGTTTATTTCCCCTTACACTTCCACATCACCATCATCAGAGGAAGTCAGGGCAGGAACAGAAGCAGAGGCCATGGAGGGGGGCTGCTGCTTAATGGCTTGCTCCTCATGGCCTGCTCAGCCTGCTTTCTTGTACAACTCAGGAGCACTTGCCCAGGGTTGGCATCATCCCTAGTGGGCTAGGCCCTCCCACATTAATCAAGAAAATGCTAGACAGACTTGCCTGTAAGTCAGTTTTATGGAGGCATTTTCTTAGTTGAGAGTCCCTCTTCCCAAATGACTTCAGTTTGTACCAAGTTGACAGAAACCCAGCAGGTGAAAGTGTTTGTCGTGAAAGCTGGATAATATAAGTTCTATTTCCACAACCCGTGTGAAGGTGGAAGGAGAGAACTGACTCTACACAGTCGTCCTCTGACTGTGGCACACCGTGGCACCTGTGCACACATGCACATATGTGCAGAGTGATGATGATGATGATGGAAGGTTTCCCCATTTTTTTAAATTTGAAGTATTTTTTGTATTATTATACTAGCATTTGTTCATTTCCTGGCCACCCAGACCCAAAATAATTACTCAGAAACTCTATTAATAACAACACTGGTTGGCCAATAGCTTAGGCTTCTTATTAACTAGCTCTTACATCTTAAATTGACCCATCCCTATTACTTTATATTTTACCACAAGGCTCTTGGATTACTGGTAAGGTTCTGGAGCGTCTGTCTCCATCGGCAGCTTTATGGTATCTCCCTGACTCCACCTTCTTTCTCCCAGCATTCAATTTAGTTTTCCCTCCTTGCTCTACTCTGTGCTGCCACAGGCCAAAGCAGCGTCTTTATTAATGGTAAAACATATTCACAGCCTACAGAGGGGAACCCACATCAAGCGTTTGTTCCTCTCGCAGTCTAGCAGGTCCATAAACAAGCCCATTTACATCCAGCTTTTCATGCTTTCTGAGCACAGCTGCTGCCTGCATCCTCTTCCCACTTGTTAGTTACAGTGGTTCCTGAACGCACGGTATGTAAAGATCCCCTCGGACCCGGTCAACCCGGTCAACGTGGGGCGTCTGTGTTTGGGATGGAGCGGCTCTGAGACTGCGTTTATGACCTGGCCCTCAGGTGCCGGGTGGTGCTAGTGGGGACTGTGTTCTCAGGGAGGGCACAGTGCAAATGCAGGCCACCCTGGGTCTGCTGCTCCCCTGCTCAGGTAGGTACTTTCTGTGGCTCGCTGCCCAGCATCTTCACAGAGAGTCACTCACCCAGCCCAGCTTCAGATGCTCAGCAGGATTCTGAGAACTCATTCCTGCGGTTGAGCTGGGAGTTTTAGGTTTTCTGCCTCCCTCCACCCCTGTAATAAGTTTCTTCACCGACACAGTAAGCCAGATCAAGCCAAACTGGAAACGTATAGCAACAGGTATATCTAACAGTGCAAGCCCCAGGCAGGTTCTCTGGTCCAGAGATGGGGGCCAAGGAGTTGCACCCCCAGTCGAAGGCAGGGAGACTTTACAGGTTGCAGGCAAGGGGTGATGACATGTCCACCGCAGGCCTGGTCTGTGCCTGCCTGGCCACTTCAGGGGAGGAACCTGCAATAGCAGCCAGGAATATGGACCTGGGCTTTTTGGTGCCTTCCCTCTGTCCTGAGACTCTCTGAGCAGGTGGGGTTTGGAGAGAGAGAGAGAGGTGGAGGTGGGGGGGAGATGACCCAAGCTGGAGGTTCCAAGAGGTATAGGCTGAGAACTCCTCTCCTTCTCTCCCAAAGCTTACGGCTCCCCTCTGGCAGAGTGACATCATCACTGCTGTCAGTTTGTGTAAAAGGCTGAGGAAGCATGGCGGGGGGCATAGTCATCAGAGTTTATCATCAGGGTCTGGGCTCTCAAGAGAAAGCAGTTGTTTAATAGATTGTATATTTCTGTCTCTGTGTCCAATAGAATGCGTATTTCTGTCTCTGTGTCCTTCATGTCAGGACAGGACCCTAGACACTCTAGTGCTCAGTGTTGAATGAGTGAGGTTTTCTACCTCTTACGGAAAGGTCAAAAGTCTCCTTTGTCAGGTCAGGTCACACTCTTCCAAGTTAAACCTCTGACATGAGAAGCTTATCTAGGACTTGGTGACTTTCAGCAGTGCTGTGACTGACAGTAGGAAGTTAGCCTCACACGGTAAGTAAATGTTGCCGTGACTCTGAGGACTCATCCAAGCTGGACCAGGCCAGTGAGATTCCAGCGATGCTGGTGTCCGCCCTCCTAAGCCTCTTCACTTTAATGCCTGCCTCTTGTCGTGGCTTTTCTGAATAGTTTCCCAGCTTGTGTTGGAATCAGGATCTGGGAGGCCTCTTTTGTTTAAGAGAACTTAGCTGAGTGCATCAGGGAAAGTCACGGCCGTATGTACCTAGGCCACATCTGGCCAACCTGGTTATCTTGGGCTCTTGGCCCCAAGGTTGAGGCTTATTCTGCAATACTGGGGACTGGTATCACACACCAATCTTACACATCTACGCGGTGATCTTACACGCCTTCATGGACTGCCTTGCCTGTTTTTCTTCAGTCTCTTCTTTTTGAAACTATCTTTTCTCGGTTTTGAGGGGCTTCTTTAATCCTGGTCCTGTTAGTTTGAGGACACTCTCATTTTAGATTTTATTTTTTTTGTGATGGCAGAAGTGTAGCCCTTGGCCTGCATCCACAGTGAGCTGCACAGATACCACAAGACTTTTCAGCTGGTAGTGAAACACTGTGGTCACTGCTCGCCTCCAGATCTTGGCATGCCTTTGTAATACTAGGTTACAGCTTGCCTCTGCAGGCGAGTGGCTCAGTAGTCATACGGAACACGCTGAGGGGAAGACCGACAGAGCAGGGCTGGTGTGAGCTTCCAGCAGCTGGCAGTGATGGGCTCTGGGCTGTTTGATGTGTCATTTTTCAGTTACTAGAGAAACTGGCGTGTATTAAAACAGACTGAGCAGTCTGGTCTTAGTGATGCCCGTAAGCTGCTTCACTGTGGGAAATTTGGGCTGTTAACACAGCAACACAGTTAGTAAAGGTGAGAGAAGTTAAGTTTCAAAGACAGTGAAGAAGGGAAAGACTTCTAAACTTGAGGGAGTAGCTTTCTCACGTTTTCTTATTGGAAATGGAATGTGGGCTGGAGAACTAGGTGGGAATCAGGACAGAGCCCCCAGCAGTGGTTGGTGTCCTATCCAGCTGTATGTGTTGTGGGTCACAGCAGGCTCAGATCTCTGCAGTGTTCTGGAACCCGCCCTGCCGTGGAGTCCAGGAAGGACGTACTGTCTGCTGTCCACAGGATCCAAGGAGCACCCACCAGTTGCTTCTTCTGGAATCATTTTTATGTTGAATTTTGTCTTGGTTTTTAGGAGAAATGACACTTAACCCAGTGTCTATGAACTTGGGCTTTTATCTCAAAAATGGAAATGTTCTTTTCCATAGAGCCACCTGTCCTTGCAGTAGTGAAAGATGTAATGATTGGTTACATTGAATTTTCTATTTAAGGAAAATGTACCTAACATGCTTTTGAGATGTGGTAGGTGGGATGGAATTCTTGTACCAAAGAGATGAAAGTACACTTTCCATGCAGATTGGTTCCCGTGGGTGCCCCTGTGGCCTTCAGCATGACTTGAAGAGAGACCTAACTCACTCTGTATGTTTCCACTTACTGAGCGCGAATGTGTAAAGTGAGGGGACCTGCTGATTTAGAAACAGATACCGGGGTTGTGGGAGGCAGTGGGTCGAAAGACATGAGAAACAAAAAAGGAAAGAAAACTGAATCCCCAGTGGGAATTCTAAAGTCAAGCATGAATATGAAACCAGATCTGAGTGATAGCTCCTTCCAGGAGAAAATACGCCAAGGAATTTCAGGGCAGCCACACGCACATCTGTGCCTGTTCTCTAGCCTGAATCTGTGTGTGCTTTGCTTCACAGACATCCGCTTGCTCCCCACCCCTTCCACATGACGTGTGCCCAAGCTTTGAAGTCACTCTGTGTGCTGCCTTAAGTAGTACCTAATTGCGAACGTGGACATAGGTTGTTTATAAGGTGCTACGTATGTCCCTTGCAGGAGAGCTCGCTATTGCGTCAACAACAGCATCAGTATTTCAAAACTAGTTCCTGGCTGATGTTTGTTTCACTTGTTTTATTTGCCGAATCTAAAATTTAGCTGTCTGTCATTTATTTTCCTTGCTCCTCCCCCCTTGAGAACACATACTTCGTTTGGCTTAGGAGCTCCGTTTAAATCTAACCATCCACTGCCAAGAAAATGCTGGTTGGGTGTTGACAGATTCTAATCATATTTTTTAAATAAAATTTCCAGTATAGGGGATGTTAGTTACACCAGTTCAACTGATTTTAGTAGGGGATGACAGGAACTGGAAAGAGCCAGTTTATTGGAAATGTTTCTAAAGATGCAGGCACTGTGTTCTAAGCTGAATCAGAGAAGAAACTGAGAAGATGCCGTCGGGGAGAGAGCGCGGATCCGAGGTAGTGGTTTCTTCCTAGGAAAGAGAAATAGAGGAAAGCCCTAGGGAAGTGAGGGGAACTGCTCACAAAGCCAATGTTTAAGGGTGTCTGCGTTAGAGTTGAGGCTGGCTGGCAGGTGGAACCTGGGTTCTGGTGGCCACTTTAAAAGGAATTTAATAGAGTGGGTTCTGATTTATATAGGGTCAGGGTCAGCCTCTGAACCTAGTGCAGAGAGTGACCTTCCTACCAGGTGACTTTGGACCAGCAGTAGAAGTAGGCTGGTCTTTGAATAAAAATGAGGACGAGACTGCTTCTTTTTTTTTTTTTAATGTTTAATGTTTATTTGTTGTTTTTTGTTTGTTTGTTTGTTTGTTTTTCGAGACAGGGTTTCTTTGTGGTTTTGGAGCCTGTCCTGGAACTAGCTCTTGTAGACCAGGCTGGTCTCGAACTCACAGAGATCCGCCTGCCTCTGCCTCCAGAGTGCTGGGATTAAAGGCGTGCGCCACCACCGCCCAGCATGACCGCTTCTTAGGTAGGTTGAAGAGAAGATTTTATTGTAGCTGTGACGGAGAGAACACTCAAAGGCATCTCGAAGAGGCCAGACTGAACATGATCAGCAAAGTAGACCAGGCCTTGAGGAGAGAGAGAGAGAGGAACACAAAGAGGGACGAGAGAGAAGACCAGGAACTGAGACAAGGACCAAAGAGATGAAGAACCAAGAGAACGGGGGCCAAGAGAGTGCTTGGCCACAATGGCTGGGTAATACAGGAATCAGAAGCTGGAGAGATTTAGGGTAGAGGGTAGGAGTGAGAAGCCCAAGAGGAGCCAGAACTCTATAGTAGGAACTTGTGATGCTAAAAGAGCCTGGCAGCCCCATCCGCTCCTCTATGTTAAGTAGGTGCCACAGTCAGCCATTTGTCCTGTGTTTCTTTGGGACTTAACAGTCTTGGGACGACAGCCCCTTCAGAGCTGGGGTGCACCCCTGCCTTCCCAGTGTGTCAGAGGTGCGAGCACCTCTCCTTGAGCAGTTTCTCTTGATTCTGTGAGTTTATCTTATAAGCACAGCATATAATCTGTTTTTGTGAACACTCCAGTGACCTGTGCACACTGATTCTCTGGATTAAATCCTGTTCTGTTCCGATAGCTGACTTGTTCCATGCAGCCTCTTTGAGACAGAAGCATATTAAAGTGAGAACGAGCTTCACTGGAAGCAGAAGGTCCCAGAGCATCTGAAGTGAGCAGAGAGTGTCTGGCTGGTTTGCAGACGGGGGAAGCTGGTGCTCTGGTGAGTGGGTCTGGCGTAGCTTCCAAAAGTACACTCTCTTACTCCAGCCTTCCTAGTGGTGTAGTGGGATGACTGCGTGAGAGGCTGTTCTGTGAACACAGAATCCTAGCTTTGTCCCAGGGTCAGTTACTGTTCTGACTGAGAGACACCTGAGAAAGTCGGCTAAGCCAGGAAAGGTCAGTTTCAGCTCGTGGCCTTGGTAATTTCCGTCTGTGGTTTGAGCCACATGGCTTTAGTCCCGCGGCAGACAGGGAAGAACATGGTGGACGCTGACCGCTAGGAGCAGAAAGAGGGGAGAGTGTGGACATGGGTGCCCTGAACACTTACTAACAGTCTTTCAGCTGTAAGCTCATCAAGGGATTGATCCTGTGATGAGTTCAGTGCTCTCATGATACATTCACCTCCCCAAAGTACATTAGCTACCATCAAGCTTTTAATACGATCCGATCGCCTCCCAAAAGCCCATTAGCCAGTGTCAAGCTCCTGACACTTGTGCCTTTATGGAGATAGGATTCATACTTGAGACAGCTTCTCTGGTTACTCACACAGCAGGCTGCATCCTCTCTCCGCTCAGTAATCTGGGGTTTGTGGGGATTCTTTTTCAGAAAAGAGGGAATGTTTAGAAGCTACAGACTTTTCTAGATTCCACTATGGAGAATCTATGTTACATGGGTTGAAGTACTTAATTCTGTCCCCACTGCCAGCAGGTAGCAGTATTTCCAGTCTGGAGTGCACAGGGTTTGTATCATGTTATTCCTAGAGGAAGAACATATATGACTGACTACTGTCTGCAGTGAGAATTAAAGATCTGGCTGAAGGCTAGGGAGGTGACTCTGTGTAAAAGTGTTCCTCCTGCAAGCGTGGCAACCTGAGTTCAGTCCCCAGAGCCCGTGCGAAGGTGAAAGGAGAGAACCTTTGACCTCTTCATATATGTTGTACCACACCTGTGCCGTCCCCCATTACACTCAATAAATAAGTAAATAATTTAAAAGTCCAGTGTTTGTCATATATTTCATTAAATAACCATACTGTTTTATTGTGTAAGTATTAGTGTATTTCCTTACCTCTTTTGGCTAGGGAAAAATACAGCGAAAGTCCTGTAAGCAAAGGAACTGCTTCTTTAGCCATTCAGGGGTTGTTTGGATACTAGTGAGGCCAGAGTAACTGAGTAGTGGTAGGGTCAGCTGAGTTCTGGAGGCGGGCTAGTTCCCAGATCCCAGGCCTTGGTGTGAGTTCAGGTTTTGTCCTTTGGTTTCCCCAACTTCCTCCTTTCTTCCCCTCTCTTCATTTTTTTCTGATAGCTTTAAAGGTGTGCTAATATCCAAAATTAACCTGTAACCCCCAGCTGCCTAAGGACCAGGTAACTTCCTGGGATTCTGGGAGTTGTAGTTCTTGAAAAATGACATCAAAGCCTCATGGGGAAGTACAGTGGGGAATGGCTTTGTCCATAAAAGCCCCTGATACATGTGTCTCCACGCCACTCAGCTGGGAAATGCCAGAGAGGGATCCTGACCAAAGTCCATCCTGGCCAGTGCTTAATTTAAGTAAAGCTTGCTTCAAATTTGGCTCAAAATTGTTGGACTGTTTTTTTTTCCCCAGACAGATCTCAGGATTATGAGTACATGCTGACAGATCACAAAAGACACCACCTGTGTCTTGTTTTAGCTGTGCCTGCGTGCTCGAAACTCATGAGCCCTTCGTGATGCCCTTGTGGCAGCAGGGGTGGATGTCAGATGGGGCTCTCCTGAAGGACAAGGCTGTTCTCTGCAGCTGTCAGGCGCTCAGATGAGGCAGGGCGGTTTGCACTGGGATAATAGGCAGGAATTAGCTGCAGCTCAGAGAGTGCCTCACAATCATGAGACGTGTGAAGGGCGTTAATGAAACGCGTCTGTGTGTCTCTCATGACCTGTGCAGGAGGAGAGGGATACCCTCAGCTGCACACAGATGCAGGGTCTGCATGTGTCTCTCATCCTGTGCAGGAGGAGAGGGATGCCCTCAGCTGCACACAGATGCAGGGTCTGCATGTGTCTCTCATCCTGTGCAGGAGGAGAGGGATGCCCTCAGCTGCACACAGATGCAGGGTCTGCATGTGTCTTATCCTGTGCAGGAGGAGAGGGATGCCCTCAGCTGCACACAGATGCAGGGTCTGCATGTGTCTCTCATCCTGTGCAGAAGGAGAGGGATGCCCTCAGCTGCACACAGTGCAGCATCTGCCTGTGTCTCATCCTGTGCAGGAGGAGAGGGATGCCCTCAGCCGCACACAGATGCAGGGTCTGCATGTGTCTCTCATCCTGTGCAGGAGGAGAGGGATGCCCTCAGCTGCACACAGATGCAGCGTCTGCATGTTTCTCATCCTTTGCAGGAGGAGAGGGATGCCCTCAGCCGCACACAGATGCAGGGTCTGTAGCATTTGCAATCAGGTACTACTTAAGGCAGCACACAGAGTGACTTCAAAGCTTGGGCACACGTCATGTGGAAGGGGCGGGGAGCAAGCGGATGTCTGAAGCAAAGCACACACAGATTCAGGGAGACGCTGCATCTGCCAGAGTGGCTGTCCTTTCCCACACCAGAGACAGAATGATTGAGGTGGGAGGCTGGCGGGCGTACTTACTGTTCTCTTTCTTCTTTTATCTTAACACTTCTAGTGGGAGAATTCACATGCCATAGACAGTGCAATCCAGTGTTTTGCATTTGATTTTTAAGCATGTTTTTAGGGTTGCGTAGGCACTACTATTGTCTATTTATAGTTTCCTCCTCCTTAAAGAACCTTCTGGTGTGTGTGTGTGTGTGTGTGTGTGTGTGTGTGTGTGTGTGTATTACAGTTCATACTTAAAATATATCTTTTGCCGTGCTGGAAATCAAACCCAGGCCCTCGTGCATGCCATGAAAATGCTTTGTCACCCTTCAATTCCATTTCCACTTAATTTTTTTTACAATTTTTTTACTTTTAATGTGTGTGTGTGTGCATGCACTGGGCGTGTGCTGGTTCCCAAGAAGGTCAGAAGGGGGTATCCGATCTCCTGGGGCTGGCGTTTCAGATTGCTGGGAACTGCCCTGTGTCGTTTGGTTCTGGGAACTGACTCTGGTGCCTTGGAAGAGTGGTAAGCACCCCTAACCACTGACCCATCTCTCCAGCCCTGTTGTACCTTCTAAGTGCTCTTTCTTTCCTTTTTCCCTTTAGTGAAAACACAGATCATCTTGGGGCTTTTGGAAAAACACATTTCTCAGAAGGCATTTGTTTTCGTGAGGTCACTGCCGATTTTAATAGTATAGAGTCCCTGTTTTGCTAGCTTTTAGTCCCAGTCTAGTGACTTACATTGTAGCTACTGGGTTCATATACTTGACCCTAAACTGAGACCTTCTCAGTTGCTATCCTGGGAACCTGGGGTAGGGTCTTGAGGCAGAAGGACTTTGTCGCTCAGATCTCAGCCCTGTAGCTTCTGAGAGGATCGGATTTGGGAATGGGATGGATGTCCGGAGAATGAGCCTGTGGACTTCTGAACCGGGCCTCCTCTCAGCTCACCTGTGTTTAACTATTCACATTCACGTACTCCAAGAATAAAGAGGGATGTGACTTTTAGCCTACAGAGTTCAACAGAGTGCAAAACGAGTTGAGGAAGAGTATGTACAGCGATGACCACGCTGTGTGCCCATTCCCCAGCTGGGTAAAATGCACGGTCACCTCTCCGGCTGGCTGGGGAGGCTCACAGAAGGGTGTGTAGGTCACTCACTGGCTCAGCTGGCAGTGCATCCAACGGGAGACCAACCCCAACAAAAATGATCTCAGTCTCCATCCAGTGCTGGTCGAAAGCCTCATCAAAGGCCATTGGCGTTTCCTGTCGTGGGCCCATCCTGTCCACCCAGGAACTGTGCTGTTCTTTAGTCTATATAGTCTGCGTTCACTGTGAATACTCCTTGTCTGCTGCCTTCTGCCTTGGGCATGAAGGGGCCCAGGAGGCACTGACTCATGGTGACTTTGGTGATCAGGGGTGAACCAGGGAGGTTCCTCCACAGCCAAAGAACCTACATCAGCTGGATTTGAGAGCCGGGGCCATCCTTGGGTGCTGCTTTCGGAAAGCCCCAAACCAAGGGTTTGCCACCCTGTCCTCTTCAGTCCAGACTTAACCTGTCGCTCAAACTTGAGATCGTTCTCAGTGCATATCAGAGCTGCAGCGTTTGTAATCATCTAACTCATCCCAGTTTTGTCTATCCTTGTCATGGTAAGAGCGAGCGTGCGTGCGTGCGTGTGTGCGTGCAACCCAGGCCTTGCACATGCTAGGCAAGTGCTTTACCATATCACAAACCTATTCCTGACGTTTAAAAGAAGCTGAAACGTATCAGTTACCTGTCATTGGTTTAAAAATAAAAAGGTCTGTGCACATCTTTATTATTTTTTGTCAATTAGATTGACTAAAGGTAAGGTTTAGGCTGAAACTGGGGATCCTTCCCATGCTGTGTTTTTTGACGCGTTAGAACGAGACTGTTTTATACCGGATAATGGAAAAGGATGATTTTGAGACCTGGACTGTGATTTTTATAAGCCTGTGGTACGAGAGGGAAAGGTTTCTTCTATTTGGATAGCATTCTTACTGAGAGAGACTGTTCTGAGCCCTGAGGACACACTGGCCTGCAGAGTTGACCCACACCCATGTCAAGGTGGATCTTTGCAGCCTGGCAGTGGGAAGCAGAGCAGCGGTGACCCTTAGCAGACTCACCAAGCCCTGTGGATGTTAGCGGAGCATTGAGGACTGGAAAAGTTGAAAAGGCCAGAGAAATGCGGGCATGTGGATTGTGGGCCATACCTGTGGGTGTAAGCAGTGAATCTTTTCAAGGATTTGAAAGAAGGGAAGAAATTTGCCAAGAGATCATCTGAGCGAAGAATGCTTGGGAGAGGGGCCGGACCTGGCTGGAGGAGTATTCTCAGAGCTTGGAAGACCTCTGCAACTGGAACAGATGTGGACTGAGGAGATGAGAGAATGGAGCTGGATGGGGACCCTGAGGGACTGTGGCATGGACTTCATGGAAGGCCTTTGAAAGCAGGAGTTATCTTGGAGATGCAGAATAAAGCACTGACCAGCTCTCAGTTGGGTTTTTGGGCTGGACCTTCAGAGTTGAGCGTGGTTCATAGGGAAAGCAGCAGCCAGGGCAAGGGATCCAGCAAGTTGGATTTGCACTGAGCCGTGGCACAGGCCTGGCAAGGTTCTGCCTTGGGTTTAAAAGCGGATACAGGTTCCGGAGGAAAGGATGTGGGTTTTGAGACAGAGGGGGTCGCTACAGTGTAGGATCACCTGTGAAGACATGATTGAAGTAGAGTTTTAGCTACTCTCCTACAGGGTGAGAGTCTGGGATGCTAAGTGGGGGACGTGGACGTTAGGATCCATGTTGAAGCCCTGAAGACACAGGAGTCTTCAGCAGACTTGAGGTGGTAAGGTTGAGAGGACCGGGCCTGGGTCACAGGCATAGGGAAGGAGCAAACAGGAGCCAGGGAAGAGAGCACCAAGGTGAGAACCCTGTGCAGTGAACTAACAGAACCGAGTGCTTTGGCACAGACCCTCATGACAGAGGCTCTGCAGGCGGAACAACTCCAGGCTGTGCTCAGGAAATCTTTACCTTTCTACTGCCCTCGAACTGCTCAAAACCATGCCATCCTGAATGTTCTAAGTTCTGGACACAGACGCACTTCCCAGTTTTTAGGAAATCTAAGGAAAGGGAAATGTCTCAAATGCTCCACAGATCCGGGCTTGGCCAAGTGTCTGGCACCTGCCTTCTCAGTTTCTCTCCTGGTTTTTTATTTTTTAATTGTTGCCAAGTTGTACAGGGCAGTTTTTCCCTTCCTCACACTAGCTCCCCATTGTTAGCTGGTATTGAAATCTTCTACCTTGGTGGAGATCCTTACTCTGGACTTGATGGCCATTGACTGGGGGGGTGGGGGGGGGCGTCAGATCACATCCCGGACTGCTTGCTTTCTGCAGCTGCCTGGTTGCTTTTGTGGCTCCTTGCAGGATGCTTGCTGCTCTTTGTCTGGGTGTTTGGGGCTGAAAGTGCTGGAGGGAGGGGACGTGGTTAGAGGGCTGAGGTGGGCTGGAAGGAGTCCCTGGAGCAGGATGGGGCTGACCTGCTGTGAGAGGCCAGCAGACCTAGGAGGGGCCTGAGCAAATAGGCCCTAGCTCCTAGGCCTGGGGAGCAGCAGGGCCCTCCTTTCTTTTACAGCCTCAGCAATTACACTTCAGCACTCAGGGCTCTGAAAGAAAAATTACAATTTAAAAGGAAAGCTCTGGGTGCAGGATTTGCATATGAGTGGCATCTGTATAATTAAGAACAATTAAACTCCCTGGCTGAATTGAAAGGGAGGCCCCAGCTACTGTCGCCGGGTCCCTGTGGAGTGCAGCCTGTGGCTGTCAGTTCTCTGGAATCCAGTTGGCAGGATCTTGCCATCTTTCCTGACTCTGCTTGTAGTAAATGGGATTCTGGACCAGACCTTTGTAGCTCTCCCTGATTTGTCCATCTTCTGTTCTCTTTTCTGCTACTTCTTCCCTTTTCTTTCCAGGTAAGGGCCTACATCCCACCTGACCACTGGCCGAGCTCTTTGCGGCATCTTCATTCCGTCCTTCCGTGGTTCCGTGGGTTCGCAGGCCTTTCTTTGCCAGTAGAGGATACTGAAGGTCTGGTCAAAGACCCTCACTCTATCTTTCTAATTAGCCCCGCGCTCTCTGCCTAGAATCCAGTGATACTGTTGCCCTGGGAATTTAGTTCTTTCTTTTCCTACCGTGGTGTGTCCCATGCATACCTTTCTCCCAGTATTGCTGAGGAAGCAAAACACAGTTTTCTAGGCTTTTCCTCGTCTGGTTTTACAAGAGCTTGCAGGGTCCCTGTGTGGAACAACTCAAGAAGAACAGGAGTTCAACTGTTTCCTGTCAGCTGCCCCCGGTGATGGAGGTACTGTGTACCAATAATGAGAAGTTAGGAGCAGTCTTTGAAAAGTTAGTTCATTTGGGCTCTTATTGATGAGATATTCTAGTTACTTTCTGTTGTGAAGAAGCATCACGACCAATGCAGCTTACAGAAGAAAGAGTTTTGGGGCCTTACTTAGTTTTAGAAGATGAGAGCAGGGCCACCACACCAGGAAGCCAGACGGTAGACAGGCAGGGCACTGGAGCCAAGGCTGAGAGGAGAGCTTTCCAGCAGGGAGGGGGGGGGGGGTGGGGGGAGAGAGAGAGAGAGAGAGAGAGAGAGAGAGAGAGAGAGAGAGACAGAGGAGAGAAAGGAGAGAGAGAGAGAGAGGAGAGAGAGAGAGAGCACTTGCGCGCACATGCACATAATTACTGGGATTAGCCCACAGCCAGTGACACACCTCCCCCAATAAGACAACACTTCCTAGCCTGGCGGTGGTGGCACATGCCTTTAATTTCAGCTCTTGGGAGGCAGGTGGATTCCTGTGTGCTCAAGGCCAGCCTGGTCTACAGAGCGAGTTCCAGGACAGGCTCTGAAGCTACAGAGAAACCCTGTCTCAAAAACAAACAAACAAACAAAAAAAAAACAACAAAACAAAAACCAAAAAGCAGCAGCAGCAGCAACGACAGACCACACTTCCTAATCTCCCTCCCCCCCAGCAGTTTCACTATCCAAGAACCAAATATTCAAATGTGTCTCTGGGGCCACTGGCGTTCAAGCCACCACAAGGTTCCCTTCTGGGACTGTGATTCTTGGCAGTCAGATGGGGACATCACCCAGCTCTTCTGTCTCTGGTGGAACATGTCAGTCAGGAGTGGCTCTGCCTCTGGCTCCCCGCAGTGTCTCAAGGCTGCAGGCATTTTTATTGACAGCAGCCCTTGACTAAAGCTACCGAGGACCACAGTCATAGTCAGTGCCCTTTTCCAGTGGAAGGCGGTAGAAACCATCGTTTCTACTTAGGCATTTGGTTTCCTAATAGGTTAGGGCTATGATTGTGTTACTGTAACTAAGCTCAGGGCCTGGACACCACGACAATCTGGCATGGTCACGTCTTTGTGGCAGCAGGCAGATGCTGTAATGGGTGTGTGCACAGGACTGGTGCCTCTGAGCAGTGGCTGCTGACTCAACTATAATTAGGCGTCTTGGTCACATCTGCTCACATCTGCCGTGAGAGGCAGAGCCATGCAGTTGCTGCATGCAGACACACTGGTCCTCTCCCTTCTCTGATACCCAGGATGTGTCTTTGCAGAGGTGGAGGAGAGCACAGGATAGAGGCCACAGCTTTCCAGGAAGCTTGAGCTTCCAGCCTGTTTGCTAGACCTTACATCACCATCTGTACCCACATTCAGAGGGGCCTTGGATGTGTGCCCAGCTAAGACCCCATTATGTGGGAAAAGGAGGGCCTGGGTGGTGTTAGAGGCCCAGAGAACAATCTACCACAGAGCCTGGCATAGAAACAGAAATGTTACCATTGTCCGGTCAAGAGAACATTGCTTTGACACAGCGCATGGCTGGACTCACCTCCTCTCCCCGCTATCTTATATTAAGGAATACCTTTTTCTTCTGGGGATATGCTAGACTGGTTTTTCTTTGGGTTTTAGATGGAAAAAAAAATGGCTTTTAAGCCATTCTTACAGCAGGATTATTACATAGGTATGAGCTTGGCGATAAGTCATGTTCTGTGGCCAGCTATGCGATGGGTGTTTCGGCAGACAGCTCAGAATTGCTGTCTGGAGGATTCTGCTGTGTTTCTATTTGTTTGTTCAGCTATTTGTTGGTTTTGCGGTTTAATCATAAGGCCACCCAGCCACATGTGGAACCACACGCCTTCATTGCTTTTTCAAACATTACTTTCAGAAAAAATGTATGCATTTCTTTCAACAGAAAGTAGTTGAACACCTTGAATGACACCATATTGTGCAAATATTCATAGAAATAAAAATAGGCAGAGTGAAGCAGTGAGCCACGTGTGAGTATTGTCTAAGTTCTCATGGCTGTTGTAAAGCCACGTGGCTGTGTCATTATGGCCAAGCAGCCGCGAGCCCACCCTAGGAAGCAGTTAATGCTCAGGAAAACTCACCAGACTTCCCAGGCAGTTTTACTAACATTCTGTGTATCGTCTAAACATTGTTTTGGTAATTTTCTCACACTGGAACTTTTTTAAAGTTTATTTTTATTTTGTTTTATTTTACATTTATGTACGGTATGTGTAGTGGGTGTGTATGTGGAGCATATGTATGCACATTTTCGCTGAGGTCAGAGGACGGCATACAGTGGTCAGCTCTTTCCTCCCGTAGTGTGGGTTCTTGGAATCAGACCTGGGTTGTCAGGCCTGCTGGGAAGAACCTTGAGGCTAAGCCATCCCTGGGCCTTTGTGTTGAGATTAAAGATAAATCAATGAAGTGTATTTCAGTTGAAACATCTCTGTGGAAAGTAAAGTAACAGGGTTATTTTCTTCTATTGGGAAACAAAGAAACTTTATTTGCTTCAGTTTTTGTCATTAACCATTTTTTCTTTGTCTTGAGTTTTCCCTTTGTTTGAAACCTCTTAGATCTCCAGACCTTTCTCAGGTGGCTCCCCTTCCAGAGTGCTTTTCTTTTCTTTTCTTTTCTTTTCCTTTCCTTTCCTTCCCTTCCCTTCCCTTCCCTTCCCTTCCCTTCCCTTCCCTTCCCTTTCCTTCCTTCCTTCCTTCCTTCCTTTCTTTCAAATTGATTTAACTTTATTTTATGTGCATTGGTCTTAAAGTGTCAGATATCCTGGAACTGGAATTAAAGGCAGTTGTGAGCCACCATATGGGTGCTGGGAACTGAACTCAGGACCTCTGGAAGAGCAGTCAGTGCTCTTAACAGCTGAGCCATCTCTCCAACCCCCCAAAGTGCTTTTCTAAAGCTTCCTCATAGCAGGTGATCATTTTGTCCTGTGAACACCCCAGATAATTAGGGCTTGGACTTCACTCTGGATTGTGTGTGACGCCCATCACACAATATCCACAATAGTGAGACAGCCTGTCTTCTTTGTCTCTGTATTCTTGAAACTCTCTGCCTTTGCTATGGTAAGATCCTAACGCAGGTAGAAGAAATGAATGTCAGTAGCCTGCTATTCCTGTATTCTGATAAGAGCAAGTTCAGCTAGCAGACTGATTCAAGAGCTTTTAGAGAATCTTTTACAAAAGAGGAGATTTCGGGGCTGGAGAGATGGCTCAGCAGTTAAGAGAACAGCCTGTTCTTCCAAAGGTCCTGAGTTCAATTCCCAGCAACCATATGGTGGTTCACCACCATCTACAATGAGATCTGGTATCCTCTTCTGGCCTGCAGGTGTATGTGGAGGCAGAATAAATACATAATAAATAAATTAATAAAAGAAAGAGGTGAGTTCAGTATTAGTTTTTTGTCACATTGATAAATACCTACCACAATCAGCCTATAGGGAGAAAGGTTTATTTTGGCTTACGTTTTAGAGGTTCCATTCTGTGGGTTGGCCTCCCTGGTTAGGGGTCTGTGGGAAGTCAGTATGGTGATACAGCTATAAAACCCTTCACCTCTAGGCATTCTTGGAAGGGGGAAGGGAGGGAGGGAGGGAGGCTCTGGAGAGGAGGAGGAGGAGCCAGAGTCTCAACATCTTCAGGGCCATGCCTCCACTTTCCTGAATCCCATTGGGCCTTACCTGCCCCTTAAGGTTCTGCCATTTCCCAGCGGAGCCACAGGCTGCAGACCACGTCCTTAATGCGTTCATCTTTGGGGGACTTCACACCTCCAAGGAACTGTCCATGCCGGCATTTATAGGCACACTATGGGAAGTGAGCATGCCCACTCTAGTTCATGGGTCGTTGCTTGTCTCCCTGCTACCCTTGTTTCTGTGTGAATTAAGATGACCACTGCAGACATCTAAGACTAAATTACGTTTGGTGCTACCTTGCTGTCCCGGAGCTGGAAGAAAAGGCAAAACGGATTTTTTATTTTGCATATTATGAAATCACATTCTAACTATTTTAGCACAGTAGTATGACTTATCTCTGGGGTCTGGGAAAGATGTCGGTCTTTGAACCACGAAGGAGTTGTACCTACGCTGAAGAAAGGAGAAAGCTGGCGCAGGAGCCAGGGAAACACGCACTTAATTGCTGGTCTGTTCTTTGACAGATTTTTACAGCCCATGTGGCCACAAGAGTTCTTTGCAGCATGCAAAATGCGTTGTGACTAATGTGTGAATGCAATGGCTTATTTGGAAGTTTTTTGAATTGCAAATGCAGAGCTTTTTTGAAAATAAAGTCCTGATAGTGGGAATGGAGAACAAGAAACTCAGTGGTATGAAAGTGTGACATCCTGGAGACTCCTTAGAGCCCCTGCTGTGCTGATAAAGCTGGCATCAGGAGTCAGGGCACAAGGCTAGCAGCTCAACAAGCTGGGAATCTTATAGACCAAGCCAACTGCTGTCTTAGATTCCACCTGGAGGGGCTGGCAACTGTCTCTCCAAGAGGTGGTTCTGGTATAGGTGGAGCATCAAGCCGGGAGCTTCAGAGGAGTCTAGGCCACATACACAAGCTTGGGGAATGAATAAGTTAAACCACAGAAACTATTGAAACTACTGCTGGCTGAGTTAAGCGAAAAAGAAAAAAAATTATTGAAGATACTGGCAACAGGGAATCTTGGCAGCTAGAATGACCAGCAAAAAAATTTGCTAGGGATACTGCCACCCTTGCCACTAACACAGTTACACTATTGTTGCTGTGGTTGCCCACAGGAGGAACTCTGGCTTCCTTCCTTCCTTCCTTCCTTCCTTCCTTCCTTCTTCCTTCCTCCCTCCCCTCCCTCCTCTCCCCTCCCCTCCCCTCCCCTCCCCCACCCTGACTCCCTCCCCCTCCCTCCTTCCTTGCCACTCCAGTGCCTGATGCCCTGGTCACATCTTGTCATGTGACCATATCCTAGCCACAAGGGGAGCTAGTAAAACTGGTAAGAGCTCAGTTCCAAGTTCAGAAGCTGTAGAGTAGGAAATCTACAAATGTGGTCAGGTAGGTATTGAATAGGCACCAGATAACAAATGCCTTAGAGATGGCAGACCTAGTAGGTGGGCAGGAACCCTTGGTCAGAGTGAGAGAACCAGGAAGAAGAGCCTCAGAAACAGTCTTGTGCAGAGATGCACAGAGAACGAGGGGACAGACAGATGGTACAGCTGTCAAGGAAGGATGGCATGCAGAAACAGTTTCCTAGAAACCCAGGGAGGGCTGCTCCAGAGGTGGCAGCCAGCAGCGAGATTAAGGAAGCTCAGCCCTTGACTCCGCGGCTTATAGATCGCTAGTGCCATTAGCAGGAGAGCAGAGAGCTGCATGGTAACAAGGAAGGGGACACCCGGTCCCGTGTGTTCACAGCTGGAGCAGGAGGGCTTTGGCAGGTTGTGTAAGCCCTCCAGTCATCTCCTCATGTATGAAGTTGGCATGGTGCTAGTTGACTTCCTGCTACCTGAGGAAATGAACACTTAGACAACTTTCTGTTGGCTCGTGGGTTTAGAGGGTCCTGCCAATGACCGGGTGGGATAATGGCTTTTATGTCTGTGGTGGAGGTGGTGGACCTGGTGGGGAACACACAGAGAGCAAACTGTTCATTCACATCAGGTCTTGATCCTTTGAAGACTACTGCCTTCAAGGACACATTTCGAATGACCGAACACCTCCTACTACGCTTCCATTAAAGATTTTAGCAGCACTCAGAAGCAGCACACTGTGGACCAAGACTTTAACATAAGGCATTCTGGAGGTTCTGATCCTAAGTGTAGCAGATGCCGAGCTCCCACCAGAGTCCTTACAATAACCTGTGATAAGATAAAGGCTGGTCTAGCATCTGGCACCTCGGAAGGCCTTGCTCTTGGATCCTGTGAGTTTCCCGTCTTGTCAGTGTTGAGAGCCTGAGGGAGGCCTTGTTCTGAGTTAGCCATTCAGCTGTGACTAGCAGTCAGTAAGGCCTGCCCCAACTGGGCATTTTCTGTCTCTGCAGGGATTGAGCTGTGATACAATGCACACTGTGCAAGTACTAAGTTCTCTAAGGCCTCTGAGTACAGGGACCGAGTACTAGAGGCGCCTGCTTCTTGCTCGGGGAATGGGTATCTCGTTGGGTACACACCACTGAGAAGAAGGGGGGATGCAAAGATACTGATGCAGGGCTCCTTACCCTCACAGAGGCCACAGGTCTCGAAGCATTTCTGTTACTGCCATAGTGTGTTGCTGGGAGCAATGAGAACAGTCTAGTAAGTAGGTCTTTAATGTAAAGTGTCTTCTCTGGACACCAGAATGTAGACAATGAACATTGGTTTCTCATGGAGTAATTTGTTCCCCCTTTTGATGTAATGGACCCTTTCTTTGTTTAGTTCTCCTCCTGTTCTTACTCATTGGCTAAAGCCATTGTCTTGGCTTTAAGCTGTTCTAAAATTTTTAATTTTGAAAAAAAAACCCTGCTTGCTGTCTAGGTGTTGGAACAGTTTATTAAAGGGCAGCCAGCTCGGTAGATGGTAAGGTTCTGAGCGCCACTGATGGAAAAGATGCCTAAGGAGTGTGGAGAACAGTTAGGTGCCATCCCTGCTTCTCCTTCCGTGGGTGGTCACTGTGAGTCTCACATTCTGTTGTGGAAAGAACAGGCCATCTCCTGCAGCAGTGCCTCCATCTCGAGAGAGTGGGAAACTTTAGGGAGGAAAGCATAGAGGAGCAGGCAGAGCACCGTGGACCTGGCCGGCAGCCCTGTGGTCCAACAGCAGAGCCGGTTCTGTGAGCCACCGCAAGGCGGGGGGGGGGGGGGGGGGGGGGCTGCCTCTGCTTCGCCGTGCCCTGCTTTCCTCTCCCTGCTTCCACTCTCTTCTCAATTTTTACATCGGCCTTCTGGATACGGTCTCCATCCCGTGTCCAGCTGTGGTAGCTGCTGACTGGGTTCGTTTCACACAGCCCTGTTCTCTGAGCTCAGCCTGCACACATGGGGTCCCGGATTTCACCACAGTTAAAAGGGAAAAGAAACCTTGCCTTTTTTGTTTGTTTCATTGTTTTTTTTTTCCTCCAAGCAGGTTCTCATTCTCAGTAGGAGAGCCTTGTGGTTTGTTGGTTAGCATACTCCCACACTCGGGATATGTCCCGAGGAGGACGTATTTCTTAGGCTGAGCACCTGCTCTAGAGCTGCCGGGGTGGGATCACTGGCTCCACTCTGGAAAGGGGGAGATGACAAGCTCTCTGAGCAGCCAGGAAGGACAACTGGTTATGGTTAATTCATGCCCTTGTCTAAGCCCTTGTTTTTCAATGGTGCATATGACATCAGCACCTAGATCAAATTGGAGTAAGGAATCTAGGTGTTCAGATAGCTCTGAGAATGTCAGCTGCATCCAGCACAGTCCACCCATTCTGCAGAAGAGGGAACTGAGTTCTGTACCATAGGAAACTGTTACAGCTGCATCCGGCTCAGACTGTCTTATGTCTGATCAAATGTCTTTTCCTTTGGACTAGTCATCTTTTCAAGCTTATTTTAAATTTAATTTTGTTTAATTTGGCTTAGTTTTATGTGTATAGAGAAAAATATTGCTAAAGTTTGGGAAAAAGAGAAAGACAGAGGAATTTGGATCATTTAGACAGAGATATGTCTTTTTTTTTTTTAAATGTGGGATGCCTTGATTTGGGTCATATTGACAAAAATAGACCTTAAAACTGTGGGATGCCTTCCAGCGGTGTCCAGCTGCTGAAAGGCTCTGTGCTTCACAGAAGGTGGGCTTCCTTAAAGTAAGGACTTACAGAAGCAAGGTAATGCTGTTAGCCTGCACAAGGTTCTGGGTTCAGTCTCAACCCTCATCTTCCAGTAAAGACTAAGAGTGTGAGGGGTAGAGGGTGCATAGATAAGAGTGCCTGCTCTTGGGGGCATGGCCACCTGCATGGTCCATCCCTAGCTCTGTCCTGGAAGCAGAATAGCTCCTCCTGTATTGGATACAGAGTAAGAGTGTAAAACACACAGCCTGCCTTTACAATTGGCTTTTACAAGATGCATATGTTTACTTTACGCCATATAGGACTCTCCTGCAGTAACAGAGGGCAGGTGAGATTTGCCATGCCTGGATAATGGTTTGTCTTATTAAGGGTGAAATGTCTGATGCTAATTCTGGCTGGTGGAAGAATGGAGGTGAGAAGGTGGGTCATAGTTCATTTCCCAGAGCCTCTAAGTTGTCTCTGAACGTGTTGGTTTGGAAATGACTTTGGCATTTCAAACATAGCGTTAAGTTCTTAGCACTGATAATTTGAGGATAACTTTTGATGTCCACATGTGACTAAATTATGGCCACTAGCTACTTACCAGCTGTTGGAAAGCCAGCCACCTTCCCCCTTAACTTTTGCACCACAGCAATGAACACAAAGGATTTCTGCGACTCCTAGAAGTGTGGAACTTTCCCTATCAGCCAGTGGGGGTCAGCTCTGCAGCAGATCCCTGCCGGAGTCCTCTCATCTTGTTCAGTTCCAACATTTCCTGTCTTCCTGGAGCCTGTAGGCCAGGACCATGGCTTCCAAGTCTCTTTCCAACTGGAGATGCCAAGCCACGGGCCCTGGTTGTTTCCCCTGTGCTGCCGATCCACAGGCTGTGGACAAGGCTCCCACACCGTTGCCTGGGTTTTGTTACGTGCATGAAGTTTCTGACTATGGGTTTGCAGACCTGTGATGTGGGAGACAGCCCAGGTCTGTGTTTGATTTGTTCTATTCATAGACAGTACTGCCACTCCATGGGACCTTTCGGCCCAGAGGCAGCGCAGACACGGCCCAGTTGCCTTCCATTTGTCTTCCTTGCTGTTTTGGTGTGATGAATGTCATCCTCTTTGTAACACGATCTCGCGGTTATTACATAAACCACGTCCAGGCTTGAAGCAAAGGCCTTGTCTCCTCATTCTGTCTTCAGAACAACTGTAAGCTAAATACTGCTGTCCACTGACCTTTTAGATTACAAGGCAGGCTTTGACAAATTAAGCTACTGACCCACTCAGCACAGGAAGGCAATGGCCAGGAGTGTGGAACCAGGCTTATTAGACCTCTCCAGCCCAGACTGTCATCCAACAGGCTGGGCCTAGTGGGTTCCCTGCAGGTTGGTTGGTGCCTGAATTGATAGTGTCCTCCATTCCAGCTACCACAGATCTGAGTTAGGGTGCTGGCTCTTACTCTTTGTCCTTTGTGACTTTGTGAGTTGATGAAACCCCCCAGGCTTCACGTGTCTGCTTGGAAGCCATGTACCAAACCTCATGCTCAGCTCCCTTCTCAGTGCCCTGGACAGAAGGGTTGCTGTCATTAGGTGTTGCTCTTTATTAATGCAGTGTTTCTGCAGCTTCTCCAAGGCTGCTTGTGTTTCTCCTGGAATGCCAAGCCCCGACCAGCTTGGTGGAGAGTGGGTACCCACGGTGGACCTCTGAGATGTTCTCTGCTGTTCCCGAGAGCATTAATGCTGGACTTCGGGGGTTTGGAGGGGTCCAGTGAACTGCACAGCTACCTCTTCCATGTCCATTCTCCAGTGGGTGGAAACGTTGGCGAGAGTTGGGGAGATGAGACCAGTCACTTTTATTAGTGCGGCTGCTGTTGGACATAGACTCAGAAGGAGGGTTAGAGGAAGGGCATTTGATGGATCAGAGGACAGAAGACGGGGATGGTGAGGACGGTGGGGCCGGTTCTCTGACCCCTCGACAGATTGTGCTTTCAGGAAAGATCTAAAGGTCAGAAAACATACTAGTGGAGGACTTACGGTCCAGATGACAGGCTTGGACTGCCTTTCTGGGGACTTTCGGTGGGGGGGTGGGGTGGGGGTCGGGGAGGAAAAATGTCAAGATTCTGTTATGGAAAGCTATTCTGAGTCTCTAAATAAAGCATGCTCACTTAAGGAGCTTCCCTAGTTAAACATCTCTGAGTTATATAACTTTCAAATTGTCTTATGTCTGTCTGTCTATCTAATTCATCTATCTAGATGTTTATATACTTTGTTATATCTTTGTCATTTTTTTATTTACATGTGTTTGGTATGTTTTTCTACTGAATTAAATTGATCTATGACCATTCACTTTTAAAAATATTTATTTTATGTATATAAGTGTTTTGCTTGTATGTATGCATATATATGTATGTATAGCATGTGTGTGCCTAGTGCCCTAAGGAGTCAGTCAAAAGGACAGTCAGATCCCTAGAACTGGAGTTAAGGATGCTTGTGAGTCACACTCTAGGTGCTGGGAACTGAACCTGGGTCCTCTGTAAGAGCAGCAAATGCCCTTAACTTGTGAGCCTCCCTCCAACCCTGTGACCTTTAAGGGAAATGAGATCACAGTAATGAGCAACAAGTGCTGAAATGAGTTCATGTGATCTCATATATATAATCCCAGCACTCAGGAGCCAAGAGAAGAGATTTCCATGAATTGAGACCAGCCTGGGCTGCATAGTGAGTTCCCTGCCTAGCCTGGGCTACAGAGTTGAGTCTTCATCTCAAAACAAACAAAAGCAAACAAAATCCAGACCTGGCTGGAGAGTATGTCTGCCTTCAGGAGTTGGCCTGGCTGTGACACACTGGCCTTTTCCTACTGACCTGTAGTCTAACAAATTTAGGTACCAAAGTTTCTTTAAACCTGCTTTACATAAATGCTTTTCTTTATTCTGGGTGTATGAAGAGAAGCCTTTTACCTGATTGCGCGTAGAAAGAAACCTAGCAGTCCTTAACTGGGGCCCCGTTTATGTCGTCCTCATGCTGATGAGATCTATACACTTGATAAATGGTATATGAACTGTAAACTAAGAGCATCAAAATCTTTCGTAACTCTAGTTCAAATCTGTCTGTAAAGGAGTAAAATTATATCTCTTGAGTTTAAAGTCAATGGCCTAGGTAAACAGCTGCAACATCCAGATTTGAAAATCGCATCAGTACCTCTTCTTTTCTCATCTTTCAGCTTCTCAGAGAAACTGTTCACTGGGAAAGGCTTACATTTCCAGCCGTCGGTTCTAGATTTTGGGATACAGTAAGTACCTTTTTATTAGACTTCATTGTGTTTGTACTTATCTTCAGCATATCTTCTTTATTTTTAGTTATGTATGTGTGTGTCTCAAGACCAAACTTCATTCTAATTTCTAACACATTTTAAAAATTACATATTTTCCTTGTTCCACCCACCTGGCAAATTTATCGTTATTATTAGAATAGAACAGTAGCCAGCAGCCAGCTCACCTGGATTCCCTCACTTTTCCTGGCCCAGTATTTGCCCTTATTATTTTGATATTGACCTCAGGCAGACTGAATACTTTGTCCTGATATGGTTTCAATTTCAGATGCAGCATCAGGATCTTGTTACTGCTTTGTCTTCCTGGGCTCTGATTTTAAGGGTTAGCAGTCTGCTGGTTCCAAGACTCGAAGTGTTAGTCATTCGTACATTTTCATCGTTCTTTTGCCATATTAAATTAATAGATTATCCTCCAGTTGTCACTACCAAAGGAAATTCATACCCTTCTAACACATGTAAAAATAGAATATTGAAAAGTGGACTAAAAATAGGCGGTGGTTAGGAGACTTCTGTCTCCCCTGGGAGGGACGGTGACTGCCGTCCCTCCTGCTGGGTGGGTGCAGATCTCAGGCAGACACCTGTGTTCTTGGAAACCAGAACGCTTGTGTTCCGTTATGTGAATAGTGTGTGAAGCAGTGGGGATAGTTTAAATGCCGAGTTTAAGGCGCTTTGTTGGTTGGTTGGGACCATTTACTTAAAGCCACTGAAGTTTGTGCTCATTTATGGCCAGAAGGCAGATTTCAGCCCAGTTCTCTGACTGGTTTATTAGGTGACCCTTACGTTTTCAGTAGGTTTTTGATGTTTGTTTTTGTTTTTGTTTTGTTTTTCTGATTTTTCAAACAGGGTTTCTCTGTGTAGCCCTGGCTGTCCTGGAACTTGCTCTGTAGACCAGACCTTGAATTCAGAGATCTGCCTGCCTCTGCCTCTCAAATGCTACAACTAAAGGTATGTACCACAATGCCTGGCAGTAAAAGGTTTTTTTTTTAATTGAATTATTTTGGGGACTAGAGTGGTAGTTCAGCAGTTAAGAGTGCTTGCTGCTTTGCCAGAGACCCAGGTTCAGTCCCAGCACCCATATTGGGCATTTCACACCCACCTGTAGCTCAGGAGATCTGACACCATTGTCTGAACTCTGTGGATATCGTCCCCCAAATACACAGCCTTCTGGTAATGCACTCACTCAGGTGCGCACCATATAAATGAAAAAAAAAAAAAAAACCAAGCAGATAAAATTTAAACACTGAAAGAGCCAAGACTTTAATCACACTGGTGTGTGTCTTACTTATAAGTGAAGGTTCTAAAATATTTATGATTTAAAATATACATCAGATATATTAAAATCTTCCATTAAGATGAGTACTTAGAAAAGTAGCCATGGAAGCCAGGACAAAATGTCCAAAACATTGAACATAGAGAAACAGTGGGCATATCATTGTTACTCCAGTGAATGTTTCCCTTTTTAAGTCAGAGTAACCCAGGGTGCTCTGGGCTTGCTGTCTTCAGTTTTAAGGACCCTGCTAGGATGAACGGCTCACTTCTACTATTGGAAAACCTGCAACAAAATTACAGAAAGACAAGTATAACATACGATGATTTTTGACTAAATTGGAGTAGGTTTATTTTGGGGCCATACTAATAGAACTGTGGTTTGGGGTAGCTGGGAGACTGACTTGCAGGCTCTTCTGCCTTCTAATTGAGCTAGAGAATTCAGTGCTAGACGGTAGGAGTCAGTAAGACCCAGGCCCAGCTCGAGGCCCCTCCTGTGCTGCGCGTGACAGCCTCTTCACTAGATCATCACTGGGAGGTTGGCGGGAAGTCTTCAGGTTGTGTATAAAGCTTTCTGCCTGTACAGGTTTTTGTTTGTTGTTTTGGTTTTGAGACAGGATTTCCGTCTGTACCTCAGGCCGAGAACTTGACATTCCCCTGCCTCAGCCTCCTGAGTGTTCTCCCACGGTACTGAGTTCCATGAAAACTCCCTCTTCTTCCCTTTCTCCCTTCTTTGAACTGTCACGAAAATCTATTGCCAAACAGTTCATTATGAAAATATATTTACACCAATATTGAGTGCAGAGTAAAATAGGCCGTTTGGAGGAGAGATGCGGATTTTTGTGCTGACCAGTGGTCAGGTAAGCTTATTCTAAGGTTTTGGACACTGGTTCAGTTTCTTTGTATTGTTCTTTTGCCATCTCTGGACATCATTAATCAGTCATGGGAGAGAGGGAAGTATTCCCCTGCCACTCCTTGGATGTGTGCCACCATTTCATCTCAGTGATAATCTGCTGTGCGCCTTTCTTCAGCTCAGGGGGCTGGGCTTTGCCCCTGCTGGCTCCTTGGTGCTCGGGGCAGCTTTCATGGTGAATGAAGTCTCTTATCTAAATATACCTTGGTTGGAACGAGAACCCTAGCTATGCTGGTACATGCCAGGGTTTGTTTGTTTTTTTAAACAGACAAACATGCAAGCTCTTAATAATCCAGATGTGCTGAATCCTTACACCACAGAAAGAAATGGAGTGCGACTGTAGATTGTCATTAGTCTTATAAAAATAAAGGCTATTTATTTATTTACTTATATTTCGTTTTTAAAACTGTTATGTATTAAATGTTTTATTTCCAACAAGATTTAAAAATTGTTCTGTGAGGGGCTGGAGAGATGGCTCAGAGGTTAAGAGCATTGCCTGCTCTTCCAAAGGTCCTGAGTTTAATTCCCAGCAACCACATGGTGGCTTACAATCGTCTGTAATGGGGTCTGGTGCCCTCTTTTGGCTTGCAGGCTTACACTCAGACAGAATATTGTATACATAATAAATAAATAAATTAATTAATTAAAAAAAATTGTTCTGTGCTGAGAACTTTCTCCCTGTGGAGGGGAACTGTACAATGCCCACACCTATTCTACTAAGGTCCCAATGACAAACCAAAGCTTGACTTCACCAAAGGGGAACCCATGATTTATTGGGCTTGCGTACAGACCGTGAATGGGCTGGGGGGGGGGGGGGGGCGGGTGTTACTGACAGAGCATGGGTAGCCCCCAAACAGCTGCACTGGGAAGTCCTTATGAATGGTAACACCCTTGGCTGTGTAGATGGTGTCTCTTTCCTTCAGCCCTCCACAGCCTACATACTCCAGCCCCTCTCCAGGGCCACATGCAATTGTGAAAATTCTTTTCCCAGCCCCTCCTTCTGTGAGGGACTGTCAGCTGTCAACAGCCAGCTGATCTTCTGCTACCAGACACAGCTGGGACACATGATGGAGGCTCTTGGCCTGAAAAATACACGGGCTCAGTGGTGTGCATGGCACCCCGGGCTCAGTTTTTAGCCTAAACAATGTAAGTGTGTGCATGTGTGTATGAGTAATGCTGATAATCACAATTCTCTTACCTTTCTGTTTCCCCAACCAGGTCCCTGGGGCATCCTGCAGCGAAGCTTCTCTATGCATACAACCCCAGCAGGGACAGCGAGGTTGTGGTGAACTCAGTGTTTACAGCTGCTAGACACTTTCATGTTCCGCCTGTCCATTGCAGGGTGAGTGCTGATCTTCACCTTTCCTGGTGCTCGTGCTCCATTCACTAGCTGTTTGTTTGCTTTATGTGTATTTATCACCCATTTTCTTTCATACTTACAGTGGTTCTGGGTACCTAATAGGGAAACATGTTTAAAAGAAGCTGTAGTAATGTATACACATTTAGCATGGCTAGAAAAAGTTTATAATATTGATCTTTTAAGATTGCCATGGATTCTGAGGCTTCAGTAACTAGCGCTGGCTTTATCATTCCCCCTCTCAGACCTCAGGAAGCCAGGGCTCCTTGTGAACAGCAGGGTTTATGTAGTTAACTCCTCTCGCCGCAGAATTGCAGACTGTAGTCCTCTGTAGTTTTCCAGTGACCGTAAACTTTCTAAGCTTTTCCTTATTTTGATTGCTGTATCTGCTTGGTGTTACAATGCTGATTATTGTATCTTCTTGGTGTTACAATGTTGTTTACTGTATCTGCTGGGTGTTACAATGTTGGTTACTGTATCTGCTAGGTGTTACAATGTTGGTTACTGTATCTGCTGGGTGTTACAATATTGACAAACTACTGAGACCAAGGAAATGTGAACAGAGAATCCCTTCCACATTCGCTTCATAGTCGGTTTGTTTTATGTGGATAAACACTGTCACCTGGGTTTTACTCATATGTTAATATATTTAATAATAAATCTACATATGTGTACAATGTCCTTTGTACTTAAATAAAAACAGAACTGTGTTAGCTGAGCTGGTGGACATGTGGGTGTGAAGGTGCATAGGAAGGTGAGGCCCACGACTCATCCTGAGTGAGAGTCCTGGGCAGTTGTCTGCCAGGAGTTGGCAGTCTGCCCATGGAGTGCTGGAGATGATCAGTTTGGAGCGGCTCAGGGCTTGGTGATGCTGATAGGTATTGACGTGCAGGGAACTGCTTCAGGGGCAGTCAGGAGGGCCGTCTGTGAGCGCTCCTCCAGAGGGCTGACTAGGTTCTCCTTTCCTTTCAGGTCGTCCCAGCGATGGGGAGAACTTCCTTCAGGATTATTTTCTTACCTACTGAGGAAGGGAGCATCGAAAGCTCTTTATTTATTAATACCTCTTCACACGGAGTCCTTTCCTACCATGTAAGTAATGTTTCCTTTTGCCACATACTTGCGTGTTGATTTAGAGAACTTGCCTGTTTTCTTAGGGGACTCTTGGAGAGATTTCCTACTGTTTCATGCCATTAAACTATAACCTAGAGTTATGCAAAGTCTATTAACTTCCAGCCTTCTGCGGTGTGCGCCTCAGAACCTCCCCTGCAGCCTGACAGCCCCTGGGTCTTCAAGGTGTGTTAGGGTGAAGCAAACACTATCTACCATACAATTTTCTAGAATAAAACTTGGCAGGCTCTTTTCTCTCAGAGGGGTGCCCTTGGCCCGCCTCCCCTTGCTCAGGAGTATTTCTGGCCAGGAGATGCTATCATGCGCGAGGCAGTCCGTTTCCAGGAAGCTCCATATTCACATCACTACTCCAATCGAGAGAGTGGGAAGGGCGCGTGGAAATGCCATGTTGCTGTTGTTCCCAGAATGGGGATCTTAACTCAAGCATGACACCCGGGGTGTCCTGGAGATGGGGCACCGAGGAATCCAAGCATGAGGTTTGGTTATTTGTGATAATTCCACTGAGCACATTGGTCTCAGAGGTGTCCCTGTGAGGAGGTTGGCCTCATGAGGAGCAGAGGATAGATGTTTGGTCAGCAGGTGCACGCAGACCAGGCATTCTGACACTGACAGGCCTGCTTCTCTTGCTTCCCTGTAGGTGTCTGGAGTGGGCACTCGTGGAGTCTCTACAGAAGGGTCTGCCGAGCAGCTGCCGAACGCATACTTTCTGCTTCCGCAGGTCCAAAGCATCCAGCTTTCACAAACACAGGTCATTTTAACAGAGCTACTTAGAACTAGCTCAGAGTGTGCACAGCTGTTCTGTTTTATGTGGTCAAATCAGGGTTTGACTCTCCTTATTTTAAAAGTCTTGAAATGTGGAAGTAATAGATAGATTCAAAGTGTCAATGAATGAAATCTTTCCCTCCCTCCCTCTCCCTCCCTCCCTCCCTCCCTCCCTTCCTCCCTCCCCCTCCCTCCATACCTGAAAGATGGCAAGGCTTCATTCATTCTGGGCAAGTGCCCTTCCTCTGAGCTGCAGCCAGCCCTACATCCTTCTAACAGCCTGGAGCTGCCACTCCACAGTGTCTCTAGATCTGCCGCTACTCTGTAAAATGCTTCTGCCTCTTTGTTGTTAGCCATTGGGCTGTGTGCTCATGTTTTTTTCTTTCTTTCTTTTTTTCCGTTTTGCTTGTCTAGTTCCTTGGGGTATAATTTCACAATGAGGCTGTAGTCATGGACCATGAGTTGTTTTACAGGGCTTGTTAAATCTTCCTGGCTGCTTTTCAGGAAGACAGAAAGAACTGCTAGAGCCACCAACAGCGACAAACCTCTATAGATGTTTACCCATCCCTTTCCTCTCTCTGATTTTTGTCCTATCTGCTTACGGTTTATGGGGGAAACACTTGGTTTTTTTGAGGCAGGGGTTTACTGTGTATCCCAGACTGGCCTGGAACTTGCTATGTAAACCAGCTTAGCTTCAAACGCATAGAGATTTGCCTGCCTCTGGCCCTTGAGTGCTGGGAGGAAAGGCCTGCCCTACCACATTTTGCAGGAGGACTTTTTTTTTTTTTTTTTTTTATGTTTTAGAAGTTCTTTAGAATGCAGTTCTCTTTTCCCATACCATGAATCGGGCCCATCCATCAACTGCGTAATCTTTTCAGTGTGTTTCTTTAGGTGTTAAAACTTAGACCCAGTCTTCAGTTTAAAGTACAGTCCTTACCCTGAGTGGCCTTGCGTGCCAGGGCCGTGTGGATGCAGGGTGCGCGCTATGCTCCTGACGGGTACCTAGTTTCTGATCTTCAGTGCACTGCACACCACCCCCTTCCTCTCGCGGTACTATGCCAGCCTCATCTGGAGCTTCTGTGTGCCTCTCTCCTGCCATGTGTCCTTTGCTCCTGCTGTTGTCTCAGCCCCCCCCCCCCCCCCCAACCTCTTCTCTAGGACCCTTATCTCAACCTCTTTCAACTCAGAGAGTTCTAAGATGCCTGTTCCCTCTTCCCATCCTGGCTCAGGATCTTCGTTAGAATGTAATAGACTCGTGTTCCTTCCCTTGAGAGCACATAGGTCGTGAGTTGTGGGGAGGGCACAGTGGGTAAGATCACTTGCCGTGGAAGCACAGGGGCCTGATTCCAGACCCTCAGTACCCACATGACAGCCAGGCATGTCCATGTGCTTGTGACCACCGTATTGTAGGGATTGTTAGACACCATCCTAGCTCCAGGCTTTAGGAGAGACCCCTCTCTCGATTGAAAGACAGAGTGATACAGGACACCTGATGACAACCTCTGGCCTCTACATCTGTACATCGGTGTGCATATCCATACATAGACACATTCTCCTACAGTACACATGCGCACACACATACACAATGCAATCAATTATAGTCACTGCTCTGAGCTTTTTCCATGCTCCACAAAAGCAGTGAGGTCTGCTCCAGATTTCTCGGTGAGGCTTCTTTCCCCTTACCACATGGCTATGGCCAAGGTCTGCACTGTCAGGTAGCTCTGTGGTGCCGAAAGGTTTTGAAGTTTGTAGACAAAAGCTCATCTGAAAGCAGGCACTTCCATTCAGTTCGGACGCCTGGAGGTGTTTTCCAGAAGGTGCCTGTTTCGCTTTCTCTTAGCTTAGTCATGATTAGGAAAAGAAAATTCTTAAAATGTTTCCCAGGGCGTCTTGTATACCTGAAAGTAAAATCCTACAAAGCCTAAACCTAAAAAGTACTATGGAATTCCTGAAAACATATCCCTACTCTACTGTACTTTTTCTACTAAGCTGCTGGCTTGTGTGTGCACACTCCTCATGTTGGTGGGCTCTGGTGCCAGCTCTCCCTGTCAGAGGAAAGTCTTCAGTTTCCTTATGAAAATAGAGTCTTGGGATTTTACGTCTGCTGATGTTGCTCACCTGAGGTGGAAGGTTGTGCTTAGGGAGTCAGGGCTCCCCCATGGGGTTCTGGGTGTCCAGTGCTCAAGGCAGAATTGTGGGGTTTTGTTTTGTTTTGAAGTGTCTCATGCACAGTTGAGGAGCGAGATGCCTAGACAGAAATAAGTATATTATCAACTTTACAAAAACGTCTCTTTGGTTCCATTGGAAGAGAGGTAACTTCATCTTGTTTTAAGGAGAAATGTGTAGTTAAGAAATAAAATTATTTTACGTGTGTCAATCAAGTCATTATACAAAAACTGAGACCAAGGTAATAGAGTGATTTAAAAATATTTTCAATTAAGACTGATAGGCGTGCGTGTGTATGTGTTTGTTTGCCTGTGTGTCTCTGTGTGTGTGTCTGGGGTGATGTGTGTCACCATGGTAATATGATCTGTTGTATACAGGGGGAAGTACGAGCTTCTTAGCTTTGTTAAAACGTGTCCATCCCTAGCTATGGCCTAGTGACCCTCTCCATCCTTGGAGCTCCTGCCTCTCTTCCCTGAGCATCTTATCCTTCATTCCTTTCTTCCAGCTCCTTTTAGTGAGATTTTACCCTATCCTGCGTGTCCTAATTCTTTATTTCAAGACCCAGTTCAAATGTAAACTTCTTTCGAACTTTCAGGTCCCCATTCAGCCCTGTGTCTGTTCTCCTTGGCACTGGGTCCACACCCTGCTACTCTCCCTCCTGCTCTCCCAGGGGCTCTCCCGGACAGGGCCATGTCTTTTTATAGACTGTCCGTATCAGCTCGCTGTGTAGTACATCGAAGGCCCCAGAGTTTTAAATAGATAGGTGAGTCAATGGGAATTTGAGCTGGGATCCCCAAATAGCACATCTCCCAGCCACTCCGTCCAGGGTGACAGGGCTTCTTCACCTTTTCTCCACACCAGCCGGCTGACCTTCAGCAGACTTACCACCGCAGCAGGCGACAGCATTCTTATTTTAGAAGTTGTTGGAAGGATTTGGAGTTTCGATTACTTGGTTAGAGGTCAAGATTAGGGATTGCAAATGACAACTGAGTATGATTTAAATTTTCCCCCAAATGTATTGTCATAATGATTTTCCTCTCTGTTGAATTATTCACGATACTGGAAAGAAAAAAAGCCAATGAAAATTTTTGTAGCATTTTTATTATGGCAACAACATAGAGACAGTTTAAAACTACACAGTGGAAATAGGATTTGCCCAATTAGATTGTCAGCTTAGCAGTATATTAGAGCTTCTTCCAGATGGTAACTAGGAGGTCCACGTGGAAGTGCCCGACGAGTATGTAGTGCCCAAGGGCGGCTGTGTGTTCCTGTGATGTAGCTTTCTGGTGGGTGGAGCGTGTGAGTTTTCTGTTAGCTCACAAGACAGCAGCACTTTTGTCTATGATTTAGTTTGTTTTCTGTTGCTGTGATGAACACCATGGCCAAAAGCAAGTCGGGGCAAAAAGGGCTTATTTGGCTTAAGTATCCTGAGTCCCCTGAGGGAAACCAAGGCCAGACCCTGGAGGCAGGAACAGATGAGGAGGCCATAGAAGGTGCTGCTTGCTGACTTCCTTCTCAGGGCCTACTCTACTTAGAGGTGCGGCACTGCCCCCAGTGAGCTTCATCAGGCACCTGCCCTACAGACCTGCCTACAGGCCCATCTGATGGAGGCATTTTCTTGCTTGAAGTCCCCTTTTCCCGGATAACTTGAGCTTCTGTCAAGTTAACAAAAAAACTAACCAGCCCAGTTCATTTGCAAGGCTTAATAATAAAAATATGATTGCATTATTATTACCTCTTCTTCCTTCCAGCTCCTTTCAAATCTATGACCTCTTTTTCTCTTGTCATGGTGGCTGTGAACCTGTAAATATACACATAAATCCATACGTGCAGCATGCTGAGCCTGTTTAGTTCTGCTTGTATTTGTCTTTTCAGAGCTGACTTCCTGGTATTGAATAACTACTTAGGGGCTCAACCTTGGGGAAGACCAGGTCTCCCTCCCTCAGCACTCACTCGTTTGCCTAGAGCTCTTTTTTTAGGGGTTGCACCCCATGAAACACATTTTTTTTTTTTTTACAAAAAGCTTTTTTTCAGTACCTTCTTGGATCTAGGCTGCTCACATGTTTTATTGATTTCTTTGATTAAAACAACTTTTGAAGCATGTGTTGTCCCAGTATCCACCATTTTATCTGAAAGACTAAAAGGAACTTAAATTTTTAGAACCACTGTAAAACAATAATTATCTAAAATGAAATTATAGGATAATGTAGCAGCCTGGACTAGTTACAGTTAGTGGGAATTATGGCATCAGAGGGTTGTATCAAGACGCAGGGCCCGGGATAGTTCTATCTTATACAAGACATTGCTCTGCAGACTCAGTGTCTAGCCCCACATGTTTAGGCTGCCCGCTGGAATGCCCCACGGCTTGTGCAGAGCTGGTGTTCCCACTGATAGGCACGCTGGCACAGAAGACTTAGCATTTGAAACCGTGAAAAGGGTCTCAGAAAAACAGGTTGTGAAGTTGGGGCTTTCCAGGGCCATTTTCGTGTGGAAACCTTGTCTCAAGTGCCTTCTTCATGTGGTCTGGATGACTGTCCTGCCTGTTCTCATGGACTGTCCTGGTGTGGCTCCTGCCACCAGGTGAAGGCGTCAGAATGACTTAGGGCTTTAAGACTTTGTTTTGCAGTCTCAGAATCTCACAGCTTTCGCCTAAGTGGTCTTAGCCCGTGGATGGAGATGACTTCAGAGCTCAGTTCCCAGTTGCTCGTGCTCCCTTTACCACAAAACAACCAGGCTCTGTACCAAGTGGTTTAGCATTGCTGCTTTCTTGAGTGCTGTATATTAGAATGACTTAAAATCTTACATCTGGTCTTTTATGCCCCTAGGAAGAATAGATTCAGTCTATTCTGATTTCTTAAACAAAGTGCTGGTTTGCAAAAAGACTTTTCCCTGCATTTTCCCACTGGCTGGCTCTAAGTTATTGACCCCTTGTCCCCATGTCCCCATGTCTAAAAGGGAATCCTATCATATTCTTTTTTAAGACTTAGCATATGTTATACACTAATTCATTAAAGTAAAATGGGAATTTTCAAACTGAGATTTGTTAACTTTGTTTGTTTGGTTTGCTTCTCTGTTAAGGTTAAAATTGCAATAATTTTACTCTTTTGGGAAAGAAATGCCACCTTTTCAATCTCCTTTAGACAGATGCACTCGGGTCACAGGCAGTATGGACGTACTTGAGCTCCCCCTTGTGGGGTTCTGAACTACACCCTACCACAGTAAAACAGTACAGTTTGAGTCTCCCTAAATTAGAGAATCTGAAATCCAGAGTGCTCTAAAATCTGAAAATTTTTGGTTCCCAGTAGGACACCACAAATGTGATAGTTCAATGTATACTAATTTTTCATGGCAAGATTGCTTGAAAATATTATGTCCAGACTATATGTATAGAGTATATGAAACATAAGTGAATTTTGTGTTTAGACATGAGTCCCATCCTCAAAAGAGCTAATGATACATGTGGAAATATCCCAAAATAAAAAATTTCTTTTTTCATGCCCCTAGAATAGAAAGCATTCATTCTGTAGTGGTTCCCGTCTGTTAGGCTTCTGCTGAGTACATGAGTCTTGCTTAAACTGGCAGGTTATAAAAATCATGCATGCAAAAATTTTCAAAGAACAACAGAGCATTAACTTTTAAATCATATCAGGTCTCCATGTTTCTAATCCTCACGCATGTTTGAATTGTCATTCTATACTCTTAGCGTTATTCCTCCATTCAGAGAAATGTGAGAGGAGAAAAAAAAACCCTTTTAAAATTGAACCCACCTTATACAAATGTGTACTTTGAAAATAGATTGATATGTTTTTCCCATTAAAATTGAAATTTTCGAGTCAAAAGTACACACCAAGAATCAGGTTTTGATTTATTCTTTCATTTTACCGGTGTTGTTTCTTCCCTTTAGGATGTTGCCTATTTCAGGCTTCCTCAGTTCCGTGGTGTCTGTGGCGGTCGGTACACTCTATGTTAGTTCACGGCCATAGCCCAAGTGCCTACTTAGGGGGAAGCATGGGATTAGGTGCTTATTATTGGCTGGAGAGAGTGGGCCTGGACCAGATTGTTATGGTGTAAGTGAGGAATGTTAGAAAAAGTTGGGTAGTGTACCCATGCGTAAGTGATGGTTGGTTACTCCGATGTGGCTTCTGGGGGTATTTAAGCTGAGGCGTGAAGGGTAAATTAGCCAGGGATTGGCATAGCCGGCAGGGTAAGGAAGTGGGTTCACTGTAAAGGGACAGCAATTTCAAAGATGCCCACTGGAACAGTGAAGCCAGAGTGTGGGCACAGAGAGCCCCCTTTGTCATCTCAAGAAAGACACTTAGCAGAAGCTTTGAGGGTCACCACTGATGGAGTTGGGGTACATAGCAGCTCAACTTGAAGAGCAAACTGTTTCTCTTGTTTTCGAGACACAGTCTAGCCCAGGCCGGTCTTGAACTCTATCAGTCCTCTTGCCTCTGTCTTCACATGCGTGGGTGGAGGTGGTGACTACCGTGCCTGGTTTACCATGTGAACTCATTCTCTGTGCAGTGTGGAGGGTGGAGTGGGAAGGGTCCTGGGGGGAGGTTACTGTGCCCATAAATTTCTCTCTGGATTACTGACGAGTGTCTTAGTACTTAGTACTCTGATTTTGTGTGGTGCAGAGCAGACCCAGTGCGCAGAGCGAGGTGCACAGCTGTATTCCAGGAAGACCTTGTTCCCAGGAACAGGCAGAGGACTGGAGTTAGGTTGGGGGCACAGTTTGCCACCCTGGACCTCCATTGCGTTAGGATGGAGACATATGCACGGTTTAAGGGGGTTGAGGAAGCCACTGTAACTTACTCGTGATTCATTTAATAGAGGCTGAAACAGTGGGTTGACGTTGGTTTCTTGGGTTTGGACTTGACAGCTGTGTGAATAATGGCAGGATTGGTAGACAGCGCTGCTAGGTGATAGGTGAGTTCGGACCTCCCTGCTTGTTGGAAAGCTCCCTTGGAAGCCTGGGCGTGGTGCTGGGAGCACAAGAACAAAGCGCCCAGATCAACCACATGAAGACACCATGAAAAGAGGTTCCGGTTGAACTGGACCACGCGGCCGTCACTCGTGACTGCCCTGTAGTTTGGATCAGTGCTAGACCTTTCTTATTCGTGTCTGTGGTGGAGGAATGCGTTCTTATTTTCACTTTGAGAGGCTATGGGGGGTCTAATGGGAGCACGAGACCCTCATGCCCTGACTGACCCTCCTCTCTGTAGCCCACACACATCTTGACCGAGAAATGGTCCCACTCTGTGCAGAGTGTACGGCTTTAGGGGGAGCCCACATGGAGGGAGGAAGAAGCCACTCCTTAGCCAGCGAGATCACAGTGACCCCTGAAGACCAGTGGGGAGGATGTAGCAACCAGGCCACCCTCACACCCGCGTGTTATTTCCGTTTTTGATTGCACAGAATATTAGTTACTAGCACTAAGTTTGTAGGTCTGTTGATTTCGCTTACATGATCAAAGTATCTTAAATTTTGTACTGTACTTAAGAATGTAATATACTTTATTAATTTTTTCTATACTTTAACTGCATGCATGAGAGTAAAGTAACCCTTTTTAATATTGAGGAATGAGCCAATGGACCCAGGGTCTCACAAATATCAAAAAGCATTTGCTTTATCATTGAGCTATATCCTGGCACCTATAATGTATTCTTATGTGATGTACTTAAGGCTTGTCGTCTCAAATCGAACTTGATGGCACTGATCCTAAGAGTGGCTCCGCCTGGAATCGGATGCTCACACATAATTAAGCAAGGCTTCTTTCTTTGCTGAGCTTTCCCAATGCAGACTCTGGCTGTTGGGCTGAATCTGTTCCTTTTATAATGCCCATGATAGAGACCTCATGCAAGAGAACCTCTCCAAGGCCAAGTTTCCAAGATTTGCACGCTCTGCTAACTTCCCCTTTCTCTTCCTGTCTGCAGACCCCTCTGCAGCCTGAACAGCCTGGACAGCGGTGTCTCCTTGATTGGGTCATTCACTTCATGACTTTTGTGACATTCTGTCAGGACCTCACCCCACACGGCTGAGATCTTTGGCCTTGACAAGCCCTGCATTCTTTCCCTCTGCCTTTGTCTCCCATCTCCCACCCATAGGTCTTGCACATGTTAAAACCGACAGGCAGTTGACATCTGGACCCTCTTTTTGAGGTTTCTATCAGACTCTAGGGTCATGGCTTCTTGTGGCCACTGAGCTGAGAGAAGGCACACATTGGAAAACAAACCCCTGAAAGCATTTGGTTGGGCATAGTAGGGCACTTGCATAGTCTTAGCACTCAGGGCACTGAGGCAGGAGGATGATAAGTTCAAGGATAGCCAGGGCTATGCTGTGAGAACTTTTTTCAAAAACCAACAAGCCTGGAGCTGGAAAGATGACTTGATGGTTAGGAACACTTGTTCTTGCAGAGAAACTCAGTTTGGTTCTTAGCACCATGTAGGGAGACTCACAATTGTCTTTGATTCCAGCTCCAAGGAACCTAATGGCCTCCTTTGGCATCTCGTAAGGCTTGAGCACACACACACACACACACACACACACACACACACACCTTAAAATAGAATAAGCAAAACGCAGTAATTTCCGGGCAAACCCACTTTAATATAAAAGTATATTTCTTTGTTTAGACCCAATGTTAAACACATCTCAGACAGTATTCATGTGTATTCTTGGAAGCTATACCTGCTTCTAGCCTTACTAGGAACGTTCAGTTATCACTTCCTTTAGTGTGTAAGCTTGTGGCAGCAGGATATATTTCCAGCACAACGTAGCGCATAGCATCTAGCAGCTACTCAGAATTTGTTACTATTAAGGCCAGATTGCGCTGTTTGTCTCCTCGTAAGTGCTTTTGCCTCTTTCTTCTTTTAGGCAGAAACCACTAATGCTACCCTCCTGCGGGTGCAGCTGGGATGCAGTTTGCATAACCAAGTGTGTCAGCAGCTGAAGGTAAAGCGGTGTCGAGCAGCTCGCCCTGTTTTCCTTCTAGCCTCTTAAAAATCAAAACCGTGGTACATTCTCACCCTAAGCACGCTGTTGCCTTAAGTGGCCCTCTTTTTAAAAAATGCACAGTCTCAAAGTTCAGATGATGTTTTGTTTTTGAGCTTCTCTCGTTTCCCTGTGCCTCCCGTTTCAGAGTTGCTATCTGGGGCCTGGCAACGCTTTACCCTTGGAGATGAGCATAGTGGTCGCCGTGGAAAACTCCTCGAGGCAGCCTGAAGAGAGCACGCAAGCCCTCTTAGATCACCTCTCTATTGTTTACGTAGCTATTGCTGAGTCCGGGAGCACAGGTAAGGTGGGGGCTTTACAGTTTCTGTTGAGGGAGTGCGCCCTGGCTCCTGGCCCATCTGGCGCTGGCAAATGAAAAGTGAAAGCTCAAACCCTTTCCTTCCAGCATGTCTGGTTTCCCTGCACCGTTATTCAGTCTTGTCAAAGAATCAAGACAAGGAGCCTCTGCTGCAGGTCGATCGCGGCAGGAGCTAATTCTCAGTCTGCAGCTACTCAGGCCGCGTCAGTTCAGGGACGTTAGGTGACCACCGCCAGCTCTTCTGAGTCTCCTTGGAAATAATTTTTATTGGCAATGTGAGGATAGTAAGCAGATGAAGTTGGCATGACTGCCTGAAAATAAACGTTCACAGAGGGTCTGAAGTCCCGGGTCTTACTCCAGTGATCGGAGTTGCAGACGCTCCATTGAGCAGACCGTGCTGTCCCGTGTTCTTCATGGCTGACAGCTGGCTGTTTCCCGATGTGTGACAACTGCGGGGCGAGTTCCTCTTTGGAACGTGGGTCCGACTTCCTAGAAATAGCCTCTTTGGCAGTTCAGCTTTTGAAGAACATTTGCAGGAGATACATACTATACGATGCCCGAGATTCATCATGTGGGATTTGCTGTTATAACAACTGGGTCGGTATGAATGTGTATATTTATTACTCATTCAGAGAAAGAAACGACACAGATGATGGAGAAATGCATAGTTGTTTATTGGAGTCAGCGGTATCGAGTGTGCCGTGCTTTTCTTCCCCACCACCCACCTCACGCTGGGGACAGAGCCACTCGCTTCCCGCCAGCATCACTGAGCGCTCCAGCTTTAATTGTGGAGCGAGCATCACTTACCTTCCAGCCCTTAGAAACGGATGTGGTAGCAATGGACAGGACTCCTCTGCCCTGCAGTTTGTACTTTGTTGGGTTTTGTCACGGGCAGGTGGGCACCCAAGACACAGTCCCCTAGGGAACACATTTGGATGAGAGAGGGGAGCCTGCCTTCTGAGATGGCAGACTTTAATTCCTCCCAAGTGTGTTGGTTTAAATGAGGAAACACACGGCTTTCCGGATACCTGGAGAGCATAGCTTGGCTGGAAGCTGTCTGTGTGGTTACTGTCATTCAGGCGGAGCATGCTATATCAATTTCTGTCCTGCAACTTCTTCAGCATGTGAGAACCTACGTGTCCAGGCAATTTTGTTTGTTTGTTTTTGTTTTTATAAGGCTCTCTCTTCCTATGACTTAAAAGACCCATCCCATGTACCTGAAACTCTGACTTTGATCCCCAGTACTGTACTCACTCAGGCATGCACCCCAGAAGGTGCCAGAGGAAAATGTCTCTTCCATTCAATTTCAGTGTGGGAGAAACGTTTTGGTCCTTTTAGAAATGTACGATGTATTTTACTGTGCTCAGTTGTGGAGAGTCTGTGGCTGTCTTAACCTTACTGCTCTGATTCTTTTGGGCAGACGAATCAGCAGTCAATATGTATGTGTTGCATTCAGGAAACAGCCTGATTTGGATACAGGTAATAGCTGAAGCTCATCTGTAGGTAGTCTGAAGTTACAAGTGTGCGCTTTGCTGCGGGTCCTTAGGGGTCTCTTCTCCTGTCATTTAAACCCACTCCCCTTGCTAGAACACCCTGTTTATGTGGATCTTGTCAGCACCCTGTCTGCAGTTACAGACACATCTGCTGGCCCGTTTCTGGGTCTCGCTTCATGCTGTGCACTGATAGCCTCCTGACCGAGAGGAGTGACGTGGTTTCCTTTCTTGTTGCTGCAGGATATACATCACTTCTCGCAGAAAAACGCCCTGTCTCTGCAGTTTGAACCCATGCTGCTGCCCACTTCCACAACAAACTTCACAAAGATCGCTTCATTTGTTTGCAAAGGTAACTCTTTAAACCACAGAGGTGTTTCTCTTTTCTGTGGGTTAGCCAGCAGTGTCCTTCAGGCTCGGTCCAGCTACAGGTGAGGCACACTGTAAAGACGCCCAGTGGGTTTTGATCCTAACCTGCTGTGGATGCCGCTTGTTTTACCATGCCCGTCGGGTTTTGAGCTTCCAGCTTGGTAACTTGCAGTTCAGTGTGTGTATTCTGTTGCCTTCACAGGGTGCAGAGTTTTAGGAACCTGTCCAGATAACATGATAGACTATGATGATGAAGGCCCACAGTGAGCTCAAGTACAGTCCTGTGTTCAGATTCCTACTTACAGTTAAACAGTAATTCTGTTACTGAATTCCCATGGATCTGAATCATAGGAAAACATACCCAAGCTCACACATGTTTAAAGAACTTCAATTTAAAGCAACAAGTGAGATATCACTTATTATAGAGATCATTAAGGCTTTTAAAAAAATGGGTGCTCACATTCTGTTTTTATAATGAGGAAGGAAAAATGTATGTTTTAGCTGAATTGACGTGGGCTGTGGAGAAGGAAACTGATCTTTATGAAAGTTGAAAATGCTTAAATCCTCATTTCTAGTTCAGCAGAGGACCCTACAGATATACCTAGGCCAGGCGTGGTGGCATGTGCCTGTTAGTCAGTTACAGCGGAGACAGGAGGATTGATTTGGGGGCCAGCTGTGACACCTGTTTCTCAGAGTCCAGAAACCCGGCCTGACAGCAGAGTGGCCTCAGAGCCCCCTGAGTGCTGATTCAGCTGAGTCCATACTGAAGGTGGACCCTGCAGCCGCTAGGAGGCCTGCAGACACACTCTGAGGGTCCCCACACATGCATAGTACACCTGCAAGGGTCTTCACCAGAGCACTGGCTTTTGCTGTCTGAGATGATTGGGAAGAGGGATAAGTAGGCTCTATCTCGATGTTTTTTGTTTTTGTTTTTGTTTTTAAATGTTTGAATTTGGTTTAGAGCCACATATTCTTTAAATAGAAGCAGTGTCGGTATGTAAGCCAAGATTCAACAACAGTCATGATCTGTATTACTGTCTGTGTAAGCTGTACTTCTGTGTCACCCACCAGGACGCCTCCCTGGGCCGCTTGGATTTCCTTCCCTCCAGTTCCCCCATGCTCTTCTTTACTCCACCAAGCGAGGGCCCTTCTCCTGCTGAGCTGAGGAATCCCCTCTTATTCTGTAAAGAAAAAGCTTCACAGCACTGACTTTTGTTTTCCTTGTTTTTTTTTGTTGAAAGCCTTGAGAGGCTGGAGTAAAAGGAGGAGGGAAGGGTGTAGGTGCTGAACTCCAGATGACTGTTACCAGCCCACAAAGAGCAAAATGGAAACATAAAGGAGCTATGCTACCCTCTGCGCTGTGTTCTGGGGACCGCAAAGACAGTTAAAAGTGTGGAAATCAACCTTTTCTCACTTTTGCTCAGGTTTAAGAACAGGAAAGATGCTTATGCTTCACACGGTGTCTTTGTACCCTAGCAGGTCCCTCGTGTGACAGCGGAGCTGTGGATCTGAGGAAAAGGACCAGCAGCCCCGCTCTGAGAGCCTGCCTCTCCTCTCCTGTGGTCCAGGGGTGAGTTCACCCCGGCTTTCCCTGAGCACCGTCCGCTCGTTGGTGTCTGTTTGTCTTCTTAGTGGATTTTTGTTTCTGTTGTTTTATCATTTGGCAATGCTTTAAAATCATGGCAGTCCCTGCACGATTCTTTGTGGATTGCTAACTAATGCAAAATGGAGGAGCGGGGCTAAATAATTCAGTTTAGGGGTAGGTGTGGACCAGATAATCAGAAGGAATTGCACCTGTGGTATTCTCTGAGTTGTGTTTGGATCCTGGTTTTGCCCTGGTCATGCTGGGTCTTTTCAGCCTTGCCTATGGGTGTTCTGCTGTGTGGGGGAGCTGCAAGGCTGAGAGAGAGCTGCTGGCATTCGTTTCTCACAAAGATAATGGTTTCTGCTCTGATTTCCTCATTTGGAGGATCTGTAGAGGACACACAACGATCCTGACTCAGGACCGGCCACATTCATGTCTTCTGCTCACAGGTATTTCAGAGTGGACGCCTCCGCAGCCCAGTTTCACATAGAGAGTCACGAGAACGCAACAGGAGTGTGGTCGATATGGTACCGCAGCCGTTTTGACCACAGCATCGTGTTAAAAGACGTGTCTGTCTCCAAGGAGGCCAGGCACATTTTAAAGGTACACACAGTCCTTTGTCTCCAACCTTTTGCTTAGTTTAAGCTCTGTTTAATATCATTCGGTGAAGCCAATACTTACAGCACCTAACTCTGACTTACAATTTTTAAAGCAAATATAGTTCCATTTTAACATTCGAGAGTCAGAAGCTCGATTGACAGCTATCTGAACTTTCCCTCTTTCAGAGAGACCCTGTTTATGATTAAAATATATGGTTTCACAAAGCACCTCAAGGTTTCTGCTGTGACGTCTACAATGGTGTGTGCTAGAAACGAAACTTGGTTTGAAATCATAAATATTTTACTTTTGATCCTGAATGAGTGGAGTAAGATTGTAGTTTCCAGACTAGAGAACAAATTTAGCGTTATTCCATAATGATTTTAGTCCTCAGGAATCTCAGGAAGCAGCTGACCTCTCTCGCTTCTTTTCCTTTTAGGTTCTGAGCTTCCCTGGCCCTTTGTTTCTACCCCCAGGCTGTTGGAATATATTTTCCTTGAAACTTGCTGTTAAAGGCATTCTCCTAAATCTGCTCACCAATGTGTTTCTGACCACGAACACGGGCTCCATTTTTGCAATACCTCTGCAGATTTTTTCGGCCCCAACCAAGGTATTGTGTACACCACATGTGCGGTCGTGCCATTTAGTAGTGACAGTTGCCTTGTGTCCCCTTGTGGTGTTTGGCTTTTATGACCCCAGTTAGCTTCGTCTTCTAAGCTGTCTAAGCCAACATCACCAAGTCCGTCTCAGATGACAGACTTGTTTAGATATGGAAAACTTGACTTAGACGGGTCCTTTTCATGAAGTAATGATTATTTAATAAACTAAATCATCCCAGTAGATTGATGGATTTCATTTTTTCTCTTTGCTGCTTTGGAGCAGACACAGGGTTCTGATTTGCTAGGCAGATGCTCCGCTCTTGAGTGACATCCCTAGCTCCCATTCCCAAAGGCTGGGAAGGAACGCATGGTTGAACTTTTAATATGTGTTTTTAGGGATTTCTAGTAAATCTGATTATTTAGTGTTTTAAATAGACTTCTTTTAAGAGGTTCTCAGTTGTTCTTAATCATTGAGTTTTCTTTAGGGTCCAGTGTAAAGCCTAAACCGTCCATGAGATGATTCTTCCTAAAATCTGGGCAAATTGTGTTCAGCTAAGATTATTTTAAGCATGTCTCATTTTTTTCCTTAATGTTTATTTTCATTTAATTATTGCTTCCTTTTGAGCCAAGCAATTCTGTATAACACTGAGTTCTGGTTTTTCACGATGAGACATTCATACAGCCATCTTTATGATTTTTTTCTCACTTATTAGTGTTGATGTTTCATAGTTAGAAATGCCTTGGCCCTAGCTGAGATTGTGAGCATAGGACTCTACACCAGACTTGGCAAGAGTGTGAAGTTCATCCCTGTAGTCATATTTGAGCAGGAGGGATTTCTTAGCAAGTGCCCTTCCCCGATCATAGCATATAAAGAGAGTGATTAGAGGGAGGAGGCAGGAGACAGGCTTCAGCAGCAAGGGGACTAGAACCCAGGCACTCCCCAGACCTGTGGGGGTTGGCTAAAGTTAGTAGAGATCAGCACACTCTAGGATTACAGTCCAGCTCAAGACAAGCAGAACGCAAAGCCCCCAGACATGTTCCAAGTCTGAAATTCTCATGGCGGCTTGGCGTCTGGTGTGCCCAGCAGTGAGGTTCTCGTCTTTGACAGCTGGACAGGGACTGCCAGTTGTCCTTGTACGGCACTGATGGCTATAGCGAGACCACTGTGGTCACCCTGTGAGGCGCAGCCCAGACGCCTCTGAGGTGACAGAGGAACCAGGAAATTGCTTTTTCGTTGTTTGGCTTCTGGCTAAAGGGGAGTCCACTGAGGTAGAGCCCTTGTCTGCTTCCTGTCTTAGTGTGTTAGGATTTTTATGCCGAGTGTTGTGTTTTAAGTTATTCATATATTACTTTTCAATCTAGGAAGGGAGTCTGGGTTTTGAAGTGATAGCACATTGTGGCATGCATTATTTCATGGGAAAAGCAAGAGCAGGTAAGTATTTTGCTTTAGGATTTCTGTAGCACTGAAGTTTGGGGGAAATGGAAGGCGGTGATAGAAGTTAGCTCTCGTAGATGGAATTAATAAATAATTAATTCTGTTAAAGCAATTGTATCATACTCTATACTTAGTTAGCATGGTCACTGACAGAGTGACCCGAAATAGTTGATAATCCTCCAGACAGCTAGGGTATTTGTAGAAATAAGAATGTCCTCTTTTTCTTATGTAGCTTGTGTTTTTGTGAGAGATTAAAACATAATATTGTTTGATCTTAGGAGCCTTATCGCCAGGCAAAACTGGAAAACTGGGAGTCTATATGAAAGCCGCTAGAAGTTAGAATTAGGCCATGCATGCATCTCTCTCTCCCTGTATCAGGAGGTACTCAGTGCCATGTGAAACTGAAGGCCTTGGTAGTGATTTGGAAGTTGAGCCTGGGTTTTGGTTCTGTATTTTGTCTTTGTACTTCGATTTACTGAGATCTCTGGTGTAAAGAGAGTTTTAAACTACAGCCTTACCTTTGGGAGAGCCCCCTTTTCTTCCCAGCACCCCCACTAGTGGAGACAGGACAGGGCCGCTATGTAGGGGTGAGGGACCTCCTAGAGCACCTTGCAAATCCGTTGTGTCGGATCAACTGCTGGTCTGTGCCCTCCTTGACCGCTGCTGTCTGTCCCTCCACATCCCCGAAGGACGCGGCTGCCAGAGGGTGTTTCCGTGGAAGCAGCTCTGCCCTTTCGGCTGGAAGCTGTCGGGAATGCTGCAGGCGCAGTTTTGATTTGTCTCAGCTGTGTCATGAGCCATGTGTCGTCTTTTACGTTGTTTCTTCACACGACGCGCTTTAGTTCTGTTTTTCCCATGTTTGTTTCATTTGACGTGTCACGTGCCATTGAGTTGGGGGGGACTTCAGAGGGAGGCAGCAGAATTTATTCACGCCATATCCCTCTTTGTCTGTGAAGCGAAATGGCCAGCCCTTGGCCTTAGTTACTAATAATTGTACTTCGTAAATCTGATGTTTGAATCTGATCTAACTTTTAGAAACTCCTCCTTGGGATGGAAGCCTTTCTCTGGATCGGTCTACCTGGGACGTGGATTCTGAACTTGCAAATAAGCTGTATGAAAGATGGAAGCATTACAAAAGTGGCCACGTTTGCAGGTGCGTCCTCCGTGGATGGGCAGGGGCTTGACTGCTTCCTACTGCATTCTGCACTGGACTCGTGAGTGACCGTGCAAACTCCCAGCCTCAGAAGCGTTGCCAGGGCAGCACCGTACATATTTCTCGGCTGTTCCTCAACTGGAGTTTGCTCAACAGGCATCAATTTTGCCTTTTTTTTTTTCTTTTTGTATTCTGTCTCTATGCATAGGCACGTATCCACCGACTGCTTTTTGCTGAGTTGTTTGAGCATAAGCAGTGAATTTTACCCTTGAGCCCTCAGTACTTTCCTGGGAGAATCTCTCATGGCCGTCACACTGAAGCTTTCAGTATTAGAAGAAAATGATTGGAAAATATTCTTTTATATGTAGCATTACAACTGCAACCAGCAAAATGACCAATAATGTATCAGCTATAGTTCATGCTAAAAGTTCCCTAGTTGGCCTATGACCTATGATATACCTGTTACCACACTTTGCCCCCTTCTTTTTCCTTTGTTTTAATTCGGGGTCATTCAGGGCTACATCCCCTTGTCTTGTTTCCATCCATCTGCAGTTTTTATCACATTGACAGATTTTCTAGTCTAGACAAGTTGTCTTACAGACTATTCCACACCGTGGGTCTTTCTTCTGTGTGTAATTGGTTTTCAAGTCTGCATCAATTTTAGCGAAACTACCGGCTCCCTGCTGGTGTGGCGCTATCGGGGCCTCATCACACGAGGAAGCACACAGATGTCCTTTTGTCCCGTGGTTAGCACTGCAAAGTTGAATGCTGTAGGTGACTCGTGATGGATGTCCACCTTGGCGAGCTTTTCCCTTTGGTAACATTTGCTGATCCCTAAGACTTCCACACCGCAGTTGTAGTATTCATGGGCAAGCCTTGTCTCAGCCCGACTGATGCCTGTGACGTGGGAAGGCTGAGGGTGACATTGTGTGGGCTCTGTTTATTACCATATACTGTGTGAGCCTTTAAAGCCCCCTGTGAGCATCACCGTAGATTCCAATTTCTGTCATCATTTTGTTAATTTGTGTGTGTGTGTGTCTACATGAGAGATGGGTGTACACGCATGTTCCCATGTTCAGAAGGCTGAGGGTCATGTGTTAGGTACCCTCTGACTGTCCCTGAAGACGGAGCTCAGCATTTTCAGCTGCCTGAGGCCCAGGTGTGCTTGCTTGCAGCCATGCCCAGCTGCTTTTGTGGCTGCTGAGCTTCCTTCCTCACGCCCCGCAAGTGATCTTACTCACCGAGCCTGCTCCCTGGCTCCATAGTTAGCAGTTTTGATGACAAATTCAAATTTTGCTGTGTGTCCTTCTGGGCAGCTTGTGTGTCTCTGATGTGGTATCAGAATGGCAATCATTCTCTGATTGCTTGCTTTCTAGTAACAGGGGTTTGCTCGTATGTGCTTACGTGTGCATGAGTATGCCTTTAATGTCGGACATTGAACTCGGGGACTGACATGAGAAACGTGTGCTCAGCCCCAGGATGACGTCACCAGACCCCTAGGATCCGTCGTACACTTTATCTTTCCAAATTCTACCAAAAGCCGTTTCCCCCGGAGGTCTTGTGCCTGCCTTTTACAGGGAATGGTATTTAGTATTTCCATTTAAAAAAAAAATGCCAAGGTTATTTTTTGTATATATTTATTCTTCTTCTTTTTTCTTTGTCAATTTTCCAGGAGAAATGTGTTGGGAATGACTCAGTTTGCCTCTGCGAAGAAATCCAAGGACTCAGAACCCTTGGTTTCCTTTTTGCCCCGCTTGGTCCTGGAGCCTGGCCTCGTGTTGAACTTCGGTGCCACTGCCCTCAGGAACAGCGTGGTGAGCATAGTGTAGCTTGTCTGTGACACCAAGCGGGGGGCTTCAGAGCACTGGGGCATTTAGACCTGGAGATTGGTTCCAGACGAGATTACTTGAAATGCAGACACAAGCGTCATTAGGACATTGAGTGGGGATGTGTACAGAGTACGAAGAGAACAAAGCCTCTGGACGAGGAGATGTCCACTGGATAGGACTTCATCCATGTTAGAAGAGGGGGAGTGCCCAGCAGCTGGCAGTGGAGAACATCTTGGTTCACACCGGCTGAAACACGTCTCTGTCATGGAAATCTAGAGGGAGCCATTGCTCCGTGATGCCCGCAGTGCCTTGGCACTGGGTGTCTGTTGACCCACCTTAGTGCGCTGGCTTTTCCCACAGTCCGGGTGACAGGAAGGGGCGAAGGGAGCAAACCGAGGACACCGCACCTAAGTTAGGGTGGCGCACCGCACCTTGTGCTCTCTGAGGCACCTCGGCCGCCACCTTGGCGTAACTTCTAAGTTTCAAAACTAGCACGAGGAGCTTCCAACCACCCCTTCCTAGGATTCATGCCTTTTTTATGTTTGTTGATTTAGTGGTGTGTGTGCAGGGGACATCGGAGGACTCTTTCCAGGACCTGGTTCTCTCTCTTATCATGTGGCTTCCAGAGCTTGAACTCAGTTCATGAGGCTTCAGCATCTTTGCCCAGGAGTCCTCAGTATTCAGTGTGCCACACTTTCCTGCCCCCCCCCCCTCTCCGTAGGTGTAGCTTTATAAACCTGAGGGTTAGACATTGTGCTGCCCTTCCGCTAACTGACTTAAGTACACGGGCTTTTGTTTCTAGAACCAGAATATAAAATGAAGCTTCATGATTGTTACCAGATCTATGTTCTGTAGGCCAGACTTTCTAGTGTCTTACCTTACGGGGATTTCCTTTTTCCCGTTGGCCTCAGATGGAGCCCAGGATCTCAGTGCACTGCCTTCTTGATCTGCTTTACTCTCCCTGGGTCTGGGCAGAAACCATAGTATTACCCTGGTGTGAGCTTTGGTCATGTTCTTCTGACAGGAATACCTTAGGAGGATTCCATGTTCTTGGCCACGTTAACCCTCCTCTCCTCAAATCCAGGTGAAACACTTTGTGGTGAGGAACCCGTCCCCTCGGCCAGTCTCCCTGCAGCTCCTGCCGCTCTCCCTGTACCCAAAACCTGAAGCCGCACTGCGCCTGCTGCAGAAATGGTAGGCGATTCCCTGGACGGGCTGCGGGAACTCCTGCACCTCCACCCCAGGCTCTGTGCAAGCACAGTGCGAGCCCATCAGCCTGTGCCTGGGAGCCTGGTCTCCCGGTGCGTGTGGCTTGAGGGAGGTCTTGGAATTGTGTGATGCCTTCATTGTCACTGTGCCCGGTCTGTCCAGAATTCTTTTCTTGAGTTACAGTGTCACAGGTTTTCATAGAAACTTCTAAAATTAAGAATCTTTTAAATTACGATGATCTTCGTTAGCATGGGAAGTGAGATTAAAGACTGGTGCAGTGGTACCGGCCTGTAGTCCTGCCACTTGGGAGGCCGAGACGGGAAGATTGTGAGTTCGAGACTAGCCAGGGCAACATAGTGGGTAGGAGGCTGTGTAGCAGACTCGATCCCAGATTTCTCAACTTCTGCACTAGTGCCCTCTAGAGGAAGGAGGGCCCAGCACTAGAGGCCTTCAGCTCTTTGGCTGGTTTCTGAGGCCTGCAAGACTTCCCCAGCCATGTCAGCCCGTGTCTGTAGACACTGCCGGGTCCCATGGTCATAGTAAGGCCATAGCTCGAGAGCGACTTCCTCTCCAGTTCCATAGCAAGCCACCCGGAGGACTTAGCATTGCTTCCTATGTAGACCTCTGTTGCATGTTTCTCTCTGTGTCATGAATTCCCTGCATTCACAGGTACCAGTGTGGCTGGTGGGTGTGGAGAGGGCTGAGGGGGAATCTGATGAGAAGTGGGGTAGCGAGTGTGTGAGCGCACACATGTTGTTAACTCTTTGCTGGCTGATCCCAATGGTATTTTGAACACTGGAGGTTTTTGCTTCATTTTTAGGTTTGGCACAGATATGCAGATGATTAATTTCACAACTGGTGAATTCCAGCTCACCAAAGCTTGCCCTTACCAGGTAGGAAGTCATCTTCACTGACTTGCTGGCTGCAGAAACAGTGAACCTGACCACCTCATGTTCTGGTGTCTGTATGTTCTGTGTTGGCTCTTGTTTTCCTCCTCTGGGCATGAAGCACACATAGTAGGGTTTGTTTGTTTATTTTTCTATTACGTAGCACTGCAGGATTAGTGTAGCCTGTGAATCATCTTAATGGGATGGATTAGATTCATGCAAGAGAAGAAAGAACAACAGAATCAGATATATATATTAAAAAAAAAAACATAGGGGCTGGAGATGTAGTAATATGGGGCGGCAGGGCTGCGTCCCCCACACCCGGCCGCCCACATGGCTAGCTTATGCTCCGAAATAACAACACACAAACTGTATTCTTTTAATCACTGCTTGGCCCATTCTCTTCTAGGCTAATTCTCACATATTAATTTAGCCCATTCCTAATCATCTGTGTGTAGCACCCCAAGGTGCGCTTACCGGGGAGATTCTAGCCTAGTCCATCCTGGGTCGGAGCTTCATCCCGGGAGCAGGGCATGGCGTCTCTGCTGAGGCGTCTGCTCCGGAGAGCAGAGCTGTGGAGTCTCTGCTCACTTCCTCTTCCTCCCAGCATTTTGTTCTGTTTACTCCTCCCACCTATCCTCTAACCAATAAAATGGGCCAGGGCAGTGCCTTTATTAGCCAATGACCTTCCTCCATCATTTCCCCTTTTTCGGTTTAAACAAAAAAAAAAAGGCTTTAACATAGCAAAATTACATATAACAAAACAGTTATCAAGTAAAAGTTACAATAATCTTTATCATAACTAAGGAAAACTACAACTAACTATTCTTAACTCCATCAAAGACTCCAGAAAGATACAATACTACCTAAGCAAACAAGAAAAAAGCAACTTTTAAAACTCTAGAAATGACAGAGACATCTCGCTGCCTGGACAGTCACCCAAAGTTCCTCTGTACCGTTGGGGCATCCATCTTCAGCCTTACGCAAGTTCAGTAGTCCTCTCTCTGCGGGTTCTCTGTTTCCAGTTTATGCAATAGTCCAGGCAAGAGCAGTTTCTTGCCCAAATGGCTATCAAACTCCATAAGGTGCCTCTTCGATGCCCATCTTCCTCTTGAAGTACATTGGTGCTGCCAGGAGCAGAGTGTCTCATTGTCATGAAAAGTCCTCAGTTATTAAAACATTAAATGTCCTATTCTGTAATCTTTGAAAGACATGAAGAATGTCTATCTAAAATATATCTCTATATATCTAGAAAATCTAACTAACATGACTACAAGCTTTACTATTATCGATGATTATCCATTAACAACCTATATTTCTTAATTATACAGTACATATTTAAATGAACTACACAATCACAATACCTTAATCAAAATCAGAAACACTTATATATATAACAAAATTGACCTTAAATCTCTATCAATAAAGCAAAATCTATACTAATGTAAATTATTCATATCTATATCATATCCCCCTTTAAATGTAAAAGGACGTTTATAAACCATATTTGGGAACATGGGCGCAGTTTTTTCTCTCCAAACTGCTTCCTGCTGAATGGGGGCGTCGTTAATTAGGTCTTTCATGGTATAACCTGTGTGCTAGTTTCATCTCAGTTGGCAGTTGAGCGAAGCAATTTTTTGAAGGCGTTCACACCAACCCTTCAGGAGGGCGTGGTCCATCATACCAAATCGGAATAGAAGAAATGAACAGCGTCTCATCCTCTGTGAAAACAAAATAAGAAACTCCTTTCCAAAGTATCATGTCCTTAGATCCAAATTTCAAATTCAAGGCATTTTCAAAATATCTATGTTGGATTAGTTCAGCAGCATTTATAAATAAATATCTTTTAGCATCTGTTGCTCCTTCCTCAGCGTTTAAATAATTTAAAGAGAGCATAATAGCATACAGTATCAAGATTCTCTGTGTATTTTCCATCTTTGTGCAGCTTTGTTTTAACCTCTATTTTGTTTATTTTTACTTTTAACTCTTTGCTTTTTGAGACAGGTTCTCTGTGTCTTTGACCTGAAGTAACTCTGTAGACCAGGCTGTCTTTGAACTCTCAGAGATCCGCCTGTCTCTGCCTCCCAGGCATTCGGGATTAAAGGTGTACACTGCTACACCTTGAACTCACAGAGATCTGTTTGTCTCTGCCTTCTAGGCACTGGGATTAAAGGCGTGTGCTACCACACACAACAACTCTCTTCCTTTTTTTTTTGTTACTTTAAGAACTTTAAATTTTAGTCTGCATATATTTTTAACACAGTTTAAACCATTCAGAAATTTTCTCTGTCTTTGAATCTCTCTTTACTGTATATCTCTCTTTTTCTGACCACATGAATCTTTAAATTACTGAGCAATATGGGTAGGATTAAAGGCGTGGCTTTGCCAGCTAGATCCAGTCCATTCCTTAGCTTTCCAGCCTCATGGCGGATATACAGGCTGTAGCCATGTTTACTGCAACAACTGTGTGGCATTTCAAGGTCCCTGCCAGCAAGTGAGCTACAACAGACAACACTCACGTCCTCTCTTGGTAGCCGGCCCTCCTGCCTCAAACGGTCAGAGTTTGCCCTGGCAGGACAGCCCAGAAAGCCAGCATTTTTAAATGGCGCAGCTTTTTTCCTGCTAAGGCTGAAAACCGAAAAGCATGCGTTCAGCTTTTCGTCAACACCGTTTAAGTGTTTCGTGGCAGGACCTCTTAATGAGCTGCAGGCTTTGCAGCTAAAGCTGAGTCAGGAAGCCTCTCTTAGATGAGGCGCTTGCTTGCCTCTGGCAAGCAGAGTAGACCCGAGAAATTGCTGCTACCAAGAAACCAGGCACAATGCTTTCATTTTGTTCTAGAATTACTTCCCAAGCTGTCTCAGGCTTTATGTGGAAGCAGTTGTCCACGTGGGCGCCATATGTAGTAATATGGGGCGGCAGGGCTGCGTCCCCCACACCCGGCCGCCCACATGGCTAGCTTATGCTCCGAAATAACAACACACAAACTGTATTCTTTTAATCACTGCTTGGCCCATTCTCTTCTAGGCTAATTCTCACATATTAATTTAGCCCATTCCTAATCATCTGTGTGTAGCACCCCAAGGTGCGCTTACCGGGGAGATTCTAGCCTAGTCCATCCTGGGTCGGAGCTTCATCCCGGGAGCAGGGCATGGCGTCTCTGCTGAGGCGTCTGCTCCGGAGAGCAGAGCTGTGGAGTCTCTGCTCACTTCCTCTTCCTCCCAGCATTTTGTTCTGTTTACTCCTCCCACCTATCCTCTAACCAATAAAATGGGCCAGGGCAGTGCCTTTATTAGCCAATGACCTTCCTCCATCATGGAGAGATGGCTCAGAGGTTAAGAGCATTGCCTGCCTTTCCAGAGGTCCTGAGTTCAATTCCCAGCAACCACATGGTGGCTCACAACCATCTGTAATGAGATCTGGTACCCTCTTCTGGTGAGCAGGCAGGGCAGGCAGGTAGTGTAGGTTTGACCCCCTCTACCTATGTAAATTTGGGCGGTTGTTTCATCTCATCTTTGACCTTCATAACAACATTTGAAGATTCAATGAGGTTTATAAAATAGATTACTTAAGATTTTATGTGGGTTAAATAATCCAGTGCCTGGCATATAAAACTATTTCATAGACTGCTGCTACTGATATTATTACAGCTTTAATACTAAAATTGGCATCATTTTGGTTCGGGGTTTATATTATATTTATAAGGCAAGATTTTATCTTGCAGAGTTTATGATTTCAATGAAAATGAACCCAGTTTTATCACCATTTGTCCTTCCAGGCAGCACAGGAGATGTCAGCAAGGCTTGGAGAATAAAAATGACAGGATAAATGCAGATTATATATCATACCTGTCAAACCGCTCCCTTTCCGTGAGCTAGACCAATCAGCAGAAGTCAGTTAGACAAATCAGTAAAGTCTGGCTGACCAGCGCTAAGATAGCAGTGTTTACTCAGAGGAACTGGAGGGGATAAAGGCAAACGTGAATAAGTAGCGGTGTCTCTCCTAGAGGAGGAAATCGTGAAACCTAAATTCTGCAAAACCTAAACTCACCGTTAGAGACAGTCTGTGCTTATCTGATGTGGATGGGTGATCCTGTTCAGTTGCTATAGAATTAAGCAGGAACAGTCTGTTCTCTGATTGCTGTTTCTTAGTCAAAGAAACTCCCACCCAAGCCAGGAGACAAATCCGTTGTGCAGTATCCTGCTAGACTGTCCTGGAGTTACCATCCTGAAGTTTCTCAGATGAGGCATAGGGGGTGTTGAATGCTTGAACAGTTGAGGACAGACAGGTCCAGATGGATTTTCTAGAGAAGGGGTGAACTCCAGTGGTCTAGCATGCATGAGGCCTTGAGTTCTGTCCCCAGCACGACAAATACGAGGAGAGAAAAGGAAACAGGTCGGTGAGGATGCATGCCGTCAGACTTATAACTGGGATGTGCCTGGTGGCTGTGGAAACCCACTGCTGTCTGCAGTGATTGACGCTGTCCTCTGTAACTGCAGGGTGAGCCTTCAGAGTCTGGTTTGGGCGCGCTCCATCTGCATCTGCAGCCTCTGGAGATGAGAAGGGTCGGTGTCGTGTTCACACCGGTGGACTATGGAAAAGTCACCTCCCTCATACTGATCCGGTAGGTGTGTCTCTGTCACTTCTCAAGGGTCCGTGGTGGGCTGTGTTGTGGGTTAGGAAGAGGTAGGGGCTGCAGAGAGGTGTCCTCACTTAACCCTGCCACGCCCCTTCCCTAGTGAGCTAGTATCTCCAGGAGGAGGAAGCGCATTTCACTCAGCCTCTGGTCAGAACATACCCACCCACAGGCACACACGTTTGCGTCTTTGTCCTTAGCAGTGAAGATAATTGCAACATTGCTGTAGACATTTCATGAGTAGATCCGGACCTCCAGCCTCTTGTGCTCAGTAGCCCCAAGGACAACGGGAAAAGGGCCTCCCTGGGCAGGCCCACTGCTTATTTCTCTTCCCTTGAAAGACAGTTACTGCTTGCTGATGTAGCAGGAAAAATGCTTTTTATTCTTTACGTTTCCTGCTATGGGTAGTCTTTACCAGAGTCCTTTTGTAAAAATTACATTGCAGGCCTGAACTGAAGCTATTCTCATTGGTGAGCCTAACCCAAATGCAACTTTGAATAAATAATACTTGAGTTACTTTTCAAAAGCTTTTCTTTTATCAGATCAATTGCACAGATTAATTTATTGGAGGCTGTCTTTAATATGCTAGCATGAGTTCTGCAACTGAATGAGACTAAAAGGAAAATGTGCTAAAATAGAATCCAGAGCATTTGTCCTCAGAAGCCTTGACCCGAGACTCCCCAGCTTCCTACTGAGTTGTCTCTTCATTTAAAACCTGTTCTTCTTTAAAAAGAAAAAAAGAAGAAGAAGAAGGTTTCAGAAAGTTTGTAAATAAACTTTGCTTCCCGAGACTTAAAAACAAAGTTTCTAATAGTGGTTCCTTTACTTTTGACAGTTTCTTTGTTGATTGACATAGTATTTTCTACAAATCACTTACAGGCTCTTACATCACTAACTAAGCTATTTCAGTACATTTTGCATAGTTAGAGATAGAGGTGAATTCCCTCTGTGCTTAGGTGGCATTGTCCCCGTGGTGCTGGGAATTCAGTCTCGTGTGCCTCCTTTAAACTGGGTGCATAACGTTTCGTCTCAGCATGCGTGGTGTCCGTTAATAAAAAGATGAACTCTGGCCTGCGCCACTGCATTAGTAAGAATCTGGCAAAGTGTAACTTGTGGGATGATATTTTGATTAAAAAGAAACAGAATTACAATTCTAGGGTCATCACATCTCTCAGGCAGTATTTCTTCTCATTGCAGTCTCTGTGAAAACCTCTAAAGTTTTGCCGTTTTGTCAAGTTTGGCTAACGTCTGCATCTGCCCCTTTTATTTGATGTCTCGGGGTGTGGTCACCACCCCATGCCTGGTTGTTACAGAGCTGAGCTTCCGGTTGTGGCCGGTGGTTGGAGAGTGGTGGCCACTCAGTGTTCTCCTGCCAGCTAGCGTGAGCACTCTGGACTAACATTCATTTCCTGGAGAAACCTTCATGTGTAAGATGCAGGAGATGCCATAGTTTTAAGAGACGCTTGTATTTTTAACTAACCATATTCTTTCTGTCTTGGATTAATGCCAGCTAAACTTCGCAGCTTGTAACACTTGCGCTAAGCCTCCTGGTGTCTCGGGAGGTGTTTAGCTGTGCTTTAGGGCTGTGTTGACTTAGCCTGGGGTAAAGCTGCTGTGCTACCCTTCATTGTAGGAATAACTTGACTGTCCTCGACATGGTTGCTGTGGAAGGATTTGGAGCACAAGAGCTCTTGAAAGTGGGCGGAAGACTTCCTGGTGCAGGAGGGTCACTCCGATTTAAAGTGCCCGAGTCCACCCTGATGGACTGTCGTCGACGTGAGTTTACAGGCTTGACACCTGCTACATCTTTGTCATTCACTTAATAAGTTAGAGTTCTTAAAGTAAGGATTGGTGGAAACCATAGAAATGGTTAAATATTACTCCTTATATAGATTAGACTGAGTTAATAAGTTTACAGTCACATTTTAAGCTGTTGACTCTTTCCCAAAACTCCCAATATAAAATATACTTTCTTTATTTCCAAAGGTTTGCTATTGTATCTGAACTGTGATGATGTTTAAACAAAAATGTCTGTAAACCTGGGGTGATGGAATGTACCTCTCTAGTCCAGGACTTGGGAGGTAGAGGCAGGAGGATCCAACATTTAAGGCCATCTCTGGCTCCTCATAGCAAATTTAAGGCCAGCCTGGGATATGAGACACTCTGTCTCTTCCTCATCCCTGGGTCAGTATAAGTGAGCGTTCCAGGGTCAGAGTACATGATACCCTGCAGTAAAGTCATACCGTTTGGCTCCAGGAAGAATAAGCATCTGAGTTTCGTCTCTAGCCTTGAGAGGAGGCTGGCCTTGAGTATTTCTATTGTTTTCTCATTTTATAACAACATCTAGAGATGACAGAATAAGGAACTATTCCACAAACCAGCTAGATAGCAGGCTTTAAGCTACTTAATAACTTCTTTTTGATTCTGTTTATTATTAAAGTTAGTTTTGAAGTTCATGAATACTAAATAAAACAACTTGTTCCTCGCTAGAATCGAAAGACAGCAAGCAGATCTTATCCATCACAAAGAACTTCAAGGTTGAGAATATCGGGCCTCTTCCTGTAACCGTGACATCGCTGAAAATCAATGGGTATAACTGCCAGGGTTATGGGTTCCAAGTGCTGGATTGCCGCCCGTTTTCCCTGACCCCAAACACATCCCGTGACATCAGTATCGTGTAAGTCGTTTCTGATCATGGTGCACCCTTGGGGGAGGCACCCAGCCCATTAGTAACTGACATCTTCAGCTGCTTTTATATAAATATGCTTTTTTATTAAAAAAAAATTTGTATGGGTGTTTTGGCTGCATGCATGTGTATGCACATGTGGGTGTTTGGTACCCAAGGAGAGAAGAAGCTATCAGGTCCCCTGGAACTAGAGTTAGAGACAGTTGTGAATTGCTGTGTGGATATTGGGAATTGAACCCAGGTCCTCTGGAAGAGGAGCCAGTGCTACTGAAGCATCTCTCCAGTCCTGAGTGTTGTTATGTGGGCCTAAGTTTAGCTTCTGTTGTTATTTTGACTTTGTGGTGAGAATTAAAACCAGGAAATACCAATCCTAACGATGAGCCGCTTACCCTAGGTTTACTCCGGACTTTACCTCTTCCTGGGTCATCCGCGAGCTGATGCTGGTGACAGCCGCAGACCTGGAGTTCCACTTCACGCTCAACGTGACTCTCCCGCATCACATGCTGCCCTTGTGTGCAGAGGTGGTTCCGGGTCCCAGCTGGGAGGAGTCCTTCTGGAGGCTCACCGTCTTCTTCGTCAGGTAAGCACCCATGTGTCCCACCCTCGTCAGGCAGAGCAGAGCAGGGCTCACTTGGAAATGCAGGCGTGGAATGGAGGGACTTTCATTGCTCTGAGTCCCGTGGCGGTGACAGGCGCTGCCTGAGAGGGTGATAGGACCTGCGGTGTGACTCACAACTGTTCCACACTCGCTGTCACCACCAGTCACGGTTGGCAGACCTCAGGACTGATGTCATTGAATCAGTGCAGTGACTGACATCATAAGACCATAGTGATCCTGTTTGTATGTTTTCCAAGACCGGATTTCTCTGTGCAGCCCTGGCTGTCCTGGAACTCACTCTGTAGACCAGGTTGGCCTTGAACTCGGAAATCCACCTGTCTCTGCCTCCCAAGTTCTGGGATTAAAGATGTGGCCACCACTACTCAGCAAGACCACAGTGACCCTTTAACAGTAACTATTTAGAAACATGCTTAAAAATTGAATTGTCCTGTCAGCCTTATGAATATGCGCATTTTTAACTTTTTAAAGTGCTTTTTTAACCTTTAAAAAAAATCAGAAATAAGTCATCCATTTAATAAAATGGACCCCATTTATGCAGCTGTTTTCTACCGTCCACTCACCACTGTCCTGTAAGAGAAAAGTCTTTTAACTTTGCTCTGCTTTGTTTTTGAGGCATTCTCATTATGCCGCCCACACCAGACTCAAACAGTCCTCCTGCCTCAGCTTCTGAGCAGTTGGGACTACAGGCGTATTCTCTTGTGCCTGGTTATGGTGGGTCTTCGTGATGCTGCTCAGAACCACACAGCAGCGCACGGCACTGCTCTCTCCCCAGTTTGTCCCTGTTGGGTGTGATCCTGATAGCCTTCCAGCAAGCACAATACATTCTGATGGAATTCATGAAAACAAGGCAGAGGCAGAACGGCAGCTCATCCTTACAGCAGAATGGTGGTCCAGTGGACGTGGTCAGCTCCCACTCTCACAAGTAAGGCCTCTCTCTCTGCGTTTGGGGGGTTCATGGTGCTCGTTTCTGATTTCCTTCCAAGGTCATAGAAATTCTACTCTTATCCAATTCTCTGTCGCTTGTGTGAACAGCTGCACTGTTGTCTTAGATAGTCTGTGTGAGGGCTTAGCTCATCGATGGCCTCTCGGCAGGAAACTCGTGGGGCTGGGAAAGAAGGGGAGGCTGGAGCTCCTCAGTGCACTGCCCCAATTGGTCCCACCCTCGTGCAGAAGTGAAGCTTGGTTTGCTTTGCGTTCGTACTAAACGTGTTTCTTCTTATGTTCAGAAGCAATTGCAAGAACTTTCTTGACACGTACAGCCCTCCTGATAAAGGCCGAGGGAAGAGCTGCCTTCCAGTGGGCCCACCCCTGAGCAGGATCCAGAATGCGTCCAAGAGGAGCCCGGCCACCTATGGGCATTCTCAGAAGAAGCATAAGTGCTCCTTCTACTACAGCAAACAGAAACCCAGTGCCTCCATGGCCAGCAGTGCCAACATGGCCACTGAGGAGAAGCAGACTTTGACCCTGGCCAGCTCCCTGTCAGCTGCCAGGGAAGATGTTTGCACCGATGTCACAAGTGAGAACTGGGTCAGCCTCAAATATGCCAGTGGTGTGAACGTCAGCTTGCAGAAGAATTTAACCCTCCCCAGAAATGTACTGATCAAAGAGGAAAACTCAGTGAGAAACACAGTTGTCGATAATACTTCTTCAGAATGTAGTATGAAGGAGGGACCACAGACATGTATGTTTCCTAAGGAAACTGACATTAGAACTCCAGAACCCGTGGCCGAGCTCAAGGAACAAGAGCCCTGCCCACAGAAGACTTCTAAGAAGCCACCTGAAAGTCCTTTGCCCAAAAGCCCACCTCAGTACCAGCAGCCAGACATGCCTGACGTCTCCAGGAAACACGGTAATCTTGGCCGTCTCGATTGTTCTCCTTTGGTCTCTCACCTGTAAGCTTCAGAAAGACACTGCTGTCCCCTCCCCCACTGCTTTTCTTCATGTTCTTACACCAGTGCAGTCCCGTCTTGTCTGACGCACCACAGGACTTTTACCTTAGCACCCCAAGTCACAGGGTTACAGTGCCTGGCTATGTCTTTGGTTTTCACTATGGGAGATGAGTGAGTTTGTGCACCCAATTTTAGCAAGGGCATCAATGTTGAAATTCAAAACATGGTACCCTTTTTTAGAATGTATGACTAAGAATTTCACGCTTTAGAACAAGGTAGGGGTATTAATGTCGTCTGTCATCATTAGGTTGATACTGATACATTTTTTATTATTTGTTCTTTGCTTCCTTTTTGTAAAAAAAAAAAATAGTAGTCACCCCTTGTAGGGTTTCTGACTAATCAGATCTGTACCAACTTGTTTGGTTTTGGCTTTGGTTTTTAAGACAATTTCTCTGTGTTGCGTTGGCTGCCCTGGAACTCACTCTGTAGATCAGGCTGGCCTTGAGCTCAGAAATCTGCTGGCCTCTGCCTCCCAACTACTGGCCTTGAAGGCATGTGCCACCACAGCTGGCTACACCAGCTTTTCTGATCACTGTAGCACCTCCTAGATCCTGGCCTTGCATTTTTAATAGCATCTCTTGGTTAAAGAAAGACAAACGCTGTCATGGCAGATGCTATTGACTGAAGAAGGAACTGGGCAGCGTGCCCTAGCAGATGCCTCCTCCCTCCAGAGGGCATACGCCACCTCTTCCCTTCCCCGCTCCTCTTTCTTTCTCACTCCAGTATATTAACACATTCCTCATGTACAGCTGGAAAAACTCAAGCAGCCTGTATTTATTTAAAAGAGAATCTCATAAAGTAGCTCTGGCTGTCTAGGAACTCACTATGTAGACCAGGCTAGCCACAAACTCACAAAGATCCTCCTGGCTCAGCTTCCTGAGTACTGGAATTAAAGGTGCATGCTAACATACAGTCAAGCTTTGATCTTCACACTTAGCTCTGAGCACTTGTTGGCCAGCTTCATATCACTGCAGTGAAGTATATCTTAAACAGTGCAGTGGGGCAGGGTTCTAGGGGTTCTGTTGTCTTTTAAGGCTCTGCTTGGAGTTCGCCTGGCAAGGTAGAAAGCCTCCATCAGAGCACACCCATATCACAAACCAGGAAACAAACAGGCAAGTGTAGGGGGAAGACCAAGGTCTCATGACCCCTTCCCAGTGACCTGAGCCCCGCCCAGGAGGCTTGCCTCTAAAGGTGCACCACACCTCCTGAGAGCACTGTCTGGGGAACAAGGCGTGTGTTCAAAGCATGAAGATCTCGTTACTCGTCACTTGCTGATACTGAAGTGAAGCCGTGGGAAGGCTCTGGGCTGACTCTAGAGAGCTTCATGCTTTTGGCACAATCTGCAAGAGGAACCTTGACATAAAGAATACTATGATGTAAAAGATAGTTGGGGTTCTCTGAGAGGAGCATTTATTCCAATGTGAGGTATTGGACAAGCATCACCTCAGTCAATCATCAGGACTTTGTCAACCCAAACAGTGTCTGCTGAGTAGTAAACTAAACTCCCGTCACCCCTTGCCCAGCGCCTGGGAAACATCCTCTTGTCTGTGTGAATGTGGCTGCATTAGGTCTCCCTCCAACTGAAGTCATAAAACATTTGCCCCTTTCTGTCTGGCTCATTTCATACACTACCTTTAAGGTTCCTCAGGCCATTTCAACCAGGATTTTAATCCCTTTTAAAAAGCATCTTAGCTAATGCATGTGTGGTTTTGGCAGTGAGTGCTAACTGTAGCCCCATGATAGTTTTCCTATCGTCCGTGTCTTCTGGTGGACAGCAGGTTGTTTCCGCCTTTGGCCACTGTGAACTGTGACCACACAGCAATGTTAGTGTCCCACCGTCACTCTGACATCTCTTAAAGATCGCAGAACGTTTATGTAAGTGTGTTTCCACTTGTAATCAGAGTGTGTTTCTGGGGAATCATGGTTATCAGAACTGAAAGATGAGATTGTCGAAGGAAAACATTTAATTATGGGGACTATGAATGAAAAAATGCTAGATATTGATTTTTTTAAATTTATTCAAGGGAATAACCAGCCAGTGCCTGTCAAGACCGAAGCGGACGGCGGCGAGACTGTGAAGGGGGCTGACACAAAGCTGTCTTCCTCCAGGAGGAGTCAGAGAGCATCTCCAGAGGGCGCGTGCTCTGAGAAGCAGGACACACCGCCATCACCAGAGGTTTGCATTCCTCTCTCTCTCCTGTTAAAGAGAGCAGCACTCGCAGGCCGGCGAAGGGCACAGATCTCTCCTATAAGTAGATGTCTTCTCTGCAGGTGATAGGAACACTGTAATTTGTTTGTTCAGAAAGTTTTATCCTCTGATTATATAGGTATAGAGAAATGGTTCTCAGTGAACCCAGGTAGCTTTTATCTCTGGATCCCTCATCTAGTGGCAGTCGTGGAGTAGAGCCGTCTGGTTAGTGCTGACATCCCCTTTTCATCTTTCTCTGGCCTGCATCTGTCATCATCTTTTCTCTAAAAGAGCACAAGAGTGTTATTAGTGGAACAGAAGATTTTCCTGCATTAAGGGAAGAGTTCAGTGTATAGATGAAAATGCTCCACCGTGTAGGTCTGGAAAAGCGGATGCCTAATAACAAACATAGGCACCGTCTTCATTATTCATGTAGCTTGAGGCATAAAGAGTTGCCCAGAGCACGGAAGACAAGAAACACAAACTTAATCTTGCTTCAGACTCAGTGGGAAAGTAATTCATTGCCTTAGTGTCATATTATATATGTGTAGGCTCGTGGAGAAATATTCAGAGGGAAGCTTTGTGAAATAGGGAGGGAGCCTCGTCGTTTCTGAGTGGTTACTCTGTATTCTGTGAATCTGATATAGCAAACACGACTCTTTTGTTTATGGAAGTGCTACAAAATAGGTATGCCATAGGCATCCCGAAGGGGTTGAGAAGTGCACAGGCGCTTGCGTGTAATCAAGCATCAAGTCCTGGGAAGCCCCAGAGGGTGGCAGCTTGTACAGGTGTAGCACACAGAAAGTCACAGCAGGCAGGCAACAGGCACTGCCGGACCTGCAAGGAGAGAGCCCACCAACTGGGAGCAGCTAGGGCGATGCTTGCTTGCCCCCCTCCCCCACAGGGAAACAAGGGAGAGAAGGCTCTTGGACCCTCCACACTGGGACTGCCAGGTGGGAGTTGGGGATCGAAGTTACCCCTGTGGAGTTGGGCCTGAAGCAGCCTGATTTCAGGGTTCTCTAAAGTAGTGGTTCTCAGTCTTCCTAATGCTGTGACCTTTAATACAGTTCTTCATGTCATGGTGAACCATAAAATTATTTCATTGCTACTTCATAACTGTAATTTTGCTACTGTTCTGAATCATAATGTAAATATCTGATATTCTATCCCTGTGGGGTCTCTATGCTTAAGTTGAGAGCCACTGCTCTAAAGTCACTAAACTGGTAAACACACACACACACACACACACACACACACACTATATGTTTATGCTTATATTGAGAGCTGAGATGTTGACCTGACTTGCAGGGTGTGGTCTGGATAGTCCGTCAAGTCTGGAATATCCTGTGGCGGTATGTCTGTTCACACAAAGTTCATCCGTGAACAAATTAGCACACACACACACAGCCGGTTTCTTCCTGGGTTAGTCTGATTTGGCTTCAGCAGTTGATCCAGTGAGCTATAGGCGCTAGCAATCCAGGAAGAGGCTGCAGGACGGTTCCCACAGCCTACATGGCAGATCTTCCCACCCCCTCAGCTCCTTGGGAGTTTCAGAAGCAGCAATTATTTCCTTCTCTGTCTGCAGAGCCTGAGAAAGTCGAGAAAGGGGGGAAATGAAAGCAGAGACCGAGAAGGGTGGGTCTCAGGTCTCACCAGTGCTGAGAGGTCTGGGTGCAGATAGAGTTCCTCCCGAAAAGTTAGACAAAGGCCATCACGAGTTTTGTCTTTAAGAGACTACGTCTCTTGAAGCCACAAGTGTTTCCTTTTTCCTCTTCAGCAGGAAGATCCTTACAGGAGGAGGAAACTTCAGGAGAAGAGAGAAGGAAGCACACCGGCTCTCGGTTGGAATAAAAGCCGAACATGTAGGAAAAACAAGAAGAGGGTTGCTGCCCAGGCCTCCAGGTACGCCACGTCTGCGGCCCTGCCGGTTTAATCTGGGTTTCTTTTCACTTCAGTGTTTTGCTTTTATAAGGTTGGGTAGGTGATACAGCACAGTGCATTAAGTTTAGATCAAAATGTAATTAACACATTTTCTTGTAATTTTACTCCGTAAAAATGCTGTAACACGACCTTTGAAGACTTATTTTCATCTGTCCCTTATAAAATGTTAAACGCTATGGGAAACTTTAGAGGAGGATACTTCACCTGCCCCTCATAGCAAGGCCTCGTTCTGTGTATACTTTCGTGGAGCAGGGCGTGTAGAAAACCCTGGTACAGACACACGTGCACACAGCCACCACCCAGTCCTGTAATAAGATCCTACAGTCGCTTTGCTCTGATCTTCGCTTTAACCCCGTATGTTCATTCTGACTCCGCATCCAGCAGAGGTGGCTTTGAGCTCAGGTTTTCCATCTTAGACTCCCAGGATGTTGGAACCTTTAGCACACATAGCTCCTTTCTTTCTTTAGCTACAGGCAGGCTTTTCCCGCCCCCCAGTTCCCTCTTGTCTGAAGAGCATCCCCGTGCAGAGCCCTAGTTTCCTGTAGAAAACTCCGTTCCAAGATCCTGCCACCTGTCCCCTTTATAGCGTGAAAGCCGTGTCCTGCCAGGGCCCCTCTCTTCCCGGGTAGGCTTTTCTTCTTACATCACCACCGTGTGAGCTTGGTGGTGTTTCAACGTGCTGTTGTCCAGGTCCTCCAGCTCTTGCACATTTGAGTGGGAGTGAGGTTCCACTGTGGCACAGTCAAGCGTTCTGAGGGCTCAGAGCACCCAGGGATGCCGACACGGAGCTCGGAGCCGAGCTCAGCACTGAAGGAGGCTGCCACCAAGAACGGAGCCCGTGGCTCCGCATTGTCATAGCTACGGTAGCTTTCTGGCTCTGTTCTCTACTTCATTCAAATGAGCATTCAGCACAGTGGAAATAAACATGTTACATACCACATCCTTCATGGATGTTTTTTGGAGAGTTGGAGTGCAGTATCCTGTATAGAGGAAACATCAGGCCTTTCTGCATTCTGTATGTATTTTCATGAACACGGTTGACTCTGGGATTGCGACAGAGTACTGTGCGTGTGTGTGTGTGTGTGTGTGTGTGTGTGCGCGCGCAGAGTATGGTAACTGCTAAGGGAATGTCTGCAGATGAACTCTTGGACCTCCCACCAGACACTAAGCAGCAGGGTCAGCCACTGGACATCCAAGAAAACAGGCCAGGAGCCCTAAACTGCCAGGCGACCTTGAGCAACATTGTAAAATCTGTTTTTGTCATTGTAAAGCATGAAACTGGACCAAATAGCCCTGAATTCATTCTAACTCAAAGTGGCAACCTCTTGAGGATTGCAGGAGTGCAAAAACTTGAACCTATGACTTGTGTGTGTGCTAAGCATAGTCCTGCCACTGAGCCACATCACCTTCTCCTACATCATTTAAGGGCATTTTCTGCTTGTCGTCCTCCATGAGATTCAGAGAGGAGACCTCAGTTTGTCCCTGATTGTAACTTTGCCCCGACGCATCTCGAGCGGAAGTGTATCTGTATAACGAGAGAGAGATGTGATCTTTCTCGTGGCTCCCCCAGGCCTTCTGAACAGAGTGAACTGAAACTCGTGTGCAGTGGCTTTGAGAGGCCAGAGCCCAGCGGGGACGGCAGAAGCTGGAGTACACAGGACAGCACGAGGGAGATGTGCAAACCTGGCCTGGAAACTTCGGGCAGCTTCCCTGCACGGAGAGAGGAGGGTACGTAACACAGCTGTGAATGGTCTCCTCGCGGTCTGTTCTTTGAGGGTCTCCACATGGCTGCTGACCCTGAGGTCTGTCCATTCCCAGCTGGCATTGTGCATATGGCTAAAGGAAGAGGGCCAGTATGCACAAGACCTTAGGCAGGCCTTGGGGAAAGGGCAGACCCAGGCGAGAAACCGGTAGTTTCTGGGTTGGAGTGCTGGCCCACCAGGGGTCTGTTGGGCAGTGCCCCAGGAGTGAGAGCTGTGAGGACACCAGTGCCAGAGCCAGTGTAGAATAGTCTGTTCGCCCAATAGATTCTATTTTCTTGATAAACCATTTGCATGTAATTCAGTTTTGCATTGAGGCTCACATCCCATGTCCATGCTAGGCAAGCGTTTTTTGGTATTTGTTGTTATTGTTTGTTTGTTTGCTTGCTTTGGTTTTTCAAGACAGGGTTTCTCTATGTAACAGCCCTAGCTGTCCTAGAACTAGCTCTTGTAGACCAGGTTGGCCTCAAACTCACAGAGATCCACCTGCCTCTGCCTCCCAATTGCTGGGACCAAAGGCTGGGACTGAGGTGTGTGCCACCACCACCTGGCTTGGAGCCAATTCTTAGATGAAGGTTCTACTTGGTCCTACTGTTTGTCCACAGGCAGAGCAGGCTTACCCTGTGCCTTGGTGTCTCCTCGAGGGCCATGGTCGTGTTTTTACTAGCTGAGCAGAGGTGATGGCCATGAACCTACCCTGCCCTCCCTGTTCCCCTTCTCTACTTATGGGAACCGCCTTGGCACAGCATGGCCCCTCTTCTGCCTCTCCAGACAGTTACTACCAGAAGGCTGAGAAGAAGTGTGCAGACAAGTTTTGCTCGGACTCCAGCTCTGACTGTGGCAGCTCCTCAGGCAGCGTGCGGGCCAGCCGGGGCAGCTGGGGCAGCTGGAGCAGCAGCAGCTCGGATTGCGACAGGAAGCCAGTGGTGGAGGCACAGCACTTCCCACCAGCAGGTGAGTTCAGGGGCTGCATCCTGCCTGCAGCCAGTACAAGGTCCAGGGTACCTTGCAGAGGACAGAGCGGAGGGCTGCAGCTTTGAGGCTTGGCTGCCTTGGGCTGTCTGCCTCCCTCTCCTTTCTCCTCCTGGGCACTATTGTTACTACCACTTCAAAGACATAGACATCTGTATGTCTTCTTTATTGTGCTAAAATATTAAACAGAACTGACCATCTTCTAAACTACTTTTAATTTACTGTACAAATGTACAGTAATACCATTAATAGTTCTATTATATATTATCTGTTAATATATGTTAATAGAACTATTAATAGTATTTATTAATAGTTCTTCAAATATTACTCTTTTTTTTCCAAACAAAACTGTCCTATGTTTTCTCAAAGTAGGTTTTTCTTTCAAGCCCCGTGTGTGTATCACCTGACAAACTCTTGGTCCTGTGGCAAACAGTTAAAACTAGTGTGTCAAAACCAAGGTGCCAAAAACCTGACCCTCATGCAGACTGTTTCCATGAGGCTGAAACTGTCTCTGAAGAAGGGGCCAGTCTGTTAATTGAAGCTAACCTCAGACAGCCTCTGACAGTATGTTGCTTTCATGCAGGAGATGGTGCTTCCCCGCAGGATTCCCCCTCGGAAGCCTCCATCCCCTTGAGCCTCTCCCACCACATCTGCAGCCCCGCGTAAGTTCTGAGGATCCTCGCTGCCACAGTGTGGCATTGTTTTCTCTGCTAGGGAGGTGCTTCTCGGTGCTTTCTCTGTGGGCTGAGCTGTGAAAGCCTTTTTAAAGACACAGGAAAGCAAACTCTGACTGTAGATAACGTGTTCAGGGCTTATGTGGGGGAGTCTCTGGCTTTGTTGTCCTCTCAGTGAGGTGACAGGCTGGGAAATGTGTCACCTCTCAAAGCAGAAAGAGGAGCCATCTCCCTGGGGTAGGACTTGAATTCAGTCTGAGCACCAGTGGTTTAGAAAACCTCCAAGGAACTAGTAGGGCATTTGTAGTTCCTCTGTGTGATGCTTTAGATCGATGATGATGATGATGATGATGATGATGATGATAATGATGATGATAATGATGATGATGATGATGATGATGATGATAAAGATACAGTTGCCCCTTGGTATCAGTAGGCAGTAGATTCCAGAACCTGCACATACTCCCAACTCTAAAGATAACTCAAGTCCCTCATATAACATGGATAGTGGCATATGCCTGTTACCCTGGTACTCAGAAGACTGAGGCAGGAGGATTGCCATGAATTTGAACAACCTGGGCTCTATAGTGCTAGGGACTAGACTGGCTAGCTAGTTTGACGTGGTGAAACCCTGTCTCAAAATAACTACAAAATGACAATATTTTCATAGAGCTATTCATGCTGATCCTCCCCTATGCATTGCATCATCTCTGGATTACTGGTAGGGTTAATGTAATGACAATGTCTTACAAATTGAAGTCAGACCTCCTTGTTTGGGGAATAATGACTAGAGAAAGTGTGTGTGTTTTCAGTGCAGACTCGGCCTTTGTAGGTCTGACTGCATAGTCCCTGGTAGCTGCTAGACAGGTAACTGCTGTCCAATGCTTCCTCCAGATATCTTCAGGCCACACACACACGCACACACACACGCACGCACACGCACACACCCTGCAGCCTGGGATGCCCGAGGGCCAACTGTACCTTTCATGATGGGAGGAATGCAGGCTAACACCTAAGAAAGCTCCCTGTGAACTGTCTGTGGTGAAGGTGCTGCTGTCTGTACAGGCAGACTGGAAGCTGCAGCCGACCTCACAGTAGTCCAAATGGTTTGTTCAAGCAAGACGTGGTGGTGTTCCTCAACCCCCTCCCGGCTTTGTGAGTCTTAACGTCTGTGTGGTTCTGACGGGACTTCTGTGGGGCTCAGATGAGATCTGGTTATGCGGTGTTTGGATTTCTTTGTGTGGAAAATCACAGTTTCCTGTCCTCCTGCCCACAGTGATGCGAGTGACCTGACCCAGTTCACAGAGTCCTCCTGTGCCAGTCTTCCTGCTGTGTCCTCAGGTGCTGGAGAAGAGAAAGGTGGGGCTTACTGTGGACGCCCAAGGGCCTTGTGTGTCTTCCTGCCTGGGAGCTGGAGACGGCACCTCGGGTGGGGGCCTCGCTCCAACCTTGTTTGCTGGCCGTAGGACGGCAGCTGCTCTTTGGAGAGACAGCAGGTGTCCTGGCCGACCATCCTGCACCACTATGAACACCCTTGGTAGTCAAGACACAGACTGATGTTCCGTAGCCCTTGTCAGATCCTCCCTCTGCGCTGAGCTCACTTCCCCAGTAAGATAGCAGAAAACAAGTGGCTGTGTGGCCCAGGAGAAGCACGAGTGAGGTAGGGACAAGCCGGGACAGCCAGCTTCCGGTCCCCATCTGACTCTTCTCCCCACCCCACCATGTGGGAGCCCCTTAACTGGGCCCCTGCAGCCTGGGTGAACAGCCTGACTCCTAAACTAGGATCGAGGCAGAGTTGAACCCTGCAGGGGGGTAAGACAGTGACCCCAGACTGGAGACTGAGGGGGTCAAAAGGAACCCCTGCTTTAGCCTGGGGTCCCCTTGTTTTGTTAGGGTTTCTATTACTGTGAAGAGACACCATGTTAACCACAGCAGCTCATAAAGGAAGACATTTCATCATGTCTGGCTTACAGTTCAGAGGTTTAGCCTGTTATCTTCATGGTGGCATGCCGGCAGACATGGTGCTGGAGAAGGAGCTGAGAGTTCCACATCTTGATCCGCAGGCAGCAGAAGCAACTATGTCACTGGGAGTGTCTTGAGCATATATGAGACCTTGAAGCCCACCCCCACAGTGACACACTTCCTACTCCAACAAGGCCACACCTCCTAATAGTGCACCCCCCAAGGCCCAGTATTCAAACATATGAGTCCATTGGGGTCATACCTATTCAGACCAGCACACTCCCCACCGCCAGTTCTCAGCTTTCCCATTCTCTTCCTCTTAGTCTTCTCTCTGTCTGTTCTCCGGTGACCTGTTTTATTATGGGACTTCCTCCGAATCAGGGTCAGGAATCGTGGCAGGACATGTGTGGTGTTTGCTCTTCATGGCAGCATTAGCTTTGGCCTGCATGCTTGCTTCTGTGCCTAGAAATTCATGACAGGCGGGATGCTGCAGTGCAGAGACGGCCTGGCAGCGAGGGTGCAGTCCTCCTAAACTAGCAGCTTATGTGACAGAATGGGGCCTAGGTCCCCAGAGGGATGGTTGCAATTTTGTCTTAGACGTAGGGCTGTGCCAGCTGCACCAATGTTTCCCTTAGTGCCATGTATCCTGAACAAGGTGGGTATAGATGTGGCAGGAGAGGAACCTTGAGGCTGGGGACGCAAGTCTTCTCTCCAGTGGCAGGGTGCCTGCCAGTTGCTCTGCTGGAGGTCCAACTCTCCACGGCTTTGACTTAGCGAATGTCTCTGGAAAGATCGTCCAGAGTAGGCCCCAGGGCAGAAATGGGTGTACCCGTGGGAACCTGTGCCCACACTCCTGATGCTCGCCATCCAAGGCTTTCCTGCCAAGGCACAGTGCCAGTCCTGTCAGCCTCTAGTCCCTCCCTCCCTTCCCGGACACTCGTGACTCATCCCCACCCTCAGCCACACTTCCAGCAGAATGTTCCTCAGTGGGGCCTGGACCACCCAACTGAAAATTGCCTCATGGGCTCTGCCATGCTGTGTGTCTGCTCACTTGAGCATCCCTGCTCGTTCTCCTCAGGTCTGTATCCACCTGGAGGCCTGTGGCCATCCCAGCCCGTGTGTCTGACCAGCAGCTTCAACTGCCCTGTGGAGAGTGAGGCGCCAGGCACGTCACAGGAGCCTGCCGCCACCCCTGACAGGTAGGCCCACTGCACCATACAACTCTGCTTGGCCTAAGGCCCTGCAGCCAGAGCTGTTAGGGCCTCGTCACAGGCACCAGGACAGGGCCTTGGAGCTGCGTGTTTTCTGCCTTCTGAAGTTATGTTGTGCTGTTTCACAAAACAGCCGTGTGAGAAATGTGGAATCAAAGCAGTGAATCAGGCGGCCCCACCAGACTTTCCTCCGTAGGCTGACTTCATGACTTCATGCATAGGACATGTTTAAAGATGTTCACATTTCCTACTCTCTGGCAGATCTTCATCTTCCCGTGGCGCATTCTTTATTTATTTATTATTTTTCTTTTCAGTTTCTCTGTGTAGCTACGGAGCCTGTAGACCAGGCTGGCCTCGACCTCACAGAGCTCGACCTGCCTCTGCCTCCCTAGTGCTGGGATTAAAGGCGTGCGACACCACCGCCTGGCCCCATGCCTCATCCTTGAACATATTTACAAACTAACCTGGTCCAAGGTCCTGGCATCAGAAAATTGAGACACAGTAGCAGCTGCTTCCATGTGCCATACAGTATTGTGTTCGTCAGGGGGCTTGGCAAACGTGACATTCTGTCGTCACAGGGTCTGCTTGAAGGCATGGTTTAGCTCATTGCAACAGTATTCCTGCCTATGTCCATAAGGAGCGTCTAGTCTGTAGTGGTCGCCATCCCAGCCCCAGGCTGTAATGGAGACTTTTCCAAGCTGAGTGCTGCTTGTGTTCTGAGGGACAGCTGGACTGCGGTTGGCAGAACCGACACGGTGAAGCCCCTCAGATGTGTACTGAGATACTGAGGTATCCCCTTGTCTTTCCATGGTACTACGAAAGCTGCAGCCAGGTTCTGTGGAGGGCAGCTTGCCCTTGACCCAGCCCACTATCCTGAAGGTGGACCGGCATTGACAGGAAGACAAGCCAGAGGAAAGCGTAGGGCAGCAGAGCTACTGCCTCTGTCTTTACCTGATCTCTTGGTCCCTGGTTTTGAAACGAGACCTTGTTTGTGTTTGTTTGTTGTAGCAGTTTCATTGATTGGAGCGCATCCTGTGAGGGCCAGTTTCCCAACTTGTACTGCCCGCTGGAACTGAACGACTACAATGCCTTTCCAGAAGGTAAAGCCCCCGACCAGTGCCAGCAGCACTCCTTCCTTCCCAGAGTCAGGGCAAGAGGTGTGTGCTCACCCTACAATGAGCAGACGGGGTGATCCTTCCTTCCTAAAGTCAGGGCAAGAGGTGTGTGCTCACCCTACATTGAGCAGACGGGGTGATCCTTCCTTCCCAGAGTCAGAGTCAAGGCAAGGGTTGGGCGCTTACCGTAGCAACTCACCATGAAGGAGCCAATCCTTCAGGAGGCTGCTGCTTGGGTCCACTTGTGCACGCCGAAAGAGGTGATTTTGAATGACCCCCCTCCCCAGCAGCCCTCATTCTGATACCTGGGGCTTCCATGTGTAATCGTACCCCACTTGGTCCTGTTAATTAGGTAAAACTTAGCTGTTTCTGTCTCTGTAGCCCTAACAGGGTGGTTTGTGTGTCGGGCAGCTGGGCACTCTTCAGCTGGCAAGTTTCCTATGGGGTACAGACTCCTTTCTCTACCCCAGTGGTGTGGGAAGCCCAGCAGGAGGAGGGAAAGGGGCCAGGAGCAGGAATAGTGGATACTTAGAGATGCTCGGCCTCAAATCGTATGCCACAGTCGGTAACCTAAGAGTCAGGGGATTTCCATGATCACCTGGAAACTGAAGGAAACAGTTGGACCAGGAGTTCTGCTGATACTGCCTTGCCCAGCAAGGACTAAGGAAGTCCTGCATCCCTGTTCTCGGTTCTGACACATGTATCACTGCAGGCACACCACAAGGGGGCACTTGGATAACTTTCTTCCTAGGATTTCCTTGGTGATATCTGGAAGTACTTGGTTTACAGTGACTTTACCGGGGGCTGTGTGGTACACATGCTGGTGGCTGAAGTTGGAGGGGCAGGTGATGAACAGAGTGGGCTGGGACTCCATGACCCGCACTGTGCGTCTTGGGGGCGTTAAGGGTGGGTAAGGATTTTGGACTGTTCACTTCTCGGTAAATTTTGCACATTAGAAATATCCCATGAAATGAGCCAGTACAGACACCTTAGCCCGACCAGGTGGTGTGTCTTAACCGGTGGGGACGCACACGGGACTCCCGTGTAGTAAATCCCAGAAAGTGTTCCATCCGGGAGTGATAGCTCAGCGCTTTGTGAACGCATTCCTCCTCCCCTCCTCACAGAAAACATGAATTACACCAATGGCTTCCCCTGCCCCTCCAAAGTTCAGACCGACTTCGTTGGCCACAGCACTCATTCTACCTGGAACTCCCCAGCCGGCGACCCCACTGCCTGGGAGCACACCAGTTTCGTCAACTCTCCAGTGAGTGCCGCTCTCCCCTCTCTTTTCCCTTCCCTGCGCTTGTTCCTTGCTCCTTCCAGCAGTGAGTTCCCCTCAGGCAGAGCTGGTGGGGTTCACACACAAGAGCAGTGGCAGCATCATGAAGCATCCGTGTAGACAGATGGTGGGGGCCTGCAGACCGGGCAGGAAGTGAGTCTGAACAGGAGTTTCACGGGTCAGTCAGGACTGCCCAACACTTTTCCTTCTCATGTCCACCCCCACATTTTTTTTTTCACACGAAGGACATGGCTGAGCCCTCTGGATTGAAAGTAGACTTAATCAAGTACATGAAACTGTCATAGCCTCCTAGAACAACCCAGAATGTTTGGGACACTTGCACAGCTCTGGGGTAACGGGGTAGACAGGACACGGCCGCATCCCCTGGGTGTCTGGGCTGTCTCCGTGTTGTACCTTGAAATCCCCTTCTTGATTTTTAACCCTTTTGCTCTTTTTTCCCCTTCCTCATTTCCACTTCAGTCCTACCTCACCCGCACCCGAAGTCTGTCTCCCATGTCTGGACTTTTTGGTTCCATCTGGGCCCCACAAAGCGACGTGTATGAAAGCTGCTGTCCCATCAGCCCCACCACGGAACATTCGGCCCACATGGAAAACCAGGTCATGTGCAAGGAGTACTACCCGGGGTTTAACCCGTTCCGTGCCTACATGAACCTGGACATCTGGACTAGCACGGCGAATCGCAGCGCCAGCTTCCCCCTGTCCCGGGACTCCAGCTACTGCGGAAACGCGTGAGGGAGTCGGCTCTGAGCGGTGCCAATAAAGGGCCTTGCGTTTTGATGCCTAGTAAACTGGTTGTTGAGATTAGAGTACGACATTGGTGGATATTTTGGCACTTTTATATAAAAAAAAAAATAAATGTTTGTTTGTTTGGTTTTGTTTTTTTAAATCTGGGTGCTTGTTTTTTTAACCCTTCACAAATGAGCGCCAGGGACTTGGCATCCCGGGATCAAAGCTTCCACCGTGCAGGAAGGGGCCAGGGAGCGGCTGTGACTTCTGTCCAAGCGTCAGACCCCTGGGGACATTGCAGAAAATTTGACTTAGTCCAGCAATGTCTCTGGCGGTCACTGCTCTCAAGGAGGACCTTGTAGGCTGTCCCTGAAGCCAGTAAGATGAAGGCTGGAAGAAAGGCCCCCCAGAAGGAAGTCCCTGCCCTGGTGGAGGTGTTTCAGGGAAGGTGCTGTTTTCTGTTGTCCTGTGGTGTCAGCTGCCCTGGCCCTTGCTAGGACGTCCGGGAAGTGGGCGTCCCTCAGCACTGGTGCCCAGGGGAGTGGGAGTCAGTGTTGGACTTCCGGGAAGTGGGCGTCCCTCAGCACTGGTGCCCAGGGGAGTGGGCGCTGTTGACAAAGCAGCTTCTCTGCTTTTCACTGGTGCCAGAAGCCTCCTCGGAAGTGGCAGTATGTGTAAACTTTGGAAACATTTTCAACTTTGAATAAAAGCTTATTTTTATATTCACTTTGTCTTTGTTGGAGATTCCGGTTGGAGTGGCTTGTGAGTGAGGGGCTGTCCTTGTTCGTCTGCAGCGAGTTCCCGTTACTGTGGTTGGGTAGGGAGCCCCAAAGGGAGACAGAATGGCGTACACGCTCAGGGCTACCCTTTTGGGGAGACAAAGCCTTCTGGACTTGGAGTTCTGGGGAGTCCTCTGGTCGCCGCGTTAGGATCCTCCAGGGCTGAATACTGTTCATTTATTCTTATGTTTAATTTTGCTTCTAGAGAATGAGAGACAAGGACTTTAATACCTTAATACCCGTGTCCCTGGCATTAGTCACAAAAAAAGAAAGAAAGAAAAAAAACAAAACAACCAAGTAGAAACAGCACACGTGTTTATGGGCAGCAATAAACCATGGTACATTCAAGACACAGACTACTTCCTGTCTTAGCTAGGAGTGGCATCAATGCATGCCGCAAGGGTGAGCTTTGAAAGCGTTATGCTGAGCGGAATAGGCCAGGTAAGTGCTGGCCAGGTGTGCCCCTGAGGGCCCAGGGATGGCCAGCGGGATCGGCAGAGGGATCGGCAGGAGAACCGTAGCTCCTTGGCTGAGAGGAAGGCAGGGAGCGTGTGAATGATACAGTTCCTGTTTGGGATGACAGTTTCTGTACAGATAATGCCCATGAATTAAAACACAGTTAAATTGGTTAAAAGTGGGGAACGTTATGTTATGTATCTCTACCACAGTGGAAACATTTTGGGGTGGAAGAAGAGCCCCAATGCAATCCCAGCATCAGGTCCACACTGACGTTAGATGTTTGTGCTGCCCAGGACTGCTTCTCTGATTCAGTTTTATGTGTTCATCATCTCAATTCCCCACCAGGAAACCGAGAAAACACGGAACTTTTTTTTGTTCTATTATATGTGCAAAATAAAAACTTCACTTTTATTGGATCTTTAACCTTAAGACTAAAATAAATTGGAAGTTACTTTTCATTTTTTTTTCCAGCAGCTTCTTAGGGCTGGGAGCTGTCTCTGGGGCTGTGGACACCACAGACAGGCTGAACTTGCAAAGAATAAGATGCCTTCCTGCTGTGCTGCTACCTCCCAGAAGCAGAACAGGGCCGAAAACACTCAAGGATTGAGACAGCGATCTGAGGGTCTGTAGGGCATGTGTTGGCATGGGAGCATTGGGCAGCAGCCACTTTGAAGTCATCAGGGAAAGTCTCATCAGGGAAAGTCTCCCAGGTGCATTTGAGGTAAAAACTTTAAACCCCAAGAAAGCCGGTGTGCCATGGTCAGTGGGCACAGGTTCGCAGTGGAAACAGCGAAAACAGAGGCAGGGCCCTGGGGTAGCTGGGCTTACTGGTCTAGGGGGTCACAGCAGAAGGATATAGAAGGCCAAAAGAAGGATGGGTTTTCCTCAAGTGCAGGAAGGAACCAGTGTTAATCTGAAGGTCATCCAGAAGGGGCTGCTGTGGTCAAGCGAAGTAGGCCCAGTGATAGCAGCAGGAGGTTGGGCAGGAGGACCTGGCCTGCCTTCTCCCTGCCTTTCTGCCTGTCCTGCCTGCTGCTCACCTGTGATCTCTCTGTACCATGTCTTCCTCTGTAAAATGGGGACAGCGGCCACTCAGAACTTCATTATGAAGGCTTCCTGTGTCCTTCAGAGTCCACTCAGTATTTCCAGCCTTTCTGTCGTCTGTTTACTCCGTTTGAAAACAGGGATAATAAAACATTCACAATCCCCAAAGTCTTTCTAGGTCACCACTATTAATTAAATATAGTTAATTCTCTTTTTCTACTTTCCAACTAAACTGTGTTCTGTATTCTTTGTCCAAAACATGAGAAGCAAGCACACACACACACCAAAAAAAAAAAAAAAAAAAATCAAGGAACTATTATATAAAAATATTCTTAAACTTGAAAAAGCACTAATCTTTTCCAACTATTTTTAGCTATGTTTTTTGTATAACCAGAGTAGTATGGCCTGTTAAATGCTAATTGCTTTTCTTTAGTTTTCCTGAATAGAAGGTATGAAAACAAAAACAATATGTGATGAGGGAAAAACAGTAGCAGGTAATGTATACCCGTGGTGTCTAGCAGAATCTTGTTAATGTATACCCATAGTGTCTAGCAGAATTTTGTTAATGTATACCCGTGGTGTCTAGCAGGATCTTGTTAATGTATACCCGTGGTGTCTAGCAGAATCTTGTCAAAGTATACCCATGTTGTCTAGCAGAATTTTGTTAGTGTACACCCATGTGTCTACCAGAATCTTGTTAATTCTAAACCTTGGCAGGTCTTCAGGAAGACTGGGGGGGGGGTGTAATCTTGCTTATCATCTTGCTTATCAATGTGACAGTATCTGGAATCAACTAAGAGAAAGCTGATAGGTACACCTGTAAGTGATTGTTGTGATCACTGTCGTGGTTTGAAAGTAATTGGCCCCATATGCTCATAAGGGGTGGCACTACTAGGAGGCGTGGCCTTGCTGGAGGAAGTATGTCATTGTGGGAGCGGGCTTTGAGGTCTCTCTTGCTCGGTCTTTGCTCAGTGTGACCCTCAGACCATTTCCTGTTGCCTGGGAGATGTAGGCCTCTCAGTCTCAGCTACTTCTCCAGCACCGCATCTGCCATGCTCGCTGGTATGATGATAAAGGACTGAACCTCTGAAGCTGTTAGTGAGCCCCCTCGGTTAAATGTTTTCCTCATGAGAGTTGTCCTGGCCATGGTGTCTCTTCACAGCACCAGAAGCCTTAACTAAGAGAAGATGGTACCGGGAGTGGGGCTTACTGTGATGGGCTGTATCTTGTTTGTCTGGAGGAATTTGGACTTTGCTGCTATGGATTAGAAAAGCGGTGAATCTGTCTTCAGCGCCTCAGAGGAGCCTCTGTCTCTCTCTGCTTCTATGGCTACACCTGTTACTCTGACCGCAGGCAGGCAAGGTTCTCCTGCTTGAGGACCCTGTACTGGAGTGGGTCTCCTGGATCGTCCATGGCTCAAGGTTCTTAGTTTAACTTGGTCTTTTCTATACACAGTCATAGGATCCAGGTACAGGGAACAACTCTCTGGGCCATCCTTCTGCCTATGTCAAATGCTACAAGAGTGTGGACCACCCCCCAACCGTAAGATTATTTTCTTATTCCTTATAACTGTAATTTGCTACTGCTGTGAATCATAATATAAATGTCTGATATGTGATCCCCAAAGGGGTCACATCCCACAGTGGAGAACCACTGCTCTGCCAGGGACACTGGTCTCCCTTATTCGCAATCTCACAGTCTGTGTTTTCTGTAAACTGGGGGTCAACTGTGGTCAGGACTATTCAGTGGAAAATTCCAGAATACTTCATACTGTTCTGAGTAACATAATGAACTCTGATGCCTTTCCCCTCTGTCCTGCTGGGAATAGGAATTATCCTGTTGCCCCGGGGCATCTGGTCTACCACCATTAGCAAGCATACCTGGGTATCAGACTAAATGCCTCCACATCATTCTATGGTGCATCCACACGTGGGCAGTGAATGGATTCATTCAGGTCAGAACAGAATAGGAAAAGCCAAGTTTGTTGGCTACCCAGCAGGGGAGCAGGACCAGGGTAGTGGAGAAGAATCGGCCACCTCTAGACGGTGGGGTGTGGCTGGTTTTTATACAGGATCTGCCCACCTTTTGGTTCTTGCCCTGCAGATGAGGGACTGTGTAGTAATAAGGAGCGGCGGGGCTGCGTCCCCAGCACCCCGGCTGCCTGATTGGCTAGCTTATGCCCGAAATAACAACACACAAACTGTATTCATTTAAACACTGCTTGGCCCATTCTCTTCTAGGCTAATTCTCACATATTAATTTAGCCCATTTCTAATCATCTGTGTATGGCACCCCAAGGTGCGCTTACCAGGAAGATTCTAGCCTATGTCCATCCTGGGTCAGAGCTTCATCCCAGGAGCGGGGCATGGCATCTCTCTCAGGCGTCTGCTCCCGAGAGGAGAGCTGTCGAGACTCTGACCTCACTTCCTCTTCCTCCCAGCATTTTGTTCTGTTTACTCCACCCACAGGGCCAAGCAGTTTCTTTATTGGCCAATGACCTTCCTCTGTCAGGACTGGAGCGTGGCCGTTCTGATCAGCCGATGTCTGACTCTGGGCAGAAGTGTTACAGACCACCAGGTCTGTAGTAAAAGGTCATAATCATTTTGTGGTTGTAAATGGTAAGATGGAACCTTCTGGAGATTGTTCCACTCTGCTCATGAGGTAATAGTTTAGCAGACGGGAAAATGAGACCATTCATCTGTGACCAAGAAAGTCCCCACCTTTGGCGTGTTTAGTCAGGCCACGCCACGCCTGTAATACAAATGTGGGACTTGCCTGTTCTCCCACACAACACGCGGATTCTACCTGAATCAGGAGGAGTCGTGATGCAGGAGGTCACAGGGTCCAGAGGGTGGACGGAGCAGCGGCTCTGGTGCTGATGCAGCGGCTCTGGTGCTGATGCAGTGGCTCTGGTGCTGATGCAGCGCGGCAGCGCGGTAAGGGGAACTGTGTGTGTTTCGGTGCCCTGCCACTTCCAGCGTCTATGGGGGTGTCAGAATGGATCCCTTGAGAGAGGCTAGCAGCTCAGTGGGTAGAAGTGCTTGCCCTGCAAGCCTGGTGACCCGAGGTTGATCCCTCAAAGTCACATAAAAATTAGGATGTGGGCCTCTGTGATGTCTCGGTGAGTAAGGCCACGTCTGGGAAGAGAGTCCTGCAGGTTATCCTCTGACCTCCACACATGTGCCTTGAACACACGTACACACGCAAATCAACATAGTAAAAATGTGTAAGTAGGATGTGGTATTGGACATCTGTAATCCCTACAGCAAGATGGGGGCGGAGACGGGGGAATCAGCCAGAAGTTCACAGTGGCCAAGTCACAGGGAAGCAGCAGAAACACAAAGGCGGTGACACTGCCTCAGCAAGGAAGAGAGAGAAGTGAATTCCCGAATTCCCGAAGTTGTTCTCTGACCTCCACACATATGCCATAGCATGTGCATACACACACACACACAAACACCACACACACTACACACATACTACACACATACTACACACATACTACACACACACCACACACAAACACCACACACAAACATATCACACACACTACACACACACACACACATACTACACACACCACACACACACCACACACACACCACACACACACACCACACACACACCACACACACACACCACACACAAACACCACACACACACCACACACACACACCACACACAAACACCACACACACACCACACACACACACCACATACAAACACCACACACAAACACCACACACAAACATATCACACACACTACACACACACACACACTACACACACCACACACAAACACCACACACACACCACACACAAACATATCACACACACTACACACACACACTACACACACTACACACATACTACACACAACACACACAAACACCACACACAAACATATCACACACACTACACACACACATACTACACACACCACACACAAACACCACACACAAACACCACACACAAACATATCACACACACTACACACACACACACATACTACACACACCACACACAAACACCACACACACACCACACACAAACACCACACACACACCACACACAAATACCACACACACTACACACATACTACACACACACACCACACACAAACACCACACATACTACACACACACACACCACACACAAACACCACACATACTACACACACACACACCACACAAACACCACACACAAACATATCACACACACTACACACATACTACACACACACACACCACACACAAACACCACACACAAACATCACACACACTACACACATACTACACACACACACCACACACAAACACCACACACAAACATCACACACACTACACACATACTACACACACACACACCACACAAATACCACACACAAACATATCACACACACTACACACATACTACACACACAAGCACACCACACCACACACACATACCATACATCACACACTACACACGTACTACACACACCACACACGAGCTTTTTTCTTAAACTATACCTCTTGAGGATAACCGGACGTCTACTATACCAGGAAATCTCTAGAATTTACTGTGAAAGCTAGGCATGGTGGCATTCCTCTGTATTTCCAGCACTCAAGAGATTGAGGCAGGAGAATTATAAATTCAAGGCCAGCTTGGGCTAGGTAGTAAAGTTGTATCCCAGAAAACAAAAACAAAACAAACCACCACCAACAGAGCAGTTGTAAGAGAACTTCACAGGCAATGCTGGGGGCAGGCAAGGGGCTCCGCATGGTACTGTACGTAGAGGTCGCAGTGCCGCTGTGAGCAGGATTCCACGAGATTCCCGCTTGTTTGGGGTTTTTCTCCCTCCTTTATGGGGAAGGCATCTCTATTATGAGCATGTTTACGGCTCCTACCCCCTCTGTTCCCCGAAACCTTTAATTAAATCTTAGGGGAATTTTATTTAACAATGGTGAACAGTATCTTAAAAACAAATTTTAAAGTCCTCATAAAGTTTGCTTCAGGCTGTAAAGTGCACCATTTAAAGGCCAAGGGAAAAGTGCAGCTTTGGAATACGGCCCCCAGTGAAGTCCCGTAAACTGAGGTATGTGGTGGTGACGTGGCTGGGATGAAGGGCACACAGCAAGGTCTCTAAACAGAGGACAGTCCTCATACACAACTCGTGCGTTCTAATTCCAGTTCATCAAGAGGATGCGCCTGGAGAAAACTGCTTTGTCAAATGGATCTTCCATGGTTCTCTTGCAGACTCCAGTTCTATATCCAAAGTTGTTTTTTTTTTTTGTTTTTTTTTTGTTTTTTGTGACCCAGACATTGGAATGTTTACTTTGCAGTGCTGGAAGTTGAACCCAAGGCTCTGTCCGTGCTAGGCAAGCTCTCCTGACGAGCTTTATCCCCAGCCCTCTGACATTTGAACAGTTCAAAGCTTCTGTTGGAATAAGATCTAATAAAACAAAATATACTTGGATTCCAGCCAATTGTTTTAACATCTTCACACAACTTGCATGTGTCAATGGGTGTGGTATGTGTGTTTGTGTAAGTACATGTTTACCTGGGTGTGGCTATGTGTACATGCATGTATACACATATATCTGCGGAGGTCAGAACGTGAGATGGGTAACTTCTTCAATCTCAGTTGCTTTCCAGTTATTTACTGAGGCAGGCTCTCTCAGCTGAACCTAGAGCTCACTGATTGGGCTGAGGCAGGCTCTCTCAGCTGAGCCTAGAGCTCACTGATCAGGCTAGTCTATCCAACTTGTAGGGATCCCTCATCCCAGCCTCCCAAGCACTGAGATTGCAGGCAGGCTGCCACATCTACCTGACATTTACGTGGGTCCTGGGGATCTGAATGCACTTTACCCTCTGAGCTGTTTCCCCAGCCCCATGGACCAGTTATTGGCAAGGGAAATCTTTTAGAAGTTAAAAAAAATAAAAATAATTTAAAAAACTGCAAACACACCTTCACATGTGCCCTGTGAGACTTCATCTGAGCACATTCTTCTCACTCATGGTGGTGAAATGTTGCTGGCAGGGTGGCTCAGTTGGTAGAGATGCTTCACATGCAAATATGGTGAGCTGAATTTAGTCCCCAGAACCCACATACTGGGGGAAGAGAGAGCTAACTCTACAAAGTTGTCCTCTGACCTCTGCATGCATGCTGCCCACATTAGCTCTAATACTTTAACAAATAATTTAAAAAGCCTAAAACAACAGAAGGAACAGACCGGCCACTGCAATCCTGGGATCAAACACTCCACAACAGTGAAGTAAAATGTGACCTTTCCACCAACATCTCAGGATGGGAAAAAGTCCTTCAGCAATACAGTCATGCAGAGCTGGGTCCAGCCAGGTTCAAGCCCAGCACGCGGAGTCACAATGACTGAACAGAAGTCACCGAAAAATGCTAAACTCCTTTGTAAAATAACCACTCTAAAGCACATAGCATTTGGTGACCAGCCACGCATCAGTCAACAGCAGGGTTGTAACCTGAGAAAGACTGTTGCTATAAGGCACTTACACAAAGCAGGAGAGTGTACAATAATCAATCAAGAGACCCAGTAAACACCAGATGCGTGAGGGTGCGGCTGGTGCGCCCGTGGCATGCTGTGTTGATAACGACCTCTAACTCATCTGTAGCAAAGTCGTTTCTTCATCGTGAGTGCTGTGAGCTGTGCGCAGTTGCACACGCGGGGCTTCTTAGCATTGGGGGGGGGGGGATGAGGGGGGACTGGTCCTCACTGCATGAGCGGCTGCACTGCCCTGTGATCACACAGCTATTCTGTCAAGTCACTAGGAGACAGAATTGTCCAGCCCTGTTACGATCTTTATTTTTAAAATTTCGTATTTTGAATATGTCTCAGGGGGAGAAGGGGTTGCACGCTTGCCACAGTGTTTGTTCAGGGGTCAGAGGACAACACACTGGAGGTGATTCTCTCTGTCCACCAGGGGGATTCCACGGATGGAGCTCACTCTGTTAAGCTTGGTGGCAAGTGTGTGTCACTGAGCTGTCTTGGTAGTCCTCCATTACAGTCTTAGGATGTGATGGGACTCGTTGTTGACATATATGTAATCTTGCAGCCATGCAGGGTGTGCCTCTTTCCCGTTGTTGTGTGTGAGAGAGCGCACATATGTGTGCACACACACAAGTGTGTGCATGCTCTAGACAACCCCATATTGTATGAAAATGGGTTTTTACAGGCCGTGCCTTGCCTTGAGTGATCCCATTTTATAAGCAGCCTTTGGTTCTGTTTTTAAAAAAAGGGCGGGACTGTAGCAACTTGAGTGGACCCAGCAACTCCACAGTCAGGAACTTCTTATCCGGCACAGACTGATGAGTGACTTATTCCTGGCAGTAGAAAGAAGACACCCTATAAATTTATTGTGGTGACTTGAAACTGGGAGAACACATGGGTCCCCAACATCAGGCACAGCAGACAGAGGAAAGGCCGCGATTCCCTCACCAGGGTTTCATAAAGTGATAGACACCCAATACCCTGATGTCATGGCTCCACCCCAATCTATCAGCAGATACCTGGTGTTTGTGTCAAAGACGGTCAAGCAGGACTCTCAGCTGTCCCTGGAGCTTCAGATCAGGTGTTAAAGCATAATACAGGGGTAAGGGAATCCTTCACAGTAACCTACTAAACGTTTTATGGTAACGGGAAGGGATGAGCTGAAAGACTCCAAACAGAGATAAGACAAAAATGCTATTATACTGATTTGATCAGTACACACTGCATCCATGCGTAGAAACACCATGCTGTGTCCCATAAAAACATATAATTATTAAATAGCAACCAAGCAGTGTTTAAAATGTTGAAAAAGATGGAAACGATCCTGATTGATCATGGCACACTGTATAGACACCTCCGCTGGCCGTACTGTGCCCCATACATTTGTACAATTAAGATAATAATTCATGTTTTAAAGAGAAAAATAAACAAGTCCAGATTTTTTTTCCAGAAAGAAAATAGGACAGAGCTTCTGGGAGCATGGAGGGATTGCTGCCCTGAGGACTGATGGGTAAGCAGAGAAGAGTGGTGGGGAGGACCCTCCTGGGAAGGCCACCTCCACACACGAAAAGTGAGAGGTCAGGGAGGGAACGAGATTTTGAGAGCACACACGGGGGCGCAGAAGTGGGTGCCTGGCCGGGGAAGGAGATGCTGACAGGCGTGTGTGGTGCACACTGTGTTTTGAAATATTGAGCAACTTCCCTAAGACCACACAGCCTGCCAGAGACAAGCAGAGGAGGATGTGAAACCTCAGTTTATCTCATGCTCCATCCGTTTAGACCACACCAGTCTCTGGAAGGCTGACTGCAGAACCTACTAGAAAAAATGAGGCAACACTGGCCTGTAACCAGCCTCTCACGTCTCAGGATATAAGATTTTCTGACTAACACCAGGACAGTACTGGGGACACAGGGACAATGAGTCACCCTGCGGTGACAATGTGGCCGTGAGCTCTTGGCTGTGATGTCAAACCCTGCTGAGCTAGTGGCCTTACATCAGCTGACAGGGACTTAGCTGTGCCTTTTGCAGCCAGGAGAATAAACTATGGCCTCTCGTGCACTGTTAGAACAGCTCTGTTCAGATGCCTCTTTTTCTTCCCGGTTGTTTTTCTCCCAGCATCGTGCCTGTGAGACACACAAGTCCTGGTTGGGAGGGATCTTGGCTAGTTCTCATGGATCCTTAGCCCCCAAAAGGGGCACAGGCATAGGGCTCTCACTCCCTGTTGTGTAGTGTCCTGACTCACTAGGCTACCATTACCTCGTAGCCTCTGCTCACACTGTATTGGCCAGGCTCCTTGAGTTCCTTCCTGAATTACAGCTTTGAATGACCAACCTCACAAACTGGCTGGCTGGTGGGAGGATGTTCAGAAAAATTCCAGCAAGACGGCTGGGCAGGTAAAAGTGGGCAAGATGGCTCAGTGAGGGAGCATGCTTGCTGTGCGGATCTGATGGCCTGATACACCCAACAAAGTCTCAACCACAGATCAAGAAGCTTTAATGTGAAGGACAGACTGTCAGGGTAGTCTTTTCCTACAAGAGCAGCACTGATGGTGGTATTGGTTCACACCTGCAACCCAGAACTTGGGAGGCAGAGCCAGGAGGATTGCTTGGTCTACACAGTGAGTTTCAGAGCAGCTTGGCCTACAAAGTGTGACATTTCCTCAAAAAGCGAAAGCAAACAGACAACCGTGAATGCCCTTTTCTAAATGTGGACCCATCTCATACTTCTGTCTCAGCACCCGGTTGTAGCTTTTCAGAGATGCAGAAGTGCACAAGGGGCTCATGCCTTCTCCTCCCACATCTTTATTCCCGCCATTGGCTGCACTGCCTCCTTGCATCTCTCACAGACACCGAGGATGCTCTGGCCGACATGCCTTTGTGAGCTCTGTTTTCTCTGAAGCACCCATTTCCTAGGTATCCGTGTGACACCGTCTATACTCTGTTCACTACCTACTACTTTGTCAGGGGACTTTCCTAACTGTGGCCCACAGGGAGAGGTTACTTCCTTGTGTAGTATTGCTTTAGACAATGAATTTGAGCAGAAGTCACATCTGTCGTTTCTAGGTTGAAGCATGTATACATGTAATCATTGCCCGTGGGTCGGTTAGTGCTTTTTCTTTTTATCATTTTGACATATGGTAGAATCATCTGGGAAGGAGGAACTTTAACTGAGAGTTTTCCTCCATCAGATTGTCTATAGGACATTTTCTTGATTAGTCATGGATGTGGGTGGCGTCTGGGCAGGTGGTCCTGGGTGATATGAGAAAAAAGAAGCAGAGCAAGCACTGGGGAGCAGACTGGTCAGCGCCAGTCCTCCACGGCCTCTGATTTCCCTTCCTGGAACTATGATCTGCATTGTAAGATGTACTAAACTTGTTCCTTTCCAAGCTGGTCTGGTCAGGGTTTTATCACAGCAACGGAAAGCCAAGGAGGACCTGCCCTGTTGCAGCCACCTGGGGCCCTACGACTCAGGTGATTACACTGCCAGAGGTCCGCTGACACTAGCAGGGGTTGCTGAGTGAAAACCTCGATGAAAACGTCACTGGGGACCTGGCTGCATTCCCAGCATGCTCTGTGATTGCTTCACCATCCTCACACGGTCCCTCTGTCCCCGGCACCTGATTCTTCCTTAGTACCTACTATACTCTAACGTGTGCACGTTTGCTTGTTTGTAGAGGTCGTTAACACTCTTACCAAGCGTTTCATTTCTCAGGGCACGCAGTAGGACTGTGGTAAGAACAGGTCATATGACCGTGGTCAGGTGGGCCCTAAGGGCTGTGGTAAGGACAGGCCACGTGACCACGATTACGTGGGCTCCTAAACTAGAGTCTCCACTCAGTAGAACTGGCTCCTTGGGATCATTATGGGGCACTGAGTGTGACTTCAGCGTTCTCCATGATCCCTGCCTCTCCGTGCACAGGCTCTTGTAAACCCCGCCTCCTGAGAGTGGGCGTGACTATAACTTGCTTTTCACGAATGGACTATCACAGGCGATAAGCTGTCTCCCATCAACTCTGACTGGCCCACTCTATAACCTTCAGCACGTCTTTGCATTGTTTTTAGCTTGACTAAAGTATGAGCGATGAAAATTGCATAGCTCTAATGGTGTAATAAAAATTGCAGCCCAATAAAAATTGCAGCCCAATAAAAATTGCAGCCGGGGCGGTGGTGGCACACGCCTTTAATCCCAGCACTCGGGAGGCAGAGGCAGGCGGATCTCTGTGAGTTCGAGGCCAGCCTGGTCTACAAGAGCTAGTTCCAGGACAGGCACCAAAGCTACAGAGAAACCCTGTCTCGAAAATCCCCCCCCCCCCAAAAAACTGCATATATTTAATAGTATTCATATATGTTGTGTAATGATGGCCAGAATCAAGCTAACAGACGTGCATTACTCTCCACGGTGAACCACACGTGTGGAGTGTTGTGGAATATTATTTTAAGGTGTGTTACATGTGTTTATGCTGTGGAACATTTGTTTTAATGATGTGAAGACGTGTTGTATTTTTTTTTATGTTGTATTTGTTTAACTGTAAAACTGTGATTCTTTGCCTGTCTAAAACATCCAATGGTCTGATAAAGAGCTGAACGGCCAGTAGTGACCCAAGAGGAAAGACAGGCTTGGCACTCACCAACCTGGACGTGGGCAGAACCAGCTAAGAGCCACGCGGAGGGTCCAGGTGTAGCTTAGCAGTTTAAAGTTTGCTCGGTGCGGTCAAAAAAGACTAGAGGTATACAGTCAAAGAGGTCCAGGTGGAAAAGGACATTTGTAAACAGGTTCCAGAGTGTTTTAAAATGTGTGTAGGCTCAAGAAGGAAAAGAAAATGGTACAGACCGCCGTGGAAAGAAATAATAGATTAAAAAAAATAGTAAAGTCTTTAAAGAGACAGTAAAAGAAAAAGCCACGTACAGATGGGAAACACACGGGAAGTCTGGATCTTGTATAGCATCGTGTTAATTTGGGATTTTTTTGGTTACTGATGAGCAGACAACAGCTGCTAAGAGAACAGAAAATTGGAGCTGAAGGAGGGACTGTTAAAACAAACCAGCCTATATGCTTTAAGAACGCCTTGACTTTAAAATGGAAGTAAAACAAAATGTGTTTGTAAAATAGAATGTAAAAGATGAGTTGCTCTGGAGAGCAGTTTTGCTTTTGTTACCATGCGAAACAAGAGGCTGTGGATTCCTTCCAGGTTAATACGCATCAGATTTGATCGTGGGAGACCTGAAACTTGACAGGTGTTATCTATCAACAAAGGTTACCGCTGGCCTTCCCAGCCAGGGTGAAAGGAAGACAAACAGAAGTAAGAAAAGGAAAAGGTCCGGAGGCTAAAGGTATTTGGGATAATTTAAGATAAGAAAAAAGCTGGCTAGAAACAAGTCAAGCTAAGGCTGGGCATTTATAAGTAAAAATAAGCCTCTGTGTGTTATTTATTTAGGAGCTGGGTGGCGGGCTCCTAAAGAGTAAAGAGTGAATATCAGCAGTAGTGGGGATGTGTGTGATCTATCCCCTCAGCAAGCCTTAAGTGCTCAACAGCGTGTTTAACTAAGGTTGCTATGAAACATGACATGTTATAACTGCCAATCTGTACTCTGCTCACCCTCCCCACACACTTTCCGACATGCCCCCGCCTCAGACACTTTGATTCCTTTTCTGAGACTCTTCCTAAGATTTCGTACACGGAATCATGTGTTATAGCCTGTCTTATGAGTGCATCTTACTTCACAGGTCATAAGACATTCTAGGTTTACCCATCTTGTTTCAAATGGCAGGATTCCTTCTCACGGCTGCGGAATATCAATTTGCCCATCTACCACCCTCTCTTTGCTCATCCATCAGCAGCAATTGGAAACAGATCGATTCCACCTCTCGGACACTGTGAGTAATCCTTCAGTAAACTAGAGGTGCAGGTGTCTCTTCAATGCACTGCTTTCATTTTCTTTGACTGATTACCCAATAGTGGAATTTGAGGCTCAGTTGGTCTGTATTTTACTATTATAGAAAAGTCTCCTTCCCTCTCGAGAGTTTTCTGTAATAAATTCACTGGTCTACCCTCTCCTCAACAGCGTGTGAGGTTTCCGTCTCTCCACAGCCTGGCCAACACTTGCCATCTTCCAGCCTTTTGGTAGCAGCCTCTCTCTAACAGATGAGAGGTGGTGCTCCTTGTGGTTTGATTTGCACTTCCTTTACGATTAGTCAATGCTAAGCATGGTTTGTACACCCGTGTGACGTCGCTGTCTCCTTTAGGGAAACATCAATCTAGTTGCTCCATCTTTTTTCGTATTTTTTATTATGCGCATATGTGTGGGTTTGTGCATATGAGTGTTGGTGCCCAAGAGGGTCTTTGAGGGCCCTGGATCCCCTGGAACTGGAGCTGATACAGGTGCTGGGAGCTGAACCATCGTCCCCTGCAAGAGCAGCAAGCGTCCCTAACCTCCGAACCATCTTTCTAGCTTCTTGGTCCATGTTCAAAATCCAGTTATTTGTTCTCATTATGTAAGATATCTTTACACATTAACTTTTGTTGGATATATGGTTTGCAAATATTCCACCATTTGTCATTAATTCTTTTGCCATTTGATTTTTTTCTTTATGCTGTGAGGAATATAATGCTTTTGAAAAAATTTTCCTGAGACATAATCTCTCCGTAGCTCAGGCTGGCTTCGACCTTCTGCTGGGATTACAGGCACACTCCTTCATACTTTATTAAAAATGCTTTGCAGGACAAACTGAAGCTGATCTCTACATAGGTGGGAAGCAAACGCATCCGAAATTTTATGGATCCACCAGAAGGAAGGCAATACTGACAGTCGGACAATTTGACAGATGCCTTTGCTGCTTCCCCCTTCCTGTAGCAATTCTGAACTGTGCTCAGCTGTCAAGAGGAGTAAACAGCCCGAGAACGTTGAGTTTTCCTTTAGAAACTATTTCACCTTCAGTCAGACAAGACCACTTCAGTCACAGAATGTCTCACCACTACCATGTAGTTCAGTCTTAATCAATCTTTGTAAACACACACAGAGTACACACACCACATGCGCACACACGTGCGTGCACATGCATGTGTGCATGCACACATGGGGGGAAGGTGTGTTCTTTGGTATAATTTTCTCTCAGCCTCCCTCTGCCGTGAGCTCCCTATGCTCTATGCTGTGATCTTCCAAGGGGCAGATCCCCGGTTTCCCTGTGTCACCCCCACTGGCTGGTTGACACCAGCTCCAGAGAGGGGGTTCACATACAAATTCTTGCCTGTGGAAAGTGCTCAGCACCTCTCCGGTGTCTAAGCGTTGCGGTTCTTCTTGCATTCCTATGCCTGACTTGAGGCCAGCATCGGGGAGGGCTCAGTCAGGCCGGAAGTTCAGTGCTCACAGTCTGCCCCTTTCATTTCCTAAAGCTGAAACCTGTGAGAAGTGGCTTAAGCAAGAGTGGAATTTCAGCTCTCCTCACTGGTGCCCTGGGCCGCAGGGAGCCAGTCCTATGGTAGCTCCTGGTGCAGATGGTCTTCTCTTGGTTATGCAAGTTTCTGAGGGGCTGCCAGCATTCTCAGCTGACTTAGACAAGTCAATCATTTATCCCTGGATAGTCGTGGAAATCCCCCGCATCTCCCCAGCCAAGTCCTGGGTCCTTTCCTCTGAGGGGGAAGTCCTCATTTGCTGCTGGACTGGCAGTTTTGGCCTGGAACCCTACCTTAAGGGAGGCAAAAATGCTGCCACAGACAAGGTTCCATTAACAGGTGTTTCATTCATTTGTGAGCTTCCCCCCCCCCCTCCATTTTCCAGGACTCCGTATTTCTGCTCTTTCTGTGTTATTTTTCCTGTGCTGTTCCAGCTGATTCTCTGGGAAGTGACACTCCTTGCTCTATGTCAGTCACTGGCTTTTCCTGAGAGAAATGAGTCATTTACTTGGTGGAAGAAAACTGACCTAACTCAGTGTCTTGAAAGTCTGATTATAACCACATTCATTTTGTTGTTAATTTGTGTGGGTTTTGTTTGTTTGTTTTGTTCTTTTGGAAAGAGTCTCATGCAGTCGAGGCTAGCTTCCAACTCCTGCTCTTCCTGCCTTCATTTCCCGAATACTGGGATCCCCTGTGTGAGCCACCACACATGGCCAAGTGTGTACTTTGCATGATACAATTCTATAAGCAGCCTTGGGCTCTATAGTTCTCTCCAGGCCCGTCAGGTAACAGCTGCTGCTGAGTCTGTTCCCTCAACAGTAAAATGGTGGATGGGAGAGGCCTGGCTCACTGATCTGCGCCATAGATGCCCTCAGTGTGGTGCCATGTAAAATAGACAGGGGGATATGGACATTGAGAGAGGGGGGATGCTGACATTGTCCCCTGGTAGTTTCCCTGGCAATCAGCTGTTTTAGGGAAAGGTGGCTCAAAACTTAGCCTTGCCCCTGCCCCCCATTCACAGTGTTAAAGTTTTCTCTAGTTTTATCCTTTGCCAGTTTGGAACTCTGCAATTTCCTGAGTCTAAATGTTCCTGTGCCAACTGCCTGCAATCCCCTTTCCTAGCTCATCCACCCCTAACTATATTTCTTCTTCTTCTTCTTCTTCTTCTTCTTCTTCTTCTTCTTCTTCTTCTTCATTATTAATATTATTATTACTCTCCTGTCTGGTGTTTTTTTGTGAGAGCATAGGCGAGCAGTTTTTTCCCCCACAAAATAAACATGTATCATTGTGTTGTTCTTAACAGCCCATCTCATGCCCAGCACTCACAAGCATCAGACACCATTTGTGCCCTGCACACACTTCCTTTCACACTTTGCACAATGAGAATAACTTAATTGAAATTTCGCAGGTATCAAGATAGCTGAGAGTCCTCAGTAATTAACTTCATAATGAGAACTCAGCCCTGCTTCTTGGCTGCACTTTAAGCAGCTAGTTGTGTCTCCAAATCCCCTTGGAATATTATTTTTTTGTAGCAGAGTCATGGTGTTCTAGCCTCTAGTCAGTCTGGACCACTTAACTACAGGTGTGGGACTCAACCCTTTGGCACCCAGGACGTGCTCAGGGATGGTGGAACAGTATTGTTGAGCATGGCCACATCTAGCAAATTCTGGTACCTGTTCAAAGCAGAATCTGGAAAGAGAAGACTAAATGTAAACAGAGCAGGATTGCATGGCACCTTTCCTTTCCCAGGACAGATGTCCCCATCATTTTTATCCTGATCCTTCAACAGTTTGACCCTGCAAACTGGAGATGAAACTAATTTAAACTGTGACGCTTTCTGGAAAACACTGGCTAACCTTGGCATTTGCTCTGCTCTGGGCCTCGTATCGTGGACAAGGATGATTTCCCCATGTGAAAGCAGAGTCATACAGCCAGGAGGTGGAATGGTCAAGATTTAAACTCAAGTCTGCTGGACGGAATCAGTTACCCTTATGATCATGCCCCATTGTCCCCACAATGCTGTGGATCAGAGGGGCCATTATTCTGGTACCCAGCAGTCAGCTGACACAGCTCTGGACTAGAGGCATGTGAGCTACTGTGAAAGGTTGCCTGTCAGACCAGAGACGATGTAGAGAGGTGGTCAGCTGTAGGTCCTTTAGAGCCAGTGTAAAGAACTTGTATCTTAGATCAGCAATGAAGCCTTATGACCTGCGGGCCAAGGATGATGATGATGACAACTTACCATTATTGAGCTCCTTCTGTATACCCAACATTTTTGTTGAGCACACTATATGCATAACTTGATTTAAGCTGGGAGAAAACCCACCTGTTATCGGGGTGGAATCTCATACTTCAGTCATTGTTCAATTATCAGTGACCTCCATCTTAGGCCTAAAAATCATAAATGACATTGTTCCAGGCAGAGTTTGTGGCTGAAAGTGTTCATTTGTGGCAATCGAAGTTGAATTGTGTAAAACGTATTGGGCAACATTCCTGTAAAGGGAACTCCTAGCAAAACGGGAAGATACTCACACACTATTAAAATCTCGGCCTCTTGAACTGCCTGAGTGTGTGGCTGTGTGGATTATCTGACAGACTGAGTGGATGATGAGGGCTGGGACACTGGTCTTGGGAGAGTCGGTGAAGTGTACAATGTGCGGGCTTTTCGATCATACGGGAGAGCCAAACCCAGGCAAGTTTCTAAACTCTCTGAGCATCCTTGGCTAAAAAAGAAGATAATACCGCTCTTACATAGTTGTTGAAGAATAGCACAAACACAAAAAGAGAAAAAAATAGATTTTAGCTCAAAATGGGGCATCAGTGAAAGTCACTCTCCATTCCTCATCCCCATTTGGGATCCATTTCTGAAACTTGGCCGTTTTTGAGGTCTGTTGTCTTCTCTTCTGTCCCTCACATTATGTGTGGTGCCATTTTCTACTTGCCTTGACATATGTATGTGATATATATATATATGCATTGAACAGCTGTTACAGTTTCTAGGGTTAGCATGAGAAGACAGACATTGCTGTCTGTGGCATCCTGTGTACTTACATAAGCATCAGGCTAGCCACAGAGGAGGAAACCATGTGTGTAGGCTGAAGAGTGAGGAAAGCAGAGACTGGAAGGAGGATCCAGAGCTGTCTATGGCAAGGGGGCTGGCGGAGGTGGTGGTGTCAGTGGTGGAGGTGATGGTGGAGAGTTGCTGATGAGGGCAGAGCTGGTACGGATGGTGGCAGAGGGAAGGTAGGGATGGTGATGGTGGAGGAGATGGCATTATTGCAGAGTAGATAGTGGAGTTGATGGAAATTACGGTGGTAAAGGAACCTGTGATGGTAACGAGGCACACAGAGGTGTGGGGATGGTAGAACGGATGTCAATGATGGAGAGACATCATTGGGTGAAGATGATAGAGGAAGTATGCACATGTGTGTAGGGTGTGTAGGGAGCAGCTTAAGGTATACACTGTAAAGATGGTGTGACCGAGACAGAGTGGTGAAAAATATGAGGTTGGCAGGGAGAGCAAGTACGCATGGGTAATGAGCAGAGAATGCAGAAGCAGCCAGGGCAGGCTATGGACGCTGATGCTCCCAGTAGAGGCCCTGTGTTTTATTGCAACAGGAAGAAAGGATGGGCATGGGCAGTTCCTAAGGTTTCTTTGAGTGGCTTTAAACTTTTCTGAGATGCAAAGGGAAAGTTCCCAGAGAGGTTATGGGGAGGTATAGCCTGCCTGTGGTTGAAAGGACGAGGAACAAGCTTGAGATGCCATTGTGGAGAAGGCAGGGGTGTCTGAAGAAACAGAGTGAGGTGCTTGAGGAACTCGAAGGCAGTAGGTCTTCCTTTGAGTAGAGTGCAGAGAAGCCTTTTAGGCTGAGGGGGCCTCCCAGGGACATAAGGAAGAGCGTGAGGGTCCTGGAGTATACAGGGTTTGAAGTGACAAGTTGATGTGGCAATGGGAATGGATAGGCACTGGCCTGCTCCACCAGGCAACTCACCCACTACTCATGGGCCCTCAGCATTTATGCTCAGAACAGCTCATGGCTGCTAAGCTGGGCTTTCCCCCCTTATAAGAGGGGGACAGGATTCATCTTATAGTCTAATTAGAAGTGTTGGGGGCAGCTATGACTCTCCATCTAATACTGAGAGGCTTGGAAACCAAAGAATCTGCCGACCCACCCACCTGAGAGCTTCAGCTGACACCAAGAGCTTGTGTGAGGAACTAGCAAGTGGGCTGAGGAAGAAGGGAAGACTGACAGGGGCTAGGGAAGTCCCACACTACTGGGACACATTTGTATCCATATCAGAGAAAGGAGTCTGCCTATGCATGCTATTTTTAAATTGTTTTTACTGAGCTATATACTTTTCTCTGCTCCCCTCCCTTCCTCCCCCGCCCTGTCTACCCTCTCCCATGATCCCATGCTCCCAATTTACTCAGGAGATTTTGTCTTTTTCTACTTCCCATGTAGTTTAGATCTATGTATGTCTCTCTTAGAGTCCCCTTTGTTGTCTAGATTCTCTGGAATTATAAATTGTAGCTTCATTTTTCTTTGCTTTTAGAAAAAGAAAGGGAAATAGCCCAGCTGGCTGGTAGGGTGGTGACTCTGACCACGTGTAGCTCTGGCTTATGCTGGTGGCTCATAGGTTTTTCATCAATTTGTACCCCAAAAGTTGGGTGTCAGATGTTGCATGAATTCTAACTGTTCTTTAAAATAAAAGCTCAGAGTCAGTTATCCGGGGATGAAAGCTAAAGGATCAGAGAAGCAGAGCAGCAGCCATTGGAGTTTTTACCTCTACCAGTGCTCAGACCAAAGGGGCAATCCTGCTCTCAGCCAGCCTCCTCAGACTGCCTCCTCAGACTGGATCCTCAGACTGCATCCTCAGACTGGATCCTCAGACTGCATCCTCAGACTGACTGCGTCCTCAGACTCCGTGTTCTCCGGTTGCCACACAGTAACCTTTCACTCGGTCACAATACGTTTTCAGATGTATGCTTAAGATTTTGCCAGAGGCTTTGCAAAAATAAACTTTGTCTAAAGAGCTAGCTCGTGGGGCTAAGGGTGGGGCAGGGCTATGTCACCATTTCTACAGATTGGGACCAGAGGCTGATGTGGGTGTGGCTCCAGGTCAAGAGGAAGTCCTGGAGAGCTCTGGGTAAAAATGGTTATGGTGCGTCCCATCTGACATTTTAGCTAAGTTGAGCACTCCAGGGCAAAAACTCTAGAAGGAAGGAGATATTCTGAAGGGCACTCACACTCTCTTTTTGGTTAGTGGATTATTGCAACAATGAGGCCTCAAGGAATTGGAATTCCCCACCAGCAGAAGTTAAAAGTTGCAACTGTGTGCCAATCACAGGAAGTTGCCAACTCACCATGGGGGAGAGACTGGAAGCCTGGGTAATGATGGCTGGATGACCTGGGGTACAACACCTTGACCAAGACTGTCTACTTACGGATACTTCTTGCCTTACCTAAACTTAAACCCGTGATGGGATTGATAAACTTAGGATGGGGCATTAGGCACCTTTTTGGTCATCTTCCTGGTGTGGCTGCACCAAATAGTTATTTTTCACATACAACAATCCTCTCTGGAGCAGTCTTGGAGATATGAGGTGTGTTTTGTTGGTGACTGGCACCTACCAGTGCAGCCAAGAGTCCAGGCTCAGCATCACTGTAGGATCTGCTAACACCGCACAGATGTTGCTGCAAGAAATTTGCGGATAGATGAACAGCTTTGTTTGTTTTTTTGAGGAAGCATCTCATGTAGCCCAGGCTGGCCTTAATACTCCCTACACCCCTCCTTCCTTGCTTCCCAGATCATGGGGTTGTAGGTGGGAGCCTCCACACCAGGCAGCAATAAATGGCTCTTCTCGGCTTTGATTTTTAGGATCACAAAGCAGGAAATTCAGTTAACCTAGGAAATTTCATGAGAGAAGAAGGAGGAAGAGCAGTTTGCAGGGTTAAGGAAAGCATGCTCAGCTGTCTGGGAAATCCAGAGGAAGGAAGGCAGCTGCTGCAGAGGCGGGAGGCTTAGTCACATGGTCAACATATAGAACCAGACTTTGCAGAACACAGATCCCTTTCAGGTTTGTATTGCTGCTTACTGATGGAGCTTCACTGAATTTCGAAGGGCGAGGGGTCAGAAAATGATACTCCCCAAGGAGTCAGCTTGGAATTCAAACTCACAACTTTTGGGACAGCAAATGTGGGAGGGCTTCCCTGAGTCTTAGCCACACAACCTCTGGATCTGTCAAAGAAGAACTTTATTGTCACTGACTCTTCCAAAGACTAAACTCACCAGGCAAACCAAACGATCGAGAGCCCAGTAGCCTCTTCTCTGGGTGCATTCTCTCGCCTAGAAGCAAATCCCTCTCAGATATGTCCTCTCTCCCATGAAGAGATTTTTTTCTCCCCCTCAATACAGTGTTTCTCTGTGTAACAGCCTTCACTGTCCTGGAACTCGCTTTGTAGGCCAGGCTGGCCTTGAACTCACAGAGATCCACCTGCCTCTGTCTTCTTGAGTGCTGGGATCAAAGCTATACACTCCTACCTCTGTCATGAAGAGGTTCTTAAAGCGCCAACACACTGGTCCTTCTTTGAGTCTCCTTGTCCTGTGTGGCTTCCAGGCGTGTGTGTGTGTGTGTGTGTGTGTGTGTGTGTGTGTGAAGAAACCACCTTTTCTCTTTTTCCACTTCGTTTCAACAGGTTCAAGGATGTAACTTTCAAAGAGAGGGACAGAGACACAGAGGCACACAACCAGAGATACAAGCAGAGATACAGACACAGAGAGGGTGTGTGTAACTTTCTAGAGAGCCTTAAGAAAGATGAGAGATGTGGAACCCAGGACAGAAGAGAACCTTCTGATTAAGGAAAAATTCTGGCTTCAAACCTTGCTTAGATTTACAGGACGTTTCCTTAGGTAAAGAGGAGTAAGGTGTCTGCTCTGCACCCTCTCTCCCTTTGCCAAGGTCTCACAGAATCACAGACACGCAGGGAGGTTTATTAACTCGCTTAAAAGTAGGAGGTTTTCCCCTTATAATTATTCCTTGCAGAGGAAGATGGAGCAAACCAATCAATCTAGGGCTGTTTTAAGAATCATTTTGAGATGCAAATCTGGGTTACAAAAAGGGAAGTACTTAGTTTTAAAGTCGCAGGTAGAAATGAGAGCCTGGAGTCTTCCTGAGGGGGAGGAAGAATGGGTTGCCCCTCAGCACACCCTCAGGGACAGGTCGGGTGTGAGGAAAGAAAGGAATCTGGGCTGTCCTTATCCTTTTACGTCCTGGATGACACTTGCAAGTAAGTCTGGAAGGCGACTGGAAGACTATTCTAACAGATGTATCACGGAAACGGATGCTAGAGATAGGCCGGCAAGGGGAAAAAGTGTTGAAAAGAGCGAGAAAGAAACAATACTCCTGAGCCCAAGTTGCAGCTTTGGAGAATGGAGAGAAATTCAAAAGCTGTGTTCGAGGGCAAGGTGAGGTTTTGGGATTGACTCGGCAGCCCTGGCTAGCTAGCCTCTCGAACCTCAATAAGCTACTTCAATGATTAAGATTTGACACAACAGGAAGACGACTTAAAAAAGAGGTGCATGACATCCCATCCTAAGTCCATCATCCTGTGGAGCGTTTAAGTTTATGTATGGCAAGAAGTATCCATGAGTACGCAGTCTTGGTCAAGGTGTGGTACCCGCAGCCATTCAGCCATCTGATTGTCCAAGCTTCCAGTCTCTCTGCCACAGTGAACTGACAAAAACTTCCCGTGATTGGCAGGCGGTTGCAACCTTTAACTTCTCTCAGCCGGAGACACCTGGAGGAAATTCCAATTCCTTGGGGCTTCATTGTTGCAATAATCCATTAACCAAATGGAGCGTATAAGTGTCCCATTAGAATATCTCCTTCCTGCTAGAATTCTAGCAGTAGAGAGAGTGCTCAATTCAACTATAACGCCAGCTGCCACGCAGCTTTCTCTTTGGTTGCCCTTCGCTGCCCGGTCTAGGGGAAATCCCACACGGAGTCACTGGCCTCTCAGTTCTGGGTTTCCTGCCCTTTGGCTCCAGTCAAGCTCTGGTGCCACGCTTAGCTCCTCTATAGACCCCTGTAGGGCGGCGCCAGCCGCGCGGGGCGGTGCCGGCGACTGGGAAGTTCGAGCCCGAGGTTGAGGACGTCGCCTTCCCTCACTTCCCGGTCCTCGCCGTAGGGGTCCGGACAACCGGAGGGCGCGGGCGGGCGAGAGGCGGCGGTGGAGATTCTCCAGGTAGGTCGGTCGCTCTCGCTGCAGGGTCCCTGCACCCCTTCGAGGGCAAGAAGTGCCAAGGGCGACGGGGCAGCCGCTGGGAGCTCCGCGCCGCAGCGGGGACCCGGTTCCCACCGTCGCGCACCTGCGCCCCCAGCCGTGCGGCTGGGCTTCGGAGACAGCTGTTTCTAGTTGTGGTCGCTGCGGGAAGTGGGGTACCAGAGAGGGGAGGAGCACTGTATAGTGGCGGCGACCGAAGAGCCCGGAGCTTGTCAGCCTCTATAGCTCCAGGGTCGCCGAAGGGAAGGGAGCATCTGCAGTGCGCCCCCCCCTTCCCCCCCAGCCCTAGAACTCTCGGTGACCACGGCGCTGCCCTGGCATTACCGGAAAGGACTGCCCTCCAGCCCAGCCCTCTGGCTTGGAGCCCGGTGCAGAGTCGGTCGTGACAGTCACTTGTGGGGGGTGTGTCCGCAATCACTGTTTCGGACTAGGAAGCAGTGAAGGTTGTTTTGCCACCTAGAAGGGGAAAAGATGTCGCCTGAGGCGGTGCAGACTATTTCTTTCTAACTGAAATCTTGCTTCTTGGTGTCTGTGGGATGGTGGTGGGGCTTCATGTCTCTGTGTTCCTTCATCTCTGGATGCATCCGAGTCTCATCTCTGGTCAAAAAACAACTCACCGAAACCGCATGCAAACAGAGTGTGTGGCGTTCTTCACAGAAGGACTCTCCGAGGATCCCCTTATGACTTCCTGGTTCCATAAATGAGAACCTTGTGTTTACATCTTAGACTCCAGGAAAAGGCTTTTCTGTTTTCAAAAAGGAGAAATTACTTCGGGTGTAAACAGCTTAGCTTGCTGGGACGATTTTGATTTGACTTAAGGTTTTGCCTATGCTACCGAATCTTTAGCAAAGAACAAAAGGTGCGTGGGTTGGGGACTCGTCTTAAAGACCCTCCTTTCTTCCCCCAAAGGGAAACAGCGAACACCGTGACTATTGGAAAATGTCACCATATTCTGAGTTTCTTTCTGTTCCAAGAACAGAATAGAACACTTGCGCCTTAAGTTTTCAACTTTTACCAAAATTGCCAGGTGTTGACAATATTTTTTAGAAGTTTCTAAGCTACCAGTTAACCTTTTTGAACTTCTAAATTTATAAGCAAATTGACATTTGCCGGGATAAATGCCCAATGAGAAATCACCCCCACGTTTGAAGAAGTCAAATTAAGGGAGAACACAAAAGGGGGGCATCAGAAGGTACATATGCAATGACTGGAAACTTCGAAATGCTAATTTATATTGAATAAGAGGAATCTCACTTAAATGATCAGATGGATAGTGTCAGAAGAGACTTAGCATCTACAATCTACTTGTTATCTGCTGGCATATCTTTTCGAGAGGGTCTGATGTCTTATGGGCTGGCTTTGAACTCACCACAGGACAGTGGATGGCTTTGAACTACTGCTCCCCCTGCCTCCACCTCCTGGAGCATTGGGATCACGGTATGCACCACTACCTCCCGTCTAATCCACATACACTAGCAAAGCGCTCTACTGATGAGCTATATCCCAGGCCTGTCACCTGCTGATTCCAAAAGATACATCTCTTAAGGACACTAAAAATCGAAAGGGAAAATGCAAAACCAGTTAAAAACGCACAAAAGCATGCTATAGGGCTGGAGAGATGGATCAGCAGTAAAGCTCACTTGATGCTCTTCCAGAGGACCTGGATTTAGTTCCCAACACCCACATGGTTATAAGGAATCTGCTGCCTTCTTTCTGGTTCCTAGGGTCCTGTACACACGCGGTGCACATGCATATACTCGGGCAAAATATAAATATACAATAAAGTGGCGCTTGCCACCAGGCCTGATGGCCTGAGTTCAATTTCCGGAATCCACATGGTAGAAAGAACAGGCTTCCTCAGATTGTTCTGTGATTTTCACTCATATGTTGTGGAACATGTATGTCCCCCCAAAATGAATAAGTGCAGAAAGAATTTTGTAAATTTTGGTGTTACTTAACTGAGCAAATATACCAATGGCACACGGGACCCACAAGGGCACTGGGAGAAAAGTGTGGGCTTCTCCCATGAATGGATCAGCCAAGTGAAGCAAACCACCGCCTTTCGTTCACGTGTGGGTTTGGATGCAGCTTTTTGGACTTGACGCTGCAGAAGGAGAAGGTTCTGATGGTCTGAATGCTCCTCATCTCATCAAACCGTGACTCCCTCTGCCTAGGGCTCCAAATCACCCTCTGTCTGCTAGTAATAGGGGCAAGGCAGACTGAGTAGGCATGGAATTTTTCTTTTGGTCAGAGAATGGGCTGTTTCCAGGCCTGAATTTGGTTTATGTGTCCCGTGAAAGAGGTGGTTTAGTCTGGTGGGATCATGGACCATGGGGACAATGAATCAAGGAAGAGGCATGCTTGATGAGGCAAGCTGGAGGCATTAGAGAAATAGAAGCCCATATGACACTCTTGTTCCGTCCTCCATGTATTTGTTTGTTTATTCTTCAACCCACATTTACTGAGTCCTGTTTTTTTTTTATCTTTCTTAGATGGTTGTGGTTTTTTTAGTTTCTTCACTGGCCGACAAATATCTGCTAGCATTATTGTATATATCATAAAATTAATTTTTTTAAAGATTGTATTTATTTATTTATCCATTTATTTATTTATTTATTATGTATACAACATTCTGCCTCCATGTATGCCTGCAGGCCAGAAGAGGGCACCAGATCTCATTACAGATGGCTGTGAGCCACCATGTGATTCCTGGGAATTGAACTCAGGTCCTCTGGAAGAACAGTCAATGCTCTTAACCACTGAGCCATCTCTCCAGCCCCCCAGAAAATTAATTTTTTATCTTCATTCATGGTTTGCATTTGCCTCCAACTTACTGTTTATACGCACGCATTTGAGAGGGGGCCGTGCCCGCGACGGGGAGAGCCGTGATGTGGCAACTGGCACACTCACTCACCAGTGCTTCATTCATTTCCAGGTCAAATCTTGGAGGATGCTCCGTGTTCTCTGGACCTTGTGGATCTTGGTGGCCATAAAAGACCTCCGAAGGGAGGGCTGTTCTGCTCAGGCACCTCTGTCATGTGATGCTGGTGTGTGTGATGGCCGTTCCAGGTCTTTCACCTCCATTCCCTCAGGACTCTCCACAGCCGTGAAGAGTCTTGACCTGTCTAACAATAAGATCTCCTCCATTGGCCATGGTGACCTGCGGGGGTGTGTGGACCTCCGGGCTCTGATGCTGCAGTCCAATAGGATCAACAGAATAGAGGAAGGTGCCTTTTCTTCCCTGCGCAGTCTTGAGCACTTGGACTTGTCTGATAACCACCTATCTGACTTATCTTTCTCCTGGTTCAGGCCTCTGTCCTCTTTGAAATACTTAAACTTGCTAGGAAATCATTACAGGATACTGGGGGAAACATCACTGTTTTACAACCTCACAAATTTACAGACTCTCAGGGTAGGAAACGTCGACAGCTTCAGTGGGATTAGGAGGATAGATTTTGCTGGACTGACTTCTCTTGACGAACTTGAGATCAAAGCGCCACGTCTCCAGACTTATGACTCCCAAAGTCTGAAGTCGATTCAAAACATCCATCACCTGACCCTTCACCTGAGCCAGTCTGGTTTCCTCCTGGCGATTTTTGCAGACATCCTGAGTTCTGTGGGATATTTAGAACTGAGAGATATTAGCGTGGCCAGCTTCCGCTTCTCAGAACTGTCCACAGATGAAATAAATTCGCCGATGAAGAAGTTAGCATTCCGAAACGCAGATCTCACCGACGGAAGTTTTAACGATCTGCTGAAGCTGCTCCGTTACATCCCGGAACTCTTGGAGGTAGAGTTCGATGACTGCACCCTAAACGGAGTGGGCGATTTCCAGCCCTCTGCGTCAGACACCGTGAGAGAACTAGGCAAAGTAGAAACGCTAATAATACGGAGGTTGCAGATCCCCCAATTCTACTCAGTTACTGATCTGAGTGCTGTGTACCATCTCCTAGAGAAAGTTAAGCGCATCACAGTAGAGAACAGCAAGGTCTTTCTGGTCCCTTGTGAGTTTTCAAAGCGTTTGAAATCATTAGAGTTCTTGGACCTCAGCGAAAATTTGATGGTTGAAGACTATTTGAGAAACTCAGCCTGTGAGGACGCCTGGCCTTCTCTCCAAACTTTAATTTTGAGGCAGAATTATTTGAAATCACTAAAAAGAACTGGAGAGATTTTACTGACTCTGAAAAACCTGACTGCCCTTGACATCAGCCGCAACAGCTTCCGTCCTATGCCTGACACTTGTCAGTGGCCACCAAAGATGCGCTTCCTGAACTTGTCCAGTACAGGGATACAGGCTGTGAAAACATGCATCCCAAAGACGCTGGAGGTGCTGGATGTTAGTAACAACAATCTCGACTCATTTTCTTTGTTTTTGCCTCGGCTCCAAGAGCTCTATATTTCCAGAAACAAGCTGAAGACTCTCCCGGATGCCTCCTTGTTCCCCGTGTTACTGGTCATGAAGATCAGAGAGAATGCCATAAACACTTTCTCTAAAGACCAACTTAGTTCTTTTCCCAAATTGGTGACTCTGGAAGCAGGCGACAACCACTTCATCTGCTCCTGTGAATTCTTGTCCTTCACACTCGGGCAGCCAGCACTGTCCCAGGTCCTGCCCGACTGGCCAGACAGCTACCTGTGTGACTCTCCATCCCGCCTGCGCGGCCAGAGGGTTCAGGAAGCCCGGCCCTCAGTCTTGGAGTGTCACCAAGCTCTTCTAGTATCTGGCGTCTGCTGTGCCCTTCTCCTGTTGATCCTGCTCGTAGGCGGCCTGTGCCACCATTTCCATGGGCTGTGGTACCTGAGAATGATGTGGGCGTGGCTCCGGGCAAAGAGGAAGCCCAAGAAAGCTCCGTGCAGAGACATTTGCTATGACGTCTTTGTTTCCTACAGCGAGCAGGATTCCTACTGGGTGGAGAACCTCATGGTTCAGCAGCTGGAGAACTCCGACCCGCCCTTTAAGTTATGTCTCCACAAGCGGGACTTCGTTCCCGGCAAGTGGATCATTGACAACATCATCGACTCCATTGAGAAGAGCCACAAAACCGTGTTTGTGCTTTCTGAGAACTTCGTGAGGAGCGAGTGGTGCAAATATGAGCTGGACTTCTCCCACTTCCGGCTCTTCGATGAGAACAATGACGCGTGCATCCTCGTTTTGCTGGAGCCCATTGAGAAGAAAGCCATTCCCCAGCGCTTCTGCAAGCTCCGCAAAATCATGAACACCAAGACCTACCTGGAATGGCCCTTGGATGAAGCCCAGCGGGAAGTGTTTTGGGCAAATCTGAGAACCGCAATAAAGTCCTAGGTTCACCATCCAGGTCCGGTCTTGCCCTAACCATGAACTGTAGCAAAGTTTATTCTGACGTAATTATTTAAGTACATAGAATTGTACCCTTGAGGATTTAAGTATAGCTGATAATTGTGAGCTTTATCTTGAGTGCTGTTATATAAATATTTTATATTACGGTTTTTCTGTTTTTCCTTTTTTTATAGATAACCAAGGTATCTCTCCATTATTGATATCCAAATAACCTGTTTCCTTAGCATATCTAGAAAAGGTACACACAGACTAAGATTTAATGCTTCAGCGCTTTCTGGACAGAAGCACGTGGGAGTGGCTACGGAGTATTGTGGGAGTGGCTACGGAGTATTGTGTGAGTGGCTACAGAGTATTGTGGGAGTGGCTACGGAGTATTGTGGGAGTGGCTACGGAGTATTGTGTGAGTGGCTACGGAGTATTTTCCAATCTGCTATCCCACCTGCTATCCCTCTGTGCAACATCTCAAGGGCAAGGAGTCACACTGTTTGGGTACTAGAGATCTCAGTATAAATGGCTCAGGCTGCATTTTTATGTAAACTGAGTTTGTCTTTCTGAGTATTTAATAGGGTTCTCTAGACATAATTCTTTGAAATAATATGTGTAACCTAAGACATAGTAAATCTTGTCTTGCCATGAGAACAGAATTAATGAGTAGAGTATAAATACAATATTGATTTGGAAGGATCTGAAGGAAGGGTCCCGTGTTCTGGTACAGAACTCCACTGGATTTCAGCTGCCCATTCCCAGTGTCTGGTTGCTCTGGCTCCTACCCCCGTCAGACAATCTGTTGCTTTTTTTTTTTTTTCGGAGTAAATCTTGTTTCTAATTCTATAATGCTTTCTGTCTGAAAAAAAATAAATGTGAACATAGTATTTTGAAAATAATTATATACTTAGAGGTTTTTTGGGATTCAAAATAACTCCATGTGTAGTAATCTGAACACAGATACCAGTGCCTTTAATATTTATAAGGAAGATTTGGTAGTGCATAAAATTTTAATGGGTCATTTTTTGCTGAGAGTTCTTCACTGGTACTGGTACTCAACAACTTTTCTTTTTCTCTTCTTTCTTCCTTTTTCTTTCGTCTCTCTTTCTTTCTTTCTTTCTTTCTTTCTTTCTTTCTTTCTTTCTTTCTGATAAAGGGTTTCTCTGTGTAACAGCCCTGAATGTCCTGGAACTTAGTTTGTAGACCAGGTTGGCCTTGAACTCACAACTTTTGTCTTGTGCTGGGAACCACATGTGAAAATGGCTTGAACCTTCTTTGACCAGTGTTAATTCTGGGCCAGGGCTAGGTTTGTGTGGTTAGTTGGGTTTTGGAATCAGAGATATTTGGGTTAACAAATATTCAATCTTGGGCAAGACACTTGACCTAATCCAAAATATTTTTCTGTCCCTAAAATGGGCAGTGTGATCTGTACATGCTGCATCATTGAGGTTTTGAGATGCAGCAGGATTAGAAAACCACATTCCCTGGTTGCCTTCGCTGTCAGAAGGATTATGGGGACAATGGTATCAGAGCTGCCCAAATGGGACCTATGTGTACATGTGGAGTTAGAGGTTGCCTGTTGTACAGCTTTGCTACTGGGGCAGGTATTTCATAGGAAATCATTTGTTTTTGTGTTTTATCATTAATACGTTCCTAATATGTACACTATAGAGAGATTAGTGACCTTGTTGTCCATAGAAAAATGCCCTCAAGGAAGAAGTTTGTTAGTGTATCATGAGTTTTAGCGTGGAAAACTCAAACAGTGCTTTTTTAGGATCCAATACAGTTTTTTTTTTAAATCAAGAATTTAAACAGCAATAGAAATACCTTCATGGTTTGATAGATTTAAACATACTTTCATCTTTATTACTCATCCTGCTGAAAGTTAGGTTCGGCAAAGCGGCAGGGTGCAGCATTAACACACACAGAAATTGATAGCCTTCCATAAACCAGTGACAGCATACTGGGAAAGAAACCAGGGAAACAATCCCATTGATGGTAGTCTAGAGAAAATAGCTTGGGGTAAGTTCAGCTACTGAACTGAAAGACCTCTACAATAAAGACTTTAAAAAACTGAAGAAGGAAAGACATGCTATGTTCCTTGAGCCAAATAATTTCTATTATGAAAATGGCCATGCTATCAAAAGTGGTCCGCAGAGTCGGTGTGATGCCAGTGAATGTTCATATACTATTCTTTACAAAAATAGAAAAAAAAATCTTAAAATTCATGTGGAAACACTAAAGGTCCCAGATGGCCAAAGCAATCCTAAGTAAAAAGAATACTGCTAGAGGTATCACCGCACCTGACTTCAAATTACACCAGACAGCCATAGCAATAAAATAGAATTATGCCACCATCCAAGCAGATGCGAATGGATGAGCTACAGCAGAGGTTACAGATATAACACACACTGAGAAAACAGTGGAACCTTCGGCAAAATATGCTGGTAAAACTGGGTGTCTGCACATAGGAGAATATAGCTACACTTTATATCTCATTCTGTGATGTGGGAGTCCCCTCTGTGTGCTGTGATCACCATTAATGAATAAAGAAACTGCTTGGGACCTATAGCAGGGCAGAACTTAGCCAGAAAAGGAAAACTAAGCTGAATGCTGGGGGAAAGAAGGGCGGAGTCAAAGAGAAGCCATGGAGCCACCGGAGACAGATGCTAGAAACTTTATCCAGTAAGCCACAGCCACATGGCAATATACAAATTAATAGAAATGGGTTAAATTAATATGAGTTAGCCAATAAGAAGCTAAAACTAATGGGCCAAGCAGTGATATAATTAATACAGTTTCTGTGTCATTGTTTCTGGTCTAAGCTAGCCGGGCAGCCGGGAACTAACAAGCGGCTCCCTCCCACAATTCTGCACAGAGATTGACACCAAAAGGGCCAAGGACCTCAATCTAAGAAACTCTGAAACTGATAGAGGAAAAGGTACCAGGGAGTGGGTTCTTTGCACAGGTATTTCTACCATGTGGTTTGTAGGCTTTTGCAACTGGCTTACGAGAGGAATGCTGGAGAATTTGAAGCTACAGACGTGACAAGCCCTTGCATGCTATTCTCAGAGATTGCTGGCCATCCCAGGGGGATTTTGGAAGACCAGAATGGCAATAGCTATGCAGACAGTAAAGAACAGCTCGTGAGGGCTCACGAGAAGAAGGATTCACCAGGAGAGGGTCAGGTGCCACTCATGCCACAGTCTAGCAAAAAATTGGTCTGCAGTCTGTTTCTGTTATGAAAGTTTGAGTACCCGAATTCAGAAGTAACGGATTAATTTATTTGGTGGAGGAAATATCAAGAATGTGTAACACACAGGCTGGGAAATGGTTTTGCTTGCTATAGTTAGCCAGGTTTATGGAGAGAAGCAGAAAGAAAATGCAGAGCAGATTTGAGAACTTTGCTGTGTGGCAAGGAGAAGAATGTGTACATGTTTCAAACCATGAACAAAGCAGGTGCTATCGAGGAAATGACAGCTGTTAAAGAGATCAGTACAATAAAGAGGAAACCATGCATTTTGAAATGGTAAACGAAGAAATGTAATTTGAGGGTAAGATTCCACCCATCGAAGGCTCCATGCTGTGAAAATGAAGGACTCGCACTGGGAAGAGTGTTGTCTGGAGTCTACTGAGAAACAGCAGCCCGAGCAGCGTCAGCCACGGAAGCTGCTGTAGTCACAGTCCAAGGAGGCTTGGATACTTGCTCAGCTGGCAGTAGGACTTGGTATCAACTATATGGCGCTTGTTCTGTAGGCATGCAAAACACAAAGAGTAATTGGTGGGCTTTACATCTTAAACTACAGGCATGATGCAGAGAGGGCAAACCTGAAATGGCACAAGTCTTTAGACTCCTAAAGCTGCTTCCAGTGATAGACTTCCTCCAGGAAGACCACACTTCCTAAACCTTCCATTCAGTACTGTCAGCTGGGGACCAAGCGTTTAAACAAGCCCTGAGCCCAGGGAGAGCATCCCCATTCAAACTGCTACAGGATCCAGCATATCTGGGTTAGTTCTTTCCAACTGGTCTTATGTAGTCTGTTGACCTAGTTCCTTTTGCCACGTTAACTTACTCTCAATGGTGTGGGAGGTCCTTCTGTTTGTGTGTTGCTTTCATTGGTTAATTAATAAAGAAACTGTTTGGCCCGAAAGGGCAGAACTCAAGTAGGTGGAGAAAACAGAACTGGATGCTGGGAGGAAGAAAGAGAGTAAGAGAAGCCATGGATTCTCTGCCTGAGACGGTCACCGGTTAGAATCTCTGGTAAGCCACTGCCACATGGCGACACACAGATTAATGGAGATGGGTTAAACTAATATGTAAGTGTTAGCCAATAAGAAGTTAGAGATAATGGCCAAACAGTGTTTTAATTAATGCAGTTTCTGTGAGATTATTTTGGGTGTAAGCTAGCTTGGCAGCCGGGACAAACAAGCACCCGGCTCCCTCCGCATCTAACATCTCAATAAATGTTTCTGAAGGTTGGTTCTACATGCCGGGCACTGCTGTGGATATAGTAGGGGATGAAACAGATGAAACTTGGCTTCACGGAGTAGAAGACAAACAAAAGTGCACGGCTTTGATTTTAGATACTGATGAGTTCTCCGAAGAAGGCACCATCAGGTACCAAAACAGAATTATGCCTCCCATCTGTGCGTGTACATGTGTGTACATTGTGTGTGTGTACATGTGTGTACATGTGTGTGAACCAAGGAGTGATTCCTTATTCTTTATTTCAGCCCTCAGGCGGGTTCAGTTTGACAGTTCCCAGGGTCCCAAAAAAGTCATGGTCCTGCTGCTAGAGCTTTGAGGGTAGCTAAGTGTGGACAGGGGCTTCCCGGTTTTAGAGCTGCCTATGCCGTCAGGTATGAAGAGCAGAAAAGATGTATTCCTTGAGTTGTTGACTACTTAATGCCTCTACCGACAAGAAGATGATCTTGGACTGAGGGTCACCACTGTATATGCGGCGCATGTCGCAAGCTCTCAAACACTTGAAGATATGATCAACCAGCAATCGGTCAAACAGGGAGCACAATGCCTATGCCAGGAAGAGATAGAACAAGTGTGTTCCGTGCATGGGTGAAACAGTAGGTGTTACAAGAAAGGGGAAAACACACACTTTGTTTATTCCGTTGTTTAGATTTCAATTCTTTCCACAGAGATAAATTAGGTTAGGTGTGACATCAGACTTTGTTTCCCGAACTCTTTGGAGTTCATCTCCAAATTCCAAAGAGAATACTAATGTTAAATGCAGGACCAAGGATTTAAAAATACGCCCACCGTGCAATGCATTGAGGAAGTCTGTGATGCTATCCCAGCTTGAGGAGACAGCTAATGCCTTGAACTATTCCAATCAGCACTGCTGGACCACCACGTAACAAAGCCAACCCAAGATCTCTGCCTACAGCATGTGTGTACGCTCTGAGCTGAGTGTCAGTTAGGGGGTTGTTCTCCATGGAGCTAGGCAGAAGAAATACCCATCAACATCGCTTGCAAATATAATAAACAGTGTCTCAAATGGGGAGATTCCTCTTTTAAATTCTATGTGCTTTCCTAAGAGTTTTGCGTGGTGATTTCCATGATTTGTGTAGTCCCAGATGCTAGAGAGACTGAGGCAGGAGGGACACTTGAGCTTGAGAGATTAGAGTTAGTCTGGGCCACATATTGAGAGCCTGCCTCTTGAAAAATAAAAAATGATAAATACATAAATAAAGCATTTCAAAAAATTTGTAGCATTATGGTTATTGCTATTTACACCACACTCGTTTTCTGAGACCAAATCGAGATCACTCATGGTAACTCCAAACAGCAATAAAGGCAAGGGTATATGTTGAAAAAAGGAAAAGAGAAATCCATCTCTGGGAAACTAGGAGGTGCTTCATGTGAGCAAAACCTGAGCTCTGGGTCCCCGGCAGTGGACACGCCCGAGGGCATTCGGTGCAGCAGGAAGAGCAGCATCAGTTTATTCTGGAGGTCACATCTTTTGTTTTTTTTCCAGGATCACTAATAAATTGTGCAAAGGGAGCTTAACTGATGCCCAGTATCACTGGTAGCAATATTACAAAGGCCAGTTTCCTCACACAGCCTGTCCTTGTATAAATATCAATAAGAGTATATGTTGCACCCAGTGGCTTGTTCTTTCTAGACAATGTAAGGAAACCTGATAGCTTGTTCTCTAGCAGATGGACTTACAGCCATTCTGTAAGTTCTTAACGGAAGGTTGAGGAAACCAGTCACATCGCCTTAGAAGGGGATTTCAGGAACAGAAGATAAGGAAGGAGGGGGAATACCCTGCACGCTGTGCACTTCCAGACTCGAACTGAGCCAACTCTGTGGGCAGAGCAGGTGGTCTCACCCACAGCCTGGCCCTGAGACCCGAAGGCCTAGGAATGCAGGGTCTTCTGATATCCCAGCTGGAAGAGCCCCTGTGCATAGGACTCAGAGATGAGACACTATCAATAGCTACCACACAGCCACATGGTTTGGGTTGGTGAGGAGCAGAGGAGGAGAGGGGGAAAAGTTGCTTCCCCAGCACTATGAAGTTATTGACAGTGAGTACAGAGGTCAGCCTCCCATAGAAGATGTAGAGCAGACGAGGCCACCTTCTCAGTCTCTCTGCTTAAGAGGCAACAAGCTCAACCCCCTTCAGTCCTTAGAAGAAACATGTTATGGTCTTGGGACAGAGCTATGGAGGACTAAGTCTTTCTAGTTAGCTCTGGTTAAAGGCTGTTACCCTCTTGTGAACTTAATAGGACTCCCGTTTATTCTATTAGGCATCCTGGTGCCTATAAAAGTCTTAGTTGCTGGGGCTGGGGAGACGGCTCATGGGCTAAGAACTCTGGTTTTCTTCCCGAGGACCCCAGTTTGGTTCCTGGTCCCCACATGTGATCACAACTAATTGTAGCTCCAGTTCCAAGGCCTCCAGAGCCTCTGAAGGCACCAGGCATATTAGTGGCGCACAGACACAGATGTTGGCAAAACACTAAAACACACACTTTTTTTTTGAAAGTCCGAGTTGCTCCCTTGAGCTTCGCGGATCTGTGGGTCTTTGTTTCATTTTAATATCATTGTTGCTAGAATTTAGTCTAAAGAGAGATGAGGCATAACAAGAAATTAAGAAGAAAAAAAGCTAAGAGGCAAGGCAAGGAGAAACGTAGTCATTTCTGGTAAAAATAAAAATTTGTTCTGCCCCCAAATGCTCTCCCACACTAGTTCACAATCTGGACTTTTAAAGTTTCAATTTTAATTTATCTATGATGTAACCACAAACCCATATTACTCAAGTACGTATCCACCCATCCATTCAACATCTCCATTATTCTTCCTCATATTGGTCTCATTTTCTGAGCTGCCCTAACACATTTCCAGTAAAATCTCTTAACACAGAAAGTATGAGCCATAAACGGTAGAATGGTCTTGGGTATTTAATTTCCTATCCAGAATAGGAATACTGGCATAGGCAATTTAGAAAAAGTTGTGTTGAAATAGGTTGTTAGAGACAACAAACATTTTATACCACAACTAAGCAAAGATGATGGCGGTTCAGGCTGCACAGAGCATCCCTAGACACATCTAAGCTATATTTTGTATGCTTCTAGAAGGATACTGGTTATTGGTCATCCTCTTTAGATCAGCCTTCTCTCTGCAGTAAGGACATGCCTCCTTCTTCCCGACAATATATCAGCCTCTTGTGCAGAATTCATGAGAACTGAAGCGCCTTGTTAGGGAAGGTCAGGAGAGAGCAATACATGCTCAGTGATGGTGATGGTGACCTGGAGATGATCTTTCTGTCTGGGAACAGGAGGCTAAGAGTGGTGGTCTGTTGGGACCATGGCTCACTCTGAGTGTGCATGTCCTCACTTTAGGGAGAGCCTGGGACAGTTAGGATGGAATGAGGTGACTCAGGGTGTGTGTGTGTCTGTTTGTGTGTGAGGGGGGAAGGTGGATCAGCTTCATGGCCCTGTTGAATTTACTTAACGATTTGGCCTTGTTTGTTCTCACCTTACTTGGTTAAAATAAGAATTAGGTGAAGAATGTGAGGACTTTTGATATAATAATTTCTTATTTTTTTTATTTTCGTTTCCATGACCCCCATGTTTTTGCAATGCTCTGACCCAAATGCACATGCGCTGATGTTACCAATCATAGATTCTGTGCGTTGCTGTTTGAGTCCTACGACAGGCGCCGGGGTGATGTGTATTCTCAAGCTTCTAGCTCTCCACCCATCCTGCCCCGTCCCCATTCCTGACTGAACCCAGGTCCTCATGCGTGCTAAACATCACCACTAAATTGCAAATAATTCTAATAACTTCTCAAACATTTTCCTCAACTTTTAAAAATTGATGATAAAGGAGGAATTATTATAATATAAACACAACAAACATCTCATATTCTAGCATGCACAACTTCATGTACATATATCATCTCTAGACTGTCTGCCCACTATCCTCCATGAGTCTTGTTTCCTGAAAGGACTGGGAATGGATTCTAAGACACGAGAACCCGCTGTGAAAACTCATGGCCTCTTAGGTTACAGTTACCACGTGACCACAGGCAACTCATCTTTTCCCCTTGCCACCAAGCAAGTGTCTGGGAAATGTTTATCAAATGAATATTTGAATGGATGTTTTGAAGCTAATTATTTTTGGAAATTAGTATTTCCACGCTCTCCAGGATTTCAGATTTGGGAAAATGATTAGTTTTTACTACTGATTGATTTACAGTCCTTGGTCTCAGTGTGGTTTGGGGGCCAAGAGCACATGGTTTTCTAGCCAGCCTGTTACCCATTCATGCTGACAGCAATGATATAGAACTTCTCTCCCTAAGAAACAGAGGTGGGAGGTGGGACCCTGGTGAGGCCATCAATCTAATTCCCCAGACAAGTTCTCTATGCAACTAAGAGTTTCCACTATTTTATATCCTTGGAATCTGGGACAGTTTTGCAATGTGCTTGGATTAACATAAAGTATATTATGAGAAGGATCGTGAGCTCAAACCCACACAGTCAGCCTTTTATTTAAAAGGGCTGGCCTAGAGCCACACCTTCCAGACAGGTACAGTTCTGGGGTCATGGAGCCAGGGTCGAGCATCCCCATCTTCTCTACTGTGCTCTTTCATCTCCGAAGTTTCTATGCTGGAAGTTTGCAAACTTGCCGAGCTGCAGCAGAAAATCAGAGTCTCTCCTGGCTAATATGACTCATATTTGCTCACTCCTCACCAATATGACTCATGCTAAAATGGGCCATTAATAATACTCCCCGCAAAGCATACTTAAAGGTGACTACATTTCAGATTACATATGCACACATGTACAGCAATCCCTGAGGGCTTTTAAAGATGGAGAGAGAAATATTTTCACTTGAAAATGGCAGAGGAGGCTCTGTTCCAACACTTGAAAAGTAAATCATACTTAAAACGAGGGCCAGACTTGGAATTTCTATTAAGAATGATAGTTTCTTGGGGGTGTGTATCACACTAAGGGAAAAAAAAAACCAACATTGTAGAATTCCATATGGGATAGCTTTGTGTTTCTTCCCTTACATTTTTAAGGCTTAAATGTTGAAGAAAGGCTCCTATTACATTTGAGATGCATTTGGACCCGTTTCTGATTCTCATAGCTGAACCAGTGGAAAGTATCCAGATTAAACAGGACCAAATCATTGGCCACGCGTTTCGGAGGCATTAGACTGGATTAGGTGGGCTGCAGTGGCAAAGGGCAGCTGGTTCAAGCATGTCACCATGCCAGAGCTTTGGTCTGACCAGGTGCGTGGAGACAGTACTATAATATCAGTGCTATAATGTAAAGATGAGCGATGTCCTGATGCCTACTTAGGAACAAACAAAAATATGGACTACTGGTCAACCGGACACAACTTTGGCATCTACAATCCCAGTCTTGGACAGCTTGGACTGATTTGTTCAAGGGTCCAGCATTTCTAGCTGGGGCTAGTCCCATAGAAACCCGGCTTATATGTCCAGGTTTATTCCTTGTGGTATGATTGTGAAATAGCCCTCATGGGTTCATGTGTTTGAACTCTTGCTTCCAAGGCGGTGGCACCAAATCTGAAGGCTGTAAAGTCTTGAAGGGGTGAGGCCTATAGGGTGGAAGAATGTGGCGATGGACTGCTGAAGTTATAGTCAGCCTTTGGTTCCAGCCTTGCCCTCCGTATTATGTCAGCCATGGTATGAACAGCACCCACCCCATGCTCCAGTCACCTTGCCTGCCCTGCCACCATGAACCGAAACCCTCTGAAACTGTGAGCCGGAACCAGTCTTTCTTTCCCCAAGCTGTTGCTGGGGAGCCATTTAGTCCTAGCTATGGGAAGGTAATGAATACAGATTCCTACCATTCCAGATTCTCCAGCCAGCAGAGAGCTGTTGGAGCAGGACCTCATGGGCAGCAGTGCTAGGTGGTCCCAAAACAAAATGCCAATGCCAGTCCCTCCTTCTGTGCCCTACAGTGTGGGGCTGCCTTATGGTGTCACCCTTTTTAAAAACCCCATCCTAGAAATTTTACGAGATGTTTGGTTTTCCTCTCCCCCACTCTGTTGCTACAAGTGGGTTCCTAAGACTATTTCCAGTCAATGTGGACTTTGTATATGTTGTTCTACTAAGATTTAGACACCAGGATCTACATCATGTTTCTCAACCTATGGGTTGTGACCCTTTTGGGCCAAATGATCCTTTCACAGGGGTCGCCTGAGACCATAGAAAACACAGATATTTGACTCACAACAGTTGACAAATGACAGTTATGAAGTAGCAACAAAAGCCATTTTATGGTTGGGGGTCAGCACAACACGAGGAGCTGTAGCAAAGGGTTGCAGCGTTGGGAAGGTCACAGCATTGGGAAGGTCGCAGCAGTCAGCATTGGAAAGGTCATAGCATTGGGAAGGTTGCAGAGAACCACTGCTCTATATCAGCAGCCCTGCATTCTCCCCTACACCGGATACACTCTGCATGGTTTGTGCTGCTGGGATGAATCCAAGGCCTCCTGCACACTAAACAATGCTCCGGCACCAAGTGACACCCCAACGTTATACTGGATTCTTTTTCTCACTCTCATCCCCCTTTTCTCTCTGCTCCTTTTTTTTCCTGCTCCTTTTTGTCCATACGCTCACGGCTGCTGCTGGCTTCCCCAGGCTGCACCCTGCTCACATGCATCAGGCTTCCTGCCCGTGTGGGATGAAAAGTCTTCTTTTAAAGGAAATAAAGGGTGAAACTCACCTTAATCAGCACATATTATTCAGCAGAGTCCATCAGAAAGTCTCAAGCAGAGATGGTCAGAGGACAAAGGTCTGGGGCTCCACGGTGTGTTAAAAAAGGCAGAAGAGATGGGACAGAAGGAAAAGATGGGAAGTCAAAAGCTTCAGGAAAGCCAAGAAAGGGTTCTGTGGAAAGATCTATGTGGGTACATGACAACTTGCAGGTGTTTACAATGAGCCCTTCTTCATCAGGTGCCACAAAGGTCTGCCCACAGATCACACAGATATCGCCTGACAGACTCCTGGTGGGCATCCGTCTGACACTGTAGGGCTACCAGGGAAAGGAAGAAGATGCTGTTGGAGAGGAGAGAACCTGCCGTTGCGTGTGCATGGGACAGCCACTGCAGGTACTGTACTAGCTAGTCCTTCGGATCTGGGGTCTTCATTGCTTCTGAATTGACTAGTCCCTGAGATGCCTTTTCCTGTAGAGACAATGCTTAGAGGTGCTGAGCATCCCAGGTAGGGCCCATTAGTACCAACATACCCAGAGTGCATTGCGATTGTCGCCACCCGTCAAACCTCCGCACTTATTCTGCCTCTGAGCGGCCTTACCATCCACAGTGGTGATTCCGCCATCAGGGCAGCCGAGCTTATCCAGTCCTTGGTCCCTCCCTCCCCGTTTTTCCTGGAAATTTCCATTCAGAGACCTGGATCAAATCCCAGAAAAAGTTATTTCCTTTTCAAGACTCCCACGTTATTATCGGCACTCTCAGCCCAATCAGTTTGCCCTGAAAGCAACACATTAGAATTTGAACTAGGGAAACCATCTTTTTCCAGAGCTGCCGATGAGGTTTTGATTGACAGTAGCGACACACTGGGATCCTCACAGTGAAAGAATTCCTGTGGGACATAGCATTTATCTTATGACAGTTTTAGGTTAAAAGACAACATCCAGAGATTAGGCAGAGAGCACCACGTATGGTTTTGTCTGCTGTTACTAGGAGATCTATTTGAAGGACCTGGCCGAGAAGTCTGTGGGGCTAAGTCAAAAACCCACAGGGCTGTCTGGTTAAGTCTGGGATGGGTGTGGCAGACACTGCCTGGAGGCAGGCTTCCTTCTCTGGAAACTATGGGTTTTATTTTTCAGGCCTTTGCTTGGAGAAGGTCAACCCACACGACAGAGGCAATTTTCACTTACTCCCCATAAAAGGCCTTCATGCCAGCCCACTCTTCCTTTTCTTCTCCCTATTTGTGTTCCAAACATGCTCCCCCCATAACTTTGGGCTTCTTCACTCTTCCTCTGTCGTATTGTTTCCTGCTCATCCTGTGGATGACCTTCATGCTGACTTACTCAAAATGGCACAGTTCTCTCTTTTTTTCTGCTCATTCTTCTTCTCATTCTTTTCTGGACAGCTGTCAAGATTGACAGCTTGCCTCAGACTCTAATAAAATTGTCTTCAAGCTTAACAACAACAATAAAAAAGACCTTCATAGCTGCATTTAGAGCAGTGTTTCAACAGGCAGTTGGGTTCCACAGCCCACAGCAAATTCAACTATTGCAACCTCCGTGAGAGTGTGTGCCCATTATCAGTGTGGCAGCATTTGGCAGGAGTCTGTCTACTCTTATACACTTGTTGATTTTATTTATTTCTTTTTATATCAATGAAAACTCTGGGCTATTTATTTTATACTCCAGGTAATGAGTTACTGCTGCTTCTGTGGCCAGCAGTGCATGTTCGAGGCTCTCTCTCATGCGACCTCCTTGTCACTGTGGGCTTTGTTTTCAGTGCCTTTTTACCTTTGGATGCTACAGTGTCCTCTGGGCTCATACTGACTGCTCCTTACTCAGACTATAACCAGCTATTTCTCTAAGAAGCCCTGAGTTCTTTTATTGTAGGGTGACTCGAGAAACCAGGATATGGGCAGTGGGCACCATTGCTTCCAGCATCTCTCAGCTAAGAGAACAAGGAAATGTATCTGTGCATACTAACGTGTGTGCACACATGCCTATAAATAATTCTGTTTGAAACTCTTTGCACCTTTACTAAACAAAACAGGATAACTGTTAACTCTGATTTTAGCCCTTTGCTAATATGGAGTATTCTGGCCATTTTTCCTTGCTTATCTGTAATCTCTCATTCTGGCAAGGAGAAATTCTAATTCCATTATTGGCTGTCCTTTTATTGAACAGTTTCTTTCCAGAATGTGCAAATAAAAGATCAAATTCATTAATCTATAGCTCTGGGGACCATATATCATTGAGAGTACAGTGCTATGTAATATGTAATCTCTTTCTGATTTCAGACCTAGAATCTCCACTCAGTATAAATCAGCCTAAGACCTCACTCCACTCAACATAGACATGCACTCACTCACACACACACACACACACACACACACACGCACACATGCACTCACTTACTAACTCACTCACTCACTCACTCACACACACACACACATGCACTCACTTACTAACTCACTCACACACACACACACACACGTGCATGCACACACCCCGACCCAACACGCACACACATACACACAGACGTGTGCACGTGCTCACACCCTCACCTAACACATGTACATGCACATGTACACACACCCAACTGAACACATATACATACATGCATGCATACACCCCAATCCAACACATACACAGACACACAGACACATACACTACACATCCTGTCTTCAGTAAGGTAGTTTCACATGTTTGCAATACAATTAGGTTACTTCTGTCACAATATTTTTTTATCCTGGGGTTCTCTAACCTTCTAAATAGTTTTTTTTTTAAATTTTGCATGCACAGAGATAGATTCCTTCTGCCTCACAGTTCTGTGAATTTTCGAATGTGCAATGTCATGTGTCCATCAGTCTAGTATCAAACAATTCCACTACTATAGATAGACGTCTTCTTCAGCTCCTTTCTGCCAACCCTCTCAGTTCCTAGCCCCTTGGCAAGCTCTGATCTGCTTAGCATCTCTACAGTGGTCCCTGTTCCAAAACGTCCAATGAATCAGATCAATGTGTAGCCTTTTTGGACTGGCTCCTCTCACTCAGAAATAAGCATTTAAGGCCCATCCCTTTGTGGATGGTTTGAGAGTTTACTCCTTTTTTTTTTTTTTTTTTTTTTAACAAAGCAGATGCATTGGCTCCACTCCCAGCGATTCTGACTTAATTGGTCTCGTGTGGGGTTCGGATATTAGCAGGGGAATAGAGGTTGGCTCCTCCCTTACCTTCTCCTCAATCCCAAACACATGTGCCAGTGTGAGCCTTCATGTGTGCACAAAGTACCGTATGTTTACACCGACTTACTGGTGACTGGTGTAGGAGGTCTTTCTGTATTTGTGTTGCTTTCATTGGTTATTAAAGAAACTGCCTTGGCCTACTTGATAGGGCAAAACTCACGAAGGCGGGGAAGACAGAACAGAATTCTGGGAAGAAGGGCAGTGTGGCAGAAGCCATGGTTCTCCTGCCCGAGATGGACACTGGTTAGACTCATGCCAGTAAGCCACAGTCAAGTGGTGATATACATTAATGGAAAATTAATGGGTTAAATCAAGATGTGAGAGTTAGCCAATAAGAGGCTAGATATAATGGGCCAGGCAGTAATTTAATTAATACAGTTTCTGTGTGGTTATTTCGGGGGTTAAGCAGCCTTCTCCTCCTCCTACAGGTGACTATGAAAGGTATTTTTTGTTTTTTGGATTTTTCGAGGTAGGGTTTCTCCATAGCTTTTGGTTAGACCAGGCTGGCCTCGAACTCACAAGAGATCCGCCTGCCTCTGCCTCCCGAGTGCTGGGACTAAAGGCGTGCGCCACCACTGCCCGGCTAAAAGGTATTTTTTTTAAAAAATAGATTTTGGGCCTGGAATGAAGATGGTAGAGAATAGTAACCTATAGGACCATGGGATGGGATCAGGGGAGAAGTCTAGGGAGCTGGTGCTTCATGACTGGGCTGCCTCACCATTGAAGCTCTTCTTCCTGGTCCATGGGGGAGGAGGAGAACACATATATTCTTCCTCTTCCTCTCATGCTCATATACAAGCACAAACAGTATCAATGATCCTCTTAGAGACAGGATGTCTGTTTTGTCAGAACTGGGAGTGAGACAGTTGCTTCTTGTGTACGCCTTGATCCTGATGAGAAGCGCAGTCTCCCACACTTTTCCCGTAGGCACGACATGGATGAGGGACCACTAAGGTGTGGCATTCAAACACGTCACCTCTGAGGTCAGGTTGCCCTAGAAAGAAGGTACAATTGAGCCTGGGGCAGGCAGGGAGAACAGCAGGTGCAAAAAAAGCCAAGTACACATCCCTTTCAAGCCTGCTCCACAAAGGAGGAAGAGCCCAGAACCTCATGCTACTACTTACACATATCCCCCACTTCAGACTGGCTGTGCACAAGACACAGGAAGAGCAGGACAGAAACTCAGAGAAGCATGGAACCCTTGGGTGGGAGCGTTCAGAGACATAGACATGCTAGCCACAGGTGAATGTTCCCAGCCAGGAGCTACACCCATTCTGAATTTTAAGAAAATAAAAAATTAGCACAACTATTTGAGATTCTTTTTAAAAGTCCAGTCACAAATGTATAGTCAGCACACATTTTACACTCTTTCCACATGACTGCTTCTTCACACGCTGTACCATGGAGACCAATCTTCATGGCAAGATTACCCCAGCTACCGCTCATCATAAAATGATTATTTGCTTATGTGGCTAAGAAGTCAACTCAGGCCTTCACACATTAGACAAGCTCTCTCCTATTGAGCTATATCCTAGCCCTTCAAATGCTATTTTTATTCTATTAGATGGTGCTTCAGTCAGACATAAATAAGTGGCTTTTGTCATGGCTCATCTTGGATTAATTCCTTAAATGTTGGCAATTGGAAAATGCTAGGCATGATAACTTGAATAAGTAACATTTTATGTTACAAAGTAACATCTTCCCCAATACTTCTATATAAAGAATGCAGTTTCTTGACATTTAAAAAATGTATTTATTGTGTGTGGTGGTGGTGGGGTGGATGGGCACATGTCATGTGGCTCATGTATGAAGGTCAGAAGACAATTTCTAGGAGTTGGTCCTCTCCTCCACCATGTGGGTACCAGATATTGAACTCATGCCATTGGTCTTAGCAACAAGGGCCTTCATCCATCCTTGCTGGCCTCAGGAATGCATTTTCTAATTAACTAACAATGAATAGTTTCTGATAGAATGAGACTCTAGGGAACAATGAGAACCAGGACAGCACTGAAAGAAATGGTGCAGATGTGTAGGAAGGGGATGCTTCTTCCTCCGTCTTAAATGGTTTCAAACAAAGCAAGCAACACTTGATGTTATAGAAGTGCCAGGTAGTCTGAGCAGACCTCCGCGAAGGCTTGCCCCATTGGTTCATAGTTTTATGGCCATAAAACAAGAATCCACTCCCCAAATCCACGGAATCTCTAGATTTCACTCTATGGAAAAAAACAGACACAAGTAAGAATCTGGTATTTGGGCCAGGCAGGAAGGGCTGGAGCCTGGGAAATGCTTTTGTCATAATTTTTAACAGAGCTTTGTGGCTATACATTTGTTCAATAACTTGTTTTGCTTTTCCCTTTTAACAATGAGGACTGTAAATTTATCTTTCTCAATCTGTATCACTCAGTGCCAGTGGACAAAGGAATCCTTGATGAGTCCCCTTTGTCCTTGGGTGATATGCCCAGACCTACCACAGGTGCAGGAATTCTTGGGTTGTACCGAGCTGTACGAATGATGTGTTTTATGCTATGCATTCATACACATGTATCTCTTCTGAAGATTAATTTACAAATTAAACGCAGCAAGAAGCATTTAAAAACACAGACATTGAAACAATAAATGCAGTGCAGTAAGTGTCTGTGCTTTGAGAATGAAGTTTATGAAAATGTTGGCTACTTGTATCAACACATTTGTGTATGAACACAAGTATTACGGTTCAGTGGTAGCTGATCATATAGCTGAGTTGGTTACTAAGTGGCTCGTGTGTGCGTAACACATACTTGGGGTGAGCAAGTGCAGGCAAAGGGTGATCCGTATTGCAGCTGAGACGGAGCCGAATGATGAAGGAGTCCATAGGCTGCTGAGCATAGAACGGCATGAAAATCGTTGTTGCTATTCATTTACAGAATTTCCCACTTACTGATCGAATCTTTGTAGATTATGAGTAGCTGAAGCTGCGGAAAGTAACGCTACAGATGGAGAGGAACTGCTAGGGTCACGTGATGTGGGATTCCTCTATGGCAGCTGTGAATATTCTTGGCTAATAAAGAATCTGATTGGGCCTGTTGTAGTGCAGAATAGGGCAAGGCAGGGAATTCCAAACAGATAGAGGAGGAGAGAGGAGGTGGAGTCGGAGAGAAGCCATATAGCCGCCACAGGAGACAGGCGCCGGCACTGGATGGAACTTTGCTTTCAGGCTACCACCATGTGGTGATACACAGAGTAATAGAAATGGGTTAATTTAAGATGTAAGAGTGAGCTAGAAATATGCCTAAGCTAATAGGCCAAGCAGCATTTTAATTAATACAGTTTCTATGTGATTATTTCAGGTCTGGGCAGCTGGGGGACAAACAAGCAGCCTCTAACTACAGTCAGGAAATGCTTCTTTGTAACTCAGTGTTTAGACAAATCCATTCTATTGAGCTTCAAAATTTGGCTGGATGTAGAAAAGCCTGGGCAGCTGATGAAAACCATCTCCAGACGGCACTGTATCCCAGTTATATCAGAACCTCGGGATGGGATCGCAGGTCTTGGGATGAGAGCTCTGTAGCAATAATTTTTGAAGTCCCTTGACTTCAAGGGATTCTAAGGATAACTAACATTATTAACCACCAGGGCAATAACTCCTAGACCTAAGCATATATTAGAACCACCTGACAGAGACATTTGATGTCCTGAGGCATGGGACCTCCCTCGAATGCTCCTGAGTCTATGGTTCCTGGAGTAGGGAAAGAAGTCTCGCTGGGTCTACTGTCAGGTACAGCAAAGGCTGAAGATCTCTGCCCTAGATTTGGGCTCTGTAGAATGTTTGCAAGTATTCTGATTTGCCTTAAAAAGAGTCTGGAATCTGTATCATTCCCTCTTCGAGTGGGCAAGCATGGAGACTAGACAGTCAACAGCTACCAGTTGAGAGGGAAGCTCTGTTCTTCAGGTCCGCTCTTCTATGCACTGGCAGTCACACAGCAAGGAAAGCTTGTTTCTGCAAGGTGAGCTACATCTCAGATGCACTGGGCTTCTCTGTGATGGTCCTCTCACCCCTTTATAAAGGAAAGATCTTAAACAAACAAACCACACAATTAGCCCTAATCTTGATTCATGAATCTTAACTCTTGCATATTTGGTGTTTTCTCTGTAAAACATTCTCCAATGCCAGCACTGACCTCCCGGCCTTCACTGATTTGGGCAAGGGAGCAAGGTGGAGAGAGTTATTGTGTGGGCTACTTGTGGGACCCATCATCTGCTTATTTTTAATATTTATTTGTTTGTTTGTTTGTTTGAGTTAGTGTCTCATTCTGCTGCCCAAGATGAACTAGAACTCATTTTTTCCTACTTGGCTGGCTTAAAATCTATTTTTGAGACTTTCATACATGAGCACCATTTTTATACATATATATAATTTCCACTCCACACTTTTTTCCTCTGTTGATTCTTCCTGTCTCCCTACTCCCTTTGAAATTAATGATCTTGTCTACTTTACTTATTATCTTCATTGATATTTCACTGACATTGTTGAGATTTCACGGGTGCAGTCCTGCCATATAAAGAAGACATTATCCCACAGAGAACTCTGCTTCTTGCAATCTTTTTTTGGGAAGGGGTTTTGAGACAGGGTTTCTCTGTGTATCTCTGGCTGTCCTGGAGCTCACTCTGTAGACCAGGCTGATCTTTAACTCACAGAGATCCACCTGCCCCTGCCTTTGCCTCCCGAGTGCTGGGATTTAAGGCGTGCACCAACCACCACCTGGCTTGCTTCTTACAATCTTTCTGCTCCCTCTTCTAAGATGTTCCTGAACTTCGGCATAGGTGTTGCACTGGAGATACATGAGCTGGGTGTACTTTACAGTCAGGTGTTTTCTGCATTTTTGACCAGTTGTGGTTTCTGTAATAGTCCCATTGGCTGCAAAAAATTCTTCTTGGATGAGGGGTGAGAGCTACACACACTTATTGGGAAGACTAGAACATGAGCTGTGTGACCAGGGCTAGGCCAAGCTTAGCACTCTCAATCCTCCTGCCTCAGGCTCCCCAGTGCTGGAATGACAGGTACTCATTACCATCTTCAACTTCTATGGTTAACTTTATGGTCATTAATTTAAGGAGGACATAGTAAAGACTGCATGTTTAGAAAAAAAGTGTGTGTGTGTGTGTGTGTGTGTGTGTGTGTGTGTGTGAGAGAGAGAGAGAGAGAGAGAGAGAGAGAGAGAGAGAGAGACTGCGAACTCCAAAGGAGGTGATCACTCATTCTTTCAGAATTTACTCATGTATATATAAGGGTTAGGTCAATGGGGGGAATAAACTCTATCTTCCTGCCACTTGACGGGCAGTAGGTGTGTATCACCTTATTGATTAAAAGAACAATAACAGAACCCATTGCTTCATATGGAGGGATCTTAGTAATATGTTCACTATCATTAGTAGTGAAAAGCTAGTCCCTTCTGAGCCCGAAGGGCTAAGTTCTCAGTATGCCTTCCTGTAGGAAAGTTCACGGATAAAGTTCTGAAAATCCTAAGCAGTGATGGTTTTGGAACAACTGTGGTTGCAAATGTTTCATGAAAACCGTTTCAAACATTTCGACACTCACAGAAATGAAACATTCTAGACGCGTGCTAAAAAGAGAAGCAGCCCATGCTTTCCGTGTCTAAACGAGCGGTATTGGGTCAGCTCAGTTACTGTCTGTTCTGCTGTGCTCGCAACGTTAGGAGCTCTCTCTGCAAGCTCCATGAAATGCTTATAAAATTGGATCGCTGCACTGCCCAAGGAACTGCCTATGGCAACACAGGACTGATCGCTCATCCACTTACTTGCTTTATTTTATGACTCGAGGGTTTCCAATCTATGCTTTTGAATTTCTGTTATGGTCCCAGGGACATGGAGTGGCTTCACTCTGAGGTATATTCTGGGGAATTTTTATAAGAGCTGCTTTTCATAGCTGTGTGATTCTTCCTAAATCTCCATTCCACAGCACAGGCGTGGTCCATGGCCTCATTAATTCCTGAACCACCTTGTTCCTGGAGAAGCGGTTCTGACCTCTCCCCGCTGATTTTCTCACAAGACTCCACTCTTCTGGCCTCCTTTAGCTTCCATTTCAGTCTCCAAGTGCCCACTCCCCTCCGCTGGCGATCTGTGATGTCGCATAAAACTATAGCCATGAGCACGCAGTCAGGGACTGCACACTGCATTTTTGTCAGTGATGAGCCTCATCTATATTGACAGTATCATAATATTTTATCATAGTTTGTATAAAGATACCTTGTGAGATTTACAGTGATGGAACTGCCTAACACGATTCTCAGAACACATCACCCCCATTAAGCAATTCACGCCTGCAACTTTAAATTTTCTAGTAGTCATATTCCAAAGCAAACAGGAAAAGGTGACATTTATCACAACAGTGTGTTTAAAACACTTCCCTTTCAGCATGTAATCACACAAATCCTTGTTCTTCTCATACTGCCCTTGAAATCCGTGTGCATCTTACACGCATGGCAATCTTACTTCATATGTTAAGGGCTCATCGGTCGTACAAGCTCATGTGTTTGGCAACGGCCAGCTCAGTCCTAAGGATTTTAAGAAACAAGATACCCAGAGGGGCTCTGGATGCTAAACTTTCATGGCCATGGACCGTGCAGTTTAATGAGTCAATCTTCACCACTGGAAGCTCGTTTTCAATGGTGGTCTTCTTACTTTGCAGGTGAACTATAGATTATCTGTAATGAGTCTCTTTCTGCCCCACCAACCAGCTCCCACAGCCTGGTGTTGGAGGCAGAGCCCTGCAGACGGTCATTTTTGAACTGACCCTGGCTTGATGCTGTGAACCTTAGACAACTTCCTTGGCAGTTCTTCCAGTGATTGCCTTGCTTAGAAGGGATGGTGACGGGGCTGGCTCCTAACACTGACCTGGAGAGAATGCATTTCTGTTTAAAAGACTGGACTCGTTACATCTTTATGACTTCACGGCGTGCTGATTCAGTGTCACGGGTGTGTTAGAGTGTCCCCATGCTCTTTTCCCTGATCACTGGGCCACATACCTCCAGGAATGTAGAACCCAGAGCTGTCTGGCCATTGGACCTCAATTCAGGTAAGGAACTGTGCTTTTGCCTCAGAGCAGGCTCCAAATGAAAATGTAATTCTACTGCCGTTCCTCAGCACGTGAGTGTTTAATTCATAGTTTGGAATTGAGCTGTGTTGGGAAAACACATCCATCTCAGCACACCTATTCGTTCTCATCTTTAGTATAAAGAGTCACATGGCAGGCATATCAAATCATTGTTTTACAATAAGCTTTATAATTTACCATTGTAGTAATAAGGGCGGCGGGGCTGCGTCCCCAGCACCCCGGCTGCCTGGCTAGCTTATGCCCGAAATAACAACACACAAACTGTATTCATTTAATCACTGCTTGGCCCATTTCTATCTAGCCTCTTCTAGGCTAATTCTCACATATTAATTTAGCCCATTTCTAATCATCTGTGTAGCGCCCCTAGGTGCGCTTACCGGGAAGATTCTAGCCTATGTCCATCCTGGGTCGGAGCTTCATCGCATGCGTCTGCGTGGGAGCTGGGAGCGTGGCGTCTCTCTGAGGCATCTGCTCCCGAGAGGAGAGCTGTGGAGTCTGAGCTCACATCCTCTTCCTCCCAGCGTTCTGTTCTGTTTACTCCTCCCACCTATCTTCTAACCAATGAGGGCCAAGCAGTTTCTTTTTATTTAACCAATGACCTTCCTCCATCATACCATCAGTAAATATTTGATTCACACAAATATTTTTATAAGCCTATATATGGGGGGGGGGAATGTATAAAACTTTATTAGGTGAAAATGTTTAAGAAACTCTAGCTTAGAACACAGTGGAAACCTTGGCTCCTGGGCTGCTCTTGGGATATGTGGAGCCTGTGCAGGGAGAAGCTGCAAGGGATTGTCGTGGATATGAGATGTAGGTGGCAGGACACCCTGGCCATCTGAGATATGGGCCATGCAGAGTAGCAAAGCACGTTTGGTTAGTTCCTGTCGTGATGGGAGTCTGCTGTGGTGAGCTGATCTGCTTAGGAGCCTGCACAGAGCAAGGGGTGTTTATTATGTGGTAAAGTAAAACGTTCTCCTCAGAAGGGAGCTGCTTGTACTAATGGTGCTCAAGAGATGAACTCAGGTATATTTGAGTTTTGAAACACACGGCACTTTGACAAATCTTACCACTTATAACATTTGGCAGTCAGGAGAAAGGGAGCCAGGAGAAAAGGAAACCCTTTTCACTGATTTCCAAAGTCTTTCTAAGACCCCTACCTGGCTCATCTAAATGGTCTCCCCCTGCTACTCCCAAGTCCTTCCAGTGGGAAATTAAGTTAAATCTGCAAACCTGCATTCATGTAACTGGTTTTTATTGTTGTTTTTGTTGTTTATCTGTTTTGTTTTTTTGAGACAGGGTCTTGCCATATAGTTCAGGTTCATCTGGAGCTAGCTCACTGTGTAGCCCAGGCTGACTTAAACCCATACTCATCCTCAAGAGCAGTGAATTCAAACTTACCACCATGTTTATTTAAACCTCTCTCACTGTATACTTTGCCTTTTCCAAGCTAAAAGGAAACCATGCTATTTTATCTCTCCAAGTATTTAACAGGAGAAAACCAAACACACAAATGGAGAAATGATTGTTGAAATGTGGCCTGAGAGTTTTATTTTCCCCAATGGGGAAACCTGGCCATTGTCTTGTGACCGCTGCACACAGCACACTTTCTCCTTACCTTGCCACAGTGGTGCGGTGGTGGGAACACACACTCCACTCACAGTTTGAGGGAGCCAGACCAAGCCTGTAGGCGTTCAGGTGCCTGTGAAAGACCTGTGAGAACCCCATGGAACTGTGTAAATCTCAACGGGATGACAGGCAGCCTGCGGTATGACCACCCCACTTGCCAGATGCGCTTCCCTATCTGCCTGATGTGTTAGATGTGGTCAGGTCCAACCATAAACTTTCAGTCCTTAGCGTGATATCTGGAGAATAAAACAAAATGTTAAGCTAAAAACAAACATGCAAATCATGCTCTAGAGATAAAAAAAAGTGGTTTTACTTCCCTATTTCCCTGTCTCTGCCCACGAAAGTCTGCAGTTATGAACTGTACAGGAGGCCAGTCTGAGTCACCGTCACGCAGGGCACGTGAGTTAGCGCCGTGATGGCCAGTCTCTAGATGGTTTTGCTGAACAGGTTAAAGATTACTGAAGGAGGACCGGAAACCTGCAGACACCTCAAGACGAGAGGAAATTAACGAGACTTTTTAAGGTTTACAAGAAAGACGCAGTCAGGCATAGTAGTGTGGGTTGTAAAATAGTCTCAAGATCATTTATTCACTTAAACACTTGGCTTTATCATCTAAAATACTAGGAAAGATAAAATATTAATTCCAGCTTTGGGAGAGGTGAAGGCAGAAAGATTGTGAGTTTTTCTAGCATATATTGTGAAATAAAACAAGAACAAAAACAAACAAATGAAAACCAAGAGTAGCCAAGTAAAAAATCTTCAACCCATTTTAAACACGAAGTAGAAGGGGCCGTGAGGAAAGAGCGATTAGAATACCAACCGGGTGTTTGCCCTAAAAGCCGTTTCTGGGTAGCTCTGAAGCGGCTGTGTCTAGTAATAACGGAGAACGGTCCCCATATAGACAGAAAGTACCACCAGTAGAGCTTTATCGTGAAGTGCAAAGGGACAGCCCACATCTGCAGCAAGGTTACCAGCTATTAGAGAAACGAACAGAAAGTTTCCTTCAATGACAAGGCCCGATGGCGCCTCAGTTTGCTCTGTGTTGCTGGCGATTGCTGAATGAGATCTTGGCCCTCGGGTCTCCATCCCTCGCTGAATGATTCAGATGCTTTCCGGTGGAAAGCGCTCTTACCATCAAGTCTATTCTGTAACGCTGGCTCACCTACCAGCTGTGAGTTAACGCTACATCCAGAGAGGTCATGGAGAGTTGGTACCTTTGAGACTGGTCCCCGAGACATCACGTGGGAATGCTCCGGAATGCCCTTGTCTTGCCGTTCCTTTGAGGAGGAGCAGATGGGAGGGTAGACAGGAAATGGGGGTTGGGAATGGGAAGAGAGGAGGGTGGGGAAACTGTGGTTGGTATGTGAAATAAATGAAAAAAAAATTGATAAAAAAGAAAAAACTGAAATTTATAAAAAATTAAAACCTGAGTCTGTTCAATTAAAAATTTTTAAAGATTTATTTTATTATTTTACATGCATGAGCATTTTGCCCGTATAAATGTGTGTATACCATGTGTGTGCATGGTGCCTTGGAGGTCCAAAGTGGGCGTTAGATCTCCTGGGACTGGAGTCACAGAGGGTCTTGAGCCACCACGAGAATGCTAGGAACCTAACGTGGTCCTCTGTATGGGCAACAAGCGTGTCTTAGGGACTCAAATATCCATTTCCCCCCACTTCACATAATTAACAATAATAAAAATAAATTTATTTATTTACTAACTTTTAAAAAATTATTTATTTATTTATTATGTATACAGTGTTCTATCTGCATGTATCCCTGCAGGCCAGAAGAGGGCACAAAATCTCATTACAGATGGTAGTGAGCCACCATGTGATTGTTGGGAATTGAACTCAGGACCTCTGGAAGAGCAGGCAGAGCTCTTAACCACTGAGCCATCTTTCCAGCCCATAAAAATGAATTTAAAAGTAAGGAACCACTTCTAGAAGACCCCAATTTTCTGTTTCCTTAATGCCTGGATGTAATCAGCAACAAATAGCAACATTCCATGGGCAGACATAATTCTTGAAAACAGGTTTTAGAGATTAGAAATGAAAATAGAGGAAAGGTAACATCATAGCGTGCAAGTATGGAAATATTGGCTTTGAAACTCTCTTGAAATTGTGTATCCAACGCCATATTTTCTCAAGAGAAAGGCAGAAACTCGCATTATGAATTCAATAATTTTACAAGGAGGTGTTTCAAAAGGAGGATCATAATTCATAGCAATTTAAAAGGTTCTTTATCAATTTCCAGAGCAGTTACAACTCCTTGTTTTTAATAGCTACTGCCACATATGAAGTGAAGGAATGCTGCATCTCATGAATAAACCCATGCACTACGTGAGATCAAGGCGTGCACATGCAAAGAAGGAAGCCTGGCGTGCGGAACACATGAACAGTGCCAGAGGGGTCACCATCTGGACACACGTGGAGAATGCACATCTGCATTCCTAGCGGAGGGCAGCTCGAGCATCTGGATCGCATCCCCCCTGTTCTCCCACCCACAGTGCGAGGGATTTCCCGACAGATCAGATGCTGCCCAAAGGTACCATGTTTTTTTTCTCTATTGTTGTTATGCAGATGAAATCAAATCAAGGTTATGTTTCGTTTGTCTAATTGGACAAAATGATAAATGGGCCACGTGTATTAAAAGAAAGAAGTTGTGTGATGCTCGTGTTCCTTGCATGGCAAGTCCTCCACTATTGTATTGTGGATGGCATACAGGGAGGGTAGGAGGGCACTCAGACTTAAGGAGAAAAACATAGAAATAAATGCCTCCCGGAAACACTGATGCTATCAGTACCAAGGCACGTACAGACCGTGAGGACATAAATCTGAGCAAGAAATTGCGTGGGATCCTGGCAGATGATGGACCCTGAGAAGGGCAGTCACACATTCATGCCTCCCAACCAATCCAGAGAGTTGATTTTGTCACTTAACTCTTAAAGAAGATCCTGCAATGGCACATGTAACTATGTCTGTGCAGATCCTCAATAGTATGCATATAATTCTGTCTGTGTAGATCCTGACGTGCACACATCACTATGACTGTGTAGATCCTGTGATGGTGCACACATCACTATGACTGTGTAGATCCTGTGATGGTGCACACATCACTATGACTGTGTAGATCCTGTGATGGTGCACACATCACTATGGCTGTGTAGATCCTGTGATGGTGCACACATAACTATGACTGTGTAGATCCTGTGATGGTGCACACATCACTATGACTGTGTAGATCCTGTGATGGTGCACACATCACTATGACTGTGTAGATCCTGTGATGGTGCACACATCACTATGACTGTGTAGATCCTGTGATGGTGCACACATCACTATGACTGTGTAGATCCTGTGATGGTGTACGTATAACTATGTCTGTGTAGATCCTGTGATGGTGTATACATCACTATGACTGTGTAGATCCTGTGATGGTGCACACATCACTATGACTGTGTAGATCCTGTGATGGTGTATACATAACTATGTCTGTGTAGATCCTGTGATGGTGTACGTATAACTATGACTGTGTAGATCCTGTGATGGTGCACACATCACTATGACTGTGTAGATCCTGTGATGGTGTACATATAACTATGACTGTGTAGATCCTGTGATGGTGCACACATCACTATGACTGTGTAGATCCTGTGATGGTGTACGTATAACTATGTCTGTGTAGATCCTGTGATGGTGCACACATCACTATGACTGTGTAGATCCTGTGATGGTGCACACATCACTATGACTGTGTAGATCCTGTGATGGTGTACGTATAACTATGTCTGTGTAGATCCTGTGATGGTGTATACATAACTATGTCTGTGTAGATCCTGTGATGGTGTATACATAACTATGTCTGTGTAGATCCTGTGATGGTGTATACATAACTATGTCTGTGTAGATCCTGTGATGGTGTATACATAACTATGGCTGTGTAGATCCTGTTGGTGTTTACATAACTATGACTGGGCAGATCCTGTTGTTGCACACATAACTATGTCTGTGTAGGTCCTGTGATGGTGTGTACATACTATGTCTATGCAGAACCTGTGATGGTGCACACATAACTATGTCTTTGTAGATCCCGTGATGGTACATACATAACTGTGTCTGTGTTTGCATCTTGCTTCATTTTCAAAAGATTTGAGTAGACACACGCATTATTAGCACAATAACCATTTCTAGTATTTCATGCCTGTTGCTAGGCAGGAAGTTTGATTTAAGCAGGACAAAACTTTGTCTCCCATAAAGTTTTTGCCTTTGTATTGAGGTAAGTTAATGGTGTGTCTGAACCCTGAATTCTGCATAGATAGTTTCAGGTCCAATTAGTTTGTGGAGTCGTTGAAGGATTCTTTTTCAGGGAAGACATCTCCCTACTTCATGAAACAAAAAAATAGCTTTGCATTAAACAGGTAGAGAAATTGTATTGAAAGGTTTTATGTTTTAATGAAGAGCTGTTAAGAGCACTCAGAAATGCTCTAACCTTGAAGGTCTGCCAATGTCTACTTTACATCAAGATTGTTACTTGAGGGAAGAAGAAAAATTACCAGGTAGAAAGAAAAATTCCAACTTTCAAATGGTCGATCTCTGCCATGTTGAAAATGGGGGATAGAGCCCTCTATAGCAGTAAGCCAAGCAAAGTAGGAGATCCCCACTGCACATCTGACATCAAACAGGCCAGCTAATTATAATTTTAGTCCCTATTTGGCAAGGAGATCATTTTCTTCCTCTTAACTTTAATTTTTTTATTCATGTTACATACCAACCGCCGTTCCTCTTCCTTCCCTGCCTCCCATTCCCCCCTCCTCTCTTCCATCCCTCATCCACTCTTCAGAAAGGGTAAGTCAACAAAGCCTGGTATCAAGTTGGGGCAGGACCAAGCCCCTCCCCACTGCATCAAGACTGAGCAAGGTATCCCACCAAAGGGATCGGGCTCCAAAAAGCCAGTTCATGCTCCAGGGATAGATCCTCCTCCCATTGTCATGGAACCAATGGAAAGACCAAACCACACAAATGTCACCCACAGACAGAGGGCCTAGTTTGGTCCCATGCAGGCTCCTCAGCAGTTGGTCCAGAGTCCATGAGGTCTTATGAACTCAGGTCAGCTGTCTCTGTAGGTTTCCCCATCATGAGCTTGACTCCCCTTGCTCGTGAAATCCCTCCTCCCTCCCTTTGACTGGACTCCCTGAGATTGGCTGTGGATCTCTGCATCTGCTTCCATCAGTTACTGATGATAATTAGAATAGTCACCAATCTGAGTAGAGGAGAAGGCCAGTTCAGGCACCCTCTCCACTATTGCTAGGGTCTTAGCTGGGGTCATTCTTGTGGATTCCTGGGATTCTTTTCTAGTACCAGGTTTTCCCCTAACCCCATAATGGCTCCCCCTATCAAGATATCTCTTTCATTGCTCCCCCTCTCCATCCCTCCCCAACTCACCCATCCCTTTTCCTCCTATTTTTCCCTATCCCTTCCCCTTTACCCCCTGCCCCCAGTTTACCCAGGAGATCTAATCTATTTTTCCCTTCCTAGGGTGATCCATGCATCTCTTAGGGTCCTCCTTGTTACCTAGCATCTCCGGGGCTGTGAATTGTAGCCTGGTTATTCTTTCCTATGCATCTGATACCCACTTATGAGTGAGTTTGTGTCATGTTTGTCTTTCTGGGTTTGGGTTACCTCACTCAGAAATATTTTTTTTTCTACTTACATTTGCCTGCTGTTCTCATGATGCCAGTTTTTTTCAGCTGAGTAATATTCCATTGTGTAAATCACTGAATTTTCCTTATCCATTCTTTGGGGCATCTAGGCTGTTTCCAGGTTCTGGCTATTACAAACAATGCTGCTATGAATATAGTTGAAAAAGTGTCCTTGTGATGTGATTGAGCATCCTTTTAGCATATGCCCAAGAGTTGTATTGCTGGATCTTGAGGTAGATTGTTCCCAATGTCCTGAGAAACCACTATACTGATTTCCAAAGAGGCTGTACAAGTTTGCGTTCCCACCAGCAGTGGAGGAGTGTTCCCCTTGACCCCACATCCTCTCCAGCATAAGCTATCATCAGTGTTTTCAATTTTAGCTATTCTGACAGGTGTTATTTTGATTTGCATTTCCCTGATGACTAAGGATGTTGAGAAATTCCTTAAATGTCTTTCGACCATTTGAGATTTTTCTGTTGTGAATTTAGATCTGTACCCTATTTTTAAATTGGATTATTTGGTATTTTGATGTCTAATTTCTTGAGTTGTTTATATATTTTGGAGATCAGCTTTCTGTCAGATGTGGAGTTGGTGAAGATCTTTTCCCATTTTGTAGGCTGCTTTTTTGTCTTACTTACTGTGTCCTTTGCCTTACAGACGTTTTCAGTTTCAGGAGGTCCCATTATTAATTGTTGATCTCAGTGTCTGTGCTTCTGGTGTTATATTTAAGACGTGGTCTCATGTGGCAATGTGTTTGAGGCTACTTATCACTTTCTCTCCTATTAGAGTCAGTCAGTATACTTGGATTTATGTTGAGGCCTTTGATCCAATTGAACTCGAGTTTTGTGCGTGGGATAGATATGGAAGTATTTGCATTTTTCTACATATGAACATCCATTTATGCCAGCACCATTTGTTGAAGATGCTTTCTTTTTCACATTGTACCAATTTGGGCTCTTTGACCAAAATTAGGTGTTCATAGATGTGTGGATTAATGTCAGGGTCTTCAATTCAATTCCATCGACCCATGTGCCTGTTTTTATGCCAGTACCAAGCCATTTCTGTTGTTGTTGTTGCTATAGTTCTATTTTAGAGCTTGAAGTCAAGGATGGTGATACTCCTGGAAGTTCCACTATTATACAGGATTGTTTTAGCTATCCTGGGTTTTTTTGTTTTTTCATATGAAATTGAGTATTGTTCTTTTGAGGTTTGTGAAGAACTGTGTTGGAATTTTGATGGGGATTGCATTGAATCTGTAGATTGCTTTGGCAAGATTGTCATTTTTACCATGTCGATCCTACCTACCCAAGAGCATGGGAGATCTTTCCATTTTCTGATATGGTCTTCAAAGACTTACATTTCTTGTCATACAGGACTTATTTTCACTTGTTTGGTTAGAGTTATTCCAAGATAGTTTATATAATTTGTGACTTTTTGGAAAGGGTGTTTTCCTCTGATTCCTTTCTCATTCCATTTTTCATTTGTATGTAGGAGGGGCTACTGATGTTTTTGAGTTAATCTTGTATAATGCCAAATTACTGAAGGTGTAATCAGCTGTAGGAGTTTCCTGGCAGAATTTTGGGGGTCACTTATGTAAGCTATCTTATTATCTGTAAATAACAAAAGTTTTCCTTATTCCTTTCCAAATTGTATCCCCTTGCTCTCCCTTTGTTGTCTTATTGTTTTAGCTAGAACTTTGAATACTTTATTCAATAGATATGGAGAGAGTGGACAGTCTTGTCTTGTTTCTGATTTTAGTGGAATCACTTTGAGTTTCTCTCCAGTTAATTTGATACTGGCTGTCAGTTTGTTGCATATTGCTTTCATTATGGTAAGGAATGTTCCTTGTATCCCTGTTCTCTCCAACACCTTTATCATGAAGGGGTGTTGGATATAGATCATTTTCTTTTCTTTACATATTTATAATAACTTGCTCTAAATTCTGCAACTCCTATAAACCAAAGAGCACACTCTCTTTTGACAAATGGCAGTTTCATAATTTCTCTCTCTCTTTGTACATGTGTGGTTTGTATAAGGCAGGGTCTTATAAAGTCCACGGTATTCTCAAACTTGTTATGTAGTAGACTCTTGCCTTGAACTCCTAGACTCTCGGCCTCTAGTTCTGCAGTATTGGGATTAAAGGCATGCATCTTACCCCTGGCTCAGAAAGAATTCTCTGTCCTCTTAAGTACATACCCTGAGTTATGCTTGAAGAAAAAAATTGTAAAAATAAGGACACCACTAGAGTATAAAGAATATACATAAAGAATAGTGTCTTAGCTTGAACTGCAGACATTTCTCGGCTCATTTTTTCTCTTTTTTTTATTTTTATGGTTTATTTAACTTTATTTTATGTGCATTGGTGTGAAGTGTCAGATCCCCTGGAACTGATCTTCAGACAGTTGTGAGCTGCCATGTGGGTGCTGGGAATTGAACCCGGGTCCTCTGGAAGAGCAGTCAGTGCTCTTAACCACTGAGCCATCTCTCCAGCCCCTCATTTTTTCTCTTGCACAGCATCTGTAAACTCCTACACAAGCCTCAAGAAACCCAGCTCCCACTTGAACCTGTTTACCTAGCGACATACTCCTCCAGAGTAGGGCCAGACTGCTAAGCACTGCTCATGTGGGAGGCTATCTTATCAGCTAGAGTGCTGTGCTCATGCGCTGTCTCCAAAGCCTTTGTCTTTAGACTCCACTGATTCCTGATACGACTTGGAAGTACCCTTTCCCACTGCCTACCTTCAGCACTGTTCCCCATATCTGCATTTCACTCAGCTTTCTTTGTCAGGCTGCATTCTTCTTGGGATCCCCAGTCTTATTTGATCTTTACAAATTTCTACCTCATAAGGTCCACTGTCTGCTCCATACAGTCGTATGGGACTTGACAAAGGAATGTTTTGTATTCATGAATACAGTCTAAGACAGATAAATTTCACTGATCTTAAAAAAATACCCAACTTATTCCATCTGTTTATTTCTCCTCTTCCCTCTGAAGTATTGGCGACCACTCAGTGTTTCAGTGAATAGGTTCATGTTTCTGCATATTCCATATAATTGGAACCATACAATATGCAGCCCTTCACCAAGGTTTCTTCATGTCTTTCCATGTCTTGGAAGCTTATTTTTCACTGAATAGTTGCATTTCATTGCATGGATTTATCAGTTGGCCAATTTATTCGGAGGTTAAAGAGCACCTGGGTTGCTTTCAGTTGGATGGCTATGGATAAAGCTGATATATATATATGTGTGTGTGCGTGCATGTGTGTGTGTATTCATGTATCTATCTATGTATCTATCTATGTAATTATGTATGTATGTATCTATCCCACACATATGCACACATGTACACATGCACACACATACACTTGCATCAGAGTCTTTAGTGAATGCAGGTTTAAAACTCGACCATGTAAACACCCAGTGTTTTTGCTCATGTGGCAAAACTATTACCAGCCTTTGTGGGAGATCACCAAATAGCTCCAAAGACGACTTTCAATTTTGCTTTCTCAGCAATGAGAGATCTTGCTTCTCAGTAGCATCAAACACTGTCTGTTTTTGGTACTTAGGCCCCCCTTTTTTTTTATAAATGTTTTTATGGTTTATTTAACTTTACTTTATGTGCATTGGTGTGAAGGTGTCAGATCCCCTACAACTGGATCTTTAGACAGTTGTGAGCTGCCATGTGGGTGCTGGGAATTGAACCCGGGTCCTCTGGAAGAGCAGTCAGCGCTCTTAACCACTGAGCCATCTCTCCAGCCCCCTACTTCGGCCCTTTTAATAGCTGGCATTTGTATATTATTATCCTCCCACCTTGCGGTCCCCTCTGACACATGATGATTAGGGTGAGGAGTGTCTTTGCGTATGCTCCCTTGCTATCTTCACATCTGATAGGGCATCCTTCAATATAACGTGTTACATTTTAAAATAATGCTTTTCAAGAAACATTTTAGAAATTGTGTGTGTGCGCATGTGTGCGCGCATGTGCCTGCATGAGCTTATGTGCACCACGGGCATGCAGGAGCCCAAAGAGGCCTGAAGAAGGGACTAGATTCCATGGAACTGGTTAAAGGCAGTTGTCAGCCACCTGATTTGGGTAGTAGGAACCAGACTCTGTAGGAGCGGTAAATGTTCTCACCTGCTCAGTCATCTCCTAGCCCCAAATTAGTTACTTTTAATAGTTGAATTTTAAATCTAGTTTGGATTCAAGTTCATTCAAGTATGTGTTACTGTAAATATTTTCTCTTAGTCTGAGACCTGCTTATTGTTTGGTTTTCATTTTCTTTACAGTATCTTTCACAGGATAGCTTTAAATTTCCATAAATTAAAATTTACCGATATTTTCATTCAGGTTTTTTTGACATCAGGCCTAAGAATTTGCCACCAAATCCAATTGCACTGAAATATTTTTCCTATATTGTCTTATAAAAGTCTTGTATTTTATATTGAAGTATATAGATTTTGATTTTTGTGGAAATTATTGGTTTTGCATCCAGATTAACTAATTTTGCATAAGGAAGTTGAGTTGATCCACCACCATTTATTGAAATTCTATATCTCCTCCTTTGAAACATCTGCCCTTTGACTTGGGTGACTCTGTGTGGTTTTGTTAGAGGGCCGTCCATCCTCACCAGTAATTGTGTGTTTACTCTTTTCGGGAGCACCATCCTGCTGATGACTGAACTTTCTAGCCAGTCTTGAAGTTGGGCAGAGCCTACCCTTTCACCCATTCTCCTTTAGTGCTGGACTTGTTATTCAGGGGCCTTGACCTTTTTATATAAACTGTGGAATATTTTTGTACAATATACAGAAGAGATTGCTGGGATTTTGATTGGGTTTTTATTGACCCTACAGGTCAAACTGGGAAGACTTAGCATCGCGACAATACGTAATTTGAACATGAGGCATCTTCCCCTCATTTTAGAGCTGTTTGGTTGTCTGCATAGAGATCCTGCAGATTTTCTCAGATATGTGCCCAGGTTTTCTATGAGCAGTGGACCTCACCTGGGATCACCCTATTCACCTGCCTCTGGGATTTTAAGTTGTGTCTTCATTTCTCTGACTGGTTCAATTGTTTTTGAAACTGAGTTTGCTCATGTGGTTCTTTTGGTTGTCGTTATGAGGTGGGAATGATGGCTCCCACAGTTCTTATGTGTTGGAGTAGTAACTGGCTGTGTATTCTGACTTACTTGCAGAACACGAGGAAAGTGAGGCTTACTATGAGCACACGAATGGCTAGAGCCTTCCAACTCCTGAGCAAGCCAGTGGTCTTCTCCTTCATCAGCCTGCTGCCAGGTCCAATGAGTACCACTCACAAAATGAGCCCAGGGAACTGTTCTCCAAACCAGCATGGCAGAGTAGCAGGGTGTGGCGAGCCGGGACACATGTCCACGTGTATCGCTTTTAAAAAGACAATACAATAAAATGCCCTAATGAAAAAGGTATATTAGTGGCCAGTGAGTCACTGCAGTTTACAGAAGTGTGCAGAGAAGAATCCTCCCATCCGCAGACGGCTTTAGTCATGCATGTTTATGTATGTGTGAACGTCAGATAGAAGCACCATCTTCTGTGAACACTCAGAGTCAAATAAGGGTTCTGAACTATCCAGTCTCCACACTAGAAATCCTTGAAGAATTGTGTGTCTGAGCTATAGAGAAGGCAACCACGGCTCAGGGATATTTAAGGAGCTTGATGTGAGAGAGAATGAGCAGCAAGGGAGGCCTTTTATTTACAACTAATTACGATACAGTTTTGGTCACTATGTTTAAACTCTAGGAGCTACATTGTACAAATAGGTATTAAAAAGTAATTACCACCCCACCGTAACTGGACTAATGTTCAAAAGGCTCTTATCATGGCTATAATAGTAACTCAGGAAGTTTATATTGTTATTAAAATGATTATAGTATTTATTATAATGTGATATACAGTAATTATAATTGCATATGCTCTATACTGATATACTACTAATATATTGGTGGTAATTACAGCAGCAAATCATGGCAATAAACTTTACTATATGGCTCTTTATCATATTACAGTGTAGATTATATGTCCCTTTGTTATATTATATTATAGGTATTACAGCCCCCTGTTATATTGTGTTGCAGAAAACAGCTAGAAACTCCAGAAATCTTATGAGTTCAAGGCTCTCAGCAGCCTTGGCAGATATCACATGATCTCAGGTGTTCATGGTAAATATTCAGAAGCTAGGCCCTCTCCGGGTCGTTATTTAGGATACCAAACTGTAGCCTCAAGATATTAACTTGAGTAATACACTCAGTCCTGGGTTTCCCAACATAGTTCATTTAATACATAATTTAACAACAACAACAACAACAAAAACAAAACAAAAAAACCCAGAGCATCACAATAAGCTGTGGGAGCCTTATGAAGCATGTCCAGCTTCAGTGGTGGCAGATGTCACTAGTGTCTTGACAACCTACAGGAGCTGGCCTTCATGGTGGATGTTTACCAGCATCCTGGCTTCTTCCCACTGGACACAAGGAGCAGCCCCTCTTCCTCCACACTGTCCCCTTAGACAGGTCTTGACAATTAGAAGCCTTTCCAGACGCTGCCAGGAACCTCTTCAGAGCCAAAGTGTCCTTGGCTGGGAAACACTGATCTAAGCCAGCGCAGCCCAAGTCCACAGTGGCCACAGAGGAGGAGAGTGGCATCCAGAGGGCTGTCTAGCTGATGGGCCCAGGGCACTCACACTGTAGGAGTGGTCCTGCCTCTGTCTCCACAGCACCAGCATCACCTGCACGGCAATCAGGGCAGAGAAGGAGATCAAGATCATCTGCAGGTGCATGGCTTTATGGCCCAGTGCATGGAAACCATCTTCTCCTGACTCAGGTTGCGACCAACAAACAGGTTGTGAGAAAAAAAAAAAAACCCTTGTCTTTGCCTGCCTGGCAAAACATCACCAGCACCCTGGCTCAGAGAGAAACGAGGATCTCAAGTGCAGGTGGTCATAAGCTTTGACCAGAATCTTTCTTGGTCTCTTCCTTTCCCTTGGGAGTGGGGGGAGGAGCAGCAGAACTAACTCCCCCGCTCCCAGTCCTCTGCTTTCATGTGTGACTCTGACCTCTGCCTTGTCTTTTCATTTAAGAGACCAACGAGGTAGAGAAGACTTAGGATCCAGTTGGTTCCAGATAAACCACTTCATTGTCTCGTAACCCTGAGAATGTCATTTGTCTCTTTTGCAACTATATATATTATATTTGCTATAAAAGAACTCATAAGTTGATTTTAATTTCTCCTATTTTCAAACAAAAAGCTTCCTCGCAGATAGATGGCACCTGTGCCAAAGACAGTGATCTTGCCTGATCAGGAACTGATAGCTATAGAGTGGGCTGCCCAAACTGTTATATTAATACAGATGTTATAGGGACCAGGCCTAAGCATTTTCTCGAACAGGACAGATGATAAATGGACTTTGGTTTTAGGTGGACACTCCTTTGCACCGTGACAGATAACATCACTAGAGTAGCATGCCATCTGGGGAGTGACCAGAGGAGACTCTAGAGAAAGTACTCTTGACCTTGGCTGTGAATTAGGATTATTAGGAAGTTTTCGAAAGTCCTGGTGTCCCAACTGGATCCCAGATCGATTAAGTGACAAATGACAGACACTGAGAGCTGAATCGCACACAGAAAGCCCAACCCCTACTTCTCTGGCCTGCCAGGATCCCTGCATTTGAGATGTGACCCCGTCACCTCCACTCAGTTTAGCCTTGACAACACTTTGATCTCGGCACCTCAGCCTCTACAGATACCAGGGAATCTGTGTTTGCTGCTTCAACCATCCCATCTGTGTTATTTTATTAAGGCAGCCCTAACAAAATAATGCAGATTTCCAGAAAACAAATTTATTTTTAAAACATTTAATCATGATACATTTCCTTTTAATGGCTACATAAAATGAACTGCATTTTAATGGGATACAGTGTGACATTTACATACATGTATAGGCTGTATAGTGTTTATTGGAATACAGTATGATATTTACATACATGTATAGGCTACATAATGGCTAAAGTGTCGGTAATTTAAAAATCCTCTCATGATTTTCAGGGTGGTCAAGACTGGGGAACCACTGGTTCAAAGGGACGAGGGAGAGACAGAGAGACAGTGTGGTAGTGGGGGGAGAGAGAGGGAGAGGAGAAGAAGAGAGGGAGGAAAGAGGAAGGGAAGAGAGGAAGGAGAGGGAGAGAAAAAAGGAGTGGGAGAGAGAGAGAGAGAAAGAGAGAGAGAGAGAGAGAGAGAGAGAGAGAGAGAGACAGACAGACAGTCAGACCTAAACAGTCAGACCTAAAGTCAAATCAATGATGGGAGAGAAAATGGAAATATAAAACAGCATGATCTCAATGGCAGTGGGGACACAGAATTTTCCGAAGGCTCTTCTCCACCTCTGGCTGGTTACCATGCTCAGTTAGCTAGCGTTGCAGACAGAAGCCTGAGACCTTCTAAAGATTCTGGTGGGGTGTGCCAGCCATTTGGGGTCTCTCCTTTCCAGCAATCCTGCAGAGCCAGGAAGTATCCAGCACTTCAGGAAAGGGCTCCATCCAAACCCCAGGGGTGCCCCCTGCTGGATAAGGCATATAACTGAGCGCTCTGAGATGATCAAGCCTTGTGGAGTGGAGCTTGGGGATGGACTTAGGACATCAGTCCTGGGAGGGACACAGGTGGAAGAACACCCTTCACTTATCAAGGGAAGAAGCTGGAGCTGTGTCAGGGAAGTAAAGTGAGGAAGGCTACATGGATCTGTTGGAAGCTGATCCCAGAAGATGAGATCGATTTCTACAAGTTTATAAGAGATACACCTGCTCCCTAGAAGAAATGGAAGCAGAGAAAGAGAAATGATGAGTCTAAGAAAATATGCCTTTTACAGACCTAAATCCTAAATGAGCATTAATAGTCTGTGAAATGAATGGTTTTTTCACATGGGCCATGTGGGAAGGACATGGGACACACACGGATTCATCATCAATCTAAAATGGAACTTCTATACATAGAAGACAAATTCTGCCGTATGCTAGTAATCTGTGTGTGTGTGTGTTTACACCTATGTACACACCTCACCACATGCCCCCATATATATGTAATGAAAATGCATCTCAGGTGGGTCAACCTATCTGGAAATATTTTGAAAAGCACAAATTAGCGTACATATGTAAGAAGTATTTCCTATTTTGAATAGGAATACATTCATAATTGATTACTATAATGCAACAAGGGAGGGGCTTTTCATTTTTATTTCTTTCATGTGGTGCTCACAGTACCCAACGGCCCCACTCTGGGTCCCAGAACACAGAAGAAACAGTGAGTAAAGAAAACCAGATGTGTCTTGTGCCTACAATAAACGAGAGCTTCTTAGTGCCACAGCTTTAGGAACACACAAATCTAACTTGGTGGTACTGCATGGGTCACATGGGAGAAGACACATAAAATCCACACTCTTTGGGTCTAGAGTATCTGTGTCACATACATGCAGGCTATATTTCTTTCACTCTATCCTAGGACATTCACAAGTACAGCGCTGACTTCATCCAATCTCTCAAGCTGTTCAGAGGAGAATCTTATTGTTAATAAAAGCAGCCATAAAAATACTAATAACTTACTTCCATGCTTCATCTGTGGAAAGCTTGGAGAGCTGGAAAACATAAAAGGACACTTATTAAAATTTCTTTATTTTCTCAACATGTATTTTAAAACATTACATGAGACACCCAAACTAGGAAAAACAGTAACGGTCTCTAGTACTGGAATCAGTTAGGATGAAAGCAGTTATAAAACAATTTGCTTACAGAAAACAGAAAACACAACAAGACATCAGCAATCAGGTCACTATTAATAAATATTTGATTCTTCTCCTAGGTCGGAAAACCAGATGTGTCTCCAATTCCTGTACTTTTGTTTTGGCAAATCAGTCAAGATCGTAAGGAACGGCCTCTTGTAGGCAAGCGCCCCTTTAGCTCCAGGGAGATGGCTTGTAAAGCCAGCACTCCTAAAAACCATCTGGCTGATGGTGCTGGAAAGATGCCAGCAAGCAAACACCATCTCTACGTTCAAGGCTTTAGAGTCAGAGCTGACTAGAAGTTGAGTTTATTTGGGGTTTTTGCTGTGCGTTCTAGGTAAAAGGCATTACTGTGCAGAGTCTCTTTCCTTGCAGTTGAACTGGAGAGCACAGACATTCCCAGAACAGAATCCACCGAAGACTGCCTCCAGTTAGCTAAAACCTTTACCTCCATCAGCAGAAAAACTGTCTTACAACAGCTTATTTCCCAGACCAGCTGTGTTAGAAGATACCATTCAAAAGTTGAGATTCCTGAAGACAGCAGAGAAGAGAAGGCAAATAGAACATGCGTTATACACTATCACCCACACATTCTCTTCTTCACTTTCTTCAAATGGTGCCCGCGATTCTGACATCGCTGAAACTAGGATTTCCAACTCAAATGGGCTCTATATGAGCGTGTGCTTCTGTGAGAGGCATGAGGTGTTCCCTTAATGTGTGCTTCTGTGAGAGGCATGAGGTGTTCCCTTAGGCGAGAGAGCGAGGCTCTCCATGACCGTGTTCAATTTCTTAGACAGGCTCATGTAACAATTTTCTGGATGATGTCAGGAAACAGGTGGTTAGTGCAGTACTCGATACTGACATCTATACCATGGCTTCCACAGGTGGGGCCTTAAACTAGGTCACAGCAGCTGGGCTCAGGTGCCAAGTTCTAGGAACGTAGAAATTCTCAATAGCGTGCCTATGTGTGGGACAATATGAGGAGTATTGGTATTAGTTCTTCTTTGAAAATCTTGTAGAATTCTGTGCTGAAACCATCTGGTCCTGGGCTTTTTTTTTTTGTTTGTTTGGGAGGCTTTTAATAACTATTTCTTTAGCAGTTATAGGTCTATTTAATTTGCTTATCTGGCCTTGATTTAATTTTGGTAAGTGATATTTATCCAGAAAATTATTCATTTCCTTTAGGTTTTCCAATTTTGTGGAGTACAGGTTTTTGAAATAGGACCTAATAATTCTCTGGATTTTTTCTGTATCTGTTGTTATATCTCCCTTTTCATTTCTGATTTTGTTAATTTGGATATTCTCTCTCTGCCTTTTGGTTAGTTTGGATAAAAGTTTATATATTTTGTTGATTTTCTTGAAAAACCAACTCTTTGTCTCATGGATTCTTTGTATTGTTTTCTTTGTTTCTATTTTGTTGATTTCAGCTCTCAATTTGATTATTTCCTGCCATCTAGTCCTCCTGGGTGAGTTTGCTTCTTTTTGTTCTAGAGTTTTCAGGTGTTCTGTTAAATCAGTGTGAGGTTTTTCCAGCTTATTTATGTAGGCATTTAATGCTATGAACTTTCTTCTTTTTTTTTTTTTTTTTTTTTTTTTTTGGTGTTTCGAGACAGGGTTTCTCTGTGGCTTTGGAGCCTGTCCTGGAACTAGCTCTGTAGACCAGGCTGGTCTCGAACTCACAGAGATCCGCCTGCCTCTGCCTCCCGAGTGCTATGAACTTTCTTCTTAACACCGTTTTCATTGCGTCCCATAAATTGGGTATGTTGTGTGGTCACGTCCATTGAATTTTAGGAAGTCTTTAATTTCTTCATTTCTTTCTTGATTCATTGATGATTCAGGTTAGTATTGTTTAATTTCCATGTGTTTGTGGACTTTCTGAAATTAGTGTTGCTTTTGAATTCTAATTTTAAATCATGATGATCTGATAAGATACATAGGATTATTCCAATTGTTCTTGTATCTGTTGAGGTATACTTTGTTACCTAGTATGTGGTAAATTTTTGAGAAGGTTCCAAGAGGTACTGAGAAGGTATGTCCTTTTAGGTTTGGATGGCTATTCTATAGATGTCGGTACCTGTTAGTACCCTTATTTCTCTGTTAATTTTCTGTCTGACAGACCTGTCCAGTGGTGGGACTGGGGTGTTGAAGTCTCCCACTCTTAGTGTGTGGGGTTTGACTGTGATTTAAGCTTTAGTAGTGTTTCTTTTACACATGAGGATGCCCTTGTATTTGGGACATAGATGTTCAGTATTGAGATTTCCTCTTGATGGATTTTTCCTGTGACTAATATGAAATGTCCTTCTTTGTCTCTTTTGATTGATTTTACTTTGAAGTCTATTTTGTTAGATATTAGGATAGCTATACCAGCTTGTTTCTTAGGTCCATTTGATTGAAAATTTTTTCCCAGCCCTTTACTCTGAGGTGATATCTGTCTTTGAGGTTGAGGTGTGTTTCTTGTATGCAGCAGAAGGATGGATTCTGTTTTTGTATCCAATCTGTTAGTCTGTGTCTTTTTACAGGGGAGTTGATTCCATTTATATTAAGGGATATTAATAACCAGTGATTGCTATCTCCTGTTAATTTACTTTTCATTGTTGGTGATGTTATTGTGTGTGTGTTTTCCCTTCTTTGATATTTGCTGCTGTGAGATCATCTATTGTCTGTGTTTTTGTGGATATAGCCAACTTCCTTGGGTTGGAGTTTTTCTTCTAGTACTTCGTGTAGGGCTGGGTTTGTGGCTAGGTATTGGTTATATCTGGTTTTATCATGGGATATCTTGTTTTGTCCTTCTATGCTGATTGAAAGTTTTGCTGGGTATAGTAGTCTGAGCTTGCATTGTGGTCTCTTAATGTCTGCATAATGCTTGACCAGGACCTTTTGGCTTTCATTGTCTCCTTTGAGAAGTCAGGTGTAATTCTGACAGGTCTGTATTTATATGTTACTTGGCCTTTTTCCTTTGCAGCTCTTAATATTCTTTCTTTATTCTGTATGTTTAGTGTTATAATTATTATATAGCTAGGGAGATTATTTTTTGATCCAGCCTATTTGGTGTTTTGTAAGCTTCTTGTATCTTCATTTGTATATCTTTCTTTAGATTGGGAAAGTTTTCTTCTATGATTTTGTTGAATATATTTTCTGTACTTTTGAGTTGGAATTCTTCTTTTATCCCTATTATTCTTAGGTTTGGTCTTTTAATGGTGTCCCATATTTCCTGGGTTTTTGAGTTAAGCTTTTGTTAGACTTAATGTTTTCTTTGAACAATGAGTCTATTTCTTCTATTGTATTTTCAGCACTGGAGAGTCTCTCTTCCATCCCTTGTATTCTGCTGTTTATGCTTGCATTTGTGGTTCCTGATCGTTATCTCCTAACTTGGTTTGTGTTTTTTTTATTGTCTCTATTTCAGACTTAAATCATTTCTTTCATCTGTTTGATTACTTTTTCTTGATTTTTCTTTATGGGATTTGTTGATTTTTTCCAATTTTTTGTTTGTTTTTTCCTCCATTTCTATTAGGAAATTTTTCATTTCCTCTTTAAGAGCCTTGCACATTCTCCTAAAGCTATTTTTTAGGTGATTTTCTTCTGCTTCATCTGTATTTGGGTGTTTAAGTCTTGCTGTTGTAGGGTCACTAGTTTTTGTTGGTGTCGTTATGATCTTTGTGGTGTTGAGTGTGTTTTTACCTTCTCTACCCATCTTTTCCTCTGATTGGCTGTGTCTCCGGTGATCAATCTTTGATGCCCATTATCTTCTCTGAAGTAGATTGGTACTGCCAGGAGCAGACATGTCTCATTGTCATAAAAAGAGCCTATGTTATTAAAACATCTTAAGTGTCATATTCTGTAGATCTCTGAAGTGTTTGAAGATGACTTGTCTATCTAAAATATATCTTTGTTTGACCTTGAAAACATGCCTAATGTGACTATAAGTTTGATTATAATAGGTGACTAATTACTTACCTGCATTTCCTTATTATCCTAAACAGTTGGTAATAATAACCTTCAAGGACTAGAAATTTACCTTACATTGCTAAATGAGCTGTACAGGCATAATACCTTGAACAAAATTAGAAACACATGTACAGTATGTTTTAACAAAATTAATCTCAAATTTGTATACAATACACAAAAGTCCAATCCAATTTAAAACATTTAAAACTAGTAGTTGCTTTTTAGAAGTAGATTCAATAATCTACCCTATCTTATAGAATCCTTCATTTTTTTTCTTTTCAGAGTAGATTCAATAATCTACCATTTTATCCTATCCTATCCATACTCCCTTGTTTTCTTTTCCAAACAAGAACCTTGAATTCAATTTCCTATGTTTAGCTTTTTTTCCCCTGACCATTACCAATAATAACTTGTAACCATCATTCCCTAAACAATGACAAATATCCATACTCCATTGAATGACCAAAACCCAGAGCCAGTGGCTGGCTGTTTTGCTTTTCTGACTTTCAGGTTGAACCCCAATATCCGTCTCTGGGTTTTTATTATTTGTGCCACCGCCGAGGCAGGAGGATCACAAGTTCAAATCTCCAGAGTATACCGAGTGAGTTCACACTGACTGAGACCACGCATCAAAACAGAAAGTTCAAAGAGGACTGGGGGTATAGAGTAGAGCACTTGCTTGCTTAGCCCATGTGGGCTCACATACTACAAAACAAAACAAACAAACAAAAAAAAAACCCCACAAAACAAAACCCAAAACAAATATGGTTTAAAAACGGTCTGAGTCAGTAGACATGGGGGAGGATACAAAGCAGTTGGAAGAAATGAAAGGTTTTGTTGTCGCGAGCTGCATTAGCGTGGATGTGTAGTGTCCGGGAAACACTCAAGTAATCACGTAGGCACTAAGCTACTTATTCCAGCTCCTTCCTACCCGTTCTCTGCCCATTAATTCTCCTCCTTTCTCCTGGCTTTCTGAGGTCAATCCAACCGCAGGCCCCTTGATGGTTAGGTCTTGCAAAACTCCTTCGCGTTGTTTTTACAAATGAATTGTCCTCCCATTTAGTCCTTTCTTTTCCTTTTTTTTTTTTCTTTTTCACAGTGACAGAAAATGTGTAACTGATTAGCATTAAGCTAACTACGTGGTTACAAAGGAACCAGGTGCATGCAGTGAGGTGCAGCGCCAGGCACTTGGAAAAGCCGAGGTAAAGTACAGGCGGTAGATTCGGTGTCTGTTGGGGTGGGAGCATTAAATCCAAACTCATCCTGGCGGTTAGGGTTGCACTAGCTTGCCTGGTCTCAGTTACTAGTGTGGATGAGCACTTAGGGTTCTGGACTTCGATTCCGGGAGCCAGGGGCCAACTTGTGCTTCGGTGGGATTAATTGCCTACAGGATGGGGCTCTGAAGACAGTCTCCAGTTTAGGTGAAGGAACAGCTGTGAAGGCTTGAGCAGGCTGAGTCCTCCGATCTCATCTCCCCTCAGGCTGCTTTGTGGATACCGTGTTTTTGTTAGGTGTAGACATTGGGTACTTAAGAATTACCAAGTTTCCTGCAAGTTGGTCTGGCTCCCAACTCCCTAGTTCTTCCTTATAGTCCCAGTTTTCCCTGAGCCCTAAGCCTGACTGTACAGACCCCTTGGTGCTGTCTGTTTTTGTTTTTGAGGAAGTCTGCTTTTATTAAAACATTAAAAACCAGTGCAAAGGAAAGATACTCAACTTTATTGCTTATCTAGTTTTTTTGTTATTGGCACTGTGACACTATTGGTTGGTATTTTTCCCCCAGCTAAAACATACAGGCCCTAACCCTCTTAGAGCCGTGTGTGTGTGTGTGTGTGTGTGTGTGTGTGTGTGTGTGTGGTGTGCGCATGCACATGCCCCTGCCTGCACATGCACATGTGTGCATGTCCTCGTGTTTCCCTCGATGCTGGCCTGCAGCCCTAATTGCCATCTCTAACCTGCATCTATGCGGAAAATGCATTCTGCCTTTCAAACCACAGCCTTGCAAATGCACGTTGGGAACGTGGTTTGTTTGTAAGCTGGGGCCTGACAGTGTTAACAAACAGCTCTTGGCCCAGGGCAGCCTCACAACCAAAGGCCATGTGGTTTAAGGTTCATGTAACAGCCAGTTCCTTTCAATAATGCTAGCTAGACCCCGGGCTCTCAGGTTCTCCGGTTTCTGGGTCGTTTAGAGAAGAGGGTAGCAGGCTTTCTACAGTGACAGGGGTGGGTGTGGTGTGCCCGCTCCCTAGGAGAAATGCCACATTCCTGCTTTTAATGGCTTGCCCTGCAGGTTTTTAGGACCGAGGCTCTTCCGAGGGCAAGCTTTTCAGTTCTGCTGAACAATTGATCTTGAGAAAGAAGAACTCCTTTTAAAAAGCAGTCGTAGTTCCAAGCTTGGAAGTTCAGCCAGGGTCATTCTAGTTTATTGAGTGCAGGGGCCCCTCAGTGGGAGGGAGAACCACATTTCAGTCCTCCCTGGGGCTCCTGTCCCTCCCCTCACCCTGTTTTCTTTTTGCCAGTGCCTTTAACGTTGTCTCCTCTTCCCTCAGTTAGAAGCCAGACAGCCCATCCCAGGCAAACTAGTCCATTGACCCAGCCATAAAAAGAGCTGGTCTTTCTCAAACACTCACAGTTTGCCCAGGCCTTGGGGTCTGAGGTCTTTTCGTCCTCGGAAGCATCCCTTGTGGTGCTTGTCACCAGCTTACTGCAGGATCAAAAGAGAATGCTTAGCAACACCCAGGCTGTCCCAGCTTCCTGCCCCTGAGGCTATGGTGTGGGGTCAGTATTTAGGACCTGCCCTCATAACTCCTGCCCCCGAGGCTGTGGTGTGGGGTCTGTATTTAGGACCTGCCCTCATATCTCCTGTACTTTAGGATTAATTGCCAGAATCACACCACAGCTCTGTTCCACCAAAGTCTTGTTCTTATGAAAGAAAAATAAGAATGTTCTTAAACAAGGCCAGCTATAGACTCACCTACAGGAGGCTGCTGTTAGTTTTGACTTCTAACACATGTTTGATCTACTCTGCTTCCTACCCATGCAAATAGCTGAAAATTATTATTACTAGCGATATCATTACTTTCACTGTGCTAGAACCAGGCTTTCCTGTGTGCTAGGCAAGCTCTCTGCTTCTGAGCTGCATCCCCATTCCAGGTACCTGAAACTTCATGTCATGCCTACACCTTAGGGCTCTCAGGCCCCCCTCTGTTGGCAGAAACTTCTGCTTTCCCCATTTGAGTTTGTGGAAGTACAGCCCCTCATTCCAGGGCCTGGCAGCTTCCGTTCCTCCCTGCTCTTCCCCAGACTCCAATGGCAATGCATCTCCTTCGATGCTAGATTGCTTAGAGTTCAAGGTGTCGCTATGTAGAATGGTTCCCTTTTGTGCTTGAGGGGGGGCATTCCAAAACACGGTGGATTCCTGAGACTGTGGATAGCACCAAACAGTAAAAGACCACAGGGTATCCTCAGTGGCTCTAATAACTGAAGGGGTTATTAAAGGATTAGCATATGGGTAGTGCATAGTGTGGACACAGTGAACAAAGGGGTCATTTATATCCTTGGCAAGATACCCACAACAGATTTATTGTGCTTCAATGAGATTTTGCTTTAAAAGATGGACTGTAACAGCTATCGGATGTCCTTCATATCCTGATCCTGAAGGGCCATGTCATGACAGAATAAAAATCCTTTTGCTTTTGCATCAATTGCACCTGGGAGAGTGGTGTCTGGAGCAACTCCTCCCTGATGTTTGCATATCTAGTCCAACAATACATCAATGCAACTCTAAATTATATGGGCTTTTGCCTGGCATCTTTTTCATATTTTTATTGGATTTTTAATTTATTTTACATACTTACCACAGTTTCTCCTCCTTCCTCTCTTCCTATTCCCTCCCCACCTCCTTCCTACCCCTCCCATTTACTCCTCAGAAAGGGCAAGGCCTCCCATGGGAGTCAACAAAGCATTTGCTCGACTTGGGCGCCTCACATGCCAGTGCCTTGCTTCCGATACTCATACATCATACATGTAACATGCCTCGGCACGTCAGTGCTTTCGGGGGATGAATAATATTCCACCCCAGGAACACACCACATTCAGTTCACAAATCATGAACTGTGGGGTTGTTTATGCTTTGGGGCTGGCGTGGATCATGATGCCATCAAAAACCAGTAGGGAAATACAGGTCAAAGCCACAGCGAAACGCAGCTTCACACCCATCGGAATGGCTGGCTGGCAGGAAAACGCCAGATAATGACAAGTTCGGGTGACGATGTGAAATTCCTCGTAAATTACAAGCAGCCTTGTAAAACGCAACCGCTTTGGAAAATGGTTTGACAGATCTTCAGAATTCTAAACGCGCCGTGGCCGTATGAATCACCAGCTGTACCCTGTCGACGCATATCCAAAAGAATGAAAAGTTGGGCTCACAAAGGGCACTTGCTTACAGTTTCAGACGCATCTCGGAGTGGATGGACTCCCACCTCTTTGCGAGGTTCTCAAACTTCCTCTGCCCTTCATTTCTACTTCCACCCACGATGATTGTGAGTAGTCCTTTCAGGTTGGCTGAGGTTGGTCCTGTCTCCTGTGTTACGTGAGCTGGAGGATGCTCGACCGCTCTTGCGTCATGAGTTCGTGGATTTCAGAGCAAAGCAGGAAAGGATCAGAGCAGAAGCTGATGCTATCACAGTGGACCCTGCAGGCTTAGTAGGTCGTGTGCAAGTAGGATCGGAGGAGGAAGTGGTGTGACCGTCCTCACACCAGAAAGTCTTCCAGGCATGGTTACCATCACTTAGAAAAGGAAGGTGGCTTCTGTGTCTAGATGGCATCCTGGAGTAGCAAGGCGGGGAGTCTTTGGGTCGGATAGGCCCAGAAGGGACAGTGCTGTGCTACTCAGCCTTCTCTCTGTTGCCAGACACAGACAACCTGAAAGGAAGGAGAGGGTTTCTGTTTGTTCACAGTTTTAGAGGGTTCGCTCTACCATGGTGGGGAGGGCACGGTGGTTTAGGGCAGTTCAATCATGGCAGCCAGAAATCAGGGAAAGGAGATACAGGAAGAGGCCAAGTAAGATGCAGCCTTCAAGACACCTTCCCTGTGACCTCTTCCTGCTCTCTTTCAACTCCTGCCGTGTCCTGTCTCTCACCGCTTCCTGATAACGCTATCGTATTATGTACCTGTCAAGGATTAAATCAGAGCACACATGACGTCACTCCAGATGCCCAGACCTGGGTTTACTAATGCACTAGGCATTTCCCCATCCAGTAGAACTGACAGATTAAATTAACCACTGTAGGCAGTGCGGTCTCTCTTAACTGTCTTAATAGACAGCATTCTGGTGTGAGCCACTGACATTTCTCGAATGAGTCAAGCATTCTGTTTTCTGCTTTTGTTAGCTGTTCTCTCATCTGCACATCCCTGAAGGCGATGGACGGGTCTCTTTGACACCCGATGATGGTGTGTGCCTCTCCTCTTTACTGGAGTGCCTGTGCTTGTATCACCGGAATCTGGTATAATTTCTCTAGAACAAAGTTGGACTAGGGCAGAACTGCTGCATCCACACTTAGATAAGTGTCTGGCTTGTGGATATACACTTGATGTATATTTATTGATGAATGAGCCACTGTCCAATAACTGGCGATCAGTAAATATTTGCTGAGTTAATAAATTAGGTTGTACATACACAATGTGTTTCACAGACAAACATCACACGGTTCAATCCTGCAGACTCAGTAACTGCATAAGGTAAATACAGGGCAAAGGGCAGTGTCGAGGGCTTATGCTTGGATTTGATCTTCAATGTTTCCCCCCCTTTCACTATAGAACATTGAAAACCTGATAGTGTATGTGCTGGAAGTATTCAGACAGATCATTGTTTGATGAGAAACAGGGAGTAGGGGGGGATGGGGAGTATTTTTGGGTAGCTGAGCCCCCTGTGCTGTGAATTTGAGTCCACTGAACTGTGTTTGTAAGTATCGCTTTTTATCCTTTTTGAGCTGGGAAGTGCCACTCAAAAAACACTTAGGTTTGTTTTTATAGAGCAAATCCTATCTTGAGCTATTTATTAAAGGAAAGAGGCATGAGCTGCCTAGGGATCTATAATTATATAATCCTTAGCTTCTCTGTTGAGGCTAGTCTTCTTTTTTAAAATGTTTAAGCTTCTCCAGGCTAGGTTTTCACCCCCTTTGCCACGTTAGGAGACAGTGAGAAGGAGCCATCTATGAAGCGGAGTCTTCATCAGACACTGAATCTGTTGGCTCCTTGACCTCTCCGAGTGCCAGAGCCTTAAGAAATAGATTTCTGTTGACTTTAACCACCCAGTCTAAGCTACTGCCATAGTGGCCGCCATGGATTGAGGCAGGCATTTATGGCCATCTGTTTGACTCTTCTGTTTTTTAGCACCCTCTCCCTTTATCCTGGCTTCCAGTCATGTCCTCCAAACCGTGACTTTCTTTACCTCAGGGGGCAGAGCTTACGTGGGGACGGAATTACCATGTCCACAAGGGCTGCTTTCTCACAGTAAGAATCTCCTGCAGGGAGCAGCGGGATTACGAAGCCTGTGGCCCTGCAGGTCAGAGTCGCATTGCATGTAACTGAACTGCTGAGAAGGGCCAACAAGAGCCTTCAAGCCTCTGGGATTTGCAGTGATGAATTCTGGCTGAGAGGTGAGGTACATGCTAACGAAGGAAGAGGAGATTCCTGATCAAATTCTGCAGTAGCTGGGAGCGTCAACGTGCTGGAGGGACGGCTGGGCCTCAGGCCTCCCTCCTGGCTCCTTGGTCAAAGGGAGCATGACAGAAGACAAGGACTAGGTATAACAGGATGTAAAGTTTATATACAAAGAATATAATGTTTATCTGAAATATTTACAGTGTTGGTTAAAGCAATATTTTTACAACTTCTCCCGGTAAACTACTACGTATATTACAAGTAAGCTACAATGATTTAATTTGCAAATATGAAAAAGATAGAGAGTAAAAAATGCTTTAAACAAAGTTTAAAATGCTCAAGCCAATTTCTAAGACTGCATTTGCTTCGTCCTTTATGTGACGCTTTCATGCAACAAGGAGTGGTTAATTGTACTCTTATAAACTGAAGTTCTGTAGCTGGGATGGGACGCATGCAACGGGCGAAGGCAATGAGGGTGTGAAAGGAGCGATGAAGCGTCCCTTAAGACGTAGACGCCGAGGCTGGAACAGAGGAAGATGTCGAGATAACAGCCAGCTTTATCTCAACCAAGTCTGGGGCCCACAAGGGTAGTCCACAGAGAAAAATGAAACAATTTGCCTGGCATGGCAACCTTAGTGCACAGAACAAACCAACGGACTGACCAGAGAGGGGATGCCCCTCAAGTCACGGTACTACTTACTCAAAACTAACCTTAAAACGAGCTGTTTTCAAACTTCATAAAAAGAGTCACGATTTTATTAGCTTGGATATTTCTACAAGATCTGGATGGGATTTCCCTCTATGTGAAAACAGCTATCCGTTCCCGGGGCCTCCTAGGGCCTTATAACTCAGGAAACATTAGGGATACACACATGCAAGAGGCAGGGCAAGCTGCTCCAAGTTGGGGCCGGAGCTTTCAGGACTGTGCTTGGGAAACCGGAAGTCAATTCGCAGAGCGGAAGTGGTCCACCGAGCCCAGAGCCCACTAGCAAACTAGCACTGCAGCTTGCGGATGCTGCGGGAGATGCGCTTGAATTCTCGCTGGCCCTTCTGCCACCGTTTCACCGAGGTGATCACCAGCTCCCCACCCTGCTTCTGTCCCATGACCAGGTAGGGCGCGTTGATGTCGTTCATCTCCTCACAGGTGCACTGCAGGCTGTCTTTGAGCCACAGCACCGATTTCTTCAGGTCCCTTTCAGACACGCCGTTCAGCTTATAAATGGTCTTGCTCTTGGTTTCCAGGATGATTTTGGTGTCTCTGTTGATGTAGGTTATCTCCTTCACTTTGATTTTCAGTGCTGCAAAGACAAGAGGGGCGGGGACAACATAGAACATGAGTTATGATGAGGGAGAGCCGGGTAGTGTTAGCTTGGCTATCTGTTCTGTGCTTGGCCTGTGGGAGGAAGAGGAGAGTCCTATAACCAAAAAGACAAGAGCCTGGAAGAAGCTTTTGTGTTGGTAAGCCTCTTGGCATGTGGTTCATGCCACCCTCAGCAAACGACTCCCCTACTGGAAGAGACTTCAGCATGGGGAGAAATGCCTAACTCTCGGGTGAAACATGAGTCTCCCAGGCTGTAAAGGTTAAACTGGGCTTATTCTGTCACAGAGGTTTCTGGACAAACCTGTGAGGAAATGGTACCACAGTCACCGCTTTCTGAAGAACAGATTACAGGGGAAGGAGAGTGGACCTAGCAGCTGCTTTTGATTTGGGAAAAGTAACAAGGACGAAAAGTATGCAAGTCTCCTTTTTAAGAGCACAACATGTTTAGCCATAAAAGTTTTTCTGAAGACTTCATCCTCATGTGCTCTCATTTGCCCGGCCAAGGCCAAGGCATTTACAGATCACGTATGTACTCTTTCCAAAATGTGTATGTAGAGTCATTAGAACGTTGAGACCAAAAAGTACGTTGTTTACTATAAAAGACACATTTTATAGCCACGAACACTGCTTTGGGAAATACACACGCTGGGATTAAATTTCAGGACTCCACACATGCAGGAAAAGGATAGAATTTTCAGGTTAGAAAGGGTCATCCCATTAAAAGCTCATTAGTACACAAAGATGCAAATTGAGAGAAGTGGCCATGACTTGTCCCAGGCCACCCAGGTAGCTGTGTCCCAGCTCAGTCCCCAAACCTCTGTCTGCACTACCACCGTGTTCTTCGGAGGCAACGTCAGATCCCCGTCCTTGTGAAGCATTAAGCTCCACTTCAGTGTGTCCTAAGACTCCTGGTGCCACCGACAGCTGTAACAGATGACACGCGTGTATGACTCCCCAACTTTGATGGGGTTTAATGCATTGTTTAAATTAGTAATAGTGGAGAATTTTGTATGTGGATGTCTTTGAGGTTTTCTTCTCCTTTTAAAAATAATTCAGACAGGGAATTCAACTGAGCTGACTCTCCTGCCAGAAAGGAAATGATGGGTACTGAACTCAGTAAAGCAAGGGTGCTGTGGCTAGGTGAATGGGTTTTGTCTGATATGGTTCTCATCTGACCCGCAGTGCTGACTTCTCAGAGTTTAAGGAATAAACTGTGCGGAAATGTCACATGTTCTTGTGATTCAATGGTACACTCCTGAGTGTCAACCCCAGAAGAATTATCATTTTGAGCTGGAAGCGTGTTAACTACCCTTCTTTAGCTCTAAAACATGTCATGAGGGAAATGGGGTTCTTCCTTAGACTTGAAGCTGAAATAAAACATAGGGAATTAAAGGCCCCAAATAACATTCTTGCTCTGGAAGGTATGGCTGGGGATACAGAATGTGGCAGGAGGCACCTGTGACAGTCCCCACTCAGTGGCATGCTGTATATGGGGGTGGGAGCAGTTAGAGGTGACCTAACCTGCCCTGTGGAGGTAAGGAGGGGCTTTTCATCCCTCAGTTTCAAATGCGTGGTTTGGGTGGGAAGTGCTGTGTGCCTGGACTCTGCAAGTTCAATCAGCCCCATTGCTCAGCTGCTCCATCTACTACCTCCCCAAAGAACAGAGACAAAATGAAACACTCCCTCATTGTCCCCATAGGGGACAGAGGATAGAGCTCCTGATTGCTGCACCGTATGGCACACTCACACTGCTTCTTTGTCCCAGACCTTCGTATGGCATTTTCCTTCAGTTTGTCTTCTGTGAGGGAAGCCACAGAGCAAGCAAGTGGCGTGTATGTGCGTACGTGTGCATGTGGTCTCCTACATGTATCTGCTTTGGAGTCCCATGAAAGTCAGAAGAGAAATCTTATGTGTGTACACAAAGAACATAAGCTGCCAGGAGAAAATATTTCAGATTCATAAATTTCACTAAATAATCATCTGCCTTGTGGCAGTAAAGGATTGTGACTTGTATCTTGAGACTGAACACTGCCCACCACTGAATGCCTGGCCCTGTGATAGTTTGAGGTCTGTATGTTTGAATACAGACATAGGAAACCTGATGGGCCCCTTGCGTGACTCCTCCCGTGGGAAAGGACTTGGAACTCTAGCGCTGCTGGTCTCCTCCCTCGACAGTGTCAAGTCTCTCCTGTGTCGGGTATAGGTCAGGAACCGGGCACTTCCTGAGACATGATGGCCTGAGATTTCAGGGTGGCGAGGTCGTTGTCGACAGGGGCAGCCTGGCCCCGTTTCCCCAGCCCTCAGGGTTTGCTGAGTCTTCAGAAATGTCAATATGGATCTCTTAGAATCCGTGTGACTTGGTGAGCCAGTGGCCTTCTATACTCACCAACAACTTGCAAAATCTGACTGAACGATACCGTTAAGGGATACCCATCCCTCTAATACAACCAAGGATGCCTGTTCATTGGAGGATTAAAACAGCAGTGCATTCTGGGTAAAGTCCTTGGCCACGCCTGATTCTGATTCTGGCTTTGCCTCTGTGTCTAGCTCGTCTCCTCCCTTCCCCTGGGGACCTGAGGACGGTAAGTAGGTCCAAGTGGTGTTCTCTGCGAAGAAATTCTGTTTTTCCTCCTATAACCCCCTTAGGAGCATGACTTAATGTTTGAGTTCCGTGGATAACACTGCTCGTAGAGCCCTACTTCGTCTGTCCCAGGAGCGGCAGCATCACCTAACCTGGAAAACTTTCTTCTTTCCTGACTCTTTGTAAAACGGTGATAAATGTGTCACTCTGCGCTACAAAGAGGGTGGAAATATTTTCATTTGGTGCCAGAGCAAGTGTTTATTAGGGGCCAGTTTAGGGGCTTGAATCTATTTTGCTGAGGGTCACGCGTGCTTTCTCGTTTTTGGTGCTCCTCTCAAGCAACTGAGAAAGATACGCCGCACAAGATTCTGTGCTTTGGCATGCACACACACACACAAAAGCCAGAGATTAGAAGTTAGCCATTGGGCACCGGCAATTTGAGAAATTCCCATCCGATTATTGTTTAAGGAAACGGAACATGATCCAGGGTGAGTCAGTACGAGACAGACACGATGAGAGCTGAGAAGCAGGCAGTCCCTAGGGAGCAGGCGAGGTGATCATGTGCCACCTAGCCATATCTGGAGACTGCATCCTGGTCTACACTTTAGCTTTCCCCAGCCAGTGAATGGCTGTGGAGTCTGCAGCCGGTGTCAGTTACTTACCAAAATCATTTTTACAAAGCGTTTCCATGATATCGTTGTCATCTTCGTTTTTAGTCTTGCAGGCTTCACACACCTTCGGGGCTGGAAATGTAAGAAAGGGCTTCAGTGAGTCTGCTTCAACAGGGCAGCAGGCGCCCATTGTCCCATGTGACCCTGCTTCTGCCTCCTCTATAAAAATAGGGCCCCTCGTTGCTAAGTGCTGCTCTTTCCATCTCTGGTTGGGCGAAATAGAATGACTGCACATCCTGCCTAATAGCACTGTCCCCCAAACCAAAAGGGAGTTGCGGACAGTGGATCTGTGGGTGCTGCAAGATGACCCAGAGGCTGCAGCTTTTCAGTTCATTCTCCTCACTCCTGGGATGAAGTCAGTCATTCCCGAGTATCTGTTTAGAAAGCACCAGAAGATCCAAACCCCAGAGGGACTGGGAAGATGTATGACCATAAAGTACGGTAGAGAGATGATTCTAGGTTCTAATCCGTAGGACCGGCAGAAAACCCCTCCTGCTCAGCAGGGAGCTTGGTCTGGGGGAATCTTTTGCATAAATTTTCTCCTCTGGGCCGGGTGGGATGGCTAGCCTTTGCATCTTGGAAGCACATCTCAGTAATTCCAACAGCCAGCTCTCACTGGCTCCCCTTCACCTTTCTTCCTGCCAAGTTTGTGTTTGACTGACTTATTCCCCTCCAGATCCCTGGTACAGGAGCTTGTTGCCTATCCTATGCAAGCAAACAAACCCCAAGACTAGCTGATCCAGAGGAAGGAAAACTTTCTGTGAGCTTTGTCTGAGCAGAGGGCCAGGGATTCTGTGTGTTCACACAGTTATGGGCCTAAGACTGTTGTAAGAGAACACATGCTCATGAAAAAGAAGAAAACATTTTTTCCGCTGATTTATAAACATGCCTAATGTTGTCTTTAAAATTTGAATGCAATTATATAGGTTTTCACTAGTATGCAATTGAATTTTCACACACATGCGTGCACGCACGCACACACACACACACACACAGCTTCGTGACTCATAATAGAAAAGATACCCGATTTTAAAAATACCAAAGAGCAGAATTTGCAGGCATATGGGCTTATTTTGAAGGAAGAAAGTGTATTTTGGAGAAAATACCTAGTTTACCAGAAGCAACCCACACAAAACTGCCTCAGCTCTCCCCATCCTGAGAGACACACTTCCACTGGGGAGGGCTCAGAATGTCTATGAAATGCCACCAACCTGTATTGGTTACTCTGGTATATGTTGGACAAATGTTTGAAAAATGCCAAACATTTGCAATAAATTAGAAACCTAACCAATAAGATGATTGCAGACTCATGGTGCCTGCCAGGAAAGATTGCTAAACAACTTTGTATTTTCTTCGACTAATGATGTCTGCAGGAAAACAATTAGAGATTGAAAGGGAGATGCTGCTGGATCCTGGAGAGGGATTAGGAGCCCCTTTCTATTTTAGAGGGCCTAAATCAGCTCAGACACATTGTATACTTTTTCCTTTCAGGAAAAATAGCAAGCACCCATGAGGTTTTCATTGCTTTGATGGTGTTTGCCTATGAACTTCTCTCTGTTTTCTAAAAACTTGAGGGAACTCTTTTGCATGATTTTCTCTAGCTAATTAAAACCACTCCTCAGATAAAAGCTGATAGTAACAAAAAGACGAATCCTGGAGATTCCCTTTATCCTCTCTTTCTCCATCACCTGGGCAGTTAAAACCGACATCCAGGCTTCCACTCGCTCTCAGCCAGTCTTCACTTTATCTCCAAGACCTAAATTGGCAAAGGACAAAAAGTAGCTCAAAGGGCGATCGGTGTGTATCGTGGGTTTTTGTCCAGTGGGACAAGAACGTGAAGAGAAGGGCTAAGCAGAATCCTCTGGCCTGGGTGTTCATCCCCAGTACCCGGCCATGCTAAACGCTTTCAGAAGCGTGGCCACAGAGCAAGCATCTCCAAACAAGAATTGGCACTTTCGTTTGACTTTCTTAACTCCCTAAGGGGAGCTGTTATAACCAGAGAGGCGTTTTGGCAAGGAGCTGAGTAGCTCATGTTTGGTACACCATATGGCAGCCGATCAGGGCAGGGAGGGAGCTTCAGCCATCTCTAAGACTGGAACCCCCAGCCGGGACTAACCAGGATGTGGAGTGGAGGCTACGGGGTCTCCCCGCCCCCAGTCCTAGCACCTCGGGCTAGTTGGGAGTGGGTGGAACGAAGACGGAAGGCTTACCTTCCTCTGTCGCCGGCAGGAGGTGGTCGCTGCTAGCGAGGGGGATGCAGAGGTCGTTGTCCTGCGGGAAACGGTCGCATTCCAGCATGTCGGGCCAGGGGAAGCCGAAGGCGGACATGACCGGGGCACAGCGATCCTTCACCTGCACGCAGAGAGAGTGGCACGGCTGGATAGTTTCGTCTAGGTCGTCTAGGCAGACAGGGGCAAAGAGCGAGCACAGGAACTTCTTGGTGTCTGGGTGGCACTGCTTCATAACCAGCGGAATCCAGGCTCCCGCCTGCTCCAGCACCTCCTTCATGGTCTCATGGCCCAGCAGGTTGGGCAGCCGCATGTTCTGGTACTCGATGCCGTGGCAGAGCTGCAGGTTGGCCGGGATGGGCTTGCAGTTGCTGCGCTTGTAGGAGAAGTCGGGCTGGCCGAAGAGGAAGAGCCCACGCGCCGAGCCCAGGCAGCAGTGCGAGGCAAGGACTAGCAGCAGCAGCGAGACAGGGCCCCGCGGCATCGTGGACTTGCGACCCCCGGGGTTGGAGCCGGGGGCGGAGGCAGCCGAGTCGGGGAAGCGCGAGCAGCCGGAGCCTGAGTTCGTCCCAGACCTGCTCGTGGGCTCTGGAAAGCCGGCGCCACGAATGCGCGAAGCCGAGCGCTGGGAAGTCGGTGCGGGCAGGCGCTGCAAGCCCGCGCGCAGCTCCGGGGGGCTCGACCCGGGGGAGCAGAGTGAGCGGCGGTTGGGGCCCAGCCAGAGTTTTCTTGGCCTTTTTTATGCAAATCTGGAGGTGGAGTGGGGAGCAAGGGAGGAGCCAGCCCGGAGTAATCTGAGGAGGCAGGTCACTACTTTCTGGAACTGGTTTTGCGTTAAGAATGCCCCTCACGCGCTAACTGGCAGGAAATTCGGGCTGCGCCCCCTCCCCGATGCAGCAGCCGCTGCGCGCGCGCTCTGGCAGCCCCCCTTGCAAGCGGACTAGCGAGGCCCCTGCGTCCCACTGTGCGAGCAGAGAGTGAGGCCGAGGCAGCGAAAGTTAGGGGCACGCGTGGAGCAAGGCTGGCAGCCTCGCGGCTGGGTTTGGGCTGGAACGTGTTTTATGGCGTGCGTGGCCTGCACGCTTATTGATGTTCCGCAGTCCTTGGTATCAGCACTGTGTCCCCGGGAAACCACGAACCGGCAACTCTGGGCTCTTTGTGCCTCACGGTTCCAGCCTAGGACTGAATGCTCCAGGCTGCAAGGGAGAACTTCGTTTTCAGCCGAAGTGGAGCAGGCTGGCTCGTGAAGTGGATTTCCACTGCCTTTCGATGCATTCTGAATCATAAAACGTAAGAACAATGATGCATCGAGTTGCTATTTTGCTGGGGTTTCTATAGGATTCTGTCATTGTAGAGGACTTGCCAGACTCACAAGGGTCTCTCCGTTTTGGAGAAGAGATTTTGCCTTCTGAAGGGATTCCGTAATTGAGGGCAGAACGGGCTCTCAAACATAAATAGCTCAGGATTGCCTCAGGAGAGGACACTGAAGCAATAACTGGGCTTATGAATATTAGCTACAGGAGGTTAACAGGTTGGGAAGGTAAAAGGCAGAGAGACTCCTGCCTAGAGGTTTCCAAAAGCATGTCTTCCGCACAATTGGCTCATTCATCCCGTTACAACCAGGGACACCATCCTGGTCACCGGATGTGAGAAGCGAGCCAACAGGCCATCCTCTGCTCTGTCTGAATAGGGAACCTAGTGCCGCAGGGCTGTAAACTGGAAGAGAATGGAGACTAAGCCTCAACAGTAAGGTGCTAGGCCAGGGAGCGAGCGTAAGGGGGACTAAGAGACAGTGTGTGGGGGATGCTTCTTCTCCCAAACCTACCCCTGATCTTAAGGGTCAGCTTCCTTTTCAGTGGGCTCTTGTAGGTCCTGGGTAGGGACCCCCGGCCCCGGGAAGCGATCCTCTTTCATATGTAAGGTAGGTAGGGACATTGCTTCCTGGACACTTAGAGCCATCAGCAGGCCCTGATCACTGTTGCCCGATTTATGTTCTCATCCTTCTGGAGGATGCACTGGGGGCTCAGTGGCCAGCACTTTTTGTGGCTCCCGTAGTCTCTACGAGGTAAAGGAGTGATGGAATGCCAACAATATGCTATTTCCTACCCACTCCTGGTAATGGACAACGCAGGAGCACTGTCTGAATCTCCGAAGGTCTAGCTTCCATTTTTCTTACTCCCCTGAAGAAAGGTCGGGGCAGCTTTTCTGTGTCCAACCGAAGCGGCCAGAGGCTTAAAAGTCCTCCCAGATACAAACTAGTTGAAAACGAGTCACGTAAACACGAACAAGTTAAATTAAACGGTTACGCAGAGCCAGGACGCTGAAATGCTAGGACTTGGGCCCTGGGATGAGATTCAAGGCTCTCTAATATCCATTGCTCGTGGTCCCAAAGCACTCCCATGGGGTCATCTCGGGCCTTCAGACCCCTGAGTGGGAGCTCAAGAAGCCGAAAGTCAATCCGCCTAGTTTGAGTCACTCGCTTTTGTGTTCCGGCTAGCGGCAGGCTGCCCATGCGCCCGGCGCACTCCCGCGGGCCTAGGCATTGTTTGCGTATCTCGTACCCGTCCCGCTCGCCGCCAGGGGGCGTCCGAAATCGTACGGGAGTCCCCAGTGTCACCAAGAGCAAGGTCTAACTCCCGGCCGCCTGCTTGTCAGGCGGGTGGAAACCCAGGAGGCCTGTCTCAGACCCTTCCAGCATCGGTGCTACTTGGCCTGGACCCCACCCGGCTCCAGTTGCATTTTCTTCTCCATCTCGAGTCGTGAACCGTCCCTTTCGTCCACTACCCGCCAAGCGCCTGTGTGTGTGTGTGAGAGAGAGAGAGACAGAGACAGAGAGAGAGACAGAGAGACAGAGAAAGACAGAGACACAGAGAGAGACAGAGACAGAGAGAGGAGAGAGGCTCGCCCGAGAGGCCAGCCAGCTGCTGGAGATCAGGGCATTAGCCTTCGGCAGAGAGTGGACCACTGTCTGTGTGCGAGGCACGCCCAATGATACTAGGTGTCCGTGCCCACGGGGTTTCTGTGTGAATTTACGTAGCCCGGAGGCTAGAACTCCTGGAGAAGCACGCAGTTGGCGCGCCTAGGTTAGCCCAGGCTCTTCAGTGCTCCTGGGAGACTCCCTGGTTCACAGGTTTCTTCCCCCTCCTCACAGTTTACGCAAAGCTGCGCGCCTTTGCCTCAGAGAGTCCATGTTGAGCCTCTTCTGCCTACTGCCTGCCTACTTCCATGAAGAGAAGCTACATTGATTCTCACCTATTTAGCAAGCAGTGCCTGTACTGTGATCGGCGGTGCCAGACCGGGCATTCCGCTTAGAGGAGGCTGCTTACTGGTCGCCAGTCATACTAGGTCCCCTTCCACCACGCCCCCATACCCCAGTGCACAGCGAACAACCTCAGGCTCAAACTCTGCAGGCCTCAAGAATAGCCCTCGCAGCTCCTGCATTTGGTCCTGCCTCTCCGTTTGGTCTTCTCTGTCTTTAGGGCGCTGAAGAATCTTGACGGACAAAGAAAGCTTCCCTAGTCTTTCTGTTGCTTGGTTAAACCTTTGCTGATTGCTAGATTTCTGGAAAGGGAAGACCTTCGCTCTCACACTTAGATGCTTAGGGGACCTCCAAGTTTTGGAGCTTGTCAACCCCAGTTCTGCCCAGCACCCGCGAAGGTCGCGGAGTGGGCTGGATGCCGGGAAAGCGAGCTTCCTCCTGCACTGGAGAATGCGATCCTGAAAGCCCACCGAAGCCCTGCGAAGGAGTGAAAGCGAGAAAGCCGCGTGTATGCTGGTTTCTTAATTTCCACTACGCAGCTCCCGGCTACGCAGGAGGCAGACTTGAAATGGACACTAATTTCTCACCCCTACCCTCCAGTGTTCACGCCACTGGCCTGTCCTTTCTTTACAGGGAAGTTTCCAGTTTCCTTGTTAAAATACACGGCAGGGGAGAGGGGAGGGGTTAGGCTCACGGCAGTTTAGGAGCCAAGAATAATGTTGGAGCAGCGCACAGTAGGACAAGCCTGCAGGGAAGATAAAAAGAAGCAGCAACTGCCTGATCAATGTCACCTTGTCCCCAAGAATCCTCACTGCCTCCCAGCTGGTGGCCGTGATCATTATCTTTAACAAACACTCCCCCCTCGCATTTATTTATGGGGGTTGCTGGACCACAGCACGCAATTGGAGTCGGTTTAGAAAGTCCGGTTTAGAGAGTCGGTTCTCTCCTTGCACCCTGCGGGTCCCGGAGATAAAGCTCAGATGGTCAGGCTTGGTGGCAAGCAAACTTACCTTGATGGTCACTGGGAAGGCAAACTAGTGCTTTGATTGTTACGCTTTTGGGCTGTCATAATTATAAGGAAACTGAGGCACAGAAGGGTTAAGTACTGAACCAGGTCACACTGTAAGTGGTATCGCTGGCTTGCTTTAGGGTCCTGAACATTTTGGTTGTCTCCAGCAGTGGTCGTCACTTGCTTTTTACTCCAGGCTTTCCAGACAAGCGTGTTGTCTTTCTTCTTCGGGATACCAGGTCTTCCCAGGCTTCTGGTGAGGCTGCCAGGTGCCAAGGCGAAGTCTTTCTCCAAGATTCGCAGTAGCCATCTGGGGGCGCCATTTCCCAAACCAGAGATTGTCTCTAGATAGAGATGGTTGCTTTCCTCTCGCCGGGGAAACTTTGAGATCCTTTACACCCTTTCCCGTTTGCTCAAGAGGATGGCTTTTGGTGCTTGGAGGAACAAAGACTTCATTTCTCACACTCCGTTTCGTCCTATCACTAGCAAGGACACCCGGTCCCCACTCCAGGGGGCACAGGGAAGACAGGCGCTAAAGCCCGCAAAAGGCGCTTCTCACCCCAGGAATTTAGAGAGGGCTAAGAAGATGCTAACAACTGAACAGAGTTTTGTTTAAGATTTCAAGGACCTCAGCTCCAACCTAGGAAAACCAGCCATGGGAACAGACCAGGGAAACTGGCTGGCTGCCTGGAGGAGACCTACTGGGGTGGGGGTCAGGCTCACGCGCAGTTTTTACCAGGAGGGACAACAGAGACCTGGGCTGCACTCAGAGGCATCTGAAGCAATGATCCCCGAAGGACAAAACCGAGCTTTTCCATGCCTGACTTGATGGCTACCTCACCACCTGAAGGAGCCTGTCGGGAAAGAAGAGTGAGTCCTGTGGCTGGCAGATTCCAACTATCTGTGAACACCTGAGTCCTCTCTGTCCCAAGTATGGAGAACTTGCTCGTTGACAAAGGTCAAGAAGTCAATGACTGGAAACGTGAGGTTCTGTAATGAATGACCAAAGAGGTAGAGACCGCTCGGTGGTTAAGAGCTCTTGCTTTTGCGGAGCAGGGGCGGTTGCCGGCATCCACGTTAAGAGTGGCTCACAATCCTCTGTAACTCCTGTTCTAGAACATCCGGAGCCCTCTGCCCTCCACCTGGACTTGCATTCATATGGTGCATATGCCTGCATTCAAGCAAACACAGTTACATATAAAATATTTTTGTTTTTATTTGATAAAAAAAATGGCCTCTCTCTCTCTCAAAAAAAAAAAAAAAAACTGGCTAAAAGAAACTAGATAGCTCGGGCCTCCCCTAAAGTTCCAGCACTGGGGAGACAGAGGCAGGAGGATTGTAACGAGTTTCAGGCAAGCTTTGGCGAGTGAGTTCTAGGCCTGTCTGGACTTTATAACAAAACCCTGTTTCAAATACAAAAGCAAAAACAGGAGTAGAAGACCGTTGTTCTACCACGATAAAAATGATAACAGATATGATCCTAGTCTGTAGTGGCCACAGAGCCTTTCCCTGGCCATAGGAAAGTTTGTCATCAGCAGACTGGAGATGGATGAAAGAACTGTATTAGAGAAAGTTCCTCTGAGGGCAGGGAGAGGGTGGCGTGGTGGGGAACACTAGGAAGGCTGCCTGTGGTTGATACCTTGCAGGGTCCCGTTTCCATTCCATCTGTTCTTCCAAGGAAGACTGGAGCATGTCTTGGTGTTTCTGTACCATTCCTGCTTAAAACAAACAAAGGCAGCAAACCCCAGCAAATGGAACCTGAGCTGCACCTGTGAATGTCCTTCCCAGAGACAGACTTCAGAACGGAAAGCTCCGTCATTCTTACCGAGTTATCTTTTCAGGGATGCTGCTCCATATTTTGTAATTTGCTTTTTTGGGTTTTTATAATTGGTACTCTTTTTTTCACAGCCCAAATAAAGACATTTGTCAGGATCATTCGATTGACTCATCAATTTATGACAAGCTCAGCTTTAGTCAACTGCAGGATTTGGACTGGTCTAAGGTAAGCATGCAGCATATGATTTCAGACTAGAGCGTCCAGCCCAGGCAGACTTAGCACCCTGGCTGAGTTCACTGGCACTCAGTATTCATAACAGTTTCATTAGTAAGTCGAATGTTCCCTAATAGTTTGTAAATCTCCAGTTGTACAGGGAGGAGTCAAATATTTCACAGAAACATTTGCAAATGTTAAATTGGGTTCCTGGGCCTTGGCCAGTCTGTAAGTGTCTAGTGATCCTCTTGGCCGCACGGTGCAAAGCTTTCTCTTTTCTCTTTGTTTCTGTGGAGTTTTAATTTGCTAAAGAGGTTCTCAACAAGTCCCACCCTGGAAGAAAGTCAGTTGCAGAGTGCTTTGAAGCCGATAGTGTGTTATCTGGAGGGACTCAGAAACCCTTCTCTGCTTTCATTTTTCTGCATTAAAACTGAAGCTGAACAAGACAGTCTCTGGTTTTCCTCAGATAGATTCTTCTCTGTAGCAAATGCTGGAAACATGTAGAACTCTCTGCTCGGTGGTAGTAAGTTAAAATCTTTGAAATCTTCAAGTTCTTGCTCTATTCAGAGGAAATGGTGCAGGAGGGACCACAAAGGGGAAAAAAGAGAGGGGGGGGGTAGCTTTGTCTCATACCCAGCTTCAAAATCAGATCATATTGCTATGTATTTTCATTTTGAAAGTTTTGGAAAATAGTGTTACTTTGTAGCATTTCCATTCCCACAAGAGTTGAAGAAACCTACAGATAGTGTAGACATGACAGTGATTGTCACAGGATGTCACTATGTTACCACAGGCAGAACAGGTTACCCTCCTTCCCTTGTCACTGGCAACACAGCCTAACACTTGAAGGGAAACCCCTCAAGTTCCTGGGGGTTTAATTCCATCCACCCACTCAAAAGACTTCTATCATATTCTGTAATATTAATTTAAAAATGTTCCCAACTTCAGAAGAATTTCTTTTTGACTTAGTATTGGCAGATAAAAGTAAGATTTCTTCTCTTCCTCATTTACTTTCAGTTGAAGAGGACAAAGCTTTCTGATCATAAACATTTTCCTAGTCATAAACAGGTAATGGGAGATTTTCATGGGGGAGGAATGTGTGCGCCCAGGAAAGCAAGGGCGAAGCTGAGACTGATGGATTGCTGGTTCCCTTTGAGTAGTGTTTGCTCGGTTTTATGGAAGGTCAGAGAAGCCTGTGCAGGTGTCTTCAGAGGCCCGCTCCTTGTCTTCATGTAAGACCAGCTTAACCTGCCAAGGGGAGATGAATCTTTGTCTGCTTCAGAGCTTTCAGAGAAGAACGCCTCTGCCTTAAAAGCCATAAGTTGTTTTGAGTTTCCCAACAAAGAGAAATTACAAGTGTTTGTGGTCACTGTATCATCTGTCATCATACGCTGCATACATGTCTGGAAATGTCATATCTCTCCACACATATGTACAGTTACCGTGGCAATGAAAAGTGAAAATGTATTTGAATTCCCTACATTATAATAAATGTACAAGGATTTACCTAGCCCATGAGGTTAATGAGGCACGCTGAACAATTATTTCCCTCACCGATAGGTAACTACTGTAGAAAGTAGAGAAGGAGCATATACAGACTGGAGTGTACACAGACTGGAGTGTATACAGACTGGAGTGTATACAGACTGGAGTGTATACAGACTGGAGTGTATACAGACTGGAGTGTACACAGACTGGAGTGTATACAGAAGGAGTATATACAGACTGGAGTGTATACAGACTGGAGTGTATACAGAATGGAGTACATACAGACTGGAGTGTATACAGACTGGAGTGTATACAGAAGGAGTATATACAGACTGGAGTGTATACAAACGGGAGTGTATACAGGAGTATATACAGAGTATATACAGTCAACTGATCACTCGGGGCTTGCTCCTCTTAAAAAGGAATGGTGTGGGAACCTGTTGTTTGTAATCCGCATTTAAAGTTTGAAAAGTTATACTACACACAATCACAAAGGAGTTAATAGAAATCTTTTAAATTTTACTACCCTAATCTACAAAAAAGAAAAAAATCCCAATGCGTGAACAACAATGATATTCTTTTCATTTCAAGAGTGAATACTCATGAAGTTTCATTAAAAAAATGCAAGTAAAGGATTTGGGAGACAGCTCAGTCTGTGAAGGGCTCGCTACACAAGATGAGACCCTGTGTGTGAATTCTTAGCACCTGTGTACATCTGAAGGTGCCCATCTATAATCCTTGTGCCGAGGAGGCAGAGGCAGGAGAGTGACGGGGGCTAGCTGGTGAGCTAGTCTGGTTGAATGCGTGCGTTTCTGGGTCACCGAGACCTAACATGGAGAGCAGTTGAGAAGAGAAAGCGGACATCAATCTATGGTTCCCTCATGTGCACATGTCAACACTTGCAGCATGCACACATACGCACATTAATTAAAAACATGAGCAGAAGGTACGTTACAGTTTGTAAGAACCTATCATATGTCAATGGAAACTTATGTCATAATGAACTACCTTTATGTATCTGCTCTAACGATGCCTGCATCAACAGTGTGCCGCTGTCAAGACGGCTGCCCTCTCACTGTGTCCCCAAGAGTGCTGCTAACTGTAATGGCTGAGATCTGTGTGTTGTGACAGGGATGTTTCTGAATGAGTATCCCCATTGCCTCTATTTCTTCCGGTACAGAAATTTGATCATAATATTTTCTGGCATTTGGACAGATTTGCCAAATATCAAAAAGAATTTTTCTTGTTTCCTTCAATATGACATTTTCCATACCAACTTGGTTGAAAGGAGGAATTTTTGATTTTTAAATTAAAATTTAAAAAAGCCAATAGAACTTTTCTCTTAACCTCAAAAATGGTGTGGTTAAAATTTGAGAAGGGTTCGTCCTTATTTTTCTGAATCATTTTTCCCATTCATGTATTTCAAGTATCCCTTTGTGCAGACAGGAATGCGCTCTGGGAAGTGGGGCTTTCTAGTTGCCTGGAGCGTGTCCTTGGAAAGCCTAATTTGCTTAGCAGGAGGGTGATGAGACTGAGCTTTTGCAGCAGCAAGTGTGGCTTTGGGGGTGGCACTGGCTTTGCTCAGAAGGTGTTCCCCAAGCCCTTTGATAGAGCACCTTCCTGCTGGAATGTGCCTATCTAGGTTCCGCTTTCAGAATTAGTTTGTCGTTTGGTTTTAGACTTTTGAGCTGCCATGGGCTGTTCCTTATGCTGCAGGATGGGGCTCCTCACCGTCGCTGGGCTGCTTGCCACCATTCTCTTCTATAGAATCAAAGAGCTACATTGTGAACGAGGATTTACATAAACAATCCACAGTAGTTTCTTTTCTATTGCTGTGGCAAAGGACCATGACCATGGCAATGCATGAAAGAAAGCTTCTAATTGACCTTACAGTTTCAGAGAGTGTGTGTCCCTGATGGCAGAGCAAAGGCATGAGGTAGGAACAGCTGAGAGCACACATCTTGAGGACTCAGAGAGAGGAGTGTAGACCAGGCTGGCCTAGAACTCACAGAGATCTATCTGCCTGCATTTTCCTCACAAGTGTGTGTGTGTGTGGGGGGGGGGGGGATTAAAGGTGTGTTTCACTCTGACTGAGAGGAATGCTCTAACTGCTGTGAGTAATTTGAAACCTCCAAGCTTGCCCACAGTGACATACCTTCTCCAACAAGGCCACACCTTCTAATCCTTCCCAAACACCTCAAACAACAGGGGACCAAGTATTGCAACACTGAGCCTATGAGGACCATTCTTACTCAAACTATCACACAATCTTTCCCAACTGCCCTTGGAACTACGCATTAGTAATCATTTTCACAATGCTACCATTAAAACAATCTATAGGCTTTGATGGGGCAAGGAAGTTATTTAAGAAGTTTTGTATGTGGCTTGGCCATCAGTGAAATTTCAGCCATAGATCACATACAGTATTAGTCAGGTTGGGCAAGGATATGCTGCTATAACGATTGCCACCAAACAGCAGAAATTTGTTTCTCAGTGCCAAGATTTCTGTTTTCCCATCTCAGAATTCTCAGCGGTGTTATATTTGGAACTGCTATAATAAGATCTGCATGCACAGTTACTGAATAGGCAGAGAGAGCCCAAGAGCTCTCTTTATTATTTATTATTACTAGATAATAAATGCTTCCATTTGGAAGTGGTACACATCAGTTTTACCCACATCCATTGGACAAATCCATAAGATTTGAGGCCATAAGGCCCTCTAATGCAGATGGGGTACAATACAAATCCTATCTTGTGGCTATAGGTGGGAAGAAACTATATACAGGAGGCAGCATGAAGGGCTATTCTATATACACATACATTTCACAACAGCAGTTTTGAGTAGTGCTTAAGTCACTATTGTTGGGGCTGGAGAGATGGCTCACCACCTCCCAAAAGAACCATTGGTTGAGAACCAAAACTTTAACCCACGGGCCTCTGTGCACACTTATCCAAACCGTAGTAAGTCCCTGGTGAGACTTAATAAAATAAAGCACTTAGACAAAGTACACAGTAAGTACTTTACGTATGTGTTATTTATTGTTTTCATTTCACCAGGCAGCCAGTAGTGTCTTGTGGCAGCCAGCTCCACCCGCAGGAGCTGCGGCTGGGAACTTTGCACATGGGTGGAATGAGGTGTTGGGAGACTGACCCAGCTCAACAGCAGAATTGGACTGTTCCTCAACCGTTAAGGACTGGGTCAGGACCGAAGGCCATGCTAACATCGCAGGAAACAAGCCTGACTCACACGCTGAAAAGAAAGTCAAGCTCACTAAATTAGAATGACCTCCGGTTATTTTTCAAAATGTTGCTGTCATTGGAATTTGGATTGCAAGTCAAAACTGTATTACAAAATAGACGACAAGAAGCTGAAATATTAACTGAGGGGAGCAGTTCGGGCACGCCAAGAAGGATCCTCGTAAATTAATCTTCCCTGGTAATCTCATCAGGGTAACCATTGCTAATCAGAAACATGTGCTGTCAACCCATCCAGAGTTTAAGGCTGGTGACGGCAGGCGTTCGCCATACCCCCAAGACCGCGGTGCGTTTTGCATACAGCAAGAGTATACTCAGTGTAGTCTGTTAGGGTTCTGTATTGAAAGCTAAACAGGACAGCACACACTTAAGGCAGATGCCGAACAGAGGGTTTTTCCTGGAATGGCGCCATTGTCTTTCCAAGTTACTGTCCACGTGGAAAGAGTGAGTTTGGTTCTGACAGTGTGAGCAGCAACATCTGGAGTTCGGCCTCCTACCCTGGGCCTTGACCTCCTCTTTCAAAAACCGTAGACAAATACCTTGTAGAAAATTCTAAGCAGCAAAGGGTGTGACCCTGTGAAATCTGCCAGGGCAATGTGACTAGCACTGTGCACTTAAGGTCACTGTATCAGTCTAAACAAAAGACATTGATTTCTCTTTGGGTATATGTAACACACTACCAACCCCCTTCCTGCCCATCATCCTGTTCAACAAGGTTCTCTTAATTGTCCATTTAGAAGACTTAAGATGTTTACAGGCAATATCTTCCAATTAATACGCTGTGTATCTTTCTATTGCATCAAAATATTCATAACATAAAACCTGTCATTTAGACCATTTTTAATTACATAAATAGTTCAGAGATATCTGTATCATGTGTTAACTTTTTAAATAAGATCACCATTCACCCGGGGGGTGCATACTTACGAGTGTGTTAGTCAGCTATCGGTTGCTGTGATAAAATACCTTACGCAACAACTTGAGAAAGAAGGAGTTATTTTGGTCTCTGGTCTCATCCACCACAGAGGGAGGATGAAGTTGAGCAGCTCATGGCAGGAGGCCGGGGAGGGGCAAGATGATGCTAGCTGGCTTTCTCTTTTTCTTCTCTTATTTCATTAGGACCGCCACAGTGTGGACCGGTGACATGCACATTTTCAGTGGGTCCTTCCAGCCTTAGTCGATTGTTTCTGGAAACCTCACAGACACACCTAGAAGTGTGATTTCTGGATCCTGAGACACCGCTCAGCCCTGTCAAATTGTTGAAATTGGCCGCTGTGACTCATTAGCACTTTTACCACAGAAAGGCGTGGGGCGGGAAAGGATAGGTGGCCCCATTCCATAACAAGTTCTCTCGGTTATATTTTTACAGACAATTGGATGGCATGAGAAGTGGGAAATGTGCTGTTGGTCGGGGCCATTATTCGCTATGTTTTTCTCTTAGTAGAATTAGATTTACTCATAACCTAGAGTAGATGACAGTTCCCTACGCTGGATCCACCACAGTGGGGCAGGGTTGGTGGTTCTCCAGCCTGGCAGAAGATGCTCAAATACGCTTTCTTCTGCAAAGCCCATCTCTCCTCTTGGTTGCCCTGTTAGGGAAGATGGGGCTATCACTTCCTTCTCAGCTGAGGAGAGAAGTCCTTCTCTTCTCCTTGGGCAGGTTCCTATCTGCCTCTCAAAGCCAGTTTCAAACACTCATGTCTCCAAAGCAGGAAGAACATGCTGACTGCTGTAAGAGACCACGAATTTCATCAATTAAAAAGCAAAGGAGGGAGGGACAAGGGAAACCAAGTGAAAATCTATACACATTTTTAATTCCTAGTCTGTAGAAGCCAACTGTGTTTGATGATAGAGGAGACATTTTTTTTTTTCCATAGAGAAATTTAGGTCTTCAGGGCAAAGCGATAGAATCTAAGTGTTGGGAAAGACGTTGGAGGCCCATTGGTCTTTTTCTCCTGCCCAGTATCATGCTGACATGGATTCTGAATTCTCCCGGGCATGGACACCCCTTCCTGAGCTATTTCTCAGCACAGTCTCTCCTTACTGTGTCCTGCACTTGCCAAGCAACCCTCAAGTAGGGCAGCAGGCTTTACTTGTTTGCTGGGGCTGTGATAAGAAGATACCAGACGGGGGTCTTCCACCAGACATTGCCTTCTCCACCAGTCTAGGATCAGGGCTCCGCAGGGCCAGTGTCCTCTGAGACCCCTCTCTTTGTCTTTTCCTATTTGGCGTTCACAAGATCATCTGTCTGTGCCTACGCCTCCTCTTCTTATTAGGACACCAGTCATGTGTAGTCATTCGGATAAGCGTTCATTTCCAAACGTGGTTACTTTCTGAAGTTCTAGGAATTGGGACTTCAACATAAGATGTCAGGATATGGAAGTGGAAAAGCCTGCACTGTGCTTCAGTTTATTGTGGCTAAAATTCAGTATTCTGGGACGACTGAGGCTGGGCAACCAATGACCATCAATGAGCCTCAGAGGTCTCATGCTGAGATATGGATTCTGTTAGCCTCTTGGGATCCTTACTCACAGGAGATAAAGTACTGGGATACCTCTCCAGGTGAGAAAGAAGGCCAGGTCACACCAGTGTGCGTCAAAGGTCTTAGACCATGCTGAGGCATGGCCTCTTTTAGCCTTCAGAGCACAGTGACGGACAAGGAGTTGCTGGCCATGAAAACAGCTGCCTTATTTAAACAGTGCTCTTTTGATGGATTTTCTGTATTAGTGCCAAGGTGGACAGAATGTTGGGAGGTATTAGCAAGGCTGTGTTCACCATAGTATTGGTAGGCTGTCTTGTCAAAGGGTCATGAACGGGCTTGACCTCTGCCAATGCAGTAGAAACGTGAACAAGAAACCTCCTGTGGGAATGAAGGTGACAGCGGGGGAACCAAGCAGCAGGCTGGATAGGAACTCTAAATGCTCATTATCCCACAGAGACCTACGTCAGCTGGGTCACGTGCACAGAGAGGGAACCCACACCTGTGATACCACTCAGTGTGTGCTGGTGCATGAGGACACAGGGCATGGTGCCCCATTGTCAACCCACAATGTCCCTCAGCACAGGGTTTGGTTAGCCGGCAGGTTTTAGTTTTTCCTCCGTTCAGACTTTCTCAATGGAGGTAGTAGTATGTTGATTGACCGTGCGATGCCGCCTTCACCTCATCGTCAGAACAGTTCCAGTGTGAGCTTTGAGCCCAGGAACATGTGGCTCGAGAGATACCCTTGCCTCTATGTCCCTGGAGCCATACAAGCTCCTGGTGGAGGAGCGGGCTTCATTGGGGAGTCTTTGAGACTCAGCATCTGGAATTAGTCCTGTGAGACTTGCTGAGTCAACTTCTTCCCAAGCTCCCAGAAGTTGGAAGAAATGAGTCCCCAGGGGCATTAGCTTCCTTTCTTTCCATACATTATTGTGCCGTCACTCATTACTAATGTCTCTGGCATGCGGACATCACCCGATTAATCCCGTGTGCACAGACTCGGCGCTGTTTCTGGATCTGCAGTACCGGAGACAATGCTTTGCACTCGGCTCACTAACGAGCCAGCCGGTCATCCTTGCTGACACCTTTCCACTGGGAACCCTCCCTTTGCTCGTTGTTCACTGTGTCTGGGTTCATCTGACGGCACCCGGATGCATTCTGTTACAGCTGTGATGCTGTCTTAATGCCATATTTGAGATTTTTGTGAGGGGTACCCTGCTGGCATCGTGAGAGGCAGGGGAATGAACCATGAAGAGATGAGAAAGAAAACTTGGTTCACCTGGACTTCACCAGGCTGCATCCAACTTCTAGAGAGTCAGATGCCAGGAGGTTTATTGCCAGCATATTTAAATACAGTGCAATTTGGGAAAAGGCTTCCTGGTGTAATACAAGCCCCAGTGCGCAGGGAGGCGTAATTACATCAAAACTCTTCACAAAGTTCCTGTTATTTCCCCTAAGAAGTGGGATTCCAGAGATAAGCTATCTCTGCTAGCTTAAGGGCCTAAGGAAGGATCTGGGACATTCTCAGCTGCACAGGTGATATAGAGGTCACTTGGGCCGTCCGCCACCTCCAGTCCTGGCTGTGGGAGCCTGGGGGAAGCCCCTGGCTATATAAATAACTACTAGCCACCTCTGTACACTAGTGTGGACGCTTGGTAGGCCTGGCCCACAGATGAGGCCGAACACCAGGCTGTTTATCACCTCCATTTTCCAGCTTTTTATATGGAAAATAGGTTACATGTCCTTCCCTTTGGAGGGGAAATCCCGCAGGCTTAGCATTCCCGGTTTCTTTGGTGATATGTTCATGCTCCCAACAATTTTAAGTTGCATTGATTGATCTGTTGTGTGAAGTAGACATGAGGGTAGCGTCGGTGTGGGCATGCACGTGCTGTGCTGTGGGTGTGAAAGCCAGAGGGAAACTGGCAGGAACTGGTTCTTTCCTGTTACCGTATGGGTACAGGGGGATCAAACCTGCTCTAGTGGGAAGTGCCTTAGCCCAGGCACCTCTAAGATAATGCTTGTAGTCCTAACTGCAGCAGGATGGACAGAGGAATAAAGGGGATGCGAAAAGAAAATGAAGAAGTTCAACCATCACCGTGATGATACAGCCTATCCTGAGAGGATCCCAGGACTTCACTAGAAAACACTGGTAAGCGATAATGTCAATAAAATAGCAAAAAAAAAAAAAATCAAAGTACAAAAGTTAGTAGTTTTTCATAAACAAACAGTAGGACCTCTGACAAGATTTTAACCTTTCAAACTGCTCAAAGAAAACAGATAAAATGCTTCAAGCGTAAAGTACATGCAAGAACATTCTGAAAAGGACTTGGTCTTTCAGAAAATAATGTCACGAGCTGACGAGTGGGCCTGGGTGGGACTCAAAAGCTTTTGCACAGCCAAGGGAACAAGTCATTGTGTGAAGAGACAGTCTATAAAGTAGGAGAAAAATCTTTACCAACGTACATCTGAGAAGGGATTAATATCTAGAATCTATAAAGAACCAAAAAAATTAAACATCAAATTCCCTAATCATCCACCCAAAAAGCGAGGAAATAAAACAGTTATAAAATGAGATACCAGCAGACAACATATCTACAAAGAATGCCAAGCATCCTCAGCGGTCAGGGATATACACATTGAAACTCCATTGCGACCTTATCATCAAGAAAACAGCAAATGCTGGTGGAGGTGTGGAGGAGAGGAACTGAGACAGGAATGGAAAATATCCATCTTGGAAGCTAAAGCCACCGTTACCACCATTATAGGATCCAGATCAACCAGTCGTAGCCTTGTCTCTGGAGGAACCTAAGTCAGGTGCCATAGAGCCACTTGCAAACCGTGTCCACGCTGCACTCTTCACAACACCTATCAGAGATGGAGGGTTAAAGCACGAAGATACGCCATTTGCAGGCTATGGGTGGAACTGGAGAACACCATCCTATGCAAAATAAGGCAGACTCAGTGTGGCAGTTTGAATAAAAATGGCTCCATAGACCCATAGGGAATGGCACTATTAGGAGGTGTGGCCTTGTTGGAGTACCTGTGGCCTGGTTGGAGGAAGTGTGTCACTGCCTCAAACCACACCCAGTGTGGCATTCTCTTTCTGCCATCTGTGGATCCAGCTCCTTCTCCAGCACCATGTCTGCCTTCCTGTCATGGTTCTGGCTATGATGATAATGGGCTAAACCCCTGAAACTATAAGGCAGCCCCAACTAAATGTTTCCCTTTACAAGAGTTGCTGTGGTCATGGTGTCTCTTCACAGCAATAGAAACCCTAAGATACTCAGACAGAAAATCTCACATATTTTTCTTATATATTGGATTATATATACATATACACATATATACCTTATCTATTATGTATATACCATATATAGCCTCCTTCCTTCCCTCCCTTTCTTTCTCTCCCTCCCTTTCTCTTTTTCTCTAAAGAATTGTGGATATATGTGAAGGCAGTTTCTCTCTCTCTACCACCAACATGGCTACAGACCAGTAGTGAAGACAGCTCCCCATACTTGCAACTTTGGTGATGGCTTACCCAAACCTCTGCTAATGGGATTGGTGCTTTTGTGCTGCCTATGTGAGGTGCAGGGCCTACTCTCCCAAGCATTGCAGCTGGCAGGGGGCAGGGCCAGCTACCTTGCTCTTATGAGCTCAGGGTCCACTCACCTACCTGCCTCAGTCATTGATGGGGCAATAGGGCATCTCAGGGCCAGGTCTCCTATGTTCATGTTCCCTGGGCCAGCTCTCCTATGTCCTTGTAAATAGAGTCAATTCCATTGTGCTGCTCCGAAGAGGTGTGGGGTCCACTTTCTTGAGTGTTGTAGCTGGCAAAAGCTGGTAAACAGTTTCCTCACCAGCTGGAGGCTGTTGGGATAAGGGGGTGGGGAGGACAACATTTCCTTAGATAAACAACTTAAGCTTTTATGTCTTTCAATCTTTACATCTCTCTTGTAAGTTTCCTTTCTGAATTCATTAACAAAGAGACTGGTACAACACTCTAGTCTTCAACCCCATCAGAGACCCAAGGAAGACAAAACATCACCTGAGTAAACAGGAAGCGCAGAGCAAACAACTTCACAACTATAGAAATGAGAGACATCCAACTGCCTTCACAGATACCCACAATTCTTTAGCAGCATTGGGGCAGCCATCTTTGGCCTACAGGCCTAGAATATCTGACAGACTTTTCTGTGAAGCAGGAATTTTGAAGTGCTGTTTTACCGTGTCTTGGCAAAGTTTGGCAGTTTATCTCTTTTGTGTCCTTCTTGTCCAAATTGGACAGCATACTGTCAGCAGTTTAGGCAAGGGGAAGTTTCTTACCCAGTGACTGACTTTGTCACAAAGAAAGCCAGCTCTATATGGAGGTTTTTTTGATATTCATAATCATCTCTACAGTAGATTGGTGCTGTCAGGAGCAGACATGTCTCACTGTCATGTTAACTGATGTTATTAAAACATATTCTCTAGATCTCTGAAGTTAAGACCACCTTTCTATCTAAAATATATCTCTGACTTTGAAAACATACCTAACATGACCACACGTTTGATTGTTATAGATGGCTAACTACTACTAACTACTAACCTGTTTCTTGATTATCCTGAACCGTTTATAATAATAGCTTTTAAGGACTAGAACTTTATATTACAATTTTAAATGAGTTGCATAGATATAACACTTTGTAGTATGTATATTATACATAACAATATATGTAATGTATATTATATATAAAACAAAAAATCTTAAAGTTGTATCAATATGCAAAAATCCATACCAATGCAAAATATTTGATGCTAATAGTTTCTTTTAGTTTAGAAGTAGAGTCAGCAATCTGCCTTTTTACCTTATCATTCCTATGCTCCTTTTTTTCTTTTCAGAAAAAAATCCTTGAATCTAAACTCCTTTGCTTGTTTTTTTTTTTCCCTGACCATGACCAGTAACAACTTGCAACCAACCCCCATAAATGATGACAAACATCCATAACCCACCAAATGACCAAAAATCATCCACCCCACCTCTTGGGAATGTGGATGATATATTCTCTATACTGCTTCTGTTGTCTGGGGATGTCAGCATCTTTGGGGGCCCTGAGAAAACTGGGATAACGGTCAAGATCAGGGAGAGCTAGCGGTTTTCCAGACTTGGTGTGATGGGAAAGTGAAGGGCTTATTTGTTTGTTTGTTCCTTTGCTTACTTGTTTGCTTGTTTATTTTTCTATTTATTTATTTATCTAGTTTTTCTTTTTTCAAGACAGGGTCTCACTATGTAGCTCTTGCTGTCCTGAAACTCCCTATGTCAACCAGGCTGGCCTCAAATTCAGAGGTCTGCCTGCCTCTGCCTCCCTAGTACTGTGATTAAAGGGTGCGCCATTGTGCCTGGCAGTAGGATCTAGTTTTTAAAGTAGACCCCTCTCCCTTCCTCCCTCTCTATAAAAGAGGAAAAGAGGGCTCTCTCTCTCTCTCTCTCTCTCTCTCTCTCTCTCTCTCTCTCTCTGTGTGTGTGTGTGTGTGTGTGTGTGTGTGTGTGTGTTTCAAAAGCAGAGTCACTCAAAGCCTTAGAAACACCTCATGGACCCCTTGAGGCAGGAATCCTTCCTTTCTGACTGTGTCTGTGTCCAGCCTGGAGTCTGAATGTATTTATTTGGTACCCATGTGCCTTCATAATGAAGCAATCTACAAGGCATCCCTCTGTGTCTAGGGATCGTTGTTTAAAAGCTAAGCAGAGCCTGGCCCAAAAGGGTCGGACAAAAGAGAGAGAATAGACTCAGACTGGTGTCTTGACACTTGGGCCTTTCTGCTATTTGAAACCAAGATGAGCTATGCACGTTCCACATGGCTGAATACGTGACCAGACCAGGGATATCTGTGCAAGTCCTGGCTTAGAATCTCATTCTTCCCAGTAATACACAGTAAGTTTCCACGGCATTGGAAAGGCATTCACATGGGAACTCACTGCCAACTGTACTACGATGAGTCCTCATTTCCAACCAGCTAGAGGTAGATCATTCCAGACAGCTGACCAAGCCAGCAGGTTCACCCTACGTGACTCAATGAACTACTTTTCTGTTCTGTGCAGACAAGATTGCCATGCTTATTTGTGACTCATGCATGGGCTGTATACTCTAGAGTGCTTGTATTCAATGTGGCATGCTCCTTTATCGCTGTTTCTTTGCATTGCTCCTTTGATGTCTCTGCAAACTCTTGGGCACAATGGGATTTTATTTAGCAGTAGAAGACTCGTATTCCTGCCAGCTGAAGTTCAGAGCTGAGTTTCACCTGTCAGGGATGACTCAGGAGCTCCTGAATCTGGCTTCCCCACTGTGGTCTTAGACTGTCCAGAGCTTGCAACGCTCAGCCATGCAGCTGTCTTAAGCAGAGGCGAGTGTACATGGCTGACCAGTGCTGGTGGCCACAGTGTCTTCAAGAGAAACAAGCACATGATTTTTTCCCCCTATAATTGTCCTTTTAAATATTGCTTTCCTTATGAGACTGAACCCTGACATTTAACCCTTGTGTTCTAGAGATTCTGACCGTTTGTTCAGAAGATTTGAGACCTCTAGATGGTCAGGTTTAGCACTATGATGATTAAATTATGATGGTAACAAAGGCAACAGAAATGCTTGCCACCCCTGTACCCAGCAAGGGCCTGTAAGAACCAGCAGGTTTGTCCCGGGAGCGGAAGAACAGACATCTCCACTCTGTCCCATGAAAGGAAGATCTGGGAACATTTTCCAAAGGAATAGGCTGCAAAACTCGGGCCTCCCAGTATGGTTTTTACACGTCTGAGAAATTTCAACAAATTACTAACCATTCATATTTTTTTACAAGAAAAATGTCAAATTCTGTTCTTGGACTCTGTGTAGCACACATCTTACTGGAGGTGCATAGATGTTTTGTCTGGGATATTGTACTTAAGACAGGCCCACCGGGTAGCAATTACAACGCACAGACAGATCCAGCTACAGCTAGCCCTACGGTCTTTGACGAATCATTGATACTGGTTCCAAACAGAGTAAATATCCCATTGATTTAATATCAGCAGTGCCCATTAATTTAATATCAGCAGTGCTTTGCGCTGACTTCTCATGGCCTTTAGGCTGGGCTGGCCGGTGGGAAGGGGACCCAGGTGGTCATATTATGTGAAGCATTTATGTTGTTCCTTGCCAACCACCTCACCCCCAGGCTCCTGGGAGCAATTTCCAGCAGAACGGAGAGCAGAGAGAACCGTAATTATGCTTCAGACCTGGCTCATCACCCAATGGGGTCTTGTATTTCTGCATGTGTCCTTATAAATCTTTTAGCTAAGTCAGGGTCTCACATGTGAGATGCAGTCCCCTGGGAACTTTTTAGTTGAAACGAAAGTCTGGTTTAAGTTATTATTATTTTTTTTTAAAATAAGCTTTGTGGGCTGTTTACTTATGATAATTGTAGATTTAGAACAGTTATTTTATATGGCCCTAAAAACCAAATCTCAAATGAACTAAAATAGAAACACCTCAAACACACCGTATGTCACACAGAGTATTTCTGTATCACTTTTGCTTGCCTCGTGTGTGTGTGTGTGTGTGTGTGTGTGTGTGTACGCGCGCTGTGGACAAAACATGGTGTCTTGTACATACTGTACAAACATTTTACCACCAAGCTACATCTCAGTCCTGTTTTTCCAATGAAATCATTTGGTTTCTGCAATGTAGAGAAGTAGTGAAAACAAACTTATCCACTCTGGTTTTCCTTATGTCCTAGAACAACCTTTAAACTCGATAAAAACTAGTCAACCATCTGATCCAGTGGGTTTGGTGCTGCCTACATCTGAGTGGGTCGAGTTCTGGAGCCCATTTCTTATGCAGCACGCTGACTATCCTCAAATAAAGGGATCATGTATGCTCAACCCTGCAGGAGCCAAGCATTCTTTCAGGCTATGGCTTGGTCTCATGCTACCTGTTAAAATCCACGCAGAGTGGCGAATTTCTCCTAAAGAAGGAAAATTTACTGGATTGGTTACAGCTTTTGATGATCTTGGTAGTTCTAGTTCCATACCATAGCTGTTCTTTTAGCTACAGATGTAATCTCTCTCTCTCTCTCTCTCTCTCTCTCTCTCGCCGATGTGTGCATACTTGCACACACATATTATTAGATATTTTTCTAATTTTAGATTTTAGAATTTGAATTCAAGTTATTAGACACTATTAGTGAAAAATGAGTCTATGAGGCCCCAAGAAGCTCTAGAACTTTGCCAGACAGTGGTTTGAATGAGATCTGTCTTCCACAGCCTCATGCATACTTGTTTAAATACTTGTCCTGTAGGTAGCTCTGCTTGGGGTGGCTGCGGAGGTACAGCCTTTTTGGAGAAAGTATGCCATGGGGAGTGGGTTGTGTGAGTTTATAGCCTTGTCCCACTTCCAGTTTTCTCTCTCTGCTTCATGTTAAAAGTTTAACATGGACCTCAGGTTTCTCTTATAGCTGTCCATTTTTGTGTGGTCCCCCACCATTATGGACACCCCTCTGGAACTATGTCTTAGTTAGGGTCTCTATTGTTGAGATAAAACACCATGACCAAAAGCAACCTGGGGGTGAGGGGGATTTGTTTCACCTGGCTTGCTGTCCATTAGCCAGGGAGCTCAGGGCAGGAAAACTAGCCAGGGACCTGGAGGCATGAACTGGTGTAGAGGCCGTGGGTGAGTGCTGCTCACTGCTTTGCTCCTGGCTTGCTCAGCCTGCTCTTCCTGGTACCCAGCATCCCTTGCCCAGGAATGGCATCACTCATAGTCCTGTCTGGTTGCGGAAGGTTCTCAATTGAAGTTCCCTTTTCCAAATGACTCTAGCATGTGTCTAGTTGACAAAAACAAGCAAGCAAACACAAAGCAAAAAACAACTACCAGGACAAACCACAAGTCAAAACGAGCCGCTTCTTCTTTATATTGCTCCTCGTCATACCCTTTCCCCACTGTAATGAAAAGTAACAGATCCAGGAATGGTGGAAAACGTGGGGCTCAGGCCATGGCAGGAGGAGGGCGGAGGGAGCATTCACATTTTCTGGAAATTTTCATCTGATCTCATTCGCGTGGCACTTCAGCGGCTGTAAGGCTGATGAGAACCTCCCCAAAGATGGACACGTTAAGTCCATAGAATAAGCTCATATGGTTTCAGAATTAAGGACTTACTGGGGTATTTTTTTAAGCCCGGAAGGTGTATGACTCGCTCCCCTAGTGAGGGAAGCATCTCACCATGCAGTTTGCAGTGTTGGGGGCACATATTTGTAGCTGAAGGACACTACTTGTATTGGAGCAATTTATTTTGCTTACAGCATTTGCATTATTCTAGATCTTAATTCAATTTGATTAAATTTACTTTCTGTTTTTTTAAAAAGGCGCGCGGAACCATCTGAAAAGGCTCCGGCAAACTCCGTATGTGAGGAAGTGAAGAAATAATTAGCACGTAAAAATTCCTATTTCAGGACTGATAGCCACGGAGACATTGAAGGAAGATCTTCTTATCAAATTATACAAGATGAAACAAGAACAAGTGCATTGCAGAGTCTCTGGTGTTGGGGACCATGGCTGCTGCTGTGGTGTCTGTGATGACTAAGGCAGACAGAAATCAGAATCTCTGGGGGGCCAGGGCAAGATTGGAAGCAGTGGGAGAAGTTTCCGGGGGTATGGGTGAGTCAGGAAGGACCTGAGGAGCTGATGGCGTACACAGCTTGTATTCCAGCAGGCGGGGGCAGTCAGGCAGGGCTCTGTGAGGCTAGCCTGCTTTGCATAGTGAGCTCCAAGACAGCCAGGCCTACTAAGAGACCATGTCCAAACTCCAAAAAAAAAGATCCGAAGGAGGGGTGGTTTGAGCAGGATGGAGGGTGGAGGCTGGACTTTATCCATGTGGGGAGGTGATCTCATCTATTTTCACTTTTATTTTTCATTTTCATAGTGTTCCATTGTAGGATTAATTAGTATTTTTTCTGAATTCTCCTTTTAGATCACTTCTAAATTTTCATTATTAAAAACAAAGATACAATGTACTTCTTTGGTGCTAATTCGTAAGATGTTTTTTTCAGGGAACTATGAGGAGGAATGGATGATGTTCTGAGCCCCAGAGGATGGCTAGGTAGTCCCCTGTGGCCATTCCACTGGAAACTCTCTCTAACAATGAAAGTTTCGCTTTCCTGCATCCTTACATGCTAGTACCGACAGACATACCATCTCTCTAACTGGATGGATGTAAGTCCTGGACCCTTGCATGACGGTACTGACAGATGTACCACACTGTCTCTCCAGTGGTAACACTGTCTCTCCAGTGTGATGGATGTGAGTTAGTCCTGGATCCCTGCATGACAGTACCGACAGATGTACCACACTGTCTCTCCAGTGTGATGGATGTGAACATCGTATTAATTGTTTTGGTTCATTGGTTACAAGCAAGGTTTACAATGCCCTTTGAATATTTATGGGCCTCCCAAAGTCTCCAGCAACTTGAATGTTTTTCTCTATTCTGCCATTTTCTTTATTGATTTATAAATTTTCTTTATGTATTTTAATGTCACATTAAAAAAATAAACCAAATGGATTACAAATATCTTTAATACATTGGAGTCTTGCCCTCATAGCTTTATTGTTGTCCTTTTAATTCAGTATTAATTGCAGTTTAGACATAATTATCAATATTTTTCTCTATGGTGTCTAACTTCTATGACTTGTTTAAATGTTTCTTCTAAAGCATCTCATATAATATCCCAGCATTCTTTCACATTTTTTTTTGTATTTGAACCTTTCATTGGCCTTCAGTGACTTTTGTGTAGAGCGTGTCATAGCAGACTCCCTGAGTGGGTTACTGCGTTCCTAGGTTGCCCATACTCATATTCGTATATGTGACACAGATGTCAGCTGATTCAGAGCAAAATCTGAACCCTTCCAGCGGCAGTGCATGTCTGAGATCCCCATTGTCACAGGCATCACAAAAGCAGCTAAAACTGCTCAATACAGACAGGCATGATTTGAATCTGAGCTCAATCTTCTCTATTTTAAACACAGCAAAAGTAGTAGGATTACTAGCAAAATAAATCGACTTGCAAAAATCTGGTGTGGAAATGATTATAACTGAAGAGAAGTTTGGGGTAGAAACATGAGCCATTCACTTCAAATAGTTTGCATGGGCCAGAAGACAAGGCCTCCTTGCCACTGGGCTCTGAAAATATAAGCTTGAAGTGAAGAGGACACAAAGGCATCAAGCACAAGAGCCTAAGAACACCACTGGAGACAAACTGAGCCACACCGAGTCAGGGGAACGCACGGCCTGTAGGGGGCACTTGTTTTGCGTAAAGGACCTGTTTGCACACAGCGCTGGGAGTTGCCCTCTTACTCCCGCACCTAGCCAGTTTTCTCTAGCTTTCTCTTGTGGAAACTAAAGGTTAAACACTTGATCATTTTCTCACCTTGCTGGTCCTGTGACTCAGCTCTAGCCAGTTCTCCCATGCAAAAACACAACCTTCCCTCAGGATGAAGCTTTTAGGTTTTCCACCCTTCTTCATGGTTACAGAAACTACCCCAAGACCCCAGTGACTGAATCATGTGGATTCTCAGGTACCCTGCAGGGGTACTGTTCCTGCAGTTAGATTTCTTGTTGCTAGAGACAAAAATAATAGACATATGTGTAAGTCTTTGTAGTGAAGGACTTTTATTTCTTAAGCTCATTCATGGCTAAATACATGCCTACCGGATATGGCATTTTTTGATATGCATTTTTTGTATTCCATGGTACTTATCAATTGAAAACACAAACAGTAAGCAATGTGTTCATGACATTCATAGAAATGAGCAGAGGAGAGCATGAAAGCAGAACGTGTAACCTTGTGCAGATTTTTGACAGAAAATAGGAGAAATGAAATGTGACCACTGCTAGAGTCAATTGGTGACAGGCTCCCCTCATGCCAACGTTCTCATCAGATGGTCTTTTCTCAGCATGTGGGACTCACAGAAGCAGTTTTAGGACTGTATGGACGTATGTGTGCATCCCTGTCCCAAGGAAAGTCACATCGAGACCGTTTGTGCTGTGGGATGCTAATGGCATACTTTCTGCTGCAAAGCGGTCCATAAAATAGTCCCTTTGGAGTTACAAGTAGTGTCACCTGTTACAGACACAGAACAGCCCTTTTTATCAGTGTGACTTTGGAAGACACAGACGGCTGTCTTTGTGTTGCCTTGCCCTGTGGTCTTTGAACAACACAGCCAAGGGTCTGAGTTAGGGGAAAATCCTTCTCTCTCTCTCTCTCTCTCTCTCTCTCTCTCTCTCTCTCTCTCTCCCTCTCTCTCTCTTTCATACTGGTATCCCTCATCATAATGTTAAAAATTACTTACATTTGTTCATTCAAATTCGTTCTGATTGTGCTCACTCCATCTGCTCTCTTGCCTCCCTCCCACTCCTGACATCACTCCCTCTACCCTATACATCTTCTTCATACACTCATGCTCTTTTGTTTTGTGGTCCTCTCCCTTTAACAAAGGGCATCCATTTGATCATAGGGATGAACTATCCAATGGATCCTGGGATAAGCTCTTGCTTACATATTTCAAGATCTCAGGAAATGATTACTTTTTGCTATGGTCTGAATTTCTTTCCCAGTATTCATGTGTTTAAACTTATTCACTGGCAGGACATTATTAAGGGGGTGATGTCTTTAGGTGGCAATTAAGTAATGGGGGCATAACTCCTATGGGTGGAACCTGATTCCTTATGGAGGCCTTAAAGGAGGGGCTCATTCTCTTCTGTCCTTCCTCTCATGTGAAGGAAGACAGCATCTGTCCTTTCTGGAGAATCAAGGCACCATCCTGGAAGCAGAGATTATCCCTGAAACCAGTCCTGCTGATCTTGGACTTCCAGCTTCCAAACTATGTGAGAAATAAATCTCCATCACTTATAAATGACCTACTAAGGACTAAGTAAGACCCTTCTCTTTCTGTGGGCCTAGGGGTGAAACCCAGGCATCCACTCATGCTTTGGTACTACTGAGCCACATGTTCAGTCCAAAGTTCTAGACTTAAATTCAACAGTGAACACGATCTGGTTTCTAGTTCCCTGGCTCAGAGGAACAAAGATGTGGGGCATGCCAAGTCATTTCTGACAAAGCGCCCTTTGGTTGTGGTTGTGGCCAACCTGATGACAGAATGGTGATGGGAGAGAGAGAGGATGAGATGAAGTTCTGGCTAAAGGAGCCACACCCAGGTTGTCCTTGGCCTAGAGATGCCCCAGAAGAATGGTTGGGAGATGTCCAGGGTTATCCATTCTCTTCTGATTTTGCTCTTCTTCCCAAGAGATGATTATCAAGGGTTTTGCAGCAACAGTCATGCTGACTTTAATTGTGTGGTGTGTGACTCAGGCTGCCCCATGGTCTATCTGTGGCACTTTTAATCTAACCAGACTTGGCCCAAGGCTCAGGAGAAAACAACTACAAGTGTCATAGCCCGGGGCTGAGGTTGGGGGAAGCTCGCCAATTCATTATTATGGTGCTGAAAATCTCCCTCTGGAGAACCCTGTACTTAAGCCTTCCATGACACACTTTGTTAACTCTTTTAGATGAAGACAGATTATGTGTGGGAATAAGATATCTTGGCTCTTTAAACTTGAGTCTGTAGCTCATTATACACACACGGGGTGATGTGGTTTTTGTCCGTTTGTCTTCTTCTACCTTTGTTGGATGTCATCGATCTTGACCGAAAACACCACTCATATGCGATAGGAAGCCGATGGCAATGATTTTTCACTCTGCATGAAGGCATTTGCCTGTTTCAGAGACTGTTTACAGTCTTTCTGTGATCACCCAAGTTCAGATTTCTTTTGTATAGACAGAAGGGCTTTAAAAAATCTGATGAATCCCAATGTTGGCGCATTCTGAGAGTCATCTTGACCTCAGAGTGGAAGTTTATCTTTTGAGGTTGTTTTGACTTGGGGAAGGATAGACACTGGAACTTTCCATGGAGAACACTGCTTGGTTGGCTTGTGTTCCTTCTTCATGATGTTAGAAGAGAAGGCCTGCTGCTCAACCAAAGTGACAACCTGTGTGCAGTCAGTGTCTTTGCAGGACAGAGAATGCCAGGTGGTAAATTCATGCAGACCTACTCCTGGGATGGGAAACTGGCATTTCTCTTGCTAAATGGGTAAAGACTACGAGATCCCAGGAGTGCCAGGCTTCTTCGACAAGTCACTAGGAAATGGTGCTGATGGTCGACTGGGGGTGCAGTAGACATAAGGGGAATTAGTGGGTACAGAGGCGAGGCACCGAGAATGTCCTAGGAATCCTTCATTCCCAGCTCAAGCTCATGAATGTGCATTGTGAAACTGGCCTGGGATAGCTTGTTGAGTGTTCTGATGCTGACCTACTGGACTCTGGGATCAAGGATCCTGCTGTATGGGGGGGGGAACTGATTTTGCTACTCTAGATTTGAGGAATTGTAAGACCTTTAAGGGATGAGACAGTGGGAAAAAGTTGGGTGACTAGGGGTGTGCCCTTGGAGGGGCTAGTGGGATCCCGGTCTCTTTGTGTCTCTCCATTTTCCAGTTGCCATGCAATGAGCAGCTCCCAAATCCCATGCTTCTGTCACAAAGTCCTGTTTCATCAGAGGGCCAAGGGCAGAAAGGCCAGGCAGCCATGGGTTAAGTCTGAGTCAGCACGACTTCTCTCCCCTATTTGTTCACTATCTCAGGTGTTTTATTACAGTGGCAGGAACGAACCTACTCTTCTGTCTTGGCAATGGCTCACTCTACCTGGTCTTTTAAATTTTCTTTTTTTTGTTTTCGGTCTCTTTGCTTTTTGAATTTGAGAATTTCATACATGAGTGTACTCTATTTGCTTCCTTCCCCCTCCTCCAACTTCTCCAATTCCTCTTGGGTTTCCCCAAACATGAGCTCCTGGATTTATATACAGTGTATATAAATATACAATAGATGTCAACATACATATTTATATAGTATATATGCATAGCTCCTAGAGAGTACAATTAGTCCTACCCTTATTTGTTCGTATTTAGTCATGACCTCCTAGGATTGGAATGTTGTCCCTGAACAGAAGACGAAGGAAAACTGGCTGTCCTTTCAGCAGTGCTTGCCGAGAACACTTCTAGGGGTGGGGCCTTGTGATTTGTCCTTCATCTCCGTTGCCATGTCAACTGGTGTGGTCTTTGCAAGCCTTGCGCAGGCAGCCATCTTGTTGAGCGTTCATGGGAGCAGCGTTTCTGTTTAGTAGTGAAGAAGCCATCAGGCAGCAGGATTCTGTAGCTTTAAGACAGCCCCTTTAGGGGACGGGGTTTGCCTCGGTTGAATGCCTGCCAATAAATGGGCGCACGAGAGGCGGCTCTGGCCCCTTTCCTTCCTACCTCCTGTGCCACGCGGGAACTTCAGTTCTGTAAGTTTATCATTAAAGTATGAATATTCTTTAGTATCTGCATTGCATTTATTTATGCCGATACAGGATTCCTGGTCCTCTTACACTCTTTCTGCCCTTTCTTCCATGCGGTTCTCTGAATCTTAGGTGTGTGAAGTGGTTGTAATTATAGTTGTCCAGTCCGGGGGTGGGGACTCTGAGGTCAGTTACATAGTCTCTGCGTTTTGGCCTATCATGGACCTCGGTCATCGTTTCCATATGCTGAAGGAGAAGCTTCTTTGGTGAGAGGTGAGAGCTGCCTTTACCAAAAGATGGGGCTTCCATTTGTGCCTAGAGGGGTAGCATGGAGTGGGGATGCTGTGTTGCATTAGTAACCAAATCTTTATTATAATGTAAAAATAATCTGTGTTTCCCTCTGAGGCCTGGGTCCATTCTCAGCCATTGCTTCTTCATTGACTGTGTTACGATTCCACTCTTTGCTGTATTTCAAGTCTCCCCTTCCCTATCAGGTTTTTCCTTCGGTTTACAAATGGATTCAACTCCTCTGTATATTAAGAAAGATATTTCTAGTCTGCATTTTTCATTACTTTCTTTTATTGCTACACAACTTAAGTTCCTTTTTAAAAGGGTGTGTGTATGCGTATGTGTGCGCGTGTGTGCATGTGTGTGTGCATGTGTGTGTGCATGCCTGCGTGTGCAGCCAGAAGGGAACATCAGAGACCCCTGGAGCAGTTACATGCAGTTGCTGACTGCTTGACTTGGGTGCTGCGACCCAAATTTGCAGCAGCTATGAGCGCTTGTCACAGCTGAGCCTTCTCAGCAGCTGCTCCATCCAGACTCTTGGTGCAGTTCTCTCTACTCACTTTTCCTACCTCCTCACCGTTAATTTAAAATCAGGCCAGCAGAGTCCTGGCTTTGTCCATTCCAAAGACCGCTTTTGTCAAAGGTCTCTGTGGTAGTGTGGTGTGTTAGCTGTCAGCAGGTGACTTTCGTCAAAGGTCTCTGTGGTGTGCTTATCATGAGCAGGTATGGATTCAGCTTAGGTCCTTTTTAATATTTATTTGTTTATTTTAGATAGTGTAGTAAGAGGCTGCTTGTTCATTTCCCAGCCACTCAGACTCCCTTAATAGCCATATAGAAACTGTATGAATTGAATCACTGCTTGGTCAATCATTACAACATATTTTTAAGCAAGCTTTTATATATTAAATTAACCCACTTCTATTATTTTATATTTTACCATGAGGCTCGTGGCCACTTGGCTGTGGCTTACTGGGTAGAGTTCCAGCGTCTGTCTCCAGTGGGACTACATGACTTTTGACTCTGTTTTCTTTCTCCCAGCATTCAGTTTAGTTTTCCCCACCTAGCTAAGTTCTGCCTTGCTATAGGTCCAAAGCGATTTCTTTATTAATCAATGGTAATCACTGCACACAGAGGGGAATCCCACATCAAGATAGGGCTTCATCATGTAGCCTAGGCTAGATTGAACTCATGATCCCCCTGCCTCAGACGCCCAAGTAAAGAGATCAGAGACATGAACCAAGAAGCAGGTTTGACTTCTCTGTGACATTCAAGTGAATTAATTTTTAGGCCATTTTTTGAAGATAAATGACAGCATTTAAGGTAAAACATGGCTTTCTTTCCATTATACTTTTCTATTACCATGGGTAGTAATTTAAATAATTAAACTCTAAACTCTTGAAAGCAATTATTAGATTTTCTGACTCAGGAAAGCTCTGGGGCTTACAGAGACTCTGAAAAGGCACGGAGGAGTGCCATGGGCTCCTTTTCTCTCTGTGGTTTGCGAATTTGTCACAGTCAATACTGATACATCATTAGTTAAGGTTTGCTGGGCAGGTCTGTGTATAATGTCACGGTAAAGATCCCCTGTACCCCACTCTCCACCCTCCCTAATCTCTTCCTTTCCCACTTTCCCATCTAGTCAATGTTTTCCCCTTTCTATTTCCATCGCTTGTTTTTGCTAACCTATTCCACGGTGCCGTATCTTCAGGCTCCCCCAGGTGCCGTCCTCTCCCAGAGCGTCAGCTGTTGGCACAATTGTGCCCACCCTTCTGCTTTCGTTGTGGGTTTCCTTCAGCTTGGGCTATGACCGACTTTGCTTAAAACATGAACAAAAACTCATTTGATTTTATATGTATGAATGTCTTGCTTGTATGTCTATCTGTGCATCATGTATCTAGTGCCCTCAGAGGTCAGAAGAGGCTGTTGGCTTCTCTGGTAATAAAGTTTAAATGGTCGTGAACCTGGGTCCTCTTTAAGAACAAGAACCTTTAACCTCTGAGCTGTCTCTCCAACCCCTGTCTTTGCTCCTTAAATATTTTTTATATGGAGACCTGGGAAACGCCCAAGAGGGGAAAAACATTTGATTCTGAGAAACACTTCTATCCTGTGGTTGTTTTTCAGATAAACACGTGTGAACAGCAAGGCTTTATGACCTACTCTTGTGCAGGTGGGAATTTCTCGACCTTGGTGTCATGGACATTCAGTCCTGATAATTTGTTGTTGTGGGGGAGGGCTATGTTGTGCACAGTAAGATGAGTTTAGCTACTTGGTGGTCTTTTGCCCACCAATGCCATTAGAACCTTTCTCTTCCACCTCTAGTGCCAAGTTATACCAACAAAAAATGTCTCCAGACCTTGCCAGATATCATGCCAAGTCATGCTATTGAGAATGACCGTGCTAATATGTGCTTTCTGCTCCCTGCGGGGACCTGAGGAACAGTTCGTCATCATTTAAGACTCAGTCAGCTCCCTTACGAGGTCTCTCACTTCCCTGCCTTTCTTTTCTGCAGGGACACTTCATCCTCCATTTCTCACAGTCTCCCTCCGACGCCACTGTGTTTTCATTCCCACCTGTAGCTCTCTCTTTCCGAGGATTGTTACCACGGGTCAGCCTTACAATCCTAGTAACGTTCCAGGGACCTGAGTAGATGAGCCACAGTGGCCTCTGCTGGTCAACGTGCCCCGTGGGACATCCCCACCACAATGCCCATTCCCTTCAAAGCCCGTCAGACAGTTAATAAAACCTTGTTCTTCCCTGTCTTGGCACAGACAATTCTAAACTCCCTGAAGGCCGCTGCTGTGTCTGCTCTTCGTCCTCACGGAAGTACAATGTGCATGGCTCTATTCAGTGTCTGGTTCTGTAGCACGAATGAGTGACCCTGCGAATGAATGGCTTTGGAGCTCAGGCTGGGCCTGACAATGACTCCTGCAGCTACAATTCTTGTTCACATATCTTCATAGGCAATGCATTCGTTCAAGAATCACAGTATTGCTAAAACAGGATTGTTTTCTATCATGTAGATAAGAAAACCAAGGAAGACCAGAGAGGCCGAGCATCTTAAAGTCTTTTATACCTTCATGACTGCATTTGGGCCTCAATTTATTTCTTTTCCATACAGCCAGATTTGAATGGTTAGTAAATGGCTTAGTGGCACAAGAAACAAAACATGTGATTATTTTGTATTTTTATGTATTGTTTTAGAGAGCATAAAATCATTACTAACATCAATCAAAAATGATTACTAACATCGACAATAAATGGCTTCTGGCCTCCTTACTGACTTTGTCTAAACACAAAGGCTTGTCTTTTGTTTGTACTGCAGGAGCCAGCCAGGGATATCAATGCAGAAAGCCTCACAGGCCAACCGATGCTGACAATAACAAGAGAAAAACGCTGACAATTGGAAGGATACTTCCTGTCAATCTACAGCATAGGCATTGGTAGTTTGATACCGTCAGGAAAGCACAGGTCAGGGGGGCTGTAAGTATCATGGCTCCTATACTCATCTGAAGGACAGGGACTAAGATAGGCACCTTCACCCCATCTTAGAGTTGGAGCCTTCGATGCCCATGGCAGGGAAGAAGTAGAAGAATTTACATGGGTAAGGATAGTGTGAGTAAATTGTCAATGTATTTCTGAAATTCATAAGACAAGTGGGTGCTGATGAGTGAAAGGCACTTAATCAGAACAGTGGCCTTCTCCGGTTGGAGCTGGCCACCATCCACAAACCACTAGAGATGAGGGCAGAGCTTCCAGAGGTGACCTAGGATGGCCTTATTGTGACCTTCCCAGTGAAGGTTCTCCTAGTTATATGTGGGATAAAATGACAACTCCCTTCTACCACGAGAGCCCACCAAGAGTAGAGTCTTCCTGGACCAAGGAATTAGCCTTTATCTCAACTAGTATTTTCTGGGTTGCAGGTAAATTCTACTCTTGGATGATACCCAGGGATGGGTGGTACCCAGGGATGGATGAGACCACAGGGATGGGTGATACCCAGGGATGGATGAGACCACAAAGATGATTTGTACACTTTAATTTACATCTGATTTTTAAAAAACTGGATTCAAAGAGAATGTGGAAAGATATACGGAATTTCTATAGAATATCTTTGAGATTGATATAGAGGTGGAGACAAGCTTTGATGGTATTTGACTTTCCTTTGATGCCAGTGAAAGGAAGAAGTTAAATGTGGGTGGCAGGAGGGGATTCCAATAGTAACATACAGGCCTGAGTTATGAATCTCCACCATAAAGATCATTGATTGAGTTCTTCATAAGATGCTCACCAAAGGTTAACCTGACTTTCTAAAATGACTGTATTGGGAGGTGTGCAGCAGCTGCTGGGAGCAGATGCAGCCTGGCTCTGTGGGAATGGGTGACTTACTTGGGGACACTGTTACTTTAGCAAGGCCCCGAGCCTTCAGCATACAACAGAAACTGCAAATTCCTCATTAGCTAGAATATTTCTTTTTGTCTTTGCTGACCCTCCTGTTGATACATTTGACCAGCACACGCAAAAGTAGAGATCGATCTGTAGACAGGAGAAGCAGAATGAATTTGGGTGGTTTCAGTTTTAAATATTCTCTTCAGAGGGGGATCAAGGCTGCAGAACTGTGGCCTGGTCATTCATTCACAAAGCCTTTGCATGGTCTGCTCGGTGCAAGAGCGAGCGATTGCCTGCGAATATCCTGAAGAGGCAAAACAAATTTGCTCCCAGTGGTGGGACACAGCTATCTGAGAAGAGACTGCTCCATTTTTCTCTTTTTCTGGGCATCACCTGCAGGCTGCTTACTCTGCGTCTAGAGGCGCTCCGCCGGGATTTGGTTTTATGGAGTTTAATGTAAGGGGCTGTATTTCATGAGATGAAATCATAACACAGTGGGCTGCAAGAATTTTGGGAGATTATTTCTTCAGAGTGTTGGCAAGCACCGTCCTCCAGAGAATGTCTTTGTCTTAAACAGAAATATAGACCTTTCATAGGCCTGGGAGGAGAGCGGACTCTTAATCCTTTCTAGACAGCTAGGGGTTCGGATGGCTGGGATGATGTGGGACGCACATGGCTGGGCTGACCTCTCCAGTTGAACTGTTTTTAAATCTGCAATTTTCCATGGATCCCGAAACCCCAGGGTATGTGGGAAGTGCATTTTGGGGGTGTCCTCACTTCTAAGCCATCATTAAAGCTTGTTTCTATTTATAGATAGTTCAATTCTCAACAAACTTTGACAACGCAGATGAACATTTGGCTCAGACCAGAGAAGACACTCCAGCACTAGCTCAGGTTTCCTTCCTGGGCCATTCTTGTTATATTTTCAGCAGCAAGTTCTCTGTCTCCCTTGTAGGGAAAACTGAGCCATTCCCTCGCCTTAGGGTCGACCCTTTCCCTTTTCCTGTAAAACACACATACCTGTCCTTAGGCTAAACATCTCTTCACTTTGTGATCATTTCATCTCCGCTTTCTCTGCGATGCAACATCTTGGGCCAGGTTTCTCATGAATGGCAGGAGAGAAACAATGTCCCATGGGGGGGATCTGGCGCCTCTTCTGATTTTGATGTGTGTGGAAGGCGTTTGCATCCTCTGCAGCCCAGAGCCTTCTTGAAACGTGGTTCAGGCAAGAATGTTTTGGAAATGCAATTAATTCAGCACAGCCAAGCCAGGCCCCATTGCACACAGCTCTTTTCCCAGGGAGATGTCTTTGTCCCTCCTTTGAGAAGCAATAGCTGAAATCGTACAGCTTCAAAGAGGTCTGCATCGGCTGCCATATCCTCTCTAACGATAAAAAGATGTGCACATCAGGACAGATGTGTTTGTATCAAATTGTGTGCTTGATGTATCTCATGTGGAGCCCCCAGTGAATTCTTATGGCAACTCCGATGAAATTCTTGTTACCAAGGCAGGGAGGCAGGGGTTATGAGTTATTACCATCAAGTAACAAATGCTACATTCCTTATCACCCTCAAACGCTTTCTCAGAAAGATAAGTCAGCACAGACGGCCCTGTGAGACAGTCTGGGCTGCAGGATGCTGGGAGCCAAACCCAGGGAGGCGAACAGTACCAGGTGTGGTCAACAGAGGGGAGCAAGCTCTCTTGGACCTGTAGACAATCACCCAAATGTTCACCTCTCTTCCTCAGAGTCTTCTCACCTGAGGAGACTGGGGTTACAGAGATGGTTCAGTCAGGAAGTGCCTGCCATACAAGCACTGTGTTTGAATTTCTGGAATGATCACCAGGTGCCAGCTATGTTTTGGGTGCCTTGTCGGGGTTAGTAGCAATCAGACAAGTTGATTCCTGCAGCCCATTGGCTAGTCAGTCTAATCGATGACCAAGTGACCCCATATGAAAGAATAAAGCCAGAACACCGTTGAGGAAAGACACCCGCTGTGGGCCTCGGGCCTCCACGCTTGTGCGCACGTACTTCACACCAACCACGTGCACGCTCATGCACCACGCAACGGCGACTTGCAAGTCAGAATCTCCAGAGCTCAGACTAGGAAGTGGAGGTTTTAATCAGCTGAACAGTTACTCGGATCAGGCAAGTGTGAAAACCTGGTGAGACAGGGATAGGCATTTGATAGAGGGGGTTTGCAGAGTGTCGGCCATTAGTGACGTCACCAAAGGGGCGGTGCCAAGTCCCTGTTCACTGAGAAGAACATTACCCTCTTGCTTCTCAGTGTCCTTCTGAAGACTATTTTTCCCAAACATATTTCTCTCCAAAGTGTTTTTAAGAAAGACTTTTGCTTTTTTTTAATAAGAAAAAAACTTTTCATGAGATGAGAATTTTGTGATTTCCTCAGTTGTCAGGAAATAATTCATTTACGTTTACTTATTCATTTATTTATTTAGAGTGTGTGTGTGCACATACGTGTCTGTGCGCGCGCGCACACACACACACACACACACACACACACACATATATATTGCATCTGTCACGGAGGACAGAGGACAACTTTCAGGAGTGGATTCTCTCTTTGCAGCAAGTGGATCCCAAGCCTAAGGGTGGAGCTCAGGTCACCTGGCTGGGAATGTCAGGCATACACCGTCATGCTTGTTTAGGTTTAAGTTTTATCCTGTTCCTGCCGACGACCTAAAGTAGATACCGGAAGGAACCAAAGAGGCCCGCATCAGTGACACAGGAACGCATTGGTTATCTGTCGATGGAAAACTGGACCCTGACCATGATGGAAAGTCTGCAATCTAAAGCTAATGCTTCTAATCTAAAGCTTTTGCAAATAAAAGCTCTGAGAGAGTGGGGGTGGTACCTCCCCTGAGTGGGGCAGTAACTACCCTGGGGTGGAGCAGTACCTCCCCTGCGCGTGAGTGGGGCGGTACCACCCGCTGCATGCCATTCACAACTGCAGGTTTGTCTGGAGGTGGGAGTTGCAGTTTTACTTCTTTTGTTTCCAGCTTAAAACCACATCAAGGCAAAGATGAAAGCAAATAGTGTAAAGCACGGAGGATTTAGAACAAAGCAAGTGACCCGTGAGTGGGTCCACATGCTGGGAAGACCTGCTTCTGAAGCTCTGGGAATATTTGGTCATTATTTTTCTAGTGGTTTCCTGTGTCCATTTCCTGTTTTCACCTGTGGAAATCCTACTTTCTCCTAATGGTTCTGCACCCCTTTCTTTGCTGTTGAGGAGTTTTGCTTTTCTTGCTCAGAAGGCAAACATCACTAACAGGGTAACTGGTCCAAGTTTTCCATCTACAGACAACAGAATTCCTTGTCTGAGGCTCTGTGGCTCGCACCTTTTTTTTCCTTCTTGAGGTCATTTGGAAGATCTTCCTCTACCACCCTGCGGCTTCACCTTGCACCACTTGGAGCTGCAGTTCTCTGTTCCCTGTCATCCCATTACCCCTTCCTTTTCTTGATTTAAACTGTGTCCAAGTTCATGTCTGTGCTGATATCTTTACTGTCCACAGGGCCTTAGCATGTTGGTCACTGTAAGTGAGGCTGTGCCTTAAGATAAACCCCTGAATCCCAGGGGCTCCACACACCAAGGGTCTATCTTCCTCATTCAAAGTCTGCAAAGTCTGGTCTGACGTTTTGCTTTAGATGGCCTTCTAGGTGGTGTTGGGTCCTTCGACTCTAGGCAGGAGAGACGGAGGGATATATGCGTACATATATACATACATACATATATAGACTATGACGTATTAAATCATGTATACCTGATAGACTCAAGATGAACCAAAAAAATTAAGCTCAGCTGGGCACCCAGGATGGGAGGAGAACCTGAGGGGGTGTGCTCCCCATTTCCTCAGCTGGAAGGCAGGCCTGTGAATGGGCTCAGTTACTCATTTTCTTTTACATTGGCTTTTTAAATTGTTTTTGAAGTTTTCTAGTCTAGGCTGCCCATGACCATGCTGAGGTTCTTGAACTTTTGATCCTGCTGCCTCCACTTGCTAAGGCTTATACCAGGCTCTCAGTTTATGCGGCCCTGAGGATTGAGTGCAGAGCTTCAAGTGTGCCAAGTAAGTGCTCTGCCAACTGAGCAGAAGCCCTGCCCCTAAAGGGAACAGGAAAACCCTTCATGAAACAGCTGAGGATGAACTTGACGAGTGGATTTTTGCCAGACACTTTTAGATTTCTAGATAAGAATAGTTTACCAATGCTTTCAATACAGGCCTTTAAAAAAAAGTCTAGCTATAATGCGTATTCAACATGGAAAATGGCAGACCCCTAAATTACAATGACCATGATATAACCGAGAAAAGAAATGTAACAGTTTATTTATTTATTTTGCTATTTCCCTAGCATCTACCATGCATTGTATAATCTGAGGGGGTTTTGTTGTTTTTGTTTTGTTTTTTCCTGCTCACTAGCCCATTCTGTGGCCACACTGTATTTCCCTGAAGCATCCCCTTCTCTCTGGACCTTCAGGCTGTCACTGCTGCTGTGAGGTTCGCAGTTTTCATTTTCTGTACCTAAAATTTTACTGCTAGGCAGTTTTTGGAGAACAAACACTTTTAAAGCTGTCTGTCTACTGAACTGCTCTTCAGAGTGTCCGCCCTTCTATTCTCTCACTTCAGATGCTCTTGTTTCCCTTAATTTTGTGCTTGAAAAGGCTCATCTTACTGACACTTCAGTTGTACTGAGCATGGTAGATTTTCCTCTTTTGGAAACCAGCTGAAAGTCTTCCTTTTGTCTTGTTTCTTCATGTCAAGTTTATATTTTCCTGCATTGGAATTTGCCAGCATTAAAAACAAACTGTCCATATGTTAAACATAGTAATCCTCCAGCTAATCAGTGTTACCACGAGCTTCCTGTGTGTACTGGACACAGATCTGGTTTTTCCTGATCAGGAACCTCTTTGACAGTTAACTGGACACAGTGTATAATCATCTGGGCAAAGGTCTTGATGAGGAACTGTCTGGATTATGTTTTTTTGTGGGCAGGCCAATTTTTTAAATTGGGTTAATTGAGGGGAATGTGGGTGACTCCATTTCATGGGCTGAACAAAAAGGGGAAAAGATGCTGAGCAGGTGCAGGCCTGCACGTATCAATCCATTGCTGTCTTCTTCTCTTGACTGTGGACGTCATGTGACTAACTCCTTCCAGATCCCAACACTTCACTCCCCATAGTGATGGATCTCCATCTAGGATTGTGAGCCAATAAGTCTGCTCTCCTTCCCTCTGCCTTTGTCAGGGAATTTGCCACAGCAGGAGGAAAGGGAATTAACTTTGCCTCTCCTCTTTTGCTTTTCTCCGTGGTAGAAGAATGAGCTATGCACTCACTTGGTCCCTTACTCCAGAGGTACTGGATGAGAGCTTAGCTAGAGACTTCAAGGGTTCGGTTCCGAGCTACAGGAGGGAGTTCAGGGTCAAGCTGTGGACAGGAGGCAGTGTTCAGGCAGAGAGAGCAATGGGAAGGGAAGGGTCGAGGAAAAGTTGAGAGCCTGGAAGAGAATAAAAGGTGGCTCTGCTTAGGTCTTCAGAAGTAAGAGGACCAGGCCAGCAGTGTGAAGGGGGCAATGAGCCAGAGCTTGAGACTTAGGAAGTGATGAAAAAGAATGTTGGTGACAATATTTCACAGAAAGATCGCAGGTGTCTGCTACAGCTAGCTTCAGCTAAAGGCCAACACAAGCTTCATTGTTAAAATTACTCTAGACTAGAGGGACCCTCTTAATATTTCCCAATCCCATCTTAGTGATTCACCTACACTTCCCCAGAATGCAATTCCATGGGAGGAGGGAACAGAGATGAAGCTCTCAGAATCGGCTGACTGAGAAAGAACACCCAGGCGAAGATGGCAGAGCAAGGGGTGGAAGGGATTTCAAAGACCCACCACTCCTATTTGGACGGACTGGGATGCACTCTGGGCAGTGGACTGGGGACCAGCAGGAACTGGAAGATGCAAAGGGCAGCTAATAACCTGAGACTATTAGCTGGGATGGTACTGCTACAGATGTTAAGGTGCTGAGAGATTGAATGATTCCTTGGGATGAAGGATGAGGGCAGCTGAGGCAGGCCCCCGAAGCACTCCTGAGGGCCATACTGCTCCAGCAATGCCTGTGGCTAGCCTCCTCTGTAGAGGAGAAAGCTGCAGGACTGCATCTACGATGGGACTGCCAGGCGCCTCCGCTCCCAAATCTCTGTGTCAAAACTCGCCAACTCTGCAAAAAAAGATCCAGAGTAAAAGATACAGTTGATTTACTGTATCTACATTCTGGGTTGAAGTTTCTGTAAAATATTGTTCAAAGATAGAGAAAGAGCCAAAAATATGACAGCAGGGATTAAATGTCAAGCCAGATGTATCTTGTGTGACCATTTCTGGATGCTGCAAACTAACGTGCTATCTTTGGTTTGGAAGCATATTCGTCTATTTGGAATCTTTTTCCTTGAGAGATTTGAGGATGCCATTAAAAACGATAGTTCTGGCTGGGGTGGAGCTTAGCGACAGAACATAAGCTTGGTCTGAGAGAGAGGTTCTGGGTCCAATTACAAGCACACATATATACACACAAATTCAACTACTAGATTTTATAGTCATTTTTTTCCTTTAAATTTTACTGTAGGAGAACAAAAAAGGATAATTTTCTAATTTTCAATTTCTGGAAATGTCTAAAGCAATCCAAACAATTACTACTTAGAATAAAATCTGGAAGCATAGCATGAATTTCCAATGAGGGGAATAATTATTATTAAGTACTGCCACGGTGAAATGTGTTCCCTATTCATCTGAGTCTCTGGTGGATCTTTAAACATTATTTCATCTTTTTTCTTGTGTGTGTGTGTGTGTTTGCCTGTGGAGGCTAGATAAGGGCTTTGCATCCCTTAGAGTTGGAGTTACAGGCGGTGGCTGTGTGCCTCCTGTCATGGGTTAAGGAACTGAACTCAAGTCTTCTGCAATAGTGGTAAGAACTCTGAACCTCCGAGCCATCTCTGCAGCCTCCAGGCTTTGTAAATCTTGGTATTTTCCTTCAAGGTCATCGAATTGTGGTGACTGCATTCTGAACAGTTTCTTATTGTGAAGTACATATAAAACCGGATAATATAAATTGAAAATAGGAAACCTTGCTTTTAATAATTGTTGATCATGCGAATATTTTGTACTGAGTAATATAAATTCACAAGTCAATAAAGCTCCGCTGTTCTGATTACAGTGGGTCCTCGAGAGCAGAGAACAAAGCAACAAATACTTGCTGTATGCTGACAGCAGAATGATCTATCACTGTCAACCACACCACCCACCTTAAGACTGGCCAAGGTAAGATCAGTCCTTTGAAAGATGCATCAGAAGGACCAAGAAGGCAGAGGGCAAACAGTTAATTATCCGGGTAGTGTTACACCAGGAAGTAGTGGCTGAAGAAAGCGGCACACCTGTGTGTGTTCATGTATAGACGCAGGTGCACAAGCGCACAGGAAAGAGAACCCAATGGCGGCACTTGAGAACCGTCGAGACAGAGTATCAAGAGAGCAAGCCCCTGTCTCACTTTCCACCTGAGAATCTGTTGAGTTACAGAAACTCATCAACCCACTCACACCGGTTTTCTGTCACCCGAAGAAATATAGAGATGGCCAACTCATAGTGAAGAGACATTCACTCTGTTTCACCCTTCAGTGAAGTTTCCATCCGAGATCTTTGGGCCGGCGGCAAGATAAGTCCACGAGGGGCCAAACTGCTTACCCCCTGGATGAAAGGTCTAAAAGAAAAGTAATGAGGACAGTGTGGGGTTTCACGATCTCCTCTGAGGGCACACCCCCAGTGAAGACCTCTTGCAAGTCTCCAGGAATGAAATGTTCCATTCGTCCCAACAAAACTGATTAAAATACCTGGCTTAGGAGAAGGGTCTTTCCTCTCTCTGTACATGATGTCAAGAATGTGAGTCTCTCATGGGTGACCCAGACATGAATGATGAAGCCTAGGCTGAGTCATTCTCCAGGGACCTTTGTTAGAGGATAAGCGTATAAGGTTCGCAAGGCACAAAAGTTTAAATCCCATTGACCGACGTTCAGATCTACCTCAACCTATCAGACTATAGTTGTAACTTTTTCAAGGAAAATTAGTTTAGGGAAGGCTGGGGACAAAGTCTCGGGAGAATACCAATATGCCCATGGAACTGGAAGGGATGAGTAAGGTCATGGAAGAGGTGTGGCGGTTGGAGGGCACTGGAGATCCAGAACAGCTCTCTTTATCACACCAGTGTACTTTGTGAGGAAGAAGCAGAACGATGAATCCATAGCCTAGATGTGAATGTCCTCTGCCTTCTAAATGGCGAGAACATTGAAAGGAAGATGCTTCCTGCATTACTGGGAGAGTGGAGGTAGTGGCCACGAGTAGGTGGAGACCATGAGGCGTGGATCTGGTAGGAACAGTCACCTCATGCTCCTGTTACTATGATTTCTGGTTGTGATGGACAGTGCCCTCTAACTGTGAGGGAGGGAGGGAGAGAGAGGGAGGGGGAGAGAGAGAAAGAGAGGGAGAGAGGGAGAGGAAGAGAGAGAGGGAGGGAAAGAGAGAGGGGAGGGAGAGAGGAAGAGAGAGGGAGGGGGGAGAGAGAGAAAGAGAGGGAGAGAGGGAGAGGAAGAGAGAGAGGGAGGGAAAGAGAGAGGGGAGGGAGAGAGGAAGAGAGAGAGAGGGGAGAAGAGGGAGAGGAAGAGAGAGAGGGAGAGAGAGACAGAGAGAGAGGAGGTGGGCAGAGCCTTTTTAAATGGGAAGGTAGTGAATGTGCACAGGAGGTGTCTTAGTGGCTGCAGCTGAGGACACATCCTGTCAGGACCCCAAGAGCAGTCCAGTACAGATGCCTGAATGTTAACAGGGGTACCTCATTTACTTCCTGCCGGAGGAAACCGCTTGCAAAAATATAGTCCCTCAGAGAGAGACCTTGCAGTAGGACCACAGCCAATCTTATTGGAAAGAAGGGACACCAATGTGTTTATCTGAGACCATTTCTCTTTCCATAAGCAAAATTTCTTACATGGCCTAAGGTTATGCACAGTCTTCAACGTGTGCCCTTATTTATTGTAACCCAGAGAAGCTTGCCTCTCTGTCTAGGAGACTTCAGCAGCTCAGCTGCTTCTCCTCACCCCCTTCTTCTCTGTACTCTCTTCCCTCCTGAATTTTCTTTTGTTTTCTGCTTCTGCTTCATTTGAGCAGCTCTGGTCTCTGGCACCTGGACAGCCTGAATATGCATTTATGTTTGCTGTAGTGCACTGGGCCCCACCAGGCAGGGATGATCATGGCACCTTGCTCTAGCGTTATCCCTGCAAACTGCTCCATCATTTGTTGCTTAATCCCCAAGAGCCCTTGTCCTGGAGTCAACACCATCTCACTGGGACTCTTGGTTTTCCAGCTCAGAAATTGTCAGTTTTTTAAAAAATGCCTTCTGAAATCCCCTCTTGCCTCTGGATCCCCCATGCCTAGCTCACTCTCCTCCCTATGTCCAGAATCCATGCTCCATTCAAGTGTGAAGTTCCTTGGGTGCTCCCTGTTCTGTCAGTGTGCTATCCACTGCAAGGGTCAGCAGACGAAAACAAGAGAGGAAGTGGTCACCACCATGTCCCAGCAGCCACTGCCTTCACGACAGCCACCATGTCCCGTGTGTCTCTCTGGTGGGTTCCCAGGCTGTGCTAATCAGCCTCAGCTTCACAATGGAGCCACCTGGGAACTCTTAAAAACACCAGTGCCTAGGCTGCATCCCAGACCATTTAAATCAAAGTCTTGGGGCCTGGGAATCAGTTATGAGGATTTTTTTTTAAAAGCTGATCTAGAGGTTCCTCTGTGAAAATAAAGACTTGTTTTTACCAATATTGGACATTTTTGTAGATTTTTTTTTTATTTGGTGGTGCTGTATTTGTTTGCTTTCTTTTGGGGGGATTTTGTTTTTATTCTTAATGATGCCTATGATTGTTTCTTTGAAAATATCTAATTTTACCTTTAATTATGTGTGTATGTGTGTGTTTATGTAGGGGTGCGTATACATGTAAGGGCAGGGGCCAAAGAAGTCCAGAGTGGGGCAACTGATCCCATAGAGGCTGGGAACCTTTTAACGTGGGTGTGGGGAGTTGAACCCAGGTCTTCTGCAAGAGCAGCACCCGGTCTTAACCACCGTGCCAACTCTTCAGCCCTTCTATGAGTGTATCATTATGCTCAGTGGACCTTAAAACAAAACAAAAAATGTTTCAAATGAGTTTAGGAAAGGAAAAGAAAAGTCGAATTTTAAGAGAAACTGAAATGAAGTCAATGGCTAACCCACATCGGAAATGATGAATACTGAGTCTCATTAAGTATTAACCTGTTTTGAGTATTTGATAGAAACCGTGTATACCCAAACACTGAAGGACACTAGCTAAGCATTTATTTAGTGAGGTTATACCTTGCCTATATATAGTACAATTAGCATAATGCTAATTGAGTGAGTACTGAGTTTTTATTGTACTTCCTAGGGTGTTATCAAGGTTAAATGAGTTGTTGGTGGGAGAATGAGGATATAATAAAAGTACATTTTATACATGTATAAATCTGTCAAACAATAAGAGTGTTATCTTCAAACAATTACACGAGTAAAATGGGATTGAAAAGTATAATGTACTATGTGCCTGATACCCGGAGCCCCTGGTCTCTGTACCCCCAATTGCTAAGATTACAGGCTTGTGTGGTGTGGCATGAGCAGGTTTTTTTTTTTTTCCAACATGGATGCTGGAGATGGGAACTTAGGAATTCATGCTTGTCCTGTGTGCACTTCATCAACTGATCTACCTCCCAGCTTTCTGAACTGACATATTCTAGTACCTGGTCTAGATAACTAACTTTTAACTCTTCAAAAAAAAATGGGCTTTAAAAAATTGATAAGTACATTTTTATCTCATCCCAACTTCAGCGCTCTGACTTTTTACTTGCTAGTTCGTGTTTCAGACTCTGGATAACTCCTTCCTTTCCTAACTTCTGTTAAAGAGCTCTTCTTCCCCTTGGACGGCCACATCTAAGGATTTCCAGTCCTCCTAGATCCAGAGTTAAGGAGCCAATGGACACTCCATCCTCTCCCCAAAGCGTCTACTAATTTGTCAACCACTTCTTATTAGAGGGGAAAGGAATGCATTGCTTTAATCTAAAAATTTCCTGCTGAGTTTCCATCAGAAAACATGGTATTTGAAAGAAATGGACCCATCCTAATTCCTAGCTGGAAAGACCAGGTAATTTCATACAATTATATTGTGCCTGATCATGAAAAAAAAAAAAAAAAAACCAATGATTGGATCCCAGTGCCTCCATGTCTTCAGGTACAAGATGCAGTGCAGGGGACCTTTTGTGAAATGTGCAGCTCACTGCTAACCCAGGTCAGATCTGTCTGAGGACCTCTGAAATCTTCATTTCCCCTTTAGCCCTCAGTTCTGGCCAGTGGTTCTTTTAGAGACATACCGACTTTAGCCCTCAGTTCTGGCCAATGGTCTTTTAGAGACATACCGACTTTAGCCCTCTGTTCTGGCCAATGGTCTTTTAGAGACATACCGACTTTAGCCCTCAGTTCTGGCCAATGGTCTTTTAGAGACATACCTACTTTAGCCCTCAGTTCTGGCCAATGGTCTTTTAGAGACATACCGATTTTAGCCCTCGGTTCTGGCCAGTGGTTCTTTTAGAGACATACCTACTTTAGCCCTCAGTTCTGGCCAATGGTCTTTTAGAGACATACCGACTTTAGCCCTCGGTTCTGGCCAATGGTCTTTTAGAGACATACCTACTTTAAGCCTCGGTTCTGGCCAGTGGTTCTTTTAGAGACATACCTTCTTTGTTCTGGTAATGTGCACTAATGGCACGTTAATGAGCTCCAGAGTGTCGTTTCACTCTCTTTTAATTCCCCCACCCAGCTTTCCCAGTCTCCGTGTATGACTGGTCTTCATTCAGCTGTTCTGGGCTTCTGCGTACGAGAGGACACGCGGCATTTAGCTTCTCCTCTGACTTATTTCATTTACTACAACGCCTCTCAGCTCCGATCCCATTTTGCTGCAAATGACAGGATTTTATTTTTCCATAGATCTGTAATGTCCACGTATCTATATTTCTATATAGTCCATTTTCTTCCTCCACTCACTGCTGCTGCTCCTCTAGGATAATTCCATGCCAGCGGATATGAAGAGTCCCTCGATGCACACAGCCTAAGTACTCCTTTGTTTTTTTCTGTTGTTTTTTTAAATTCTCTTTAGGCAATGCTGGTATTCCTGAATCAACCTCAAATTGGCATGGCACCTAGGAAAACAGCTTCAACACCAACCTGATACAAAAGATAGAAAAATCGGTTCCTTTTGGGAAATGACCCCACCACCATGCTGTGGGAAGAAGGATTTTTCTTCTTTGGTCATGTGGGATTCCCCTCTGTATGCTGGGAATATGTTTGATTACTGTTGGTTAATAAAGAGGCTGATTTGACCTATAGCAGGGCAGAATAGAGCCAGGCTGGAAGAGATATATAGAGAGAGTAGGCAGAGTCAGGGAGACACCACATAGCTGCCGAAGGAGAAAGAGGCGAGAACAGAAACTTACCACACCCTCATGATGATACACAGATGAATAGAAATGGATTAACTTAAGATGTAAGAGTTAGTTAATAAGAGGCATGAGCTAATAGCCCAAACAGTGTTGTAATTAATACAGTTTCTGTATGATTATTCAGGTCTGGGAGGCCGGGAAACTAAAGCACAGCCTCCAGCTAGACTCCAGTGTTGAGGTGAAGCAAACCACCAGCCCAGTCTTTGAAACTGAGGAACCAGGAATCAGTGGGCCCAAGAGGATCCCACAGGAGTTCTGCGATTTCCTACCACCCCAACTGGCAGCAAACATAGCACCTGCATTCACCGGTGTCACCTTCCCAGAGGTTCATGGTTGACCAAAAAACCCACAGAGCTCATGAGCACCCCCTCCCCTCACCAAGGAGGAGAATGTGGACAAGGAGGTGGTCCTGGTCAGGCCTTTGTGTGAGTGCTGCTATTCAGAGTCACACTCAGCCACACTGGAAGGTGGGTTCAGTGCATGGTGGCAAGGCCATGGGCTGGCTCAGCAACTTGCCCTTCATGTCAGTTTTAGCATCTTTCTTCTCAGTGTCTTCATTTGAGTCCACAGCCAGTCATGTTGCAGTTCGTAGGCACCAAGGAAGTCACAGAGACAGCATGATCCCATTCCTCTGAAGAAACAGTGGAAAGGTACCATGTCATTCTCTAGAACTGGCCACTTTCCTGCTGGTAAGCAGAGTAAATGTTGCCAGAGTTTCCACCATATTACAAACCACATGGTGCAAGTGAGCATCTCTGTATCTTCCAGTCCCTCCGGGTCCCGCCACCTCCTGCAACTCCAGATTTCCCATGCCTTCTTTGGACAGGCTGGAAGCAGCCGGGTTCTCTATGACGGCACCTCAGCCCCACCGCCTGTGGTTATAGGCACTGCTTTGACATGAATATCTCATCCCTTTGGATATGTGCTCAGAAGCAGTGCAGCTGGAACATGCGTAATTCCAGTGTTTGAAAGAACCTCCATGCTTTTCTCTAGAACGGGCAGACTAATTTACTTCTCCGTCAACTGTGTATAAAAGGATTGCTCTCTCCCACATTCTTTCTAGCGTTTGTAATTTTTTGATAATAACTATTAAAATTGGAGCTAGATAGTATCTTGTTGCGCAAATTCTAATTGGTCTTAATAATAAAATCCCAGAGTCAGATATAGGGGTTAATGCTGAAAGCTCAGAGAAACAGAGCAGCGGCCACTAGTTCTTCCCTCTATTGAATCCACAGACCAAAGGGGCGATCCCACCCCTAATAATCCTCAGACCGAATGCCTTAAGCTCCTCTCTTCTCCCATCTTATATTCCTCTCTTCGCCCAGCCATATTCCTTCCTGTCTCCACCTCCCTAGTGCTGGAATTAAAGGCCTGTGACTCCCAAGTACTGGGAGTGTGAGTACCACTGCCTGACTCTTTTTCTCTTTGAGACTGAATCAATCTTGTGTTGCCCAGTGTGGCCTTAAACTCACAGAGATCTATCTGCCTCTGTCTCCTGAGTGCTGAGATTAAAGGTGTGTGCCACTACTGCCTGGCGTCTATGGCTAACTAGTGGCTTAGCTCTGCACTCTGATCTTCAGGCAAGCTGTATTTGTTAGACCACAAACAAAATATCACCACAGTCTCTCATTGCAATTTTAATTCAGTTTCCTGAAAGAAAATGATATTGGACACTTTTCATACATTTATGTCCATATTTTATGCTTTTAATTCTATGATGCAGCCTTAGTATTCTGGAATTAGGAAGAAGTTCAGGCATACATAGTTACCTGCCTCTACATTCTGCGTGTGGGAAGATGGATTTTCAAATGAGATCTTACAGAAGGATAAATTCTCTCTTATAGATTCTTTTTCTCAATATTTGGTAAATTAGATCAGATGTATTTTTTTCTGCCCTTGACACCATCCCCCTTTGAAAAGTATAAACCAAAACTCAACAAACCAACCAAGATATTAGCACTTAACTTAAAATCCAGTGCAAGGTTTTATCCCAGGAGGAGGAAGAAAAGGAACTATAATTGGCTGAATTTATAGTTCCCTTGATTGGTGCTATGTTGGCTAAACTTATGTCAACCTGACACAAAATATAGTCATCCGAGTTAAGGAAATGCCTCCACATGATCCGGCTGTAGACAAGGCTGTAGGGCATTTTCTTAATTAGTGGTTGATGGGGGAGGCCCCGTCGATTGTTAAGATGCTACACCCCAGGCTCTTGGTCCTGGGTACTATAAGAAAGCAGACTGAGCAAGCCATGATGCAGCAAGCCAGTAAGCAGCACCCCCTCTATGTCCTGCCTCCAGGTTCCTGCTCTCTTTGAGTTCCTGCCCTGGCTTCCTCCCAAACTTTCCTCTTGGTCATGGCGTTTCTCTGAAGCCAGAGAAACCGCAAATAAAGACAGGTGCTGTGTGTGTCCCTTTTTTGACTTGTTTCCCGGAAGAGAAACTAATGGGAGCAGAAAAGCAAGCGGAATCCACCCCTTTCCTTCTTTCCTTCTCACTCTCCTCTCCCTGGAGACAAGCATGTAAACGACAGGCACGTGGGTGATACTATTTTTTTTGACAGTTTGCTGCAATAAATCATATACCAGACAGTCCACTCGCTGCAAACGAGAACGCCAGTGGTTTTAGCACGCACACAGGTTGAACAACCATTATATCACGATCTGTTTTTAAAACATCTCAGTATCTTCAGAAGAAGCCCAATGCCTTTTAACCACCACCCCATCCCTTCAACAGCTGTTGATCTCCCTTCTGCTTTTGGAGATTTAACTGTTTTTGGATAGTTCACATAAAAGGAAAAATAGAATATGTGGTCTATTGTGGCTCTTAGTATATGTTTTAGTGTTAGCCAATGCTATAGCATCTATCAGTACTTCACTGATTTTTATGCATTTTTAACATTTTATTGTTTATATATACCATAGCTTGTTTATTAATTCATCAGTTTCTGATTCTGTAGGGTGGGTATGAAAGCATGGACATAGATGTTTGCTGTTTTGTGGAGTTAAACATCTATAGGTATAGGCATACATACATTTCTATTGGATACAGACTCAAGAACAGAATTGCTAGGTGAAATGACAGCTATATGGCCAACTTTTTGAAATGTTAATCTACATTGTTTATAAACATGATGACACCATTTTATAGGCCTGTCAAAAGCAAAAAGAAAGGGTTTTGGTTTTTTCAGAGGCTTGCGGTGGTTTGAAGGAGAGATGCCCGTCATGAACTCAGACATTTGAACCCTGGGTCCCCAGTAGGTGGTACTGCTTGTGGAGTTTATGTTTGTGCATGGGCTGTGAGTGTTGGTAGCCTTGTTTCACTTGTGAGTCACTCTACTCTGTGTGTGACTGAAGACGTGATCTCTCAGCTCTGCTGGGCGACCCACTGACCTTCCTTCCCTGCCCTCGCGGACCCTGCCTTCTTCCACAAGATGCTTTTGGTTGTGTCCTACCATGGCCACAGAAAAGTAGCTGGTGTACTTGCCAACTCTTGCTGCTGTTGATCTTTCCTTTAAACCAGCTACAAGATGGGAAATGGCATTGTACTGTAGGTTTCACCTGCATGGCTCTAGTTTGCCTCACCAGTAATTTTGGCATCTGTCAGTATGCTCAGTGTCCATTTGCAAAATTCTTTGTTGAGAGTTATCTTTAGGGAGAATATTCTTATTAGTAAATATGACGGATAAAAGATGGTAAGGATTGTTATTAGGAAACTAACACTTCAATAGAGAATCAAAAAATTGATTTTATTCTTTGGGATTATATATTGCTTTACTTTATAAGAAATATTAGCGGGAACAAGACATAATTATGTATCTAAAATACTTATGTCTATATACATACATGTGTGTGTTTAGATTCTTTACTTTCTCAAAAAAATATTTGAGCTAATTGAAGATGATTTTAAACATGTTAAGTAAGTCCTGCCTGGGATAAAGCCATTATATGCAGAATCTTAGGATATAAAAAATGAAGAAGACAGGCTAAATAACTTTGAGACAACCAACCCCCATCTTCGCCCCAAGCAAGTGGTCCAGGTGAGCAAACCATAGAGAGCAAGTTAGTAAGTAAGCTGCGTTCCTCCATGGTCTCTGCTTCAGGTCCTGCCTTGGCTTCCTCTGATGGTGAACTATAAACACTAAACTGAAATAAACCCTTTCCTCCCCATGTTGTTTTGGGTCACGGAGTTTATCACGGTCACAAAGAAGCTATTACCACGGGGCTTTCATTATTGCCATCCTTCCAATTGACCCGTATGGTGCTTTGCTCAGCTAACTAGGATCATTCAGTGTGAAAATGGAGGAAGAGTGGTTGCATATAGAGCTGGACCAGCCAGAGAGAGGTGGTAGGAGGCCAGCTAGGCAAAAGAGGTAAAGATACAAGTGAGAGAATGGTCAGGGGGAAGGACGGGGAGGCTGGGTGTGTGAGCGCACAGTTGTGGGTGACGGGTGTGCTGGGGAGAACTCAGTGAGAGCAGGAGGTTATGGAGAGATGGTAGAAAATTTACGTGAAATATTTTGGGCGTGGAATGATCACAAATAAAGACAGGTATTATCTATGGATATAATTTGTCTGTTCAAGACGATGACACTTAAGCTGTCTGGGAAAATCCCTCACCTCCTTGGAATCATCCCTTCCCACAGAGGAGGCAAGTTAAAAATCTAAGAGGCTAGAACGGAGTTTTGAGACTCCCTCAGCATGAGCTTGGACTCGAGACAGTAAACCAAATGCTGAACTTTCAGGGAACAACTGGGAAGCATGGTGGGTAGAGATGAAAATACCATAGGAGAGTAGGGAAGGAGAATGATCCAGAAGATAGCTCGGGACTAAGGTAGTTTAACCCTGTCTTTCACCTTGACTTTGAAGCCTTTCCTTCAGATGGAGAAGCAAAGAGGACCCTGCCATTGGGAGCCTGTCAGGATTGTCTTCAGGCCAGGATGGTGAGGGGCTCCTTCCGGAGGATGTGTATGGAGAGCCCCGGTGGTTCTAGAGTAAGGGTTATGAGGCTGTCATGGCAGCTGTGTAGTGGGGAGGAGAAGACAGTATGTGCACTTCAAATGGGGTTCACGTCCTTTTTGGGGGATTTATAGATGAATGGTACCAGCGATTACATGAACTCAAGGAGTCATGTGATCACAAGAAACTGTCCTTAAGCATCCTCTTCATGGTAACCCAAAACTTGCCTAAAGATTGTCAAAGGTGGATTTTGGCTTGCAATTTGTTGAGATGTAGGACATCAGGGAATCTTGGACCCTGGGTTCTGTCCTCTCCCCTCTCTGACCCTGCAAATATGAATGAGAAGCTACCTGAGGTTACTCAAACCTGAGCGCTCTCAGTCAGCTTTTTACCCGCTCCCCACTTCCTGGCTGAGGATGACTCGATCCGTCTTATCACCTACCTCTACCCACCCGCGATCGACTGGACTCTCCTGTGCACAGGAACAGAACAGTATGCATGTCAGTACTTTCATGGTCTGGGCACTTCTCAGTGTGCTTGGCGTGTGGTACCTGTGGAATGGATCCATATTTAGCAAATCTAGGGATCTGCATTGATTACACAGGAGCTGTCTACCTGCCTGTGGGGTTATGACTGCTCCCTAGTCATTGAGGAACCTTGCCTACAGTCTCCTTCTGTGGCTTCATCACCTGTCAGGACAGCTTGCAAAGCATTCTGGGGAAGAAACTAGAAAGGATCATTTGCTCTTGCTACAATCCCCCAGTCCTTCCTCTTACCCTAACCCTTCTGCCTCCAGTGCTTGATTGAGTCAACTTTGATACTATTATTTTTTTTCCTGCTTGAAAAAAAATCAGAAGCAAATTGTAATTTTGACAGCTGGCTTCCTGTCTTCTGTTGTGTACTGAGATGAGTAAGTATATTTAATACTCATCACTGTCTGTGACAACCGCTCTTCTGCTTCTGTTTGCTGTGTCAGGAGGGAATCAGGGCACCTGAGTGTGGTGTGTGCCCTGGAGTATGGGAATAGCATTGCTGAAATCCCTGCCAGAGGCTATTCGAGGCTAGGGCTGATGCTTCTAACACTCAACTCATCTTCAAGTTCATGCCCCTAGTTGGAAACTTTACTAGAACTTCCTATTGTAGACCAACTTCTGGGCTCCACTCCCTCAACAACCTGCACCCTCAAGTCACTTATTCACCTCAGGGTATCCAGTCACATGTCCCCTGGCCCCTTTGTTACCGTCAATCGTCTCCATGGTTCTTGGAGACAGTGGGCTAACTGCTCCATCCCACGCTCTGTCCCTGAGTTCTTCAGGCTGAGGAGCACCCTGGGTGGTTCTCCGACAAGCTTTCTTTTTCTTTCTGGCTGTTTCCATTCAGATGTCTCAACCATCCCCAGGTTCAGCCAATGAGGAGGACCTTGTGTTGGGGCAGAGCTTCTGACTTCCTTTGCGTGTGTTTGGACTGGAGTATTAGTTTGAGTTTGTTCGTTTGCTAAAAAGCCCTGAGATTACTCTGCTTGGTTAGAAGGTTTCATGTGGCAAGCTATGAGTATTCATGAGAATTGAACACCTCCTCGACAGACCTGTGTGTATAAGTGACTTTCTGTAGCCTGGCATTCTGCATCCTTAGATACAGAAGCTGTGAGCGGGAACTATTTGAAAGAAGTTCTCTTTTTTCATCATTAATGCCTAAGCAATAATGGTCTAATAATTGTGTACGTAGCGTTCCACTGCATTAAACATTTTGAGTGCCATTTAAAGTGTACAGGAGTATATACATAGGTCATACACAACTACAATCCCATCTTACGGAGGGGCCCTGAGAACACCGTCGGACTTTAGCATGTATGGAACATTCTGGAACCAATCTCTATGGTTTCTTTTTTTTTTTTCTTTTTTTTTTTTTTTTTTGGTTTTTCGAGACAGGGTTTCTCTGTGGTTTTGGAGCCTGTCCTGGAACTAGCTCTTGTAGACCAGGCTGGTCTCGAACTCACAGAGATCCGCCTGCCTCTGCCTCCCGAGTGCTGGGATTAAAGGCGTGCGCCACCACCGCCCGGCTTTCTCTATGGTTTCTGAGAGGTGACTGCTGAGGCTACTTCCTGTAGCTTCTAACAGGTCAGTCAAGAGAAGCTCAGGGTGAGACTTTCCATTGTTTATTTTCTGATCAGTTCACATTCATTAGTCAGTGTATTTTTTTTCCCTCTTTCTTATTTTATACTGAGGTTCAAGAACAGCCTTTAGGGAGACCTTGTTTAGAAAGTTGAAACAAATCTCCTTTGAAACCTCCCAGAGTCCATGGGAGAACCACACATAGCAACTGAACATTTTTCTGTTTCTTTCTCTGCGTTTCTTTGCATATGATAGTTACACATAACAATGGCTTCCGTCATGGCATTCTCAAACTTGTACACAATGTATTTGATCATATCCACCCCTTGCTACCCTCCCTTGTCCTCTTCAATCCTGCTGATTTCTTTCTTCTTCCCAACTACCCCCTTCTTTTTGGTTGTTAATAGTCCATGGCCATTGTAGAAAAGGCAGCCATGTTCTGTAGAGATTCCTGTCAACTGCAAGTCTAAGGGGCTCATTCTGGAAACTTATTAGTTCCCTTCCTGCAAGTCTCATTCAAATCAGCAGACACGAAACCGGCCCGGAAGGTCAGGCTACAGACTGCATTCAGAGCAGCAACTGCGGGGCCCTGCTTGGGTTGAACTGCGGGGTGCAAGCTGTTCAGGAGAAGGTCAAAAGTGCAAGGAGAGCTCCCAGCCCCCCAAAAGGTAGAGGGGCCCCTGAAGGAGTGTGATCAGGCTGCCCCAGACTTCTCTGCCCATGAGCCACACCATCTCCAGAAATAACATGTGTGGGTTAAAGCAATAAACAGCGCTCAGATCTGGAATTCCGCACAGCCGCAAACATATCAGCCGGAATGTAAAGTGGCGCAGCTCACAGTACATCTATAATTACATCTTATTTTATTAGTCGCAAAGGGTAATTGCATCCAGAAAATTCCCAACGTAAATGTGTGCTGCAGAGATAGTGTGTGTTACTCTGAGAAAGCAACGCGGGGCCGCGCTGTCTCCCAGCACACACAGAGGAAGTGACATCGGAGCTGGGGAAGAGCAGGGCCAGAGCAGTTGCCCGTGCTCAGGATGGCAGAATCTCGCGTGAACACTCATTAATTTCCCCCGTCTCGGTCCCCGAGTGTGTTGAGGAGGCACATGACCTTGGGGAGCTCAAGGAAGCAGTTGCAAGCTCGGAACCCATGCGGAGGCAGCTGGCTCGGGTAGCATTGAGGCTTACGCCAGCTCTGAAGCTCACAGGGGCAAAGTCAAGAGCTTAACTCTTCTTGTTGTCTCTTGAAGATACCAAATGCCATACTTGTTTCTACCCTAAGCTACAGAGTACAAACCTAACGGACAACGAAGCCTTCTCTTTGAGTATCTAATAGATAGTGGAAATCAAGCTCCATATCTGTGAACATTATAATTTTCTTGTATTAGAATCCTGCTTAAACGCCACTAGTGTGGAGGGAGCGGACGATGCTTTGAATGAGGCTGCCCAGCAAATGCTGACTGTCAGAACTGGAACCATCCAGACATGCCCAGAGGGGATGAGAAGAGACACTGGAGGAGCATGTCCACTCCACTCTTGGCTGCTCTGTTTGTTGCTTCTGTGACCCCACAAATGACTTCTTAAAGGGCTTTGGGGGCACACGTGTTTCATTCTCATCTTGCTACTCCTTTAGGATGCCTTTCTTGCTCTAAGTCTCTGGGCTGACCACTAGAGAACTTTTACTCTGAAATATGGAGCCTTCCTGAGCCCTTCCACCACTGTATAATTGGAGCTGTAAAACCGTTGGCAATGGTCTCTTTAAAAAGGCTGGCAAATGCTGAAGGACATTATTAACCCCGACTCCTGTAAATGTCTAGCGAGAAGGACACGTTTGTCTTAGTCCTGTGTAATTTTCATTATGTAATAATAAATAAAACTAATATTTAAGGAGCCACAAGCAGACAAACTTTTGTAAGCATTTTGCTCCCCCCCCTTCCAGTCATCCATCCATTTTCTTAGGGTTTATAAACGCCTGCCATGGACCAGCCTCTATAAAGGTGTGATTTGTATCTATAAGGGAGACTGAGTCTCTGTCGCCGGTGAAGACGGATTCATGAGCGGGAATTCTGCTGCTGTGTGTGGTGGAGACAATCACGGGCTGTCATGCGAAGGCTGTAAGACAATCACAGGCTGTCATGCGAAGGCTGTAAGACAATCACGGGCTGTCATGCGAAGGCTGTAAGACAATCACGGGCTGTCATGCTAAGGCTGTAGCACAGATCACTACTCCACCAGACTCCTGGGAAGGCTCAGAGCAGAGAGTGAAACCGAAGCTGACCTTTGACGTATGGGGACAGTTTCAGAAGTCTGATAGGGCCCAGACAAATTAAAAAAAAACAATGTTCATTAGATTTAATAATAAGGGGCCATCTACATCATTAGGTCCAATTTCAGTAAAATGCTGGACACAGAAGCTGGACCACTGCTGCCTACTAAAGAGTGAGTGGGGATGAAAGCGTGGAGACAGGCTGGATGCTAGCTTCAAATCGTCCCAGGCTTAAAGGAGGTCTTTGAGTTTTAATTTATACACATTTTATAAGGTTTTAGAACTCTGTGCACTGTTCCAACAGCAAAGAGAAGGAGGGCAGGTAGGTAGGAGGGAGCTGGCCAGGAGATGAGAGACCAGGGTTCCCATGAGTGAGCTGCTCCTTCACAGAGAATGGGAGTCACCTAGAGAAGAAGGCGAGGGCGAGCCTGGTCTATGGAGCTACACATCGTTTCGTGGCCCATTTTGCGATAAATGAGACACCCTCCTTCCGGTCTGGAAGCCCTTCTGCCAGGATGTATGACAGCCATCGTGTGTTGTGTGTCAGTGAAGGGTGACAGACAGGGACTCCAGAAGCCTGCTAAGTCCATGTTCCTCTTGGTGGGTGGTTTTCCTGAGCTCCGTGGTTATTGAGGGAAAATGCACACCCAGTGTTTCTGGACCAACTGAAACAACAAGCAAATCTAAACCACCCAGAATCTGAACTCTCATGTGAAACTTCCCAATTTTGAAATGTTGGGAAATAGTAAAGACAAGATAAGGAAGAGGGGAGAAGGTCATGTATCCCATGCCTAAGTAAGGAGTTACTGACTAAACAGCCCCTAGGGGAGGGAGGATCAGTTTTCTTTAAGGCGAGGATGATCTCAAACCCAGGAGCATATGGGTAGCACAGCTGGGGTCAGAGGGAATATTTAAACAGCTAAAAAGAGGGGTGAGGTGGTGGAGGCAGCTCTGAAGGAGTTTGGGGGGAAGAGTAGAAGGTGAACATGATTGAAATATATGGTATACAATCTTCAGAGAATGAATAAATATATTAAGTAATAAATAAACATAAAACCCAAGACCGAAAGTATCATTAACATTGTAGTAAAAACCTTTATAAATTTTCCAGAAAATGCAAGCTCTTGATTTTAGCCTTTCCCTCTCCTGAATAAACAGTCAAGTGACAGCGAGATTATTGCCTTAATCCTTTGGACTTAAACCAAACAAGAAAAGGAACAGCTACATAAGACTTCACCAGAATATATCTGTGCGCCCTATCAAGCCCCGGGCCCCAAGGCTCCAAGTCTGACTGAGTATCTCTTTTAAGGACTAGATGTTTTTCCACCCTTAGACCCCGTTCCTTTTGTACAACCACACAGAAAAAATGCTAACACAGAAAACAACACGGAGAGCTGGAGACAGAAGCACACTGTCGCGTGTAGTCTTTCCAAATCAGGTTACAGGTTGCTGCCTAGCAGGACTTTAATTCTAGAAAGCTGATTCTCTTACATCCATGTGTAATAACAGAATTTTCTTGGCTCACTTTAAAGTGTCCTGAAGGGTTGCACTGCTCTGGGAACCAGAAAGGACCTCATCACTGCTTATTAATAAAAACTGAGTAAGTAACAGTAACTTTGAAAAAAAGTGGGTCCTGTACCATAGGCCAGGCCTGGAAAATGATTGCACGTACCAACAGGAAAGATGTGTGATGTGTCAAAGGAGAGAGAGAGCGCTTTTATAATTTAGCCTTTGCTTGCTAAGATGCTTAGCTTTTTTTTTGTAGGATCGTGAAGATGGGTGCACATGAAAACCAGGGGAGATACATGTATGAACCTTGCAGCATGGAGGGCTCACTTCAGGGAGAGATGAATTATGCTCCTGGCACGCAGTTGCAAACATGGCAGGCTACTCAGCCAGCACACTGGCTGCGAGGCTGTGCCGTGGAGTTTCTGATTTAGGAATTCCTAGATTGTACGGATGCTACCTGTTTGGGAATCCCCTCTGAAGATCAACTATTCTAGCATGTTTCCGGGCTTTTCTGTGTCTCCATCCAGACCATAGTATACACAAAATTTATTTAACTTCACCGTATTTTTTAGTACAAAAAGTTGATCTATGCTCCGGACCACTGGACCAAAGATCTGGCAAGACTTGCGTGAGAACGGGAAATGCGATGTCTAGGGAAGGAGGGGGTCCAGGTTGTCCGTCCTCCTTCAGCTGCTGCTGTTTCATCTGGGCAGCACTGGGATGGGTTCCCTCAGCGACGACGCCAGCGGCTTGTTTTTTGGGCAAGGGCTCTCTGCTTCACACTGCTAGAACTGCAAAAGTCCTTCTGCTTCGCTTTTCCAGTTGGAGCCTTGCTTGGTTCTGCCAGTAGAGGGCAGTAGAAGGAGCCTGTAGGAATGGAGAAGGAAGAGCCTTGGTCCTCTCATCTATGTCCCGTCTCCTTGTTCCTAAGACTGCTGTCCCAGAAATGGAGGTGATTATTGATGTTGGCAGTGTCTTCCTGTGCTGTGAATCAGCTTCATGGCATCCCTCCTCCCAGGGCTATATTGTAGTTCTAGGCAGAAGATGCTCTTTGTCTCAAAAACAGGTCCCTCCCTCCCTCCCTCCCAGTGCTGATGCCACCACCAGCGTTATCCAAGCAGTACATTCCCTTAGGGTCTGGGTCTTCACTCCGTGGTGTCTCTATTACAGGCTCCCAGCCTCGAGTTCTAAAATCATTCCAGTTGCTTCTCTGTGTTCCTGCAACCTGAGGAGTGGAGTCTGCCTCCTTCCACAGCTGCCACCCCGGAGCTCCCCTTTTCTTCATCAGTATCTCTTTAGGGAATTCCTGCTTTAATTTCTCTCTGTTCAAAGAGCAACCAACACATTCACGTTTCTAATGTCTGTCTTTCTATCACGCTGGGCTGTACTTCATGCCACAACCCTCAAACTCTTGAATATGGATAACAGGCTCTTTGAAAACCACAAAGAGTTATGCGAATCCCCCCCCCCTCCGTGCTATAGCTGTAATTACATGGCATGCTTAAAGTAGAATTATCCGCCATGTGTTTTTAAAAGGCAGATTCCTGGGTCCCACCTCTAGGCTTACTGCATTTTAAGCAAGCTTTCTAGAGAGGTTTCTGTGATTGATGACAGTTAATTGTGTCTTTAACAATTGTTTCTAATTATTATTTGCGTGCGCGCGTGCGTGTGTGTGTGTGTGTGTGTGTGTGTGTGCGTGCGTGTCTGTGGCAGGCCATGGGACAACATTAGGGATTGGTTCTCCTCTTTCATCTTTGTGTGAGTTCCAAGATCAAACTCAGACCATCAGGTAAGTCCCCTTTTATCTACTGGGACACCTCATTGGTCCTTATTTATTTATTTTTATATGTGTGTAATGTGAGATGCGTATGTAGGTGCACGGCTCACCTGTAGAGGTCAGAGGACAACTTTGTGGAGCTGATTTTCTCCTTGCACCTTGACGTGGGTCCCAGGGACTAAACTCAGGTGGTGAGGCTTGCTGCTGCTGCTGCTTTTACCCCCTGAGCCATCTTCCGGGCCCAGTGGCATGCTGCCTTAGCCAGACCATGGCGACCAGCTGTCTGGATAAAGCAACTCTCCATTTGCTGCTCAGTTTTTAATGGAACTCTATCTACAGCTATCTATGGCGGACATCTTATGAGCTGGAAAGCATTTATTCAACAGACCTGATCCGCCAATCACTGTGGTCTAGTGACATGTAGGCCTTCTGGCATTTGGCGTCTGCTTGGAATCTTGTAACAGTATTGTGTTGTGCTATAGTTTGGATCCTAAATATCTTATCAAGATGCATGCGTTAAAGGCTTGATCCCGGGGTAGCATCGGTCAGAGCTGGTAGGACCTCTTGGAGTTGGGGCCTCGGCGAAAGAGCGAGGTCACTGGAGAAATGACTTTGAGATTGAGATGGGACCCGGCCATCTCTTCCTTCACACTCTTGTATCCTGGCTGAAAAAGTGAGCATTTTGTTCTGCCTCATGACCGTCCCATCACAGGCCGCTTCACCGCAGGCCCACAGTATTGGGGCCAAGCGAGTCTGTCTGCACCTTCAATACCGAGAGGCAAAAGCTCTGTACACATCTCTCCCCGAGAGCTGCACCACAGCGCCAGAGGCTAACACTACGCGCTCTGCAGTGCTAGTCTAAAAAACGACCAAAGTGCTTCCCTTCTACGGAGTGCGACCTCCTACCCCGACTCGAAGCAGAGAAACGGAACCGTTGCAAACTGGATACTATCTGCAGATCCTGCTGCAGAGATATTTTTAGATGCGGTCAACATTTCGATTAGTAGACTCTGAGTAAGCGGATTTTCCGTGATGTGGGCAGGCTGCTCTGATCCAGTCAGATCCGTTTGATTAGGACCCCTGGAGCAGGATCTGAGCTTTGGGGAAGAGAAGGAATTTGACCTCCTGAATGCAGCGTGGATACCCTCCTGATTTTTCCAGTTTGCTGGAACTATCCTTCAGAGGCAGCTCTTGCTTCATTTTCTGCTGAATGGCGGCTTTCTGTGTGGGGCTTTGATTTGCTGGCTCTACACCCTTCCACTGCTCTGCTTCTCTGGAGAATCCTGTTATCACAGCGAACGTGGAACTCTGGGTCTGTGTTTTAACTAGCACCTGTGTGTAGTGATAGGAGTGGAGGGCTGCGTCCCCAGCACCCTGGCCGCCCGCACAGCTAGCTTTACCGGAAATAATTACAAGGACACTGTATTCTTTTAAACACTGCTTGGCCCTTTAGCTCTAGCCCTTACTGGCTAATTTTGATATTCCAATCAACCCATCTCTAATAATCTGTGAGCACCGGTCTTACCGGGAAGATTCTAGCCTATGTCCATCCTGGGTCGGAGCTTCATCGCGTGTGTCTGCCCGGGAGCGGGGCATGGCATCTCTTCTGAGGCGTCTGCTCCAGAGAGGAGAGCTGTCGAGTCTGAACTCACTTCCTCTTCCTCCCAGCATTCTGTTCTGTTTACTCCACCCACCTGTGTTCTAACCTATGAGGGCCAGCCAAGCAGTTTCTTTATTTTTTTAACCAATGACCTTCCTCCATCACCCGTGTGATTACGATGGATTAGCCCAGGAAGCTTTAGGTGAGACACAACCGAGAGCCAAGGATGCAATAGAAATGGTTACGCAATACTTTGAGTGATTGGTTCATTTGTGCTTGATTTAACCACCATTCCTCCTGTGCCTGCCACGAGTCTGGGATCCGTTCATGCAGCAGGAATATCGCAGCACTTGAGCAAACCCAAGCAGCTCTCTCTAGAGTACTAAGGTTGTGTTCCAAGGCTTATAAGATGCAGCTTACTGAACAACGAACAGCAAAAAAAAGCACTGTGTACATTTAAAAACCCTCACTACCTTTTTCGTTTACAGTAACACTCAGCTCTAAAAATAACAGACAAACCCGGGTAGAGTGAGTCTTCATATTGAGATACAGCTTTGACAAAAAGCCAGGTCATAGCTTTTTGTTTCTTAGAGATTTTTATCTTATTCAGTAAAATCATTTATGTTCAATTCAAGAAACACTAGTCCTTGCTGCTCACTGGGTTAAGCCACTTCCTTCAGGAGTTAGCAGTTCAGGGAAGAAAAGTTTGATAATTGACTAACCGTAAAAGTGCAGAGAATGAAAGGTTGCCACACCTGGGAGGCTGAGGCGTCCAGCTCTGTGAGTTCCAGGCCGCTGAGGCCACAGAGTAAGACCCGGACTCAAGCAAGCAAAGAGAATGAAGATGCTCAGCCCTAAATAGAAGAGCATCCCCTCCTCTAAAGGGGGAGAGAGTTGAGGAAGAGGAGATAAAAATGTAGTAGAAGCCGCTTGTTGGTTCCCGGCAACTCAGCCCTGAAATGATCACATGGGAACTATATTATTTAAATCATTGCTTGGCCAATCACTTAAGTGTATTGCCAGCTAGGCCTTACATCTAGAATTGACCCATTTCAATTATTTTATATTTTACCATAAGGCTCCTGGCCTACCAGCAAGGTTCCAGCTGGCAACTCACGTCTTCCCCCTCAGGAGGCTACATGGCATCTCTTTGACTCCACCTACTCTATATACATCTCTCTAGGTCTGGTTATATTCTGTTAAGCCATTGGCTGAGAGCAGCTTCTTCATTCATTAACCAATAAAAGCAACACACATACAGACGGACTTCCCACACCATGGAAAGATCCATGCCCCCAGAGACCAGAAGAAGGCATCTGATACACAGGGATTGGAGTTACAGGCAGTTGTGAGCTGTCATGTGGGTGCTAGGTGTTGAACCCCTCTGGAAGGGCAACAGTGGGTGATCGTAACCGTTGAGCCATCCCTCCAGCCCCATCTCCAGTTACATTCCCTACACAGGGCTTTCCTCATGTATCCCATTAGCTTTATCAAAGGTGAGCTCACCTCAAAGCTCACCCATCCATAGGAGGGGAGACAGTGCTGCAAGGAGCCTGGGAGACTCTGGGAGTGCTGAACCAGATGCCTTTGGTGGGGGAATCCATTTAACCTTATTGGTTACAAGGGGACCAGCAAAAAAATCTCATCATTTCGGCCTCAGTTAAGCACCTGAGCTGGCAGAGAGGGCGCATGTTACACATTTTCTAAGCTCATGCAACCCCGTTCACTTATCAGTGGTGCATTCTTGATGCATCTCCACCACTCCACCCCTTCCGGCTGCACCTAGCCTCGAGCGTCGTCAACAGCGGCAGGAGCTCTTCTTCCATCTTCCCTGCAGATGGGGAGCTTCATGCAGGAGGGTGCCCTGACTTCCCCTCACCAGTTCTGCGACTCTCTTGTCTGTAGGCACAGGTACGAAACTTAACCTGTCTGTGTGTTGATCTGACTCCTCTCTTTCCTGTTTGTGCATTGCTCTCTCAGTTCTTTCCCAACCTCTCACCAGATCTTCCCATTGAAGTCCCTCTGCCTATAGGCATACTCATATAGAAACATAACTACATCCATATAGAAACGTGAATATGTCTATAGGCAAAGGAACAAGTTGCTTTTAAACCACCATTTTCTAGGACACAGTGAGCCCTTATTACCTGAATCCTAACCTTTTCCTGATTCCCTTTCTGTTCTATAGAATTTGGAAGGTGAGGATTACATTACCCAGGGTAGCCTGTTGTCATGAGCCTGAGTACAACTTGATTATGTCATCAAGAGGTACCTTCATAACGAAATGTTGCGAAACCAGATCGACACGACGTGATAGCCGTGGAGACCCATGCTTTGACTTCCGGTCATGGTCAGGCCAGCAGCTTCTTAGGTGGCCTGATTCAGTTATGGCTTTGGGAGTCATTCCTGGAAGCTGAGCCTTGGGTCTGTCTTTTAAAACTTCCCATTTATTTGGCAAGCCATTTTATAACTCGTCATAAAATTTCTCTTTCCCCTTAAACTGGCTAGCAAGTGTGGGCCTAGTGTGTAGAGGATTCTGTACCCATGTTCAGGTGATGCCAGCCCATGACCCCATTCCTGGCGGGGGGCAGTGGTAAGAGGAGTATTCCAACAGGCAGGGCGCTGACCGCTGTTCTTGTACTCACTAAGCCTGCAGAGACAGATATCCTGACCCATAGATAAGGGCTAATGATTTGAGCAGACTCTCAAAGATTCAGAAGAAACTATACTTGGTTTTAAGTGACAAGGAAGTGTGAGACAGAGATGCGTGAATCAACCCCTCCAAATGGGGAGGCCTTGAGTGTGTCCCCTGTGAATGCTTGCCAGCAAATGGCGTCCATGAGGAAGATCTAAATGCCCCGGGGGATAAGGGATTGGTCCTAGCACAGTTCTGTTGGTGCTCTCACTAGCATTTGCCCTTACTGAATGGGTTCATGCACCGAGTGACCATAGCAGCAGGGTCCTGTGTAGATTTGGCAACAGCAGCTTCCATGTACCAAAGGGAATGGGGGCTACAGCGCAGCTGACTTCCCAACCTGCCAGCGGTAAAGACCAATACTCAGTCTGTAATACCTCGTCACCTCTCAAGGGAACCCGCAGGCGGCTGTCGGCAGATTGATGACATTGAACCACTTCAGCTGTGGAAGGGGCAACACTTACTTTCACGTTTACTTTGGATTCAGCGTCCCTCTTCCTGCCAAACTCAACATCTGTGCGCTCTCTTGGAATGCCTGCTCTGTTCAGTATTGCTCTGACCAATGGACTTTTACAGCCAGCAATGAGTGGCGGAAATTCATGTAGTTCGCTGGTCCTCGAAATCTCCTCGGCACCCCGATGAAACGGGCCAGCGAGAACGGCAGAATGGCCTTTTAAGGGCCAGTTGAACAGGAACACCTGGCGTGGCAGAAGCAAGGTCCTTAGAATCACGATGTTGGTTTAAACCCTCAAGTCAGGTCTATAGAATTTTTGTTCTCCTAGCCAGGATTCCAGGATCTGAGAGATGAAGTTGTGAAAACAGGAATGCCTCCGTTCACCCTCATCCTGAAATCTTTGTTTCCTAACCCAGTGACTTCAGATTCCGCGAGTTTAGAAGGCTTAGTCTCTCCAGGGGGCCCAGGAATGGATCCGCGAAGCTGGACACTTGGGTTTCACATGCTTGAGAATGAATAAGCAGTGGTGGGCATGGGGTGGAGGCAAGGAACACGGAACTGGTGATCGAGTCTGACTTACGGATGGTTGCAACTAAGTGGCAGGTGCATCAAGGATTACCTCTGAGCTGAAGTGCACGCTGGGGGCCAGGAGAATGTGGGATTAGCAATGGAAGAAGAAAGTTATGAATTTCAACCATGGGAACATGACTAGTCATAGTAAAAAGAATGGTATCATTATTAATATTTCTCCCTTACTTTAATATTCTTTCTCCCTTCTGCTTCCCTACCATCTTAACCTTTTATCAAAATAGTTAAGTTGTAGGATACCAAAAGAGAGACTGTAGCTTAATTTGATCACTCCGTGATAGATAAAGTAGCTTTGTGTGTTTTAGGGGAGGAGTCACATCATGCCTATTTGAACAACAGTTGAGCATAGTTAACGGAAGCATGACTTGGTCGCTGTTTTTCTTTGGAACACAGGTGTATTTAAGAAGGGTGTATTCCCCCAGAGACGACTGAAAAGCTTTGTTAGGGATTGCCTGGGCTTTCTTTGTCTGTGGTTTGGGATGAGGAGGATGGTAGGATTGGCTACAAAACAAATGTGTGTGGTGTTTGGTAGGTGGACTATAGGATCTGAAGGCCAGCAGAGGGCACAGCTCCTGCTGTCCTGTTGTGATGGCTCATTGGAAAGACATATTCCATCTTTCTCTATCTCCCACTGAATATCCCCATTTGGTTTCTTTGAATCTCAGGCCAGGTATGTGCGCAGCTCCCTAGTAAAGGATGCCAGTGTTTTCTGCTTATCCAGTCGAGGTTGGAATGGTGAGGGCAAGACGCAGCTCCCAATAATCCTCACGGATTCCCTGGCACACATTCACCTGCTTTTTGCCAATGAGTGTGCAGACTTCCAGCAACTTCAGACCTTCACTGATGTGGGATTCCCCTCTGTATGCTGTGGATATCATTGGTTAATAAAGGAACTGTGTTGGGCCTATAGCAGAGCTATAGGGGAACAGAGCTAGGCGGGAGGAGGGGGAACTAAGCTGAATGCTGGGAGGAAGAAGGCAGAGTCAGGGGGAAGCCATGGAGCTACCGCCAGAGAGAGATGTGCTGAAACTTTGCTGGTATGCCAAGACCTCGTGGTGATGCACAGATTAATAGAAATGGGTCAAATTAAGATGTAAGAGTTAGCCAGTAAGAAACTAGAGCTAATGGACCAAGCAGTGGTTTAAATAATACAGCTTCTGTGTGATTATTTCGGGAGTCTGAGCATCCAGGAACAAGCAAGCGGCCTTCCTTACAACACTTCCCCAGAAGCATAGAAGGCACAGTCTTCTGCCGACTTCTGTACTAGTTCTGCAGTCTCATGATGTCAGTGCAGGTACGAATTCTTTTATTCCACATTGCTTTTCTGTTTAAACACTGCCCAACATAAATTAATTCTGAAAAAAGAAAAAAAAAACAAACAAGACAGAAAACAAAACAAAACAAAAACCCAAACCCTGATTAGTGCAATTTACAGCATCCTACTAACAAACATTCAATGAATGAATTTACTAGTTTGAGCTTTCATTCTGGGCTGCTTCAGCAAACACTTGTTACCTAGACCCTTGTCACTCATTCCTAAGTCCAGCCAGGCAGTGTTTGCTAACTGTTGTATGTGGGAAGCAGCAAAGGGGAAACAGACATGCACAGCCAGTGTGACTTGTTTTATCCCTGCCCCACTAACATGTCTTCTCGAGGTTCCTGAATAGCAGCGAGGTCACTCGAACGAACTCATCCTATCCAATGTCCCCAAAGGTAGTGTACCACTGGTACTGCGACTTATCACCAGGAAAGCGAGCTTGTAGGAATGTGGCTCATTGTGTGTGTGTGTGTGTGTGTGTGTGCGCGCGCGCGCGCGCGCTTCTCCCAAGCTCTCTTCAATAGCCAGACTCATTTTTTACATATGGAGTTATCGATAAATATTTGCGGGTTAAATGACTGGATATTTTGGTTCATTTTAAGATTTTTTTTGTTGTTTTTTTGAGATTATTGTTTCACGTTTGAATCTCTTCTATTTTTTTCCCCTTCACTGGCATTTCTTTCATGACCACCAGCCTTCCACAATCTCTATTCTCTGCTTGCTCCCTCTTTTTAGGTTATATTTACTTTTGAGATAAATTTATTTTTTAAAAAATAACTGTGGGAAACATACTTAAAATGCATCAGGAAATACAACAGTTACTTGTGAACCAACCATGAAAAAGGGAAGTTCATTTTTCCCCTCTGTCATTGGCTTTCAAGCTCCACCATCTCTGTGAAGACCGCGTTCAAAGTTTGAGCTACCTTTTTAAAGATAAACACCACTGTTTAGCCTCAACATGCCTACCACAGAGCTTGAAAACACCCTTGAACTCTTCTTTCTCACAGGCTCCATCAGCCTTCTGACCCCATGTCTCCTGAAAGTCTTTGGTCCCTAAGTCTCTTGGTCTACACTTGTCTGTTTTCCACTGGTTTCTATCCTTCTTGGATGTGTGTTTCTTCTCCTGTACTTCATTAGGAGTTGATGCTGCTTCTGCAGTCTAGAATATCCTGTTCTTTCTCTAATTGGAATTTCTTGAACTGCAAATCTCAACACTGGAAGTGCCAAAGTTCACCCAGTAATAATAAATTATTGTTGTTTCTTGTTTCTAACTTGTACATTCTGTGTCTCACATTGCCTTTCCCTGTAGACTGACATCTATTTCCCTGTAGACTGACATCTATTTCCCTGTAGACAGCCATCTATGTCCCTGTAGACTGTCATCTGTTTCCCTGTAGACTGTCATCTGTTTCCCTGTAGACTGACATCCGTTCCCCTGTAGACTGACATCCGTTTCCCTGTAGACTGTCATCCGTTTCCCTGTAGACTGTCATCTGTTTCCCTGTAGACTGTAATCTATTTCCCTGTAGACAGCCATCTATGTCCCTGTAGACTGTCATCCGTTTCCCTGTAGACTGACATCCGTTTCCCTGTAGACTGTCATCTGTTTCTCTGTAGACTGTAATCTATTTCCCTGTAGACTGTCATCCGTTTCCCTGTAGACTGACATCTACTTCCCTGTAGACAGCCATCTATGTCTCTGTAGACTGTCATCTGTTTCCCTGTAGACTGTAATCTATTTCCCTGTAGACTGACATCTATTTCCCCGTAGACTGTCATCTGTTTCTCTGTAGACTGTAATCTATTTCCCTGTAGACTGACATCCGTTTCCCTGTAGACTGACATCTACTTCCCTGTAGACTGTAATCTATTTCCCTGTAGACAGCCATCTATGTCCCTGTAGACTGTCATCTGTTTCCCTGTAGACTGACATCTACTTCCCTGTAGATTGACATCTACTTCCCTGTAGACAATCATCTCATTCAAATGCTTTATCCATCCTTGTGTTTCTGAAAGTGGCACATAACATAGTAAGTGACCACTGAAGGTGCTAAAGGAATCTTTCTTTAAACACGCCCACGATGCTCTTGTCCAGGGAGAAGTCTGAGCACAGAACAAGAGAGAAAGGGAGCCTCCCAGTGGGAACACAGAACCTGTGCCCCATGCACAGTTGCTCAAGAGCTAGGCTGATAAAAACAGGGGAGTCAAGGAGATTCGTGCAAGGAGGGGTAGCATTCAGCTACCAGGGCCTATGGGGCACTTGGTACCAGGGCTAGTTCTCACACTGGCACTCCAGAAAGTGCCTCTCAGGTTTTGGAGGACTCTGGAGTTGACTTGTCCCAGTGAAGGATGTAGCTGTATCCTGTCTCTAAGTCTCTATGCCACTGTCTCTCAGTGTAAGTTAAGGGGTGATGAGAGGTTAAAAAGTTGGAAGGACTTACTGGACACCTGGCTTTCTCTCTCTCGTCCTCCCCTCTCATGACTCAGTGGCCATGTTTCTATTGTGTTCCTGTGAAAGGGAACTTGTAGCAGCGGCTGCCTTATGACTCTGAGTCACCGGAGAGAGGCCTTGGGCTTGTATACATGATCAGGCCTCTTTGATCTGGTGACTCTGTTATTTTCAAAACCTTTTCCAAAACAGAGGGGGAACAAAGTGTCCTTTTTTGAGCGGAGATAGAGGCGAAGTGAGTTATTTGTGACTTACTGTAAAATCCCGCTAGGAGCAACCTGGCAAGTGGGAAAGGGCAACTTGGGCCACCCATTGACAGCGGTCTGAGTGGACGAGGGAAGCGTGTTCCAGCAAGAACTGGGGCTGACAATGGCTAAAACCACATCCTCCACGGAAAACACTAACTTGGGAGGAGAAATGATTTCACCTCTCCGCCCAGACCTAGGACTTTAGCACTGGGAAACAGAACGGTTTTGGTGAAGTGCACAGCAGTACAAGGTGGGTTACTTTCATGATGCTCACTTGTCTTGCTCATACATGTTAATTTAGGGTTATCAGCAGGAGATGCTTTCTCTACAAACATATGTCCTCTGGACCTTATGTCCCTTGAATTTTAAACTCAGAACTGTACGTTTTACTGTGCTTTTAGCAAGGTACATCCCATTGTCAGTTAGGAAAAAAATAACAAGTGATTCTGAATAAAGTTTCCACACAGCCAGACAGGCTACCTGTCTCCACAGTCTCTCTCAGAAGGCTCGGCTTTACCATAAGGGTCACCATGTTGGAAGGCTGACCAGATAAATGGTGGTGCTGTTTTGACCGACTCTAGCTAGTCTGTTTAGATTTAGCGTGCATGCCTGCTGTCCCTGGCATCTTCAGCTTTTCACCTGTGTGTGTATGGCTTGTGAGGCGTTGGCCTAGGTTGCTTCTTAACCGGCAGAGAGCAATCCTCAGCCATAAGACTGTACCCCGACAGCAACCCAGCCTAGTCCTCTTAGTCATGCATCCTTCCTTAGCAATGCTTAGCAATCAGCCCTTTCTGGATTTCTCTATAAGCTATGGCCTTCATCCACACACTATCTCTGGTCCTGTCTATGTTTACCTGTTCTTGGTCTCTCTGTCTCTGTCTCTCTCTGTCTCTCTCTCTCTCTCTCTCTCTCTCCCCCTTCTCTTCTCTTCTTTCTTTCTTTCCTTCCTTTCTTCCTTCCTCCTTCCCTCCCCTCACTCTCTCCTCCTTTTCCCCCTCCATCTCCCTTCCTCTCTTTCCAACAGACCGCCATATATCCCAGGTGGGCTATGCGTTCCCTCTGTATCTGAAGATAACCTCAATCTCCTGACTCTCCTGATCGCACAGGTACATGCCATCACATATAGTTTGTTCTCTACTGGGGTCAAACCCAAGGCTCTATGTGTGCTAGACGAAGCACTTTATCAACCGAGCTACATCCCCTGCCTTGGTTACGTTTTCTCTGTAGCAGTCAATGAGAGGCAGAAGAGTCTTGATGGTTTGTTTGTGCCTTGTTTGCCCTGCCCTTGTGGAATATAAATCCTTTGAGACTTTGTTTCCGGGATGGTTGTATTAAGCAAGCCATAACTCTGTGGGTAGACGGACACCCTTTCTCTGTGGTGCTGACCAACCAGAGCAATGAGAATGTTGTCAGCTGCTTGCTTCAGTTGGCAGCCACTTGACACATATACTCACTCCTGCCTGAAGAATTATTAATTTTGCTTTATTTAATTTTAAGCAATTTGAAACCTAAACTATCACATGTGCCCAGTGGCTATCATGATAGACCTTGAGGTCATATTATTCTTTAGTAAAAGCAAAAGGGAGATGTTGAAAGTGTTAGAATCTCTCTCTCTCTCTCTCTCTCTCTCTCTCTCTCTCTCTCTCTCTCATTTCTCCTACCTCTTCTCTCCCTTCTCCCAATCCCTGCCAATGCCCCTTTCTTTCCTCCTCTCTTTTCTGGATCTTTGTGTCTCTATATAGCCCAGGCTTGCCCTGTGTAGCTCAAGGTGGCCTCCAACTGGAGCTCCTCCTAGCTCAGCTGTATTATAAGATTGTGCTACTGTGCACGGCTCAGGGCTATTCTGCTCCCTAAGACCCCCCCCTTTTTCCTTTCTAATGTTATCAGTGGAGCACAACACACTCATCCAACAACCTGGAGACGAACCATCTCCTGAAGAGATTTTAGCGTCCATCAGTGCTGTGGCAGAGAGAGCCTAACTTCCCCGTGTTTCCCAGGGTAATATTGCATGCTCTTACATCTAATAGCTGTGTTATTGGTCTTCCATAAACAGCAGTACTGATGCACATATGAACTAACAGAGACTGGGGGGGGGGTGCACAGGGCCAGGACAAGTGCAAGGCAGATGGGGGCACAACACTGAGATGGGGGACTGGGTGTAGGTTCCCACCCCTAACCAAGATCCTCTCTGCAGTGAATACCTGTTTGCAAAAGAATAAATAGTTCTTTCCAAAGGAGTTTCACTGGGTATATTAACCACACTTAAGGTTAGACCCCATGCCAAGCAGTAGGTGGCCAACCCCAGAAGAACTTGAGGGTATTTTTATAGACTGTTGGTCTCATATTGCTTTGTTTGAGCTTTTTCTTTTTGGTCTTCCTGGTCTTTCGCCTGTATGTTATGGTTCTGATCTTGTGTTTTTATGGGTTTTTGTTGGTGTGTGTTTGTTTGTTTCTAGTATTTTTTTATTATGGTGTTATTATATATAGTATATACATTGCCTCTTTTTTTTCTAAAGAGAGAAAGAAAAAGAAAGGGCATGGAATTGGTATGTGGGAAGTGGGATGGATCTGGAAGGACTTGGGGGAGAAGAAACCATGATCAGAATGTGTTGTACAAAAGAATCTTTTTGTTTTCAATGAAAAAGGAACACACACACACACACACACACACACACACACCCCACAAGAGGTTACTGATGTGGAGTTAGCTGTCCAAGAGCATCTTCCTGAGTAGGGTCCAAATGACTTTAACTTAGAAAGCACTTCTGAGTGCCTGAACTTAAAGTCTTCTCCACGTTCCCAGAGGAAGGCATCACTGTTAGGAGGAGCTCTCACTCCGAGCTGTAACTTATTTTGGGGAAAAGCAAACAGGACCAATACCCCCTTCACAGTTCAGTCCAAACAAAGCTCTTCTGTAGAGAAACGGCTCACTGTGCCTCCAGCGCTGGGCGTCATTTGGGGCATATTACCTCACAGGTGGCTTACGTGTTCTGTTTAGAATCACTTCTTTCCCCTAATCTGTGAGAGATGGCTGAACCTAGAATGTTTTCCAGGTTTGCGGCCCGTGGTTGCCTTAGCTGTGGAAGTGCGCCACGCGGACTGCGGCTGCTCAGGGACTAGCGTGGTTCAGGGAGGCCGGCATGTCCATCGTTTATCATCATTATACGGTGTCTGTCATCAGAAGGCCATTTCCCACAATTCCGTGAGGAATTTCCCTGTGGAGAAGCATGGGGTCTTGTGACAAGAAAACGGCTCTGCAGCGAGGGTTGGGACTGAAACAGAAGCTCTTAGTGCTAATTCACGGCTGGCGTCATCTCCATTAGCGTTGGGAATGTTTGACGTTGAGCTCAGGGAACATAACCAGGCTGTTTTCCATCTGTCATGGTGATTAATGGGAATGTTGTTAGGCAATAATAGTTTAATAACGTTGCCGGGGCCTCAGGGGTGCACCAAAATGGACATGAAATTCTAAAACCAAGAGAAACTGGGGAGAAAACCACAAGATCTGGGGAACCGGGGTCCTGGTCTCAGCCCCACCACTTAGGAAGGGGCAGTCAGTGGAAGAAAGGTCCCCGAAGCTGGTGGAGGTCAAAAGGCTCTCTCAAAGGGCTGAGGAAAGCTGGCTGGGCTCTCAGAAAGGGTGGCATTTGGTGACTTCAATGAACTCAAAACCCCAAAAACTGAAAAGGTTTGTATGTTGTGGCTGATGTGCAACCAGCTGGAAAGCAAAGCCTTGCAAGACAGGAAGACAGAGATGAGAGTAAACTCTCCAAAGTAAGATCACGTTCCACTTGACCCACAGCTGTGAGTGTGAACCCTAAATAGCTCTCTCTCTCTCTCTCTCTCTCTCTCTCTCTCTCTCTCTTTCTCTCTCTCTCCTGGGTCTTAAAGACACAGAATACGGTTAACTTGAAAATCTGTAATAATAACATAATTCAGTGGAGTTGCCCCCTTTCCCATGTGGCAGTGGCTGTCAGTAGGTCACAGACCCAGCCTGACTTGCGCAAACTCAGAACCTGGTTTTTTTACTATGACTTCAGTCAGAATTCCCTAGTGAGTCCAGGATACCATGGGAGGATTTGACCCAACCCATCACCTCTGCTGCTTGTTATGATGGGTCTGTCATAAGGAGAAAATTGCCGCGGACACAAGGAAACCTGAGCATCTGCCGGGAGACATCATAGTGGTATCTGCTGAGGGTGGAGTCACATGGCCACAGCAGCAGGTTCTCCCAGCTGGGCGGGTGGCGAGCCCTTTGGTTTGGAGTTACCCTGTGCAGTGGCAGCGTCTGCCTGCACCTGCACCACACACACACACACGCACGCACGTGCACACACACACACACACACACACACACACACGTCACTTTTATTTCATAGTTACAGGACTCACGTCTCAGCAGAGGAATCTTCTCTTATTTGCCTGTGTCAACTACACGTATGTTCACTGGAGAGTTCGGATGTTCTAATTTCCAGGGTGATGTTTATTTAGACTTACAAGTTAAGGCATTTCAGTGAAAATTTGGTAGAAGAGTCCTGGAAAGATATCAGGGGATATCTTTGTTAAAAGGGGAAAATTTCTTGCCCCTAACCATTGACATCTCCTCCAAGAGGTAGAAGGTACGCGTGGACATGGGGGAAATGGCCGAGTACTTTAAAGAGTGGAAGCGTGGACGTGATTGGAGGCCGTTCTTCCTGCTACGTGATTGGAGGCCGTTCTTCCTGCTTGGTGTTTGCGGTTCAGCCACTGTTAAATTTTCCTGAGGTCATGCTGCTCCCCCCCCCAGTAAATCAGAGAATCGAGGAAACAATTTCATCTTTAAGAGAAAGTTACAAAAGAGACTTGTTTATTTACTTTTATGCATATGAGGATTTTGCCTGCATGCTTGTACGTGGGCTGTGTGTGTGCCTGGTGCTGGAGGAGGCTGGCAGAGGGCATCGCATACCCTGGAAGTAGGGTTATAGATGGCTGCGGACCAGCACGTGGGTGCTGGAAACAGAGCCTGGGCCTCTGCCAGAGCAAGCGCTCTCCACCACTGAGACATCTCTCCAGCCCCAGAAGTCATTTTCTTTGAAAAAGCCAAGGCTTAGACTCTCTAAGTCCGTGTGTAGAGAATACATTGGTTCAGTATGGACATTAATGTAGCATGAACACTAGGAATTTTCCCAGCCCCACATTTCAATCATTTTTGTTGTTGATTACAAATACCAATTATTGCTATGCAAAATAGAGACACACTGTAAAACAGGGCCAAGGGACAATGCTTTCCAGCACACGAATAAGGGGAGAGTTTTTATGTTCTGCTTGTTTTTGCATGATCTGTGGGGGCAAAAAAAAAAAACCAAACCCAAACCAAGACCCCAAATAGCAACATTTTTTTCTGGGCTACCTCTGCCCTCAGTGAGCTCTGCCGTGTGTACCTTCCCTGCTCTGACAGATCTCCATAGAGAACCCACTGAAATCCTTTCTCGTTTGCCTGAGTGAGAACTGAACCCCATGAGAGCGGAAATCCGACTAACCTAAGGACACACCGAGAGAGTCACCATGGACGGAAAGTTGGGATCCACGAGGCCAGGTTTTTGTGAAGTCATCCAACCCTTAAGAGCACAGAAGTGAGTTAGGAACCCGACAAAGTCTATCAGATGACGAAACGATTGCGTGGTTTGGAAAACTCTAGCATCAATAAAAAGCATGTTTGGTTTTACGGATCTGCAGCAAATGCCGGCATCACCTGGAACCAGACTTAGTGGAAATCGTTAAACTAATTAGATAAGAAATAAGAGGTGGGAATCGATGTAGAGGTGGGCACTAGCAGGAAAGTTGAGGGGAAAATCTGTATGCTGTGTCTGTGTTAAGGCCTTGTTTTAAGGTACGCGAGAGAGGAAATTGCAGATTAAGTCTGGTGTTGTATGTACTGAGGTCAATGCTCTTGAAGTGTACAGGGCATAAAACATTTTCCATTCCCTGTCTCCCCAACACACAATTGATACTGCCTTCACTCCCCCGAACTGCACAAATGAAGAAAAGCAAGTCACTGATTAGACCCTTGCTGGTGGCTATTTTCAGAAAAATAATGATATCATAGTTTCCTTCTCTGATAAAATACTTTTTAAAATTTTAAACACACCTACAGTCCTAGCACTCAGGAAGTGGAGGAAGAAAGATTGTAATAAGAACTTGTCCTCTATACTGAAGCAAAAACAAATTTAAAAGATTTAAACTCACACAGTACAATTTACTTAAAATGTCCACTGCTGTTTCTGTTTATTTTAACATGTCTCTGGATTTGTCTGACAACCACCGACTTAGATCACAGAACGGTCTTATCACCCCTGAAGGCCCTTGTGCTGTTTCGTTACAACCAGGTACTGCCTCTATCTGGGTGGAAACCTTAGATGGTTTTGTTTGGAGACACGTTCTGGAGTGCTCCCTGTGTGCTTCCGTGCAGAAGCATGTCCCAAGTCCTCCCTCTGTGCTTCCACGCAGAAGCACGTCCTGGAGTGCTCCCTGTTTGCTTCCATGCATATGCATGTCCTAAATTCCTTCCGTGCTTCCGTGCAGAAGCATGTCCTAAAATCCTTCTGTGCTTCCATGCATATGCATGTCCTAAAGTCCTTCTGTGCTTCCGTGCAGAAGCATGTCCCGAGTCCTCCCTCTGTGCTACCATGCAGAAGCATGTCCTGGAGTGCTCCCTCTGTGCTTCCATGCATATGCATGTCCTAAAGTCCTTCTGTGCTTCCACGCAGAAGCACGTCCCGAGTCCTCCCTCTGTGCTTCCACGCAGAAGCACGTCCTGGAGTGCTCCCTGTTTGCTTCCATGCATATGCATGTCCTAAAGTCCTTCTGTGCTTCCGTGCAGAAGCATGTCCCGAGTCCTCCCTCTGTGCTTCTGTGCAGAAGCATATCCTGGAGTGCTCCCTTTGTGCTACCATGAAGAAGCATGTCCTGGAGTGCTCCCTTTGTGCTTCTGTGCAGAAGCATATCCTGGAGTGCTCCCTCTGTGCTTCTGTGCAGAAGCATGTCCTGAGTCCTCCCTCTGTGCTACCATGCAGAAGCATGTCCTGGAGTGCTCCCTCTGTGGTCTGTGCAGAAGCATGTCCTGGAGTGCTCCCTCTGTGCTTCTGTGCAGAAGCATGTCCTGGAGTGCTCCCTCTGTGCTTCTGTGCAGAAACATGTCCTGGAGTGCTCCCTCTGTGCTTCTGTGCAGAAGCATGTCCTGGAGTGCTCCCTCTGTGCTTCTGTGCAGAAGCATGTCCTGGAGTGCTCCCTCTGTGCTTCTGTGCAGAAGCATGTCCTGGAGTTCTCTAACTGGACTATGTAAAGTGTGTTCTCCCTCTCCTATGCTTCTTGGTCATTTGCTTGTATGTGAAGTCCATCCCGAGAATCATACAACTGTAGATTTCTTCTGAACCAAATGGGGTTGGGCTGAGTATGCTCATTTGTGCCAGTAGAGGGGTTCAGAAAATCTCCCAGGGCCGTGCTTGTAACCACACCAGGGGCTTCTGCTGCTTGTATCGAGTGACGTTCCGGAGACAGGCCTGCATCTTAGGGAGCAGGGCGAAGCACCAAGGCCTGAAATAAGTTGTTATTACTTGAGTAAAGATGTTTTTTTAAAAAAAAGTTATGGAAGTTGAAAATGAAAACATCTAGCCAGAGCTCAGTCAGGGGTCTGGAAGAAATTAAACGAGGGGTGCAAAGCAGCAGCATGCCTCAGTTGAGCGATCTCAGACGAGAACCAGGAAGGCCGTCTGAGGTCAGACAAGGGGAGGGTTTAAACTCCCCGAAGATAAATGAGAAATGACGCCCAAGGCTGGAGGAGAGAAAGGTGTGTGAATGAGGTTTGGGTAAGGACAGCGGCAACTCTGCTTGGCCAGTGGGAAAGATACATGGGGTGGGTGGAAAGCCTGCTGGACGGCGCGAGATCGTGGCTTCACTTTATACTAGCAAGTATAATTTGATGTCTCTGTCAGGATGACTGTGAAAGGCAAGCAAAGCTCGGCAGGACAGGGATATGGGTGACACCACAACTAGTCCCCTCAGCCGTTTCTAGGGGGAAAGAGTCACATAGCAATCAAAGCCTGAGGTGTGGGTGTTATGCCTTGCATGAAGACGCATGTCTGGGGAGAGGGTGGCATATTGTCCTGCTGACATCACTGGGTCACCTGTGTCAAGTTTATTATTAAAGGACGCCTCCAGAGCCGTGGAAAGACATACCAGATGGAATGTGCCAATTGTGTGGTGGTGATGGTGGTGGGGACACCAAATCAGTGACACTACCTTCCTAAGACTTACCTTTTCCTGAGGTTTACATTTTACACATATACTCAAGCGCTAAGAACAATCAGTCCATACAGATAGGAACTCATTTGCTACTTACTCATCTGCTCAGTCATCCATCCATCAAGCCATCTAGCCATTGGACACCTTAGCAGCATGGGCCGTGCAGAACCCACTTATCTTCCTGAAGCCCTGGTGGGTCAGGGTAGCTCTCAAGGAACTGTGGCTGCCATCTCTTGACTGTTGTTGCTCAGGTTAGCCTGTTCAGACCAGTCATCTCTCATCTCTCCTGTAGTCAGAGAACTTTCTAGTATTTTCACTGGCACTTGGATGCTCTTCTTTCTCTCTCCGGTTATTCTCTCTCCCTGCTCACCTCCAGGGTACAGACCCAGACTCCGAGCCTGTCTCAGTTGACCCTCTGCATGGTCCACCTGGTTCCCCCCTGCTTACCTAGTCCATCGCTGGTCTGTGCTGCCGCCTCTGTCTGGCCTGGGGTGACTTGCCTACCTGGTGTGTGTTGGAGACCTTTTCTCATATATCCATCGTGGGGACAGTGCTAATTGGACTCCAGCCTCATTGATTCCAGGTCATTGACTCAGCTTTTGATTAGCGGCTTTAAATTTCATCTTCCACTACTTTTTGAACTTGTCATCCAAGCAATATCAAATTATTTTCAGACATTTCTGCCCTGCCCTGTTCCAAAAGAAGCATGTGACACAAAGATCTTTCACAACTGCTTTGCTTTAATGACACAAAGAGCTAACCTTCAGCACATTTAAATCAGAGAACATTTTTTTTCTTTAATTTTTTAAAAAAAAATTTAGTCCCAGATGAGTCATTTGAAAACTGGATTTGGTTCTGTTTTTAGATGAAGCAACACTGGCTCAAAATTGAGTTTAAAACACATTTAGATCTGGGTCCAGGAGCTTAAAATGGTTTCTTCTTTTAGATACATAGTGGTGTTTGAGTTTTTGCTTGGAATAGAGAGGAAGGCAAGAAGGGTGTGTTAGCTGCACCAAGCGATGAACTGCCAGACTTGCAGGCAGGGCCAGAGTGGAGTGCGATTGCTCAGTGACTGGCCGTGACACTCTGGAATACGATGTCTCCCGACCTAGTGGAAGGGGCTCACACATGGAGTTTGACACCGCAAACCTCCATCCCCCTTGGGATACAGAAGACAACTGACCTTTGTGGTCCCACAAGGGAAAGACAGTTCCAGAAATCTGTGGGCCATGTGTTCTGCCTGCTCTCTGAGGGGAACAGGACTGGCTCACAAACACACCGATGGCTCAGCATTGGGCTCGGGAGGTCTCTGGAAAAGGTCCTGCCTTCTGTGTGTCGTCTACAAAACTGCCTCCTGCCAGCGTTTGGGACTCTCCTTCCAGGCACCGTCTCATTCCTCCTTTCTGAGGAAAGACAGATCTGAAGGGGTTTGGTTGGCTGGAGGGATGCCGTCACGGTGGGCATCAGCTCCACAATTTAAATAGTTCCAGGGTTGCTCAGTAGATCTTGGGGCGAAAGCAAAGTAGAAGTGTTTGTGGGTGACTTTCCTTATGCCCCTGGATCCCGAGGATCCTTCCACTCACTGGGTGTGAGTTCACTCAGATTCATTACTTGCTCTGCTAATACCACACACACATACACACACACACACACGCACACACACACACTCATGTATGTACCCAGGCACACAGACATCCATCCACACACACACACAAACATGTATAGACATACAAACATACACGTATGTTGTGGAATATTTGTTTAACGATGCAAAGATATGTATGTAAAGATGTGCTGCATTTGTTAGTTAAGTAAAAACATGCTCTCTTTGACCTTGCCTATCTAAGGCACCTGACTGATCTAATAAAAACTGAAAGGCCAATGGCAAGAGAGGAAGTGTAGGTGGAACTTCCAGGCAGGGAGGTAAGTAGGAGGAGGAATTTAGGTTGGAAAAAGGAAGAAAGAAAAGGAGATGAAGGGGGTGAGCCAGAAAGACACAGAGAAAGCAGAAAGCAGGACATACAGAATGAAAGAAAGAGCCGGGCGGTGGTGGCGCACGTCTTTAATCCCAGCACTCGGGAGGCAGAGGCAGGCGGATCTCTGTGAGTTCGAGACCAGCCTGGTCTACAAGAGCTAGTTCCAGGACAGGCTCCAAAACCACATAGAAACCTTGTCTCGAAAAATCAAAAAAAAAACAAACAAACAGAATGAAAGAAAGAGAAAAGGCCCCAAGGCAAAATGCAGATGACTAGAAACAGGTTAGATTAAGTTAAAAGAGCCAGCTCACAAGCATAGGCTAAGGTGAGCATTCATAATTAATAATAAATCTCCATGTCTTTATTTGGGAGCTGGTTGGCAGCCCAAGAAAAATGCGAACTACACCACACACGCATGCATGCACACATGCAAATATATATGCACACATACATGCATGTGCACACACATATGTATACACATATGAATATACATTCAAACATGCATAGGTATACACATACACGTGTAGATATATGCACACATATACATGCATGCATGTACAAAGCATATATGCACACATACATGCATGCACGCACAAACACACATACATGCAAGCACTGTGGGATTATAGGATCTGGAACGCAAAGGCAAGGTTTCCTAGGAGGGAAGGACGATGGGCTGGTAAAGATGTGTTCATCACACTGCAGCAGGTGCTGGAAATGTCTCCACACAGTGGGGAGTGATAGCTTTGTCCACAGGCTTGAGGAAAGGCAGCCGTGTGGGAGCAGAGCTGGTGTAGGCAGAGGGAGGTGGCTGGCACGCAGGGGCTGGGTTTCTTCATCACTGCCATCCCCACTCTGACTCTGGGTAAAGAGCGTGACGTCACCCGTTCATTCAGTCCTCAGAGTGGGAAAACAAAACCGTTGCTGGCTAGGCTGAGGTTGCCTAAGTAATACATGGAATACGACGAAGTCCACGTGGATCTTGGTTACAGAACCTTAGTGTGTAACTACAGGGACTGAGGAATTAAATTCCCCTGTATCTGAAATCAAAACGATGAGGGAGGTCACTAGGGTAACAGAAGTACCCTAGTACATTGACCTGCTGTTCATACTTTAGGTTGAAGGATTAGGTAAATTAATTTTGTCAAATCTGTAATATTTTCTGTCCCTGATTTTCCCCCTAAGTCTTTCCCAGTCCCTGTTCCTTTCCCCTCTTTTGACATTTACGGTTCAAGGAGCACTGAGTTCACTCCACCTTCTGCTGCTTCTGTTTTCTAAGTCGTATAAAGAAGAAAGATGAGAGCCGAGAGAGATGTGCGTGTGAGCACGCGTGTTCATGTGTGTGTGTGTGTGGGGGGGGAATCAGCTCTACGGTGACCCCTTTGATAGAGGTTGTGTTTGGTGTAAGTTGGTATCCTGTTTGTTATGTTCAAAGTGGGTAGCTGAGACATGTATGATGAGCTTAGCGCAGAACAGATTTAGTAAATTGCTACTGAGCAGGAGTGAAGCACACATGGCCAGTGGGATGCTTGTTTTCTTTTACAGGTGTCTCCCTCTTGATAATGTCTGCACTCTTGTTTCCTCAGACTGTCGAGGTAAACATGGGGTTAGTGTAGAGAACCAAGAGAGCCTAGAGAAGAAAACACAAGTGACTCTTCCTTCCAGCTCTCAGGATTTTTCCCACACAGCCGTTGCTATGCATTTTGTCCTTTTTCCCTTACACACACACACACACACACACACACACACACACACACACCACCTCTTCACCCCTCCCAGCTGCAGAAACTGTGATCATGAGCATTGCTGATATTAATAAGATGGAATGACCCGTGTAACAGGCCACTAACCCACCACAGCCCTTTGGTGACTTGATGACAAGGATGGGGAGAAACCGAGAGAAGGACACTTGGACAATCATTTACCTAGACCAGTCCAGGTTGGCTGACCGTCCTCCATGACTGACCAGCAGTCCAGCTTCCCTGTATGCACACTTTTGTCCTTTCTTTATCTGACATAATACAGCCATGTGATCATATGTATTTTAACTGAATTTGCAATTTTAAAAAGAGTTTTATTTTGGAGTTTTATTTCTAGGATTCTATGTATCAACCAAAGTAACTGCTTTCTTTTTTTTTTCTAACTGCTTTTAATGTCTCCAATCTTACGAAAAAAATGAAACGAGCCTACCTTTCAATCGTCCCCCGAGTCTCTGCAGGTAGAGGGTGTTCTTGTCTCTTCCCCAGCAAGGCTTGCTTTACTCCGATGGTGTCTGGGGACTGTGAAGTAGAGGGAGAAAGAAAAGACGAGAACGAAGAAGTCAAAAGTGAAAGGCTTTGGCTCTTAGTCGTTTTCCACCAGGGCTGCAGGGCACCTTGGTGTGCTATGTCGTGATGCTGGTCTGGGGAGCGGTGGTGACCTGTGTCTTCACCCTCTGCCTTCCTCTTGTGTCATGACAGTAGCTTCCTGTGCCCTCTTCCAGTAGCTGCTGCTGAAGAGAGAGCTGAAGGCTGGCGTGTCACTTTGAAGCACACTTTATAAGAGAACGAGGTCCTCAGAGTGCAGAATAGTGGAGCAGACAGTGCCCTGCTGGGGCTACATGCATTTCTAACAATTAGAAACAGTTGTGGTCACAGAAAGAAGCAAGGGATGCTGAACGTGGCTCTGGTTTGTTCTGTGGGTTTTTGAGATTAAGGCAGTTGTTTAGAACAGAGGCACTGAGGTTGTGCAGATTCAAAGAGTGAGTTGAGCCTTATCCAATAGTTATTTATTGATCATCCGCGAGAAGCCAGGTATCAAAGCCAGACAGGAGTCATGTGATCACAAGGGCTTAATACTTCAACAGGAGTTTATTAAGGGTGGGTGGGCAGAACAATTGTGCCTTTTTATATTATATAAATGTGAATAAGAGTATGTAGCTGTTTTCATTGTCACATCGATCTTATTTAAGTCTTTAATTTCTGATAGGAGATGCTTTATTCTTCTCCCCAAATTCGCATTAGGATCATTACACCATGTCCCTGTGCTGCCAGTCCTCTGGAGGGGCACATTTCGATCTATTGAGACACTTACAGAGAAAAAAAGCTCAGGAAATCCATGCAGTGACAAATGTATCATCCTGTGTGGAAAACAATAAACCAGCATCCTGCGACAGGGACGCACACGCCTATTCAGCTCCGTCCCTCCTCCCAGGGGAGAAGGCTGAATCCTCAAGAGAGATGCTCACTCAGAGACTCCACTCTGCTCCTGAACTGCATCCCGAAGACCCAGGACCATAGCTGCCTTATCCCAGGGACTCTGGGTCCAGGAAAAGATCCCTTAAGGGTTTCTTCAGGAGGTGTTGACTCCTCACTGAGTTGAAACGTATACTCAAGTTCATGAGACTCCTGCCAGAGCCAAGCGTAGGATGGAGATGGAGGTGGGGAGAAGGTGCCTAGATCTCCACAAACGTTAGGTGTGACCTGTGTGTGTAGTCATGACAACTTCTTTATTGGCTAAAGGAAGAAACAGAGGAAGGTGATTGTGTGTGCTCCTTTATATATACATGCTCCCCGCCCCCCAAATTTTCCACCTAGCTAGAGCGTCCCTATTCTGGAAGAGATGGAGGAAAGTTACCTTTCCTTAGATGGAGGCTTCTGATTCTTGTGTGTCCTGAGCAGTTAAAGCTTTCTTTAGACAAAAAGTTGACTTGAGGGTTTATTTCATGCATCATTGTTGTCTTTGAAACGATGGATTACATCTTAATCCTGCACACATTCTTAAGATGAGGACTCCATCTGGGAGGAACAAAAGCTTTCTATGGGAAAGGCTGGGCCCCACATGTCCAAGCATTTTGCCAAGTGCCTAACCGAGCACGCAATTGTTGGTCCGAGACACGGGGCCCTCTGGAGAGACGGAGCGCACACCGCTAGGGCCTCTTAGCGCCTGGCACGCACCCCCATTGGCTCATCTTGGATTCCTCAAGCCATTTGCTTTAAATAACCACAGTTCAGCACTCTTTTCTATGTGTTGCTCATTTCCATTTTTAATTCCATTAAGTTTGAAATAATTGAGGGGGCTTTACTATCTTACAGTTTCCCTCTGGGTTGGTTCCCGTTATTGAACTTCAGAATCCTAGAACCTTTCTTTCCCTTTTATATTTTCATGTATTTGTTATTTCGATTGTTCATTTTTCTGATGCACAGAGTCATATTTGACATATGTCTACAATGTGTCCTGATCAAATGGCATGTTTGGACTAATGGATGATAATTGTGCATATTTATAGGGCACAGTGTGATACTTCCCTACATGTATACAATGTGTGCTGGTTCTATCTCCTCATCATTACTTTGCGCTTGGAGTCTTCAAACTTCTCTCTTCCAGTTATTTAGGAAATAAATCACCGATAATTGTAAACTGTAGTCACCCCATTTTCTTCAGAACATTAGAGCATACGACCTCTTTTATTTGTGGGGCAGGGAACTGAACCCCACACCTTGTACATGTTAGGAAATTACTCTACCTCTGACCGGTAGCCTCAGACCTTCTATTGTACTTGTATTGTGCTATTTACAGAAGTCAATTTTGTTACATTTATTTATATACCTTATGCGTGTTTATGTATGTGGGTGTGCACACGTCACAGTGTGTAAGGGGAAGTCAGAGAAGAACTTGTGGAAGTTGGTTTTCTTTTCCCATCGTCTGGTTCCTGGGCGTTGAACTCAGATCAGTTTTGGCAAGCATCTTTATCCACTTAGCCATCATGGTGGCCCTACTCTTCCGTTGTTGTTGTTTTTCTTTTTAGAGACAGGGTTTCCCTGTGAAACAGTACTGGCTGACCTGGAACTCACTCTGTAGACCAGATTGGCCTCAAACTCATAGACATCTGCCTACGTCTGCCTCCCAAATGCTGGCATTAAAGGCGTGCACCACCACAGTACTTCCTCTTTTGGAGACGGGTCTTAGCAAATTGGTCAAGCTGGCCTTGAACTTGCTATCTTCCTGTGTCAGCTTCTCACACAACTGTGATTATAGACCTGCACCACCAGGCAGAAGTTATTGCTCCCAATGGTGTTATGTAACTGTGACAGAGAACTGACCTTTCTATGAGCCAATCTTTCAGGATCCTTAAATCCACACTCTAGTGAATAAGTCTTCATGCTGTCCTGCAAACCCAAGGAGTGGAAAGAGTTTTTTATGAGCCTCATCTTGTTCAAAAGCCATAATCTATGGCAAGGGATCCCTTGCCTTGGAACTGGCTGCAGAAGCCTGGACTGCCAACACAGATGGGGATTTGATACCAGGTTGGTATGGTGAAGAGGACCTAGAGAACAGAAATGCTTTTCCAAACCAGACAGCAGGTATATGGCAGGCTTCGATGGTGCTTTGGAAAGGAGTTTGAAGGGTCTGTTCCACTCTTAGTTCAATCACTACAGCCAATGATTGGATATACTAAAAAGAAAGTCTATATGGCAGCTTGTGTGGCGGCCAAGCTAAGTGTTGGTGCCCTAGATCCTGGGCCACTAGCGCTGTCCTCACACTCCCAGGCACAGCCTAAGTAGCACAGCTTGTATTCCAGCACGGAGGCACATCAGAAACTCATTCACATCCTTTACTAATCCCGCTGAGTTAGACACACTCTCCTCCCGCCAATCAAAGGCAACACTGAAGGATTGGCCTACCAACTCTTCACACCTGATCTGAAAGCAGCTAACCCTGAGCAACAACAAAATGCAACCCAACTTCAACTTAACAGAGGCGGGCTAGACTCTCACATCAAACACTCAGCTAATGAAAGGAGTTAAAATGCCCAAGTCAAAGCTTAAAACATAAAAAATAGGAAAGGCTAAGGGTGTTTCCCCCACCCCAAATCCATCAATCCTGCAGGAATGTACTCCAGGAGAATTCCCTAGATGAACCCCAGGATATAGAATTTAAAAGAACAGTAAATTTGGTCAAGCAATTAAAATATCAGGCTTTGAAGACATAGTGGAGGACTTGGGCCACTCAGGAAAAGGATATGATTAAGTAAAAATAACAACAACACGTGAAAGGGATAACAGGAAATTGGAGATAACACAGAAAGACAGAGTCTATGAATTATAGGCATAGAAGAAAGAAGAAAACCCCAAGACAATAACAGACTGGATATTCAAGAGGATCCTAGAAGAAAGCTTCCCCGAATTAAAGGAAGAATTCCACACAGGAAGAAGAAGCACACAGAACATAAGACAGAACTGGGAAACAAACTGCCTACTGAACATTGTACTTAAACACTGAGTAAACAGAACCCAGGGAGGCTATAGGAAGCTCCGAGAGAAGCTTCACAAGCCACACATAAAGGAAAACCCACCAGAATAATATCTGGCTTCTCAGTCGAAGCTTTAAAATCCAGCAGAGCAAGATATTCCAAGGTCTAACCGCAGACCCCAACCCAACAAACCATTGCTATAGTTAAGAAAAAAGAAAAACTTTACATGATAAAAAAAAGGCAAAAAGACTTCGCGTCCACCAAACCAACCCTACTGAAAATACTGAAAGCAATAAATACTTTAGTTTAAAGAAAATGTCAACATAGCCAGAAGGTTGTAGAAGGAAAATATAATTTTTGAAACAAAAGATAGGGACGAAGAACACAAACACAACAAACAAAACAGAGAACAAAATAACAGCCATGAACGCACACCTTTCAACAGTAACTCTGAGGATTAACGGCCTCTACTCCACAGTCAAAAGCCTGACGGGTGAGCAAGTGAAATGCGTCCTTTCCATCTGTTTGTTTTCTATAAGGAACCTATCTTCCCTTTCAAGGCTAGGCACCCTCTTAGGGTGAGAGGATGGGAAAAAGGATACCAAGCAAACGGAAGAACTGTCACGCATGTTTTAACACTGGCCAAAATATCCTTGAAACTAAAACTAATCAGAAGAGGGGAAAAGAACAATGCAGCTCGATGAAGGGAAAAATTAGCCAAGAGCACATTACAGTTCTGAACATAATGCATCAAACTCCGGTACACACATTTCATAGAGAGCATGTCACTGGGCTAAACACAGATTAATTCAGCTCAGCAATGCAGGTAATTTCAGTGCCACTTTCTCCAATAGACGGGCCATCTGGACAAACAAGAACAGAGAAATAACATGCTTACATGACACCAAACATGAAAGAGACCTAACAGGAGACTACAGACTATTACACTGAACACTAAAGAATATACATTCTATTCAACAGCCTCTGGACATTTCCCTAAAACAGACAACATATTAAGATAGAGAACAAATTTCAACAGATAAGAACATGAAATTACTCTGTGCATCTTATCTGAACAGAACGCAATAAAGCTAAAAGTGAAGGACAAAAGAACCTTTAGTAACTACATGGAATCACAAAGATTCAAGAGCTCATTAGTGAATGAATTAGTCAAAGAAGAAATTACCAAAGAAATTAAAAAAAAATGTTCTGGATTGAAGTGAAAATGAAAACACAACCCATAAAACCTCTGGCACGTATTGAAAGCAGCCCTCAGAGGAAAATTTATAATGCTAAGGACCTACGAAAATAGCACAACTAAATGACTTAACATTACAACTCAAGAATTTGGAAAATCTAGAGCAACCCAAACCCAAAGCTTTTCGACAAAAAGGAATAACAAAAATCAGAGCAGAAATTAATGAAATAGAAACAAAGAGAAGAATACAAAGAGTCAATAAGTCTAAGAGCTGATTCTTTGGAAAGAGAAGCTAGATAGACATTCCCTTTGCTCAATTAGCCACCAGAAAAAGATGACCCAAGTTAACTGAACAAAAAATCAATGGGAAACATTACAACAGTTGCCAAAGAATTTCAGAATATTATAAAGGAATATTTTAAGAATCTATATTCAATTAATAAAAAAATCTAAAAGAAGTGGATAAATTTCTAGATTAATCAAAACCACCAAAGTTAAACCAAGAAGGAACCAATCACCTAAACAGACCCATAAAAACTAGGGAGACTGAAACAGTAATAAAAAAAAAAACTTCAGACTTAGAAAACAATAGCAAAAAACCAAAAAAACAGGCTCAGATGAATTCACAGCAGAATTCTACCAGGATCACAAAAATTTACAACCAATACTTATTAAGCTATTTAAAAAAGAAAAGAAGGAAGGAAGGAAGCTGCGAAGATGGGTTGCTCTCATTGGTTTAATAAAGAGTTAACTGGCCAATAGCTAGGCAGGAAGAGGTGAGGCAGGAGAGCCGGACTGAGAGCATGCGGGAAAGAAGAAGGGCAGAGTTACCAGCTAGACACAGAGGAAGCAGGATGTGTAGAAAGTGAGGCAACAAGCCATGACACATGTAGCAGATTAATAAATATGGATTAGTTTTAGTTATAAGAGCTAGTTAGTAACAAGACTAAGCTGTTGCCTGAGCTTTTATAATTAATAAGTCTCTGTGTGGATATTTGGGAGCTGGCTGGCAGGACAGAACTGACTGATGGGACAGAGAAAGTCCGTCTACACTCAGTAGACTGTTCTTTTATTCTCTCTTCCTCCCTCCTCTCTCTCTCTCTCTCTCTCTCTCTCTCTCTCTCTCTCTCTCTTTGTCCCTCCCATGTATATATGTAATTAAAGAAGAAGTAGGGGAGACACAGGTAGTGTCGCAAGAAAGAAAGGGAGACACAGGATGTAAATGCACTTGCTCATACATGGCATTCTCAAAAAAAATCTTTTTAGAAAGAAAGATACAAAGTGTTTACATATATTTTTGGCCAGAGGAACTCTAATGAAAACTCTTTCTTTTAGTCCTTATGTATTTAGGAAAGAGACTGTGGTGGAAGTTAGAATTTCACTTAGATCCAGTGTGGCTCTCAGCTGGTGGCAGCCTTCACCTCCTCTGCTCTTTTCTGTGATTTGCTGAAAGGTTGCTGCAGATACTGGGCACTGGTACTAGAGAAGAACACAAAAGCCTCACCAAAGTCTTGCAAGACTCCAGTCACAACAGTTTATGCATATTGTTAATGCATATTTATGCTGGAAGCTACCTTATTTAACATATGTATGCAATTCATTAGCGTTGAGCTCATGACCAAGAAGAGTGTAACCATGCCTGAATGAAGCTTCTCTCACATACATTTCTTGAGACAACATGGGATGGTTAGTTTTGGTTGTCAGGTTGGTTGAACTGAACAGTGCTTGGGAGACAGATACGTGAGGTGATTTTCACACTTGGGTGAGAATTTAGGTGGTGTCATCCCTTAAGCTAGGGTCCCAGGGAACAGAGCTCAGATATACTCACTCTGCTTCCTGGATGCCACCATCTGAGCTGCAGCTCTGCCCTGTTATTTCCAGACCTCTCCAGTGTGAGCTAGTGAAAACCTATTCTCCCACAAGTTCTTATGCCAGGAATTTTGTCATGGTGATGAACATTCTGCTCAACGCAGCATATCATGACTTTGTAGTGCTTAGGAATTAAAGTAGCATTTCAATGCTACGTATTTTTAAAGAGCAAGACCACCAACTAAAGCCAAGATATGTAAAAACATGGCACTAAATATAGCTTGTTTCTACTTGAGAACTGAGACCAGAAAGCAGAGCGTTGGCTCATTTGACTTCAGTTGGCATGTTCAAGTCGGGACTCAAGATTTCTGCCACTTATTGCATCTCTGCAAATGACCGCAGAACTTATGTGGTGTCTGGGGCTTAAAAAACGTTCCCTGTGGTTAAATTTGCAAGTAGAGAATTTACAAATAATGGAGATTAACCATTCACAAGCTTGTTCCTGTTGTCAGACATCATCGTCACCATTGTCATCATGAGTTAATCACTAAAATCAATTCCGATTCCTCACAGAAGCCTTGGAACTCCACAGTCGTGGTGAAGCCATGGCAGTCTGATGTGATGCTCCTCTGTATGTTGTGAATGCCATTGGCGAATAAAGAAACTTCCTTGGCCTGTTGATAGGGTAGAGTAGAACTAGGCGGTGAGGGTGGGGGAACTAAACTGAATGCTGGGAGAAAGGAGGCTGAGTCAGGGGGGAGAAGCCATGGAGCTTCTGCCAGATACACACATGTTGAAACCTTGCCAGTAGGCCACGAGCCTAGTGGTAAAATATAAAATAATGGAGATGGGTTAATTCTAGATGTAAGAGCTAGCTAGCAACACGCTTAAGTAAGTGACCAAGCAGTGATTTCATTAATACAACTTCTGTGTGGTTATTTCGGGAGTCTGGGCAGCTGGGACGAACAAGTGGCCCCCTACAACCGCAATCCTTTTCCCATGGCTCCTGGGGATCCATCCTTCCAGTGCCTACATTTCAACAACATTGCTTAAAGTCTACTTATCAGGTCTAGCTCTCTCCTTACCTCAGACCCTGGCTTGAGTTCACCCAAACTCCCCCCTCTCTCCCTTGGACTAGCTTCTTATGTTTCAAGAGGTGAGCCCCTTCACAGATTTACCCTAAGACAACATTCTGTATCCATTTTTGCCCCCAGAATTCTGTCTTTTGTTTTTGCCCTATATTTTGTCTTCATTCAGATGTTCTCATCACCTCTGCAGATGACCAGAGCCAGGACTGGGCTTCCAAGCCCTTCCCTGTGATGACCTTTCTCCTCTGCTCCAGTCCTGGCTTCCTGCTTTCCGTTTTTACTGTCCCACTAGAAAGTCTCCCGAGAACTCAGCATGTGCAGACTTCTCTCTGTCTTCTGCTCACTCTCAACCCTGTTAATAATTCTCTTTTCCTTTAGGTCTTGGGTCACTGAGTCACTGTCTCAATGGTCACAGAATCTTAAGTTGTGAGTGTTATCCTTAATTACCATCTCCGAGGTTCAGAGCCCCCGTCTGCTGTCCTCCCAAAGTCTACATTTCCCCCCCATCTGTACTTCTCCTGGATGCCACCAGCCCAATTCTAGTCCAGTACTTACTGGGTTTAGCTCCCAGCCCTCACTTGCCTCTGATCTCTTCTGCACACTGCTCTCAGCTGAAAATACAACTCTGCCCATGCCACCCACCTCCCATCTTTGTATCCCCGAGGAATCCACATGACCCCTAGACACACTTTGCATTTAATGAGGTTGTTTGATAATCCGACTCTTGCTTTCTTCTCTGCTCCATCTGCCACCACTCTGGTCATTTAAAGTTAGTTTTTCAAGCATCCAATGCTCTTCCTACATGCTTGTTTCTGTACATGCTCCCACCTTCGCCTGGAATGTTCTTCCTGCAACTGTTCACCTTGTGACTTCCTCTTGCCTCTCTGTGTGTGACTCGAGGTCTGTCTTTTCTGTGTAGCTTTAGACATTCACAGCGTCGTTGATTCTATTTCCCTTTGGGCCCCTAGCAATGCTTGAAGAAACCTGAATACTAGCAGTGTGATTGGGAATTTGAAGATGTCATTATCATCTTCAAATGTTGGATATGTGTTTGGTTGCTTTATGTGTGCTTGTGAAGAAACAGTGTAGAGTCAGGGGATGCAGTAAGCCTAGGCTTTGTGGCAACTGAAGAGTTATGACGTCATTATGACGTCATAGTTGCCCAAACCACTGCTCCCCACTTCGCTCGTCTTCCTGCTCATTGTTCATTCTCACATATGTGGCTGTGTTTGCATCTGAGCCACACTGAACTAATTTGACAAATAAATGTCCGGAGCTGCAATGTCAAATGCGCTTTCCTCGGTCCAGACTTTTGAGAACGTTTGAAAGCGTCTTGCCGATTTCATGCTTCCTTGTGCCTATTACACATTTGAAGTGTCTCGCCTCGCTCCAGGAAGTTTCCAGGCCCAGCTTTGGGGAAGCTGTTCTTGGTCTTATCACCCTCCCGGAATACTACTGTGTTCTGTGAGCAGCGGGAGAGCATTGCTGGAGCCTGGACTCGGAGGTCCTGGACAAAAGACAGAAGCAACATTTCTGAGTCCCAAACACGGCAAGCTTAGCAGACATTCTTTCTTGGGAGATTGGAACAGGGAAGGCCATGTTTTTTTTTTTTTTGTTTTGTTTTGTTTTTTCTGATTTCAACATCCTTTCTTGGATCAAACCACCTTTTCTGGTTTTCTTGTTTATTATGTGTATGTGAGTATGTGTCTGTGCATGTGAGCAAGGGCATGTGGGTGCCCGCAGAAACCAGAAGGGGGTGTAGCATCATTGTTTCCCTGGAGCTGGAGTTAAAGACAGTTGTAAGCTATCTTTTTTTCATGAGTACTGAGAACAAATTTCTAGTTCTCTGAAATAGCAGCAAATGTTCTTAACTACTGAGCTACCTCTGTAGCTCCTTAAGAAATATTTAATATTTATTACACACACACACACACACACACACACACACACACACACACACACACTATGTTACATAGAAGGGCTCAAAATGGTCTACTGAGCTCAAATAGAGTGTATGTTTCAATTGGGCTAATGTTGACTGCCCCACAGAAACAAATTTTCCATTTGAACTGTCCATTCTTTGGGCTCAACTTTCTTTGGAAAAAATCCTTATACTTCACTTCTCTGTGGGTTTGACATTGTTCCTAGTGATTACAGTGAGGAGGATCCGAAGGACCCCTTACTGCTTGTGTGGTGTCTGACACTATAGACACCTCTTATTAAACCACAGACAATGGGGATGATCTTTCGAGAACTCACCAAGGCCAGCTGGACTGGGTCTGAAAAAGCATGGGATAAAACCGGACCCACTGAACATAGTGGACAATGAGGACTGCTGAGAAGTCAAGAACAATGGCACTGGGTTTTTTTTTTTTTTTATTGAGGAAAGAAGAAGAAAAAAAAACATAAACAAAAAACAAGTTTCCACCTCCTCCCAGCCTCCCATTTCCCTCCCCCTCCTCCGACCCTTCTCCCCCTCCCCCCACTCCTCTCCCCCTCCCTCTCCAGTCCACAGAGCAGTCCGGGTTCCCTGCCCTGTGGTAAGTCCTAGGTCCTCCCCCCTCCATCCATATCTAGGAAGGTGAACATCCAAACTGGCTAGGCTCCCACAAAGCCAGCACATTAAGTAGGATCAATACCCCGTGCCATTGTCCTTGGTGTCTCATCAGCCCTCATTGTTCGCCATGCTCAGAGAGTCCAGTTTTATCCCACACTTTTTCGGTCACAGTCCAGCTGGCCTTGGTGAGCTCCCCGTAGATCAGCTCCACTGTCTCAGTGGGTGGGTGCACGCCTCTTGGTCCTGACTTCTTTGCTCATGTTCTCCCTCCTTCTGCTCCTCATTGGGACCTTGGGAGCTCAGTCCAGTGCTCCTGTGTGGGTCTCTGTCTCTATCTCTATCCAACACCAGATGAAGATTCTATGATGATATGCAAGATATTCGTCAGTATTGCTCTAGGATAGGGTCATTTCAGGTTCCCAATCCTCAGCTGCCCAAGGAACTAACTGGGAACCTCATCTTGGGCACTTGGGAGCCCTTCTAGGGTCAAGTCTCTTGCCCACCCTAAAGTGGCTCCCTTAACTAAGAATTGTGGTTCCGTGCTCCCCTATCCACCTTTCCTTTATCCCAATTCTCCTGTTTCCCCAGGTCCCCCCTCCTTCCCTTCTACCTTTTCTCTCCCCATCTCCCCTTACCCCCACCCATCCCACCCCCAAGATCCCATTTTCTCCCCGGAAATTTGGTCTACTTCCCTTAGCCAAGAGGATAACTATATGTTTTTCCTTGGGTTCACCTTCTTACTTAGCTTCTTTAGGTTCAGCTATTGTAGACTCCGTGGCCCTTATTTATGGCTAGAAACCAATTATGAGTGAGTACATCCCATATTCATCTTTTTGGGTCTGGGACACCTCACTCAGGATAGTGTTTTCTATTTCCATCCATTTGCATGCAAAATTTGAGAAGTCATTGTTTTTTACCGCAGCGTAGTACTCTAGCGTGTATATATTCCATACTTTCTTCATCCATTCTTCCATTGAAGGGCACCTAGGTTGTTTCCAGGTTCTGGCTATTACAAATAATACTGCTATGAACATAGTTGAACAAATGCTTTTGTCATATGATAGAGCATCTCTTGGGTATATTCCCAAGAGTGGTATTGCTGGGTCCAGGGGTAAGTTGATCCCGAATTTCCTGAGAAACCGAAACACTGACTTCCACAGTGGTTGCACAAGATTGCATTCCCACCAGCAATGGATGAGGGTACCCGTTCCTCCACAGCCTCTCCAGCAAAGGTTATCGTTGGTGTTTTTGACTTTAGCCATTCTGACAGGTGTAAGATGATATCTCAAAGTTGTTTTGATTTGCATTTCCCTGATTGCTAAGGAAGTTGAGCACGACCTTAAGTGTCTTTTGGCCATTTGAACTTCTTCTGTTGAGAATTCTCTGTTCAGTTCAGTGCCCCATTTTTTAATTGGGTTAATTAGCATTTTAAAGTCTAGTTTCTTGAGTTCTCTATATATTTTGGAGATCAGACCTTTGTCTGTTGTGGGGTTGGTGAAGATCTTCTCCCAGTCAGTAGGTTTCCTTTGTGTCTTAGTGACTGGCACTGGGTTTTGATCCTACTGCATGTACTGGCTTTGTGGGAACCTAGGCTGTTTGGATGTTCACCTTACTAGACCTGGAAGGCGGTGGGAGGTCCTTGGACTCCCCCACAGGGCAGGGAACCCGGTCTGCTCTTTGGGCTGATGAGAGAGGGGGAGTTGATTGGGGGAGGGGGAGGGATATGGGAGGCGGTGGCGGGGAAGAGACAGAAATCTTTAATAAATAATAATAATAATAATAATAATAATAATAAAACAGAGACTTACTCCCCTGATCAGCTGTGACTTCCAGGACCCCTTCCTCGTTCAGCAGGCACCTGCTCCAGAGATGTCAGAGAAACCCAGTCTCTGGAGCCTGCTGTCAATCTCTTGCAGTCTGGTGTCACTGGGTTACCTGTCTCTTGGGGTCATGGGGTTGTTCTGTGTTGGACTGGTTATTTAGCCAATGCTCATGTGACCAAATGGGCATTCTGTTTTCTCCACTGTGCCGCAGTTTGTAAATACTGTGATTTCTCAGGATTTTCCCAAGAAACCAACCTTGTAAAGAAAGACAACCATCAAAACAGGAAATGGACTCACATCTTAAACAACACAAAAAGGTTGTGCTTCTTTATAACTAGTGTGTGGGATAATTCTGTAAACCCTTAAGCTTCTCACTCTTTTCAATACCAATTTACGTTTTCATTTCTGAAACATCTAAATGTCGATTGCATTCCGTAGGGAAGATATATCAGTCATATCCATGACAGTCAAGACCATCCTCTGGGGCTGTCCCTTTCCGTCTTGTCTGCTTTACTGAAGACTCTGGCGGGCCTGCAGAATGGCTCCTTTGTCTTTCATCAGTCCCGTTGATGTTCCTTTCTTTATATCTTAGGTAATACTTGAAAAGATTCCTTTCTTCCATCATTCTTTCAGTCAGTGCTCCTCATTCAGCAACATTTCAAAGTAAAAGTGAAATTAAATAAAAGTTTACCGGCTCTGCCAAATTCCCATTCTACTGGCCTGGCCAAATGGACTTAAGGAAACATTCTCTGGTAGAAGCTTGAATAGTTTCCTGTTGATTAAAAATTCTTTCCAGGGGATGTCAGAAGAGGAAGACGGAGGAAGCATTTTTTGGTTTAACTAATTAATGCTTTAGACAAATTGAGGCTTTTATGATATAAATCACTGTTGACTTAAGTGAAAAGGCAGAAGAATAAATGTCAAATGATTTGTGTCTAACACATGAGGAATTTGCAATGGCCAATCAATACCTTCTACCAGGACCACCCCTTTGCACTTCTGTACACCAAAGACAGAACAGACTCTGCTTGTGAGTTAGTAGGCTAAGCTGAAGTGGAGGTGTGCTATGTGTCTTGTTATACCCCTTGCTTGTAAGTTAACCTTAGGCTGACACTCAATAGAACAGTTCTGACCCATCAAAGAGCCTGACAGGCAGCCAGAAGAATTCCTTCCCTGCCAACGCTCCAGTTGTATGTTTGCTTTTAAGCTCTGCTGAATTTTTGTTGGATATTTTTTGAGTTTGTTCTATTAAGATCAGTCAACTTACACTTTGGTTTAGTCATAAGGCAAAGCAAATACTATTTATTTCTTCTCGAGCCAATGTTGGCCAGCTCTCTCAATCGTAAGAGGGAACAATGGGTTTCAGGTTGCCCATAACTTCCATTAGTTATTGTGTTGGGGCACATGGGAAATGGCTCTAGACAAGAAAGGAGGAAAAACTTAATAGTAGCTGGTTGGGATGCTAAGAAAGGCCCATGAGAACATAGATCTAGCCAATACAGCATATGCCAACAACAAACTTGGTTTTAAAATAAAGAATATATTGTACCAGCATTTCAAATTCTGTTTTAAAATAATTTGGATTCATTACTGGGAAACATGTTGCAGTCTTTACCAAATGTTGTTCTCTGAAGCTCAACATTGATTTTTTTTATTGCATTAGTGAAATATTAAAAGAAAAATGGAATGGGTAACAACAACGCATGCTCTGGGCTCTGTGTCCTCGTATGTGGAAAAAGAGATGGTTTGCAAAGGTTGTTTATAGCTTTGGGAGTCTAGTAATGGAACACACTGCTGTGAAAAGAGCAATACTAACATCCAAAGGAATATGACCTCTAAAAAGCTATGTCACTTCTCAGATGATAAACGGAATCATAAAGCTTTCGGGCAGATTAAAGAGGTTGCATGTAGATTATTGCTAAAAAAGACAAGTAACTTGTATAGAGTTCTTTTAGTCAGTCTTCCCCCAGCAAGTCACGCAGGACTAAAAGACAGGCTGAAGTTGACTGTTGTCATGGTCTAAACATTGTGAATGGTTTACAGCTCACTGTATTACTGTGACTTGCCAGCCCAGCAATATCCCCGTCTTTTGTTCAAACACTACAGCTGATAGAGACACAGCTCCTTTCAATCCACAGGTAATTAGAACATAATGCCAAGCAAAAAGAGAAAAGGTGTGTGCGCTCCAGAGGGAGAGATGTGGAGAGTCCCTCCATCCCGAAACAGAAGTCAGAGGAGGAGTCAGAGGACTTTCCCCTTCACCTCACTCATTAGAAAGGAGAGGCAAGTCTGGACCGACGATTACGGTTCGTATTAAGAGGAAGAATCCGAGTTTTTCCATCTGTAATTTCTATGATTTAGCTAAATCTAAATTAAGAACACTAGAATGTTCAAAATGTTTGACATGTATTCTTCAAGTCACAACCAGATCTCCATATAGTACATTATGTACAGAAGGGACAAAAAAGGACAAACTTAACACCAGCTTTATGAAATTAAATAACTAGGAAACTGGCCACCAGCTCAGGTTTCAAGCTTTTGTCTTAAATACTAATATTAAAAAAAAAAACTAAACCAAAACAAAACCCCAGTTCTTGGACAGTTTAAGAAAATAAATGGTTCTTCAAGCACATGCATATTTTATGACTAAAATCATAGACAATTTAGTTCTCACAACATGAAAATAATTTTACATATGTCTGTTTAATGAAATGTGCTCTTTGGAACCATCCATGTCTTTCCCAGTGCCTCGCTAATGTCAGGTCTATCCTCAAGTACATTTTTTCTGTCTTTGTAATATGCCGTTTCCTGTTTTTCCTATCTGGACCTGGGTACGTGGTTGAAAATTCCAAAGTCCTTTTTCTTAAGAGAAGTGATGAATAGACAGTTAAACCAAAAAACTTTAAAGAAGCCCAAATGTCAAGAATTTTCAGAATGAAATGAATAAAGCTTCCAGAAAGTAGTCACTTTTGGAGACAAGATGCTTGGGTGGTTTGGGTTCTGTCCTAAACGACATGGGGACTTACCTTTTGGAAAGGAGTGCATAGCCAGTGGCTGGGATGACGTGGCAAAAATGAATCTTGAGACTGGATAGTCTGTCTGCCCAATGCGGACATGTAAGCCAAATAAACCCTTTCTCCCCCAAGTTGCCTTTGGTCATAGTGTTTCATCATAACAATTGTAACCCCAACTAAGACATTTTTCCCATCTAAATTTTTATCTAAAAATCCATATATATTTATTATGCTAATATTTACTTATACATATCATATTTAATACCAATGTTTTTCTTGTTTTAAAATAAGCATCTTAGCGTACGGAGTAATAAGATTCATTATGTCATCGTCATATACTTGTTATTATATTTTGTTCTTTTAAAAAAGAGTTATCTCTTTATTATTTTTTATGTGCATGGGAATTTTGTCTGCATGTATAGTGTCTGTGGAGGTCAGAAGAAGGCATTGGATTCCCTGGAACTGTGGGTGTAGATGGTTGTGAAATGCCATGTAGGTTCTGGGAATGAACTCAGGTCCCCTGGAGGAGTAGCCAGTGCCCTTAACCCGAGGCCATCTCTCCTGTGTCTGTCTTTGTTCTTCTTCACTCCCTCCCTCAATGCTTTCCCGTTTCCCACACAACCTCCTGCGTATTTTCTTTTCCATGCATTCTTTCGTCCCCTTTCGTGCCACATGCATTCCATTGTTCTTTCAGCACCTAAACTCCTCTATTCTAAGATCTCTTTATTTTCTCCCATGAGTCCCATTCAAGTAGAATGTAGTCTACTTGATATATTCAGGGGAAGACACCTTCATTATTAATTAGCCTCCAGGAAATCAAATGATTTTTTTTTCAAGTCTGAGAGTTTTAGTAGAACTCAATTGGCAAATCAAAAGTGTGCTTGCTTATAAACTATGGAATCATCTCCATGTGATGCGCACCCATGAGTGAAACAGAGCCTTGAAATACAACTTGCTTTTGTGTATGTGAGGTTTAAAAGCAAAGTTAGTCATTTGTAATAATTCAGATCTGTCTACTCTTGGCAGCTTCTCTTTCACTGAATCACGTTTAATGATTCCGAAGGTTCAATGTGTTTTATTTTTTTCTGGAAAATAGGTGTGTGGTCAATAGTCATCAGTGCCAAGGGCAACAGGACCGCGTGGGACCAAGCGCGCCCTGGAAAGTGTTGGAATTATTGGTCCTCATGCGTTGCTTGGTGAAGTGGGGTCTGGATTACACAACCTGGCCTCTACTTCATTTGTGCTTTCAAATCATCTTTCATCTAAAAGAAGAAAATGAACTTTTTCTTCTTGATGGGCATCACATCATTTTTTGATCTTGGTAATTTGACAATCATAGTTCATAGTCACTACCCATTTCAAATGAGATATGAGGTTGAGGTATTTATGTGTATTTCCCAAGGTGAACTGGAATAGGATAAAATGTGATATAAAACCTGATTCTGAGGGTCTGGAGATATGTAGTATTAGTAGTTAAAAGCAGCAGGTTTTTTTTTTGTTGTTGTTTGTTTGTTTTTTAGAGGATCCAGATTTGGTTCTCAGCACCAACACGGTGACTTACAATCATTCTGTAACTATAGTTTCAGCTGTCGGGTGCCCTCTTCTGACTTCCATGGGCACTGGGTGTTCACATGGTGTATACACCATAAACAAGTCAAATAAATAAACATTTTAAACCCTATTTTTAACCTGTATGGAGCCTTGTGCATTCCAGTACTAGGGAGACCTGCATGGGAGGGTCACCATGTGTTTGAGGCTGTGACACTGTAGAAGTAAGACAGTAGCAGATAGGAAGTCGAACTTTCCAGGAACTTCTATAAATGTGCTATTACTTTACACATTCAGCATTGTAGTGATGGGCATGGATAGTGGCCGTACATACACGGTACATACAGACCACGAGGTGATGCACCCCTAGAGGGTTCATGCTAAATGTTTATGAAATAATTCATCAGATACCAATGCCATTGCTTTTTGATTCTGGGTTGACTGTTGATTGCATGATTCTTTTGCATTTTTTTTTCTGAGGATTTTTAGTTTGAAAGCTGAAGCACTGTTACCCTGCAAGGGCTATGAGGTTTAATTGACTCCCAAGTTATTCATAGCACAGACTGATGCTTATTCTGTTTCATCTCATTTCAAGAAAGCTTCATGGAAACTTGTTTTTATAAACCTGTACTAGTTGGTGGGGCTTATGTGTTGTTCTTTCCACACTGCCTGTTCTGCTAAATATTCACCTTGTATTAATCACTCATGTAGAACTTTTCTATTTTGCACTTACTCATTGTTAGATTTACCTGTTTATTAAACATAATAATATGTTTAATATTATGTTTTTCTCTGTAAGTTACTTCCCTAGGAAACGGTACAACTTAATGTTCTGTTATATGTTTGCATTATTTTCTTAAGACGTGAAAATCAAATGCCCCCCTGAGATTTTAATCAGAATGTTGGTAACATGATATTCCCAAGGAGTGTCTAGGGGGTCTCACATTTCGTCGAACATTTTAGTAAACAGTGGCCAAGCAGTAACTTACTCATCTTTGGAGGGCAAATGATAAATGAGAGAAGTGAGGATTTCGGTGTGCAGCCAACTCCTTGTACATAGATTTTTGATTGTTTTCAAATGAAATGTAGTTTATGATAGACATAAACCAAGATAATATAATAGAATTCAAGATGTTCCAGGGAAAGCTATGCAAAAGCAGCTGAGATTGCTGTATCACTTAATACCCCCACCATGATACCAAGGAATACATTGTCCAGGCTAAGATATCTGACAGAAAAACACATAGATGGTGAATCAAGCAGACAGGATAGTGTTCTAAGCGGACATGGACTCTCCCATAACTTACACGCAGAGGTCTTAACCGCCAACATCAGAGTGTCAGGAAGTGGAGTACTTGGGAGGTGAGGCCTTGAGGATGAGGACCCCTTAATAGGAGTAGTACCGCTTATGTTTGAATACAAAGTGTGCCCTATAAGCTCCTGGCAGTGCTGTCTCAGGAGACAGTGGAAACCAGAGAGTGCGACAGATTGCTGAGCCTGACCTGGTCCCCAGTCCTTTCTTCTATACTTATTTTTATCCATCCCGAGACAAGGGCTTCTGCCAACAGAGTTTCAGTTCCTTACATTGTTTGTACCAGGTATTCTGTCTCAGGTGGAAATGTCGAATAGGATGTCCCTGAGAAGAGATGTGCACCTGTCAAGCGACAGCAAAACGGTACCTCTCTGCAAGCCCAAGCCAGGACCTAGGTTGGCAAACACCGTGATCCTCAGTTTCCAGCTTCTGGAACTATGGGAAGGAAATTTCTCCTGTTAAATCATCCAGACTATGCCATTTTATTTAGCAAGATAATTTGAGGAGTGTTGTCTTTCACTCTTCTTGAAAGTCTGATAGAATTCTGTGCTGAAACCATCTGGCCTCAGCCAGATGTTTTTGGCTGGGAGACTTTTAATTACTGCTTCTTGTTCTCTAGGGTTCATAGGCCTGTTTACATCATAGCTTATCTGATCTAGATTTAACTTTGGTCGGCCGTATATAACAAGAGATTTATCCATTTCTTTTAGGTTTTCCTGCTTGGTGTAGTATGGATTTGTAAAGTACATCTTTAGGATTCTCTGGATTTCTTTTTTGTCTGTTGTGATGTCACTCTTTCGTCTTGATTCATTTCATTAACTTGGATCTCCTCTCTGTGTGTTTTAGTTAATTTGGCTAAGGGTTTATCAATCTTACTGATTCTTCTAAAAGAACTACCTGTGCCTCATTGATTGTTGTTTTTTTTGTTTGTTTCATTTTATTGGTTTAAGGTGCAAATTATTATCTCTTCCCATCTACTCTTTGGGGTTCTGTTTTTTATTTTTATTCTAGAGCTTTCAGGCTTATTATTAAGTTGCTAATATGAGATCACTGCAATTTTTTGATGTAGGTACTTAGTGCTGTGAACTTGCCTTTAAAGAGCTTTCATTGTGTCCCATACGTTTGGGTATGTTGTGTTTTCATTTTCATTCAGTTTTAAAATATTTTTAATTTCCTTTCTAACTTCTATCTTGACCCATTTTTCCATTAATAATTAGCGGACCAGGCTTGTTTTTTGGTTTGTTTCTGTTGTTGTTGATATCCAGCTTTAATCCCTGTGGTCAGAAAGAGTGCAGGGTTTTCTTTTTTTTCTTTCATTTTTCTTACATCTGTTGAGAGTTGCTTTGTGACCACAAGTGTGGCCAATTTTGGAGAAAGTTTTTTGGTCTTCTGAGACAAAGATATGCTCTTTTGTGTTTGGGTGAAATGTTCGGTCAGTGTCTTCTAGGTCCATTTGGTTTATGAAGTTAGTTAACTCTGGCATTTCTCTGTTTAATATTTGTCTGGGTTACTTTTTCATTGACTGTCGATGTTGGTGTATTGATACTAGTGTCTAGGCACGTGAGGTCGAGATGGCTGTGGTTCTAGGTGTTGATACCTGGCCTTGTCTTTTAGAGGTGAAGGCTTTGCTGCTTGTTTTTTTTTCTTCTTCTATCTCTGTATCTTAGGAAAGTGTGGCAGCTTTGGGTTGCCTAGCAGGGAGTGCACCTGAAGTTCACTGGGTGACCGAGAGGATTGGAGGTGGGCTAGGAGAAAAGGGTGAGAGGGGCTTCAGCAAGGAGCTAAGGGGATCCTGTTCAGACCTACAGGTGGGACCCACAAGGGACTGGAGATGCGGCTGGAAGAGGGAATTCTGCAAGAAGGCTGCAGTAAGGCAACACATTATCTGCTATAGTTTGAGCTAGGGATGAAAGGGCTAAGATCTCCTTCACATGTACAGGTGGGGTCCCCAGGAAGCTGGGAGTGTGGTGGGAAGAGGAGAATTTGCAAGTAGATTGAAGTAAAGCAGTTAACTGGAGAGCCAGGGACAAAAGGGCTAAGGGACCCTGGGTTTGATCCAGGACTTGGAGTCTCCAGGGGATGGAGCTGAGGTGGGAGGAGGGGCACCGTGAGAAGTTTGTAACTGGGCTGAGGGTGAGAGTGGAGAGCTCACAAGGGAGGACAGAGAGTGTGATTCACCTGCCTGAGCCCAGGTCCACTGTGGCTTCTGGGGACTCCAGGTAGAAGGAGTTTCTAGGCATCCGTCACTGACACAAAGGAGCTGGAATGGGCTGAAGCAGGGATGGCAAAGTCCCACGGGGGGAGGAGAGCTGAGTGCACGCCAAGGTTCAATGGAGTATCCAGGAAACAGTGGTAGAGAGGGAGGACAGGCTGCTCCCGGGGGTCTGCTACAGGGCTGGAGATGAGACTCTTTCTTCTGCCTTTTATTGAGCCAAAGTTTTCGCAGAAACTCTTATTACATCCATGGCTTCGTTCTTAAATTTAAAAAAAAATCTTTTATTTTTATGTTATGAGTATGAATGTTTGGCCCACATGCTCATTTGTGCACCATGTGTGCAGTGCCGTCGGAAGCCAGGAAAGGGCATTCATTCTCCTGGAATGGGGGTGACAGATGTTTGTGGCCTGCCATGTCAGTCCTAGGAATTGAACCTGGGTACTCAGCAGAGCAACCAGTGAGCCATCTCTCTAGTCCTGGTTTCCGTTTCTTTTTGAATATGGCAAACATCTCTCTTTTCAAACAAACCTATGTGGTGGTTTCAGTGAATTTCCACAGAGCTCACACGTCAGAAACTTCGTCCCCAAATGCTATGCTAGCGGCATTTGGAGCAGGTCCTTTGATAAGTAATCAGATTGATGATGTGGATCATAAGGTTGAAGTTCCTAAATAGTATTAGTGTCCTTGTTAGATGAAGAAGACTATCAAGCTGGCGTTCTGGCTTGGTCCCATTCTGTGAAGCTCTCTGCCATATTTTGATGTGGGCAGAATGCTTCATAAGACAGCTGCATCATGTCTAGACACCAAGCCCTTGAGCTCTTAAAAACTGTGATAAAGATGCTGAAGTGAAACTCTTCATAGCTAATGGATTCTGGTGGGTGGGGAAGGATTCAGTTTTCGTTAAGTGACTGGCTGCTGGGAGCTTGACCATGCTCAGTGAGTATATGAGCTACAGAAATTGAACTTGGTATTGATTTCAATTTTTCTTATTTTTTTTGGGGGGGGGTTACAAGGAAAGTGGATAGACCTGGGTGGACTGGGAAGTGAATTTGACCAGGGTACACTATGTGAAATTTCCCAATAATCAAAAAGACTTACTAGATTAAAAAAAGAGAAGATACTGATGTCATGAATTTGGACTTACCAGCTTCCAGATCCATGAATTAAATTCTATTCTTCATAAACTTCAGAGTCTTAACCCCCACCATAGCAGCACGAGCTAAGACAACCTCCCAGCTTAATTTTGAGCTGTCATTTCTCCCATGATCTGGTAGCATGTCTTCTCAAATGATAAGTTATGTTTTTCACTCATCTTCAGCTGAGATTGTTTTCCCAGACAGGATTGTAGAATTTCTATCACTTGGGACTGTCAGGCTTCAATATTTGATTCTTTACATTCCTGTGTTTCTTCTCTTAGAGTAGAAGTTAGGTTGAAAGTAAGCTGAAGTGAAGGGTTTTGATTTCTAAGAAGTCTTTATCTGCTGCCCAGGAGAAGGAAAGACTCATAAAACTCCTGCACGCAGGTGCAAAGTGTGTTCTAGTCCCTACCTTGAGTATGGGTATGGGGTAGCACTTGATGCTCACCATGTAGGTTCAGGTCATGCTTGCCATGTTTCTTGGTCCTGAATTCATATACATATATACATACACACATACATACATACATACATGCACACATATACATAGACTTACATACACACATACATACACACATATACATACATACATACACAATGCATACACACATATGTACGTACATATACACACATAATTAAAAATCACATTTCTTCTTTTTATTGTTTTTATTGTACTATGCCTTTTTATCTGCTCCTCTCCTTTCTTCCCCTCTCCTTCTACTCTCCAGTGACCTTCACACTCCAAATTTACTCAGAAGATCTTATCTTTTTCTCCTTCCTATTTAGATCCATGTATATTTCTCTTAGGGTCCTCTTTGTTGTCTAGGTTCTCTGGGGTTGTGAATTGTAGGCTGGTTGTTCTTTGCTTTATGTATAAAAGCCACTTATGAATAAGTACATATTACATTTGTCTTTCTGCGTCTGGGTCACCTCACTCAATACATTTTTTTCTACATCCATCCATTTGCCTGCAGATTTCAAGATGTCATTATTTTTTTACTTCTGAGTAGTACTCCTCTATGCAAATACACCACATTTTCTTTGTTCATTCTTTGGTTGAGAGGCATCTAGGTTATTTACAGATACTGGCTATGACAATTAATGCTGCTATAAACACAGAACGCTGAAATTCCATCTTACACCTGTCATAATGGTCAAGATCAAAAACCTCTAATGACGTCTTATGCTGGAGAGGATGTGGGATAAAGGGAATGCTCTTCCATTGCTGGTGGGAGGGCAAACTGGTACAGCCACTTTGCAAATCAGTATGGTGATTTCTCAAACAAAACTTACATTTCTTTATTTGTATGTGTGTATGCTGTGGCATGTGTGTGGGGGTCAGAAGACAACTTGCAAGGAGGGGCTCTCTCCTTCCACCATGTGGGTTCTGGGCACTTAACTCAGGTTTCCGGGCTTGGTGGCAGACACCCTTACCTTCTGAATGATTTGAATTCTTATATTTTGTTTACAGTCTTAGCCTTTGTGATTCATGGTTCTTACTATTTCTGGAACCTGGAAATTTCCCATTCTTGTTTCATTCTCAACTTATTATTATTCTTTTGTATGTTCTGATGTATCCTGTGTTTCTTTGTCTTTGGTGTGGAATAGAAGTATTTTTTATATTAATTTAGTTTTCTATGCTGAATGTAGATTTCTGAGTACTGAATATGTATTATTATCTTTTTAAATATTCAATATTAAATATTTTAAATATTTTAAATATTCAAATTACTCATTGACTTTGTGAGCATTTAGTTATTCTAACCTTTCAGTTACACTTAGAATATATATGGATATATATATATATATACACACACACACACATATGCATATTTTATGATTTCTACAGTGAGGGAAAATATGTGTATAATGTATTGGCTAATTTAGAAATAACTTATTTAATCGCTATTGTGGTTAAATGCATATTGATTCAGAAACCATTTGGGCATAGAAAGTGATGGGAATATATTTAAGCTCAGAATTTACAAGAAGGCTCTTGGAAAGGTTGAAAGCACAATTTGCAGAGTGCCTGAGGGTTCAATGTTACACTCCCTCTTTTGAGCAATGAAACCTTGGCAAAGGATATGTTTTAATGAGGCTTTCCCCCCTCTTCCTAGAGAGCGAGGACTCCCTGTACATAAAACCCCCTATAACCTCTTAACAGGTGTTCCAAGAATAAAGAAAGCTACTGTTCAGCTCTCTCGAGTCACGTGGTTCAGACCCAACCACAAGGGCGGAGGAGGAGACCATACTTCAAACCAGTGCTTCGCTTGCAAGCTCAGAGTAAATGAGAAGGTAAATGCCCACTTGGGCCAGGAAGCAAGCACATTCGAAAAGACTTTTTATTACAGCTGTATGCTGTCCCCTGTCTTTATCACCTGTATGTTGTTATATGTGTTATTATATTCATTGTGTCTTATCTGTGTCCTTGGCCCAGTGACCTGTGGTTTCAGAGGGAACGGTACAATATCCCATAGATATTCAAGGCAACTGCTTTCAAATTGGTTTGTTCTACTTTTTGAAGTTTAACTACCGAAAAGATTTTTTAAAATGTGTAGGATTTCTAGAAATAAAATAAAATAGAAGAAGGTGAACAGGATGCTGGCATTTTTTGGAAAGTGTTCTTTCACAAAGAGGAGGAACCATGGTAAATTGTATCTGAACTAAACTGACATCACATTCGATTCTTCTCAGATTTTAATGTTATCAATACGGAAAGAAAGGCTGGAAAAAAAAACATTCAAGTCTCGTTGAGAGTCTTGACCTGCTAAGAATTCCTCTTAAGTTGCAGGAAATGAGATTATCATCTCTTCGGAGAGGTCAGCACCAGGGGAAGGGTTAGAAGAGTGTGTGGCAATTAAAATAAAAACAAATGAAAACATAACACACTCCTTCTTCTGCCCCAACACCTCATAAATGTAAAATCTTAACCCAAACAATGAAAACACAAGGGCTCTGAACCAAACATAGTATACTGAAAGAGCCCAATAAAAATATGTGGTTTTATATATATAGTGTATATTATCAGGATGTTTTGAAAGCTGTGGAACAGTTGGCCAGGTGCAGAGAGAGTGTAAAAATGCAGAAAGAGTAAGATCTTATTGCAACCTTAAGTTGTTCTGAACCTCTGGAAAAATCCTTAAGGGCAGGGCCCTCATGCACTCCACACACTACAGGGGCCTGGGCAGTTTGGGCTGCTTTGTTTGCAGGGTCTGTTGTGAATCCACTACATAGGAAGACCGTAGGGTACAGCCTCTTGTACCTGGAAGTCAGGGCCAGTTTTGTTCTATGCTGCAGAGCACAGAGTATGCTGTTGGCTTTCCTGAGCTTGGCCACAGGTTTTTCTCCACTCAGTGGTTTGCAGGTAGTCGAGGTAGTGAGCCCTTTAGCTCCCATTTTATGATTTTATTCCAAGGAAAGATAAGGACTCATGGCTTTGGCTGAAACTACATGGTATGGTAATCGTGCATTTGGATATAATCACACCATCTAGGCATCTGTAATGGCGCTGACACAACCCGCCAAAGGCTCACCAATGTCAGGAGAGAGTCCGGTGTGAGACTTCTGGGTCCTAGTTCACGAGGGCTCTTCTTTCAGTGGGCACATTGTCTCTGTGCTGCCTGGCACATAATGTCATATCACTAGATACATTCAATTTATCGCCAAATCAAATGTTACCAGATATTTATCAAGTCATTATTCACGGAACACATGAAGCTGTATTTTTTGGAGGGGAGTCTGGAGAATTGGATCCCATTTTTATTGATGATCTTATTTCCTTAGCTCTCCACCTAGACTCCTGAGATATTCCTTCCTCTACACCACATCCCTCTTTTTTCAAGTGATGACAAGATCATGGCCTTGCCTTAAAGGAAGAGGGCGTTCCCTCTGCACTATGAGAGAGGACTCTCTGGGTCCCGGACACTTGGAGGCCGGGCCACACCATGGAAACACTGTCTTTTTTGCAACAGTCTAGAGCTGTTTCTTGCTTTGGCAGAGTGATCGGGCATTCATTGATAACAGTTTGCTGTTCTTCGCATAACCCTAGCTGAGATCTTTCTTCAGCAGCTCCCCTAGATGCCTGAGTAGACTTAATAAGACTCACCTTTGTAATTTCTACCACAAAGGGATACTCTTTAAATAAAATGATGCTTGTTTCTGCTACATCTGAGAGTGAAGGCAAGGTTGAGATTTTGCTGGAGAAAAAGAAGTGCATATGGTATCTTGAAAGAAAGCTCTTTGCCTCCCTTGGTGTTCCATGAGCGCTGACCGGTGCTGATGGCCGAGTGCCTAGGACTGGTCCTCAAGCCAGAGCAGCCTGTTTGACTGCATCAGGGTTGCCGGCACTCATTTGTAGATCTCCTGTGTGGCCCTTGTCGTCAGCTGTGCTCAATAACCCCAATTTATACACCATGAGTGTGTTGAAGGCTAGCCTGTGCTAAGCCCATTCATCAAAGTTCAGTTTCACAGATGGTTGAGGGGGTTCTGGTCAAATCTTCTTGTCTCCTCCTGACTCGTCAAAACATCTTCCTGTGACCTTACAGCCCCTACAAGTATTTCGCACACATCAGCACTGTATTCCAGGCAATTGTGGAAACAAAATGAAACACGCAAACCAGCAAACTCGCACACAAGAATTTTTTAAGCTGTGAAAGAAAATGGCAGAGTCGTTACCCTCTTCCTCACCCGCATGGATGTGCCAGGGCCAGCCGGTATCATCACCACCAGGGTTTCAGTCCTCAAAACACTCAAGAGCAAGAAGGATGCAGCCTCCACTGCCTTCCTGGCTCCATCAGAAAAACCGATGAACATTTGGGATACAGGACTCTGCCCGCTCCAAAAGAGAATCGTCAAACATCTTCATCTAATTTGTTAAGTTCTCCATTATCCAGACTTGGCTGACGGTTAGCGAATATTTGCCCTTTCCCATGCATTTGAAAGGAAAGGGGGTATATGCAGTGACATCTTTCTATTCTGAGATGTTCATCTGTACTTGTGATGCCAGTACCAGCATCATAGTTCTGTCCTGTTCCTGTTTCCATAGTAACACACAGTCTGAAAAGTCCCGTCAAAAGCAGTCTGCTGTTTTCTTCCTTCCTCCCTCCTGTTCTCCTTCCATTCTGCCCTCTTTCCATCCTTCCCCTCCTGCCCCCATCCCTCTCTTCCCCTCCCTCTCTTTCTCTTTTCCCCACACTGTCCTTTCTTCCTTCCTCCCTGCTCTCCTTCCTTTCATCCCTCCTTCTTTGTTTGGGGATGAGAAGCAGAGGGTTAAGAGGATGCTACATATATTATATGTATTGGCCAATGCATTTTTCAGCATAGAAAGGGTATGGGGAGCTTCTTCTCACCCTACATCTTCTTGCCCTACATCGATATGCTGAAGGTTTGGTGTCCAGTCTTTGGTGCTGTTGGGAAATTGTGGGTTCTCTAAGTGGTGAGATTTTTCAGTGAGAGGAAGGTGAGTTATTGTGGATTCGTCCTTCAGGCAGGCTTCAAGACCTAGCTCCTCTTTCTGTCTTTGATTCTTAGGTTAGCAAGAGGTGAGCATCCTCCTCTATCATGCACAGTTGGCCATGATGGCTGATTTGCCACAGGCCAAAAATCAGAGAGACCAACTGATAATGGACTGAGTTGTCTAAAACTATGAAACGAAAAAAAGCCTTTTTTTTTTTTTTTGCAATTTGAACTATTTTGTCACAATAATTAAAAGATGACCAACACCTGTGGGTATCTTTCACGTTATGCAGTTCTTCTCCAAGATGGTTTCTTTTTGAGATGCGGGCTTATCTCTCTGTTTCCCTGGCTGCCCATGACCTCCATCCTCTGCCCCAGTCTTCTAAGTAGCTGGCATTATAGGTGTGTGCCACAACTCCCAGGTTCTAAGATTACTTTTTACAATGTTAAACTCCACGAGTACTGTTGAATTCTTTATGAGGCCAGGAACAGTTTTGCTCGCTGCTTTCTGAAACGTGATGAGATGGCCGACCTGTGTACTCGATGCTACCCGCAAACAACCCTGGCCCTCTCTCCCCCATTTCAAGGACTCTGGGTAGCACCTCCAGTGCCAGCACTGATATATGCAAACTATTTCAGGTTGTCACTCTCTGAGAGCGCCTTTTGTGAGGTGGTCAGAGCCATTTTAACACCCACAACACAGCAATGGGTTTTCGTTGTGGAGCGAGTAACAAATTCCAGAGTTTTCTCCAGTCAGCCCTGGCTTCTCTGAGGGAGGGAACGTTGAGTCAGGCCTTGAAGGAAGATGAGCCTTTGGTTGAGGCCAGGAGGGACTGAGGTTTCAGAGCCTACGGATGTAAATGTTTGGATGTGTCTGCACACACGCAGTCACAAAGTCAGGGACTAAAACATGTATGTACAGTTATAAGGTACACTATTTATTGGCAGGTTTCTAACTATTGTACATTGACAGTGTCTTTCTGAGACAGAGTGCCTCCAATTGGCTCTTGACATAAGGAGAGCGGTTCCTACCTCATCGGATTGGTGTGAAGAGTAAGAAGCCTCCAGTTCTGGCTCTTCAGTTTCCTAATGGTTGAGTACAAGTAATTTAGTTTTCTCCTGCCTCAGTTTTATTTTCTGTAATATGGGGATAATAGAAATGCCTGCCTAAGTTGCTTTATAAATTGAGAGAATGAGTGTATGTGTAGTGTTAGATCAGGAACTGCATGCTGTCGGCCCTGCGCAGAGGCTGGCTATTGTTGGTGGTAATGACCTTGTCCATTCCTATGTGGAGACTAACTATGGTGTTAGTGAAGGTGATCTGTCATATCGCATGCAAGTTATGTGCAAGGAATTCTGAATGCACATACATGTCTACGGTATCTGAATGCACATATATATCTATGATATCTGAATGCACATACATGTCTATGATATCTGAATGCACATACACGTCTATGATATCTGAATGCACATACATGTCTATGGTACCTGAATGCACATACATGTCTACAGTATCTGAATGCACATACATGTCTACAGTATCTGAATGCATATACATGTCTACAGTATCTGAATGCACATACGTGTCTACGGTATCTGAATGCACATACATGTCTATGGTATCTGAATGCACATACATGTCTATGGTATCTGAATGTACATACATGTCTATGATATCTGAATGCACATACATGTCTATGATATCTGAATGCACATACATGTCTATGATATCTGAATGCACATACATGTCTACAGTATCTGAATGCACATACATGTCTATGGTACCTGAATGCACATACATGTCTATGGTATCTGAATGCACATACATGTCTATGGTATCTGAATGCACATACATGTCTACGGTATCTGAATACACATACATGTCTATGATATCTGAATGCACATACATGTCTACGGTATTTGAATGCACATACATGTCTATGGTATCTGAATGCACATACGTGTCTATGGTATCTGAATGCACATACGTGTCTACGGTTGTGTGTTTTGTCCTTACCACATTAAACATGGTAACATGCATGGGCTTTCTAGTCACATTGCCCAGAATCAAATCTCGGATCCCTTCTGTACCAGCTGTGTTCAATGTAAACATATAAAGACCTCTGCTCCTAAATACCATGATTTATAAAAAGAGATTACTAGTAACCTATGCAACCAGCAATGATACTGTAACAACAGCCCCCTCACTGTGGCCCAAATGCAGTCAAACATACCAAGTGTTTTCCCCAGGGACCCCGTGTAGAACGCTCTCAGCTTACTATATAAACCGTCCTTATTAAGTCTGATTTGTGATGGATCTGTGTACCTGGTCCCTTATGCAGCAGCTCCACTAAGCCCCTAGTTTTACAGCGCAGTGTGACCTTGTGTGTCCCTTCTGGCTAATAAAGCAGTTGTGGGGAGGTGGATAATAAGCCTGGCCTTGGGCTTAGCGAATTCTACCTCATAACATGCAAAAGCTTAATACTAATCTGGATTTTTCCCACCCTGGGTAATTATTACTTCTCAAAAAATGCTGACCAAATCTGAAAATAATCTTCTGTTCTGCCATTAATTTAAAAAGTCATGTTTTCCAGTGTGGCTAGCTTTCTCAAACCATGTCCCAGTGAATGGCATTCATTATTGTGGTGGGTGTTCATTTTTGCTAAATTAATCTTCTAAGAGTGAGGAATGACCATACGAGATGGAGTATTTTCTCCTCTGTGGATGGGGTTTGGCTTATAAATCCAACCTTGCCTGGCCACAGCTGTGGGCATGTGTGGCGCGGCTTGTGTGACCGCCTGTGGGTTGTGGTTGTGGGTTTCAGGACAGCTGCTGAGTTACCTGGTGTAGCATCTTGGTGCTTCCTACACACTCTCCAGGGGACGCCGGGCAGTCACAGCAAGTATGGACAGTAACTGCCTTTCTTTTGACCTCCACTCTAAGGATGGCTAAACTGTGAGTGTGTGTGTGTGTGTGTGTGTGTGCGCGCGCGCGCGTGCATGGGATACGCATGTGTGCATGTATAAGTGGTGAAGGATGGATCAACCCAAACCCCAAACATAGTTTCCAGTTGCCACACAAAGTGGCTCACCACTTTTTTGCTGTGCGTTCATACCCAAGCAGATTTGTTTTCTCTAGACAGAGATTTCTAGCCCACGTACTGATTTTTAAATGCAGGGCATTCAATGGGAATGTTTATTTACATTTTATTTCTATATTTATTTCTATATTTTACTTTCATTCTCATAATGTAGCCAGGCAGTTATGCTCCCTCAGCTTGTAAGTTTGGGAGTTGAGAGCCAAGCTTTGCAATTGCTAAGTATTCCAAAGACAAACACCCAGCCCATCACTGGCTTGGAAAAGCCTGGATCCTCTTGGAGGCATGACGCTGGAGATGCTGAAAGAGAAGAATGTGGAGACTGAATTTGAGGCATTAGGTTTGTCTCATGAGTGAGACAAAGATTAGATGGGCTGACACGAGGACCAGGGTGGGTTTGGGTTCCCCGCTGTGGGAACAGGGAGGTCAGTTGACAATGAGCTTTGTGATCTTCAACCTTGAAAATAATGGTGAGATTGGCCGAGTGGTGGGCAAAGAGGTGGTCGCTGAAGGCATCACTGGGTATTCTGGGAGAAGGAGGAACAGAGCGGAAAGAGGACCCTAGGAATGATGAGAACCTCACATTAGACACCTTCCTCAGTGTGCCTGAATTAGTTGGGGTATGATGCCAGAGTAGGGATCAGTTCTCAGCACTGATTCAAGTTTGCTACCAGCCTTCTTTGGCAAGAGGTAAAGACATATTTCATTCAATTTAGAAGAATAAGTGACTCTGAGGTATCCATGTTCCACACTTCCCACATTTATGTCTGTCCGACGAAGGTGTAAGTAGCTACTTCACCTTAGAGCTGAGGTAGCCATGAGGTTTGTGGCTGCTCACTGTGAGCCTGCGTCCAGGCAGGAGGAATCTGCTCCCTAGTGAGAGGGCCAGTTCTCACCATCCTTGTGTGACTGCATACCCAGGAAAAGTGTCTTCAGTGACATGAACCAGGGAATGCCAGGAGAGTTGTCTCACCCTTAAGTTCAAAGGCACAGAGGAAGAATGTCTTGTGTAAGGTGATAGGCAGAGCCAGGGGATGCTCAGGTTCTTTCAGTGTTTGCTTTAAGGAAACCTTTCTTATTCCCAACTCTGGAAACAAGATTTTTTTGTTGGTGGTGTTTCTGAGGTTCACCAGAAAAAGAGGTATACTGTAGACTTGAACAGAAAGTGAGCATTATGGATCTTGAAGAAAAGAATACAAAGTGACAATAACCAGCTTCTACTTTATCAAGATCTGTTTAAATCATGAGCAAGCTGTGGTCAAACATCTGGACTGCTGGGGCTTCTTGATGTTGTATGTTGACGTGTATTGATTTTGTATGCTTCTTGATTTGTGTGTGTTGGCCTGGGGCCCTTTGGCAGTCTGATGAACTCCTGTTCGAACCACTCTTTTAAAACGCACACAGAGAAACAGATAATCAACAAAGGGATGAGCTCTTCTGAAAGGGAATTGCTTGAATATTTCTAAAATAAAGCTTGTGACCTTCCCCCCGTGTCAAGGCATCTGGTAATGTTTAGAAAAAGATAGAGCCGTTACCCAAAGTTCAAAGTTGTGACAAACAAGAATTACATTTTGAGAAACATGGAACTGTTTGAGCTTGCCATTAGTGACCAAGCCAAACAAGTCTAATAATTAAGGGAAGTACTAAATTCCTGTTAGAATGCAGTGAAGACAAAGGCTATTTTATTTCATAGATCTCTTCAAGCATTTCAGATTAGGAAGCTTTTTTTTCTATGATTTTGGTGACAACAGATCACTTCGATGTGATACACCGTGTCAGTGCATTGCACATATGTGCTTGTGTCTGTGCATGTGTTTGCATAAAGAGATTGGTTCAAGCTGTATTTCTTCAAATTTGTATTTTCTTGTATGATTGGACTGTATCTTATGGGCTGTTTCTTTGGGTCTTTAGAAAACTCTTCTGAAAGCATAAGTCACAAACAATCCCACACCAGTTTGGAATTATGATTAATAGAATGGCTATTTATTTAAGGGGGAAAAACTTACAGATCACCATCCCAGACAACAGCCCTCTGCCCCATCAGGAAGTGGAGCCGGAAGCCAGAGAGCAAGCGAGGGCAGTTGCTGCTTTTTTAAAGAAAGAGAGACCATGCCCCAATGGGCTGGTATCTCAGCAGCTATTGGCTGAAGGAGCGGAAGGAGCTCCCGCAACACTCTTGAATGTTTACAGAAAAATAATAATACATAAAATCTTCAAGGGGAAATGGTGCTGGGAATGGTATTGGTTCACAGAGGCAGGGCTGTGGTATAATCCTTGAAGCCTAGGAGCACGCCTCTACATTTAAAGCTCAGCCATGCAGGAGTCAGAGGCATGGAAGCAGTGAGCCAGGATAAAATGAAAATAAGTGGTAAAGGGTCTGCAGTTGGGAGAAGGAAAGGGGGTCAAGGACCTGTGCTTCTGATTTATTCACTTTGGGGGGTGAGTCTGTTGCTCGGGGACAATGGGATCTCTGTCTGTGCACACTCAACATACGCATGCTCAGGTGATCCTCCGCAGAATTCACCTTGGGAGAAGCAGCAAGTCTCCCAAAGTCCTTCTTTACATCCCTCCATAGAGCGGCCCTGCTGCTCATCTTGTCTGATGCCCAAGCAACATGGGCTTAGCTATTTGTCAAGAACTATAAGAATTCTACTTTGAATCTGCCGGAGGTCTGACCTGTTGTGGCGTGAATTCTCCATATGAGCTTCAGGATAAGTGCTTTTGAAGGTGTCTAGCTATCTGGATCCCTGAAAATGGACAGTTTCCAGAGCAGTGATCTGTGTGAGGCTAAAAGGAAATCCAGTTCAACATGACTTAGTTAACCAGTGTTAGTTCAGCCTCTTAGTGTTTGACCCCTAGTAGTTTATTTTTGACTTTAGACACAGTACAACTTGGATCACAAAGCTTAAGGCATGACTGCATCCAGAAACTCCTTTGCAAAGTACACGTCTTTTACAAAGCACTTGTGACCTCTTCGATAAGAATGGGAAATAATGAACAGGGTGCAATGCTCAGGAGTCTGGGAAGAGCCTGAGATAAATGGAATCATGTGGGGACTTGGGTGAGGCCTGGCTCCACAGATAGCAAAGATCACCAGGTTAGTTTTTACATCCATTCCCAACTTTTCGGGAGAAAACAGCCTAAGTCCTTCTATTGAAGAGCATGGATGCTCAACATGCCTACTTTCCCTAGTACTATCCGTGAGCACAAGGACCTAGTGACCACTACACCTCCCTCGTCCTCTCCCTTGCCCTTCCTTCCTCTCCCCTCCCATCTCCACTTCCCCTCCTTTTGCTTCCTTTCACAACCACTCATTCATTTACAGCAACACCATAGCTGTTCTTTATCAGAAGGCTGATGCAGGAGGATTGTTAATTTGAGGTCTGCTGAAATTTAAAAAAAAAAAACCACAATTGATGTTAGTACCTACTGTAATGTACAACACTATTTATAATAAACATTTTTTATTAAGTAGAAATTTGCTATGGAAGAACACTACAAAGTACAATACAGTAAAACATAAATCAGTCACATTATTTGTTATGATGGTCAGATTCTAGATGGCGTGGGATTTCCCTCTGTGTGCTGTGATTACCATTAATGAATAAAGAAACTGCTTTGAGCCTATAGCAGGGCAGAGGTTGGTGGGGAAAACCAAACTAAATAATGCTGGGAGAAAGAAGGGCAGAGCCAGAGAGATGCCGTGTAGCCCCACTGGAGACAGACACCGGAACTTTAGCTGTAAGCCACAGCCATGTGGCTATACACAGATTAATGGAGGTGGGTTAAATTCATATGTAAGAGTTATCCAATAAGAAGCTAGAGCTAATGGGCCAAGCAGTGATTTAATTAATACAGTTTCTGTGTGATCATTTTGGTTCTGGGTAGTTGGGAACCAACAAGCAGCCTTCCTGCCAACATCTAGACACTTTAAAAAACAATGCAGTATACTTTTGGGGCCCCAGGGAACACAGGAGATTCCTTTTTTTTTCTTTTTGCAGCTGCACCTTTGTCTACACGCCGCCAGATGCTCTTCAGCTCCACTGTAGCCATACGGGCCTCTACACACATCATGTTGTCAACCATCATATGATCCATGGGCATATTTAAGATAAATAATGCTGTTTATATTAGTCAGCTTATGATATGATGAAAAACACCCAAACAATAAACCTATAAAGGATGGTTTGCTTCTGCTACAGTTTGGGAATTCCAGTCCATGGTTGGTTGGCTCTGCTGTTTCTGTACCTGTAGGGAGGCAGCAGGGTCATAACAAGGAGCCCATGACACGGCAAAGCTATTCACTTCATGGCTTGGGTGTAAAAGTAGACAGGAGGATCCAGAAACCTGCCGGCTCTCTTGAGGGTACACCCAAATGACTAGAAGACCTTCTATTTGACCCCATTTCTTAAAGCTGCTTCCCTGTCTTAGCAGTGCCAAGAGAGTGAGGAAACCCACAGTGAAGGCAGCGCACCACTGAGGAGATATCCCAGTGCAAAGCTAGAGCCTTGCTGTTGCAAATTAAATGAGCAGATGAGAGAAAGACAGTCAGCGCTCCCTATGGGCAATGCACGTTCTATTCATTAGACTTTCCTCTGGATTTAACAGTCAAGGACCAAGCATGGCTATGCATGCAGGTGAATTCCCTCTTGAGAACCTCATAGCATGCAATGTTATGAAATAAGTTTTTAGGTATCCAGATACTCTGGGATACACCTAATATAGCTTAGGTTTTGATAAGACCCTTGTACCTGAATATTAAAGACTATTCTCCAGCATGGCCTTCAAGCTGCTGTTTCAAGCAGTCTGCATGGAGCAATTAAGATACTAAAGATGCTCAAGAAGCATCTCCTCCAATCAAGACGCAGACAAGACAGTGAGGGCATGTGCAGAGTGTTAGGATCCTGTGAAGTAATAAGGGCGGCGGCGGGGCTGCGTCCCCAACACCCCAGCCGCCTGCCCGGCTAGCTTATGCCCCGAAATAATTACACGGACACTGTATTCTTTTAAACACTGCTTGGCCCATTCTCTTCTAGGCTAATTCTCACATATTAATTTAGCCCATTTCTAATCATCTGTATGTAGCACCCCAAGGTGCGCTTACCGGGAGATTCTAGCCTATGTCCATCCTGGGTCGGAGCTTCATTCCGGGAGCGGGGCATGGCGTCTCTCTCAGGCGTCTTCTCCCGAGAGGAAAGCGGTCGAGTCTCTGAGCTCACTTCCTCTTCCTCCCAGCATTTTGTTCTGTTTACTCCTCCCACCTATCCTCTAACCAATAAAATGGGCCAGGGCAGTGCCTTTATTAGCCAATGACCTTCCTCCATCAATCCTGGAAAGAGGGTGGATGGCTTTGTGGGGTAACTGAAGGCCCTTGCCTATCAGGGTGCTCACTGTTACGTCTCACGCTTTGGAGATGTAATTTCCTCTTCTCTTTTGGGAAATCCCTTTCAGGTAAGTGCCAGCTTTAGCTTAACCAATCTAATGATGGCCCATTCGTGACATTTTATTTTACTGAGAATAAATTGCTTGCCAACAAAGCTGGTCCTATTTATTTTAAGTTCCCCATTTGGAAGATTGAAATCCTTCTGTTTCATTAGGTTGGGAAAGTCAATGGTTCTCTGGCTAATTTGTATTGTAGGGAATAGAAGTGATTTCCCTCTTTAACTTTTGTTTTGACTATCTGGATATTTAACTAACCAAAATGAAACAAAAAACCCAAACAATCAATTTTACACTTTAGCCACAGAGTTAAATTGTTGTATTAGTTACTGAACAGTATATGGGAATTTCAGCCACTGCTTCCTTCCCATCCTCATCTGGGGATATAAGGATTAAGCTAACTTCTGCTGCCTTAAAAGAAAAATGTGTTACTCTTTCATTGCCGTGACAAGACAACTTACGGAAGGAAGCATTTATCGGGACCCTACAGTTTCAGTCGGTGAGTCTATCACTGTCATAGCAAGGAGTGTGGTACCAGGCAGGCAGTCCTGGTGGAGAAATAGCTTACATTCTTATCTGCAGGTAAAAGACAGAGAGAGATAAGTTAAGACTTGGGTGCTTGAAACCTTCAAGCTGCTCCCAGTGACACACCTCCTCCATCAAGACCACACCTCCTGATCCTTCCTAAACAGTTTCACCAGCTGGGACCAGACACATGAGGCTCTGGGGACCATTCTTGTTAGAGGCAGCACAGACACCCAGCACAGCTTTAACAGGAATGTGCACACACACTCACATGGGCGTTTATGGCTTGGTTCTCCCCAAGCTCTGAGTTAATAGCGTGCTGCTGTATTTACTGTACACACTTTCAGAGGAAGGGAAGGGACTTTTCTAATTCACAGAGATGCCCACTTTTCACAGGACTTTGAAAGTTCATTGTTTCTGCTGTGATCTCAGTGAGACTGATCTTTATGGGGCTAAAACAAATGTCAAAAAAAAAATTCTCTCCCACCACACATCAGGAGCGAGATCGTTGGAGCTAAGGTAGAGACTGCACAAAGCTAAGCAGTGTGGACTGAGGGACTACAAAAAGAATACAAATGTAAAATTGTATTTTACAGTGATATCTTCCCCTGGCTTGAGAAAAGGCAGCACGCATTCTTCTCCAACAGAGCTGTGTTGTTCACCTTTGATTGATTGGATGGCCCCTTTGGGTGAACGTGTGTGCGAAAGTTTATCACTGTTACCGCCATTTTATTTTTTATTATGCCTCTTAGTGGTGATGCTGACACAGCCATAATTCCCAGGGTTGCTGAGGTGATGGCCTCAGACAGTTAAACACAGGAAGAAGATGGTGCTGACCCTGGATGGGAATTGCTCTGCTGTGTAACAGCTGGTTTGTACCGAGACCGACACTCAGAACTGGGCCCGTTTCTGGGACATGTTGGTCTTTTTCTTCTTAGACATTATAAAATTTGCCCTTTATTTCCTATTTATTCTGCATTACAGTGTTGACTAGCTCTGTGGCCATTTGGGGGGCGATGAAGGAGAAGCATCTTCTATTGGGGGGCGATGAAGGAGAAGCATCTTCTATTGGGCTTCTGTGGTTAGGCTGTCCATTACTGCTATCTATACAAGTAATATTTTATTTTTCTTATCCTAAAGATGACACCCACTCATTGTAGACATTTTAGGATCTTTAGAGTGATATATGCATACATATTAACATTCTATATTACAAAGTAAAATTGGACCATACTGCACATATTGTCTTCAGATGCCTTTGCCTATGGCGATGAATGGGGAACACACCTCGATATCTTTTAAGTAGTTATAATGATGATACAATTTTTAAGTCGTATTTGTTATTGTAGTATATGTGGTCTCTATAACTTAGCCAGTATTCTTTTAGTTTTTTGGCATTTCAGACATTTGAATCTTCAATTGATTTAAACAATACACCTGTGGGTCCATCTTTGATCTTGCTCTCCCAATGTACATCTTTAAATGCTTCCACCTTGGTCTCTTTAGGATGAGTTTTTCAAGTGAAGTTATCATTAGTGTTTTCTGGGTAGGAGGTGGAGGTCAAATCATCTTCCTGAAAAACTAAAACAAAAGTCCCCTCATGCCCAGCCAGCCAGGGATTTCCTTCATTGTACCGCCATGTGTTGACGACCTCTCTCCTTTGGTATGAATAATATCTTAGCGCACACTATACTCCCCACTTCCTTAGTGAAGGAAGTGCAGCGTCTGGCTGCAGTCCCTCACCTGGGCTCCCGCGCCGACTCCCAGGTAGTCCTTTCTGTGGAGCAGAGGCAGGAATGCTGACCCTCTCTCTTTAAGGTCAGTTTAGGGCGCAGACCAGATTCCAACTCCAGAGAGCACTGTTTGGCTCCTAATTGTTTCTCCCGTGATACTTGCTCTGCGTTGCACATAGCCATGGATTCAGCAGACTTCTTTTGAAAATGGCTTCTTGTCACTGCTGGTAGAATGCCAGGAGGATTTAGGATCTTTCCAGTACCACTGGAGTGCTCCCTCCCTCCCTCCCTCCCTCCCTCCCTCCCTCCCTTCCTCCCTCCCTCCCTCCCTCTCTCTTCCTCCTTCTTTCCCTCCTCTTAAACAGTCTATTCCTGAGAGTAAACTCAATTTTCTGCAGCTCTCTCTTTAAAGTCCTTGTTCAGACCTCAAGCAATGGCACTTCCACTGGGCAGGGACCACTCTATAACCGGGGTGTGAATTTTGCAGAACAGATTCTCAACTCCCCTTCTTTTCTGTTTTGCAAAATTTCCTGTCCTTTCTCCCCAAATTAGTGTTTTCTCCCATCCCCTTACTCTCTAACACCTCTGGTTTATTACCTAAAGATTCTCTTAGTCTGCACAGAGATACTATTCAGCAACCTCTCCAGGAATCTATTTCTTAGTTCTAATGCTTTTTCTCCCCTTCAGTGTCTTTGTCGGCAAAGAACTGTAGTCATAGACAGCAGTAGATGAATTGTTCTTTAAGAGGATGTGTGTTTGCCCTTGCAGGTCACTCATACTGCAGTAACTGGCCTGGGAGGGTAACAGCGAGTTAGGCCATCACTCAGTAGTGTTACTTGCCATTCTCAGTCACACAGACTTGGGTGAGTTTCAGGACAAGGGCAGGAGCAGGAGTCGGCATGGGTGGATCTGTGTACACTGACCACAAATCTACTGCAGGGTGTGTGTGTGTGTGTGGGGGGGGGTCAGGTACTGCTAATGGTTCGTTATGCTTCATTTCAGGTTCAGACCTGGACAAGCACAGGTTATAAAAGATATAGGGAGGAAAGATAGATTCCTCAGGGAGGAGGTGGCACAGAGAGCCCCATTGGGAACTCGGGCATTTTGTTAGCGAACAGAACAATGGCACAGGATGTACTTCACTGTTCCAAAAGGGAGGAAAGGGGGTCTAGTGAGGAAATACTGGACTGAAAACACAAAACTGGAAGAGCTGGGGCGAGCTCCAAACACTGCATCTCCACGTCTGATTGTCAACATGCTTCTCAGATCTCCGACTCCTTACAGCCTTGTTGACTGCAGCACGCTGCTTTCTCTGGGGCTGGTTCCACTTCCTGTGAGCAGCTCTCCTTGGCAGGAATCCCACAGCTCTGGTATCTCCAACGTCTTGGGATCACCAAGGCAATCCAGGCTCCAGCTTCACGGCTTCATTCAATGGCTTCTCTGGGCCTCCACGCAGGGACACCCCTACACACATCTGACCTCAGGGGCCACAACCCTCTTTCTTGTGTCCTTGACTCTAAAGCCAGAACCACACAGCCAAGGCTGTCAAGTTAGGTTGTTTGCTATGGCTAGAACATGGCCCTTCATTCAAATACATTTTCACCATCTTTCTGGTTTCGCTGCCTGAGCTCAGCTGTCCTAGAACTCAGTTTGTAGATCAGGTTGATGGGTGAACTTGAACTGGGAGATCCACCTGAGTCTGCCTCCCAAGGGCGGAAATTGAAGGCAGGTGCCTTCACACCCGGCCCTAAATTTTTCTTTAATTTGTTTTTTACAAGTTGGAGGTTTAGCTGGGGTCTTGCCCCGAGGTCACCATTCCCTTTATTCCATTCAGCTTTTCCTTTTCTTTAATCTGTTTATTTGTGGGTCCATTTTTCTGTCCTCCCACGCACATCGTCCCCCCACGCACACCTCCAAGGAAGAGTCATTTCCTAGGAAGAAACCTGCAGAACAGCCACGTTAATTAAGAAAGCAGTGCTTGAGTGTGCATATTCGTTTATTAAAATTTAGTCAGCGCAGGTGTATCTGCCGCCTGTGGAAATTCGTCAAAAAGCAAATGATGATTGTAAGGTAAAAAGAAGCAGTTATTTTTACTGAAGACAACATTTTTGGCAGGCCAGAAACATCCTTTCTTTTGCAAATAACTGAAAATAATTACAACCTCTGGACTGAAAACTCTTTTTTTTTAATATTTATTTTATTTATTTATTATGTATACAATATTCTGTCTGTATGTATGCCTGCAGGCCAGAAGAGGGCACCAGACCTCTTTACAGATGGTTGTGAGTCACCATGTGGTTGCTGGGAATTGAACTCAGGACCTTTGGAAGAGCAGGCAATGCTCTTAACCACTGAGCCATCTCTCCAGCCCCATGGACTGAAAACTCTTACAATAATAAATCGTATTTATGTAAAACACATAAATAACAACCTATTCATCAATGTCAGTTATGTTTGACAAGTATTTGTTTCGCCATCCGTACTGGTGTTTCACGGTAATGTACGGCAGCATGGCCGTCCTTTTTATCTCTCTGTGCTGCTTGGGTAAATAATTGAGGGGCCACAGAAGCTAGACCCTGAAATCACAGTACTGGACTTTCTACAGCTGTGGTTTCTTTCTCACTCAGGAGAAGTGTCATTGTATTTGGGCACATGGCCTCCGCGGACGCTTCAGGAAAGAGATAGTGGAGACACACCCGCTTACGGCGTTCTGACCGCAAGGAGCCTGAGGCTGGTGTTTTCACATGTCACAGGCTCCAGGTATCAAATGGCTTCAAAGCAACCCCAAGAGGGCCGTACAGTTTATCTGGATAGCATTGCCAGCGTCTACTGGTTGACTGTAGAAAGAGAGAAACTGTAGGCAGCAAGAACATTGAGCAAATTACAGAGGCTGAGTGGAGATGATGAGGGGCTTGTCAGTTCCAACAGATTCACACAGTCACTTCTCTCTGTGCCGTCTACTCACACAGAGAGCCAGTTAGTTTAAATAAACCTTCATTTGATCCGCAAGTCATCAAGACGGCTGTGCCCATCCAGGGGGAAAGTAAGCAAGTATCGGATTATTCTTGCCCTAAGGGTTATGTAGAGCCCTTCCTCGAATGTTGTAAGTTTACTGTTCTGTGCATCTCTGGCAGACACGGTTCTCACACGGTGAGGCAGGGTGGCAAGGTGCAAGGATCACTCTCTCTTCTCAGGTGGGTGTGCATTCCCCTCCCTATGTTGTCGTGTATGAGGGCAGTCATAGTTGATTTCTGCTACTTCCGTTCTCCTTATCTGTGCTGCGCTAATAATGATGTCCACCCTTTAGGCATGCGCTGTCATCCCTGGTTCATCAGGCTTCTTACAGATGCAGATACGGCAATATTTCTAAAATGCCTAGACATATTAGCTATTCGGTGATGGTATATTTTTTTCATACGTTTCTCAGAAAAGCATCAACTTCAGGAGATCTTAGATTTTGGGGGGAAAAATGCGAATCTGCCTGAAGGCAAGGAGGTTTTATTAAAGGCACACACAAATACTTAAACACTGGGAAAACCTGCCTATGTCAGCGGCAAAGCAGAAATGTGATATGAAGAAGAAAGTCGGAACTGCAGCCATCAGCCGGTTGTGAAGTTGGCCTGAGGAGATGCAGGCTGATCTGTGTTTGTTGGAGTTGGTAAGTAAAAGTTTTGCTGGAACATATGGTACTGTTTGCCTCCGTACCTCCGCGTGTTCCCACGTCAGTGATTATCTGTATTACCCAGGAGAAACAACGGGAAGATAAATCTGAATTGTGACAGCGGCGACGCACTCTCCATATGAAAGACCGAAGCTGTCGTCAGCTGGGTAAGGGAGAGGACTCTGGGGAGCGTGTGCTCGGAGCTGGAGAAGGCTGGCAGAGAAGACCTTTGTATATTTTACTTACAAGCCATGTCCCGGGATCATTATCATGCCAGGATAAAGATCCGCTTTTCCCCAACAGTGAAAATACTGTCAGCATCCAAGAACTCCGTCAGAATCTCTTCAGAGCTCCGTCGAAAACGTGTGTGTGGACATGTGGAGTCTGGCAGACGCCTGCACGTCAGAATTTCCCGATTTGAACATTCTGCAAGGCCAAATTTAAAACAAACTCTTCTCACAAGGGTGTTTGTAGCTGACCGTTTTTCTCGTGGGCACCTTGATTAGTTTTATTACACATTGAACGGGGGGCGGCGGGGGGGGGGGCGGTGGATGAGAAGACTCGGCAGTTAAGAGTGCTGCCTGATCTTCCAGAGGACCTGAATTCGATTCCCAGCACCCATGTGCTGGGTCACAATTGCATCTCACTCTAGTCTCAGGGGATCTCTTACCCTCTTCTGGCTTCTGGGAGCACCAGGCAGGCATGCAGTGCATAAACGCGTGCAGGCAAAGCAGCCTTACACATAAAATAAAATAAAATAAAATTGAATGGTGTAAACAGTTGTGAGATTGTATAGCAGCTGGGATTCAGCATCTTCTAGTACGATTTTTCAAAAAAAAATTATCAAGAACAGATTTTAACTATTGAATAACTTGCTTCAGAGTCATAAAAATCATTTGAATGGAAGAGTCTGAGATGTGATAGCCGAGAAAACTGTCTCAGTGATGTATGACACAGACTGGATATAAGCTGGAAAGTGAAAGTTCAAAACAGGCATAGATCCACAGCCAAGGGAACAGTGGCTCAGAAAGATCTGCAGTCTCATTCATAGCAGATGAGAGATGTGAACGCCATCAATGTTCACTGAGAGACAAACATGCAAAGACAATGAAGAAGCATCTCCTGTCACAGAAAGCACCATGGTTAAGCTAGATGGTAAGACCCTATTGTTGATAGACACCACACACTTTGTCTGCAGGCCATAAGGACCTCTAGAAGAATATCCCGTGCTCTTAACCTCTGAGCCATCTCTCCAGCCTTGCAGGCCATAAAGAAAGGAATCTCAAAGTGACCAAGAAATTCTTCCTCTGATGGCTAGCTAGCTTCTATAGTGCCGAGAGGCACTGTGCAGTCTACTGGGAGAGAGAAGATGTCAGTGCTCTTTGGTCATGCTGGATTCTGCACGCTATCCTATACTGCATTGCTAGGATGCAATCATCACATGACAATTGCAGAAGTAGCCAACTGCTTTCTGATGGGTTTGAGGTCTGCTTCACAGAAGGGAATTCATGTCTGGTACTAACAACCTAGCCAACAGCTTATGACTAGAGAGGTGATCCACAGAGGCTTGACTGGGGTGGGGGTGGTAGTGTTTGAGAAATGATCTTGTTGTTGAACTGTTTTCCAAGTACTTGTCTTTGTCCTCAAAAGACTTGTGCGTGGCTTTCAGCGCTGATCAGAGGAGCATTTTCATGAAGTGGGTAGTGGCTAATGCAGTTGCTGAGAATAACTATACGTGTTTAGTCGTAGACAGGACGTCTGTGTCAATGACCATACCTCTCCACCATGGCTCAGGAAACACCTCAGAAGATAGGCAGCAAGGACAGAGCCAAAGGCTGTGATGGAATTCTGTGAGATATCTTCTGGATAAAACATGGTTATTGTACAATGAACTCAATAGCATTGGTTGTTATTTGGTCCAAGACCTTCACAAGATCAAGCCAGGTAAGAGCTCCTGCATGGAGAGGATACACTGAGCCCTCTTCCCAGCAGAGGAGCTAGCAGCAATCGAAGGCTGCTGTGGTCATCTTTCTTTGTAGGAATGACTACAGGTAGGTTGCTCAAGCAACACTGGACTCAATTCTAACAAAAAGGGAGATATTTTAGAGGGGGGATCCAGGGAAGAGTTGGGGTGGGGAGTGGAGGGTGGATGTGATTAAGATACATTGCATATACCCGTAACATTTTTCAAAGCATAAAAGGGTTGTTTTGGAAAATTGGAAAGAAAAATTGTTATCTGTTTACGGATATTCCAAACATTAAAATTTTGAGCTTCTATTAAAGATCTGTCTTGAGCACGCTGCATATATAAGAAAACATTTTGTGGGTTGGTGTGGATTTGCTGCTTGTTTCTCAATTCTGTCCCCCTAGAGCAACCAATGATAATCGCATTTTTATTTTGCACTTTGGCATGTTGAACCCTAGCTTATTCTTGGCCAGGTCTTAGGTCTGAGGACAGAGGGGTGAGAGGGTGGATGAATTCTCTGGGCTCGTGTTTAGCCCTCCGTATAAAGGCCTCTTTGAGGTCTTCCACCCCTTAGTTTCTCTCATTGCTATGGATCATCTGCTCATTCTTTCCCTTCTTCTGTTCATTCATCTTTTTGTCTATTTATTTATTTGCCTGGAATTCACTCAAGACTTCTTGTACAACTATAGAGGAAAGAGGTTAAAGAAGGAATACTTTATGATTATTATTATTTTGGAGACAGGGTCTTCCTATGTAGGGCATGCTGGCTTCAAACTTTTCGTCCCCTGCCTTGCTCTCCTGAGGGCCCTGATTCAGAGTGCCGCCCACTTTATCTGTGGTTCTAGCTTGGAAATCGTGGAACCTGGAAGTGCTGGAAGCTTACAGACAATCACAAAACCCAAGTTCATTGTTCTGAGGGGCACTACATTATGAGAAGTTTAAAATTTGGAAAACGGCTTTATAGAAAATAAAAATCACAAGTCCAAATGGATACAGGTTATTGAAGATGACTTAACCAGAATATATTCAAGTTACTAAGCTTGGAGACGGGAACGCCAGAGGCCCCCTTTGCTTCCCACGTTCCAATGGCTCTCTCTCTCTCTCCCAATGTGTTCCAAAGCACAATAAAGAGAAAACCCCGCTGGCTAAGAAAAATATTGCCTTGCTGTGCTGTAATTCAAAGCAGGTTTCTAAGGTCTCCTTTAAAAAAATTTTTTTTGAGGCTCAGAGCTCCAGGAACAACCACAGGTTCTGAGTGTGAATGGTAGTGCCAGGGCAAGGGCTGGGAACCCAGCACCCTGTAACAAACACCACGCTCAAGACACAGGCAGTAAAAACCAAACCAGATGCTTTTCTCGAACCCTCTCACGGACCAGTGCCTGGGTACTCTGAGTTTAAACAGCTTTGTGCTAAATGACTTCACAAACAGAAACTGTAGAGCGGTTTAACAAGTGGGACAGAAATTGATGTCCTTCCACATGGCCCCGGCTTTTCAATTTCTGCTCAATATCTTACTTTTACTTCTCTGGGAGTTTTTGGCAAGAGACTGCCTCTGAATTTTCTTCCCATGTCCTCTGTACAACGTCTTTTTGAAGGGGCTGGACAGACGGCTCAGCAGTTAAGAGCACTTGCTGCTCTTGCAGAGGGTTGGGTTTAGCTCCCAGCATGAGGGTGTACAACCATCTATAACCAGAATCCCGGAAGATACACTGCCCTCTTCCAGCCTCCACGAGCACCAGGCTTTTATGTAGTGCACAGACATATTTGCAGGCAGGCACTCATATACAAAAAATTCAAAATAGTTTTTATTCTACCCGAGAGTATTATTTCTTCTTCTTCTTCCTCTTCTTCCTCTTCTTCCTCTTCTTCCTCTTCTTCCTCTTCTTCCTCTTCTTCTTCTTCTTCTTCTTCTTCTTCTTCTTCTTCTTCTTCTTCTTCTCCTTCTCCTTCTCCTCCTCCTCCTCCTCCTCCTCCTCCTCCTCCTCCTCCTTTTCTTCTTCTTCCTCTTCTCCTCCTCCTCCCCCTCCACCTCCCCCTCCTCCTCTTCTTCCTCCTCCTCCCCCTCCTCCTCTTCTTCCTCCTCCTCCCCCTCCTCCTCTTCTTCATCCTCCTCCTCCTCCTTCTTTTTCAGACTCTTACTTACTCTGTTTCTGTGTCCTGATATCTCACTCCCATCCTCACCTCCCCACTCTGCTGAAGTGGCTTTAAATCAGTCACTGATGACCTCTGGTGATCTAAGTTCAAAGCCACTGTCCCTGACCAGCCTCAGCACTCCTCAGCGCTGGGCAGAGCTGAAAGCCAGTCTTACCCTCTCCTGAGTAGTCTTTGTTTGTGACCACACCTTTGGTTTCTTTGTTGATTCTTCCTCCTCTTTCCAGCCCCAAGCCCTGCACTTCTCCAAAGCTTCAACTCCTCACTGAACATTCTAGGTGTCCTCATGCATTGCAAGACATCCACTGTTGAGACCCAGCCACTTGGCAGACCGTTTTAAATCCCAGAAATCAAAATTTAAATCCAAAAGTTTCCCTTCACGCATTAACTCCCCAGACTCCTTTGCTTTAACCATTTCTACATTTAGCCCCCGCCCCCAGTTTACCTTTGATAGGCTACGTGGATTTATTTTTTAAGTCTCTACCAGCAGACTGGTTAACTTTAGATAGGTATGCTCATTCATTCCTAGAAGGAAAGAACCTTACTTCTCTCATGTCCACCTCTACCGTCGTGCTTTCCTGTGAATCGGTGGCTTGCAGTGGTCCTCAGTCTCCCTTTGGGAAATGCCTGGACCTCTCTTAGACCTGAGGGCAGTCTTAGATGCTGTTGCTCGCCTTCCTGGGAAAGGCTGGGGAATAACTGTGCCTGTGTTTTCCACCTCAACTCCTTCCCCTAAATTCTCTGAAGTAGGAATTGGTTTCTTTTTGATTACTTTTCTTCTTCCTGCCTCTGATTAGAGTGATCCAATTTTCTCTATGCCCTGGGTCCATTCTCTGATGAGTTGTGGACATTAGAGTTCCCGTGTACACTTCATGTTCTCTCCCGTGATTCCTTGAAGACTGTAGCGTACAAACCTCCTGCCACCCTGCGTCGTTGCTGAATGTCGCTCCTCCCTTCTGAAAGGCTGAACAATAAAATGTTTTAACTCAAACTTGCTCTTCTGTGTTCTATGGTGTGAATTACTCAATGTTTCATTTAATCCTGATCAACTTCCCCCAACAGGCAACAGGTTTGTTTCTTCTGTGTTACACGGCAAGTGAGATTTTGTTCGTTTCGTAGATTTTGTTCGTTTTGGACGTAGACCTTGGCATAGAACCCATACCAAAGCAGGTGAGCACACAAAACACTTATTTAGTAAATAATATTCTCTTTCATTTTCCCTGGTGCCATTATCACTTCCTGTCTGATCTTTGCTACCATGGCTTCAGCAGCCTGACCATTCAACACAATCTGACTCATCTTCCCAGTGTATAGATTCATATTCGATGTGTATTTTGCTCTCAAAAGCACCGAGGACTGCCTGTTACCGATGCCAACTGTGGATTACTCCGCCTGATACTTGAGGAAGCTGCAGTCTCTGTTCTTCCGGCCCCGTCTCTCTGCACTAGCCCACTCCCAGGCTCTGAGCATTGGCCAGTTGATTCTCAAATCCAAATAGTTACAGATACTTTACACCTTCCTTTGGTCCATGCTGGATGTTCACTGAGATTCTGGAATCTCTCTCCAACCCCTCTTCATTTTCACCTTCTTTTGGGGGATGGTCAAAATCCAAGCAGCCCCTCTCAGGACAGCTCTGCAGCGTCTTTCTAACTGAAGGCGCTAGCTTCTGCTCTGACATCTTTCAGTCCACTGATGTTTGGGGCATTTTAGTTTCTGGTGCTAAAGCACCATTTCCTTCCCTCTCCTTCCCTTATAGGTCCAAGGTCTGTCTAGATAGACACCCCACTTCTTTAGTGCTTCCTGACTTCTGAGTGAGACATTTTTATCTTAAAACCTTTATTTTTGCATAATAACTTCTGAGTGAGACATTTTTATCTTAAAAACCTTTATTTTTGCATAATAGTTAATACTGATTCCCCTTAATTTTATTGTTTTTATTGATGATATGTCTTATTTGGCAATTTTACACATACACTCTGGTTATTTTTATCTGCTACCCTCTTCCGTCTACCTCCTATTCCTGTCTCCCCGACTGTCTTCTCTGCAACCCCATTTTCCATGTCTGTCTTCCCTGTTTTCTGATTCTCCTTCTCTGTATCCATGAAGTACTGATATCCACAGATCACTGACATTGTTAAAGTTTGTGTTTTTATCAAATTTGGAAAATGTCTGGCTAATACTTTCTGAGGCAGGTGTCTCCTCTCTTTTCTAACTTTCTCTCTTCCCAGGACCTCAGTTGACGACACACACGCAGGTAGATCTGACCAGCCCACGAGGCCCTGCCTATTCTTACCCCTTCCTTTTCCACTTCTCTTCTGGGTACCAACTGGGCTTCATATTCACGAAAACCTCCAGGTAATAGTACTTAGGGCTGCTGATGGGAAACAGAGTACATTTAAGAAAGGCAAACGCTTACAGCTGTTGCTAGTTTGAATGGAATTGGCCTTCATATCTCAAAGCGAGTGCTACTATTAGGAGGGGTGGCCTTGTTGGAGGAAGTGTGCCATTGCGAAGGTGGGCTTTTTTTTTTTTAGTTCAAGCTAAAGTACCCTATCTGCCTGCATGCTCCCCGCCATGATTATAACGGATTGCACCTCTGAAACTGTAAACGATCCACTCTCAATTAAATGTTTTCCTTTGTGAGAGCTGCCATGGTCATGGTGTCTCTTCACAGTAATATAAACCCTAATTAAGACAACTGTGGCATAAAAAAATGAAGGTGTGGAGATAGATGAGAAAAGGCCAGTCCCCCACAAGGCACCCACAGAATGCCCAGGAGGACATACTCTTACAATGAACAGAAACACAAGTTAGCATCCAACTAGTAGCATGTTAAATAAATTGTGTAAAATTTGATGTACATACCATAGTTGTATGGGTTCTGTGGAAATGTAAATCGAGATATTCATCACTAGAGAAACCAGGGAGACAAATTTCTGAATTCAGTTATATGGGATCACCTAAGAATAGCATCCATTTGCTTTCTGTCCCCACCTCCATCGACCCACGTTTGAATGTTAATGTCACTGTCACAGAGATTTCAACTGGTGCCCTTCATTAGAGAAGACTCTTCTGAGGTGTGAGAGGTTGGGGAGAGGTTACAGAATCCACAGATAAATCCGAGGGCGGGGAAAAAAGACCCCCCCATTGTGGTTGATACAAGAAAAACACCATAGAAAAGTGATCTCATTTGTGTGGCCATCAAAGACCACGTGTCAGGGTTTTAATTAGCTGTAAGCACACACTTAGAAGTCAGGTTGCTGGTTTTCATCTGTTTTAATCCTTAAAGATTTTCTTTTCCCCCTTTGAAATGTTATAGATGCATTTCCCCATCATGGCTCTGAGAGTTTGGTTAGGGGCAAAGTACTGATGTTTGAAAACGCACAAAGGCACATTTAGATACCTCCTGGCAATCCTCACATGGCATGCTTTGATTCAGTCGGGTCAGTAAGATGCCTTCCTGTACAAACGGATGTGTCTCGAGGGAAAACGTTGCTCTATATGTTTTAGACATTTTTGGCAAAACATATTAATTTTTAATTAAGTAAATTGATTGTAGCGTATAAGTAAACAAAGCTGCCTCCTACCCCGTCCATTAATGGTCAATTTCAACATAAGAATTTCAAGATAAACTAATAAAGAGGAGGTTTTCTCAAATCAAGCCAACCATCAAACTCTTTATGAAAAATACATTTCCTTCCCTTCTTTGAAAGTGACCACCGGTCTGCCCTTTGTTTCTGTTCCATAGGCACATGGAAGCATCTGGGGGACCAGCAAGCCCTTACAGTACATCTTTCAAGGTCAAGCCTACAGTTGGGGCGGTCAGTCTCTGGGTGGGGTTCTCTGGGAAGAATATCTCTTTGCTAACCCTTGAAATTCTGACATGACCAGAAGCAAAGCAAACAGAGATGTGGTTAGGACCTCAAGGCAGCTTACGGGGTCCATCCTGGTTTCCTCGGAGAGTGCTCACAGCCTCAGTCCTTTTACTAATCCCAGCCACAGGCCTACTGTACAGTGAGCTGTGACTTGGGCCAGAATAGAGCTGCTGAGTTTGTAGACACAGTGGATAAATCATTTGCTGAGTCTACAGCAGCTGGATCTTGTTCATTCTCCTGGCTGTGACTGGTGATGGTCATTGATAGACATTCTGGGAAGAAGGGATGTTCAGATATTGACATGTCCCAACTGCAGCTTCCCAGGTGTACTCCGGAGTGAAGCAGGGCTCCTCTGCATGCCTCAAGATCTCTCGATAATTTCATCAGTTCAAGCTCCTCCTAATCCTTCTTTTCTCAATTCTTAGTTGGTAGGGCATCTTCTTTTATACTCTGTGATATCAGAAAAGTTTCTAATATAGTGCTTCCCAACTTCTAATGCTGTGACCCTTTAATCGTTCATGTTGTGGGGACCCCCAACCACAAAATCATTTTCTCAATTGCTACTTCATAACTGTAATTTTGCATGAGTTCTTATGTGTTGTAAAGTGAATATCCGTGGTTTTCTACCATCTTAGGTGACCCCTGTGAAATGGTTATCACCCCCCCCCCCCCGCATAGGGATTGCAACACATAGGTTGAGAAATGCTGACCTAATACCTAACATTCATCTTTGCTAGAAAGTTGATGGAGGAGGGTCATCTTTCTATCTGTTGTTTCATTGGTTAAGTAATAAAGAAACTGCTTGGCCTCTGATAGGACAAGAAATTAGGTAGGCGGAGTAGACAGAACAGAATGCTGGGAGAAAGAAGATGAGTCAAGGAGTCGCCATGATTCTTCCACTCCAGGCAGATGCAGGTTAAGATCATTCCTGGTAAGCCAGCTTGTGGGCTACACAGATTATTAGAAATGGGCTAGTCCAGGTGTGAGAGTTAGCCGAGAAAAGGCTAGATATAATGGGCCAAGCGGTGTTTTAAAGAATACAGTTTCCGTGTAATTATTTCGGGGCATAAGCTAGAGCTAGCCATGTGGGTGGCCGGGTGCCGGGGACGCAGCCCGCCGCTCCTATTTCAACAGAAAGTATGGACGATGGGTGGCTCCTGTGTTTTGTGTTCTATCGAACACACACATTTTTGCTATCAACTGACTTGGTAGGAGGTATTGGGAGAAGATTCATTTAGTTTAGGTGACTTCAGGGTGAGGATGCAACCAAAAGCGTTTGTGGACTAATGGCACACCCCTAAAATGGGACATTAGGGGTGTGTGTGACCTTTTGGATGACGTGCTAGGGAAACTGAGTCAATGGCTAACAAGTTTCCTGTGTGGAACAGAAAACCTCAGATCCTGGTGCAGCGTTTCTAGATGAGGAGGGTCTTCATCTGCTTTCCTCCCCAGACTAGCTGCAGCCTGCTCAGAAACTGCACCAATGTTAGTCTGCTAGACATAGCAGCTGCTCCAATGTTCCTTTGTTAAGCAAATCAAGTCCCTCAGTGCAGTTCTCAGGGACTGCCTGGTGGGCTGTCTAGCTCCAGTGCCATGGTCCTCAGGGTACTATCAGGACTTCTGGGAAAGCCTTGGAGTATTTGGTCCTGCTCCCCTTGCCTCCTGGGGTGGCAGCCCCAGCCTCCTTTCACAGCTGGGCCGTCACTCATTCATTCCCTCACTCATTCATTCCCTCACTCATTCATTCCCTCACTCATTCATTCCCTCACTCCTTCTCTCATTCAAGCTCAGATATTGGCTGTCAACTCTTGTTACCGTGCTGAACTCAGGGAATGGAAGGTTGTGTAAAACCTCATATTCCACAAGGTTTGCAGACCTGTGAGACCATAACAAGACAGTCAGAATTAAAACAAGGTATTAAAAAATGGCCTTGCTGCTCAACAGAGTTGAGAAGCCAAGGGCAACTCCCAGCGCCGATTTCACGGACTCCCAGACTTCCGTCTCTTTGCAGTGGTGCCACGAGACTTTGTTGTTGTTCAGTGGTCTCTGCTGTTTGTGTTACAGTTAACAAGGTCAGCTTTGTTGGGAAATGTGCACCAGCCGGGTGACCTCAGAAGCACTTTCCTTCCTCCCTGCCCCATTCCCACCTCCCCACTGGACTACACACTTCCAAGATTTGTAAGATGAAGATTGAGGTCATTGCATATTTTAGTGTCCTTAGAAACCCCAAATGATCTCAAAGATAACACAGACATAACCCCAACCGGTCTCAATCACTCAACTTGGTCAATTCCTTTTGGGAAAAGAGGGAGATGAGGGCCGAGAGACACTGATAGTTTGAACAGTTCCTACTCGGCAAACAAAATGATAAAAAGAAGTTTGGAGTGCACTGATAGTTTGGCTCAAGGGCTGTGGGTCCACTGCAAAGAACTGTAGTTTAAGTTTGTGCTAAGACAGAGAAATGCAGATTTTTGCATACTCAAAATCCCTCATTAGATTTGTGAGCCTGTGAGCCCTTGTTTATACTGAGCGTTAGGGAATGCATCAGAAAATGTAAACAGCCCTGTATCTACAGGGAATGGTTTTGGGCACAGAATACACTCAGGCAGTAGGAGCTCCTCTTGTGGTTTGATTTGCTCATCCATCTTCCCTTTTTAGGGCCCGGTGAAGGATAGCCTTGGTTCCCTTGGAATTTGCAAGCAAAACATTCCTTCTCTAGTTCTCTTCCCAGATACTCATTCTTTCTTCTCCTCTCCTCTCCTCTCCTCTCCTCTCCTCTCCTCTCCTCTCCTCTCCCCTCCCCTCCCCTCCCCTCCCTTCCCCTCCCCTCCCCTCCCCTCCCCTCCCTTCCCCTCCTTTCCCCTCCCCTCCCTTCCCCTCCTCTCCCCTCCCCTTTTCTCCTCTCCTCTCCTCTCCCCTTCTCTTCTCTTCTCTCCCCTCCCCTCCTTACTTTTCTCCTCTCTTTTCTCCCATTCCCTTCTATAATTCAGGATTTCTCAACATGTCTATTTAGGCTATCTTCTCTCACAGCACTAAAATGAATTACACATTATTTTTAATGAAAGAGAAGGGGCACTTGGAAAGGTACAACATCTGCTGGAAATGCAATCTAAATTGAAAACTTGTGCAGATCTAGGGAGCAGGGGAGGAAATGCCGGGACAGGAAGTGTGGCAAGATGTTAGTGCAAAAGTGGCTTTTCAAAACATCATGCATGATAGAATGTACATAAGTGAAATATTTTTGGAGGAAGAAAGCCAACCCTCATCTTATCTGAAGATTGGCAGCAGTGTTGATTTGCTCTAGGCATAATTAATCTTGTAATATATTCCCACTGCGTTTTGAAAGCTTAAATAATGAAGCAGTCGTCCTTCCCAGCACTGGAGGATTTATGCTTCCCTTAATGAACAGCCGTTCCAAATACTAAAAATCACTAATCCCTTGCAGGGAATCAAGAAACACTGTTTATCAACGTCTTTCACATCAGCCATCTAAAGAATGGCCAGCCTCAGACCTGCTCTTCCTTAATTTCTGTAAGAGAACTCCTGTTTGCTGCAGAGAAGAGGAACAGGCCATATTTATCCAACAAGCCACGCTAAAAGCACCAAGGGAGGAAACGGAACTGAGAAACGATGAACACAGAGACGCAAGGTGTCGTGGCGATGCGGAGCCACGGGCACTAAAACAGTGTGGACTCTCGCAGCTTGGCGAGCTGGACTGGGAGGCGTGCATACGGGGAAGCCACCAGGGTGGCATCATTTCCACAGTCCCAAAATCTTTGCTCACTTCGTTAACTACATAGCCACCTCTGGAAAGCATCACCTCAGAGGTCATACAAATTAACTTGCTCTATCAGGTTCGCCAAGTCTTCCCTAAAGATGGGCTTTTCCTGGAGCAGGGAAAGAAGAAATGTGGAGGGCATTTCCGAAGATGGAGCACGAGGACCCGATGCCAGCCATCGGCTGTGTCCTGGTGGGAAGAGGGCAGAGGAGGGTCCATACAGCAGGGCCTTGCTGGTGACACAGGTTAGCTCCAGCCTGGCTCTGCAGTCCTGGACAAGGCTCGCATGGAGTAAGCCTGTCCGCACTTCTCATAATACGTCTTTGTTTTCTGCCCAGCACACAAACATCACGACCCATGTCTGAGAATGTTGGGAATTTTATTAGGTCCATAAAGTTTTAGCCGTGGTCTAGTCCACCAAGGCCAAAGTAAATAAATAGAGAGAGTGTAAGGGTAGCTTTAGAGAAGAGAAATCTGGCTTAAAGAAAGAAAAACTAACTACCAAGGCTCTGAAATAACCCTGTCACAGTGATTTCAGGGGGGCTGTCCTCCCCAACTCAGAACTGTGGAGGGAAGGCTAAAAGCTGGACGCGAAATGCAGCCAGTGAGACACCTCAAAGTTCTCTAAGGAATAGAGGGGAATGATTGACAGTTGATTGGCTACAGGTCTGATAATAACTGAGCAAAAAGTAGGTAGGCTTTTAGGGCAAATATTAATGATAAAATTAATTACCGTTGAGAAAGTAGCAAATTTGTTAACAAATGTTTTCATTTCTCTGCTTGCCCAGGGCTCATAATTCACTTATTCGAAGTTGTCTGTCTCATATCCTAGTGCATTATGCTAAGAATATTAATTATTATCACCAGAAAGCCCAGTTCTCACTATGAACTAGCTGTTGACATGATTGTGAGGGCGGGGCATATCCTCTATGTACCTCACTGGGGATTGCACAGCAGACCAGAATTTGAGATGTATGTGCCATCATTATCACCATGAACAACATTTTGGGATGCTGGAAAAAATGTATTACAACTATAAGAATCTTGATTCAGAAAAATAGAACACTTGCTGCCCTCTCTGAGAAATTCGGATGGAGGTGAAAAGCTTGGGGTCCTTTAAAGCAGCGTGGAGGGTCCAGTGAGGCCATTCTGTGGCCAGGTGCAGTGTGAATAAAATGAATTAGGCAGGACTACAGAAAAGGCCCAGCCCAACCTCATTTTCAAGAGCCCAGGAGCTTACTAACGTTAGCCACACTTAAGGTGTGCCCTTTAGCATAAGACTCAGAAGACTTATAGAAAACTCAAGGAATTGTTTTGTTTATAAAGACAAAGCCCCATTATAAAAGATGGCCCATTGTAAAAATGGCCATCGTATAGTCTGAACAGACAGAATTGTCTCTATAGTCAGTCCAGAAGGCCTTGAGAAAGTGCATTGCATGGAGCAATTTTAAACACAGAAGGGTGGATACACACACACGCACACACACACATTCTTACACACTTACACACACCCGCTCATACGCATACAGTATGAGGTGGAAGATGGCAATGTTAAAGGTGTGTTTGAGTTGAGAAAGCAGGGACAGCCTCTTTGAGTAATCTTTGATAAGATTAGTGCAGTGTTCCCTTGGCCTTTTACCCAGGCTGATAGCTGGATTCTCGGCTTTGGACTGGGGAGCTTCCTTTTAGGATAGAAGTGGCAGACGGCCACAAGGGTGGGGCTCCATCAGTACGGTGCTCGTCACGGAAGCAAGCGGACTTGCGTTAGAACCATGAGTGTGTGTATTGGTGATGGTGGAGCGAGAAAGGCACATCTGTGCTTGCTGTCCGTCTGTCTAGCCAAACTGGTGAGCTCCAGATTTAGTCTCAGAAAATAAGGCAGGAAACTGTTGAGAAAGACGTCTGATGTTAAGTTCTGACCTCAACATGCACACGCATGCGTCTATTGCATTTGAATTTGCATGCCCATGGAAATGTACACAGACACACATGCACACAGCAGGCAACAGACCAGGGTACAAGCAGTACTGTCTGGACTACACTATGAGCAGTGTCTGTTTGGCAGTTGGTCCAATCCTTAGAGGTCAGTGGCGGGGGTGGGGCTCCACACCTCACCGACATGCCGTGCCCTGTCTCAATCAGAGTGTCTTCCTGAGTTTGACTTAGTTTACTGTGAGCAACGTTCCCCGCTGCACTGTGTTCCAATCCCAATTAATGAGTTTAGCTTATCACTCCCCTCACCAAGACGTATCGATGTGTCTGGAGTGCTGTGCTATCCGGCATTGGCTTGCTGTGATTGCAGGGATACTACTGTGTCAGCCGCTTAAGGTTTTTAGAAGACTATAATGAACATCGATGATGAATGAACACACTTTTCTGTGACCCATTGTCCTTCTGTTTATCCAAGTCAATCCACCAAACAATCCATCCAGGACCTGGGCCTAAGTGTGCCGATAGGATTTTGATTTCCCTGTTTTCTAAGATGAGATAATCAAAGTAATTCTGCTCAGCTAACTCCCCCAGACATCTCTCCGCATTAGATTTTTTTTTTTTTTGAAAGTCCCTTCTTGAGATGGCCTGACTGGGCTGGCTCTTAAAAGAAAGCCCTCAGAGATATGTAGTAATAAATCTGAGTAGAGTAATATGAAAACAGATAATACAGGGGTCCGGAGCCATGTTCTTAGTCCCTGTTCACAGCCCTGAAACTGTAGGATTTTTTTTTTAAATTTATTTATTTATTAAGGATTTCTGCCTCCTCCCCGCCACCGCCTCCCATTTCTCTCCCCCTCCCCCATCAAGTCCCCCTCCCTCATCAGCTCAAAGAGCAATCAGGGTTCCCTGACCTGTGGGAAGCCCATGGACCGCCCACCTCCATCCAGGTCTAGTAAGGTGAGCATCCAAACTGCTTAGGCTCCCCCAAAGCCAGTACGTGCAGTAGGATCGAAAACCCACTGCGATTGTTCTTGCGTTCTCAGTAGTCCTCATTGTCCGCTATGTTCAGCTAGTCCGGTTTTATCCCATGCTTTTTCAGACCCGGGCCAGCTGGCCTTGGTGAGTTCCCGATAGAACATCCCCATTGTCTCAGTGTGTGGGTGCACCCCTCGTGGTCCTGAGTTCCTTGCTTGTGCTCCCTCTCCTAAGAGCAAAGATAACAGTGTTCCTCACTGCAAGACAAACTCACAAAGGGTTTCAAGAACACGAGCCTCAGAGCAGGCAGCCTGGCTGATTGCAGCCACCCTTCTGCCTCTCTTCACCTCCGGCCTCTGTAAAATGGGTGCTCTAGGTTGGGCCCTGCAGAAAAAGACACAGGAGAGCCCAGTGTGAGGAGGGTACTGCAGATCAGCACTGTAAAAGGGAGACGCCAGATTTCAGACAGCGATGTGGGCCTCAGATGGCAGGAAATTACCCTGCAGACAGTCCTGGAGTGAATACTGTCCACCAGGGCTATCCTGGGTCAGGCGGCAATGCCAGGCCGTACCTTACCTGACTCACTCCTCTCATGCCGCCTTCTTGGAGGAAGTTCTGCAGCTGTGACAGCCTTCGTGGAGCTGAAGGCTGCTTGAAGGGCATCTACTTCACAGCTGGAGACCAGCTCTTGCTGGAAGTGCAATCCTTGTGAAGTACATCATCATCAATCATCATCATCATCATCATCCCTACCCTACCAGTATTAAGACTGGGATATGTGCAGTTCTTCTGTCCTGGGACTAGCAACTTGGATGAAGATTTATAGGATGTGATAGAATGTGATAAGCCAACAAAGTGTATCTCTGTGTCAGCCGCCTTCTTCATTTCCTCATTGTAGCTATATAACTGAGATAATCAACTTCTAAGTATGGAAGAGTAAGGATTTGTGTGTTTGCTTTTGACTCATGGTTTCAGAGACTTCAGTCTGCAGCCCTCTGGGTCCTATTGTTTGGGACCTTGAGTGTTGAATGTCATGGGGAGCTCATCAGAGATGACCAATCAGGCGTATAGCCAAGTGTTCTGCCTACACAATGTTCCATAGCTTTCTATATATGGACCACCACATCGGTTATGCAGAGCTGAGTGGGGCTGTGTATTCTCAGAGCCCAGTGAGTTCTTCCTAGGACTTTGAAATGCTGCTTCTTCTCTGCTTGCCTTTCTTCCTTCGTTTCTTTCTTCCATTCTCCAGGGACGCTGTGGCTTGAACTCACTGGACCGCACACATGCTAGGCTAAAGAACCGCATGCCTTCCATCCTTACCCTGCCTTGCCTTTCTTTCTGATCACCTGTGACTGAGCCTGCTGCGTGAACCTGGCTGTGTTTTCTTTGTATCTGCGGTTGAGAGCTGACAGCACATAGTCCCCCCAAATGGTGGCACTTAACTTTATTTATTTATTTATTTATTTTTGGATTTTTCGAGACAGGGTTTCTCCGTAGCTTTTGGTTCCTGTCCTGGAACTAGCTCTTGTAGACCAGGCTGGCCTCGAACTCAGAGATCCGCCTGCCTCTGCCTCCCAAGTGCTGGGATTATAAAGGCATGCGCCACCACCTCCTGGCGGCACTTAACTTTAATGTGCCTATAAGTGTCACCCACTCCTAATCTAAAAATTATAGTAACAATTCTTCACCCATTGCTGTTAGCAGAAGACTCTCTCCAGGAGTCTGCACTGAAAATTCCCCAAGAACAAAATTGTCCCACATGATATTAAAATAATTCTAAAATGATATCTTTGTGGTCATAATGATAGGCTTGGACCTCAGTCCCTTCCTCCTCATCTCTCACTTTCTTCACAAAACGTTGAGTTGTGTTAGTTCTGAGATGTTTGGGATCTGACATTAATAGCTAAGCGTAAGTATTAAAATGTCAATTGAAATATGAAAAATATATTTTCTACAGCCTGTTTCTTAATACTTACTGAAAAGCAGAAACAAGGGGGTCAGTCCATTTATGAAATGTTGGGGTAACACATTTTTCTCCTAGAACAGTGCAGGAGTGAAGGATACAGTTTTGTGCAGAATCCTGGGCTGGCTTATGCTGGGACACAGAACAGGCAAGCAAGCAAACATGCACTCACAGTGTGCACGCCAAACTATGTTAGGCAGTTGCAAAACCATTTGTAGTGACGCTTATTCTCAAAAGGAGAATTCACAGAACACTACTGACATGTTTGTTTGATAGGTAAAAAAAAAAATAGAATGATGTCGACCACTGAATTGTTTAATTGGTAAGAGTCAATGAGGAACAAAAATGCCGAGTTTAATTTGTAAATGCGGTGCATGTCAAATGATTTGGAGCACACAGTGATGGGGAAATGCTGTTTGCTGCCAGAACAGAGAAAAAAAGCTCTGAACGGTGGCACGGGTATCCTGAGCTCAAGTGGTTGTTACCCGCTGGGAGGCATCAGAACCAAGAGGCAAGAAAAGTCCCTAACACAAGAGGTAATGGTGGGAGAAATCTGAGACATAGCGTACACACACACACACACACACACACACACACACACACACTTCGAGGCGTGCAGAGCAAAAGAGCCTTTGCAAATGAGAGGAGGGATGGGGAAGCCAAAGGCCAGGCCAGCCTTCCTTTGAAGGCTGGAGATATTCATGGTTTTTGAGGGGGTCTTCCTCCAATTTAGGGTTGGTCAATTAGGACAAAGGCAGGGAGGCAGATAAGTCTACAGGTTTGGGTAAAACAAATCTGGCCTTGAACTTGTCAGATGGGTCCACAGGTACCAGAAAAGGCTAGCAGGCCTTTGTCTGAGGTCAGGAAGGTAAGGAAGAAGCCAGCCATCTTGAAATTTCAGGACCTTTATTATCTAGTCCTGGCTTATCTTCCTATCTGTCTGCCCATCAGGGAGTCTCTACTCCTAGGCACAGTATTGTCTCTTGTTAGCACTGTAGAGTCCCTCTGTGAACAGTGTTTGGATTGCACATAGTATGGTCCTTTCCGCTAGAGTTAATGATAGAAAATATATAAATGTAAACCACAAAGTCAGCTACGTTGTCTGTTTTGTCCATCACTGTGCCCCCAGCAGGTTTTACATAATGTATCACACAGAAGATTACACCATAAAAGCCCTTAGGAGTAAACACATTTGCATTTTACTGCATTTGTGTTTGTGTTGCATTTAGCTTGTAGGGATTTTTTTTTTTTTGGTTATTTTATGACTGCATAAGAACTTTATATTGAAGAATGTAAAGAGTAGTTCTCTGTTGCGCCTACTTCAATGGGATGAGAATAGGCCAATAAGACTTGAAGGTGTTTGTTTACATTGTACACATTCTTCCCTTGTTGTAATGGGCTAGATGTGATGATGTTGCAAGCTCAGAGTGATGCAGCTGCTATAGGAGAAGAGAGAGAACCAGAAAAAAAGAGAGGGGCAAAAGGAGGGCGCTTGGAAATGAAGCCAAGAATATGAACTTCAGGAATTGGCAGCTCTGACACCATTTTTCACTAGAGTGGGTTAGAAATGACCCTTTGGAAAGCCTGTGCACCTGGAATTGTCAATACAACTTTATTAGGAAATAGGTCTTGAGGACCAGGGAAGACGGCATAAGAGAGGTTGTTCTCCGAGCCCATGCTCAGCATTCGTTTTTGAAATCAGATGTGGCTGTGTGCGTGCTTTCAATCCCAGTGCTGTTGAAGGTGGAAGGAGACAGAAAGATTGCTGGGGCTCGCTGCCTGCCAGCACAGCTCCAAGTTTAGCAAGAGACCTGTCTCAAGGGAAGAAGATAGATAGAGAAGGCACCGAACACTGCAAATCATCTCAGATCACGCTGGTCCTTAATTTGTGGAGAGGCATCCTTCTGAAGTGGAAAAGACACACACTGCCTCAGAGGGAGAGGCTGTGTGCAGAAGGAAGGACTGGAGAGTTGCGTTCACAAGCCAAGAAAAACGAAGATTGAGGGCAGTGTCCTGAAGTGAGAGCAGGCTGCAAATCCTCCCGAGAGTCTCCAGAAGGAGCCAGGCATGCTGACACTTTGATTTCAGTGTCTGGCCTCTGGCGTTGCCAGAGTGGACATATCTGTTGGTTTTAAGCCCTGAGTCTGTGGTAAGGTTTCACAGCCATAGAAAATAAATACAGACAAACAGCAAGCCGCTTCAGACCTATGAGACACCGACTCTCACTTGTGGGTAGTTGCTTTGCTTGTTAATGTATGTGTGTGTCCCTATAATAAATGGGTTAATATTCTGGAAAATAAACCCAATGTACAGACCTTAGAAAGCTAAGTGTACCAACGGTGTCACTGCTCCCAAAGCACAGACCAACTTGGGACTTTCTTCTTCTGTCCAGGTCACTGGGCACCATGCCAGTCCTCTTTCCCATGAAACACACATGTGTTCATGTGTGTGTGTACACTGTAGTCACAGTTCTGTTTGCAGTGTCTACTAAAATTTAAAGAAGGGCGAGGTGAGCTGACTCCTTAGGAAGTTTCTCCAAATAGTTGTTGTGCACATCAAAAGTCAATGCTAGATTCGGTGACATACTCACTCACTGGCTGACAGGTGACTCTGGGCCTTGCCTTGCTGATGGCCACATATCTGTGTGCTGCCCCATGCTCATGGACAGCCTTCCAAGTGGAAGGAGTATTTTTTAATGCCCTGCCCCAAAGTTAACGGTGAAAAGGAATGTATTTTCTCTCCTTGTAGGTCGTTTAAAGTCCCAACTTAAAGACCTTTCTGAACATGTACAGTACATGTGAAACATGAACCAGCCATTGAGCAAGCGCTGCTGCATCTGCGGAGTTTCATTCCTGCAGGAAGATTCATAAGTCAGTTCAGCATGAACTCCTGCCATCTTCTCTTGAGAGACCTGCACATTCTTTCCCTGTCACCATGGCTAGGAAAGGCTCTTTATAATCCTCATCCCAAATAAAACCCTGGGTTGAAAAACACTATAGTGTTTTCCTGTGCTTCAGTCCGAGCGGCCTCTGAAGGGTGGAGTGGGGTATTACTTTTCATTTCAACCGTTCAGAAGAATTCTTTTTGCAGGAGAGCATTTGTTCCTGCAATAAACTGAGCTAGAGAGAGAGAAAAGAGAAAGATGCGGAAGAGCCAAGAATCTGTCAGCTCAGTAATAGTGGTTGACCAAGTTCTGGCATTGCACTGGGAGTTTTCTGAAGGGCTCACGGACTTTGGGACTGGAGGTAAGTCTCGGAAGAACCAAGTCTGGCATGCAAAGCGCTCAGCCTGGTGGTGGCGCCTAGCGCTCTGTGTCCAGGGCCAGGGCCTTTCAGCTCTGAAGTTCAATCATCTCTTGGGTGACTTTCCAAGGTCACACAGTGCTTGCTTCTCCATCAGGGGAAATGCAGATTGTCTTACAGTGAGCCCATCCTCTGCAGAAGGCAAACTCTCTGGAGGCTTCTGGAGGAAACTTCTTTTTTCTTCTACATTGATTTAACAAGGTAAATAAGGTTTCCAGTAGATTGGTAAGGATGGTACTCGGTCAGCTTTGGTGTTTGGCCCTTGGTGAGATGGTACTTTGCTGTGATATTTTCGTGTTTTGTTCATATACAGTAAGGTGCTGGATAGTAGACACAGAGGACTTTGGACACGTGTCTGTGTAGGCTCACTTCTTAGCAGAATGACCGTAGGGACGGGATTTCCTGCACAGGATGAAGGTCCCTTTACCCCAAATGCTTGACATCAGAAGCATTTCAAAATTCTTTTATATGATGGGATGTTTGTCTGTTGAATTAGTTATCTCAGATAAATAAGTAAATACAATCTAAAACCCTCCCAAATCTAAAAGCTTCCTAGCAGCACTGGATTTTGGCGCAGGAGAGCTGAACCTGTGCGCCACCCTCTTGAACTCCAGCTGTTATGAGTGACATAAAGCCCCTGGAGAACCAGTGCATGGGACTCAGACACCCAACTTAGGCTCTGGCTACTGGGAGGCTCAACCCTTGGTGTTGACCGAGTTCCCCTGTGCATCCTGGCATTCTGAAATAGCTGTTTTGTTTTCGACTCAGTTCAGACTTGTTTTGATCGTAAGTACTAGGAGCCCCAAACAGTAAACAGCTCAAGTGAGATAGGAATTTCTTTCTAGGAGAAGAGGTCGATGCAATATAGCAAAGGTCATCCTTTGCTCGTGGGTCCTCTGACTTAGTCAAGTCCGGAATTGCTTCTCTGTCCTAAGCCTTTGCTCTCAACTGCCTCAGTTCCCACCATATCTGCTCAGCTCTAGCTAGAGTAGGGAGTCAGTATGTCCCGGCTCTAACTCACAGGGATAAAGAAATGATAGAGAAAAAATAAACAGAGCTTTTCACAACACATCAAATCACCTGCGTGCTCTTCTCACTGGCCAGGACTGTGGCGTGTTGTTGAATGATGCGGGTTAAAGAAATCCAGGCTACGAGAAGGTAAACCAATTACATGTTTTATTATAAGGGGCAAACTCAGGAGACAGGAACAATAAGTCCAACCTCAGCTGTGAAGCTCGGGAACGAGAGAGAGAGAGAGAGAGAGAGAGAGAGAGAGAGAGAGAGAGAGAGAGAGAGAGAGAGAAACTCAGAGCTTTCTCTGGGTATTCAAAAGGCCACGCCCTAACCTGGTCCCGCCCCTTACAGATCATTGGCTTACAGAGATTCCCCATCAGAGTGAGGCTGCTGCTTCTGCTAGCTGCAAGAAGGGCGGGGTGTGCTCCTCTGACCTCCGAGGTCTCTGTTACTGTGGAGGAACAACCCTCTGTTACTTGTGTCTAGTTCCCACTGTCTGTATAGAAATTTTCCACTCCATGACCACACCCAGATGGACTCACTCCTGAACGTGAGCCTACTGGGCTCCGTGACTGCCACCGTCGGAAACTGTGTTGTGAGATGGTTTCATTGTGACTTTTATGCACATGAGTTTTGGGTTCTTTTAAAAATCCTTTCTCCTCATTAAACCTTAAGAATGTCATTGACATCTATTGTTCTTTTAAAAATAACTAGATTAAAACATTTAGTTAATTTGTATTACAATATATTTTGATATATATACATGTCCCCTCTCCCAACTCCTCCAGATCCCCTACCTCCCTACTGAACCAGTTTTGTGTTTTTCTCTCTCTTTCTTTCAAAAACAAAGCAAACACACACACACACACACACACACACAAAGTAAAAAATCAGAAAAAAGACTAATAAGAAAAAAAAAAAGGCCAAAACAAAGCAAAAGTCCAGAAAAATACAATTGAGTTTGTTTGTGTTCATCAACTACTCTTGCACAGGGGACCTACTCTGGTTTGTGGTTGTATGATTGGAGTGTGGTTGTATGGTTGGAGTGTGGTTGTATGGTTGTGTGGTTGTATGGTCGGAGTGCGGTTGTATGGTTGGAGTGTGGTTGTATGGTTGTGTGGTTGTATGGTTGGAGTGTGGTTGTATGGTTGGAGTGCGGTTGTATGGTCGGAGTGTGGTTGTATGGTTGGAGTGTGGTTGTATGGTTGGAGTGCGGTTGTATGGTTGGAGTGTGGTTGTATGGTTGGAGTGTGGTTGTATGGTCGGAGTGTGGTTGTATGGTTGGAGTGCGGTTGTATGGTTGTGTTGTTGTATGGTCGGAGTGTGGTTGTATGGCTGGAGTGTGGTTGTATGGTTGTGTGGTTGTATGGTCGGAGTGTGGTTGTATGGTTGGAGTGTGGTTGTATGGTCGGAGTGCGGTTGTATGGTCGGAGTGCGGTTGTATGGTTGTGTTGTTGTATGGTCGGAGTGTGGTTGTATGGTTGGAGTGTGGTTGTATGGTCGGAGTGCGGTTGTATGGTTGGAGTGCAGTTGTATGGTCGGAGTGCGGTTGTATGGTTGGAGTGTGGTTGTATGGTCGGAGTGTGGTTGTATGGTCGGAGTGTGGTTGTATGGTCGGAGTGCGGTTGTATGGTTGGAGTGTGGTTGTATGGTTGTGTTGTTGTATGGTTGGAGTGTGGTTGTATGGTCGGAGTGCGGTTGTATGGTTGTGTTGTTGTATGGTCGGAGTGCGGTTGTATGGTTGGAGTGTGGTTGTATGGTTGGAGTGTGTTTGTATGGTCGGAGTGTGGTTGTATGGTCGGAGTGTGGTTGTATGGTCGGAGTGTGGTTGTATGGTTGTGTTGTTGTATGGTCGGAGTGCGGTTGTATGGTTGGAGTGTGGTTGTATGGTTGGAGTGTGGTTGTATGGTTGTGTGGTTGTATGGTTGTATGGTTGTGTGGTTGTATGGTTGTGTGGTTGTGTGGTTGTATGGTCGGAGTGTGGTTGTATGGTCGGAGTGTGGTTGTATGGTCGGAGTGTGGTTGTATGGTCGGAGTGTGGTTGTATGGTGGGAGTGTGGTTGTATGGTTGGAGTGTGGTTGTATGGTCGGAGTGTGGTTGTATGGTTGGAGTGTGGTTGATAGACTCAGTGCCCCGTCATTGAAGGAGGCAGATTTTCCCGTTGATAGCAGGAATCAATAGCAGAGAGCTTGTTGGTGAGAGGGAGGACCCCAGGTCCCAGGGCCGGAACTCTGTTTGGCTTGAACTTGTGGAGGTGTGTCTTGGTACGGCCTCCCTTGAGTTCATATGTGAATCAATTCTTAGTGTGCTTGAGTCTGTTAGACACTGTTTCCTTGGGGTCGTTCATCACCTCTGGCTTTGACAATCTTTCTGCCTCCTATCTCCTTCCACATAGCACCCTGAGCCTTGAGGGGAGGCGTTTGATGAAAACATCCCACTTAGGACTGAGTATATTCTGAAGTCTTTGCACACTGCCTGAGTGTGGGTCTCTGTGTTAATTCCCATCTCCTGTAAGATGGATCTTCTCTGAGGAGGGTTGAACAATCGCTCTTGTCTCCTTTCCTTTTCCTGGTGTCTCATTTTCCTTGGGAAACTGCCCTCCTCTCTTGCATGTGGTTCTGGAGTCTAGGGTGACTCACAGCATTCTGCTGGGACAAGGAATCAAAGTTCTTTGTGGGATACCCGGAGATGGTGTCTCTCTGGGGCTGCCAGTCAGTTTTGTTGCTCCATATTGGTTTAAAGGTAGGACTAGCATCCTTTCACAGCAATTGTATTAATGCATTATGTCCCAAAAAGTTCTCTCCTGCCCCTAGGCTGGGTGGCTAAACTGGAACTGGATAAGCCAGGAGCTGCCTCTAGTCATGTGTGGAGTATCTCAATAATAGACACATACACAATATTGAACATACCTGAATGTGTGCCTGTGCACACAATACACACACACACACACACGGCGGGGGGGGGGATGGAGCAGGCCCATCTTCATTAAAAAACATAATAGAGTCAATATACTGGGGAAGTCAGAGCCAAGAAAGCAGGGTAATAAAAGAGACTCCTTGATAATTCTTCTTCAGTACTTTGGGGTCCTTAAAACCAGTGGTACCATTACTACTTTAGTTATCCATCTCCAAATTCCTTTACTTCGTGCTGAGCTGGGTTTCTGACATTGCAACTGGAAAAAAAAAACCCTGACAAATACAAAACCTGTCATTCAAAACCTAGGAGAAGCAGAACTCTAGACCTGGAAGTATCGCAGAGCAGTCGGCCCAGCCTCTCACTTTTCACTGCTGTGATGGAGGCTTTCCCCAGGCTGGCTACCTGGGAATTGTCAAGCTTTTCATCAGAACAGAAAGCAAAGCATTTTCTTACAGAAAACCTGAATGTGGTCACAGTACCCTGCTATGTCTATAAAAAAGGATGATTGATTATTGGCAAATAGCTACAGGCAGGGAAAGGGCATTACGTGCGGTTGGCACCCAGCATGGATTACATTCCACATCTAGACATAAGCGCAAAGGTAACAATATATGGCGCACGCTTACTTCAGGGCGGACTGGCTTGCCAACTGCATTTTAAAAGCTATTCCTACAGCGACCTGGCAGTTGATTACGGTACAAGCTGGGGTTGTATTAATGGCTGATTTGCCAAAGGACTGCAGCTGAGGTTCAAGGGAAGGTGTCAGCTAAAAAATTGTGTTCTAATCTTGATCCTGTTTTGAACTTAAGCAAACATTCATGGAGATAATGAAAGACTCTGATAACAGCTGTTACTGAAAATAACTTCTAAAAGGCAAAGGCCCGACTCTCGGGTGCCTCTGACCTGTTTTTGTACATATCTGTGAGCATGCTTTGATCTCCTCTCCTCTTTCTTCCTTCTTCTTCTTTTAGTCCTTCCAAGTTCCCTTTCACAATCTCTAGGTTTGAATCGAGGGCAGAGGCAAATACTGGCATGCATCCTAGCCTGAAGCACAGCGTACAGGTACTGCTATCTGAACTGGGTTTCCCTAGCTCTGGAAAGTTGGTTTGTGCTGTGGGTTCATGTGAGGCAAATGGACGTCCATGCTGGGTCAACTCCCCAGTCAGCTCCTGAGACCATCACGTGGCCGGTGGAGACTATCAGCAAGGGCCTTGGCAGGTGGAATGATCTCGTGGGCGGAAAGAACTCTCTACTCAGCTAAAGAGCTGGATTCTGGTCCTTGGTTCTGTGTGGTCTTGGGCAGAACCCTTCTGTTCTCTGAGCATCTTTTCCCTCATCCATTAAGTGGCGAATTTGGACTATGTAATGGCTCATTCCTTTCCATTTCCAATGTTCATGATTCAAAAGACTCAATTTGATCCAAGGCACATACAACCCCACTTAATAAAGTCCGCGTTATGATAAAATTCCTCTCTAAACTTGTAAAAGAAAATAAAGATAGATACTTTGTTTGGAGTTGTGGGAACGGAGTGGGTACTGCCTTTGGTGTCATTCCAGCGCCGCGAGTTCACTGAGCATTTGCAGGGCCAGGGAAGAGTTGAGCGCTCAGGCTGCCCTTTCATCTTCAATAAGACGATCAGTCCCAATCCACTTAAACATCTTGAAAATATCAGACAGCGGCAAAGCACAGTGAGACCTCGTTTCAAATCAGTGAACTCTATGGAAGGAAGAATCCCACAATCCTCAAGTCAAGAGAGTGTTGGTGTGAAGACTAGCGAGGTATCTGGCACAAACATACTGTGGTCATCCAGGCCAGGCACCGTAGTGACCCCTGCTCTCCTTGCTGCAGTGAGTGGGTGCACATAGATAGAACTCTTGGAAAAAAGAAACAGCATTTGTGGTAAATGGAGAGAAAAGACAAAGGTAAATGAGATCCTTCGCCTATGAGATGTTGATATTAAAAAATAAATCCACACAGTCCAGAAATCCAACTTACATAGTAAGAGAGAGCTTTGGCTTGGTGTAGGGTTCCAGGTGGAGTTATTTATCTGTGATATGCTGTAATGCTATGCTAGGTTTAGCAGGCATCATAGTTTTAAAAAAAAGTACCCCATTTGTAATTCTCTGAAAGAGATCACAACACATTCCACATGCCCTTCTAATATCTCTTCCGTGTTTGTTTGCATCCCAGAGGTTTAAAAGAATCCAGAGGATGATAGGCAGGTTACATCTAAAGTGCAGGGATCAAGGCTCGTGGCTAGAACACTGAGTTCTACATGTGAAGTTATCTGACCTCACGGGGTCAAAAATGGGACAATGGATTGTGCTGGTCAACTTGGCTGGGTCTGGGATCAACCAAATCCAAGATGCTGGGCGCTCCTGTGAGGGATTTTCTTGATAAGATTAGCTGAGGTGGGAGGACCCACCTCTTTTAGGCAATAGCATTCCCTGGGGTTAGGTCCTGGACTAGAGCAGTACAGGAAGGCATTGGAGCACAAGTAAGCATGCCTTCATTAATTCGTGTCTCTCTGTTCTTGACTGTGGGTGTGTTGTAACTGGCTGTCTCTTGTCCCCTTGGCTTCCCACCAATGGCAAACAGTCTGTAACAGGGAACTCTAAGCTAAAATGCACCCCTTCTCCTTTGCACGTCCTTTGTCAGGGCGTGTTCTGATGAACTAGGAGAAAACATCTGAACAGCCTCACACCCACCTGAGCTGAACAATGGCTGGAGACTACCAAGTACTAAAATGTACCAGTTCTGCCCTTTCTCTCTGCATCCATCACAGAAAGGCCCTTAATTTCATTCTGAAAGCCACGCATAGTCATTATGAAGAAAGTTGGACTAGTTAGTTAATGGAAGCCCATAACTCTTCTTCAACAGGAGACCTGCATCTCAGAGTTATCGTGATAGGTTAAGGGAGAGCTCAATTCGGACCTGTTTGAGCAGCATCTGCCCCCAAGCACACAAATTAGTCGAGTGTTAGCTGCTAGCATCGCCACACACTTCCTCAGAGATTCTTTGGATGGCTTGCTCTAACTGTTCTGCTATTGTATTTTCTGAATACATGGCATGATAATTTTCAAGTAAAAAGAGAAAGTAATTTTCCTCTAAACTCACATTTTCAATCCTGTGTATTAAATAACCCACTTGATTCTACCTGCATTATTTCTTCAAAATCTAGTCATCCATCAACTATAGTTCTACCACCCTGCTTAAGGCATAAGCATCTCGGGCTCAGTTTTCACAATAGTCTTTGAATTAGCCTTCAGGCTTCTCCTCGCACTCCACAGTCTTCTTCCCATAGGGAAGTCAAAGTCTCTGCCTCGTTCCTGCTCAAAATCCTCCAAGGACTCACAGAAGACCAGGACCTTTGGTGACTGATGAACCAGTCTACCTCCATCTGAGGCTTGAAAGCCACCTTACAGTAAAGACAAACGAGGTTTATTCCTCTTTATGATTAAACCTCTTTCTCAAGGATTGGGCTATGCCCCATCTCACCTAACAGTGGTCCTGTACTGCCTGTCCCAGGAAATGGCAACATCCATTCTTCCATTGAAGGACATCTAGGTTGTTTCCAGGTTCTGGCTATTACAAATAATACTGCTATGAACACAGTTGAACAAATGCTTTTGTCATATGATAGGGCATCTCTTGGGTATATTCCCAAGAGTGGTATTGCTGGGTGCAGGGGTAGGTTGATCCCAAATTTCCTGAGAAACCGAAACACTGATTTCCACAGTGGTTGCACAAGATTGCATTCCCACCAGCAATGGATGAGTGTACCCCTTCCTCCACAGCCTCTCCAGCAAAGGCTATCCTTGGTGTTTTTGACTTTAGCCATTCTGACAGGTGTAAGATGATATCTCAAAGTTGTTTTGATTTGCATTTCCCTGATTGCTAAGGAAGTTGAGCATGACCTTAAGTGTCTTTTGGCCATTTGAACTTCTTCTGTTGAGAATTCTCTGTTCAGTTCAGTGCCCCATTTTTTAATTGGGTTAATTAGCATTTTAAAGTCTAGTTTCCAGAGTTCTCTGTATATTTTGGAGATCAGACCTTTGTCTGTTGTGGGGTTGGTGAAGATCTTCTCCCAGTCAGTAGGTTGCCTTTTTGTCTTAGTGACAGTGTCCTTTGCTTTATAGAAGCTTCTCAGTTTTAGTAGGTCCCATTTATTCAATGTTGCCCTTAATGTCTGTGCTGTTGGGGTTACACATAGGAAGCGATCTCCTGTGCCCATCTCCTGTAGGGTACTTCCCGCTTTCTCTTCTATCAGGTTCAGTGTGTTCTGGCTGATATTGAGGTCTTTAATCCATTTGGACTTGAGTTTTGTGCATGGTGATAGATATGGGTCTATTTTCATTCTTCTACAGGTTGACATCCAGTTGTGCCAGCACCATTTGTTGAAGATGTTTTCTTTCTTCCACTGTATACTTTTAGCTCCTTTATCGAAAATGAGGTGTTCATAGGTTTGTGGGTTAAATTCTGGGTCTTCTATATGATTCCATTGGTCGACATCTCTGTTTTTATGCCAGTACCACACTGTTTTCATTACTGTAGCTCTGTAATAGAGTTTGAAGTCAAGGATGGTAATGCCTCCAGAAGATCCTTTATTGTATAGGATTGTTTTGGCTCGCCTGGGTTTTTTGTTTTTCCATATAAAGTTGATTATTGTCCTCTCCAGATCTGTGAAGAATTTTGATGGGATCTTGATGGGGATTGCATTGAATCTATAAATTGCCTTTGGTAGAATTGCCATTTTTACTATGTTGATCCTCCCAATCCAAGAGCAAGGGAGGTCCATCCATTTTCTGGTATCCTCTTCAATTTCTTTTTTCAATGCCTTATAGTTCTTGTCAAATAGATCTTTCACTTCCTTGGTTAGAGTTACCCCAAGATATTTTATGCTGTTTGTGGCTATCATGAATGGTGAAGCTTCTCTGATTTCCCTCTCTGCTTCCATATCCTTTGTGTATAAGAGGGCGACTGATTTTTTGGAGTTGATCTTGTATCCTGACACATTACTAAAGCTGTTTATCAGCTGTAAAAGTTCTTTGGTGGAGTTTTGGGGGTCGCTTATGTACACTATCATATCATCTGCAAATAACGAAAGTTTCACTTCTTCCTTTCCAATTCGAATCCCCTTGATCCCCTTATGTTGTCTTATTGCTATTACTAGAACTTCAAGCACTATATTGAAGAGGTATGGCGAGAGTGGACAGCCTTGTCGTGTTCCTGAGTTTAGCGGGATAGCTTTGAGTTTCTCTCCATTTAATTTGATATTAGCTGTCGGCTTGCTGTATATAGCTTTTATTATTTTTAGGAATGACCCTTGTATCCCTAATCTCTCCAAGACTTTTAACATAAATGGATGTTGAATTTTGTCAAATGCTTTTTCAGCATCTAATGAAATGATCATATGGTTTTTTTCTTTCAGTTTATTTATATGATGGATTACATTGATAGATTTTCGTATGTTGAACCAGCCCTGCATCTCTGGGATGAAGCCTACTTGATCATAATGGATAATTTTTCGGATGTGTTCTTGGATTCGGTTTGCCAGTATTTTGTTGAGGATTTTTGCGTCGATATTCATGAGTGAGATTGGCCTGTAATTCTCTTTCCTGGTTGAGTCTTTGTGTGGTTTTGGTATCAGAGTAACTGTTGCTTCATAAAAGGAATTTGGTAATGACCCTTCTGTTTCTATATTGTGGAATACATTAAGGAGTGTAGGTATTAGGTCTTCTTGGAAGTTCTGGTAGAATTCTGCATTGAAATCATCTGGTCCTGGGCTTTTTTTGGTAGGGAGGTTTTTGATAACAGCTTCTAATTCTTCGCGACTAGCAGGTCTGTTTAGATTGTTCACCTGGCCCTGGTTTAACTTTGGTAAATGGTATTTATCTAAAAAGTGTCCATTTCTTTTACATTTTCCAGTTTTGTGTTACACAGGCTTTTGTAGTAAGATCTAATGATTCTCTGAATTTTCTCTGTGTCTGTGGTTATGTCCCCCTTTTCATTTCTGATCTTATTAATTTGCAAATTCTCTCTGTGCCGTTTGATTAGTTTGGATAGGGTTTATCAATCTTGTTGATTTTCTCCAGGAACCAGCTTTTTGTTTCATTGATTCTTTGGATTGTTTTCTGTGTTTCTATTTTGTTGATTTCAGCCCTCAGTTTGATGATTTCCAGTCTTCTACTCCTCCTAGGTGAGTCTGCTTCTTTTTTTTCAAGAGCTTTCAGGTGGGCTGTTAAGTCTCCAATATGAGATTTCTCTGTTTTCTTTAAGTGGGCACTTAGTGCTATGAACTTTCCTCTTAGGACTGCTTTCATAGTGTCCCATAAGTTTGAGTATGTTGTTTCTTTATTTTCATTGAATTCAAGGAAGACTTTAATTTCTTTCTTATTTCTTCCTTAATCCAGGTATGGTTCAGTAGTTGACTGTTCAGTTTCCATGAGTTTGTAGGCTTTCTGGGGGTAGCATTGTTATTGAATTCTAACTTTAATCCATGGTGATCTGATAAGACACAGGTGGTTACTAATATTTTTTTGTAACTGTGTAAGTTATCTTTGTTACCGAGTATGTGGTCAATTTTCGAGAAGGTTCAATGAGCTGCAGAGAAGAAGGTATATTCTTTCCTCTTTGGGTGGAATAATCTATAGATGTCTGTTAAGTCCATTTGCTTCATTATCTCCATTAATTCTCTAATTTCTCTGTTAGGTTTCTGTCTGATTGACCTGTCCATTGGTGAGAGAGGAGTGTTGAAGTCTCCTACTATTAGTGTGTGAGGTTTGATGGCTGCCTTGAGTTTTAGTAATGTTTCTTTTACGTACGTGGGTGCTTTTATATTAGGGGCATAGATATTCAGGATTGAGACTTCATCCTGATGGATTGTTCCTGTTATGAGTATAAAATGTCCCTCTCCATCTCTTCTGATTGATTTAAGTTTGAAGTCAACTTTGTTAGAAATTAGTATGGCCACACCTCCTTGTTTCTTAGGTCCCTTTGCTTGATAAGCCTTTTCCCAGCCCTTTACTCTGAGTAGGTGCCTGTCTTTGTGGTTGAGGTGTGTTTCTTGTAAACAGCAGAATGTTGGATCCTGTTTTCGTATCCAATCTCTTAGCCTGTGCCTTTTTATAGGTGAGTTGAGCCCATTGACATTAAGTGATATTAATGACCAGTGGTTGTTAACTCCGGTCACTTTTTTAGTAGTAGGGTTTGTGTGTTTCCCTTCTTTGAGTTGCGCTGGTGAAGGGTCTCTAGATGTCTGAGTTATTGTGGTCATTGTTGGACTCCTTGGTTAATGATTTTCCTTCCATTATTTTCTGTAAGGCTGGATTTGTGGCTACGTATTGTTTAAATTTGTTTTTATCCTGGAAAATTTTGTTTTCTCCATTTATAGTGAACGAAAGCTTGGCTGGGTATAGTAGTCTGGGCTTGCATCCATGGTCTCTTAGTTTTTGCAGTACATCTATCCAGAACCTTCTGGCTTTCATGGTTTCCATAGAGAAGTCAGGTGTAAGTCTGATAGGTTTACCTTTATAAGTAACTTGGCCTTTTTCCTTTGTGGCTCTTAATATTCTTTCTTTATTCTGTATGCTTTGTGTTTTGATTATTATATGGCGAGGGGATTTTTTTTTTTGATCCAGCCTATTCGGTGTTCTGTATGCTTCTTGAACCTTCATAGGTACATCTTTCTTCAGGTTGGGAAAGTTTTCTTCTACAATTTTATTAAGTATATTTTCTGTACCGTTGAGCTGCACTTCTTCTCCTTCTTCTACTCCAATTATTTTTAGGTTTGGTCTTTTTATTGTGTCCCATATTTCCTGAATGTTTTGTGACGAGATTTTGTTGGACTTGCTGTTTTCTTTGATCAGTGCGTTTATTTTCTCTATGTTATCTTCAGAATCTGAGATTCTTTCTTCTATCTCTTGAATTCTGCTGGTTTTGCTTGTTTCTGTAGTCTCTATTCGTTTACCCAGATTTTCCATGTCCAGCCGGCCCTCTGTTTGTGTTTTCTTCTTTGCCTCCATTTCAGTTTTCAAGTCTTGAACTGTTTCCATTATCTGCTTGATTGCTTTTCCTTGGTTTCCTAGGGTATCATTCACTGATTTACTCAAATCCTCAAACTTTCTGTTATACTTCTCATCCATTTCTATAAGGGCGTTTTTTATATGCTGTTTAAGGGCCTCTATCACTTTCATAAAGTCAGTTTTTTCTATTCTTCTTGATCAAGGTGTTCATGTCCTCCTGTTGTGAGGTCGCTGGGTTCTGGTGGTTTCATGTTGTTTTTCAGATTGTTGGGTGAATTCTTGCATTGGCGCCTGCCCATCTTTTCCTCCGAATGCTCCCCTATGGATCCTCTTTTACAGGATCAGGTCTTCTTGCCCATTGATGTACCTTCCCAGTGATGTCACTCCCCAGTGATGGTTCTCCTGGTGTCCAGATTGGATCTCTGTGCTGCTTGGGTAGCTCGCAAACCAAGGGCACACCCTGCTTTCTGCAGGCAGGCTATGGAGACAAAGGAACTACCGCCCTCCCCTATGCCCTTCCGATTCTGGTTTGGTCCCAGCGCCCGAGCAGGCTGAGCTGGGAGGTGCTATGCTGCCAAAGAGGGGAGGGAGGGAGGGAGACAGGGGGTGGGGGGTTCTGGATGTAAGCTGGGTGAGATAGGAAGAGAGAGGAGGTATCGGACAGTATAGCCCCTGCAGGATGACCCGGAAGTGTAGGAGGGATGAAGGAAGTCTGAGTTCCCTGTTCCTGGCTGTCTCAGCACTCACTCACCCCAATGATGTCTCCCCCGGTGCCCAGATCGAAACTCCGTGCTGCTTGGGTAGCTCGCAAACAAAGGGCCCACCCTGCTTGCTGCAGGCAGGCTATGGAGACAAAGGAACTACCGCCCTCCCCTATGCCCTCCCGATTCGGGTTCGGTCCCAGCGCCTGAGCAGGCAGAGCTCGGAGGTGCTATGCCGCCAAAGAGGGGAGGGAGGGAGGGCTGATATAACTCTTATTGGTAGAACAGGTCTTCACATTGAACATGCATGCCCAGTAAGTAATTGAAATAATGTCTTATTTGTGGAACATCAAGTTGAGTTCAATTTTTTTTCCCCTTCATCAAACATATTGGCAAGAGTTGCTGACATGGTGTCATAGAAACATCCTAAGTCACCCCAGGGTAATTGCTGGGAATTAAATGCCAACTCAGTAGCACTCATTTTCAGAATTTTATGGTAATATAAAAACACTGGATCATCACTTAGGACAATAGTGCCATTATCTCTGTAGCAGTGATTTATGTACCTGTAGGTCTCGCATGGGAAGACTCTAGAAGCAGGGAATGGGGTTCTAATGGGATGTTGAACAGTAACCAAGAAAGGTACTCAGTCAGTATTTCTGATTTGGGGTATGAAATCTGTACTGGAGATCCTTTGAATTTGAAGCACGAGTGTACCCTGGGGTCATTGGTCTGTGGACAACATCAGGAGCCTGGCTTTCATGTTCCTGCCAGCTACAGTGATGCCCTCTGCCACTACAATGCTGAGTACTGGAAGACAAACCACTATCAAAATCCCAGTGGTTGAGGGACATCTAGGTTGTTTCCAGTTTATGACTATTATAAATAATGCTTCTATGAACATAAATTGATCAAATGTCCTTGTAGTATGATTGAGCATCCTTTGCCCAAGAGTGGTATTGCTGGATTCTGAGGTTTTCTGAGAAATTGCCATACTGGTTTCTAGAGCGGTTGTACAAGTTTGCATTCCCACCAGCAATAGAGGAGTGTTCCTCTTACTCCATATCCTCTCCAGCATAAGCTATCATTGGTGTTTTGATCTTAGCCATTCTGACTGGTGTATGATGGTATCTCAGAGTCATTTTGATTTGCATTTCCCTGATGGTTAAGGATGTCGAACATTTCCTTACATGTCTTTCAGTCATTTGAGATTCTTTTGTTGAGAATTCTCTATTTACTTCTGTACCCCATTTTTAATGGATTATTTGAAATTTTGATGTCTAATTTCTTGAGTTCTTTATATATTTTGGAGATCAGTCCTTTGTCTGATGTGGCTTTGGTGAAGAAAAATGGATAAAGAAAATGTGGTACATTTACACAATGGAGTACTACTCAGTGGTAAAAAAAACAACAGCATCTTGAAATTTGCATGCAAATGGATGGAACTTGAAAAAAAAATCATCCTGAGTGAGATAACCTAGACCTAGAAAGATGAACATGGCATGTGCTCACTCATAGTGGATTTTAGCATTAAAGGAAAGGCTAATGAGCCTATAGTCCATGACCCCAGAGAAGCTAAGTAACAAGGGCAACCCTAAGAAAAACACATATAGATCCACCTGGGAAGGGGAAATAGACAAGGTCTTCTGACAAAATCAGAAGCATAGGGAGTGAGGGGAAATGGGAGAGCAGAAGGGGAAGTGGAGGACAACGGGGGAAGGGGAGGGCAGGAGGGGATAGTTGAGATGGAGGAAGGACAGAGATGGAGAGCAAGGAAAGAAATATCTTGATTGAGGGAGCCATTATGGGGCTAGCAAGAAACCTGGCACCAGAGAAATTCCCAGGAATCCACAAGGATGATCCCAGCTAAGACCCTAAGCAATAGAGGAGAGAGGGCCAAACTAGTCTTGCCCTGTAGCCAGATTAATGAATACCTTAAATGCCACCATAAGAACCTTCACCCAGCAACTCATGGAAACAGAGGCAGAGACCTGCAGAGGAGCACTGGACTGAGCTTCCAAAGTCCAGTTGAAGAGTGGGAGGAATGAGGATGAGCAAAGGGGTCAAGACCATGATGAGTTCACCCACTGAAATTGTTTACCTGAGCTAATGGGAGCTCACAAACTCCAGACAGACAGGAAGGAAATAGCAAGAGTCCAAACTAGATCCTCTGAATGTGGGTAACAGTTGTATGGCTGGGGCAGGCTGCAGGGCCACTGGCAGCGGCACTAGGATTCATCCCTACTGCTTGTATTGACTTTTGGGGAACCTATTCTTTTTGGATGAATATCTTGCTCAACCTAGGTATAGTAGGAAGGGCCTTGGATCTTCCTCAAAGCAATGTGCTTTGCCCTCTGTGAGAAGTGGATAGGGGTTGGAGGGAATGGGAGGAGAGGAGGGAGTGGTAACTGGGATTGGTATGTAAAATGAGAAAAGAATTGTTTTATCCCTTCCTCCCTCCTTCCCTCCCTCCCTCCCTCTCTCCCTCTCTCCCTCCCTTCCTTCCTTCCCTCCTTCCTTTCTTTATTAAAAAGCCCAGGGTTCTGCACCCATATGCAAGGGCCATATCATGAGAATTTGAATAGGAAATGAATAGGGACCTCCCAGGGAATCCTGCAGAGTCTTCAGGGCTCCAGAACGCCAGAACACCTCACTGTCCAGCCACTCCGTGCGGCATTTGCCTTTCCCTAGGACGCTCATGACCAGGAAACACAGATGTCGCAACCCGCTTGTCCTCAAAGAATGTCATTTGTGGAAGTTCACCCACGACGTCATGGGTCCAGCTCTCAGCAGCGTAGCTTTTCTTGCTCCTGGCCACCAGCTCCTGGGGATTTCAGAAGGACATTTTCACAAGCCTCTGCATCCCATTTTGCAGCGTCTGCTTTCTGAGAATGGAGTTGCAAACACCTCTAATAACAGGAACGCTCTTTTAGTTCCCGTTCTGGGCACTGAACACTGGCAGGTCTGCCAGCATCCCCAGCATGGTGTCTTCCATCTCCATTTCCATTCCTGTTGCAGCCTACGGAAGGCAAATCCATGCAACATGAGAAATGCACATTTAAAAAAACAACAGTTACACTTGGAATCAGCATTTTTCATGTTAACGTCTCTGAATCACGCAGGCTTACGATCTGTGTTTTCTGTACCCCAGGGTTACAGCCCCTTCACAGTCATAGCTATTCACATCCGGGCTCACCAGCCACCGTGTGCCTCTTTAGGACCTGACAGGTTTCTCTAGAACTGCTTCACTCTCTGCCTAGTCCTGTAGAGCGTCTCTGAGAACAACAAACACCTTCACATTTTCCTGATCAGGAGCAGATACAACTCTTGCTCATATTGCTGTGATAGCACAGATGACCTTGAGACAATATCTTCTGTCCTTCCTTGTTCTGAGCGCCCCACAACACTTTATCCTGGCAAGACCTTTCCCTGTGGGATATTTCAAATGTCTTACCACAGAAACCTCGGGGATGGATCTGCTATTCTGACTGCCGAGCCGAGGGGCAGAACCAACCAGGGGAAGCCTACAGCATGAGCCTGCTTTCTGAAAGTCTCTGAAGGTGTCCCTGGGTCCTCAGGACCTCCTTTCTGTTGTTCAAGCTTTCCCCTTTACTTTTTGTTGGTTCAGCTCCACGCCTCTTTCCTCAGATTGTCCCCACCTTGGAGGCTATTGCAGGCTGGAGAGATGCACCAGCCCTGGCCTCGCTGTTTCCTGGACCTGTGCATGGAAACTGGTGTCTTGAGGACTCAGGATAAGGGGCCTGTGCTGGGGACACTGCTGTTTATTTCCCTTGGGCTGTCTGATTTTTATCGCCCCGATTTTACAGTTTGCTAATGACATTTTCAAAAGTTCTGTGGGCTCCAAAATTGTTTCCACAGAGTTTTCTCTTTCTTTTTTCTTTCTTTGTTTTTAAACATTGAAGGTTTAATTTTGCTGTTTTGTTTTTGTTTTGAGATTTAAAAAAAATGCCATTGTTTTGCTATTTAAAGGGTATGGCACTTCAGTGGGAAGGCCAAAGACATAGCTAGAAACTGGCCTCTGAGGTTGTATGAGGGTGACCTGTGTAGTTTCCTCTTGACTTTAAAGAGGCGACCAGTGTCTCTTATTCTTGCTTTGCTGTGATAAAATTTCTGGCAGAGGCAACTCAAGCTCGTTTTGGCTCACGATTCCTGTGGGTTCATCTCGTGGTCTCTTGGTGCCGTGATTGCGGGCCTCTGATGCAGTAGAGAAAGGAAGCTCTCGGTGGGTGTTACTCACCTCAAGGGAGTCAGAAAGCAGAAAGAAAGAAACCAAGTACACCTTCCAAAGGCACACCTTCAGCGACCTATTGCTTCTAACTAAACCCCAGTCTAGAGTTCCCACAGTCTCTGGAATTGCACCACCGACTGAAGACACACATTCAACACACATGTGCTCATGTTGTATTCAAACCATCACAAATCTCCTGGGTCATTTCTCTGTAGAAGTTGCATCCAGCCAAGCCTCATACACGACTCCTGCAGAGCATGTAGAGAGACAATGGGTTGGGGAACTTGCTTTTCCGCCAACTGATGAATCAAACATTCACGTCTGTTGGTGCGTGCTAAGTGAGCATTTCCTATGTGCCATGCAAGAGACGGTGAGCGCGGAGGGTCCCAACGCAGCGGCTCCTATTCTTCAAAGGTTCAGGCAGGAGAAGCTGGGGTGGCAGTGCAGCTCCCCTCTCCCCCCGGTTAGTTGCATGTTGGGGTCATGGTATTGAGCTTGCTGTGTCTCACTGAGTTGCATACTTGATGAATGATCACCCTGTGCCCACACTGTCTTTAGGACTCTCGCACCGGAAGCTAAAGCAAAAGCTTGCCAGAAACTTGTTCAACCTTAAGAGACTCATAGTTTATGCAGGCTACACCTTGCTCCATTCCCCCGGATCGTGGGGAGGACCAAGTCGCAATACCTTCCGTCAAAGTTCTGTGGCAGTGCTGGCGTACACTTGACATCTGGTGAACAATCCTGTCCATCCCTCCAGAGCGTGCTTGCGTGTGGCCTGAGGTCTGAGCTGGCACACAGATACGAACCAGTAAAGTAGACAGTTCAAACCCTCAGATGTCCCTCCCTCCTCCTATACTTTCATATTGCATTCGTTTTCAAATCATATTAAACCTTGGGGTTTCCAATAAATTTCTGGTTTCCTGCTTCTTTCTCTTAAATGTGTTGCCCAAAGCACTGTGTGTACAAAGTTCTTAAAAGCAAATATTATGAAAAACTTAAAAATCACAGTTCTTTTTTATTCCCTCACTAAGTCGTACACCCCAGAGGTATCTGCTCTTAGTTACTGTAGCTTCGTTCCCCCACCCACTGCTCCATACTTCTAGAGAGCACAGTGGGATTGGCACTTCTTCTCGTGATTATCAGTGGAGTCATGAAAGACGGGAAATTAACTCCTGTGATATGCACGCATCTCCTACCACCCATCGACCTGGTGTTCAGTTATTTGCGAATCCGTGCTGGGTGTTTGCATCATGAGCGCAATGCTGGCACCACTGCCAACGTATTATGATTATATATTCCTTCTAGTACAGCCTTTTGTTGGTCCCGGAGCTCAGCCTGTCCTTGTCTTTGAAAAGATCTGCCCAGCATTCCTTGGTGATGCTGCCTTTGGAGGATGCTGCTTCCCTGCTCTGTGTTTGAGGACTTTCAAGGCCCCTGGATAGGTGCTGATGGGAGCATTCCTTTTATTATGATGCGTTTGTCACAACTCTTCTGTGATTCTATTTACCGTGTCCTGTGTGACTTACCTTCCTTTGCTTCTGTTTACTGTCTTGCTCTGTGAAGAAGCATTCTCATCTGGAGCTTTCTGCCACAAAAGGTGGTTTTTGAAAACTTGCCCATATGACATTTTTGTGCCGTTATTATTCATTTAGCATTGTGGTCTAATTGGATGCTAGATTGGGAATGTTTTCAAAATTGGGCCCTGGCTAGAACGGCACCAGAACATTCTATTTTTCAATATAGTTTAGAAAAATGCTGACTTCTGCCAGTTGGTATATTCTATTATTTTTCTGTCTGGGATTTTGACTTTATTGTTAATATCCAGAAACTTCATATTGATTTGCAGTGTGTGTGGCTTGCTTCTCATTTATTGTCCTGAGCATATGGTAGGGGTTTCTGCTTGGAAAACCTTGGGTTTTAGTTCTGGGAATGTCCTCTATCATGTGATTGTTGTTCCTGCTGTTCCACTTACGTGAATTTCTTTCCGGAGCTTCCGTTAGTCAGAGGTCAGCTCTTCTGAACTAATACTCTGATTTTAAGAATATTTTATTTCCCATTTTATGTCTTATCAGTTTTGCCTTGTAGCTTTGAAAAATTATATTAATTCTATTTTCTTTGCCCCCATTTAGATGGTTTGCACTTATATCTTAAATTCTGAGTGTTCCTTCAGGTCGTCTAAAAATGTTTTTCCAAAATGTCATCCTAGCTTTGTTTTCCCTATAGGCAGAGTCTGGGAGCAGACGCAGCAGGTCCGGCCCCCATCAGCCGAGTCTTGGCCACCTGTCCCGATGGATCGATCTGTCAATCAAGGGGCTGGGTAGCAGCTGAAGCAGAGAAAGATGTAATCGGTGTGCACATCAGGAACAGACGCGGGAGAGGGATCCAGAGAGTCTGTTTTCTGGGCACTGACATGAGCCTTCAGTTTAAACAGAGAAAGAATGGAGGCAGAGAGGAAGAGGTTTGCATGGTTGGGAGGTTTGGCCAAGGTATGGTCTGGCTGACTGCTACCTCAGTCTTGGGTCTGTGGGCAGGCTAGGAGCTCATTCTTGCTTCTGGGGGTGGGGGACGCTGTTTCTCAAGTCAGAGATTGTTCTTCTTCCATGGGGCGTCTTCTCTAGCGTGGACACCAGTCTTATTTGAGGTACGGTCTGTCCTGAGAGGCTCTGCTGTTCCTGGCATCCAAGGTGACTTAGGATAGTGATGGGAGAATTTTACCCTCATTTAGGGGGTCCTGGAAAGGAACACTGTAAAGGCCGACAGCAGTGTGCTTTTGTTACTCCTATTGCTAAGCCTTCAGCCTTAAGGAAGGGTGGGTGGATCAGACAGACACCCCTTGTTAACTTACCTACGTGCAGGGGTGAGCAGGGGTCTGGGGCAGAGGTGAGCAGGGGGCCTGGGGCGGAGGTGAGCAGGGGACCTGGGGAGGAGGTGAGCAGGGGGCCTGGGGAGGAGGTGAGCAGGGGGCCTGGGGTGGAGGTGAGCAGGGGGCCTGGGGAGGAGGTGAGCAGGGGGCCTGGGGCGGAGGTGAGCAGGGGACCCAGGGCGGAGGTGAGCAGGGGGCCTGGGGTGGAGGTGAGCAGGGGGCCTGGGGAGGAGGTGAGCAGGGGGCCTGGGCAGAGGTGAGCAGGGGACCCAGGGCAGAGGTAACTGGTGCATAAAGACGGCAGGGATGCCAGGCTTTATTCCACTCTTAGTTTCATTTGATTTTTTTTTTTAATTTCAGTCTCTATATTTCATATATTTGGTGAATGCAGTAGGCTTCCAACGAGAGGCATAGCTCACACAATAGGTCAGCTTACATACATAGATGCCCATAAACACACATATTTATAATGCATATACAAACCAAAATACTTTATGTAATAGCGATGAAAATACGTTATAATAATTATTCTCTTAAGTCTTTAAACTCAGGAACAGTAATGTTGGTAAATCTCATTTTTAAAATGTCACTCAAAGTAAGCCAAGCATTTCGTGTGGAGAGTAAATTTTGTAATTACAAACAGAACTGCCGAATTATTCCCCATGGTGCTCTCCATCACCGCTTCCAAGTTTTAAGAAAATGTAACCATTAACGTGGTGACATAAAATGACAAGAACTATTCCAAAGGATTCCTTGTTTTTTAAAGTCGTCCTCTATTTTTAAATGTATCGTTACAGTCAAATGGTGGTAGTGTTTGTCTGGAACCTGCTGTTTAAATGCAGGACTATGTCATACAACAGGCAACATGTCCCACAGGCAGACCTGGCTGAGGCCAAGGGGAGGGGTTTGAACCTCTGAACTCACCCTTGAAGGAACCATCCTTAGCTTGGAATGTGGTCATGGGAAACTAACTAAATTTTGGAGTTTTCCAAATAAATTTCCATTTAGAAAGTTAAGATGTATGAATTTGATGTTTTTATTATTATGATATGATAGCTACAGCAGCTGCTTGGAACTTGAGTCTTTGGGGAACCGATAGCTCCATCACAAAATTATATAGAACTGTTGTCTATGAATAATTAAAAGAAAGCAATTATAGTCTATTTAAATACTGGTTTTAAGTTCTCTATAGGCAATTCTTACCCCCCACACTCTGGAACCATAGCTTCCCGCTCTGCTCGTATGCCCCTGGGATAAGAGAAGATGACAATCATAGGACACACTCCTCAAGAGGGCCTTCAGCAGTCCCCTGGCTAAGACTGTGATGGCTCATCAATACTGAGTTTGACAGGATATGGGCTCACCGGGACAATTCCCTAGGTAGCCTGTGAGGGGGATTTCTCGGCTGGGAGACCAGATGGCAGACCTACCCTAAGGGTAGGCTGTACCAGTCACTGGGCGAGGAGCTGTGGTCTAGACAGAGTGACAGGGAGAAAGGGAGTTGAGCACTAGCGTTTTTTCAGCTTCTCTTTCCCCGCTGCAGATACAATGTGACAACTTGCCTTGCTCCTGTGGCCTGCCCTGGCCTGCCGTGGCCTGCTTTGATAGACTGCACATTGGGACTGGGAGTCAAAGTGAACCGCTCCTTCCTTCTGTGGCTTTTGTCAAGTATGTAGCCACTTCAGCCATCACAGTATCGAATCCCTGCAGCGAATTTTTCCTAGAGTGTGGGTATTTGGAAGTGTAATGAAGGGAGACAACAAGCCATTCTCTCTTTGTTCCTTTGTATTTCTGGGCACTCCCTTAATTCTCCTAATTTGGATGGGGAACTTGGCCACCACATTTCATCGGATCTGTTGTTAGTGTAAAGCTCACATAGGTTTTTGTTTGTTTGTGTCTCCCTCCCTCCCTCCCTACCTACCTCCCTCCTTTCCTCCCTCCTTCCATCTTTCTCTCTCTTCCTTTGGAACTTGGGAGTCATCCACTGGGAACCACAGGTGGAAGAAGAGCCCGGCGCTCCACGGATTTTCACCCAGTCTTTCTGTTTTCCCACGAGTCTTCAGTTCTGATTATAGACGCCAGTACACTCTCCCTTAGCCCCCCCCTGGATGTTGTACCCCCAAACCTCTCTGATTTCCATTTGTTTGCTGACTATTCTGTCTGAAGCCACTTCAGGTCTCCCCTCTCTCTGTTTTGTTAGAACAGTGAGCATCAGCTACTCCCTCTGCATCTTCTGGTTTACTTACATTCTCTCTCACCAGTGTTTACTGCCATATCACTTTGTCTTTGAGATTATGAACACTTGACTGTGTGGAGGCCTTTTTTGGTTGGATATGGGTGTGTGTTGCTTCATCTATTTTATTCAGCTTGAAGTTTCCTTGAAAATTCAATTTATTATTTTTTAAGTATGAGTAGACCATGACTTTGTAGGGAGAATGCAAAAATCTAAAAAAAAATTTTAGTAAATAGACTTCAACAGTATTTTATATTTGAGCTGACCGGCCTTTTGTTAAACTATGGGTTCTCCTTCAAGGACCCCCACTCTCCTGTTCAGTATACTTCTCTGGATCTGTTGTGCCGTAGCAGGAGGCAAGGTGATTCAAGCGCATGAGTTGAAAGACAAGTCTTCAGCTGAGAAGGAATCCGTCTTTCAGAAAAGCCCTCCTCTGGCTAACGAATCAGAAACATTCACAGTTTACGAAGAATGAGTTCCTTACTGAGTGTAGCACGGGACCTGAGGGTTGTAATGCAAGAGGTCAGAATAAGCAAAGCGTGGATGAAGCCATGCGCTTGAATTCCTCTGATCCAAGATTCACATGAGAATGACGGGCCCTACCCAAAACTCTCAGCTAGGAAGTAATTCAGTCGTGGGTATTCTGCAGAAATGTGTTTGTCTTTCTTGTCCTGTAAATCTGGGCCCTAAGATGGCATTTCAGTTTCATTGTGCTTTATATTATTTGCTGAAATGATCGTCATTGGTGTTGGCCAGGACCTGTGGAAAATGAATTCAGTTGCTGTTAGAAACAGTTGATGAGACAAGGTTTTCACTGCAGGGCGGGGGTGTGGGGGAAGAGAGAAAGGAGGAGGAAGGGGGTCAGGAAGACTTGACTGTGTCTCCTTCAAGCAACAAAAGAGTAAATGCTTTGGGATTTGACCCTGATTCTTTTATAATAGTGTGACAAATTCTTGGGGAAAATTGAGAAATATGTATCTATTAATTCCTATTCCCTGTCAATCAGGACTTGCCGATGGGAAGCTAAGCACCTTGTGTAGGATTGCACATCATAAGCTGTTGATTCTTCCTAAGGTACACATTTGCAACTTAAGTGCTCACTAACCTCCATCCTACCGCCCTGTTCAAAGCATAAGCATCTCAGGTCTCAGTGATGGAAAACAACTTTTGAACTGATCTTTTGGCTTCAACTCTTGATCCTACTGAGGCTATTACCCAAGTGCAACCTAAGTCCTCTGTCTTTTTCCCCCAGCTGAAACCATCTAAGAGTTCCCAAAAGAATGCCCGGAAATGTGCGTGTTGCATCTCCCACCATCCACTCCCCGGGCTCTCTAGCCTCGGGACCTTGCTGCTCTTGAATGTGCTTACTAGGTCCTTACCTGGGACCAAGTGGGGAAAAGCAGCCTGGCCTCTGCAGGCCGTGGATCAGAGCTCCTCAGGGAAGAACTCTCAAAAAAGCTTGGCATCAGAGACACCTGGAGGAGTGAGGCGCTCTGTGCCGGATGTCTTAGGAGGGTGAGTGGAGAAGTGAGGCGCTCTGTGCCGGATGTCTTAGGAGGGTGAGTTTGAACTTGGAGGTTGAGAATGAGGTGAATAGAAGCTTTGAAGAAGTTAGGAGTCTGACGTGTTGAGAGAAAGATAATGGAAAACAAGAGTTTTAAAGAAAATTTACTGTGGATTCTAAATTGGTTTTTATTTGTCATCTTCTATAGATTCAGAAAAAGATAGGATTGCTTTTAACTTTTTTTTTATAATTGTTGCATTGGATTTACATGACTGCTTTAACTTCCATGGCCCGAGCACAAGGGCTCCTGTTTATAAGTAGCCATGGGAGGTGCAGTGTGCTCTTTTGTGTGAGCGCCACCCCTCAACTCCTTCTAAGCCTACTCCCACTCCCCCTTCCCTTTCTCTCCCATCGTGTGCTAGAATGCTAGCTGGCTTGACTGTGGACAGGCCTTGTGCAGGCAACCACAATTGTCATGAGGGCGTAAGTGTGATAGTCCTGTCATGTTTAGAAGGCATGGCCGGAGGCCACCTCACTGAACTCTTAAACAACTGGGGACCGACAAGAAGGCACTACAGGTAGCAATGCTCGCCACCAAGCCTGATGACTGGAATTGATCCCTAGGACGCGCATGATGGAAGGGGAGACACAATTCCTATAAGCTGTCCTCTGATTTTTACACGTGTATCATGCTGCACATGTGTGAACACACACACACACACACACACTCTCAACTAGGTGCTTGATTCATTTTTCAACTTCATCTCTTTTGGATAATAGAAAGTATCCAAAAACACTAGATTCTTTAAGGACACTAGATACAGAGACACACAAATATACGCATACATGCTCATACACATGCATACACACATATACATAAATATACATACATGCACACATACAAATACATATAATATATATACACATCTGGGGGCCATTTGGCAGAAGAATTTGGAAACTTAAAGTTCATATAATGGCATCTTGAAGTCAAGACTCCCAAGAGTTGACTCTGATTGCCCACAGTCACCATGCCTGACTCGGGAGGTCTTTCCCTGTCCCTGGAAGAGGTGGAGGAGGGTGTCTACACATGGCAGCTAGGGAAGAATTTGCAAAGAGCTGACTTGTAGGATCAGGGAGTTGTCCAAGCCTAGAACATGCAGGACTGAAAGGAAGAGGAAAGGACTAACGGCTACAGTAGATAATGTTCTGAGCTAAGAAACACTGATCCAACTGGGCTAATTAGAAAACTTTAAAAGGTTGACATGAAGCAAGCACACTTGGGCTTGAGATGCTGTGCCATTGTAAGATGGAGTATTGGGGAACAGACATCAGGCTCTTCAAAGTTCTGGCTGCTTAAATTGTTAGTCACTTATTAGCTCTACAGCTTTAGGCAAATCACTGAATGTCCATGGTGCTCCTCCCTTTGATCGTGTGGTGAGACGGGTAAAGCCTTTCCTTCTGGTAGGCATCAAGGCATATGAAATCCCTGGTGGAGCTGCTGGTGGGCTCTTGAACTTCCTGATTATCTTTTAAAATCGAAGTACTTTCCCAAGCGCCACAACCCTACCCTGACAATATGTATTCAGTGCTGCTTCAGGACAAGGGCCTGCTTCTGACTTCCAGCCCCCACACCATCCTAGGCTAAACTCAAGAAAATGCTTTGAGGCCAATGGTAGTATCTGTGTAAATGGGACTGAGCTTCCGTTTCTCTAGGGACCTTGATGGTGACACTAACCAGAACAAGAGAAGACTCCAGAATGATGACACAGTAGGTGTGATCGAAGAACCAAGGAAATGATAAAATCAGGAAAACGTGATAGCTGTCGTAAAATATTCTGTTTAATTTGGATCCATTCTAGGGAACTAGCAGTATCCCTGCTCTGGGGTAGCTTTTTGTGGAAAGTTTGAAAAGGGAGTTCTCATGGCAGGAAGGATGTGACGCTAAAGCACCTGCCAGTCTTGTGACTGGGAGAGTCTGTGTTTTCAGGAGGCACATGCTGGTGTGTGTGGTGTACATGGCTTTGGTGACAGTGTTGAGGTCTTTCTAGACTAACTCAGGGCACAGCCCTTCCTCCAGGAATTGCCATGTCATGAAGGTTGGGATGGGGGGGTCCTTGCGACCATAATTCTGTCGAAGATCTTTTAATGCATTTCCTCCCCATTCTTCTGTGTCACCCGTTGGCAATTACACGCTACAGAAAATGTACACAGAAGGGACTTGTTTGGGTTACCGTGTAGCTGGGTGGGAGGGAGCTACGGCTAGTGGCCGATTCTTTGGGGTGACTGGGCATGGGTTATGGGAATGGAACCTGATGTCCCCTCAGCAGCTCCCAGAGAGTTTCCTCCCTAGCATCCTGGAGCCTGTGAATAGGGTTTCAATCAACGGCCAGAGTGGAGAGGGCAGCTTCATTCTCCCCGCTCCCCAGGACAGACTGACCTCTTCTGAAAAGGTCCATTCTTAATCTAGCGAGACTCTTCCTCATCCGGAAAGGCCAGCGAAGCACAAAGATCTCCTGTGAAAGGGTGAGGTGAGGGGTCAAGGGTGGTACTGGAGGGAAAGGAAGGTGCCACGCATTCACCAAGTCATTTCCACCAGAATAGAGGGGAACAAAGGCGTGCCCATTTCCAGAGCTTTTGTGAAGGGCTCCAGCCAGCCGAGCACCCCATGCAGTCACTGACCTTTCCCTGCCCTAGAGGCTCCGTTTTGTCATGTTGATGAATCTCCACTTCGTGCTCACTGGTAGCAAGGGAACAATTTACCATGAAGGGTCCTTTGAGGGAGGCGCACAAAGATAGAGTCAAGCTCAACGCTGCCCCCAAGCTGGACAGTTTTCCCCATTGTCCTCTTCGCTCCCTTTGGCTATTGAGGGTAGGGAAGGTGGAGAATGAAGCTGTAAGAAGCAAGAATGGACCTCCATTCCTTTCTGAACCTTCCAATGATGCTATAAAACCCAGGTATTCATGCTGCCCTCCCCTGAGAGGCAGAACATTTGTTCAATGTGTGGGAATCAGGCCTCAGAAGAGTCCTGTTGAATATTCAGTCTGATACCTCCCAGGAAGTGTCTACACTTAAGAATAAACACCAAAGAGCATAAATTCCAAATGAGAACCTCCATACAGTTTAGCCTCTGTTGCTGATTTCGTTCTTTTGTTCCTCAGTGGATATAACACCAAAGTGATTCAGGGAGGGAATGAGAGCCGAGGACTCTATTGGTTGTGATGAATGGGATGAATGGACACTCCACATGCAGCCTGTCTGGTGAATTTTGTATCGCTAGCCTTTGATGCGTTCCTAAAGTTTTCTGACCCTTTCTTTACCCAAGACATTTGTTCCTAAGAACTTATGAGAGATGCGCTGTTTTAAACGAGAAATGTCCTCCACAGGCTCAGGCAATGGAACACTTGCCTCCCCGTGAATGGTGCGGTCTGGGGAGGTTTGAAAAGTGAGGTCTTGTTGGTTGAAGTACATTCCCTGGAAATGGACTTTGAGAATTGAGAACCTTGAGCCACTCCCGATCTGCTTTGTGCTTGTGTGAGGTTGTGAGCTCTCAGCTTCTTGGTCGGGCTGCCATGCCTGCCACCTGCTGCCAGTCTTTCCTGCCTTGTGGATTCTTGTCCTGTTGAAACTGTAAGTCAACATAAATGTGTTCCTCCAAAAGCTGCTTTTGGTCATGGTGTCTATCACAGCAACAGAAAAGTAACTTAGACAAGATTTAAAAAACTGGTACTCCATAGCTAGATAGTCTGCTTGGGTTGTCTCTGGGCATGTGAAAGTATTTAAACTTAAATAACTTAGGCTTGTTTAAAGGGCTTTGTATCTGCATTTTGAGTGGTCTGTAGCACACATGGCTAGCGGGTCCCAAATGGAACCCACAGACCAAGTACATGTCCGTCATCATGTTGGGCGGGACCAATCGATAGTCTTTCCTTTGAGATGCAGTTTCCCAGCATAGGAAAAGTATCTTGTCATTTAGGTAGCAGAAACATTCTTTTTAATTTTCCTTTTCATAGAGTGGCTGTTATCAAATACGCATTGATTCTTTTGTGGTGTCTGATGATGGTGGCCAAGGACCTTGTGTTCGTTTGCTTTCCTGTCTCATGGGCTCAGGGTTCCAGTTACCTGGCCATGCTGTTGGAGCCTGTGGTGGTATATTATATCATAGCAGAAGTGAGTTGCCGAGGGGTCTACTGGCCATGGCAGCTGGGAAACCAAGAGAAAGCTGTGAAAGAATTAGAGCCCTAGTTCAAAAGTTCCCAGTGGCCTTCCTTCCTCCTTCAAAACGTCTCAGCCTTCCACCATAGCGTGGCAGGCTGGTGACCAAGCATTTAACACCGGAGCCTTTGAGGGATACTTCCCAAACAGCCAGTCTATAGTAGGCAGTCTTCCTGATCCTCGGAAAAAAGACCCCCGTAGCGGAGCTGTTTTTATTTCTCAGTCTCTTCATGTGCTTGCAAAGCAACCTTTGTTTTCCCTTCGGTTGCAGTGCAGTTCTGAGTGGACAGGACACATTTACCCTGCTGTCTTTGTTGAGGCTTTCCTATGACTGATCTGGCTTCTCATTTTATTAATGCGAACCCTGTTTGCACTTCCGTCCTCCCGCTGCTAAAGCCTCCTGAACTCTACGGTCACTCCTTTAACTTGCATTCATTCTGTAGACCACACATATGCAAGCACACACACATATATGCATAAATGTATACATACATATCCACATGTATATATGTGTATGTCTGTGTGTGTATGGAGAGAGAGCTGTTATGTGTGATAGAAAAGAGTTAATACTAATAAGTGAGATTGAGATTTAAAAAAAAAACCTGCATTCAACTGGACTAGATTACCAAGTCCTACGGGATTATCTGGAAAATGGCCATAGTGGAACCATTGTACCTTATGAGTTTATTGTTATTCAATAACTTCCAACCTTGTCTCTAGGTCTTAAACCAAGATCATAGTTACATATTCTGTTGCTTTCTGCCTTGATTCATTTATTACAGATTTATTTTGCCATGTAATTCGGATTCACACCGTCCTTGCTGGACGAAGGAAGCTAAAACACGCCACCTTAATTGCTGTGGTCACTGGTTAATCTCTTCTTGGTATAAACCATTGTGACAGCTTGAAAATCTTCTAACAGTTTTTGTTATAAAACCACTTCTTAGTTCATTGGCTGTTTGTAGCAAAGATTATAATAGGAAAGTTAAAACGCCCCCCAGCATGTCAAGGGCACCCATGGCTGCTCACGGCTTGACGTCACTGTCCTTGAAAAGCAGTGGTCACAGCCACGCTACCAGATGAACGGGCACCACAAACTTGCCCCGTTTCTTAGGCCGCCTCTGCCCATCCCGTTCTGATTCCCAACACCTCTGCTCCCCGCCACCTGTCTGTCTCAGTTCCCCTTCGAACAGAGGCTCTCCATTCTAAGTCTAGTTGGCCTGGACTTCCTTCAACATGCCAGTCTGGCCAAGTGACAGGGAATGGCACTGAGATAAATCACTCTATCGATCTCCACAAGCCACACAGCTGGACAATCGATGAGGAAAGCGCAACACTGAAGTACAGGCCCCCTTGGGAACGGCAGAATGATGTGGCCGACGGCACACAGGCAGCTACAGGCACAAGGAATGGGAGCAGCCCTGGTTAAGGGGAGGTCAAGTTGGGGAAATGTTTCCATCTTATAGTTGTTCTCAGAAGGGCAGCTCCTACGGTGGAACACCTACCTACAAGAAAGACAAGCCAAGTTTGGGTGCAGCTATAGGAGGAGATGGAGTGTTTTATTGGCAATATGTAGCAATTAAATATGAGCCGTGTGAAATAGGGCAGTTCCAGAAACTTCTTAATGGGCATTCATCCTGCTGTTCGCCTTGTTCTCTTTGCTTTGTCCGGGCAAGCGTCTCCACTGGGACAGCAGCTGGGGCACTGACCTAGTCGCACGCCTGAGTAGCTCCACCCCTTCCATGCCCCAGCTGATCATGTGCGGCTCCAAACTGGAGCATCCTTTTATTTAAAAGGAAGGTCTTGACATGTTGCCATCCTAAGTGCTAATCCCACAGCGCTGTGCTCACATCTTGATGACCACCTCCTAGCTGAGTGCTTGGACAAGACACCCCACTCCCTAGATCAAATGACCGTAATGGCAGAGCCTACCATTCTGGGGGAGGCTGCTCATCAGTCTGTCATAGCTTATGGCCACTGACATCAGGCTCCCATGGAATCTAGAGACGTTCTCTCCCTATGTCTGTTGAAACAAAACTACAAACCACTCCCAAATCACCTCTTCATTTTTAAAACAGTGTTGCAAGATCTGACAGTAACTGGAACTACAGCCTTCAAAGCCTTTCCATGCTTCTCAATGAGGGAATTTCACTGGCAGCATGCAGTCAGGTCAATTTAAGATCAGAGTAAGTCCTCTGTAGGCTGGAGAGAAATCCTTGGTCCCATCACACATTTGTTTTTAATTTCTGACACAACACAATTGTGTATATCTATGGAGTGCAATTGGGATCAGTTAGGCTCATCCACATACCCATCACCTCGATAGTTTATCTTATTTGGGTTTTGACCATGTTAAAAGTCTACATCGGTTTTGAAGTTTGCAGCATGTCATTATTAACTGCGGTCACAATGCATTGACAGGCAGCTGAAGTTCACTCTGTGGTCTGAAACCTTAGCCCTTTGATCTGTATGTTCTTTTTTATCTTTTTATTCCTCTCCACAGTGGCTGGGGGATCACGTTGCTGTGCACTGTGCTTTTGGAGGCCAACTAATCTCATAATGGCTACCTGTATGGTTTGCAGACCTTCGTCCTATCTGGACTGGGTTGGGGAAGGGAAAGGTGTGGAGGTGAGGCTCTTCCACATGAACATGGACAATTAGCAACCTTCTCTGCTCATCCTCTCTCTGATGCTGAGATTCTGATGGCTCTGGATTCCGTCAACATGGCTTTCCTACCTCTTGTGAGCCCTCCCAGCCCCAGAGAAGAGATAAACCCAAGATGTTCATAGGGCACTCAGATCTGCATGGACGCCTTTCCCACAGGTGACTGTGCTTTTGGAGCTCACGGAAACAGTCCAGCGTAGTGGCACAGGTGTGCAGTCCTAGCATGCAGGAGGCAGGAACAGGAGGATGACAAGTTCAAGGCCAGCCTGGGATACATAGTGGGACTGCCTCAAAACACAAAAGTAAAACCCAATTCATGGTCCCGTTGCAGGCCAAGGATTCCTAGCTCAGCCAGAATGGAAATTTATCACACCAAGGATGTAAAAGGTGCTCTCAAGTGAATTTTCATTTCCTTCTGTTTTTCTCCTTCCTTTCTCTTGCCACTTCCCTCCTCCGTTTCTCCTTATTTCTAGCAAGAGAGAGAATTTGCAGTCTTGCTCAATGAGATAGCTTTGGAAAAGTCCTCATTGGTGCTGTTATTTTAAGAAACAGTGTAACACACACACACACACACACACACACACACACACACGTCTACCAGAAAGGTATCGCCCGTGTCACACAGATGCATGAGCGTCAGCTGCACGCTACGGCGTAGCAAGCACTGCTAAGAACAGCAATGAACCTTTTCCTCATATGGAAAAAAAATACCCAACAAAACCCAAGCAAAGAGCCCCCAATAGCGCACTTCACTTCCAAACGCTCTTGTGTAGAGCTGCTCAGACGGAGCCAGGGCTAATTGGTGCCAGGTGCCTTGTAGACAGGCCAGTTCCATGGATTTCTCGCTCTCTTTGTGGAAGGTTGACTTAAGAACACATCTTTGGTGGATATTTTCATCTCACTTCTGAGACAATGAAGGGCGTCAACTTCGCTCTGGATACGGCAAAGATAGCCACATTGAAAAATAGAAGAAGGATCCAGGTCATCTATGCCTACCTTAGCTGAAATAACAGCAACACCAAAAGCAGGAAAGTCTTCTAAGCGTCAAGACAGTGTGGGTGTTCACGAACACTGGAGCCCAAGCCACAGTCCACTGGCACCCATCTTTCTAACTGGATAAGTCTCTTTTCCAGATGCTGCCTCCGCTCAACTTCAATATATAGACAGGATAGATGTGGGCTCCTCTTGAGATCTTGGGGTGAAGATGCCAGGCAGGGCTCATTTGCCATCTCCCTTGTCTCCTGTTCTGTGGCTTCCTGCACCCCTGGCAGCATCCATGAAGCAACCCCAGCGACACGCGGCAAGCGTGGAGTGAGATGCAGGCTCTGACAAATGCGCCTTCCTACTTTGTAGAGGGGAAAACAGGCCTGGGGAATTCAGTGGTGAGTTGATGCGGAGCTGGACCTGCAGCCCAGCTCTCTCATCGGCCTGCCCTCAGATATTCAAGGACACAGCCACCCTTTGGGCAAGCACATGCTCGCCATTCCTCCACAGGAAGAAAGTATTTAAACTCCTCGAAGGAGCTCCGTAAAGAATGAGTTGAAATAACCTCCTTAGGATAACACGGCCCTTCGGGATTTTCTCCTTTTCCTGTAGATTCAGCGTTTATGGTTCAGAAAGCAAAATTATTGTGTAACAAGAGATCTAGTTTGATTCATTCGCTGGACACATAACAGGAGGACTTACAGAATGAGACATATTCCTGTACTGCCCCTCATAGCTCTTCCTTCTGTCCCTACTGAGTGCTGATGGCTTCCCAGAACCATAGTCAAGATCCACAAAGACATTTTTCAAGACTCTAGGTGGTGAGGCATGTCCACTCAGGATAAAGAAAGCTCAGACCATGCTAAAATCATGAAGCAAAACAAAGCCACCGTGCAGAGGAGCATGCTAAGGATATATTCCTAGGCTCTCTTTCCATTCTTTCTGCCCTTCAATTTTTATTTCACAAAAATGGGACCATCTTGTTTTTGATGACTTTTTAAAAAAATTTCGTCAGATATTATAAACAGCTTTTGGTGGGAGGATGCCGTATGCAATTGTTTGGTTTAGTAATATTTCTTGTTGCTGTAACTTATTCAACTGCATTCCCACTTTTTAATATTAAATCCTTTTGCTCTTGCAGAATACATGGCAACCTCTGGTTTAGTCCTCCATCACTGCACATTTCCCTAGGCTGAAATCCTTACGGTAGCATGGTGGGATATGCAGGATGAACATTGACCGGTTCCACTGTGTGGCTCTTACCAATGTTTTCTTCCCCAAGAAGCAATAAAAGTGCGTGTTTTGATTCATTGCCTGGCAGATTTAGGCTAGAAACAGGGTGCACAGGCTTCTAGAGTGTAACTGGCTGGCTGAGGATTTATACAGATGTGACACGCACTTCTCTTCCAAATTTGATGCAAGGGGAAAGTGAAAGAAAAGACCTGCTTCCTTTTGCTTACTTTTAGAAAGTACCTGTGAGGGGCGCAGATTGGCCACCACCTATCTTGACCTCGTCCAGCTCTGCAGAGACTAGCGACCACAGGGCCAGAGGATGACTGGTAGGACGGTCAGCCATTGTTGCTCCATACAGCAGCCGTGGAGAACAGGAGCCTGGGTGCTGGCCTTGCTCTGTATTCTCCTCTTTCTTCTTCCAGAACAGAAGACAGAGATGAGAAGCATAGAGGAATGAAGATGTCTTTCTTGAGGTCTCACTGGCCTCCTATGGTTCTCACCTGGTGGCCTGAGTTACAAACAACGTGCATCAGCCTGCTGATGTCCCTGCCTCTCTCATGTGATGCTTCATCCCCAGGAACTTAGGAAAGCACCCTCAGCTGGTCTTGCACTAGCTTCCTTCCAGGGCCTTCCAAGCTGTAGCCACTGTCACTGTCTTCTTCCCTATGACACTGTGTCTGGATCAAGTAAACAGAGAACCAGTGGATTGCAGAGCAGAGGCTGAGCTGGTTATGCTAATGGGGAAGATTTAGTGAGCTGGAGACGGCACATGGCCAGAACCAAGGCTTCTGGACGCCATGGCCTTATTGGATTGCACCAAATGGTTCTGTTCAGGGATCTCATGAAGGAAGTAGGATCTGAGTTAGGAGTTACAGACTATCCTGTTTCCTGACTCTTGTGTTTTCTTCCTAGCACCTCCTGAATTTGCTTCTTTCCTCTTCAGGCTTAGCGGACAAGGAGCTGATGGGTTTCCAAGATGCTCCTTTGTCTGTGGACATTTGGTGATCTCTTATGGAATTGCCCCAACTGCCCAACATACACATATTTGTAGAGCAATTAGCACCTGATCACACCTCAGACACTTTGCAGAGATCAATGTTTCCAAACAGAAGAGCCATTATTTTGAAGAGTTTCCGTGAAGTGGAATGGGGAGAAAATGTGATAAAGAAGTTTGTCAAAGAAGAGAACACGAGGGACGAGGAGAAAGAAGGCAAAATGCCCCAGTGCCTTGGGTTTCCCTTTCCTCAGTCTGTCCAGCTGGTTGGGCTTGTTTCTTGTGATTCAGGGGATCCTGAGCAGAGAGTACATGGTAGCTTCCCCCCCCCCCCCCCACACACACACCGCCAATACACTGGGATAGTGACAAAACCCTAGCTGACATGACACATGATGACTCTCCCTTATTCCTTAGCCTGATCCATTTTAGACTCGAGATGGCTATCACCAGGTCTCCCTCTCCTCTGAGATTTAACTAACAAAGTTTAGGAACCGTGCTCTTTAGGACTTCGGCTCACGTGCAGTCATTGGTTCTGGAGGTCGTTCTTAGCCCTACCAGCTTCTTTTCACAAAATACATCTGATCGTTTCGGTAGCGTCTTCCTACAGAGGGCTCGGGGTGGGGGTGTGAAGCCCTTTGCCTTGGTCCTCTCAGGGTATCTGGTTTGGAGACGTAGGCTCCACTGTTGTGAGTAGGCAGGCCTTCTTAGGCTTCCTCATTAGCCAGGCCAATGGATATCTGCCTTGAGTCTGAGAGAACCACATGCATTCATTTAAAGCAGGTGGGACCCTGCCAATTTGTACAGATCCACGGCCAGCTGGCAGTGAGTTGGGTCATCCGTCGGGAAAGCCAAAGAGAAGGCTTGGCCTGGGCGTCTGGACTAGCAATGAACAGTAGCGTTGGTGTGTAAAGAGGCAGCGTCTAAGCATAAGTGGACCAGGCAGGCCCAATCTCTCACATCTCCCTTCAAAATTGTCTGCCAGTGTCTATTATTTTTTCCAAGGGAAAATTTTGCATTCTTTTTTTTTTTTTTTTTTTGGTATGTGTGCGTCTTTGCTCTTGGTGATCTAGGCATGTCTCCACTCAAAGGGGCTGGCGAAAACACCCACTCCTTTTCTCACTTTGCGTGATTGACCCCATGACCTTGTGTTCTCCCAAAGCCTCTGCACACAATCTGTAGTCTTCATCCTCTACCGTGATCTCCCTTGGATGATCCCACAGACCTCTTGATGTCAACAGACTGGAATGTTTCTCTCCTGGCTGGAAAAGGCTCCTTTGGTCTTAACTCAGAGGTGGGAGGAATTCACATGAATTTGAGAGCCCGCCTTAAACTGTCTCTTGTTAGAACTTCCCATGAAGCCTGGGGAGAATAATTAGAACATCTCTCTTCAGTTCCCAGCAAGGAAGAGACACACAGCCCCCTTTTTATTTCTGCCAAAGCCATCTGGAGCCAGCCAGACCCGTGAGCACACCTGGGTGGGAGGTGGAAAGTGAAGTAGAGACGTCCATGCTAAAGTTGGCACCTCCTTTTTACACTCTCTAGGTCACTATTCTTTGGGAGAATCCAGAAGAGAGTTAAGTCTGTCAGTCCCACATCACGAAGAACTGGAGCCTCAGAGAAGTCAGCGACTTTCTCCGGCTGACACATTTTTGGTAAGGGGTAGGGTCTGTTATAGTTAGTTTTGAGTGAACTGGAAGGCTGTGCCTGGCTGCAAGAGAAGTGGACCAGCACTAGGAATTGAGAGACACCCTGGCTTAGCCAAGTCTTCAGACTGGTTTTAGCCAAAGAATAGAGAAATCCCTCAGAATCCAAGGGGATAGTTCCAGACTCCTCTCAAGTTTCACGAACTTTGGACATTTAAGGCACTTATACTAAATGACATAATATTTGCACATCACCCATGAAATTTCCAGATGCCATAAATTATAGATTCCCCCCCATCCCTGATAGAATCTAAATACTAAGGGAATAGTTGCTGTACCATATAGTAGAGAGAAAAGTGGTAAGAGAAAGCCTGTGCATACCCAGTGCAGACATAACAGTGTGTTGAATGTTTTTTTTTTTTTGTGGTTGCTTGAGTTCTTGCATATGGAGACCACAGATATGGGGGGGGCCAAACGCAGTTGGTAGTCTGACTTGAGAAGGAAACGTCAACACGATACTTGTGAGGTTTCGTCATGTGTAGAGCGATTCTTTGGTGAATGGAGTTTTCCAAGTTACGGCTGAAATATACGTGTAGCTAATCTTTTAAGCAATAATTTAATGAAAATGTGAATTAATTCATCAAGTTTTATTCAATACAATTACTGTCTAGTAGTGGGTTTTCTTCCCTTCGTGCGTTTATTGTTTTAATCTACGTGTATTTTATGGACATCTGGGGTAGACACAGGGTGAATTCTAAGAACAATAATCTCTACATGGTGTCTTAAACGGGCTCACAATTTAAAGCTTAAGTCACTACAAGGAAATTATTGACAGGCAGAGGGTGCGCTGACGTACAGCGTGGTGTGGACTCTTGGCTCATGGCTGAAGCTCTTGTGATAGGGCTCAGCCTTTCATCTCTGTGATCTGAGCCAACTCCTGAGCTCCAAAGTCAGAACCAAACCGAATCTTAGATAGCAGGAAAAACAGTCATGGAATAGCACTTGCACATTTTAGATGTGATAGGAGGAGAAATAGATGACCTTTTGGTTACAGAGAAGCTGTGGTAAAGGAAGAAGATGTTAAACATGGCTGAAAGGTCCAGTCTCAGGAAGAGAAGAAGGAGGTGGAGTGGGAGATGAGTCGTCGGAAGACCCGGCAAACCCACCAGAGAAGACACATTCTTAAAGCTGAAAAGAGAGGTCTGATTGCCAGCAAGTGGCTACACAGGGAACTCAACCACATCATGCAAATCATCCAGCCCAGTCCTGGCTATTCTTTGTCTTTCGTGCACAAAGCCTACATCCTGGTTGATGCACTTTAGTTATCAAGATCAGTTGTAGAAAAGCAGAGCTACAGAACCAAAAAGGCAAGGTTAGTACATTTAGGGACTTTTCTCGATGCTGGAACTGATGGACTAGGTCATTGTTCCTGTCTTGGCAGGTGTTGGGATTTTCATGCAAGGTTTTAAGATCAGAATGGTGCCTCTAACATGCTAAGGTCTGGGGCTTGTTATAGACTCATCAAGTCTCAGGAGGAAGGAATGTAGAGCAAGGGTGACGGGATGCTGCTGGAGGGATCACTCAGAAACATTGTTTACTGTGTGGTGAGTCCTGGGGTTTAGAGTCAGAGAGGACCAGTCATTGCTGTCAAGGGGTTTTCTTCCTAAAGGGCAGTTAGTGAGCCCTCAACTGTAGTTTTCCTATGCTGGCCATTCTTGGAACAATTCTGCATCTGCTCCCTTCTAGCCCAGAGGACAGCTTTCCAGCCCCCCACCCCCAGCTGTTTTGGGCCCACCCCAGGCAGCACCCTGGTGTCTGCTCTTCGGTTGCCACCATCCATCTCCCTGAGGAATTATGCTGTTCTGAATTTGTTCTGTCTATTCTACACTTTCATGTGGATGAGGCCCCACTTTTAGGGGACAACTGTCTTTGTTTAATACTCTGCTTAACCAGGGATGTGGCTTTCACAATATTTCTTTTGTCTAGCGTTCCACTGCACAAACAAAACACCATTTTGTTTATGTTCTCTACGCCGACGAGCATTTGGGTTTTCATGGTTTGGAGCTGTGGTGAACAAATCTGATTTGAAGCATGGGATTAAGACATTTACAAAGTGAGGATGCAGTCATTTCTCTTCTGTGTTTGCCTGGCAATAGAATGGCTGAGTATGCTGGTTACTCCTCTCATGCCTGTGTCCACATAGCTAACATAAGTGTTCTAAGGGAGGAAGAATTTATTTTGCTTCATGGGTTAAAGGTATATATTGCCATAGAAGTGAAATTTTGGCAATAGAATAATCAGCATAATCCTTAGTTATTGGAGGAGGAATATGAGACTGTTTGCTTAGGTTTGGGTAGACTGGAAAGCAAAGCAAGCAAGCAAACAAACAAGTCTGCATTACAACCATAAAGTCCTCGGACTCAGAATATTGTTCAAAAGACTCCAATTTGACTCACATCTCTAAGCCAGAATAGAGATATGAGATTTTGAACTGCTCAGGAAGTCCATGATCAATAGCCAGCTGCACCTTGTAGGATCGATATCTAGCAGAGACTTTCTGATTAAGAACGAGGACACTTCATTGTCCCTTGTCCTAAATCAGTCCAACTGGGTCCGTCAATCGCCTGGACATGGAAATGCACCTCAAGAACAGTTGTTCTTTGTACCGTTTTTTCAAAGTTTTAGGAATAGTCTAAAGCCCGGCAAAATGTCAGTGATCACAGCGGTCTTTTGGACAACCATCCGCTGTTACTCCTGAGGAGTGCGCCATCCTCTTCTCTGCTACCGGTCTCCCACACTCCCTCTGCTCACCTTGCTGAAATTCCTCTAAGGGAGACTAGGTCAGACAACTGTGACTCCCAGGGAGTCCAGAGTGAGATCCTGGTGACAACAGCACCACACGAGACTGCCATGGAGAGCCTCCGTGGGCCTGAGAATGCACAGCTTCTGCCTGGAGATGCACAGTTAATAGCCATCCGCTCTGTCTTTAGGGTCAGGGGTCTGCTCATGACAATATGACGTGGAGGGAGCTGAAGGGTCCAGCCTGGACTACAGTGAGAAGCCTGTAAGTTGAATCCTGGGTATATTCGTGGGTCTGGGCTGTATTTCTGGCTCTGGTTTGTGACTCTGGAGGTGATTGGGATAATTGAGAGCTTATGCTCCACTCCCCAAAGACTGGTTTTAGCACATAAGCAACCCGCATTTTAATATTTTTTCCTTCTGACTGGAAGCATTTGGAAATGGTTCTTGCCCCCGCTTATAAAAGGTGGCGTTAGTTTATGAACATTTTGACATTGATTAATAAAATTCCGAACCCATTAACTAATGGGGAAATGCCAAAGTTTTTTTTTTCTTTTGCATCCAAGAAAGTAAATGCAATAAAACCTATCCCAAAAGGTAAGTTAAATTATAGCTTTTACTTTTCTCTCCTGATGGGCTCACCAGATGTTAACGCAAATGCAGGACACAGGCCCTTTTGCCTGTTCTCTCCAGGGAAGGAAGAGGGGAGGCTTGGCTCAGACACACAAACTTTTAGAAAGAGAGAGGTAGCAAAGAAGTCATGTAGCAAAGCAGCCCTGTAGCAAAGGCCCATAAATCTGAAGACAAGGGAACACAAGCTATACTAGTTTCTGTCCAGTTTTTTCTTACCCTCACCAGTTTCTCCCAGATCAATGTCAGGAATTTAGCTCTCATTTTGAAAAAAGCTTGTAAAGTCTCCACAGGTCCCCTGAGGCCAAGGGCTGCCATCTTACTTCTTCCTTGTGGAGAAGTTGAGAAGTCCTTGCCACAGCAGGACACGTGGGCTGGATGGCTGTATGAACAGGGAACTCTGGGAATCAGAATGTCTCTCTTCCTGTCCTTCGCAGGGCTTTCCAGTTCTCTAGTAAACAGAAGGAAGTATATTTTTAACCTTTCCCCTCCACATGCCTCAATTTCTATCACAGTCTATAAGGACATAAAGCAGCAAAAAATGCAAGAACAGGATATGGCTGGCCCTCTACAGCCAGAGACAGCCTCCTCCTTCCGCCATCATGAGCTGCATTCTATTCAGTGAAGGCAGCTTTGTCTCTCCCATTGAGAGGAGTCTAGTAAACAGGAAGTTCCAGTTTTTACTTCTCAGTGTGTACTGTCCTGGGGTGGGGGTGGCACACATGCACACTATAGAAAAGGGGAGTGTATGTAGCATCCTTGGAAGGGGGTTTCTAATCTTGATGCCCAGTGCTCTTGCAACCCTCTTCCAGTGCCTGGTTCTGAGAGTCCCTCCTAACCTACCCCATGTGGGAGGATTGAATGGTGTCCTGACCGCAGAACTTAATTTTCTCCCCTTTTTCTTTTGGATTACGAATGTCTATGAGAGTTAGGTTGCAATAACATAATTTGTCACTGTCTAACTTGCAGTGTTATGTTTGAACGTTTTGACTGAGCAGAATAAATTACCTGTCCTGATTTATTAATGGCACAAACCCAGAGCGGTGGGTTTATTTAAAGTGAGAGATAAGCTATAAGAATGTGAAAATTTGAATGAAAAGGGAACTTGTAGAAATGTCTCCTGCTTTTCTGTCTTTTCCCCTTGGTCCAGCTCTTCCCTTCTCTTGGATCTCCCGGCAAGCGTTTGTCATCACCCTAAGTAGGAGCCTGTCGCATGCTCAACTTCTTGTAGATTTTCTTCTTTATTTCTGTCCTCCTAGAGGTGGGCAAAGTGGTTCTCTTCTGTTCAATACACGGTCTTTTTGTTTGGTTATTTAATCTTCATTTTTTGTACTTATATTTTTCTTTTTATTTAACATTTATTGTTACCTTTATACATGCATATAAATATATAGATGCAACCCACTGAGTCTATTTAGATTGGTCATTTAGTATTGGTTCTCCAACTACAGGGCTCATCCTTGGGGAAGATTAGTTTTCCTCCCCCCACTACAGTTCTTGTGGGGTGGGGCCTTTTAAGATTCTCCTCATCTATGCTGCCATGTCAACCAGTGGTATCATTGTTCAAGTCTTGTTCAGGTAGACATGTCATTGAGATTTCATAGGTACAGAGTCCCTATGGAAGCAATCTTAGAACAGTGACCCTAGCATCTCTATGGAAGCAATCTCACAATATAGCATCCCTATGGAAGCAATCTCACAACAGATACCCTAGCGTCCCTATGGATGCAATCTCGCAACAGATACCCTAGCATTCCTATGGAAGCAATCTCACAACAGATACCCTGGCTCTTGAAATATTTTCCCTCTCCTCTTTCATGATATCCTCTTCTTAAATGTCCTTGAACTTGGTTGACCATTCTTGGCCTCATCTTTTGCTTTAAAGACTAAACTTTTCTTTCTAGCCCTACAAACCTGGACTCCAGTTTCACATTCTCCTCTCTGCTGTCCCAGATGTGGTAACGACTCTCTTTTAACCACCACGCCTTCCAGAGCTCCCCCAATCTTCTCTGTGAAGAGACCTCGTCCCTCTTCTGCATGGTAGTCAATGAAGATCTTTGGCTTCCCTCACCTCGTTTTTAGTAAGAATGATGATAGTCATATCTATAATGAGTGCTGATGAGGCAATAGTCACAGATCTATGTATTTGACACAAATCAACAAATTTTAATTCTACAGAAATCGTTTGTAGACTGTAATAGTCATATGTCTAGTTGATTGGGCCACAATTCAAGATGCTCCTGTAAAATGTTTTTGCATAGATTAACATTTAAATTGGTAGACTTGAGGAAGCAGAATACACTCCTTTGGATAGTTGGGTTTTATCTATTAGTTAAAGCTTCAACAAACCACAGAACTAATTTCTCCCAAACAAGAGGAAATTCTGAGGGTGCCTTTGAATTTGATCTGCACCATTAGCTCCTCTCTGTTCTTAACTACTATAACTGAAGCCAATTCTCTTTTAAAGATTTTTTTTTTAAATTGTATGAGTGTTTTGTTTGCATGGATTCAAATACCATGTGTATTCAGTACCTATGACGGTCAGAAGAGGGTGTCAGAGTCACCGGAACTGGATGGTTGGTAGCTGCCACTTGAGAGCCAGGAACAGAACCATGCACTTGTCAAGGGTAGCAAGTGATCTTAACCATGGAACCATCCCTCTAGCCCCATAATCCCTGATATCACTTTTTAAAAAAATTACTCGTTCTGTTTCTATGGAGGAACTTGACCAACAAAGTTGGTATTTCATGATTCTCTCATTTTACCGGTGTGATAACCAAGTCCAGCCTTTAGCCTGTTTGTTTAAGTGCCAGTAAGTGGCATCATTGGGATTCTGTCTTCAGAGTCTGTACTCTTCAGCCAAAGGTTAAATGCATGATACCTAAGGGACTTGTATTTAAAGAAAGCTGCCAAGACAGGCTCTATGCTTCTAAAGTACCAGGGAAAGCTGCGAGTCTTCAACAGCCCCCTTGGAACTTCTGGCCTTGTAGAGGTTTCCATTTTCCACTGGCACCATGTGATAATCTCCAAGGGCACTTTATTTTTAGAGTGCTGTTGTCGGGCCAGAAGGATAGAGTAGGCACCTAGCGGCAGTAGGAATGCACCCCCGATGTACACACACAGCATACACACACACACACACACACATACACACACACACACACACACACGCTCGTCTTCTGCAAGCTGGCCAACGCCACTGTATTTTCAATCCCTCAGGTTATCAGACATAGGAGCGTTTACAGTTTTAATAGGCTTAGAGGTGGCTCTTGGGTCCACCAGCATCTGCATTCATCTGTAATTTATGACTGCCCCTTATTTAGTTGGTTTAGTAAATTGTACCTACGAGTATTTGAGACTTGGCAGCTGGTGTATGGTTTCACCATTCAGCTCCGTTTTTGTCAACTGTTTGGCTTTCTTTCTTTCTTTTTGGATGACATTCTCAAATACTTCATTTAAAGCTATGGTCTGGAACACACTTTATCAGATTCCTTCTGTGTGCCAGGAGACCCCTTTAAGGTATATTCTATAATGGCTACATTTCCACATGCTAATACATTCATTTCTGAATTACCTCCAAAGTCACCACATATCCAAATAACAGAAGGCGATACATGGAGAGTTTAGATCATGTAATTTGTGTGGCCCCCTGCTTTTCCCCACCCCCTCCACCCTGCTCTGATTTTAGAAGACAGGAAATTCTTTAGTAAGTGGAGAGGTGTGGGTGATGGTGCTTAACCAGAGCATAAAATTAACGTCTTTTGCAAAAATGAGAGAGCTTGCTTTGTTCCAAGGGAGGTGAGGAAATGTTTGGCCTCTTTTGCTTGTGCAGTCTCACCGTGCCCCCAAGATTAAACCAGGTGATTATGGGTATAATTTATTCCCCTTTCAAGTCTGTCATCATGCGTGTGGATGTGTGGTATTCTGTTTACACACTTTGGGAGGGAAGAACCATAGCTGGCAGAGCCAGACTTAAGGGCCGTCTGTGAAGTTCCCAAGACAATTGATTTGCACTGTCATGGACTAAGATTTTCTTGTCGAATCTGGGCCTGACCATTACAGACAGCTTCCTTTTGCAGGGCTAAGTCCTCATTTGTGTTGAGGCCTACACACAATGAAGGTATAATTCATCTATATTATGATGAATAGTACACTGTAATCATGCAAGCTCCTAAAAGATGTGATCCTAAGACAAAAGAATTGCCATAGATTTAGATCCTCCTATCACAAGGTCAATCTTCCTTTAAGGTCTAAGGAGGGATTAGAGGTTAAAATAAATCTGCTAAAACTCTTTTTTAAAATGAGTGGAGAAAAATCTCTCTAGCTGAATGCTTCCAGAGGAAGGATGGGAATTTAGGTTTTCAGTATGAAGTGTCAACTTCTTTCCGCGTTTTCTTCAATACTTGTGTCTTCTCATCCCATGGTGCATGAACCAGTTGGGAATCTCCAAGGCCACAAGACCAGTCACTGAAGCCCACCTTTGTTCTGTGTGCTGACTCTTCCTCAGGTCTCCTGGAGTGGAGGCTCTGTGTGCAAATATGATTGAACACTGGCAGTTGATATGTGGATGTTTTTTGTCTTGACTCCTTTTCAATACGAGCTTCCCTCTCCCACTCTAATCTGGGAGGCAGGAACACAGAAATCATCATGACACTGTGACAGAGAGCTTCCAGAGATGCTTTAGCAAGGCATACATGGATAAACAAACCAACCCAAGCAGAGTTTCCTGCTACTGACTAGGCTCCAACCTTTACACTCTGCCAAGGCTCAGTCTCCAAGTGAACGTCTTCAACTCTGCTGGACGCAAGACGGTCATGTTAGCTCCCCTGCCTGGGACAGCCCATTCCCTCCCCTGTCCCAGTCTCCCAAGACAGGGCATACAAAGGTGCTGCTGACCACAGGATTCCTTTGTGTGGAAACTGTTCTTTAAAACATGTAATAGTTTTGTTAAAAGGACTCAGGGCCTCTTGTTGTGCTAGAAGTAAAGAAATACTCGAAGATAAATGGGTACATAAAAAGGATGAGGGAGTTAGCTTGAAGGAGCTCCTGCTGGCTAATTGGGTTAGGTATAATAGTAACTAATGACAGCAATGCATTATACGCATTGAAGGAAGTAAAGTATGATTCATACCGAGTCATGAAAAAGAAGTGCTCTTGATCTTACACATCTATTGTTTGGCATTGGCCTCATAGTTAATAACACTGTACCAGTACACTTGAAATGTGGCTCTGAAGGTAAATCTTACAGTGAATGCTCTTACCACAAAAGGAAAAAAGAAAACCTTTGGTGACACACAAAAATTTTAAAAGCTAGAAGTGGATAAGAAGGAAACTCTTGGCGTTGAAGGGCTAATTTGTGGCATTGATTGTGCTGATGGGCTCCCAGGTGTGTGTAGTCACATAAAGCTTCAGCAACTTATGTGCATTAAATATGCAAAACTTTACTGGGGAGGCAGAGGCAGGTGATCTTTGTGAGTTCTAGGCCAGCCTGGTCTACAAGAGCTAGTTCCAGGACAGGCTCCCAAGCTACAGAGAAACCCTATTTCAAAAACAAAACCAAACAGAAATAAATTTAAAAAAAAACAAAAAAATGCAAAACTTTTTGCGTGGCAATTGTTCTTCAATGAAATGGTAGCAAGAAAACCCAGCTAAAGTAAATCTCAAATTGTCTTGAAAGTTATACTTATTAGGACAATAATAAAAAGTAGGTTGCTGTGTAATAAATCTACAGAAAAAATGACAGGAAGTTTCCATGACCTCATATTTTATTAGGTCCCCACAGTTTATCTGGTCACCATATAGACAAAGCTAGAGAGTGTCCAGCGGAGAAATCTGGAAGGTTTGCATCAGTACCATGGATCATGGGCTATTGGCACAGGCCTCCTCAGACTGGACATTAAAAAGATGTTCATCACGGTGATGTTTCTGCCAGATGTGTAATCTGAATCTATGTGGGAAAAGAGAAGTTGATCCAATATTCTACACACTAACCTCTCATCAGGAATTGGTTTGAGCCACATCTGCAGGAGAACTGCCCTGAAATTTTTTGACCCACAAAAGGGAGCAAAGTTGTCCTTATTGAAGGAGACCAAGGAGAAGGACTCCCAAATACAGTTTATGCCCTGCACTGAGTCCTGGGTGGAATCTAGTCAGCTTTTCAATGCGCTGTAGGGATGCCAGACAAGTTCTAAAGACAGACTATGGGTTAGATAATAGAATTACATCAAATCCACATGTTCTTATTTTGAAAACTTTGTCATGGTTCTATTAGAGAACATCTTTATTTCTAAGACACACACACTGCAGTGTTACAGAGTGGCTTAAATGCAGTAAAATAATTTGAAAATAAAAGCAAATAATTTAAAAATAATATTCACATGTGTGTACATGTGCACATATGCATACCATAGATGCACACACATATACAAATATAAATATATAAATTTATACCATGATTACTTCAATATCCATGGGGCTTCATTATGCAACTCATCTCATCCCCAGTAATACCCAGTGATACTAAAGTCCCTTATATAAAACAGCAGAGTGTTTGTACAGGACACACATCTTTCCTTGTAATTTAAATCACCTCATTATTTCAAGGAGCCGTTATTTACAATGCTAGCTGGAGGCTGTCTTGGCACAGGGAACAACATTCAACAAAGCCACATAATAGCCGCATGATACATCAGTTCCTGCAGACGTTATCTGTGAACTAGTTCCAACCAAGCAGAGAAATTGCACCTTAATTTCAGCAAGTGTTTTCACAAAAGCACATCATCTTAGCATTTAACCCTGTAGGCATCAGGGTTAACATGTGGTCAAAAAGAATGCACAGGCAACATGCTGTATTGGTGGGCATGCAGTGATAGATTCTCTGAATTATTTCTTTCTGTTAGGTAGGCACAGGACTCATGACTTAGGTCATTGTAAACTTGAGGGTATCCATGTGAGCCAGGACACTGTGGGTACTTCAAAGAAGCCGGGCACAGATCTGTAGACAGGTAAAGTATCAAGAAATTTTTGAGTGTTCTGGAAAAAGTAACTTTTCCCTTCAGATATTCCTCACGGACTTTTCTAAAGTTTGCCCCTTTTTATAAGGAACTCAAAAGTGCTTTATGATTAAACACACAGTTTTTTTTTCTGCAGTTGATAACAATTTCTTTTTATGGAACCCTTAATGCATAACACACTATTCTCATCTTTCATTCTTTCTGCAACCCTAAGTGATAAGACCATTTTATAAGGAGGTCTCAAGTCTAGTGTTCTCTGCTTGTTACACCAACACTTAACTGTGTGAACACTCAGGGCTCCCCTCTGGAAGCCTCTTACAGGAAGTTCATGAGGGGCAGACAGCTCTGTATAGCAGAGCCAAATCCACTCATCTGTGATGATGCCAAAGGAGAGTTCAGGCTGTATGCTTCCTGCGCATTACTCTGCATTGCCACATGGCTAGCGGCTGAAAGCATTTTGTTTCGGCAGAAACAATGTATCGGCACTTTGTTTAAGCAGAAACAATGTATCATCATTTTGTTTTGGTAGAAACAATATATCAGCATTCTGTTTATGCAGAAACAATGTACCGGCACTTTGAAACAAAGTATCGGCACTTTGTTTAGGCAGAAACAATGTATTGGCAGAAACAATGTATCAGCATTTTGTTTAAGCAGAAACAATGTATCAGCATTTTGTTTAAGCAGAAACAATGTATCAAAAGACACAAACATTTTCTTTCTTCCTCCTTGCTGTATCACATTCCACTGCAAACACATCAAAGAATGCTGCCATTTCTAGAAACATGCTTCTAAATAAAACTGTAGCCTTCAAATCTTGATGGAAAATACTGCAAAAGTTTAAAGTGGAAAAACTCAGAGATTAAATAAACAAAATAGAAGATAAAATGAAAATTAACCTATAGATGGCAGAACAAAATACAATAAACTGGGTGGCTTATGATGACAGAAAAATATTTTTTTTGTTACTCTGGAAGAACAACCATCCTAAATCAAGGGGTATGATGGCACTGTCTGCAGTCTCTGCTGTACCTCTTTTTTTTTTCTTGTTTGTGGTGACTTGGGCCACTCTTAGTCATTCCTTGACTTGTGGTCAATCAGACTGTGCTGTCTGATTCTGTCATAACCCGCTCTTCTCTCTCTCCTATGGGTGTGCTTGGATTTCTCAGAATACCAGTCATGGATTAAGCCCGACTTCAATTCTGTGTGTATTTCAACTTAATGATAGGAGGTCTTCAAGACCCTGCTTTAAATGAGGTTGTATCTATAAGAACCAGGGCAACGACTTCAGCATAGCTCTGAGGGACAGAGCAGCTTAAGCCACAGCAAGAAGAATAGGACCCATACTGTGCTGTGAAGTAGGATGTGGGTGTTTGGGACCCATGGTTGCCATAGCTACGTTCTCCACTTCAGTACTTTCTCTACTGCTTGGGTTGTGGGTGTGGCAAATATGCGTAATGCACTGACCTTAGGTTAGGGGCTTCAGCATTTAAAATCAGAACATGGGGCTGGAGGGTGGGTCAGCCACTAAGATGCCTCGTTGATCTTCCATTGGATGCTAGTTTTGTGTCCAGCACCCACAATGGCCTTATGACATTTCTAGTTCTGGGGGATCTGGACCTTCTCTGGCCTATGAGGGCATTGCATATGCGTGATGTGCGGACATACATGCAGGTAAAACACCAATATACATGCAATAAATAGATAAATCTTACAAAACAATTTCTAAAATATCAAATGGAGATAGATTTCCCCAAAGACCAATGCATGACATAGTAATATAATAATAATGAAGAGAAATTTGAGAATGGCTATTTATTTTTTATCATGCTCTGGTCAACTCTGGGTGGAGTCGGAAAGACTAAAGCAAAGGGCAGTTGTAAAGAAAATGAGGATTAGCACTGATACCTGGAAATAGCCATGCTTGGTCATGATGCTTAGGAAGGAGCAACTTTGGTCCATGGTTGAACGGAGCTCTGCTGGGCAGATGTCCTTACAGAACTGCTTTCTGTGTGGGGTCGTGTGAAGTTGCTTTGAGGTTCTCTGTTAGCTGTGGCCTGAGCAAGTCTTGCAAGAGTCACTTTGGTAACCAATTGTATATGAAGCCCCTGTTTTACACCTTCCTAGATTTGATCACTTTTTCTTTCGTTGGGGTTGACCAGAGTGGCCAAGTTGTTTCTGACATTTTCACCTTTCTAATTGTATTGGCACATCCATCACTACCAATTACACATTTTGGTTAGCAAAATATAAAGTGTGTGCTTAGGCAACAAATTATGTGTCCCTTGACCATTCCACAGGGTGGTGCCATTTTGGTGGGTTTAAGTTTGTAAAGAACAGAAAAGTGGATGGCTGTCTAACTGGGCTAATCCTCTAGATTAAATGTTCTGTCGAATTCCAAAATTGACAGGAGGAAGAAAACCTCTTCCAGTCCTCAAACCCTAACATAGCTCTCTACTATGATTATATTGGCAAACTTATTGGGTGTTCTGAAATCTATACTGAAAAAGCAAAGCCTTTATGCATGAGTTGTGAAAGAGTTGACTGTGGACTGAAGAGATGGCTCAGCTTTAGAAACACCAGCTGCTCTTCCAGGAGACCCAGTTTGATTCCCCACACCCACAGGGCAGCTCATAATTGCTTTATAACTCCAGTTTCAGGGGGTCTGGCACACCCTCTTCTGGTCTTTGTGTTTATGTGGCATATATTCACACATGCATGTAAATAAAACACTAAAAGCAAGCCTTTTATTATTATTTCTAAAGAATTAGCATTTTCAAGTTCATTACCAAAGCTGTGACTGCCCTGCAGGTGCAAACCTTTCCACATGCCATCGGTTGAAGGTCAGTGGAATACACCCTTCCACCCGTTGTTTGTAGCTCTTCTTAGAGGGTGGTCCACACTCCCCACTTTGTTTTATCTGACCACCACAGGTCACCACCCACATAAATCTAAGTCAATCTATTAATTTGGAGGAAATGTTTTAGGTGTATGACTGACTTGAAGTCAATAAAAACAATATCAATTATTTTATTGCAGTGTGTTTACTAGATCGGAAACATTCAAACCAAGTTTCCCTCTGACTCAAAGGCTGTTGTTTGTATTCGAATGTAGTTATCTTTGAACGTTGGTAAATACCTCTGCTTTCGTCTGCATTCACCAAAGGGACATTTCCAAGCCTGTAATGATTGCCTTGGCTTTGCCCTGTGTGCTGCCCTGGGCATAACTTACCATTTAGAATCCCTACAGCTCCCTCTTGCTGCTAAGAGGGTCAGCCCTAGCAATAGGCAGAGCAGTGGACATGCCCAGAACACTGGAATTTGGGCTGGTTTCGATTATAGGTCCCTTCCCTTGCCTTCTGCGAACACCCATTGCACAACACCTCATTTCTCTCTGCTCTCGTGTCTACACCAGTGAAAAACCGGTCAGAGATTAAGCTGGTCAGCCTCACCTTGAAGAAAAAAAATGACCAGGAATGTTTAATTTTGGGGGTGTGAAAGAGGAAGAGGATTAGCCTGTTCTCAAGCAGCCTAGGGGGCAGATTCTATGCCCTGGGAAAGCAGACTCAGGGGAATATCTCCAGAAACTGAAGTTATTGGGGGAGGAGGGAGGGAGAGGGGGGCGCAACCAGTGAGATGGGGGTGGGGTAACGAGAAATCCCTACAGCTTGAGACCCAAGTAGTTGTGGCTGGATGCATCCTGCATCTTATTTTCTTTGATTTTACAGAATAATAATAATAATAAAAAGCTGGCAATATAATAGAAGAATTGCAAACAATGTTGTCTGCCTTTGCCAAGATATAAATATAGAGGAAACGTTTGAAAGGACCGTGTACGGTATCAAATTATCTCTATTCTCTGTTCCCTGGCTGGGTGACTCACCAAGCGGAGAGTGAAGTGGTCTAGTTACCCCCTCGCCCCCCCCCGTGAGAACGAAAGGCAGGGGACTGGGAAGAGCCTATCTGATCCGGGACAAGTTTATGTGTCACCAGAACAGTTTTGACACAAGGTGAGAGCTGCTTCCTCGTGCTCCAAAGGGTTTGTAAAGGAAATTCCATCTTGACTCGGGGCATTTCACCTGGACCATAGGGCTATGGAGAGAACCTGGTGGTACAGAGTCCTGTGACATATACGGGCAGTAGCTGCACCTGCACAGAAATCGGCATCCCTCCCCCACTTGACTTGGAAAACTCCCTGTATATTCTCTATTATTTTATTGAAACTAAAATTTGTATGACACAATCCACTCATTTGTGTTGGTTTTAAAAACAAGGCTTGTTTACTTGCTTTAGAATGTCCAGTTTAGTAACTACAGACTCCAGCGCTGCGGGGTGGGGGGGGGGTGGGGGGGGTGGAGGAGGTGGGGGAGGGTAGCAATGGAGGGGACAGGCAGCTTTTTTCACTCACGTGCCCAACACCCAAGGCTGCTACCTGATAACTAGATATCTTTAGTCAATGGTGAATGAATACAAAGGTGAGAGACTTCTTAGGTGCAGACTCCCGGCTGCAATAGGCCACCACCCATTGTCTTGTTTTTCTTCCAAATCATAAGCAAATTTCTCTACCAGGAAGTATCAAAGAGAAAAATCCCTTATTTGATAAGGGTAAAGTAAACCAGATGTGTGCGACTGTGTGACCCCAAGTATGAGCAGAATGGAAACTTCGGCAGGAAGGCTGCCCACCTCCTTTGTAAACTGGGACAGTTGTGTGGGAAGGCTTTTGCTATGGTTAATTATCCTCCTCACTGCCCAGCGTGAGTCAATCCAACTCAAGAGTAGGCCCTCTGAAGAGGAAAAGGGCAGCCGTGAGGTACTTACCTGGCTTTCTAGTTCACTACTCAAGGGGAATGGTGATGTGTGTCCTTCTTGCTAAGCAAAACACAAGGAGTTTAATGTCGGGTCCTCAGGTGGGATGCTGGGTGTGTAAGGAACTCAGAGAAAGAAGGTGTGGATACACAGTGCTATCCAAAGGCTGAAGAGTAGAGGGGGCCTGTGAGCTGTCCTGAGGAGGTAGAGCAAACGTGAGATATCTCTGAGTCAGTGTGGAGAGTGATGGCTAGGCCAATGGGTGGGGCTAGCATCAGGAGGGCACCCCAACACAGAGGAAGGCCTGTTGTCCTGGGAGAAGCCAGGGCGCGAGGAAGGGAGCATCCTGCAAGTTTTCCATCCTTTGTCCAAGAATCAGAGAAGAGAGAACAAAAGGCACCCTTGACTCTGACCTCTGGAGGAACATCCATCCAGCTTCTTCTCTCTGTCGTCAGCTCCGCAGCTCCCCCCAGCCTTGCTCCCCAGCAGGCTGCGCTGTCCCTGCCATCTTTATTCCTTTCGTTGTATTGCCTTGGAGAGAGGAAGAGTCTCACCCACAAAGAGGGGTTTCTGTAGAGGAATGTTCCAATGTCTTCTAAATCAGTCCCTTTCCAGAAAGGAGCTCTGATGGCTCCTGTGTCTTCTATCAGAAGAGAACTCCCCACCCCAGCTGCAGAACAAGGCTCTGGCTATACTGGCTTTACTGTTAAGTGTCAAGTGGCAGCGCTGGGCAGCTCCGTGTAAAA